>NC_135532.1:50636915-52003581 GCF_045843805.1 Urocitellus parryii | reverse complement strand
AAAATCTCTCTCTCTCTCTCTCTCTCTCTCTCTCTCTCTCTCTCTCTCTCTCTCAATCTCTTTCTCTCTCTCTTCTCCTTCCTCTCCCCCCCCCTCATTATTTTTGGTTCATGGAGGACCAACTGACTACCATGTAATTTATCTAATCCAAAAGTTTATGGAATTTTACATTTTAAAGATCAAAGCTTGTTGTTAATCCTGTCTTGGAAGTTATTGAATTACTTCCAAAATATATTACATAAATTTTCACTCTCTCTATAAAATGGGAGTCTTTGATTTTGTTCAACTTCTGTTATTTATTCTCTTATCATATTATATGGAGTTTTCAGGATTTAGTGTTCAGGTTTCTTAATTTTAAAGAAAATGTCAGAAAAGAGTGAATCATATTCCACTGTTATTTAATCTGGATCTCTGAGATCTAGATTAATAAGTGACTTAAAAGAACAGGAACACTAGTAGAATTAGAGATGAGAGAAAACAATAATTTACTTATTTCATACATTTTGCTTATGTTATTAAGCTTGTCTTTGCTAAATGAAAATTCTTATGAGGTCTCTGAGCTTTCTGGGTCCTGTATTCCTGTGTATACTGAGAGAAACCTGCTTTGTTTCAAACCTCCAAGTTTTTTTTTCTCTCTTTTGATTGTCCCATTGGGTCTACTTTTTGTTGTAGGAGACCCTCTACTAGGCACTAATCTTTCTTTTAACATCCTTTCAGTTCCATTAAATGGCTCGGTGGGGAAAAAACATATGCTCAAGGGAGACAGTTTTTGGATTAGTAACTTGCAGATGGAGCATGAGAAAGAAAGTAGGAAAAAGTAATAAAGTTAAAAGAAGAGTTTTGTAAATGCTTCATTGGATCAACTCCACATTCACGGCAGCTTCTCTGTTTATTGATGTATTTGTCAAAAGCTGTTCAGAACAGCAGAGCCTTTAATTTTACTAAATACATCTTCAAATTTCAAACTGATGATTAAACCACGTTTTGCAATTTCTATCTTATAAAGTGATTTTGTTAGGTGATAATATGCTAGCAAAGTCATAATCCTTAAGCTTTGTAAATGATAATATTAATACTTTCTTATTTATAGGACTTCACAGTTCATAAAGCACATTAAAATAATTGTTTCACTTGATGTTTACAGAAATCTCCCAGAAATAATTACTTTATAGATAAGATTTTTGAATTACAGGAAGATTGTCATGAAACCTAAAGGATTTTATTCAAAGAACTAGGAATCAGCCATTTTGACAGAGAATATGGTGATTTTCTGTTTTTTTACACAATAGACTTGAGTCTCAAACACTCCATAAGGTAAAACTGACTTTAATACATTATTACTCCAATCCTTGCTATAAGCTTACCTGATACTATGTGGACTATGTCTTCTTCTGATATTTGAAGTTATCCTTGAAACACTCACAATCCCACCTCTGTCTGGGACAGTTTTCATGATGAAGCTTAGCCTAGAATTCAAATTTTACTTTATAGTCAGGATCCTGAGAGAGGCTGGTTATTTTTAAATATCCAAATTGAGTGGCAAATGAAGTGGACACTCAGTGGGTTCACTTTTTTTTCAATTGTATCCTGAAATTCTGGTTCAGTTTGAAAGATTCCTCCCCACCTCCTAGAATAAACCTGAAATAATATATCAATCAAGGTATTCCATGACCTATTACCATTTGACCTAACTCAGTCATATTAAGACTAATGCAAGTCAATTTCTAAATTTGGATTAAGATATTTGAAATAGATGCTTCTACCTTATCCATTGGGCTTGAATTTGGAAGCATATAACCCTTAAAAAACTTTTCAGTTATGATTCAACAATTCCCTTTATTACTTATTGTCTAGGTTGCACTTTTAGAAACATTTTAACTAAAACATCATAATAGATACAACAAAAGGATTTGATTGGCTTCCCATGAAGCCAAAAGCCAATAAGCCTCCAAAACTTGTCTGAGTAGTAGCTTCTATCATAAGCCCTTTAATTACACTACAAGGAATCAACTAACTACCATTGTTACTCACATTTTACCTTGCTAACTAAAAAGAGGGAAGCTAATGCATCTGTTTTCAACTTTCCTTTTAAGAAAGTGATCTCTGATGAAATGATATTCCTCAAAGGAGAAAATTCCACAAGCTCTTTTTGATGGAACTGTATTTCTTTTTAAAAACGAATATTTTATCAATATGCTCTCACCATTATGCAATGCATTTCCACTAAATTGCTTTCTTTTTTCTTTAATTGGTGTAGTCTACTAATCAGAAAAAGGTTGGCATTTTTGTTTGAAGAAGAGATAAAACAGCTGAATTTGCCTGACATATGTTAAGCTCTAAACTCTATATTCTAACAATTAATTCTGAAAAATTTATAGTGAATCTATCATATCTGGATTAGAACTTCTTTTATCTAATAGTGTCACAATAATCATTTTCCAATGCTTTAGATATTTTTTTTCACTAGAGTAAGTAGTAGGGTAAAAAGTTATTTGAAGATTTCACTGAGAACACGAGTAATGGCATATTATCTTTGATGTCTGAAAACATACATATGAACATACATAATTGCATGGCAATTCCATTAGATCAATTTGAAAGTAGTTATCTCATTCTCTTCTTTTCACTGTGTTTTTAGAAGTTATCTTTCCCTGAAGAGGATCTGCTGTACATGGCACTATTGAACTTCAGATATATAGTAGAAGACACTCTTTCTATTCTATAATCTGAAAAATAAAGGCATAAAATTAAAGGGAATGATAGTTGAATAGTTGGGTCAAGTGTTGGGAAAATCAGGAATAAGTGTCAGAATTGGAGATGTTCATAAGGAGCAATTCCAGGAATATTCAGAGCAGACTACATGAAAACATATCCAGGGTTAAAAACTCATACATTGCTGAATTCTCTGAAACTCCAGGTAACAACAAATAAAGAAATCTATACAGTCATTATTATGCTCATGGAAGCCTAAAACTTGCTCAGATCTTTAGAAAAACACAATGCTGGTCTATCATACAATTCTTGACACCTGGGACAATCTTTGTGTGTTTATGTGTATGTGCATACTTGTGAGTATGTCACATTTGCAGGTGAATTTGCTTATTTCACATATAGTTATGTATCTTATTTTTTTCACAAACAGCTATAAAAGAATCAATTTTGTGTTTATCTTATACAGAACAAAATTTACTTAAAAGATTTTTTGAATATAATGAAATTTATTTATCCCCTAAATTTTCTATTCTATGGGTACAACACTATATACTTAAAGAATATTCTATTAATATTTAGGTAGTTTTGAATTTTATGGTATCATAAATAATGCCTTATATAAGCTTGATAATGCGTCAATGCACATACAGTTTTCTGCACATTTCTACTTAGCTCTTCAGCAAGTGATCATTTGGTTAAAGATATGGTCATTTTTATGGTCCTTGATATAAATTGTCAAATATCCTTTGAAGTGTTTGAACTAATGTGTGCTCCTAGATGCTGCCTAGCAGAGTGTTTCCTTATTGTGCCTTTGGAAACAGTGAGTTTTAACTAACATTTACCAACTTGATGAATAAAAATATACGCGTTTTCATCTGCATTTACTTAATTAGTTACCCTCTGCTCTCCTACACCCCTTGGTCTTCTATAAAGTCAGGCTCACATTGCTCTCCTTCTGGCACAGGAGACTCTTCTATTGGGGCAGAGTGATTTTGTGTTTAATTACTCTTTTCAGTTTAATATGTAGCAGTAATTCTGTACCCTGTTACCCTCAGATCCATTTTGGATGTAAAAATAAAAGAGAATAATGAACAACATTGACTTTTTTTTCTCTCTCTGGTTCCACTATAATAATTCTAGAAATAATCTGTCTGACTAACTAGGAAAAAAAAGTTCTCAAAGGAGGAAAATGTATAAAACAGAATCACAACAAGTTATATTTCTGGTTACCTCATTACAGCTTTATTTATTATTTATGCACTTTCTTTTGTGAAGTGTCTCTTTTTCTTTCTTGTGCTTTTTTTATATTGGTGATAACTAAGCCAGTTTGAAAGGGCCATCATTAGTTATTGACTTGAATCCCTATTTTTTCTTTCATTTGGCCAGATCACCTACTTTCCAAAGAAAAGAAACTTTTGCAATAAATTTGAAAGTTCTTGTTGCTTAGAAATTTTCCAGATACTTATTAATTTTTACTATTATCCATCAAGACCAGTCATAAAATAATCTCTGTAGGAATTCTGATAGTATAATTCATTTGTTTACATGTGTTTTAAATATAAATGTAAAAAAATGGTACTTGCAATTATTTTCTTCATTGCAGTATGATTTTTCCTCAGAATGAATTTCAAGTCTTCAATTATGTTTAACTCTATTAACATAACCTAAAATTTTATAAAATTTATATATAAAATAAAAATAATAAATCTTTGGCATTTAAAAAATGTAAATATTTCAGGGTACCTTTCAAATTTAGAAAGCATTTCAGATCTAGGATTTATTCCCACTTACAAGGATTTAAGATGTCTTTTCTGAAACAAGACTAGAAACTAGCCGAGGTAGACATCATAATTTCTTTGTCATTCAGATAACAATTAGTAAATTGATTAGTGTTATGGAGTGCTAATTTTCTCACTAATGAGAAATAATGACACAAAACCTTATAGGTGAAACTCTCAGGATAAAAATACTGTTCTAGCACACAAGAAAAATAAGTGAGAGAAAACTAAAATAGATTTATATCAACTTATTGAATTTGTGACTCTAGGCCATTTCTAATTAATAAAAATCTTAAGACAATAAAATAGCACAAAAAATGGAATTTTAAATAGTACAAAACTAATAATTTTATTCCTTCATAAAGTTGGTTAAATTGAATATATTGTTTTAATGATTAAAGAACTCTCAGTAAAGTTCAAAATCAAGTAATAGATTGATATGATTTTTAGAATAACTTATCCAACTTAATTGTTATTTTACTCTGCCTCTTTATGTTTGCAAAGATATTTACAAAACTTGTCATTTTCGTAAGCAATATGATACAGATCCTCATAGATCAGAAAAATCATAAGGAAACAAATGGAAAGTATACATTGTGTTGTTGAATACATCACCAATACATTATTTTGTCAAACAACTTAGGAACAAATAGTTGAGTTTGAGGAGATTAATATTTTAATTTGGTCAGATGATTATTTGACTAACCCAGACAATCATAATTATCCAAAAATTTTATAGTCATTGACATTTCAAGTAAAAAAATCCTAAGTATCTCATAAAACATTTTACAAATTGTGTTATAATTCCTATTTTTTTGTTTTTAAATTTGTTCTAATTAGTTACACATGACAGTAAAATGAAATTTGATACACCATTCTAATTTCTCATTCTAATGGTTGTGCATGATGTAGCAACCCACTGGTTGTATAGATATATATGTACATATGGTAAAAATGTTTGATTCATTCCACTATCCTTCCTACCCCAAAGCCTCTCTCCTCCCTTCACTCCCCTCTACCTAATCTAAAATAACTCTATGCTTCTCTAGTGCCACCCTCCACACACACATTTTCAATTACCATCAAAGAAAACATGTAGCCTTTAGTTTTTTAGAATTGGCTTATTACCTTGATGTTCTTTAGCTCCATCCATTTACCAACAAATGACGTAATTTCATTCTTCTTTTAGGCTGAGTAGTATTTTATTCTCTCTCTCTCTCTCTTTCTCTCTCTCTCTCTCTCTCTCTCTCTATATATATATATATATATATATATATATATATACACACATATATATATAAGATAAATAGATAGATAGATATAGATGTTACATTTTATTTATCCATTCATGTGTGAAAGGACACCTAATTTGGTTCTGTAGTTTAGCCACTGTGAGTTGAATTGCTTTAAATATTGATGTTGCTCCATCACTGTAATATGTTGACATTAAGTCCTTTGGGTATAAACCAAGGAGTGGGATAGAAAATGTGCTGAGAAAATTGAAAATCCACATGTAACAAAATGAAATTAAGCTCCTATCTCTCACTTTGCATGAAACACAACTCAAAGTCAATCAAAGACTTGAGCACTAGAACAGAGACCCTGTGCCTAATAAATGAAAAAGTAGGCCCAATCTCCACTATGTCAAGAAGTGAAATCAAGAATCTATAAATGGCAAGGCATGATGGAGCATGCCTGTAATCCCAGTGGCTCAGGAGCCTGAGGCAGAAGAATCATGGGTTCAAAGCCAGCTTCAGCAATAGTGAGGTGCTAAGCAACTCAGTGAGACCCTGTCTCTAAATAAAATAAAAAACACAGACGGGAATATGGCCGAGTGCCCCTGATTCTCATCCCCAGTACCCCCCCACCAAAAAAAAGTATCAATAAATGTGATGGATTCAAACTAAAAAGTTTCTCCTGAGCAAAGGAAATAATAATCTGAAGAGAGAGCCTAAAGAATGGAAGAAAATCTTTATCCCTTGTACCTTAGATAGAACATTATTCTCTAGAATATATATAACTCAAAAAACTTAACACACACACACACACACACACATACACACAAATAATAATCCAATCAATAAATAGGCTAAGAAACTGAGCAGACACATCACAGAAGAAAATATACAATTGATCAACAAAAATATGAAAAAAAAATGTTCAACATCTTTAGCAATTAAAGGGATGCAAATCAAAACTACTCTTAAGATTTTATCTCACCCCAGTCAGAATGGCAAATTTCAAGAATACAAACAACAATAAGTTTTCGTGAGAATGTGAGGAAAATGTGTACAAATACATTGCTGGTGGGACTGCAAAATGGTGCGACCATTATAGAAAGTGGTATGGATATTCCTCAGAAAACTTGGAATGGAACTACCATTTGACCCAGCTATAATTCCTATTTTAATCAATAGTAGACATAAAATAACTTTCATCTCTATGTGAGAAAATAAATTTCAGACATTATTTCTCATAACAGGTTTATTAATATTCAAAGACAATCATTCTATCACATTTTTTCACCAAATCTAAATTCACTAATCGTTTCCCATCCTTTGTCTTTTTCTTTTATTGTTGTCCAACCTTATGCCTTGCTGTTTAGCTACCCTGGACTGATCATGTGATGAGAATGGATAATACTAAGATGGCTAGTTACCTTACAGAAATCTGAAGAATTCATGCACTACACACAGTGAAGAAAGGTTTCCAAGGCATACCAAAAGAGCCATTTTAAGCGAATTATCACTAATATCACTACTGAGGGGGCTACTGCAATCTATAATACTTTCATTTATTTTGAGTAGCTTTGCAATTTTTCTGACTGTGGAACCCAGGCAAGGGCTGCTAATAATTGCATGTTTAGCAGGAAGCAAAACACAGCCATAATTAAAAATTATTATCTATGGTTAAAAAACTTATGCTTAATGATAAATTCAAAGCCATAGCACTAAAAATTAATGTGATAGAGTATAGATGTGGAATGTTACAATGCATATGAGATATTAGCTAAAAATACAGGCTTTGTTATTGCAATCTTAATGTCAACATTTTCCAGCATGTGTTGAACATCCAGTCACATGTGATTCAAAACATTAAGAAATGAATATATACAAAAATATGAAAAACACCACATAGATTTATTGTAGTGCAATTTATGTTGTAAATTTGAGATGGACTGAAGATGATGTCAAATGTGAGTAATCCAAACCATCTAGAAAAATATTAATGCCATTTTACAATTAGAAAATTCTTGTTTTGTTTTAATGATGTTGTCAGGTTGTCTTTAAATTGTGGAAAGTGGATGAACCGAGGCTATCAACTGATCCTGTGATGTTGGCAAAAGCCTAGCCTGTGAAACATTCCTTGCCAAAGGCGAAGCTATTAACAGCCTGACACTCAGCTCTGATGCTAACACTTACCAGACTTACCAGTACAATCGGCTTCCTGAGTGCAGCAGGATAGCTGCAGAAATGTTTCTAGCTCTGTAACTTTCTAGTGCACAAGGAAGCCTCTTAAAAACTCATAAACTTTACAATGCCCCTATAATTTAACTTCCTGATTATAAGACCCTATATAATAAACTTGCAGAGCTATTTCTGGGTCACTGTTCCTCCATCAGAGTTCAGTATCCCACCTGGCCCTAGCTTTGCATAAAAATGTCTCTGTTTCCTTTGTCTCTGTGTTTTTCTTTATCTCCAGTCATCCCTACTTGAGATACTTTGTTTGTGCTTCACAGGTTACAGCATTAAATAATGGAAATATTGAAAGCAAAAGATAAGAAATCATTCAAGGAGAGCCAAGATGTGCATTTAGCAGTAAAAACAACAGAGGGAGCAGTTACAATTTGCTAAAGAAGAAAAGAGGATACTCCCACACCAGCCTGCACTGGACCCAGGCTCACAGTAGGCCCAGGGTCAACCCTCCACCAAGGGGCAGACACCCACCGGAGCCCAACCTCTGGCACAGGACTACTTCTTCCAACCAGCAGACTATCGCGGGAACCCAGGCCCAGCCCAGATCTGACCAATAAAATAGAAAATATTGAAGGCATTGACAAATTTCTAGAGTCACCTCATTTGCCCAAATTGAATCAGGATGATATACATAATTTAAGCAGATCGATTACAAGTGATGAAATAGCAGACATCCTCAAAAGTCTACTAACCAAGAAAAGCCCAAGACTGAATGGACACACAGCCAAGTTCTACAAGATCTTTAAAGAAGAACTAAAACCAACAGTCTTCAGTTTATTTCAGGAAATAGCAAAAGAGGTAACACTTCCAAACTCATTCTATGAAGCCAATATCTGATTCCAAAACCAGGCAAAGATGTATCAAAGAAAGAAAACTTCAGACCAATATTTCCAAGGAACATAGATGCAAAAATTCTCAATAAAATTCTGGCAAATCAAATATAAAAATATATCAAAAAGACCATGTACCACGACCAAGTGGGATTCATCCCAGGGATGCAAGGTTGGTTCAACATATGGAAATCAATAAATGTAATTCATCACATCAATAGACATAAAGGTAAGAATCAGGACTGGGGATGTGGTTCAAGTGGTAATGCTCTCGCCTGGCATGCACAGGGCACTGGGTTCAATCCTCAGCACCATAAAAAAATAAAATAAAGATGTTGTGTCCACCAAAAATTGAAAAATAAATATTAAAAAAGTCTCTCTCTCTTTAATAAAAAGATAAGAATCATATGATCATCTCAATAGACATAGAAAAAGCATTTGACAAAATATAGCACCACTTCATGTTCAAAACACTAGAAAAATTATGGATAAGAAAAACATATCTCAATATCATAAAGTCTATCTTTGCTAAGCCCCAGGCCAACATCATTCTAAATGGAGAAAAATTTAAAGCATTCCCTCTAAAAACTGGAACAAGACAGGAACAAGCCCTCTTTCACCACTTCTATTTAACATAGTTCTTGAAACACTGGCCAGAGCAATTAGACAGATGAAAGAAATTAAAGGGATATACATAGGAAAAGAAGAACTCAAATTGGCATAATTTTCTAATGATATGATTCTATAACTAGAAGACCCTACAAATTCCACCAGAAAACTCCTAGAACTAGTAAATGAATTCAGCAAAGTAGCAGGATATAAAATCAACACCCATAAATCAAATACATTTCTTTAATATCAGTGACAAATCCTTTGAAATGGAAATGTGAAAAACTACCTCATTTGCAATACCCTAATAAAAAAAATAAAATAAAATAGTTGGGAATCAACAAAAGAAATTAAACAAAAATAGTTGGGAATCAAAAAAAGAAGTGAAATATAGTGAAAATTACAGAAGCCTAAAGAAAGAAGTCAAAGAAGACCTTAGAAGATGGAAAATCTACCTTGCTCTTGGATAGGCAGAATTAATATTATCAAAATGACCATACTACCAAAAGCACTATATAGATTTAATAAAATTCCAATCAAAATTCCAATGACATTCATCATAGAAATAGAAAAAGCAATCATAAAATTCATCTGGAAAAATAAGAGACCTAGAACAGCTGAAGCAATCCTTAGCAGGAAGAGTGAAGCATGTAGCATCACTATACGAGACCTTAAACTATACCACAGAGGAGTAGTAACAAAAACAGCATGGTATTGGCACCAAAATAGACTGGTAGACCAATGGTACAGAATAGAGGACACCGAGACTAACCCACAAAATTACAATTACCTTATATTAGACAAAGGTACCAAAACCATGCATTGGAGAAAAGATAGCATCTTCAACAAATGGTGCTGGGAAAACTGGAAATCCATATGCAACAAAATGAAATTAAATCCCTATCTCTCACCATGCACAAAACTCAACTCAAAATGGATCAAGGACCTAGAATTAAAACCAGAGACCCTGTACCTAATAGAAGAAAAAGTAGACCCTAATTTTCCATCATGTGGGATTAGGCCCCAGCTTCCTTGTGGCACAAGAATTAAAATCAAGAATCAATAAGTGGTATGGAATCCAACTAAAAAGTTTCTTCTCAGCAAAAGAAACAATCAGTGAGGTCAATAGAAAGCCTATGTCTTGGGAGCAAATTTTTACCCCTCACACATCAGATAGAGTACTAATCTCTAGGATATATGAAGAATTCAAATAGTTAAACATCAAAAAAGAATAACCCAATCAAGAAATGGGCAAAAAACTTAAACAGACACTTCTCAGAAGATGATATACAATCAATCAATAAATATATGAAAAAATGTTCATCATTGCTAGCAATTACGGAAATTCAAGTCAAAACTGCTCTAAGATTTCATCTCACTCCAGTCAGAATGACAGCTATTATGAATACAAACAACTGTAAGTGTTGCCAGGATGTGGGGGAAAAGGTACACTCATACACCGCTGGTGGGACAGCAAATTAGTGCAGACAATATGGAAAGCAGTATGGAGATTTCTTGGAAAATTGGGAAAGGAATCACCATTTGACCCAGCTATCCTTCTCCTCAGTCTATACCCAAAGGACTTAAAAACAGCATACTACTGGGACACAGCCACATCATTGTTTATAGCCACACAATTCACAATAGTTAAATTGTGGATCCAACCTAGATGCCCTTCAGTAGATGAATGGATAAAAAAAATGTGGCACATATGCATAATGATATATTACTCAGAAATAAAAGAGAATAAAATCATGACATTTGCAGGTGAATGGATGGAGTTAGAGAAGATAATGCTAAATAAGTTAGCCAATCCCCCAAAACCAAATGCCAAATGTTTTCTCTGATATAAGAAGGCTGATTCATAGTTTGTATGGAGGAGGATTTAGGGAGGAATAGACGAACTCTAGATAGGGCAGAGGGGTGTGAAGGGAAGGGAGGGAGGATGGGGTTAGAAATGATGGTGGAATGTGATGGACATTGTTATCCAAAGGAAAGCATTATGGAGATTCCTTGGAAAGCTGGGAATGGAACAACCATTTGACCCAGCTGTTCCTCTTCTTAGACTATACCCAAAGGACCTAAAAACAGCATACAACAGGAACACAGCCACATAAGTGTTTATAGCAGCACAATTCACAATAGCTAAACTGTGGAGCCAACCTAGATGTCCTTCAGTGGGTGAATGGATAAAAAAAAAAAAATGTGGCATTTATACACAATGGAATATTACTCAGCAATAAAAAAGAATAAGATCATGGCATTTGCAGGGAAATGGATGGCATTATAGAAGATTATGCTAAGTGAAGTTAGTCAATCCCCAAAAAACAAATGCTAAATGTCTTCTCTGATACAAGGGGGGTGACTCCAAATGGGGTTGGGAGGGAGAGCAAGGGAGGAAGATAACCTCTAGATAGGGAATAGGTGTGGGAGGGAAAAGGAGGGAGAAGGGGAAAAGCATGTATGGTGGAAGAAGACCCTCATCATTATACAAAATACATGTATAAAGATGTGAATTTGTTGTCAACATACCTTATATACAATCAGGGATATGATAAATTGTGGTATAAAAGTGTATTAAGAATTGTAATGCAAATAATAATAATAATAGAAAAAGTACATATATAAAGATGTGAATTGGTGTGAATATCCTTTGTGTACAACCAAATATATAAAAAATTGTGCTCTATATGTGTAATGCATCCCACTGTCATATATAAATAAAACAATTAAATAAATAAAAACAAGAAGAAAACGGGAAAAGGAGCAAAAGGAGCTCACTAATTCCTAGCACTGGGAAAAAACCCTCAATGATAAGCCCAAGTTATCTTTTCAACAAATTGGCTACTATATCTCATCATTGTCATGTCTGAAGATTCTTTCTCAGTTTTGTGTTACACAATGTTGTTCATTCTATGTTCTCAGCCATAAGTGCCTATATTCTTTCATTAGTCTTCTATGAAGGGAACTTAGTAATTGAACTTTTCCTTGATCTCTTTAGGCAAAATAAATACATCTTAATATTTAATTTTCCAATATATTTCCTGTACTTCTATTTAGGTCTTCTGTAATGGTATGATATTTGAATTAGCTATGTTTGGTATATTCTATTCAGTGATTAACTCCTGAAGAAATAAATAGGTTTTAACACATATTTTTTTATTTTCATAATGCTAAGAACAGTAAATTATACAAAGTTGTCCTCAAAAGGTTGGTTGAAATAAAAGACAACCAAAGAGAACTCATACAGGATAATTTAGAAAAGGAATTTGAGAAAAGCACAACAATGGTGTTTCATTACATACTGACAGTGCTCCAGAAAATAAAAAAATAAATAAATAATAAATATTGGTCCAACAATGTGAATAAATCTTACAAAAATAATAATGAGCAAAAAAAATATTTTGGTTAAAGGATATAAAATTTAATTCAGGAAGAATAAGTTTAAGAAATCTTTTGCACAACATAACTGTACTTAGTATTATGTTACATTTTTTTTAAATTGCTAAGATATTGGATGGATATAAGGTGTTTGTACCACAAAAACTATAAATATATGAAGTAATGCTGATGTCAATTGGTTTAATTTAGTCAATGCACACTGTATGTATAAAATATCTTGCATACCCAGAAAGTTCATACAATTTTATCTGTCAATTAAAAACATATTTTTAAAAGAAGCAAGAAAAAAACAGATGCACAATAGCACATACTGTTGTCCACATGTAGAAGACATATTAAAATATTCAAGTGTAATTTTTAAGTTTAGGATTAATAGTATTGGTGTCTCCTGTGAGGTTGTAAATAAAACACAGCAGGAGGGGATTTTGGTTAGATGGGTATTTTTATGCATTATTTGAATACTGGTCAAAGGAAATCATTCTACTTCCGAAATTCGTTGAGCTGTAAATTGTGATTAGTGTACATTTTTCAATGCATATTATACTCTGGTACAATTATGTTTAAACAAAGTGTGAGCTAGTGTACTCTGTGTGAAAAAACAGACATGAAAGCAATGATGACACTGGTCCAAGATGAATCTCAAATCAAGATATAATGACCTAACTATCCTACTCATTGGTTTAAATCCAAAAGATTTAAAGTCAGCATGCTATAGTGAGGCAGCCACATTTACATTTATAGCAAGTCAATACACAATTGACAAGCTATGGGAACCAAACTAGATGCCCTTCAACAGGTGAATGGATAAAGAAATTATTATGGTGTGTATACACAATGAGTATTATTCAGCCATAAAGAAGAATGACTATGACTTATTCGAGTGCATGGATGAATCTGGAAACTATCATGTTAAAGGAAATAAGCTGGTTTCAAAAAACCAAAGGAATATTTTTGCTGATATGTGAAGGTAAACCACAATATGGGGGATTAGTGGAAAAGTAGAAGTTCAGTAGATTAGATAAATAAGAATGAAGGTAAGGGATTGGGGATAAGAAATGGAATGTATTTGAAATAATTTTCCTATGTACTTAGATGAATACACCACAGTGAATCCCACCATTGTGTACATCCTTATGAATGGGATCCTAAGTAGAAAACGATATAATCCATGCTTGTACTACTATATCAAAGTGAATTCTACTGTTATGTATAACTAAAAAGAAGCAAAAGAAAATAGGTATAATAAACACAGAGATGCTGAAAGACAAAGGACTGGGAATTCTGTGTGTGTGTGTATGTGTGTGTGTGTGTGTGTGTGTGTGTCTGTGTGTGTGTGTGTTTTCTTTGGTGTAGTAAATGTTTTGATGTATCATAAACTGATAGATTATTCAGGCCATATAAAAGGTCCCATCCACCATATTTGGCAATTAATACCAAAACAAAATAATTTGGACAAAACAAAATAATTCACATGATGAAAACACATGGATCAATTTTCAAATTATGATTGCAATAATTTCAAAGTTTTTAAAAATTGCATAGATATCTATTAACAGTAATTCAAAAAACGAAAAAAAGCAAGAGTTTATCAAAACACATTGGGTTTTGTGACCACATGTAGACATGGCTGTGAGTCATTGGTAACATTTGTCACATTCAGTCCTTCAGACCAAATAGCACAGCACATGGGAACTGAACACAGTATTTAAGCTTGTTTGCAATATACCAGGAATTCAATTTTATTTTCTCCATCTGTTGTTATTTTTTATTTTTGAATCACAGTTTAAAACTAAACTGAATATCATTGTGTATGTTTTCTAAACGACCAACATAATGTGTGTGTTAAAATCCCAACTCTTGGCAGAGAAAAGAATAAGTCCAATTGCCTTCATTCGAACTTTCCCTCTATTCAAATAAAAAACATTAGGTGAGCTCTAAACTCACAACTCATCCCTGACTGCTTATGCTTGAAGTGAAATTGCATTTTTGAAGAATTGAATACTTCTCTAGCTAACTCCCGAGTGCATAGTTATCCTACTTCTATTTTCCTGAAATGAGGAACTGCTATTGTGTAATGCATCTGGAGGTCATTAAAATGAAAGTTGGTAATTTCTGAGCATGGTACTGGTAATAAGATTTACTTTGTTTTATGGATAAGTTTTTATATAATTGCCCAGTTATTTTAGATGAATTTTCCAAAAACTGACTATAAATGTTGGCCTTTGCTCACCAGGCTAATGTGGCATTTAGAGAGGAGGTACACAGATATGCTCAGTGTATGGCATGAATGCCAGAAAAGTAGTGGCTTTCCATCCACATGACATTCAGAGATACTGTGGATTATTAAAAATGGACTTACATTTATTCGTATTAAAATGCCTAGTTCTGGGCACACAGTACCGGACTGCTTGTCTGAACTTTTGATGATCTTCCAGGGATTTTGCTATTAGTATGAGAAAAAAACTAATGTTTATGTTTTACACATCTAAATCTTGAAGACCTACTTGGCATACATCTTCCTTCACATATTTGGGGATTAAATAAAAGATTGGAAAATGTAATCATTCCAATTACATGGTAATATAAAGGGTAAAAAACTGAAAAAAAGCATTGGAGCAACTTTTACCTTCTAACATCTACTCCATAATACTCTCCCAGAGGTTGTCATGCTTTTCTGTAAAGAGCCAGATGTTGAATATTTCAGTTTTCTTTAGCCTCCCAGTCTTGGCCACAATTACTCACTGCTGCTATAATGATACAAAATTGGCCAGAGAGCATATGTAAATGAATGACTCTGCCTAATTCTGGCTCTAAACCAATTAAACTTTATCTACAAAATCGAGTGGTGGACTAACTTTGGTATGCAAGCAATGGTTTACTAGACATGTAAAATATTTGATAAGAGAGATATTCATGTTTTCATTCTCTATTGGCATAGCTATTCATTTCTGCTATTGTTATACTTTTTATTCCTTTCCCACCCAAGTTTGTATTTTTTTTTTTTTGGTGGGGAGTACCAGGGTTTGAATTCAGTGGGCTTAACCACTGAGAAACATCCCCAGGCCTTTTTTATATTTTATTTAGAGACAGGGTCTTGCTGAGTTGCTTAGGGACTCGATAAATTGCTGAGGCTGGCTTTGAACTCGCAATCCTCCTGCCTCAAACTCCCAAGCCACTGGGATTATAGGCATGTACCTGAAGTTTTTGTTTTTGTTGTTAAACAAAATAGTAAAAATTTTTTAAAAATCCAACAATTTTTGTGATGTAAGGTTGAATCCTAATAGACACTTTGCATGTGCAATCACACAAGGTCTTACAAGGACAAGAATTCCAGTCTTCAGTTAATGCTGTCCTGCTACTCTCTTGAAATCTTCAGTACTTATTTTTAACAACAAACTCAGTATTTCATTTTACTCTGGGACCTGAAAATGATATAGTTGGTCCTGATATGTATCACTCCAGGTATAATTTGTCATGTGGTTTTCACCACTAGGGTTCTTGGGAAACTCTTCCCTGGAAAATCCAAGTCAATGTCTTGTATTTGTTCCTCACCTACTAGTTAGAATTCCATACCTTTCACTTACTCTCTGCTTTTGACTTTTGTGCAAAAACCAAAGTGTTATTCCGCAAATTAATACTAATTGTTAGCATGACTTAATTAAATGTTTTTACAGCAAAAGATCACTTTGAAGACAGAAACATAAGTTATACAATTCATAGTATATTAATCATTGTTTTGTTGGAGACCTTGAAGTTGTTGTTGGTATTTTTCTAATATAAAGGATTTGGCACAGCATTAGTCACATAGATATTAAAAGGCTGGAACAGAAAAAAAGCTAATGCTAAAGTAACACAGATATTAGTAAATTGCAGGAACCAGATTCTGTCTCTAGAACTTGAGGGACAAAATGCAAAAATAGGACATATAGAATTAATTTGGAAAGTGATATTTTACCACTGATGTTGGTACCTCTGATATGGAGGAGTGTTACTGCTGGGGGCAGATGCTTAGACTTCTGAAGGGTGTGTGACAGGTGATAATAGAAATGCTGAAATGAGCTGTTGGCTGGAGCTGTACCTGTCCTCCACTACAGTAAAGAAGCAGGAAATGAGAGGCAAAAAGAAATCTTTTCCTTCTTTGTCCTACCTTCAGAACTGCTGCCTGGTGCCCAGGTCAAATGTCAGCAGAAAGTGAATTGTCAAGAGCCCTGGCAAACACTTTGTAAACCATCACTCTCAGAGTCAGAAAGCAGAATACAAAAGGTTGAGCTTGCCTTTGAAAGGCAATAAACAAATAATGTGAATAAAATAAAATTAAAATAACCTTAGTGACACAAGAAGAAAATATGGCTTCCATATATCCTCTGTAACATATGACATAATTAAAAACATCTGCAGTAAATGTATCATTTTATTTTATATTTTCATAATAATAATTAAAATCGATGGCATTTGACTGAAAGCATGAGTTATGCAAACCATTTCCATGGGGAGCAAAGCAAATAAACCTGAGAAATTTTAGAACATTAGTAACAAGAATTATGAACCATTCTGTGTATATGTATGTCTTCCTTTAAAAAGTGAAGATTCTCTTCCCAGAAAATAGTATAAATACATTCTCATACAAATATTTGGGCTTGTTTAAAATGGCATGATTTGTCCTGTGAAATTTATTTATTTACCCAATTTTAAGAACCCAGCTCTGGAAAAAGAGAAAAAGATGGTGTCTTTTAAAAGATTCCTCAACTGAATTTTATAGGGTTATTAAGCTGCCTTCCAATCAAGTTTTACTCTCTGATCAGGGATTCAACTCTGTTGCAAATAATGTGATAACTCATTTTTAGAATCTGCTAGGGGGGAAAAACACCAAAACAGAAAGCTTAAGTGACTGAATAAAGTGCTCTTACTCTTTAAAGAATCAAAGTGGTGTTTGTAGTAGACAACTAGAAAATCAGTAGATAGATCTACCGAAAAGAAAGTCTGCATGTGACACCCTTTATCAATGTGTGGCAGTTATAAGTAGATTTGGGGATGTTTCCAAGATGATACTAGTATTTCATTGAATAAATAATGGATATATGCTATGAATATAGGCCACTGTATTCAGGTTACCATGTAGGCCCCTAATCAAAAAGAATAACTCTTTTGATGGCAAAAAAATTCAATAATTAGAGTAGAAATCTCCCTTTGAGGACTTTAATGCCATAGCTTTAAAAGTAATATTTAGTTTGTGTGTATAGCCTCGGGAGTGGAAGTATTCAAGTTCACATGCATGTGTTTCAAAGAATAATATAGATTCGGGTGAGTGAAAAGCTGAATCTTTGCATTGTACTCTTCTCTGCAATAGGTCAATAAACATTGGCTTAGCTATTAATCGTTAAGAGCTTTAGGAATAGCTGCTTTCCATATTTTAAGGATTCAGATCTTTTAAAAGAAAGAAGAGATGTTTTGTGACTCAGCAGTCAGGAATGAATTTCTACATTCAGTTGCTGTAGGTTGTACTATATTAGGGGAATTCTGTGGTGAGCCGTTTCTGTGAACTGTGGCCGCCATTACAAGATGGCGCTGGTTTCCCCTGTAGTCTGTGACAAACAACTCCTTATCAGAATGAGTTGGCACGCTGTGACTTGGCACCCTATGAGAAAAGTCCACGTGGCAGTTGTGCATTGGGGCTTTATCTGCTTTATTAAGGCTGGGGCACACGGGAGTGGGGGTAGTGGCAGTAGCAGTAGAAGTAGTAGTAGGAGTAGCAGTAGAAGCTAAAAGACATGTCAATACAAAGGCCTGAATAAACTGCTGAAAGAAGATTCCTGAGTTGCGTCTTCCTTGCGGGCAAGGGGTCGCGACAAGTGGTGCCGAGACCCGGGAACCAGAACTTTCAGTCAGTCAGGGGTGGTGCACCGGTTAGTCCCAGGTAAGTGGGATCTGCGATGAAAGCAGGGATAGTCCCAGTAAGTGGGATCCGCGTCCAAAGCGGGGTCAGCTCCTCTACAAAGAAAGAGAGAGCCTCATATTTATTGCAGCTGCACTGTGTACTTTCACTTTTGTTTTCTGTGTTTCTTTTGTTGTGTCATTTCGCTTTTGTTTTTTGTGTTTCTTTTGTTGTTGTGTCCTCTGTAGATAAAGAGAGAGCGGGGAAAAAATAAATAAATAAATAAGACGCTCCTCTGTAGATAAAGAGAGAGCGGAGTTTTGTATTTTCTCTTTCTTTATACTGCTTGGAACAGTATGGGTGCTACTCCCTCAAGTCCAATTTTGCTGGCCTTGGATGGGTTACTGCGTTCTAAGGGACTTAAAGTGAAGCGGAGCACATTACAGAGGTTTTTAGAAGAGACTGACTCTGTAGCTCTTTGGTTTGTTTTTTCAGGGAGTCTGACGATTCCCAGCTGGGACAAATTAGGGAAAGATCTGGATTTCGCTTACAAACAAGGAACTTTGAGGGGCGGTACCATTCCGCTTTGGAAATTAGTGAGGGGGTGTATAATGGATGGTAAATGCCAGAAAGCTGTGAGCGAGGGTCAGGCCGTTCTTGAGCAATTGCATGAAGAAAAATCGGAGGGGTCACATAGCGAGGTAACAGAAAGTCTTAGGAGTAAGAGTGGTGAACAGATAAGGGAGTCTGAAGTTAAACAGAGGAGAAGGCTCTATCCGGACTTGACTGAGTTAAAAACTCCCAAGGACACACGTAGCTCGGACAGTTCTGAGGAATTAGATCCACCCTAGCCGCTCTCAACCCCGCCTTCTCATCTTCCCCCTCCCTATCAGGCCCACAGAAAAGTCTTATTTGACCTTCTCCAGAATATTCACCATGGCTTATTTTAGGACTTTCAGCAAAAGAATCTCTACAAAAAGGTTTAATGTAGATAAACTTCCTATTTTCATGTTGCCCTGTTTTATTTGGCTACTGTCTGAAAAAATCAGCATTCCAGGCACTGGACACTCCCTTACTAGTTTTTCACAAAAATATGTAACAAGGCCTCTGGCCTTGAGCTGGGCTTCACAGTGCTGACTACATTTCTAAGATAAGGGAGTTACTAACTGGGCTCCATGGTAACAGCTGGCAGGAGGAAGAATTGGAAAGGGAGATAGAGGAACTGGAGGGTCGATTGAAAAAGTCAAGATTTAAAGCACCTACGACCCCGATCGCTGTCACGCTCCCTCCTTATAACCCCGATTGGGACAAGGACAACCCCAGAAGGCTGGGGGGTGTTCAGTGGCAGCCTAAGACGGCCCAAACTTCCCAGTAATTGAAAACTTGGATGCCGATGGACAGCCGGCCAGAGTACATGTTCCTTTAGCCTTTAAGGATATTAAACAACTAAAGGAGGCAGTTACTAATTACGGATCCCATGCCCCCTTTACATTGACTCTCTTCGAGTCTTTCTCTGCCAATCAGCTGACACCTAGTGACTGGCAACAGCTTTGCATGGCTGTGTTGTCCGGAGGGGATTTTTTGTTGTGGAAAAGTGAAAATCAAGAGAGGTGTCGCGAGCTAGCCCGAGTCAATCAGGACGCCGGCTTCCCACGGCATAACCTTGAAATGTTAACAGGCTTGGGACTATATGCTATCATAAATCAACAAATTAATTATAATCCTGGGGTCTATGCTCAGATAGCTACAGCAGCCATTTAGGCTTGGAAGGCTCTACCTATTTCAAATGCTAAAACAAAAATTTCAAAAATTGCTCAAGGACCCTCTAAGCCTTATTCTGACTTCCTTGCCTGATTGATACAGGTAGCAAAAAAAAAAAAAAATATTCCCTAACTTGGAACAAGCCATGCCGGTCATTAAGCAATTGGCTCTTAAATATGCAAATTCCTATTGCCAAAATGCCATTAAATCTACCAGAGCAAAGAGTGTTGATGACATGATTCGAGCTTGTAAGGATATTGATGGAGCTCATATTACAGGACAGGTTCTGGCCACTGCCCTCAAAACGGAAACAGGGGCCCGGCCCGGGCCCCGGAAGCCTAGGTGTATGGGGCAATCCAGGGACGGAATGGTACCCCGGGGAGTGGGCGACTTCGTCACCTCCCACGGACCAACCCCTTTCTATCTGTAGACTCCCTAGGGGAATGCCAGGAAGTACAGGATGTACAACTGCAACCGCAGGTCGCAGAGACAGAACAAGCTGCTACCGCAGTAAGATCTTGGCCAGGCGGGGGAAAATGCAGACAAAATCAAACAAAATACAATCGGCTAAGAAAACTTGGAGAACTTTTGCCCTGAAAATGGGCACCAGACTCCATGTTGTTTGCATCACCATGGTAACCATGGGGTGCCTGGCCGGCATAGCTGCTTCCTGGTCCCACCTCCCACACTTTTGCGGGCTTCTGATTGGTTCTTCCACAGTCACTCAGACAGGACTTCTAGTCCCGCTTTCCAGCCACTAACCTGTACTGCTGTGTTTCAGGTTTCTACCGGAGCTGCTCAGAGCCTGTATTTTTTTTTACAACAAAATGCCTACCTGTAAATGCTAATGAAAGATATCTTTTTCAGACAAAATTTAATTCCACAGGTTTCTATGTTACAGTCCTAAATTTAAGCTAGTTCTAAGTTAAATAACCTGACTTTTTCTCTATAGTTGTGTTACTACATAATGTTCTATTGATGAGAGATATCAAATATGCTTCTTTATATTTTACTTTTAATTTTGAAGGTTATGAGGATGCATTTGCTCGCCACAGGAACAAGCCGGCAAAGTTCCTGTGATGACCAAAAAATCCTTATTTTCATTGCTAACTATAAAAATAAAAATGTATACTCAAGGATCTTATTTCAGTTACATCAAGTGACGTCACATAGAAGAGTGCACTCCTAGCTAAAAATAAATTTAAATGGATCCAAATATTTTAAGACCACGTGGTTACATAAAGTTAATACAATTATAAGTTATGTTCTTATTCTTTATATATATATTTTAGATATTTAGATAACCTATATTTGTTAATCTATAAATTAATTAGCACATGCCTAATTGATTAGTTAATATATATTTGCCTAATTGTTTTTCTTCAACAGAAAACCTATAATTTAAGTTTTATATTTACATTTATCAGATACTCTGTTTTTTCAGTTACAGATATTTGAGATAAATGTGTTTAGTATAAATTTGCTTTTCAGTAAAAATACAATCAAGTAATTTCTAAATCTCAAAGTAGAATTAATCAACACATTTTATCTGGGATTTTGGCTGCTAATCAAAGGATAGAGTTACTTCAAGCTCAAGTTGAGGAATTGTCTGACCTAGTACATTTGGGTTGTATTGATCAACGAGCACATTTATGTATAACCTCTGTCAGATTTTATGATTCCAGAAATGCCTCATGCATCATCGGAGAATATCTATCCGGAACCTGGTCCATGGAAGCAGAAAACTTGATCCAGTCTCAACTAACTCAGATTGCTGTTTTGAATAACACCCATGTCAATCCAGTGACCTTGGGTCAATTTACCAATTGGTTGTCATCTGCCTTTTCCTTTTTTAAGGAGTGGGTGGGAATAGGCATTTTTGATGCAATGTGTTGCTTTGGTATGTTTCTCTGCTTGTGGTTTCTCTGTCGCCTCAAGGCCCGCAATGCTCACGATAAGGCTATGATCATACAAGCTCTTGCAGCTTTAGAAAATGGCAATTCACCTCAAGTCTGGCTTGCGCATCTTAAACAGTAAATTTTTGACATGGTCGTTGCACCCCAAGTTATTATAACATTGCACTGGGATCGACATGTCTTTCCTCGCTGTTCTCTTAGTGTTGGAAAGCCCTTGCACTCTGCCGGTCTTGCTGCCATTGCACGCAGATGGGTTTCCACACTAGTGCTTCTCTATCGCTTTAAAGTCCGTGCCTTTCTTTCAGGGTGCTGTCAACTTGTTTGTCATTGTACACAGCCACAGTTCAGCCTCAGCTATCCCCCTCCGTCCACCATCGTCACGGTACAGGATGCGAGGCAAGGCACTGCACTTGAGTGATCCTTGGAGTGGACCTCAAGGAGAGCATGTCCTATTGCATGCGGGTTTGACGTCCTTCCTTACCCCACCTTATCCACGCCCCGCCCCACGAAAAAAGGCGTCGGCTGATATGGCCTCAGATCTGGGGAAGGGCCCTCCTTAGGGCTGAGCCATACTATGCAGCCACTTCTGCACAGTGGGATAGGACCTCTACTCTCGCCTGTATTGTCATACAAAAACAAAAAAGGGGGAACTGTGGTGAGCCGTTTCTGTGAACTGTGGCCGCCATTACAAGATGGCGCTGGTTTCCCCTGTAGTCTGTGACAAACAACTCCTTATCAGAATGAGTTGGCACGCTGTGACTTGGCACCCTATGAGAAAAGTCCACGTGGCAGTTGTGCATTGGGGCTTTATCTGCTTTATTAAGGCTGGGGCACACGGGAGTGGGGGTAGTGGCAGTAGCAGTAGAAGTAGTAGTAGGAGTAGCAGTAGAAGCTAAAAGACATGTCAATACAAAGGCCTGAATAAACTGCTGAAAGAAGATTCCTGAGTTGCGTCTTCCTTGCGGGCAAGGGGTCGCGACAGAATTCAACTTTGGATGCACATTGTAATCACCTATACAACTTTAATAACACCAAGATGTGGGACTTATTTCTAGAATTTCTTGTCTAGTTGACCTTGAGTATGGCATGTTCATGTTTTTTAATCTTCTCCAGGTGGTTCTCAGGTGAGGCTGAAAATCACTGCACCTAATTTTATTCTTCAGAGCCCCATTTAGGAATAAGAAGATTGCAAGGGTCTTTCATGTTGCTTTATCACAACATCCGTTATACTATATACAAGCTCACAGAATTGTTTCATTATTTTAATTCTCTCATTTATCTATTGAAAATTTTCTACTTGTTCATCTTCCTTTTACTGCTATTACATCAACAACATGTGACAAAGAATTTGAATTTTCAAAGAATTGTAGCTTACCATGTGAAGGACATATTGCTCATTGCTTATTATTTCAGTTAGCTTTTTATCACTGTGACAAAAAACACCTGACAAGAACAATGTAGGGAAAGAAAAGATTATTTTGGCTCATGATTTCAGAGATTCAATCCATGGTTCACTGATTCCATGGTTCTAGGACACACCTGAGGCAGAACACCAGGGCTGCAGCTTAGGACATGTGTTTTAATGTGGATGTGAGGTTCCCCCCAAAAGCTCATGTGTGAGACAAGGCAAGAAGGTTTAGATGGGGTTATGAGAGTCTTAAACCACTTAGTGAATTAATTCCATGATATGATTAACTGAGGAGTAACTGAAGGAGGACAGGGTGTGGCTGATGGAGGTGAGTCCCAGGTGTCTTTGGAGTCTATATTTGGTATGTATCTGGCCACTGGAGTTTCTCTCTGCTTCCTGATCATTATGGGAGCTGCTTTGCTCCATCACACTTTTCCACCATGATGTTCTGCCTCACCTTGAGCCCCAAGGAATAGAGCTGGCTGTCTATGGACCAAGACCTAAAACCATGAGCCACTAAATAAACTTTTCCTCCTCTAATTGTTCTTGTTGGGTCTTTTATTCACAGCAATGAAAAGGTAACTAAAACAATATGGGAACCAGGAGAGAGAGAGAGAGAGAGAGAGATATCTCATTTCACTAGGGACAAACTATAAATACTCAGAGGCATACTTCCAGTGATCTACACCCTACCTGCTTACAATTATACCCAGTTAACTATGCCAGCGGAATTTACCGATTAGTTAATAGCTGTCATAATATAATTATTTTACCTCTGAACATTGTTGCATTTTCTCATATATGAGATTTGGGGGGACATCTCATATATAAACCATAACATTTCACCTTTAATCTTAAAGTTCCTGCTTCAGGAAGAGGGTCCCAGGAGAAAACATTCTGTGCAGGAGCGCAAGTACCAGAGTATGTTGGGACATCATCAAATAATTACTGGCACAAATGCTTGTTTTTCTGTTCAGACAAGTGGTGGCTTCCTCACTCAGGGAGAATTGCCAGACCACAGTTTCTCCTGCCTGTTCCTATAAGCATGATCCTGACAGTCTTTCAGGACTGACTTGCCCTTCAATTTCAAATATCTAAATAAATGAAAATTCAAATTTTTGACCACTGACCATCCTGACTTTAGGCATGAAATTTTAAACCCATTTTTTTTTAACTGCTAACCATGCCCCCATAACAATTTACAGGAAGAAAACATTTCCCCTATGCCTTGAAGATGAATAAAATGAGGCACAGATGATTCAGGAATTGTTTGGTGTTATTTAATAGTCAGTAGTAGAGCCAAGAACTAGACTCTAGGTTTTCTGGCTCCTGGTATATTGCACTATCCACCAGATCATTGCTGATTCTCTAGTAATAGAAACAGTGAAATCAGACATCTGTTAAATATTGTATGTGACAAATGTTCATACAAGTACTCTCTGGCTTACTAGGAACGTTTTTAATACTAATGTATTTTAGAATACAATGTGAAAGAAATATAGTGAATATATATTTTTATGATATAAATTATCAATTATATTTTTATCATTTTCACTGGAGATAATGAATAGATAGAATATATTTCCTGTGAAGTATGGGGAGCTCAAGTCTATGCTGGCTTGAAATAAGTTTTATTAACTCCCTTTAAACCAACTCCTCTATGAAGTTTTGAAGGCCAATCTTAATTACTTTGGGGAGTCAGGAGTTCAAAATTTAAGGAGAAAGACTCCTGCTTGATGAGTAGAATAGCACAGAATTCAGACCACTTGATATTGCACCCCTGCCCTATTTTGGGGCCTGCACAATAAATTCCAATGACGCGGATATCTAACATGCATCTCACTCTCTCCTGAGAGAGCAGCAGTGAGCAACATGGGTCACATACATGAAATGATTTAAGATACGCTGAATCTCTGCTTTCCATCAACAACAGTCATAGAAGCAAAGCTTCCGATTAGCCAAATGAATATTATCATACAGAACTGTCACTTGTTTTAAGCCAAGCATGTTGTACCTGGAAAACAGTTCCGTTTCTTTGAAAATAAAGCCAAGAGATGAGTCAGGGGTCGCATATTCTTACTATATAATTGACTCTTCCTAGCTCCTTCCCAGAACATCTTAAAACTAGATATGACATATTTTAAAAAATAAAAAATAAAATCACATAACAAATATTGTACTCTTGTATGTGCTTAAAATGGCTCAGTTCTCTGGTGGAACTATATAGAAAAGGGCAAACATTTTATTAATCATATAATTTTCTAAGATAAATAGAGACCGTGGTGGAAGATATTTTTTTTAACCTCTTGGGGAATATTGTCTTACCTTTCAGTAATACTTGCTTTTCAATCCCATAGGCTTTTATTTTCTCCTATTAAGTTGGAAAATTGGCCCTGCTTGACCACTATGAAGCAGATCGGAGATATGACCAAAGGGATTCACCAGCAGAAGCCATCTGAGGGAGACATAATCTTCATTTCAGGATTTTTCTGTCAAGATCCATCCAAACCTGGAGCTATCTTAGAACAAGTTTGTCATCCTAAGAAGGAAGAAATCATAGATAAGATATGGAGAGGATATATATCTTGATTTATGGACAATCTCCAATACACTTCCATGCATATAAACATTTTCTTAAGTCAGCATGGTGATTTCATTTTCTGATTTTTAGATATAAAAAATTAAGTCTGTATGACTGAGGTGAAGAGGTCTCATTAGATACAGGGTTGATCTTATTAATTTGTTTGGGATAATAATTATATATACCAGAGGACTATGCATTGAACATTTTTTGTAATTTTATTTCTTAGCCTACAAAATTAACTGGGTATAGTAGAATATTTCCTTATGAAGGGAAAAGAACTTGTTTGAATCAACAGGGTTGTTAGAGAAAACTCCCCAAGCTAATTGTCAGAAACAAGACCTGAATGAACTATTGAGCTCAATAAATATGATTTTCTTTTGGGAAATTGGTATTAAAAAGAGAAAAATCATTATTAAAAGAGAAGTTTATACCTTCATACTGATTCTTTTTTAAAACAGAATATAGATAGATATAAATACAGCAGTATAAAGGTAGATAAATACATGGAATTGTCTTTATTTAGTTGTTTGTTTTGCAGTGCTGAGGATGGAACCAGCTTTGTGTGTGCAAAGAGAATGCTCTTCCACTAAACTACACACCTAGCCAGTAGAATAGTCTTTATTAATATAGTTCATAATATTATGTTTCTTTATCCATTTATTTAACTTTTACATAATTTATTATTTTTAGATAGAATAAATGGCAAATTTTGGTGATAAAATTAAGAAAATGAGATTACTAGAAATGATATTCTGTTCTTTAAATTAATAAATATGCTGTGCCTATAGTTCAATACTGACTCTATTAGACACTGGAAGTAGAAATAAAAAACAGACCTTTACTGCTAGTGAAAGAACCGTCAAGGCTTGCCGTTGGAGAAAATGCCCGTTTATTGAGGAACAGCTCTGCATATTTATAGAGCCAGGGGGTGGTTTGACAGTTGGCATGGGGTGCTTTTTTATTGGTGGGTAAGGATCAGGTGAGCAGCAGGGCTAGTCTGATTGGTGGGTAAGGATCAGGTGAGCCAGCAGGGCTAGTCTGATTGGCGGGTAAGGATCAGGTGAGCCAGCAGGGCTAGTCTGATTGGTGGGTAAGGATCATGTGAGCCAGCAGGGCTCACCATTGGATGGCTCTTCTTGGGGGATGGGGAAGTTAGTCTTTGGAGCCAGGACAACTCCAACAGCTAGTCTAGTAAAAAGAAAAAAAAATAGGCACTGATAAAATAATCATGAATGATATGATAATAAATGGGACTATGGTCTTGGAGTAGATGCTATGATAACCTATAGTGAGGACCAGGATTTGGGTTGGAAAGGTGTCAGGGAAGCAGGGAAGAGTCCTTAATGTAATTTGGGGTATTCTTCATCTTTGAATATAGAATCTAGTCTTCCTTTCCCTCTGTTTGACTTTGTGCCATGCTGCTGAACATATGTGTATCTGTGAATATCTAGTAGCAGACACTTAAAAGTATAAAAATAAGAATTCTCTTTATTCTCTATGTTATGGCTGTTAAAGCTGGATATTAACACCCTTCTTTTCACAATACCATTCCATTATTGCAGTGGCAATAGCAGCCAGGTACAGTTGTTCACTCCTGTAATCCCAGAGGCTTGGGAGGCCAAGGCAGGAGGATCATGAGTTCAAAGCCAGCCCTAGCAACTTAGTGAGGCCCTAAACAAATTAGTAAGACCCTGTCTCAAACAACAACAATAAAAATATAAAAAGGGTTGGGGATGTGGCTCAGTTGTTAAGCACCCCTGGGATCAAACCCCTGTACCAAAAATAAAATAGTAATAATAATAGCATGAATCTATAAAATAATCAGATGTGTAGATATATTAAATGAAGAAAAAAGGAGCCTTAAAGATGTTAAATAAAAATGCAGCATTGATCAATCTTTTTTTCTAATATTTATTTATTTTTTAGTTGTAGTTGCACACAATACCTTTATTTATATGTGGTGCTGAGCATCGAACCCAGGGCCTCACACTTGCTAAGCGAGCGCTCCACCACTGAGCCACAACTCCAGCCCCAATCAATCAGTTTTTTGAAAATATTCAACACAAAGTTCAAAAAACATGAGCTTGAGAATAATTGTTCACTTTACCTATGTCGAAACCTAATTTTTTTCCTAACAATTATTCCACCCTCTCTTTTTCAAATAGGAGATTTCTAAGAGCAAAGCTTTCCTTACTTATACTAAGAGCAAAGCTTTCCTTACTTATACTAAGACCTTATAGAAATGGCAGGACTACACTAGAATCTTGCTATACAACCTATTAGTGCATTCTATCTCATAAGTTAGAGATATAGAGAATAAAGAAGCCATTTGATGTATTTGAACATACTTGATTGTACATTTAAAAAAATATATTCATTTATATTTGGGGGTAGTAGACAGGAAAGCTGGTGTGTTTGAAAGTGTTTCACCTTTATTATTAATTTAGTAACTATTAATATCTCCAAATCTACTTCATTTTGAATAGATTCATTCCCATGTATAAAATATTTTATATTTAAATCAAGAATGTATAAATTAGGTCAGTTTCAGAAATAAAAAGGCTTGTTGGTGAAAAAGATAATTTTATTTTCAACGACCTTTTTATCTACCAGTATGTGTTCCAAATATTTCCGAGCCTCAGACAGCACAGGTGAATTTATTTTATAAAATGGTTGTTTAATTGGAAGTTGACTGTCACATTTTGAATCAAATAATTAATGTCACATTTATGGTATTTTCCTATAAAATATTTTTGTGTGAATATAAATGGCATTTCTCCCATCTGCTCTTCATTTTGGCTCTGTGTTTTAAGTCTTTTACCAGAGTTAATCTATTTTCCTTTTTAAAACTTCTATTTCTCTTATCAAAACCAAATATAAAAAATTTTTGTTTTTCTTGAAAAAGTGGTTCAGTTGCCACTCTGCATTAAGTTTACGAACAACATATCTTCTTTTGGGGAAAAAAAAAGATTTAAATATTATCTTTATTTAAACTTCCTGAAAAAGGTAGGGTGGCATTGTGATAAGAGCTTAGATGAGGAGGTCCTCTGGGCTCACATTCCCATTGGCTCTGAAGCCCCTGGTCATATATTCTAGCATAAAATGTGCTGGGAAGAATTCCCTCTTCATCCATGGTATCATTGCCCTTCCATGAAAGTTCTCAGTGTATTGACAAACAAGTACTCAATAAAATGGGATCATTAAACGTTCATAATCATTGCATCTGAACAACTCTCAATAAACTCTGTGCACTTTCATGTTGTCAAGATGTTTAGTATACAAAAGACTGAGGATTTATTTTAAAAGATGATGAGAAGGACATGAGGTGATACAGACTTTGTTATCCAGCTTGGAATTTGATGATTGGTTTTAAATGCATCAAAACACCTTTCCAATTGTTCTCAGTTAAAGATAGTTATCAGTTAAGACAAGAGTAGTCTAATGGTTTTGATCACAAGACACAAAATTGCTCATGTATAATTTGTTAATTTTAATGGTATATCCAATGGTCCACTTGTTTATTTATTAATTATCACACATATGGCTATTTAAAATTCACTTTGCCATCCATGAAATAAAACAAATATGTTATCATCCTAATGATTTTTAGAGTTACATTTTAAAAAGTTTTCTAGGGAAATGTTGTATTTTCATTTGCTTACAAAGCAATTTTACATATTATCATAGTATATCATATAACATTGTAAATAGTCCTATTTAGATACTACACATCAGTATTGGAGTTTCGGGATGAATGTAAGAAAGTTAAACAGGTGTATTAACTCTTTGTGAACAAAATATGTTCCAGGACTCTGAAAAGGTGAATGGAATTTTGAGTTTTTGCCAGGGAGTAAATTAAGCACTTGGAGACTCTTCATTTAATGATCTCATGAATCCTCATAATATTCCCTATGAAGTAGGTGACAAGTTGTATTAGTCCCATTTGTATTACAAGAAAAATGAAGCTTGAAGTTGTTACAAAATTTCAGTACATGGATTGAGAAGTGTATTTTCACCACAGGGTGGTCTGTGGCATCATATAACTATGCATGTTATAATTACCTTGTGCATGTAAAATTATACTTGAGGCCTCTTCAAATTAAATTTATATCCCTTTGCTTTTGTTTTATATCATTTTATTTATCAATAGCCACTCTGACCTGAAAGTATTTTCCAAGACTCATATTTTGCATTTATTGGAATGCAAAGGCTTTGCAAATTGTAGAAATATTCATGTTGAAATCTCCCAGGAGATAGCACAATCCTCACAGAAGATGAAATATTTTAGTCCTAAGCACCAGTCAACCCTTCTTTAAGACATCAATATTGCAAGGGATATGGAACCATCATTTAAGTTGTTCCGTTAAGTAGTAGTAGTCCTCCCATTGATAGAATGTTGTGGTAAAGCAATTCTGCAGCTATCTAGCAACAGGCAGACATGTCTAGAGAAAGCTCGTTTTTGTAGTTTCACTTAGCAAAGCACTGAAAAGCAAAGAAAAAAAATCTTGTAATTAATTGAGGAAATATTGAATAGAAATAATTTTATTTTGAACTTCCACTTTATTGGCTTTCAGATAAAAATGCCATTTTTATTCACCTTTCTGATGGTAAATGTTCCAGTGAAACTTCTCTTAGATTATGTTAATGAAATATGAGATATTAGTCCTTATGAGATTTTTATTTATAGTCACATTTTGTCATTTTTTTAGCAAAGAATAGGGATAAACAATGTCATATAAGCTTGATTTGTTCATTTGCCATTATGTATTATGGTGGACCATAAAATTGGATTTGGCATGACTTTGATGTTCTATTCTTTCATACATTTCTAAGAAGAAAAAATGAGAAACATTTTGATAATTTTGCAAAGGAGTGTACTTATCATTTACCTTGTTCAAATAGATAATTAATTGTCTTCCCATTGTCTGATATCTCCATTAATCCAAAGAATGCTGCCTATATAATGTTACCTATGTGACATATTTTTGATTCTTATGTATTTTCTAGAAAAAGCCATTCAGTTTGTGTAATAAGTATTCTCTTCAAATGCTAAGGCAATAAAAGTGGCCATGAGGAGAATTAACAGTGTACTCATTGTCAACCAGTAAGAACTTCAGAAGAATAAAAGTAATATATTTATGTAATATGTAAAATAATTAAAGTGATAAGTATCACATAAGTTTTCTTATTCTAGGGAAGGGAAGAAGGAGATACAAGGTGATGGTAAAGAGACCATTTACTTATTTGTCAATACATTATTTCCTTAGAATAAAACTTAAAGCAAATAAAAATAATTAATAGTGGTTAATTTTAGAGTGTGGTGTTGGAATATGAGTTTTGTTACATTAACATTTTGCATTTTTGCATAACTTAAAAATTTGTTAAAATAATTTTTAAAAAAAATTTCTTGAAAAGAAATAGAGAATAAAGGTTAAGCACACAGCTTGAATTATGACTGTGAATCTTGGTATATATTTTCTCTATTTGTGACTATGAGAAGCTTCTGTATTTATTGTGCTTCAATCTCCTTCTTCCTTAAGTGTCAAAAATAAATATCATTCCACATTGCTCCAAGGATGAAATGAAAGAATTCTGGGGAAGCCTTTATCTCTAGACCCACAACTCAGCGACCTCTCATTCTATTATTGGCATTGTTGTTGTAAAACATAAGTAGACTCTTCTAATAATTTAGAAATTATCTGCTTTCTTATCCATAATCTTGTTATAATATGTTTCTATGTTGACATATGACTAATAGTTCTCAGATAAGAGTTGTCTTAAATTCAAAAAACTTTTTATATAGTTTGTGAGTACTTGTGTTTTCATGAGTACACAGTAAAAATTATGTAAAATTTCAAACAGAATACGCTAAGAGGGCTGGGGTTGTGGCTCAGTGGTAGAGCGTTCGCCTAGCACATGCAAGGCCCTGAGTTCGATCCTCAGCACCACATAAAATAAATAAATAAAGATATTGTGCCCAAGTATAACTAAAAATTAAATATTAACAAAAAGAAACATGGAAGTCCCTGTTTAAAAAAAATAGACTATACAAAGATTATATGGAAAAAATTCTTAGGAGAAATGATTAATTTAGATCTTGAAATATTTAAAGGGGAGCATACATGCACATTCAGATAGAATTAGAAGTTTAATTCATAAGAATAAAATGGATAGGAAAAAAGTACTCAACTTATTTGGTTTTGTAGTTATGTGCTCTAGATAATTGCTATTCAAATAAGAATTGAAAACTTTGAAACATTATTTTTTCTTCAAATTCTTCTTCTTAACCTTGCTATGTTATTTTTCTTACCCTATGCTTTTAATTATTTATTCCTTATGGCATTGAGTATTGTTTTTTCTGTTATAAATTTCTAGAGAAAAGAGATATGTGGTGCAGTATCAGACTCAAGACAATTTATTCTTCCATTTATTTTTATTTATATTTTTAAAATATCTGAAATAGAAAAGTTTTTTTTTTCTCTGTTGTAAGAAGCATTGTACTGGTGCTCAGTGAATAATAAATCATCATAATAAATGAGATGACTAGATTTCTTGCAGAGTTGCTGCATTCTAGTTTGAATATTTTTTAGGATGTGTATATCTTGTCTCATGTGTTACTACAGCTAATTTAAGGAGGCCATTACTGTCTTATATAAGAAAAAAATAGTGATTTCAATAATAGTGTGCATTCTAAGAAATGTATCATCAATTGTTTTCTCCTTCATTTATTTTTGCTGTTTACAAATCCCTCAATATAATGCATACTCTTTCTTTTTTGCAAAATTTCTTTACCTTGTTTGTTTCTTTGTTTCCTTAAAGCCATCAATTTTGTACCTGCTTCTGTTTTTGTTCCTCTTTCTCAATCCTCTTATCAGTAGGAGTAGCTTTTGTTCCACTTCTGTTATGGTGCTATTTTACATCCCTTTGATTCTTTCTAATCCATGTGACTTTTTGGTCTCCTTAAAGTTCCATTCTGAAGTAAGATCGCTATAATATATTACAGTGGAATATGAAATGGAAGCAGAAATAATAAGACTATGCCACACTGTTCTCCTTCTTATGACATCAAAAAACAGTATCAAACATATTTCAAATTACCCTACTGCATTAGCTTTCCATTTAAAAAATTGTGAATAAGAAAGGTGTTATTTCATTATTTCAGAATGTACTTTTATGTCTTTGATTGTCAACCTTTATCATATCCAACAGTCTTTTTAGTAAGGAATATGATATGAACTAAGAAAATATCTGCAATAAACATCACAGAAAATGGAATCACCCTGTATAAGTAATTCTATACAATCAGTATAATGCCCTAAATGTATGAAAGAGAAATTAAGGAAAATAAGTGTATAATAAAATAATACATATTTAAATATGCAAAATACTACGTAAGTATGACCTCATAAGATGACATGATAAAAGTCATTTCCACATACTTTATCCTTGACAGCTTACAAATACTGATAAATACAGATGAATTAATAATGTTCCAAATACCACAAGTGACATTGCCCCTGGGATTGTGAATTTCTGTTTACATGAACATTGGAAGATTTATACCAAATATGTAGTCTTTCTGGATTCACACAGCTCTTACAATTTTTAGAAAATTCAGTGTATATAAAATTTATGAACGGGATATTTTGTGTTTGTGTGTAAAATAAAGTTTCAATTTCAGATAAGTATAAAAGGATTTTTTTGTTTTCATTCTGCAATGAAAAGGGAGTTTATTATTCAAAATAATAAGCTTTATTACTATATATAGGACTCCTAGAGAAAGCTGGTTACTCCTAAGCAGATTGGGGCTGGCTAGGCAAATTAAAGGGTGAGTTGGGACTTTGTAGTGACTAAAAAGTGGAGCAGAGGACAAGTTTCCATGCACAGAAAATTTAATTCCTGTCAGAGCCAAAGTAGAAGTCACAGAGGCAAGAACATTCTTATCTGCCTGTCTGAATGGGATGCCAAAGGGAAAAGGAAGTGAAACCTGTAGTCAGTGGTCAAATGTCCAAAATGGAGGCAGACTCTTTATTATTACATGACAAGTCTAAAATCATACAACTGTAAGTATGCTACTATTACTTCTATTATTTACTATTATGCATAGCAAAACTCATTTCTGTATAACAATATAATATAGAACATGTAGTAATAATAATAACAGCAATATAATACTATAATAATTATGCAGTAGTTCCCCCCCTAACCATGAGAGACAGAAAGATTCTGAGACCCTTGGTGGATAGTTGCAACCACATCAAGCACTGAGGCTACATATACTCTATTTTTACTACATACACTACAGTTTTGCCAGGGAGTACCAGAGTTAACCTATTCTTCCATGATTCATGTTCTCCTTCCTCATTTGTATCACTACTCTTGTGCTTTGGGATCATTTTTAAGTGAAATAGGATACTTGAACTCAAGCACTGTGATACTGTGACAGTCTGTCTGATAACTGAGACAGCCACTGTGGGACTAACAGATGGGTGGCACATTTGGTATGTGTATACTAGACAAAGAGATGATTCATGTCCTAAGTGAGACAGAGTGAGTTGGTGCAAAACTTTATTATGCTACTCAAAATGGTGCACAATTTAAAACCTGTGAATTGTCTATTTCAATAACTTTCCATTGAATTTTTTGGGACATAGTTGACTCAAGGTCTCTATAAAAAAATAAAACTGATTAAGGGGAGACTATTGTATTAGTGAAGTAATAATATTTATTTATAGTGCTAATATTTATTGTATCTAATCCCTTCTCTGTGAAAGGCAAGAAACTAAACAGTCACTTACTTATATATTATCCTTCAATCTTCACAGCCCTAATATAAAATTAATATCATTATGTCCACATTTGAGAGACACAAGAATCAGAAAGGTTATTTGGATATAATATTGTAGTCCAAATTTTTAGAGCTTATCAATTATTAGTAATCACATATTTTACTTTGTGAAATTTTCCTTTCTCAACTGAGATATACAGAGATTTTAAAACTTTATATTTCAATTGCAAAATATCTTTCTTGCATGAACAGGGTTTTAACCTGGATAAATATTCTGTGTGACATTAGAAGATCATATGGGATGTAGGAAAATTCCCATTGGGTAGGACATTCTCTCCTACCAGTATCACTAATGTCCCTCAGTCATTATGACAACAAAAGTTTACACAAATTGTCACAAAACATCTCAGAAACCACTGAAAATCAGATCTCAAGGAAAATTATGCTAAAGTATCATCAATGTTAAAATATTCCTGATCAGTAAGAAAACTTCTATTTTCCATTGGTGTGTTTAAATGCTATCATAAAAATATTGCATATGCTGCATGAATAGAAATTTATTGCATGAATTTCCCCCCACATTTTAAATAAATTAAATCACTGTAATTCACTTATGATAGCATGTATGCTACACAAATGAAGAGAGACAATAAGAACACTTTGTGAAATTTATTTAAAGACTTTAGAAATCAATATTTCATTTTAAAAGATATTTTTAGTTATAAATGGACACAATACCTTCATTTTATTTGTTTATTTTTATGTGGTGCTGAGGATCAAACCCAGTGCCTCACGTATGCTAGGTGAGCACTCTACCACTGAGTTACAACCTCAGCCCAATATTTCATTTTTTTTGTAGTGCAAAACATGCTAGTTGGAAATCCATTGTCTACCCTTTTAATTTCTTAACCTATGAACACTCATTTTTTATATCTTTTCCCATTTTTACAGGGATCATATTTTACAATATGCACTTTTCCTGGGTTGTACAGTTAAACAGATAAAGGCATCTTTATGCTCTCCATCATGATCCACACAGTATACCTTCCTATGAGCTCCATTATCATTGCAATTGTGAGTTTTTAAATCAATTTGCATTTTAAACATGAGGAGATTTATGAATAGTCACAGAAAGATGGTCATATAGTGGGATACGATGTAGGGAGGGGAACTGAGGGTTTGAAGGTGTCCAGAGGGCTATATCAGTGGACTGACAAATAAGACAGTCCTGTTACAGATGTTGGAGAATGGGTGGTACAGAAGTGGGGATGGTGTCATGTCTCTATACTTCTTAGAGGAAAAAATGAAAGTAAAAGCATGAAAAGAAAAGATATACAGCTTGCCATGAAACTGTTTACTTTTATGTAATTTTGTTGTTTTTGAAACCTACTCAGTTTTATGGGTTAGCATTCTTTGGACATGTTAAAAATCACAAGATTCTTTGACTAAGGGAAACAGGGAAATGATACATATTTAACAACATTCTTTCTTTCTTTTATATGTATTAATGTTGAGTATCTAAGATTGACTATTATTTCAACTTTGTGAATAAAATACGTTATTCAAAAGAGGAATGAAAAATCAAAAGTTTTCTTTATAACATGAGTTTTCAGAGAATATATATATCTAGTTTGCACAAAAATAATTTTCAGACAGAATAATTCTTCTTATCTCCTCATACCTATGCACAGAGGCAGAACATTAATATATTTAGACCTTTTGATTGGAGACTTAACATTTACACTGGCATAAAACATTAATACTATCGTTCAAGCATGACAATTCCAAATTAACAGAAACCAATACTGCTATTCAGGCAAAGTAGGAGTTAGTGTGAGAAATGGAAGCAATTCTATAAAACATGGTTTAGCAGGATATTAGGAATCTAGATTTAAGCTTTATTCCTCATATATGGGAGGACAAGGTATTAATCCACTTACCATCTTTGCTTTAAATTACATGACTTCTTTCTATTAATTTAATATTAATACCTGATGATGATTCCAAGCTTTGAATCCAGACTGCTTGGCTGTGCATGTGGCTCTATGGGATAATACCAGGCAAGTCCCCATAAATGCTATGTCACATTTTCTTCTGCTTTCAGTTGAATAATATTTGTGCTCAGTTCCAGAAATGGTGTATTTGGAAAGTGAGAAGCATTCAGTAAGTGTGAAGAATTTTTTTGTTTTTCTTTCTCTAATCAAATGTTTAGTTGAAAATTGATTATGGGCTATCTCTAAAATATAGAAAGACTTACTTGTATAAATAGAAATTAACTATGATATAAATGATTTCAAATATTATTATTTGATAAATTTAAAAAATTAACATTTTTATGATCTTTTGAAATGTCTAGATATTGTTATTTTGCAATAATTAAGCATATTTCATTGTTTGTTTCTATATGCCAACCTCAGCCAATTTAGTAAGCAACAACTTAAACAGAAACATTTTTATGAAAATTATGTACCTTCAGACATCATAAAAATTATTCATATTCACTCCACATATTTAAAATTCACTCATTTTATTTTTTGGTTTGCACTTCTTCCTATCTTTGTGAACACTTAGAAATGCAATGAATAACTCAAATATCTTTCCTCCTAAACTTTAGTTTGCAGTGATGAAATCACTCCTGAGCCAGGCATCCAGTCCACAGGAAGGGAAGACACTAATGAAAATTAGCATTCCAAAAGAATCCACTGCAGCTGTCATCATAAAAAGAAACTGATTAGTGGTTTGGACCATGCTAACTCTGTAAATTATCAAACAAAATACTGCAGAAGCATCCATTTACGTATATGAAAATTACAATTTGAACATCACACTTAGAGCACATTAATCAACTTCATTCTTTGTTTTTATGGGTAATGAGGCTTCACAGAAAGGTAAACATCCAGCTAAATAAAGTTGCTCTGGCAAAAATGGATTAAATATATTCATACTTTAAAAAAAAAGAAATGTGCTAAGAGGTGTTGAAATAAAGGAAGCAACCCCTGTTCACTTATTTCCATTTTTAGTGTCTAGTTTGACTTTTTTTTCTTCTAGCACACTAATTTTTTTAAAAAAATTTCCATTCATTCCAATTTCTTTTAGAGTTACCTTATCTGCAATGTGAATTACAGTATTTCTAAACTGATTAACATAAATATCCTAGTACCGTTTATTTCATATCTAACAACATAACCTTCATTAAAATGTGTTGGCTCTTAAAAGCTATTCAGACCTTACATAATTTATTATAGGGGTGTAGCAATAACTATTCCCTGTGGTGGAAATGGGGCAATTTATTTCTAATATATTTTTTTCTTTTGTATGTAAAAAATTGTATAGAGAAATCATCTCTTATGGAAGTTGCATTTCTAGAAAACAGAACCAACATTGAAACAGTTCTGAAAGTCTTTGGAAAAATGGTTTAGGAAGACAAACCAAATATCCACGTAATAACTATTTACTGGGCACAGGATACTGGAGATGAAGCAGTGGACAGGATTTAAATGATTGACAAATGTGACATTTACTTTATTGATCCATGTTGAAAAACTATGGGAGAATGAAGAATCCAGAAAGTACTAGGTATCAGGGAAAGTATTTTAAAAATATATTGGATAGTTCAAACATGAGAACAATTTTAATGATCTGTGCCTTAAATATTTTTGTCTTACTCAACTTCACATAATAGATTATAGGACAACAATTTGGCTTTCTTCATTCATAAATTGTCTACATTCCATCATGAAGATAAGCCAAGAGTCTCACTCTATAATATTAATTAATTAGTTAAGTTTTTGATCAATGTTTTCAAATTTACCTAAGGTTAATAATTCCTTAGCTATTACTCTTACATAAGTAAATTCTAATTCTTCCAAAGCAAAATCTGGAAACTCTTCACTGTGTATTTACATGAATTAAATATTTCCAAATATCATTCCTTCAACACTACTTAAGAAAAATTCAGAAAAGTCAACAATCCATATATAAATTTTTCATATAAAATAATATTTTTCCAGTGTTTGGTTTCATGTTTTTCTCTTCTCATAGATATTCTATGATACATGGATAGGTGTAGTAAAATTGAAGTTAACAATTCTGGCTTATTTGAAATGTGAGGAAGTTGAATTGCATTGGGTTGGGTAAAGGAAAATTATATTTGGTGGGAAAAAATAGTGATATTTTTGGAGGTGTAAACCGATCATTTTATGGGTAATTAGATACACAATTTAAAATTGCATTTAATAAATTTTATAATCTTTATGCTGTTTTACTTTGATATATATAAAACAGTTTTGCTACTAAACATCAGAGTCACCATGCTGGCAGACTTGAAGCAATAAAAATAAAATATTTAAAGTGAATATTTAGAAGTCATGTTTTAATTATATGATCATATAAAGGTTACCTTAACTTATATTTTATATATTAAAGTCTAATAATAATAATATCTACTTCTATTGTCTTATATTACCTCTATCACCCCCATCTATATCCTCCTTTATTTTGATACTGTGTTTTATCATCTTTTCTTATTATTGTTTCTTCTATCCTTGCACACATATACACACATATTTACATGTATTTTACATGTATATTTAGATGTATTTTAAAAATACATATTTACATGTATTTTCCCCTTGCTAGTGTACTTTGCTAGTCATTTTTCCCAAATAAAGGCCTTGTCCTCTCCAGCCTTGTTATGGGGACAACTTCTCAGCCCTCACATTTCTTGGTGAGAAATTATTGACTTGTATTATCTGCATGATATTCATTGACATGTTCCAGATGCTGCATCATCTATTTTATATTAATCCATTCAGTTCTCATGTGTTTTTGTTTCTTTCTCATAGAAGCACCCATCCCCAAATGACTTTACAACCTGTTCTTTTCCAACCAGACTTTTACCATGGACCATTAAATTCAACCCAACTTCTGATAGAGTTTCTTTTATGCAAAATTAGCATCAGATTCCTTAGTCATATAGTAGAAGAGTCAGTAACTACTTGGATCTTAATGCCTTTTTTACAAATGTTTTTTCCTAGAAAGGTATGTGGGCATAGGAAACTTCTAAAATCAATCTCACTTGCCAATTTTTTATTTTTCTGTAGAGGGCTTCTCACTTTAAAATTATTTCATATTGCTTGCCATATCATTAATCAGTAATGACTTATCTGGCAATTTATAGATTATAGACCACTCTAATCTGATTTTCTAAAATTATACCTTGTATTGCCAGAATGAACAGATGCTTTGGTAGTGGTTCATTCCATGTTCAACATTGTACACGCATTTCACACAGCCAAATGCCTTCTCATTATGTTTTTTTTTTAATTCTTATGTAGAATTACAAAAAAAAAACCTTTCTCCTGTTTTCCCATATACCTTTACTTAATAGTTTCTTTGTTTTGTGTTATGACATGGCACACAATTATTGTTTCTTTTATATGTCCAGTGTCAGAACTTGCTGTTGATGGCATAGTTAGAATTCAAATGACTTTCAGAATGGTGTTCCACAGACTGTAAGTACAGGCAACAGGTTGCTAAAGAGATGATTGCTATATGGGTGCACTGCTCTTTGCTGGTTTATCTTTCTTCCTGCATCAGCTAAGTATGAAATCTGGACATTTGAAAATTAAATTTACCTTTGTCAATGTAATAATCTTATAGACCAATCATGGGCCAAAAGTGCAAATGTGGAATTCTTATTTTTCTGAATATGATTTTTACATTAGAGCTGAAGAGTCACTTCAGAAGTTCTTTGAAGTCTGTTCGCTTCCACTGTGTTCTTCCTTAGAGGTATACCATCCCTCAAAGAACATATATTTATAATATTATTAAACTCTAGAATTTGGAGTAAAATGTATAATGTAAGAATACTATTAATTCATGGAACAATTTGAGTCCACTATGCTTTAAAATGTTTTAAGTAGCATTTCCCAGATTATTGCAATGTCATTATCATTTTTCAGATGTTTACCAACTTCTTTTTGCTGTTATGCTTGCTTCTTTGTTTCATCAAGAAAGAAATATATTGATTAGTTTTAGGAAGCTTTGGCTACAAAAATAACAAGCAAATCTTAAATCACAATATTTTATTGTTTATTTTTAGTTATAGATAAGAATAAAATATGTTTTATATAATTATATCAGCATGAAATATAGCTTTTTCAAGATAGGACTCCAGTAATTCTCCTTCCTCTTTCTTTTCCCCCACTCCTGCTCCCTTCCCTCTATTGATCTTTCTGCCATCGATCCATAGTTCCTTTTATTTATTTATTTTTAAGTTAATTTCTTGTGATTGTACTTGATAGTGATATTCACTGTGGTGTATTCACATATGTACATAGAAAAATCATGTCAGATTCCTTTCACTGTCTTTCCTTTTCCTATTTCTCTCCCTTCCCTTCATACCCCTTTGTTTAATCCATTGAACTTCTATTCTTCCCCCCATCCCTTTTTGTGGGTTAGCTTCCACATATCAGAGAACACATTTGACTTTGGTTTTCAAGGCTTTCATAGGATGGTTGCCATTCTGTTCAAGTAACATCATTGGGGGGGGGGGCATAGACTATCAAATGTATCCCCCATCTGCAATATTGTAAATCTCAAGGAAAAGAAAAAGAAGGGCACCTTGAAACCATGTGATGTTCTTATATATTTGGATGAAACTGGCTCTCATCACTTCTGCTCACATTTGTTGACCTAAGAAATCAATTACTTAATTTTGTTTTTAATGAGTAATACAATATTTCCAAAGCAAAGGGAAGGAAAGAATTTGAACAGTAAATACAATGTACTACAAAATAAATTTAAAAGAAAAGACAGAAAAAAATATTAAAAACATAATTGCCCCAAGCTGAAAAGAGTAAAACCTTGCAGAATATGTGTAGGATTTTTACAAATGTTTGATTAATTCTTATGAATTTCTCTTATTTGATTGAGGGTAGTTCCATAGCTTTCTAGAATTCTCCATGTCAGTAATATTACTGTGCTTAAGCAATATAGATTGGGCTGTATAGATTGCAATCTCTGATTATATCTGCCTTTAGCTTGAAAGAATTGCAGTGTATCTCCTCTTCTTTGGATGGTTTCAGTGGGTGCCTTGGTCATTTTTTTACAAGGTGTAGAACATCTGACATTTCCTTCACTGACATCCTAACTCATTTATTTAATGGACTGTGTATGATTCAAAACATAGTTGCTGCCAATTATTCAGAACTTACATCATTGGATGTAAGGCTTTTTCCAGTGGCACTTGTTAAAGGTCATGTTATACCACCAAGCTAACTCTAATTCACAACACTTGTCAAAAATAAAGACTTACCTTCTTGGACTAGGACTTTTTTCACTGCTTTTAAGCTGAAGTCAACTAAAGCATCCCTCCTTACATCTCCCCTGCTGCAATATGACTCTGCAGGTGGTCTCTCTTTGAGCTACAATGCACCTGCTTCAAGGAACTTCTCCATGTCTATTGATATTGAATCCAAGTTTAAGCCTGAACTTAAGATGTGTTTGTTGTCATTGCCACTTACCTGATTTTAACTAATTAACACAGTAGGAAAGATTTTTTTTTAAGTTTAATGCCATTGCAAAACACCTTGAGATACCATAGCATGACAAGATGACATAAAAGTTACTGTGTGCACACGTTTACCTTCTCTTAGACTTAGGCACCCTGGTGGTTTAGGCAAATGCATTGGTTGTTCAAATGGAAACTTGATACTAAAAGTCATGGGGAGAAAAAGACTGAATTCTAATTTGATTTTTCCAGTTTGTTAGAAACAGAGAGAAATGAGAGAATCATTTATAATTTCTATGAATTTCTGCAATACAACAGTAAGTACTGAGATGTGGAGTAAATTTCTGGGACAAGTTCTTAATGATATTATTATTCCAATGCTATTTCATTTTTTGTAAAATAAAAACTATGGCATATTATTCTTATTTAATACTTATATAATTATGATAATTAAATATTATAAAATAAAATAATTCTATATTGCTATATATAATGATAATATATTATTATATATAATGATACTACATATTATATAATTATCAATGATTCTAAAATTATATATTAGAATAATTACATTATTTTTTTAATTTCCTGTAACTGTTATCTTATAATTAGCCCTGTATTACAAAAATAAATGAAATTCTAAAAATTGGATGAAATTATCTGAGCATATGGAAATTAAAAAAAAAAGTATTGAGACTCAAACTCAGGTGTCCTTTTAATTCTTGTTGCTTCTTTTGGTTATTTGAACAATTAAAACTATGTAAACTTTTTAATAAGTAAATGGTCTCTGAAACAACGTGTCTACAAAAACTACACTAGTCTGTTTGAGCTAAAATAAACCAACCACACAAATAATCTCTGCCATCATAGTGAACTGACCATATTTTACAAGGGCAGAAATGGGTCAGTCAAGAAATAAATTAGGAAGAGCATTTAAAAGACAATTATCATTGTCCACATAGCAGAAGCTTGATGAAGATGGTGGGATTTTAATATTAACAAAAGTGAATACAATTCACCTGGATCATTATATGGAAATTAAAAATCTGAAAAAAAATAGATCAACAAACTATTTTTTTAATTTGTGTAATTTATGCTTGAAAGGAAAATTTGTAATCACAATTTGGGTGAAACATGTAAAAAGAAAATAAGATTATGGAATATAAAAAGCATATAACTATAAAAGCATGTGTAGATCAATGCAAAATATTAATTCATTTTATGAAAACAGAATGGGTTCGAGATTGGGTCAGAAGGAGCATTTTCTTACTTTGTGGCTTGAATTATAAAGTAATTGAAAAATTGAAACTGAGGGGGAAGACAGAACATGCAGTGGAAAGTAGACAAAAGCCAGGGTTTAAAAGATGTGAAAGCCAACAGTGTACAGGGTTAATGAAGACAGTCTCTAGCTAATATTTTAAACTAGTTGGAAGGTATTTTAAAGAGGAAAAAAAAGAGGATATATGTGTAATTGTCAAATTTTAAACATAGCATGCATGATATAAACTAGTATGATGAAAATAACATTTTGTAGATAACTGTTGCAACGTAAAAAAAAAATTATCACTAGATTGAGGGGCATCAGGATTTAATTGTCAAGCCCAAAACAAAATCAGAATATGCTTTTCTCTTTTAATTTAAAGTAGTAGGGATTTCTTTTGCTCCTTAGTTTAATTTCTTTAGAATTAAACATCTATGATTTTAAAGAATTTAAGTTTTGATCTGGAGATATATATATATATATATATATATATATATATAATTATTATTATTATTATTTTGCTTAGGGAAACTCCATAAATGGAAATAATTGAGTAATTGCCCAGGAATTTTCTTAATAATGTAATTCTTTTTTTTTTTTTTTTTTTTTTTACTTTTACACAGATGTATTGAGGTATAACTGGTACACAAAGAACCACATGTATATGCCTATGTGCTGTGTACAATTTGGTGAGTTTGAACATACACAAACACCATAATACCACAATGAAGGAAATGAGATACCCAGCACAAGACATAGTTTCTCTGAATCTCTGCTTTTGTGGCAATAAAATTGCATGAGACCTACCCTCTTAACAAATTTTGAAATACTTAATATTGCATAGATAATTGTAGGCACAATGTTGTAGAGAAGATCTGTGTAAGAATCTTTTAGCAAAAGTCAAACTTTGTGTCCATTGAACAAAACCTCCCATGAATAATGTTAATTCTATCATGAACAAGTTAGGATGTATATTTAAATATATGTATTAGGCCTCTGTGTCTTTGTTAAGAACGTTCATTTTCAATGTAAAAATACAGGCTATTTGCAGATTAAATAATACTTTATAAGTATTTTAAGATATTCAGCTTGAGTTAATATATACAAAAAGCATCCTTTAGGAAAATTGCTTAAATACTACAATGTACACATATATTTTCATAAATAATGCATTCTAAAGGTCAGTGGTTGATTTATTTTCTGCTTTTCAAAATATGAGGGAGCTGCCAGAATGTCATTCTGAGAGAGAAACAAAAAAAAATATTGTCAGAAACTGGTAAATGTGGGAATTTTTTTCCCAATAAGAATATAAAATTTCTTAGCAGTTTCCATACAGCAATAACTATATAATCATTTACTATAATTATGTAGGAAATGAAGAGATCAATTCTATATAGGGGATTTTTAGGGATTGAAATGCCAAACAAGTGATTATGTCAATGAAGAGTCAACTTAATCTGATCACTCAAAAGATGATCAAAATAGTCTACTCATTGTCCTCATCTCCATGACTAAATAAACTGTCAGCACTTAACCAGTATTATCTATCATTTGATGAATATTCACAATCTGCCTAATACAAGATAATTCTATGGTAAAGAACTACTCCAAGTATCTTAAGAAACTTTAAGTGAAGAACGTATGCATGAATATTTATAGCTAGATAAAAAGGAGCTGGGATAGGTTTCTAATCAAATGGAGTAAAATATCCTGTGAGGTAGTCAGAGCAAGACTGTAGTATACAAGAGAATTAAAGAAGCACAATTCAGCCAAAATAAATGTTAGAATGTGAATAATACATAGCACAAAGAAAAGATAAGGAAAAAAAAAAACAGGAGTTACAGCATGTATTATTTTCTTATTTCTGTGCCATACTTAGTGGCTTGGAATAAGACCCATCTATGATCTCACAGTTTCTGTAGGTCAGTAAAACTAGGAATAGCCCAGCTGGGTTCCAGGTGCTGGGACTCTCCAGGCTGAGATCAAGGAATTGGTTAGGGCCAGGCTGGAGTGTGGAGGTTACTCCATGCTCCTTCAGGTTACTGGCAGAATTCAGTTCTTTGAGGTTGCCATACTAAGCTTCCAGTTTTCTTGCTAATTATGACCCAGTGGTTGTTCTCATCTTCTACAGGCCTTTCTCAGCACTTAGCCCTGAGATGCTTTTTCTTAAGACTTGAGAACTTCTTCAACCAGCAGGAACAATCTCTCCTGAGTTTGCTGATTGAGTCTTATCATGCAGTTACAGCCATGACTACCCTAAAACCTTTCCCAAAGAGTGAAATCTAATGAAGAGATCTATTATTTTACCATAATCACAAAAGCATTACCCTTAACAGAACAGCACTATTCATAACCTAGAGTGGGAAAACATGAAATGGGAAACTTTGCAGCCATCCTAAAAATATCTCTTTGACTTCATAGCATAAGATTAATTAGAATACAACAATACCTAGCAGCAAAACCTGTCAGAAGTTTGTTATAGTTTTGAGATGATGGTGACATTCAGGCTATGGTGATACTAGATGAAATAAAGAAATTTATATGAATTTGAAAAATAGTTATTTAGTGAAAAGGAAAAAAGATCTTCTATTATTTGGAGAAAAATAAGGGAAAATTAAAAACTGTATATTACTGGGTTTCTGTCTAAAATTCAAACTATTGAAAGACAGGAGAAGAACTTAGGAAAATATGATAGTTCAAGTTTTAAATATATACATGCTTACACATATGTATATGTATGTGGATGTATGTACATATATTTAATTTTTCTTGAAATTCACAGGCTAAATGTTGCATTTTTATAATTAAGCTTATTGTTGAAAAGTTGTTTACTTCTCCTCACTCTGTATCTCTTATGTCTTTGTGTAGATTCAATTTACTCTTGATATCATTTTCTCTGAGCATGAAAAGTTAGAAATTACTTTAGTATTTCTTCTAAAGTCAGTTGGATATCAACACATTATTTCCATTTTTCTTAATGTTGGAATTATTTTGGTTTGCTTAATTTTTCAAAATGGTGTTGATGAATATAGAATTATTGACTGATATGTTGTTTATTATTTTTAATTTTTCCCACAAGTTTGAACATACCATCCATTACCTTTTGACCTTTATTATTTCCACATAAAATTAGCTGTTAACCCTAGTGGTATTCTATTGTACATAATGAGTTACTTTCCCATCTTCAAGATTTCTTCTCTGTATTTAATAATTTTATTATGATGTTTAAAGATATGAATATCTTTTAGTTTATCTTATCTTAAATGCATTGATATTATTTGGTAAGTATAAATTAATATTATTTCATCATATTTTAGAAGTTTTTAGTCGTTTTTAGAAATACATTTTTTTTAAACTTTTCTCTGTCTCCTTCTAGGATGAGTAAAAAACTGGCAGACAAGCCAGAAATTGAACAGAGAGATCTAGGGAATTAGACAACACAGCGGGCTTTAACAGGCTCTCACATTTCTTTTGACACTTCACGTGTGTATGTAGTGTCCCACTAGTCTCTGCAGCTCTTTTCATTTTTCCTCATTCCTTTTTCATTCTTTTTATCGGATGGTATGATAGCTATTGATTTATCATCAAGTCACTGATCACTCTTAGGTGAGCTCACATTTTCTGTAGAAGATTTTATATAAGTTGTATTTTTCTGCCCTAAGATATCCTTTTGTTACTTTTTATAACATCCGTCTAAATTGATATTTCCTGCTTTGTGTATCATCCTAGTCCTACTTTTAATTTTTAGATATGTTTTGCTCTGGTTCTTTGAACATATTTTTAATGAGTTTATTGACGTAATTCTGGGCAAAGTTCAGGCTTTGGTACTCTCAGAGAAAGTCTCTGTCTCCTTTTGTTTCCCAAAGTGTGGAACATAATTTCCTGTTTCTTTGCATCTAATTATTTTCTGCTAAAGTATTTTAGATAATATATTATAACAAATGTCTCTTTAATATTTTCCCCTGTGGTTGTAGTTGGTGTTTTTTGTTCCTTGGTGAATATATATATATATATGATGGGGGAGGTATACTGGTAATTAAAAAAAAATATATATATATATATATATATATATATATATATATATGCACGTGTGCACACACACACACATACATATTATGATTTAGATATTAAATGTCTGCCCCAAACTCATGTATGAGGCAATTCAAGAGGGTCTAGAGTTGAAATGACTGGGTAATGAGAATTTTAAGCTAATCAGTGAATTAATCTCCTGATAGGGAGAAAACAGATATTCACTAAATTGTCTGTACATATACATACATATTATAAAATTGATGGTTAGATCACAATGATTTTAGAAGCATCTCCCGGGTGGTAACTGTAGGTAGGTGGTGTATGGCTGGAAGATGTGGGTAACTGGTGTTGTGACTTTGGGGTATATAATTTGTCCTCATTGAGCAGAGCTCTCTCTGCTTCCTGGTGCCGTGTTTTAAGCCACTCTCCTCCATCACACTCTTTTACCATGGTATTCTACCTCATATTGGGCCCCAAAGAATGGAGTTGACCATCGAAGATCTGAGACCTCTGAAACGTGAGCACTAAATGAACTTTTCTTCCTTTAAAATTGTTCCTGTTAGTTCCTTTGGTCACAGTAGTGAGAAAACTAATTACAACAATATATATGCACAAATAGTACACATATGCATATATATGTATATATGTGTGTGTTTGTGTGTGTGTGTGTGTGTGTGTGTGTATATATATATATATATATATATATATATATGCCTATCTCTAAGTTAAAAAATTTCCATGTAAACTTAAAAAGTAGTCTTTCAACTACTTATATTTTAACCTTTATCTTACAAGTATACGGAATAGATAATAATTAATTATTGGGTGACTAATAATAATGAATTTCTATTTTTGACAGGCAACATTGGTAATGGTACTTTATTATAATTACAAACTAGCAATCATGATTTAAACCATTGCTGAGAAATTGTGCAGTATATTATTTAACATGGGAAGAGAAAAGCAAACCTATTTTCTAATGGATTCCCTAGTGGAGATTACATATGGAGTAACAACATAACCTTCCAAGTGCTGCTACACAATAATTTCACTCCCTCCTCAGAAGACAGAAATATGTACATAAGTAATCTCATTTCTCTTTTCATTGCTAATATGTGGATCGTTTTTTTTTATGTACACTTGTTAACATTTCAACTAATTAGTTTCTATATTACAAACTTTTTATCAATTAATTTTAAAAATGGCTTTTATTAATAGGCAAATAGAATTATTCAATTATTTATTTATTTACAGCTCTATTTATCCAGTCAGAATATTAAAAAAAAAAAAAGTTGCTTTTTTTTGAACAGAGAGTCTTCTGCTTTACTGAATAGTTCTGGCAAGATTTTGATATGAGAACTTTTGAGCCAAAGTGGCTTTCTAAAGGAGTCTCTATAATAGGATATTGTCTCTAAATAACAACTATTTCACTGCTGATATAATTGACTGGTTTCTCTTTTGGTAGATTTCATCTGTATTTTTAAGTGCTAATATGGGAAACATTAACAAAACTTATTTCATATGTATATTCCTAAAATTCAAACATATTTGAGAAGTTAATTGTTTGTGAAAGGACTTGTATTAAAATTGGGCAAATGATAATTCAACAGTAATAATAAAAACAGATATTCACTAAATTATCTGTACATACACATACATATTATAAAATTGATGGTTAGATCACAATTATTTTGGAAGCATCAGGAAAATGTTATATAATAACTAGGATTACAAAAATGTATATTTGACATAAAGAAGAGAATAGCAAAGTCTTTCATTAATTTGGAGTGTTTAAATTAAGGATGTACTTGAGACATGAGGGAAAGTCATTAGGTTTATGAAATATTCATAAGTTTTCACTATTTTTCTACAATGTAAATATATATATGTACACACACACACATACACACACATACACACACACACACACACACACATCTATTATGTGTATAAGAAAATTGAAAGGTACTGCTATACCTGGCTTAGAATATAGTGATTCTACAAAAGATCTGAGGAAATTCCTTTATTTCAGTATTACTGAAACATAATTATATTCTGAGTTTGTATATCTGATATGCATAATATTTACATGATTTGTGGCTGCTCTTTTAGAGCACTGTATTTGTGATTGGAAAAGATCCTGAAATTAAAGCTGAGTAACAGTATCTCACTGAAAGCCTGTTTGACCATGTATCTCTGTCCTTCCCAGGTTGGACCAGGCCACCATCTTTTTATACCGGTAATATATCATGCACTTTTGTAGACTTTGGAATATTTAATAAAAAATCATAAAAGCTGTCTCTGTGTCTTTTGCCCCTGAATGAACTTTACCAAAGAGTGTATCCTGGTATTGACTTATACTGTTGAATTGCATCTGACATTATCCTTTCTCATGAAGTATAAAACTGTGTAGTAGATTGTTCATTCATTTATTTTTTAAAAAAATCTGTATTTAGTGATTACTAATGAGTGAGACTAAGTGGAAACATGGTATAGTCTTACTTTTATTTTTACTTTTTCTATATTATTTGTATATTTGACCAATAGAAGGAATTACAACTATGCTACATGTACTGTTATACTTTTGGATGTGTGTTTAAGAAGGTAAAATCAAGGTTAGCATGAAAGTTGATGGGTTAGAAAAATTTATATTGAGGATTCTTCATGTGTTAAAGATAATATTAAATTATATAATTTATTAACAGTTTAGCATTGGCTGTAAAACAGTTGTTAACCGCAGAATACAGACCTAAGAAGAGAACATCTCCTGATTTTCAAGACCAGCTTTGGAGTCAGAGGTCCTTAGTTCTAGCTGCAACAGGCTCTAGGATGCCAGCCAATGAATTGAAAACTTTATTTAGTCTCCAAAATGACGTCTCAGGTCCTCTTAGACAGTTTGAATTGGCCCTTCATGCTAGGACTGAAAATATCCTTTCAAATACCTTGATTTTTTGGTGTAAGAGTAAGATAAGCAGAAGGTGCTTTTTGCTTTTTTCCTTTTTTTTTTTTTTTTTTTTTTTTTGGTGTGGCACTGTTATCTGCACATCATTTGTACACCGCCAAGATAGACTTCAACATTAAAGAGTTTATGTTGTATGTTGTTGTTTGTTTTTTTTTTTAACAATTAAATGCAACCCAGATCTGGGATTTTTATTTTATTTTTTTTTATTCTTTATTTATTTATAATAGCAGAATGCATTACAATTCTTATCACACATATACAGCACAATTTTTCATATCTGGTTGTATACATAGGATATTCACACCAATTTGTGTCTTCATACCTGTACTTTGGATAATAATGATTCTCACATTCCACCATTATTAATAAACCCAAGCCCCCTCTTCCCCTCCAAGCCTTCTGACCTATCTAGAGTTTGTCTATTCCTCTCATCCTCCCTCTCCCTATCCCATTTTGAATTAGCTTCTTATATCAAAGAAAACATTCAGCATTTGGTTTTATGGGATTGGCTAACTTCACTTACAATTATCTTCTGTAACTCCATCCATTTACCTGAAAATGCCATGATTTTATTCTCTTTTATTGCTGAGTAATATTCCATTGAGTATATATCCCACTTTTTTTATCCATTCATGTATTGAAGGGCATCTAGATTGTTTCTACTGTTTAGCTATTGTGAATTGTGCTGCTATAAACATTGATGTAGCTGTGTCCCTGTAGTATGCTGTTTTTAAGTCCTTTGGGTATAGACTGAGGAGAGGGATACCTGGGTCAAATGGTGGTTCCATTCCCAATTTTCCAAGAAATCTCTGTACTGCCTTCCATATTGGCTGCACCAATTTGCAATCCCACCAGTGTACCTTTTTTCCCACATCCTTGCCAACACTTATTGTTGTTTGTCTTCATAATAGCTGCCATTCTGACTGGAGTGAGATGAAATCTTACAGTGATTTTGATTTGTATTTCTCTATTTGCTAGTGATGATGAAATTTTTTTAATATATTTGTTGGTTGATTGTATATCATCTTCTGAGAAGTGTCTGTTCAAGTCCTTGGCCCATTTGTTAATTAGGTTATTTATTTTTTCAGTGCTTAGCTTTTTGAGTTCTTTCTATATCCTAGAGATTAGTGTTCTATCTGAGGTGTGAGAGATAAAGATTTGCTCCCAAGATATAGACTCTCTATTCACCTCACAGACTCTTTCTTTTGCTGAGAAGAAACTTTTTAGTTTGAATCCATCCCATTTATTGATTCTTGATTTTAATTATTGGGCCACAGGTGTCTTATTGAGGAAGTTGAGACCTAAGCCCACATGATGAAGATTAGGGCCTACTTTTTCTCCTATTAGATGCAGCATCTCTGATTTTATTCCTAAGTCCTTGATCCCTTTTGAGTTGAGTTTTGTGCATGATGAGAGATAGGGATTTAATTTCATTTTGTTGCATATGGATTTCCAGTTTTCCAAGCACCATTTATTGAAGGGGCTATCTTTTCTCCAATGCATGTACTTTACACCTTTGTCTAATATAAGATAATTGTAGTTTTGTGTGTTCATGATTGCTTTTTCTATTTCTATAAGGAATGTCATTGGAATTTTTATCAGAATTATTAAATCTGTATAGTGCTTTTGGAAGTATGATCATTTTGATAATATTAATTCTGCCTATCCAAGAGCAAGATAGATATTTCCATCTTTTAAGGAATTCTCTGATTTCTTCCTTTAGGGTTCTGTAGTTTTCATTGTATAGGTCTTTCACCTCTTTTGTTAAGTTGACTCCCAAGTATTTTATTTTTTGAGGCTATTGAGAATGGGATAGTTTCCTCATTTCCTTTTCAGAGTATTTGTCACAGATATACAAAAATGCCTTTGATTTATGGGTGTTGATTTTATATCCTGCTACTTTGCTGAATTTATTTACTCATTCTAGAAGTTTTCTGGTGGAACTTTTAGGATCCTTTAGGAATAAAATCCTATCATCAGCAAATAATGCCAATTAGAGTTCTTCTCTTCCTATGTTCATCCCTTTAATTTCTTTTCTAATTGCTCTGGCTAGTGTTTCAAGAACTATGTTAAATAGAAGTGGTGAAAGAGGGCATCCTTATCTGGTTCCAGTTTTTAAAGGAAAATCCTTCATTTTTTTCTCCATTTAGAATGATGTCAGTATGGGGCTTAGCATAGATAGCTTTTATGATGTTGAGATATGTTTTTCTTATTGCTAATATTTCTAGTGTTTTGAAGATGAAATGGTACTGTATTTTGTCAAATGCTTTTCTGTGTCTATTGAGATGATCATATGATTCTTATCTTTAAGTCTATTGATGTGATGAATTACATTTATTAATTTCTATATGTTGAGCCAATCTTGCATCCCTGGAATGAATCCTACTTGGTCGTGGTGCATGGTCTTTTTGATATGTTTTTGTATTTGATTTGCCAGAATTTTATTGAGAATTTTTCCATCTATATTCATTGGAGATATTGGTCTGAAGTTTTCTTTTTTGATGTGTTTTTGCCTGGTTTTGGAATCAGAGTGATATTTGCCTCATAGAATGGGTTTGGAAGTGCTGCCTCTTTTTCTATTTCCTGAAATAAATTGGAGAGTATCCATATTAGTTCTTCTTTAAAGTTCTTGTAGAACTCGGCTGTATTTGATCTTGGACTTTTTTTGATTGGTAGACTTTTGATGATGTGTGCTGTTTCATCACTTGAAAATTATCTGTTTAAATTATGTATATCATCCTGATTCAATTTGGGCAAATTTCGTGACTCTAGAAATTTGTCAATGCCTTCAATATTTTCTATTTTATTGGAGTACAAGTTTTCAAAATAATTTCTAATTATCTTCTGTATTTCCACAGTGTTTGTTATGGTATTTCCTTTTTCATCACTTGTGTTAGTGATTTGAGTTTTCTCTCTCCTTCTCTTTGTTAGCATGGCTAAGGATCTGTCAATTTTATTTATTTTTTCACAGAACCAACTTTTTGTTCATCAGTTTTTTCAATTGTTTCTTTTTTTCAGTTTCATTGATTTTAGCTCTGACTTTAATTATTTCCTGTCTTGTACTGATTTTGGCGTTGATTTGTTCATATTTTTCCAGGTCTTTGAGATGTAATGTTAAGTCATTTATTTGTTGGCTTTTCTTCTTTTAAGGAATGAACTCCATGTGATGAACTTTCCTCTTAGAACTGCTTTGTAGTGTCCCAGAGATTTTGGTATGTTGTATCTGTGTTCTCATTCACCTCTAAAAATTTTTTAATCTTCTCCTTGATGCTTTGTAACCCCTTGTTCATTCAGTAGCATATTCTTTAGTCTCCAGGTGTTGGAATGGATTTTTTAATCTTCTTTTATCATTGATTTCTAGTTTCATTCTATTATGATCTGATAGAATGCAGAGTAGTATCTTTACCTTTTTATATTTGCTAAGAATTGCTTTGTGGTATAGTATGTGGTCTATTTTAGAGAAGAATCCATGTGCTGCTGAGAAGAAAGTGTATTCTCTCATTGAAGGATGAACTATTCTATGTATGTCAATTAATTCTAAGTTATTGAATTTATTGTTGACTTCTATAATTTCTTTGTTCAGTTTTAGTTTGAAAGTGGTGTGTTTAAGTCACCCAAAATTATTGTATTCTGGTCTATTTGACTCTTGAACTTGAGAAGAGTTTGTTTGATGAACGTAGCTGCTCCATTGTTTGGGGCATATATATTTATAATTGTTAAGCCTTGCTGGTGTATGATTCCCTGAGCAGTATATAGTGTCCTTCTTTATGCTTTTTGATTGACTTTAGTTTGAAGTCTGCTTTATTTGATATGAGGATGGAAATCCAGGCTTGCTTCAGCAGTCCATATGAGTAGTATGATTTTTCCCAACCCTTGACCTTCAATCTGTTTTTTTCTATGAGTGTCTTCGAGACAGCATATTGTTGGTTCTTTTTTTTAATCCAATCTGCTAGTCTATGTCTTTTGATTGGTGAGTTTAGGCCAATAACATTGGTCTTTTGATGCTGTCCCATAATTCTTGCATGTCCTGTTCATGGTTTCTTACGATCTTCACTGTGTGATCAACTTTATTTTCCAGGTTGTATACTTTGTCTTCATTATCTTACATCCTTTCTTCCAAGTGATCTAGTCTGTTGGTTATGCTTTCTATTGAGTTTTTTATTTGGTTTATTGTACTCTTCATTTCAAGAATTTCTGACTTTTTTTTCAGAGTCTTTATCTCTCTCTTGAAGTAATCTCTTGCTACCTGTATTTGCTCTCTTATCTTTTTGTTGGACTGATCAATTTTTGCCTGTATTTGCTCATTTCTTCAACTTCCTGTCTATGGGTTCTGTTATTATAGTGTCTTGGTTTGTTTGGGGCACTTTCTTCCCTTAGTTTTTCTTGTTGCTTATGTATCTTCCTTTCTTGCAGTGTGGATCTGAGATATTACAGTTTCTTCTCTATATTCTTGTAGTACTATTGCAGATTGTCTGTACCTCATCTTGATGTTGGTCTTCTAGACCCTGCTGGTGTTTTTCTTTTTTCTTTCTTTTTTTTTTTTTTTTTTTGAGAGAGAGAGAGAGAATTTTTTTTAATTTATTTTTTTGAGAGAGGGAGAGAGAGAGAGAATTTTTTTTATTTTTTATTTTTTTAGTTTTCGGCACATACAACATCTTTGCTTGTATGTGGTGCTGAGGATTGAACCCAGGCCACACGCATGCCAGGTGAGCACACTACTGCTTGAGCCACAATCCCAGCCCCCCTGCTGATGTTTTTCAATGAACTTTACTGCATCCTAGATCTTGGTCCTGTGCACAATGGTGTGGGTGAATCTGGACTCCAGGGCTTGACCTCCTGTGGTAGTCTGCTGGTTGGAATGGGCAGTCCTGCACCAGATGCTAGTCTCTGGTGGGTGTCTGCCCCTCTGGGGAAGGGGTGGACCAGGCCTCTGTGTTCCTAGGACCCACCAGGCTGATGTGGGTCAATCTGGGCCCTGGGCTTGATCCCCCTTGGTAGTCTGCTGACTAGAATTGGCGGACCTGTCTATAGGCAGGTTATAGGCTATAGGCTATAGGCTCTGGTGGGTTTCTGCCCCTCTGGGGGAAAGGTGGACTGAGCCTGCTGTGTGCCTGGGACCCCTACAAGTTGGTATGGATGGATCTGGACATCAGGGGTTGACCTCTGGCCAGACTTGACCTCCCGTTGTAGTCTGATGGTCCAAAGGGGCAATCCTGGACAAGAGGCGAGGCTCTCATGTGTGTCTGCCCTGCCAAAGGAGGGATGAACAGGGCCAACTGACAGCATGGGTTCCAAGAGGCCTGGTGTGGGTGGTCTGGACTGGATTTCCTAAATAGTTTATGTTGAAGTAGCTATTTAATAGTTTTGTTTCTTTACTTAGTCTTGCAACACTATTTTAGTTCTTTTGACTTTTAATCTCTACTACCAAGAAAGGATGGGTCTACATATATCTGTAAGAATAACTGTTTCCTGATAAAAACAGAATTTACCTAATATAAACAGAATTTACCATAGTAATCTCATTAAATTGCTTTTAAAGGGAGTGTTTTTCTTAGAGCAGAAAGCAAATAGAAGTGTATAACATTTACAGTGATTTTTTTTCTTCAATTTAAAGCTTATATACAGAAATATCCTTTTACAGAATGTGCAATACAAAAAAAGCCTGATTGACAACCAAAAACATTTTTATTCAGAGAAAAAAAATGTCCACAGTGTGTCCCCCGTCTCTTTTTTCCTTTTCATTCAGTTGTTATGGTTGCCTAGAAACCAGTATTAGGATCATGATTTAAGGGAATGCAATTTTATGTCTCTTTTTCTCTCAAATTCAATGAAAGGACTACAGTGAATGTCACTCAAAATTAACAGCAGCTCATTAAAACTTTGGGACACTACCCTTTGTATGTCCACATTGGCAAGCTAGCTGCTTGCTGTCTTTAAAACTAAGGACAGAGACTCTTGTTAATTGGCCAGCAGGGGGTACCCAATTTCCTGCTCCTCTCTAGACTTGGGATTGACCTTGTCATATCCTTCAAGCCCCCCATTTCTGATGTTTTGAGCACTGTCGTTTTATAGAATCTATCTTTATAACAGTAACCTATGTGTTGAGCTGTTGCAAATGATTTTTAAGATAGTTTCTGTAGTAACAAAGAAAAATGACATAAGGGTGGTAGAGGTCAATGCCATGAAAGGTGTATATCATTTCATTTATTCTTTCCTATATACCTGACTTCTTTTCCAAGAAGATCTAAAGCCACACTGCTCAGAAAACTCTAAAGTCCAAATGTGCTATTTGTGAAGAGCTAAACATAATAACATTGATAACAATTCTATGGAGGATGCACTATGTGGATTCATGTGAAACACACGTGATTTGTCATTTAGCTCTATTGTGTTCGAGTACTTTTTCTTCCCATTTCAGATGATACCAGAAAAGAAATTTAACCAGGCTTTCGCTTTCTCCCCAAGAAAAGAGCAATTTGTATTTGAAATGAATGACAAGATGAGGGACTGGAATGGTCCAGTCCTGATGTGCTAGTTAAGAAGGTGTGTTTCAAATCAAATGGGACTTGATAAAGCCATTTGACAAAGAGAGATTAGCATTAAATCCAAATGTAAACAACTTGGACTAAGAGTGTGGCTGAGTGCAGAGGCAGAAGGAAGCTGATTAGTAATTCAGATTTTATCATGACTGAAAAGAGACTGATAGCTGGAATCCTTGCAATCTTCACCTTTTGTTGACCATCTGTACTGTGAGTACCCCAGCAGAGAGCCAGCTCATTTGGGGACAGGAGAGCAGAAGGGCATAGCTTCTCATATAAGAGAGAAAGCAAAAGCCACGCTAAACACCATCAATTAAAATGCATTAGTCCTGTAGGAGCTGCCCGTTAGAGTGTCATGTGTGCACAGATGTTGCTTTTGCAAGCATGACACCAGTAATTAGGTATCCCAAGTAGGAGGACTTCACACAGTATTTAGCAAAAACATCGCACTGTTTTTGCATAAACTTTTATCATAACTTTAATTGCAGTGGGTTTCACCAATATTGGTCAAAAGAAATATTGCCATTTTACAACAACCATACTGTTGCTTTCTAATTAGGTTTAAGACACATTATAAAATAGATGAGATTACCAAATAGAAAGGGGAGGAAAAAGAGTACCATGCTATTATAAGTGCGTTAGTTATGATAAATGTCTATACTTAGTCAAGAAAAATTAAAGCTCAATTTATTCTTATACATTTTCATGTTCCCTGTCACTGCTGACTGATGGCTTGTCTTTTGAGTGCATCTGTAATGCTTTAAAATAAATAAAACAGGACTTGAATCTGCATCTCAATTGCTGCAGTATATTTTCACTCACATTATAACTTGTGCTAAAGGAAGCTTTTCTGTTGAAGAAACTGTCCCTCTCTCATTTCTTAGTCTCTCTCTCTCTCTCTCTCTCTCTCTCTCTTTCTAATATAGTATTCTTTCCACAAAATTCATAGGAAAAACAATAAAATAATTTTGACTGATACAGAATCTATGTAATGCAGACTGGGCCACCCAGAATGGGATATTGTCAACAGGTCCCCTGTGGACTAGTGTCACTTTTCTAGCTGAGAAGCATTATACACACAAAAGACCCTTTTCTTCTTTCTGTCTTGGTGTCTCAGGGAAAAGATAATGAAAGGGTAGTGTGCTCCTCTTGCCCAATTCAGGGCTATACAAATACAAAATGTGACAGTCCCAAACACCAACACATCACTGCAAACCTCCCAAGGGACTGGGCATGCAGTATGTAGATTGATAGAAAAGGCAGATTAAACAAGTCATTCAGGCAGCCCTAATGCTTCCTTCCTGATGCACGCGCATCTTTGTAAGAGCTCTGTACATTACCCTCATTAGAACAATCTGAACAAGCCCTATATCTCCCAGGAAGAGCATCACAGTAAGGAAATGGGGAATCAATGGTGAAAGCTTCAAGAGGACAATAAGGCAGTCCCCGGTACAGTGAGGAGGCAAAGAAAACAACAGCTTGTAAAGCTTGACAAGCTTGAGTCAGATGCAGCTTCATGACTCCTGTAGCTTGGCGTCTGCATCCTGAAATAAGAACATTGTTCTTAAGGGATGGCCACAGCCCTGCTGTCTTCATTTAGGATGCACAAAACTGCCCAAGGTAGAGGTCCAGAGTGATTTAGAGAGTACATTTCATACAGAAATGAGAACCAGACTTTTGGGAAGACCAAAAATAGAATAAAACAAAATACCTCAGAATCTGTGAATGTACACAAGTACATCTATGTACCTGTGTGTCTAGGTACTTTGGGAGTCATTAATGTGTGTGATGAATTGGTAATCTAGAGGCTTTGCACTGAGCTATTTAACTAAAGGTCTAGGGGGAAAAAGGGTACCCAGGAGATGAATATGGTTGATCATTTTACTTTTTCTAACAATTGTTTTCTTAGTAAATAAGAAAAAGTTTTTTTAAATAATATTTTAAAAATTTACATATTTGAACCCATTTTCACAACTTAAACACCAAGAAACTAGTATTTATATTATATAACAGCTTAATAACTAAGATATTAAACTATATGATTTCTCTGCTTTATGAAACATATGATATAGATTTTAACATAATATGTGATATATATCAAACAACTATAATCTTCAAAATCTTCAAAAATACTCTGTGTTCTAATAATTAGAGATCAAATAAAAAAGATCAAAAATCACAAGTGATGTCTCAGGTTTCTTCCTACAATTTATGAGTAGAGAACAGAAATTAAAGTGAAATTGCTTTGAATACAAACATCATATTAGTTCATTGGATCCATATTTGCATAAGATGATTAGTCTTCTCACCAGTTGAAAGAAGCTATCAGCACTAAAGAAACAATTAAAAGTATTTCTGATCCTATGAGGCACAGTCTAGTAAAACTCACTCCCTCTTGGGAGGAAAGTGCTTGTCCATATGAGGTAAATTATCTCTCCAAGGGAGCCAAATGATGATAATGATTCACAGAGGCCAAGTAATAATTCAGTGACGAGTAAAATTTTTTCATGGCAAGTATGAGCTTAGAGTATTTATAGATCCCCCCAAGTCTTTCACATTAGAAATGTAGCAAATAGCCTAATAATTTGATATTTCTAAACCTAAATGCATTTACCCAACATGAAGCTGATTGTAAAAGATTATGGGAATATTTATGATGAGTTTTCTGGCTCTGTAGGTGCACATCAAATATAGACTTTCTGAGGTCATTTAAACTTTAAAGCATAATATATTAGGGTATGAATTTCTCAAGCTCCTCCCCCCAACATACACACACACATGCAAGATAACTGAGTAATTAGACATATGTCCATGCATCTATTCCCTCTCAAGGGTACAACTAAAATGTCTACCAACATTCTGTCAAAAATTTTGCAACTTATCATTAAATATTCTTTCTTTGTTTTCATTATGGCACTAACTACACTGGATGCTGAGGTGATAATAGAAGAATATTTGTTTCCAGTGTTTTCCCCAGCTTCTTTCTTAGGGGTATTTATTATTGGATCAATCTAATTTGCAGGCCTTCCAAATAAATTTACAGTTCTCTATAGGGTTGAGGAGCAATTGTGCCTATGGGCAATGGGTACTTCCAATGGTGACAACAGCGAGTTTTCTCTGCTAGCATATTTAGTTCTGGTGCAGTCAGTGAAAAAGAAAACACAGCTGAGTCTTCAATAAAGCTTAAGACACAGTCTTCCTTCAAAATTACACTTTGATTGAAGTGCAAGGGTTCAAAGCCAAAACAGCTAAATATATAGGAGAGAAAATAGTCCACGTTCTCAAGTAATGAAAAATATATCAATTTATCACACACTGTATATTCTTCTAGTTTGACTTCCATTTTTTATAAAAACAGAAAGAAATTGTAGGTATCTTTCAAGGCAACTTGAGAAACTATTACAAACTCATTTCAGGCACTGGTCCTTCATATAAAATGAAAGAGAAAAAGGGGAGCTAGGTTTAAATAAATAGCTTTATATTAAAAATACAGAAGTGGCATAACATCATTTTGTACTATTATAGTCCTTTATCATTTAATTTCTAATTAATTAATTTTTTATCTTATTATTTCTTCATTATCTAATTTTGCTGGTCCTTTATATAGGGGTATGACGCCAAGCAAAATCAATCTTCTCTATTGGTCAAACATTTTAAATCATTGAGCTGAAACTTCAGTGAATTCTAGTTTCAGAATCATTTCATTCTATTGAAATGATTCTGAAACTTATCAGAACCTCCTGTAATGTCCCTTTATTTTAGTTTCTTCTTGATTTACTTTGTTATGCTTCCCTTATTCAGAGGACCAGAACTCACTATCGCCTACATCTTATTTTCTCATACTCTCCAAATATCATTATCTTGTTTCTGAAAAATTTTCTTAAATAGATCATTAGCTAGAATAAATAAAACTTCTGTTGAAATACACTTTTATTTAATGAAATGATACCAATGACCATGCATAACAATATGCCTATAGGAATCACCAGGAAAATCATCTATGAGTAATGAAGGAGGATATATATATATATATATATATATATATATATATTTTTTTTTTTTTTTTTTTTTTTCCGCAATTGTCAGAGGTGGGTACCAGGAATTGAACCTAGAGGTGCTCAACCCCTGAGCCACGTTCTGAGCCCTGTTGTGTATTTTATTTAGAGACAGGAACTTATTGAGTTGCTTAATACCTCACTTTTTTTAAACTTTTTTTTAGTTGTTTATTTATTTATATGTTGTGCTAAGAATATAACTCAGTGCCTCATGCGTGCTAGGTAAGCACTCCACCACTGAACCACAACCCCAGCCCTGCATTTTGCTTTTGCTGAGGCTGGCTTGTGATCCTCCTGCCTCAGCCTCCAGAGCCACTGGGATTATAGGCATAAACCATGCCATAGCCTAAATATGTTTTAATGTATTGTAAGAGTAAATGAAATACCTTGGTCTTAAGACTCTGACATGTAATTTTAAAACTAATATAGGACAATTGTGGCATTTTAATTTACTGGGCTTTACTGCAATAGTGGCAACTCAATAAATGATGTAGAGGCAGCTGATTACGCATTTAGAAACACAATTAGACCAATTTTTTTTCCATGAGTTTTTAAAAAATCATGTGGTTCAAAGATGAAGAAGTAAAATAAATGCAAAATATAACACAATGAAATTAGTAAATAAAAGCATTGCAAGATGTCTAATACATATTATAAAGTGAAAAAAAGCAAAATAGAGAGCATTCACACACACACACACACACACACAAAAACTGGCTGTTTCTGAAGTGGCTTAAAATGTGATGAACATGGTTAATAAAAATAATGGGGGCCAAAAACAAACAAAAACAGCATAAGAAATTAGGTTTAGAGAAATAATTGATCTTTTCAACACATTGAAGTATAGTGACTATTTTTTTCTTTTTTTTTTTTTTTTTAAAGTATGCTGGGGATCTAACACATGGCCTTATTCATGTTAGGCAAGTTTTTTCTACTTCTGAATTATATCCCCAGCCAATAATGTTATAAACTTTTAGCTTTAATATATAGAATTTCATAATAAAAATTTAGGGTTAATAAAACAAGAAAAAGCATTCTACTTCAACATTTCTCTCAAGACATTTTCCTTTCACATGTAACTTACTCACAAACATTTCTACCCTGCACCTTATTTTGTATATCTGAAATAGATTTGCCCATTGGTATCTCCCACTTGGATGGCCAATAAGGTATCTAAAAATGATCACATACAGTGTGATTCTGCAATCTGTACAATCAGAAAAATGAGAAATTATACCCCAATTGATTCAAATGTATGAATTGCCAAGATCATTGTAATGTCATGTGTAGCTAATAAAAAAAAATGATCACATACAAATCTGAAGACTTCATGTTCCTTCCTCCATAAAACTAGAATCCTCCGTCTAAGTTGACAGCAATTCCATCTTCCATTTGCTCTTGTCAAACTCATGGGGCTACTCTTGATCTTTGGCAACTATGACGGTCAAAGCACAAAAATGTTGCCAAAATTCCTCCCTGAGCTCTGTGCTTTCCTGTTTGTCTCCCTAACATTTAATTTTTAACATGATAATTGGAATGATTCTCTTAAAATATAGGTGAGATCTTAGCCTCCAATGGCTCCCTGCTTCAAGTGGAGCTTCAGCTCAAGTTTTTACCCTGGCTTCCAGGAGCCCTCCTGCTCTAAGCCTTCCTCCTACTACCCCACCTGCTGCTTACTTGCTTCCTGGTTCTCATTGCTCATGTTAGACCTATGCTTGCCTCAGGGACTTTCTCTTGCTCTTTTTCTACCTGGAAATTTATTCTCCTGTATATCCACATGGCTCCTTTGATCCCTTCCTTCAAGTCTGCTCAAACATCACTCTCCCTGACAACTTGTATAAAATTTCAACACACCCCTCAACTGAGAATTTTTTTTTTTTTTTGTATGTGGGATTGGACCCAGAGGCATTTAACCACTGAGCCATATCCTGGCCTTTTTTTTTTTTAGACAGGGTCTCCCTAAGTTGCTTAGGGCCTCTCTAATTTGCTGAGGTTATCTTTGACTTTGCCATCCTCCTGACTCGGCCTCCTAAGCAGCTGGATAACAGGCAGGTGCCTCCTGGCCCACTGATAGCTCTTCTTCAAATTCTTTGTTGTTGTTTTTCTCTCCAAAACATTTTTCTTTAAGTGCCAGTTTGATCTCCTATACTACGAAGACAGACATATGGAAGTCGGATAATGTTTTAAAACTTTGTCCTTTGTTGAGATGAATGTTACTTCATCTGTATTACTTTTTCTTGCTTACTGGATGTAAAGAAGTGAATCTCTTAATAGTGGAGTTTTAGACACTGGAGAGACAAATTTGAGGCAAGTAGGACCTGGTTAGTTTTACACCAAAGATCGCTCTGCTTTTAATTTTACCTACAGTTCCAAGCACAGAGGTTAAATGAGGTATCTTTATCTTTTGTTATCTGGAGGACAAGAGCTGTCCTCTGGAAAAAAAATAATTATGATATTTTATAATTTTGACATTAACCTCCTCTTCAAGGTGGAGGATTGAATCTTTGTAAATTAATTGTAAGTTATCTATCAAATCTATTCACTCACTTAGGAGTTTTTATGCATAATTTTGAATATACTCATGCCCAAAGATGTTCAGAATATGCCTCTGAAAGTCTATTGAAAAAAAGGAGCAGAATGGTTTATAAAAATTCTCTTCTCCAGATATGTAATTCGTTTTACAGATTGTTTCATTTTAAATTATTTTCAAATTTCGATTTTTAAAAAATTACTTGTGCTTTTTTCCCAAACATGTACACATTATTTATTGGAATGTCTCAAATGACAACTTGTTCATTGAAGAGTCAACTGTTCAGAGTTTGTAACATTTATTTTATTTGATCATCATCTCTTTAATTAACTTTGATTTTAGCAATCTCTTTGTCTTTCAAAGAAATGTCTGAAATTCTTTTTAAAGTAAGCTTTCTAATGATGTATTTTTTTAAATGATCTCAAGCAATTTGTAAACTTTATATACAGATGCCCCTTTTGCATATCCATAGAAATTTAATAATACTATAAACATAATACTTTAAAACATAATTTTTAGTGAACACTAGGATATAATAAAATCATTGTATAGTCAATGTAACTGATTATATTTCTGTAGAATATAAATGGTTGAAAATAATGAATAGATAGATTAGGGCCAAAATAAATATATGGCTGTGTGAGTGTGTATGTGTGTGTGTGTGTGTGTGTGTGTGTGTGTGTGTAGCCTGTATAGTTGCTATTACACAGAAATGTATGAAAGGATAGATACTTATTTTATCTCAAGATTTCACCCTACAGTTAGAGAGATGCTCTCTCAGTGATTCATGATATGATAAATGATTATTATTTAGTCCCTTAGCTGTTTTTCAGAAATGTTGTATACTATTAGAAAAGTAGATTGTCACCCCTCAGATGAGATTCAAATATCTTCTCACCTGTCCTTGACTGAAAACACTACTTAAACTTCCATTATTAGTGATTCATTATTCAAGTTAATGCTTTTCCTCTGTTAAAGGAGAAGACTCTGTAAGGAAGACAAGAGGTTACAGATTAGATAGCTGTTCATATATTCAGTAAAAAAAAAAAAAAAAAAAAAAACTTGTGTATTTTATAATATCTCAACTTAGCATAGAGTATTTTTTTCAATATTCTAAACTTATAGTGAATAGTAATGGAAATCAGAGTGTGTTTTTTGGAATAGTGGAGCTAGACACCCACAGAACTGGGTCATTATCTGTGGGAAATTGACATGGATGAGGCATGGCAGTAAGAGGCTGAGAGGACCCAGAGGCAAGAGTAAAGGGACAAAGGTCAGGGATGGTGGTGGCAGATGGGTTTACAGAGCAGACAGCTAGAAAGGTAGGTTAGAAAGGTGGAGGAGAGGATGCCAAAAGTTACCGTGGCATATTTAATTATTTAATCTAGTGCTGTGCCTGCACAGCTATCTACCATGACTCCATGGAAATATGATAAATATAATTATTAATATTATTTATCTTTTGCTACTCTCCCTGAGAAATTTGTAGATTTGCAAAGTCTTCTAGCAGGAAAACATAACCATTAGAGAAGCTAATTAAAATCTGGGATTTTTATTTGGCTTGGAACCTTCACAGGTGTCAATCTTTCTTAATTAAGAATACAGTGAAAAAAACATCCATATTACTCTAAGCCATTTTGTGTACTGTGAAATTGCTTTTTCTTCTCAAGAAAATGTGAAGTCATTTTTTAAACACAGGCATAGCAGACATTTTAAAAGGATATTTCCTCGAAGAACCATAAAATCCACAAAGGATTTCCTTGAAGTATTTTCACTTTTATAAGCAAGCAAACAAACAAAAAGGGAAGCATAAATATATTTATATTTTTAAAAATTAAATGCATATTTAAATAAATATAGAGGTATATCTGCAAGTAGGAATTGAATTTATATATTTAACATATGCAAACTATATATGATTGAATTTTTCTCATTGAAATATTGTTTATGATTACTGCTTTAATTTTCTCATTAAAATATTTATCATTTTATGTATATATTATTTATTATTGCTGTTTTTTTCAGGGAGTCCAGACCACCGCATACACATTTATTTTAATCTTTAGTACATCTTTTTTTCCACATGGGATTGATCCCAGGGGCATGTCACCTTTGAGTTACATCCCCAGCCCTATTTTTAATTTTTAGAAGAGCTTTATTTAGTTGTTTAGACTAATCTCATTCTGGTTCAGTCTTCTGAGTGACTGAGATTACAGGTATGCTAGAATGCCAGGTGTACTTCTTCAATGTAAGTCATAAATTTCATTAGTTTCATTTTGTTGTGTGTTAAGAAAAAGGAGATTCAAATATACAACAGCAGAACAAACTCTTAGCACACTCTTTTTTTTTTTTTACTTAAAAAAGGTACAATTTTATACAGCAAATATTTGACATCCACAAAACAATATGACAAGTAGCTATATTTATTGGGCGTGTGTGTGTATGTGTGTGTGTGTGTGTGTGTGTGTGTGTCTGTGTCTGTGTGTGAAAACAGCAACTGGTAGTGTTAAAGTGCATCTGAGCTATCAAATATAAATTTCTCTAGCTCCGTCAAAAATATCATTCATTAGAAATAAAACACTTAGTTTGGTGATTCCACCTCTACTTTCTATTATTCGCTGAATTATCCATTCCGTTCAGCTTTTTTTCAGAGACATAGTCATGTTCTTTGCTTATCATCAATTGTTCTGCATGAAAGAGGAAAAGTCAAATTGTGCATCTAAGAAAGGCTACCTTAGTAGAAAAACAGCAATTTTGAAGTCACAGATCATAATTTCAGTCCCACACTTTCCAGACATGTGACTTCTCAGTGAGAAGTGAGAACTTCTCAGTGGACAATGGGTGCTATCATTAAAGAAGTGCTTTATAATTGGGTAAGTTCTTGATTGTGAACAGATGCTAGAAACTGGTTCAGAATTAAAGACAGTGCAATAGAGAAAAAGATAGCTTTAGGCCAGAATTCTCACAGGAGCAAGGGTAATTCCTCATGAGTTAAGCCTGTATTAACGGTTGTACCTTTCTAGTTGGTTTCACCTGGAAACATGGGATTCTAATATTTTACAATGAATCTTATAGAAAAAAAAAAACACAGTTTGTTTAGGTTAGTGAAAAATTCACAGATTTTGTAATGATATACAGAAATATCAATTATTTTATACTATATGCAAGTCAAAAGAAATGGCAGGAATTACTGGACCTTATTATTTTTGCCTACAAATTTAGAATAAAGCCAACTTCGTATGAATAGTATGTGAATGTCCTGCCATGATATATATGATGCGCTAAATACATAGTAGGTTCTGAATAGTTATTATTTTTTTATTTCTTTAAACAGTAGAATAAAAACTATCTTTTTCCCCCCCATTGGATGCATTGTACATTACAGCAGCAATAGAGGAAACTGTGAGTATAAAGTGAGTAACACAGACAGGAAGTGAAGTTATGAAACTATGCAAGTTTCTTCAACCCTCCCTGCTCCTGTTTTGAGGTTGCCCTGAAGATTTCTTCTACCACTAATCAGTGAGCTTGAAATTTGTGAAGATGGATGATTAGGAAAGAAGAAGGAGCCAATTGGTGATAAATCCCTACCAGGTGAGAGGATGTCACAACCATCATCTCTATGTCTAAGGGTCACATTTCACAATCAGTGATTTGGGAAGTCACATGTCTGAAAAGTGTGGGGCTGAAATGATGATCTGTGACTTCAAAACTGCTGATTTTCCACTAAGGTAGCCTTTCTTAGGTGTACAGAAAAAAATGTTTAGTGTTACTCTTGGATTCTAAGCTTAATGTTTGATTTTTTTCATCTGAAGAGGTAGGCTGAATGACATAAAATATATTTTAAGTATTTCCTTGTTGATTCGGATGCCTCCTTATTTCCTTAAGTAACCAAAGATGAATGACAAAGAAATTAGGAACTCTTAAGTAGTTATGTGAAAGGCCAGTAGCAATAATTTGTTTTAAATTTGGGGTAGTAGCTGAGAGGTGGTGAAGAATGGAGGGATACTATGATAAGTGTCAGGAAGATATATTGATCATATTATTGAGGAATTTAATATGCTAATCATAAGCATCAGCCACATATTCTTATATTAATTATGAGGTTATCAACAGAGAAACTATGGAATTTTATTTAGATTTCTTTATTGATGACTTTACACAGAATAAAATTAGAATTAAATCTGAGTATGTAAAATATTTAGAGTGAATTTAGAAGGCTATATAACATTTTATCTGTCATTATTTTATTTTTATTTTACCTGTAAGTATGCAGAAACCCTGGATCACTTAATATCTGTTTATTCAGTTGACCACATTTATGGTCAGGTGGGAAGGTTATGTGAATTTACCTAAGGATAAGGATGACAACTAGAGACTATGAGGGTGATCAATAAGTTTTATCCCACTTGCAAACTTGAATTAATTGTTAATGGCTTCTGGAATACTGTGACAAAGAAGGATTCTGAAACAACTGTACCTCATCAATGTATAGTATGGTGATTGATTAATAATAGCTATTTCAGGTACTGATAGTGGTCGTTTGCTTGTTATTTCAAAGATGGTCTAAACTTCCAAGTTTGTATAATTCAACTTACAATTTACTTTTATGTATATAAAGTTTCCTCTGTGAAACAATCAGTGATGAAACAGAGAAAATGTTATCTTTCTCTCCACTTCTGGATGAGAAAAAGGTAGTTTATTGGTAGTGTTTTTGCCAATGACACACATAAAAAATAAAGTTAGGAAAGATCTTGTTCAAGTTTGATGAAATATAAGTAACAGTATCACAATAAATAGCAACATGATGTAGAACCAATACCTACAGCTTGGGTGGGAAATGATAAAGTTTATGGTTAATATGAGCAATTCCTGGGATATTACTATCTACCGGTGATTATGCAAACACAAATTATTTCATTTAATGATTACAGAAACTCTTTGACTTTACAATTATGCTCATTTTTGAGATGCAGAAACTGAGATTTGGAAAGTTTAAGTGAGTTACCTAAGATTACATTTCAGATTCAAATTTGAAACTGCAACTTGGCTCCAAATATCTTGTTTATTTCTAACTTTAATCAAATCAAAAAATCCAATATACAAATGTTTAAAATAGCAGGGTTGAGATGTAGCTCAGTTGGGATGCAGAGCACTTACTTGCCATTTGTGAGGCATTGGGTTTAACCTGTAGCATCATGAAAGCAGAAAACAGCAAAACCTGGAAATATCATTTAGGGAAAATATTTCTGAGATTTAGACAGGAAATGGGTTTGTAGTTGGCCCTGGATTTGTGACTGTGAGGAAGTCCTCAACTTCTGAAGGCCCTGATGGTTTAATAGTATCCATCTTGTAAGATTATTGTACAAATTACATAAAATAAAAATGTGTAAAACAAATAGCAGAATATCAGATATTTAATAAAACTAAAAAGCAGTTTCCTGATTCAAGATTTCAATAAGGCTGTTTTTGATGAGTATTAAATTTTTGAGAATTTTGAAGGAAACTTTCAAACTTTTTAAATAACAATTATCTAGTTTTGTTATAAAACAAGAAACATGTTAATCCTATTAGTAGTTCACTTACTTATTTTATATTTATCACACAAATCACTAAATATTCAAAAATCAGCCCTGATTATATACTAATATATCTAGGCTAAATTATATTGTATTGAAAAGTTTAAAATATGTTTTTAGTAATTTTGACTTTGTCCCTGAAAATATGACGCATCTAGGTGTTCCTGATACACTTGTTGATGATTTCTTTGTATACATATTTTGAAATTCTTGTGCCTCTTATGTATAGTCCTTCCACTGATGTTTCTTTTAGTGTCTTTTTTAGAAAATGACACTCTATTTCTGTCTGGTTACCATTTTAGTTTCCTGAAACACTTGCCACATATCAACAGCTGAATTACAAATTGATTCTCCATCTAAATCTAGGTAATAAATGATGTCTTTCTGTAGTTCCTTTAATAAAAGATTTCCAATGTGCAATTAGTGATGTGATTTTCAAGAAGATAAGTGACTGCAATCCAGCAGATAGAATTTACAATTTTTCTTATTGCATTTGTGATTGACTTGGCTGGAGATCTTTGCTAGTAAAACTTCAGTGTGTTCAACATGTTATTAATGACTTAAATGTAGAATATTTATCTAAGTGTACCAATAAATATGAAGAATAAATGCTAGTATCTGTGATAATAGAAGTAATGTCAAGAACAACTGTTATTTATGTAAACAATTTACTGTTAATTAGTGTGTTTTACTCTGTGATGTATGTGCTGTAAAATCTGGCGGAAAGAGGGAAGGGGAAAGAGATAAAAACAGGGTGTGGGGAAAGGGGAAGAAAGAAAGAACACACTTCCATGCTGCAAGAATAATTAGTTAACACCATTTGCATACATAGAGGGATGACAATTGTAACAGAACTGTACACAATGGCAGTCTCTTCCCTGTCTCTAAATTTTTCTTGCAAATGTGCAACAATATAACAACAACAACAACAACAAAAAAAAAATGGTGAAAATGTGATTACTTCAAAATGGTGTGGAAATAAAATATAAATAAAGCTTCTAACCCTTTTTTGGCCAGAGCTATGCCATTAAGTGATTGGAAAGGCGAAAGATTGAAAAAATTACAAGAAGTTAGGTACTATATGTAAAAAAGCAGAAATAGCAGCAAATCATATCAGTTCTGATCCTATGCTGTGTACTCATGTTTTCTGAACCAAAATAAATCTCACCAGCAGACCCAAATATTTCCCCTAACCATTCTAGCTTCCCAGGGGCTACAGAGTTGCCAATTATTCTTCCTCTTTGAGCTGTGAGGTGAAATTTTCCACCAAGGTGCTCATATTCATCTAATCAGAATTTCTGGCTCCCTTTTCTAATGCCAAAGCATATATTCATACACATCCACGTGTGCTCCTAATAGAAATGTATCACTGAATTGTAAGAGAGCTATTGTTACAAGTCTTGCTGATTGTTTTTTCCTTCTATAGTTGAATCAAATTCTGAGTTTAGATAACTAAGTTAAACCAAGTGTAGATAAACACCTAAAGCTAATAAAATAATCAAAATACCTGGAATTTCCACATTGTTCATTTTCCCTTTGGAACAAAATTACATCTCTTTTTTAAATTTTTTTATTTTTCCTTTCCCCCTCCCCTTCCTCCTCTTCCCCCCGCCCCTCCTTTCTTCTCCTCCCTCCCTCTATTTCTGTGGCATTTTCAGGTAGAAATTGCTATCCTGGTCAGGGAGACTATAATTCTCACTTGCCTTATGATTTTACAAGTATTTGTAAAGTGAAAAATTTTCTCTAAGTTGCTAATGGAAAAATCCAAGAAAGAAGTAACAATTTAGTAAGGCTGTTATAATCCAACCAAACATTTTCCTCAGATATGATACTTAAACATTTAGCTTTTAATTATGATTGATTTTACTAACATATCTCAGTTTACTCCACAAAGAGTTTTAAATGACATGAAGGCTCAGGGATACAAAATGTAAAAATTTTAAATTAAATTTTTAAATTAAAATTTGCCTTTTATTCCTTCTTCACATTTCTTAAAAAAAAAAAAAAAAGAATGATGCGAGAAACCTTCCTACATTGTAAAACACGCCCTCCACTTTCTCTTGATACTGCAAATCTCATACAGAGACCTTAAGTCACAGAGTGACCTCAAAGGAGATAAATTACTCTAAGGATAAACAACAATAATTTCTTTTGAATATGTTAGAATTCTGAGAAAACCTCCCAGATCTATGGGAATGATATATTCTGAAGATAATATAAACATAATAATCACAGAAAACATTAAACATACAATTTATTGGTATTAGAGAATGGGCTTAAATAAGAAGTATCATGAATGGGTTCATAACTTGATTTTTATAGTTAGAAATTTAAAAGGTATTTTTTAAAGCTGATAAGACAAAGAATAAAGTACATTAAAATATGAAAATTTGATATTGATCATACTGGCGAGATAATGAATTCTGCCAAAAGAAATAGAAGTTTATGATCTTTGCTATCTATACTAGACTCTCAGCCCCAATCACTTAACATTTAAACAGCAAAAAGACCACCTATTTTATTGAAAATTATAACCTTGATGGCTATCCTTGCCCCTAGCATAATCTAGGTCTTCATAAATATCTGTTGAATTCATTGACCAACTAAATCCTTTACCTCTCTCTTTCCCCACCTGTAATATATAGACATACCAACTCACTGCCAAGAGACTGGTTTTGCATCAGCCCAATCACTCCAATTGTATTACTGAGGATTTCTGGAAATCATTTGAAAACCATGGATTTGGGTCAGTATTCACCTTTGTTCTCTGATCTCAGCCTGAAAGCCTATACAATGAATGCGGTGAGCTTTGTTCCTCCAGATGCTGTTTCAAATACTTACCATTCTCCCCATTACATAATATATATCCCTATGTTCAATAACAGCATTCCTTACTCTGAAGAAATGACTGCACTTTCTTCATAGAAAAAAAATTAGACATGAGTATATCAACCTCATCAACACTTCAATTGTCACCATAAATGATTTTGTACTTTTATCCCATCTATGTCCATTCTTTTGTGTTATGATTCCAAAGCAAAACAAACGTGCAAAATGCAAGAAGCATCAACCATACAATCTTTCCCTATACCACTTCCCCCTTTCCAGCTAACAGCTTTTACATTAAACTTTTTGAAACAACTTGCCCAACTTATTTTCTACATTTGCTTTTCCTTTATTCTGTGGCTCTTTGAAAGTACTCTTCATCCTCCAATAAAATTCCAGCCAAGGAGACACTTACAGATTTCATATTACCATCACTTATGATTTTGGCTTCAATAGAGTTTTTTTCTGTGTTCTCTTTTGTCTTAAGACATTTTTTCATCTCTGATTGTGTTTACTAAATTATTATTTTTCTCTACACCTCCTGTGGTGCCATGTGGTCTTTCATATATATTGTCTCCCTTCCTCCTTCTCTCATCACTTAATCTGCCAAAGGTAGCATTCTTAACAATAGTCATGTCTTCTTCTATTTCTTGTAAGTTCATCACAACCAAGATTAATGTGACCTGCAAGCAAACATTCTTTGGTCCCCAAGAGATTCACTCAGATGTTCCATAGGCATCATTGCCCAAAATGATCAGAAGCAATCTCATTTCCCACTCTAAATCTATTTCCCTTTTCCTTCTGGCTATTATCAATTGACAACAAATTGTCCACAATCTAGAAACCAGGCACTATCTTTGAGTCTTCCTAGTTCCATGCTCCCTCTGTCCAGCCAACAAATCATGTTGATTCTCTCTACAAATGATCACCTTAGTGATGAATCTGTCTGGTTTTTATATCCTCACAGTTGCAACCTTAATTTAGGCCCTTACCCTCTCTTGTTTGGATTCCTGTAACAGCCTCCTGGCTGGATTCCTTCCTTGTAGTTTTACTTTCTTCTAATCCATTATTTACACTGCTGCCAGAGTACGCTTTCTAAAATGCAAATCTAATCATGTCTTTTCCCTGCTTAAGAATCTTATAATGACTCCCATAGCTTTGATGATAAAGTCCAAACTCCTGAGCATGGCATGTAAAGTGTTTTATTGCCTGACATCTGCTTACTTCTCCAGGTGCATTTCTTTTTATTCACTGACTTTTCAGTATTGAACAAAAGGCCATTCACAAAAAGATCTGTCCATGCTAGTCTTTGCATGGATAGAACCCTTTGTATCCAAAATCCTATAGGCAAATTTTAATTATCTTTTAAAACCCAAATTCAGGGGCTATCTCATTGTTATAGTTTGGATGTGAAGTGTCCCTCAAACAGCTCTTATATTGGAAACCTGATATCCCATGTAGCAATATTCAGATGTAAAATGATTAGATTATGGGAGCTGTGGTGTCATCAATGGATTAACTCATTTGATTGATTGGTAATCTGAATCGACTACTAAGTGGTAACTGGTGGCAGGTCAGCATGGCTGGAGAAAGTTTGGGGTTTGTCCCTGGCACCTAGTACATACTATCTTGCATGTGCCCTACTCTTCCCCTCCCCCTGCCCCCACCCTTCTTTTCTGACTGCCATAAGATGAGCAGATTTCTTCTGCCAAGATGGTCTGCCTCACCTTAAGTCCAAAGTATTAGACAGAACCTCTGAAACTATAAGCCAAAATATGTTTTCTCCTTTAAGTTGTTCTTGTTAGGGATTTTCTTTCTTTCTTTCTTTCTTTCTTTCTTTCTTTCTTTTTTATTAATTACACATGACAGTATTTTCTAGTAGAGATGAAAAGCTGAACTAACACACTCATCCAAGAAAGCAAGGAGTCTTGATTTTAGTCCAGTATAGAATCCTCACACTCTGTACTTCTGTTTTATAATGCTTAGTGTGGCATTATTTCACATCATGTTTCTCATATTCACTTGGCTTACTGGAAAATAAGATATGGTGGGTATGAATTATGACATTTCTTTATTCAGTAGTTAATGAAGAAATAGAAGAATGAAGAAATAAGGATAACATGGAAACTATGTACAAGACTCTTAGGGAGTTATAGGAGCCATTTTAAATTCTAGGTCTTTTACTTGTTGTAGAACCATCTATAGTCACAAAATCTCCAGAAGTTCAAGACATTTCCAGAGATAACTCATTGTTCCTAAGACATAATGGAAAATAAAATGAAGTAATTCGGAGAAAGTACTTACCACAGTGCTTAAAAAAAATGCTAGGTTCTATTATCTTCACAGTCAAGTGGCCAAATGGATCCCACTCCAAAGAAAAGTAGCATTAATGTTTGTACAGAAGATATGTTTTTTCCTGATATAAGGAAAAACCGTAAAAATTTTAAATGCCCTATGGTCAAATAGCTGTCTTTTGAAGCAGTACAACTGTATTAAAAAAAAAGAGTCACAGCTTAGTATCACCGTATATTCAAAATAAGACAAAGAGCACAATCAAAAGGGAGTTTCATGTGATTCAAATGTGAATAATCTGAAAGCAATCTGAATTATGACTGATAGGGAATATAATATCTAGAAAAAGAGCAACCATAGTTCAGTTTATTCCATGGTTTTGTCACACCATACCTAGTTTACAATCAACTTGAAATATTGTTTAACTGAGAGGAGAGAAGAAACATTACATTGGTAGGAATTATAAAAATCAGTGACATGAAGAAAGCCAAAAGGGGTCTTGGGAATTTTAGTTTAGACAGAGAAAAATTGCAAGTGGATGCTACAGGTGCTTTGGAACATAATGCAGTGTGTGTGGCTTAAAAGGATGGGGTTTCATTGCTGGTAGTGTGAACTTGAAGAGGTATTAAATATCTGAATTTGAATTTTTTACTTGCAAAAGAGAAAAATAATTACTATATCTAGTGTAGCTGGAAAGAGGGAATTAGATAATTGTATATAGGTTACTATCTTGGTGATTGACACGTAAAAGATAGATTAAGGGTACAAGTTATTTCTTAAAAGGAAGTTTTGCACTTTTTTTCTCATTAAACTAATAATTCAAAGAGATATACTAGCCTAACAAAAGGGAGAATTTTCCTATTGCTATAGGTGAATGTACATGGGAAGGGTTTGGTTTCCTGTTATTAGATATCAAAATAACTTCCTCAATGAAGTCATCCTTAAAATATCAGTGACTTGTACTTCTCCTCATAACACATTAACTCATCTGTCATTTCATATTTATAAAGCATGTCTCTGCTGTTCAAGTATATACTATAAGAAAAAGGATTATCTTTACTTTTATTATTGTATTCACAGTATCTGACATTTGTTTGAAACCAAATGACTCTTACATAATCTTTCTTAAAATAACAATCAAAAGATGCACAAAAATTAAAGTAGGCACATTCAAATAATATTTCTTGATTTACAAAATGACTGAAGGTTAGTGTCAAATATATTTTAGAGAGGATTTAAAAATTTGACAGTGGTTAGACACATTACTTACTCATTTTTTTTTTCTAATCCCAAGATTCATTTAATCTTGAGTGATCTCCTACCATTGAAAATTTCCAATAAGGCCTGTTCTAAATCCATCAGAAATCATTTAAGAAAAAGTCATTCACTGCTTACAAGGTTTGATTAGGTGGTCTTTAAGTCATCTTTTAGCATCAAGATCCAGTGAATTACATCATGATTATATTTAGCCATGAATTGAAAATACACTGTTTAAAAATTCAAGAATAGCTACTAACAAAGAACACACTTTTTTCATGGGTTTAAAATAGGACTAAGGTTTATTTTTCTGTTGATCTGATTATTTTCAGTTTGGAGATATACTCCTGATTGAAACTGGTCTTCTCTGTATATAGTATAGCTTTGGTGTAAGTTAATCACATAAGTGAGTTATCATTTTACAAATAATAAATGTCTAAAAGTTGTGCATTAAGTCACAAGTGGAAGAGAGCTAAATCTTCTTGCTTTCCTGCTTGCAGTTACTTCATTTATTTTCTTTTACCAAGAAAGAGTGTAATATTGAAGGACAGGCCCAGTATAGCTGTTGATTCAACTTTCTTGATTGACAGTACAATTCTACAATAATCCAGTAAGAAGAACAGAAGTAAGAAAATTTTTGTTCCCTATTTCCCTAAATGTACCCTGCCCCATGCCTCATGACATAGGAATTTCTAAATAAACATCTTTATGCTATCATAAAGGAACCTACATATGAGTTCCTTAGGTCTGGCAGTGTTAAGCTCAAATCTGTATTGTTGGTAAGGATAGAAAGAGATGACACATGCAAATGAGTTGGAAGAAACTATTTAGCTGCCATAGAAACAATTGCATGGATGATTACAGACATGTCCTAGAAAATTCAAGGTCAAAAAAGCATGTTACATTCATGAGTTATATTATGCATGGTTTCTCAAACTCGGGACTGTTGACATTTTGAGTTGGGTAGTTCATCCTGTTGAGTACTAACCTGTGCACTGATAGATATTGAGCAGCAGTCTTAGACTCTATCCACTAGATTTCAGTACTATTTTCCCCCCTTTTATAACATTCAAAAATATCTCTGTTCTTTCTCAGATTCCTGAAGGGCCAAATTCACTCCCATTTGAGAACTACTGAGTTAGTGATAGAAGAAATTCCCTAGCATTAAAATGCTTTTCTAACATTAGCCATTAAAGATTTAAGCAGTGTATCAGAGATAGGTCTAAAAAGTGCCTTAAGCCTTCATTCTAGGTCCTCTCCCTGAAGTCGAGCAGTTAACAGTGATTACATATAGAAACAGATCCAAAGAGTAAATTATAAGTAAATACTATGATATTTGATAATAATTATCTCTTTTGACACCCTACTCCCCACCAAGGGCAAAACAAGCATATGTTTATAAATATTGTATATATTTTGATTTTAAGTCAGAAAACCTGTTAAATTTAATAAAAGGTATATTTACTCTCTGTAACCACAGAAAGTGTGAAAGTAAATAGTCTAATTTCTTTCTGACTAGGATTCTTAGTGTGTATGCTTGTGTCTATGTCCATGTGAATTTTAAATGCTTTTGAAAATGACTATGGTGCCGGCTGACTTAAATATTTTTATTTGTAAACTATAAAAATGAGGTGTTTTCTTCTGGGTTTATATCATGAGGTGTCAAGTGGATTAGGGGAAAGCTTTGATTAATATATTTAATTTATAGCACCTGAATTTGCTTATGTCAGATAACAAATGAAACTTTCTTAAAGGGGAGTTAGTAAATATTCTTTTTCGAAAAAATCCATGATAAGCATTTTGCAATTTAATTCCACATGCTCCTCTATTCCATATGTGCTTTATTGCTCTCTCAAGGAGTTCAATACTAGACATGAATCCTCTGAAAAGGCTAACCAGTAAGGAAAATAAAACTGACAAACGAAGGCACCCAGGCATTCAACAATCAGAAGAGTTCAGAATTGTCTTTCTTTTAGTGCAATTTGTAAGCAACTTCAAACTTTTCCACGTTTACTTTCCCATGAACTTTTTATATTCCTGACATAATAACTGTTACAAAATTCTGTTTTATTATTCTTTTACACACCCCAGGTGCCTGTTACTAATGCAAAAAAAAAAGAGATTAAAATAATAAATTTTTACTATGGCTACTATTAGGAGAAAACAATAACCTTGACAAAAAAACCAGACCACAATCTAAGTAATTACTCATTGTTTTTTCACTGATTTGGTGCTCAATACATGGAATTAATATTTTGTAATTTGTTAGTTAAAACATATTTTTATTGCTATAAAAGAGAGAAACATGTAGATTCTATTTCCTTCTGATTCGTTTACCTACTTGGCCACTCGGAAGGAGAATTGAAAGGTAAATTGCTCCAGCACTTCTCCATTATGACCTGGAGTGGCATAAGCAATTGACCCTCTTAAATATAAGAGGCACAGCAGCACACTTGGTGAGTTCTTTCTTCTTTGTATTATTGGTTCAGCATTTCTCTGCAAAGTTCAATGAGGTTCATTAGCTTATCTGAAGAGAATGGGATCGGTACTTTTGAGACAGCTTCTCTCTGTGACTTTTCTAATTAAATCCCTTCCATCAGATGAAGAGCTGCCCTTTTTACTTGACAAACATTTGTTCTAATTTGGCCTTGCTTGATTTTTCAGTGCTTTTATGTCCCTCCTCCCCCCTATACCCACTAGCATCTGTTAGTCAGAAGATGGCTCTGGCTGACATTTACTCTGAATGTTCTTGCTTATTAAAATATTTCAATGTTAGACAAGCTTATCAGTTGAAAAATACAATATAGTTCTGGAGCGCTGGTAGAGCTCATCTTAAGGACTATTTTGTTGTTTAGATGCATCTTTCTTAGTTTTTATGAGATTAGATTGAAGGTACACATGAATATAAGTCTAGGGGAAGTAGACAGATAGATGTTTGTAGAATAAACTAAAACTTCCCCCTTAATTTTCTCTGAAGTGTAAGGATTACCTGTTCCCTAGGGAAACACAGGGAGTCAACTTATAGTTAAAATGAAAATAACAAAGCAATAGCACAAGTCATTCCTAAAAATAAAATTTAATGCCCAGTGATGGTATCTCTCTGACTTCAGACAGAATTAACTATGGAAGGAGCTGACAGTTCAAAAACACTTAAATCTAAGAATTTTTGCAGTACTTGAAAAAACAAGTAAAAGCTCCAAGGTATCTGGCTGATTGGTGACTAATCCTGTAGGAAGTCTCTTCTTTATAGACAGAATGATGATGTGTGAGGTTAAGTGCTCACCTAGGAAGCCAGTGAATGGTCAGGGCTTTGAGTGTTTACCCTGGACTTCAGAAAGGCAGGCTCTGTCAGTGACAAGCCTTGCTACATTCAGTTTATTCTCCTATTTTCTTTAACACTATCCAGTGCTATTAGCTTGCCAGCCATGTAGTCTGTAAGTAATAGGTTGCAATAGCAGCTGAAATTGACAAGTGCTTAGCCCAGAGCATGGATTGAATGTAATTCATAGGGTTCCCAAGTTAATTTCCAATACCTATTTCATCAAGGCGGACTGATAGATGGCTGCCAGCATCTTTTGGCTTTATCTGTAAATCCCTATGTCTTTTACTGCCATCATTTCGTTTTTTATACATTCCATCCCTTGCATTTGCTCCTCCCCATTTCCATAACTCCAAATGGAGCTTCTCTCTAGGCACATCAGTCATTTAGGTTAGAGGCCCTTGCAGCTAAATGCAAGACCTTCAAATGTTATTGAAGTGCATTTTTCCATGTGGCCCTGTTTAAAGTGATGTTTCTTTAGGGACTGCAGGGTGAAATATGAAGTTATCTGGGAGAGTAAATCTAAGATGTTGGACAGATGGTGAAGCGTCAGTGCATCCACAGAAATGCATTTCATTTTTATACAGAGGACGCTCTCAATCAATTTTGGCTTGAGAAAACAGTTGCTTGTATTGCATCAGCGGCTTTTTTTTTTTTTTCGTCTTTAACAGATCAATAGTAAAGCTTATAATTCTCTAATAGATTTTAGATATAGTCATAGAAAAACCAAACAAACCCAAATGCAAGTAAAATTTCAAAAAGAAAAAAAATTATTAAAGAACAAGAGTTTATTGAAATGGAAGGAAGATTATCACTAATAGATCAAATGGAATAACTGTTGATAAAACATAAAATTCATTTACTCTACAGGATATGAGAAGTTTCATTTTTCACCCTAAGTGTGTTCTAGGAACAACTATCTTACAGAAGTTCTTATTTAAACTTTGCAAAATGACTTTTTTCATTGAAGGTCTAAAGCTTCCATTTATACTGCATACATTTAACAGCCATCTAAATCACCAGCTCAGTCCTCCTCTGTTACCTTGAGTCCTGCTCCAGCTGCCACCTCCTTCAAATCAATCTGCTATCATCTAACATTTGGAAATGAACGTTTGGAATACTGGATATTCTATTATGAAATTGGTATTTGAATTTTTATAAGAATCTGACAATATTTCAGTATATAATACTCATACAGATAATCTATATGTGTATATCTACACATATACACAAATATATATTACATTCATTATTCAATGTATATCCCAGAGCTTTTCTTGTGCACTAATGATTTAGCATGTAACAAATGTTAAATTACTTATGTTAATGTCAAGAGTAATCAAATTTTTAAAAAACACTAAATGAATGTTAATCCATATTGGTTTCCTTAAAGGTGCATTTATTTCTTCAAAAAAGGTGCATTCATTTCTTCTGCTAACTTTATAGAAGCATATGGAGATTTTCTTAAAGTTCAATTTCTGTATTTCAAAAATGACAGACTCTTGATAACTGGTTGCTTGGCAATGCTGGATTCCAGTGAGACTTGCCTACAAGGTGAAAACTGTTTTGGTAAGAGTATTGAGCATAAGAGAGCAATAAGTTAATGCTATAGGATCTAGAACGGGAGTTGGTAACTATTTTCTAAAACAAGCCAGCCATAGAGTAAATACTCTTTGCTTTGAGAATCATATGGTCTCTGTTGCAGTACTAGATTTCTATTGCAATGAAAAAGCAGCTGTGAACAATGCACAGACAAGTTGGCATGGCTGTGTTCCAATAATACTTTATTTATAAAACAGGTAGAGGAATGGACTTACTCTCTCCTGCTGTAGATCACAAGTTCACAGTCTCATAGGCATGGGCTTGAATCCCAACTCCTCACTGATTAATTAGGTGGCTAGGGGCATGTGACTTGATCTTTCTGTGTTTCGGTTTATTCCTCCATAATATGAAATAAGAACCACGCAGAGAACAGACTTTAAAATGAGACAGTATCTTGAAATACATTGTTAGTGTTTGATAAGAGGAAGTGCTGATGCCAGAAGATAGCGGTGTTGACCTATTTCAGGGAGCATGATTAAAGAGGAATAGGTCAGAATAACACGTATAAGAGGAATAGTTGAGATTGGTCAGGCATCATCCTGGGAAGCAAGGCAAAAGGTCCTCACAAAATTCGGCAGCCCTAGATAATGTTTTTAAGAATTCTTTCCTGAGATGGCAGGGGGAGCTCAAGGCTGATGTGGAGAGAACATAGTAAAATCTTACACATTCAGAGTAATTGAGGTGGAGGCCCTTCTGGATCATTGAAAAGTTGAATTATATGATGCTTTTAATAGAAAGCAGTTTTGTTGTTTTCAAGTACATACAGTAATTGGCAAAACATCCAAGAAAGTATTGCCAAGTAGACTTCCTGCTGGCATGTTTAAGTGAAAAGCTGAGACTCATTTAAAATTAGCATATTATTATGTGTGTATGAAAATGGCCCAAATAAAGTTCTTAAAAATAGTTTCTTTCCTAGGGCTGGGGCTGTGGCTCAGCGGTAGCGCACTTGCCTAGCATGTGTGAGGCACTGGGTTCGATTCTCAGCACAACATATAAATAAATAAATAAATAAATAAATAAAGTTCTAGCAACACTAAAAAAATAAAATAAAAAAATTTTTTAAAAGTTTCTTTTCTTTAGTAGGGTAGATATTCTTCTTAATTTGTTATGTCAAACAAACAAACAAACATTGTACTTCTTCACTAGGATTCTTTTCTCCATTTAACTTTCTATGACAATGTACTTGGAGCACTAGTATTTTTCTGGCCTGTCTTGCTTCATTTATATGCTGAATTCTCCCACATAGTTCAAAATAGGCCGATATAGTTAATCATTTAAAATGAAGTACTAATTCATTTGATAGGGTGAGGCTGTTTATAAAGAATTTACAAGTGTGTAGGGTATTAGGCTAAGAATGTAGCTGAGTATACATTTAAAACATTATATGAAATCATTATAGGTGGCCATTGTTGCCACTCCTCTTTCCATTTCAAATCCTTTTCTGTGGATATTCAATGTTAGGGTAATCCCCATCTCATGTCCAGATTAGATACTGGATTGTGTCTAAGTTTCTTGAAAACTTTAAATATATGGATCCCTCCATTCATTCCACTTTTATTTAACCTATAAAATTTTGGTAAGCCATTGTTGTACCTAGCATTATCCTAGACCCTGAGAACACAAGGATGAACATCTTATTTTATTCTCAATTGGATATCCTTTGAAGACTTGGGATGTATTATTGTAAGGCTTACAGACTCCTCTCCAGCTGCTTTAACTTGAAGACTGGGACAGTGATAGGTCTAAGCAGACAGTTCCATAGCACCTACAATGATTGTCCCTAATTTGTTCCCTGAATCCCACCAAGATTAGACTCTAGGTATCCCAAGGCTTATGTGAAGTTGGAACTACTCCTCTGATAGCCACTTATCACAGCCAGTAGGCCTATTTCTTTTGAACTTTGACACTATAATCTGTGACCATTGGTTTTCTCCTTTATTGAGCTTTCTTCTCAAAGGACTCATCTTGGATTTTTAACCATCCCTCCCTTTTTGTCTTTGTTATTAAACATATTCTTGTTCTGACATTTTATTTCACTCTAGACTATTCTGTCTTGCATTCATTTCTATTTTGTATGTCCACATTTGACTTAACGTTGCTTTCTGAAGTGAGCAATTTTTATGACCCTGTAATCAAGGTTATGCCTTGCCATATCATCTTCCTAATAAGCCTTAACTCTTATGCATATCCACAGATTGATACTGTCTTCACTCTAGATGTTCCTCCTAGATAGCTGCTTTAGAGGAAAACTTGTTTCATTAGGAATCTAAGGTTGTGAGTCACATAAACTGTTTTAACCAAGAAAGGGGATGTTGATCAAACCACATGAATAAAACTAGCACAAGTGACACAGTGACACCAGATTCCAATGTGTTAATTGGTCGAGTGATGTCTTCAGGACTCAATTTTTCTGTCCCTTTGCTATGCTTGGCTTTCCTCCTTCTTTGATTTCTTTTTCACGCTATGCATAGTGATGAGATGGATACTGCAATTTCCATTTAATTTTATCAGTTCAAGTTTAAGTGAAAAGAACAAATACCTCTTCAAGACATTCTATTACAACTGTAGAAGTAACAAATATAGACCTCCTGTGGTCATTTTTCCCATATTTTTTATTGGTGCTTTACAGTTGTACATAATGTGGGATTTGTTGTTACATATTCATATGTGCACACAAAATAATGTAATTTGGCCAGTATTAGTCCCAAGTACTTTCCCTTTCTCTTTCCTCCTGTCAACCTCTAGTCCCTTTCCCCTACTCTACTTGTCTATCTTTGATTCATGTGGCTTTTTTTTTTTTTTTTTTGTACTGGGGATTGAATGCAGGGACACTGTACCACAGAGCCACATACCCAACCATTTTTGATTTTTCATTTTGAGACAGGAGGACCTCACTAAGTTATTTAGGGTCTTGCTGACTTGGAACTTGTGATTCTCCTGCCTCAGCCTCCTGAACTGCTGGATTATAGGCATGCACTATTGTACCTGTCAAGTGGCCATTTTTAATACAGTCTCTTCAGCAGAGAAAAGGAATGTAATGAATGACCCAAGCCTCGGCTGGCTTCCACCCAAAGAGACAAAAACCTAGAGCTCAGTGTTGGTGAACAGAGACAGATGGCTTTTAAGAGAAATAGTGTGAATGGATGTTGATCATTAGCTCCTCCCTAAATAGTAAATACTTGTAAAAAGAAAACTGATTTTCAATTCAGAAGTTATTTTATGTCCTGATTACCAAACATCATAAATGAGTAACTTTGACAAATCACATCTGCAAACCTTAAATATTTTTAGTGAGAAGTCTAATTATAGACATTTGCATTATTACATTGGTTTAGGTAATGAACACAGTCACAGTCACATATCTGGAAGTACAACGTACTATTAGACATATAAATATATTGTTATTATTACTAGTATTAGTACAATTTGTGCCAAAATGACTGAAATAACTGTTTTTCAGAACTGGACCATTTCACCAGAAGTATTTAAAATCTCAATACTTAAATGAATAGGAAAGTTTGGACCCAAATGAACAGTTTTAGATTGAAGAACATTAGCACTCTAGTGTGGCCCAGGTTTGTGATGTAAACCTATAATCAGCATGATGCATTGCCATATCATCTTTATAATAAGCTGTAACTCTCATGCACATCCACAGATGGATACTGCTTTCACTCTAAGTTCCTCTCAGATAGCTGCTTTAGAATAAAAATCAGAGGTTATATCAAGAGTAACATTAACAAGAAAGGACAAGGGCATTTGTTAAAAATTGTGGTAATTACTTATTTTCAAGGAAACCTAAATGCAAAATGGTGAAAAGGATTATGCTAGAAAAACTTCATAATTTATATTTTAAGATATAATTCAATTATTTTCTTCTATGTAGAGCTTTCCTCTATGTCAGTAGATAGGGTTTTATTTACTCTATGTCTTCATATCTGTTTTTCTGTTTATCTGTATGTTTACCTATCTATCTATCACTCTATCCATCCACCTACTATCTATCTTAGTTTCCTTGGGTTACCATATTAGAATACCAAAGACTGGGGGGCTTTCACAACATAAAGTTATATTTTCCTCAGTTTTGGAGGTTGGAAGTTCAAGATCAAGGTGCTATTAGGGTTAGTTTCTAACGTGGTCTTTTTTGTTGACTTGCATCTGGTCAGTTGATTCTAGTTGGTGTCCTCTAATGGACATTTTATCCATGTTTGCCATCATGGTGTAGATATGTAGTGTCCCCCAAAAAACTCCTGTGTGTGCAGTGCTAGGTTTAGAGATGTAATGATTGGGTTATGAGATCCTTAACACAATCAGTCTATTCATCCCGATAGGAATTAACTGAGTGAAAACTCCAAGCAGGTAGGGTGTGGCTGGGAGATGGGTCACTGGGGGACATGTCTTTGGGGTGTATATTTTTTCTTTGTTGAGCAGAGCTCCCTTTATCTATCTACTTCCTGGGTGCCATGTTCTCTGCTGATTTCCTCTACCACACACTTCCACCATAATGTTCTGCCTCACCTCAAGACCTGAGGAATGGAACTCGCTGTCTGTGAAATGAGACCTCTGAAACTGTGAGTGCCAAAGAAACTCTTTCTCCTCTAAAATTGTTCTTTCCAGGACTTTTGGTTCCAGCACCAAGAAAAAACCTGACTAAAATGCATGCACATCTCTGGTGCCTTTTCCTCTTCCAATATGGACACATTCCTAGTGCATTGGGACTCAACCTTGTGACTTTATTTAATCATAATTACCTCCTTAAAGTCCTATCTCTAAATGAAGTTACACTGGGGACAAGGGGCTCATCATACAATATTTTTTGGAGGAAGCACAATTTAATCTATAGTACGATTATCTATTTCTTTTCTCTTTATACTATATAAAATTATACTATAATAGTTTATGTTTTTCTGCTTCTTGTTTTTGAAGGTACTTTTCATATTTAATTTTCTTTATATCTTTAAGTTAATGTACCTATCCTGACTTGATATGATGCTCAATAAAAAAAATTATTGGTTGTTTGGCTTGAATTCATTGATAACTGAGAGCTGAACTATAGGAGTTCTTTTGCTTTTGCCTTCTTGAGAAAGAACCAATATGAACCTCTGCTATATTTGAATACTCTTCCCTGTGATGGGGTTCCTTCTGGACCTCATTAAATAAACTTGACAAATTATAACATCTCCCCTAGGAGTTACACACTGTCTTTCATTAAGGTCTGAAAAAAATATTTTAAAATATAGCCTGCAATTTAGCTTCTTTGTGGCTTAAAACTTTTTGCAAATTGTTCCCAGTAATTGTATTTATTAAAACCTCTTTTCAAAGATCAAGTACACATACACATATACACTTTCTGTGTCTCTGCCTCTATGTGTTCTCTCTCTCTCTCTCTCTCTCTCTCTCTCTCTCTCTCTCACACACACACACACACACACACACAGAGAGAGAGAGAGAGAGAGAGAGAGAGAGAGAGAGAGAGAGAGAGATTAACCTGGATTCAGTTAGTCACAAACTTCAAATTACAGGCATCAGATTCAAATGAGTATGGAGACACTTCATTCTTTGAATCTTTTAAGCCATTGGTAATTTGGAGTTTATGCACTCTTCAAGTATGTTACTCATTGACTTCCACGTTGTGGATTATTCTTTTTTGTTTAGGAGTAATTTAGGGGCCCTTTTTCCCTAGTGCTTAAAATATTCTGAGTTTCTTGTAAGAGAGAAATCAGACAATATGTTAAAGGCTATACCACTATTTGATTTGTAACCTTGAGATGAGTCACTAGATATTCCAGCACTTCGGACTTCTCATTTTGAAAAGTGCTATGATAGTACTTGCAACCCTCTTTTAAACATATGTACAGAAATACTCTAGAGGTTAATTACATTTAAAAATCTGCAAATTGCTTCAAGTTTCTTGGGGTTGGAGGCCATATAAATATAGCTGTCATTCTTTTCCTGGGACTTGACCAAATTTCTTTAAAAGCAAAAGGTTTTCATCTTGTTTTCCTGAAGCATGACCTATGTTAGCAGTCATGATGCTTTATAGCATTGATGCAGCTGCCTACTGAACCATTTAGAGCACCTTTTGATCTGGAAACTTTGATTACATTTTATGATCACTCTTCTAAGGTCAAGGAATTTGATTTGCATCCATCAGGCAAGCTGAAGGAGGAAAGTCCCTTCTGAAGCCTTATTGCCACCTCTTCTTAGGTGAGTATTTTCCAACATTTACATATACATCCAGCTTTTCAGAATGGTCTTGGCTATAGATACTTTGTGCTTTTGCTGTCATATTTCAATGCTTCAAAACAAAATCATGGGCTTTGCAGAGTCTGGAACAAATGTAGGATTTCAATTTATTAAGTTGTTTTTGGTCCAGGAGACCCACTGCCATTTTGAAAGCTTCCAGAAAGCAGAAGTACTTGTTTGACAAAAACAAGTAGCCACACATCAGACAATCATTTTGTAAAGGGCATGAAGCTGGTGGAGCCAACATAATTTAGACCGCAGATGCTGCACTAACTTCCTCCTGGGATTTGGAGAATCAGCCCTGGAGCTGCCATTTCAGAAGCTGTCTACTAAAGCCACATGTGGGAAAACTTAAAACAAATTAAGTCTTAGAAACATTTAATCCTCATGCTCTTTGCTAACTTTATTAGACCTGAATAAAGAAATATTTGGTATCTGAGGACTATCAAGATGAGTTTGGAGAGCTATGAAAGTCAGATGGTAACTGGCTTTCAACCTGACAAAGAAACTAACATTTAGCAGTGGGTAGGCAGTTATTCCACACCCTGGAGTCAGGAAAAAGGGTGGAATTTAATGTTTGAAGGATCGCTGTTCATATAGTTTCATTTGACTGGTTGCATCTCAATGTCAAATCGTGGCAAGACTTAAGAATGTCAGAAACCCTGAGTTTTATCAAATGGTTTACATAGGCTACAAGGTCACCTTTAGTCTCACTACAGAGCTGCTATGATTTCCTGTTTTGTCAGAATATCATTACCACCTCATGCGATATCTATAACATTTTTGAAAAACAATTTTCTTGGGACTAGTTATGCCACAGACCTCTGTATTTAATAAGGATGTCTCAGTAAACTTCACGGCATTTTCCCAACTCTTCATTTTTGTTGGCTTATTCTACAGTTAATTGGTAATCAATCTCTGTCAAGATAAGCAATTTGATCTACCTTAATGGAGTAACAAGTTCAGTTGGTAAGTGATAAAAACTCATTTCATTTTAATATGACCGACACTACAGGTATGGCATGAGTTAGTGCAGATGCTGTTTCTCATTCATAGAAAAGAAATGTCCCAATGTATCACAAACATACCAATGCCACATCTGTATACAAAAATTATGCATAAGCGTGGTGTCTCATTAGATATTAATTACACATCATTGAGGAAGCAATTGTTAGTAACAATTGTTTGGAACTTTAACAAATGAATAAGGCTATGGTTACTTACCTTTGAATTATCAATTCAGAAGTCTCCATTAAAAAACAATATGACAACTCTTTGGGGTGGATGACCATGCCAATATAACTTGAGAGCGAGTTTGTGTTTTAAGGAGTTGAGCCATTGTAGCCTTGTGCATAAGCCCTGATAAGTAATTAAACATGCCTCCTTTCCCCATTTTGCAACTGAATTGATTTCACTGTAGGATCCAGAGTTTCTTCATTTAGCACTAGAGGAAGCTGTTTAGGTGATAGTCAAAAGCATGTAGACATAGCCCATATGTTGATCTGAAAGGATAAGAAGGATGGCTAAGAAAAGTTTGTCTCTGACATAAGGCTGATCTAAAATCAGACGAGTGACACAAAAGAATGAAGAAATGGGGTTAGTGTGAAATTATGCATCTGGTTCTAGAGCAAATCTTATTGTAACACATTGTTAGTAGAAGGGTTGCCAGGAATTCAACCAGTGTAGATCTAATATATGAACTTAAGATAAGCCAGGTACCATATAATGATTTTTGTTTGTGTATATTAATGTAGGTATATCAGAGCTGGGAATGACTATATACACAGTGAGTTACGTAGTTCCAGAATTTAGAGTTGCATTTTTGTTTTCATGATAATCACTGTGAAACTGTGTGTCTGTGTATGACCTGGGGATTGAACTCAGAGGTGCTTAACCACTGACCCACATTGCCTGCCATTTTTTGTTGTTGTTGTTGTTGTTCTATTTTATTTAGAGACAGGTTCTTGCTAAGTTTCCTAGGGCCTCTCTAAATTGCTGAGACTGGCCTTGAATTTGTGATCCTCCTGCTTTAGCCTCCTGAGCCACTGGGATTACAGGCACAACCATTGTTCCAGCTTCTTGAAACTTAATGTTGAGTCCAGGGTCAGGAGTAAAATTTATACCTAACTTTATTTATTTATTTCAAAATATAATTTTAGTTGAATCTAAATGACTTAGGAAGAGACAGGGACAAAAGAAACATTTTATTTATTTGATCCACTTGGCATGTGCATCTGTGTCCCTGTGCTATATGCATATGTGTTTGTATTAATGCTATCTGAGGTTAATAGCAGGTAATAATCCCAGTGTTTGCATATGTATAATTTCAGAATATTTATGAACAGATAAAGCAATCCAATTAAATTAGTTTCTGTCAGAACAACCAATATACAAGATAGAAGATTTTGAATTTTGGGTTAGCGGAGATTGAGAATTTTGTGATTTCACACACTCTGAGTTGGCTTAGCAAATCAATAACATAAGTCTTAATTGTGCAGTTTTTTTTTTCTGTCAGTCCATGAATCTGCATCTGGACTTTTGTTACACGTAAATCATTAGTAAATCGTTGACTTGAAGGGAACTCCTTCAATATTTTAAGATGAAGGTGACTAGACATTATCTCCTGAATAGTGAGTTAACTCTTTTCTCTGTACCAGGTATTATGCTCAGTGCCTCTATGTATGTTATCTGAATTAAGATACTATCGTTACAATGAAAAGAAAACAAGCAAGAATAAAACTTAAGCAGATGCCAATTACTTGCCCAAATCAGTTTGAAAATAACATAGCTCAGGTTGAAGTTCAGAGTGTCCTGACTCCAACTTTCTTTTTAGCCAGCTATAATACTCTGTAAAACATTATGTTTATACACATACTCATACAAACATATATGCATCCATTTAAATTTTATTTGTAAAATAAAATATTGAAGTAAGTTGTTATTTAAAACATCTTAATGCCATTTGAGGGGCTGGAGGGGAAGGGAGGGGGCATGAGGTTAAAAATGATGGTGAAATGTGATGATCATTATTATCCAAAGTACGTGTATGAAGACACAAATTGGTGTGAATATACTTTGTATACAACCAGAGATATATAAAAAAATGTGCTCTATATGTGTAGTAAGAATTGTAATGTATTCTGCTGTCATATATAAATTTAAAAAATCTTAATGCCATTTCCTTACTAAAGATTTCTAGGACAGTTGTTTAAAAAAATTAAATTTAATTAGGTTTCATTTTGAACAAATAGTTTTAGATACAAACATAAATGGAATTTTCAATAATTCTTCATGCATTGCCATTGATCATTTTGCATCTTAAATATATTTTTTGGTTCTGCCTTCCCCTATTATGAGAATTCTTCTCATCAGAAAAGGTATACATGCTCTTTTTATCATCTCCCATATCCAATTTAATCTTTAATACATCCAATTTATTGACTGACCAATACAATATTAGAAAGCAATCTGATTCAGAAAACTGAGTGCAATTCAGGATGGAACACCTATGTTTCCTAGATATAGAAAATAGATACGAAGTCCTGCATCATGGTCTTTGAGTGGTTATTAAGGAGACGGGAGCTGATTCTTTGAATTGATAAGTGCTTCCTTATGCATTGCATTCTCAAATTAGGACTTTTGCATGCTTCTGCAAATGCTTCCTGCTCATCTACAGGTATGCCCTGTGAAAGCCCTTTTTGTCTCTGACTTCATACTCATCAACATGCTTTTTTTCTGCGTACATTTACTTTCATCCACATTCAGGTGAAAGATATCAAGTTAAATTGGAATACTCCTTTTCAGCTACAGTACTTTCCAAAAGGCAAACAACTTATTTTTTTGCAATTTTCATCCAATGTGTAATGTTGAAAAAATTATAATATAATGCAATAAAAGAGACTTTGTCTAGGCATCTCCCTATAATATTTCTTTAAAAAATCCTTCATGGGCTGCACTTGGAGAGGCAAGACAGCATTTCTCCCATAGACAGGTGAGTAAGTTAATGAGGACAAAGGCGATAGCTGAAGAGGAAGATGGACAATCTGACACCTGCCGGTTTCGTCTTGTTGTAATCTCAAGTTTGCACTTGCCCACGGGGAAATTAGAAGGGAATGGAAATAAACTACTACTTGCTGACAAAGCAGACTGCTTTGTGAAGGCCTTCCAACCTATTGACAAATACATGGCAAAGTATTTAATTTATCAGAGTGGAATGGTAGTTCATTTTCCATTCTAGGGTCAGTCTATTTGTCTAGCTCTAAGATGTGCATGCAGATTGAAGTTTGAAGATTGGGTAAAAGGAGATCAGTGTCAACAGTTGATGATTATCTAGTTCATATCAGCTAAATATAACATATAAATATAAATATAACATAGTGTTATAAATAAAACATATAAATATAACAGTGTTCGATGTACTACATATAAAATCTTGGTTTATTGCTGTTATTCATTTTATTTCATTCATTTTAAAAGTTCTTCATAATTAAAACCAAGTCTGACTCCTACTGTTTCACCTGTCGGAAAGAAAAAGAATTTAGGAGTGCCACAGATGTTTGAGCAGATAGAAGGATTTTCTTGGTTTATTCTTACTTTTCCTAATTTCTGAAGCATGATTTCTAAACTTACATTTATCTCAAGAAAAATGTTTAAAATTATTTACTTACTCATTCTTCCTCTTACGTTACCTCAACATCAGAATTATAAGTATTTGACTGATACTGAATTAAAAAAAAAAACATGACAGGCAAGTATTTAGTTATAAATTGCAATTAAAATGTAATTCTTCTTTACTTTTTAACATACTCTGATTTATGAATATAATATCTACATTTAAGAGAATTCAGCTATAGTATTTTCAAGAAGTAAAATATTTTATAGTTGTTTTAAGAGTTTCTTTCTCTTTCCACACAGCTTCATTTTTGTTTCTAAAGTCCAACAAAGCTATCTAATCTTTCTCAGTAACAGTTTTGGTTATGTCTCAATTTTTATGTAGTTATTAGAATAGAGGTATCCTTCTAATTCACAATTATAAGGAAATACTTGCTTTCTAGTGCTTCATTTAGCCAAGTAGTAACATTTTACTTTAAGTATTTTACAGACCTACCAATTGGCCAGGAGTTATGATTTACTCTGGAGGAACTCAGATGGATAGGAAGGGGCTCAAAACCAATAAGAAAATTGGACATAGAAATATGAATTAAATATAGCAGTTTGGGAGGATAAGGACAAAAACATTTCTATAATCTAGTGTATGTCAGAAAAGATTGTAGTCTAAAGGTGAAATTTAAGTTTTATGGGCTGGGGTTGTGGCTCAGTGGTAGAGTGCTTGCCTAGCATGCATGAGGTACTGGGTTTGATCCTCATCACCACATAGAAATAAAATAAAGATATTGTGGCCACCTAAAACTAAAAAATAAACATTTTAAAAAATTGTTTTAAATGACTAACTGTTCATTAGGCAATTTGGAGATATGTTAAGGGGGAGTATGTTGGGGCTGGAGATGTTGCAACATAACTGAGGTGAGAACACAAGGACAGACACAAGTGCCCTCAATGTCCTGCCACAATGAGGGAACTGTAAGGGACGGGTTGTGGGCAAATAAAGGAAGATGAAGAAAGAAGAAAGTGGAGTTAAAGGGAAGGGGCCAGATCAGGGAGAGCCTCATGCATCATACTAAGGAGTTTTTATTTATCCTATGGTAAACAGGGAACCATTAAATGGTTTTAATCAGGAGCAAACGTGATTAGATTTGCATTTTAGAAAAATCAATCTGGCAGTAAAAGCCAGATGGATTGCACAAGACTGGAGGGAAAAACTATTTAGGAGCTTATTATTATAAATCAGACTGTGGCTAAGGTTTTCACTGAGGTAATAGGAGTAACAACTAGAAGGAGAGACCAGATACAAGAAATGTTAAGGAGGTACTGTCGGGAGACATTGACAAGCTGATTTGTTTATGTTATGGTGGCAGCAATGCTAGACACAATGAGGAGTTACTCACAGTCTAGCTGTCCAGTTTGTGGTCTGGAAGACAGGATTGGATGTAGCAAGGAAATTTGGAAATCAAGCATCTAGTATAAAGATAATAATTGGAGATATGAAATCAGTTGTGATTACTCAGAGTCTTTGACTAGAGGAAGAAAAAGTTCAAAAACAAAAATCCTGGAGAATAAGACACATATATTTGGGACCTGTGGAGAAATTAGACCCAGCAAAGAAGATCAAGAGAATTTTTTGCTAAAATAGAAAGGTTTTTGAAAAAAAAAAATGGTTCCATTAAAGTTATCAGGGGAAAGGGTTTCAAGAAGTAGCAATGATATCAAAGGACAAGTAAAAGAAGGACACAAAGAGTTCTCTGGATTTGGTAATTGTAGATTGCTGTCTCTCTTTATTAAAGAAAAATCAATGTATTAAAGGACTGACTGGTCATGATATTGTCATGGGTGGACATAATGGACACAGTATTCAAGGTGTAATGGAGTAGAATATTTGAGTGGGAATTGAATAATGTAATTTGGAAGGATATAAAAACAGGAGGTTTGTGGTATTTGTAGAAAATAATAACTTAAAAACGTTTACAGAATTAGCAAGGAAAGAGCTGAGAGGGAAAGGTTAAGCAAATACTAATCATTAGGGATTAAAAATAGAGTACTTAATAATAAAGCAATAGATTATGTTGATACTTTGCTTGTCTTGGATAATTCCATTTGTTATGAAAAACACCAGATGGAAAATAAGTTTGAGATTGTATGTATATTTTTTCATCAATACAAAAATAGAAAAGAGAATATTCTGTTGAAAACACAGTGATTGCTATAAAATATCTGTACTGTATTTGCATAAATGATAATGTGAATGTCCTAAATGGAACTTCTTTTTTCATAACTTTCTATTACTCATCTGCATGCATTATGTCACTTTATCTCTCAATAATGTGTGCACTTATCTACCAAGTTTTTATAAATATACATATACATCTCATAGATATTTCATGGTATTTCATGTCTTGCTGGAAGAGACAGTCTGAAACTAATTTCAGGTCTGAAAAGAAAAAATACCAAATATCTTCTTATTATAAAATCATAGAACTGCAGGTTTAATACATGTGCACATTGAGTTTTCCTTTTATAATAATCCAGTCATGCTTTTTAATTCCATCTCCTGAATGAGCAATAATACCAACTTAAAAGTTTCTGATTGGAGATTGTTGAAGGAGGGCAATCCATGGCAGTGGAACTTGGAAAGATAATTGACTCATGTGGGGATTAAACCTGTAACCTTGGCTTCATTAACATTTTGCCCCAACCAACCAAGCCAAGAAGCCTAAGGCCTAAAACTAATAAGGTATTGGTACATAATAAACAATTTCAAATAAAACTATGCAGACTTATCACAAGTCAAAAATAAAACTTTAAAAAAAATCTAAGTGAAATAAAGTTCTAACTAAACTTTTCAAACAACAATCATGTGAGTTTTAAGAGGGTTGTTTGTAGAACATACCTGAGGTTATTTCTGCTTGCAAAGAAGTACATCTATATGCTTCCTTATACTCATAATGAGGACAACAGTGATTCCTTTTTACTAACTTCACCAAAGGATGAAAATGATACAGAAATGTTATGAAAAATTGGGCAGCATAAGATTTTCAGTTTTAGGCCCAACATGAACAAAGATTAAAAATTGTCACAATCTCACAAGAAAAGTAAAACTGAACATAAGTGAAAATCAGCAACTTGTCCTGGACCCACCAGAGAAATGATGTTGCAGGGCATATCTTCCTATGAAAATATGGAGAAATGGTGAATATGGTGAACAGGTCAGATCTGCTTGTTCCTTGCAGGAGCAAAGCTGCTGGAGTCATAAATGAATAGGTACACCAAATTGCTGATTTGACAAATTGCTGCATCTGAATTGAATTAGCATGAGAATAACAAACCCCAGGGGCTGAAGTTTTAGAGGAGAATCTCACTTTGGGAGGTTCTCACTCAAGGAACTCTACCAAGTTTTTGTAATGAAGCTCCAGGAAAATCTTCTCTGGAAACTGGCAGTGTGAAGGAAAAAGTAAACATTATAAAATATGCCCCAGTGTTCTCTATATCGAACACCTGTTTTCTAGAGGAAAAGATTTTAGTGGATTCTGATCTCACCTGAAGGAAGAAGATTAATCCTCCCAAACAGGTCACTTCTAGCCTCTGGTCCTTTAGTTCAGGAGAGGGAGAAAAATAATTGGATAATAATTGGCAGAACACTTGTGAAGGTCATAGAACTGAAACAGAGGTCATCAAAAGTCTGAAATTAATTAAAATATTATAATCATATGATTATACAACACCCTCCTTCATACCTTATCATGACACAGCTATACTCCTGAATAATTGCAGAAGATTATAGTTAACAAAACTTCAAGAATGCTGTCTAAGGGGGAGAACCTAGATAAACTCAAAGGAGACAAATGAAAGCACAATGGATAAATTTCAAGATTCTGGACTATACAGCTAAAGCCAATATTGATCACTGTCAAATTCTGAGCTACAATATCACAGATGCTCACACTAAAGGCTGATTTATTCAGTTCTTAATATCTTATATGCCATGACCAACTTTCAACAAAGAATTACAAAACATGGAAAAGGTCAGAAGAAACTTAGTTTGAGGAGGCAAGATGAGCCAAAGAAATAAACTTTTGGAATTTTCTGACAGGGTTTTAAAAAATCTTTATATATGAATAATATATAAAGGAATTGAAAATATAAGCATGTCCAAATAAATGAGTATTGTAGCCAGAGTGATAGAAATTTTACAAAAGAATCAAGAGAATATGTAATAAATTAAAAACAGTACAACAGAAACCTAGAATGCTTCTAATAGGATTAGTAGATTTGACCTAGCCGAGAAAAGAATCAGTGAGCTGGAAATCAGACCAATAGAAAATTTCCAAAGTAAAATGTAAAGAAAAAAAAAAGTTAAAACAAACACACACAAGAAGAAATATCCAAGAATAGTGACATGATATCAGAAGTACTGTTAGGTAGTAATTAGATATGCTCTGTGTGTCAGGGGCTTAAGAAAATACCTAGTACAGAGCAAATCAGTTCATTAACAGCCATGCCTTAGTGGTGCTGTAAGTTCTAACAAGATGTCTTAGCAACTATAAACTGTTAACAGGAGGGAGATAGATAATTCAGGGGAGAAAAATACATAGTCTGCTCAGAAGGGCCTAATTGCTAAGACATCTTAAGTAAGACCCTACATGATCAACAAAATCTAGGAAAGTAGGATGAATAAGACCAGGGCCAATTGATCACAGATTTGTAAAACCAGTCCCAGTTAGAACCTGTGAGCTAGGCCAAGACCCACAAGAGTTGCCCTTAGGTTGTTAGTTAATGTTACCTGTCAAACCAGAGCAGAGAGGAGATACTAGGTTAGGACCTTTTCATAATCTCCCTCCTACCCCAGTAAAATCTGGGACACAAAGAAGTGAGTTGTTGCTCTCTGCTCTGAGAGGATACAGCTTCTCCCTTGAAGGTGTTCCCCCCACTTTTTTCTTTCTCATCTAATAACCTTTGCTATATTTTTACTAAGTCTGGTGTCATGCTTGAACTCCTCTCATATGAAGACATAACAGCCCAAACCACAATGTATTCTCCAGTAAGATCTCATCTCAGGTATCATCGTATCTCCATTATCAGTATAACCTATTTTTATTTGAAATAACACAAAGAAAAGAAAGACAGAACAGAACAACAAAAATAATTGAAGTAATAAGGTCTGAAAACTTTCCATGATTAATTACAACCATCGAAGTATAGATCTGGGAATCTCAGGAAACACAAATTAGAGTAATTTCCAAAAAAGAAAAAAAAATTGACAGCAACACCTCAACAAATTCAAACTACAGATAATCAAAAACAAAGAGAAAATCTTAAAAGAAGATAGGAAGGAAGGTGAGAGACATATTTAGTATAAAGAATCAGGACTAAAAATTATACTAGACTTTTCATCAAAAGTTGTGCAGGTTAGAGAACAGTATAGTGAAATATTAAAAGTTCAAGGGGGAAAACAAATGAAAGTTCTCCACCTACCTGAACTTCTATACCCATTGAAATTATATTTCAAGAAGTAACAGAGAAGTACATCCTCTGATAAACAAAGACTCAGGAAATTTACAATCACCAAAACTGCTGTCTTTGGTCAATTTAAATTTCTAAGCTCTAGAAAACATATGTATTATGCAATAGGGATTTATTTCTCATAGTTTCAGGAAAAGATGTCCAATATCATGTGGTCAGTAAGCTCAGTATCTGGTAAGGGATCCCTCCCTGACTAGAAGATTATCACTTTTTTCCTGTGCCTTACAAGGTAGAGGAGAGCTCTGAAGTCACTTCTCACTACAGGTCTCTTTGAGACCTATGTCTAAGCAAAACATTCATTGACGTGAGGCCACAAATGTGATTTCTTAAGGAAAAAAAAAAGTACAAAGTAGACTTCATAAATTACTACACTAAAATGGATGGAAAGACACACTGCAGTCTAGGAGAATAATTCAACTGTAATATTCATAAAGGGAATTGCATTTGAAACATATATAGAATTTTAATACTTAACAGCAAACAAACAATTAGAAAATGAGCAAAAAAACTTGGAAAGACTTTTCAACAAAGAAAACTTATGGATCAAAAAGAAACACATGAAAAGATGTTCAATACGGATAGCCATTTAAGGAAACATAAATTAAATCTGTAAGGAAAAATTACTATTGACTTATAAGAAAGACAAAAAAAGTTAGTAATAACACCAAATCTGGTGAGAATGCTTTTGGAAATGTAAAATGGTACAGCCACTCTGGAAAAAATAAAACATGCTTACTACCATATGATAAAGCAATTCACCATTGAGTGTTTATCCTAGACACATAAAATATTATGTTTACCCAAAACCTGTATGCAAAGGTTCATAACAGCTTTATTAATAAATTCTTCCAAATTATAAATTGATGAAAATGTCCTTCACGGGTGAGTGTCTAAATAAACAGTGGCATAATCATACCATCAAATATTATGCAATAATAAAAAGGGACAGATTGTTGATATAAGCCACAACTTGAATGTACCTCAAAGGCCTTACACTGACTGAAAAAAGCCAGACTCCCATAGTAGTTACTAAATGATTGCTTTCATATATCATTCTTGAAATAGAATTATAGAGATGAAAAAAAAATAGTAGTATACAATTCTTAGGAATGGAGAGAAGGTAGGTGTGACTTCTGAATCATAGGACAAGAGTACCCTGTAATACTCCTGCATCTTTATTGCAATAGAGATTATATCAACTGCATACATAATGGAAGTACTATAAACAAAGACAAACACACACAGAAAATAACTTGGCACTGGTGAAATCTGAATGAACTGTGGATTATATTGGTATTCATTTCCTTGTTTTGATATTGTACTGTAGTTTTGCAAGTTGTCATGGGTGGGGGGAACCAAATGGAGGGCATATAGGATTTTACTCCACATTATTTTTTTAACTTTAAGCCTATAATTATCTCAACATTCAGACAGGATTTTTGAGCATAAATTACATTCAAACAGTGTTTGTCCCACTACCATTATACAATGGGCACTGAATTAGAATCTATTATTTGAAAAATTCTCCCTATGAATGCAATAAAAAGAGAAGAGATAACTATCATTCATTTATTTATTTAGGTCATATTTTCAGAGATCTGCCTGGGTCAGTAGGAAGCTCATTCTGTAAAGGATGCAGAAATATTAAGTATACAATTTTACACCTGTATATTATATAAAGATACTTTGTATCTTTCAAAGCTCTTTACACATCTGATATTGTGTGAAGACCACTGAAACCACAGGGTTTGTTACTGTTTCAGATTAAAACATTTAGTCTCATAGGTTAAACACAGCATCTAATATCAGAGTAAAAGTTTCTTATAAAATAAGGGAAAAAGAGGTCATTATTTTAGTCTGTTTTATTGTATGATGTAATTTTAGCTACTGCATGATCCTCTCCTTGATAATCAATTATAATCAAATATAGGTGTTTATTTTTTAGTTCTATCATACACTGGGTAATGCAGTGAAAAATAATTGTAGCCTTTCTTAGATAAGATTGAACAATCCAAATCATATATAAATGCAAATATTAAACATATCCATGGGAAGAACATAGGTGGACTTTTAAGAACCAGTTTTATGACTTAAAAAACACATCCATGGGCACTAAGAAATACCATGACCATCCTAATAACAATTTGAGACAAATTGAAATTTATCAACTTTTAAGATGTGGATGCTGATTAGAATACATCAGAATACCCTTGCTCAGTGAGAGTGTTATATTTTAAGAAGGATATAAAAATTAGAATGAATTTAAACAATGTTAGTCTGAATGTTACATACAATGATGAGTGTCTCATGAGAAAAAGTAGGATTTGTTAATTTGGATTTGAAGATAAGTTTTAAGAGAGGCTATGGAAATTCCTAAACAGAATTATGATGTTGTCTTTAGTGGAAGAGAGAATAAAATTGCTCTCTACATGACATAATTAATCCCAATATGAAATATTGCTTGAGTAAAGGTAGAAAAGATTTTTAAAATGATAAAAATCTAAAAGATCCTCAACCCAAAGTTTCAAGAGGAATAACTATTTTGTCAAAATGATATGCTCATATTTGGGGGACTATCAAAGCAGAAATTCTCAAGATGCTTCCCATATTTGGGGCATATAGCTTCCTTTCTTTAAAAGATACTATAAAGAAAAACAACAACAACAACAACAAAATACTTCTGTTTCCCTTCAAATACTTTTCTTGGACACATCACAAAATACACATAAAACACTTGCATACGTGTGTATAATTTGAACAAGGGAAAACTAAGTCCCCAGCTAAGATGAGCAGAGCAGAGAGCTGTCTTTAGGGGACAGTAACACACTTTTGGTGGAATATTCCAAGAGCCAAGTTGTGAGAATATGCTAAAGAGATTCTAGACACTTCCTTTAAAGATATAGAAGCTTCATTAACTAAGGAAAAGTGATTATATAAAGCAATGAATAATGGGGGGAGGGATAAACATTAAAAGAGATCAATTACATTCAATTTTACAAATTCTGTTCAGATATAAAATTGGAGTAAACATTTGCTTCAGTTTCTTAGGGGAAATTCAATATTAACACAAGCTTTAAAATGAAAACATTATCTTGAAAATAGAAGGGAATTCAAGTGTTTTTCATTTTTTTCTTTATATTTTAAAAATATTTTCTAGGTATATTTTGGACATGATTTTTTATTCTAAATAAAATGCTGATTTTAAGAAAATAAATTGAAAGCATACTTTATAAAAATAGAAGATTGAGGAGGCTGAACCTATTACATAGTATTTCATTGTCTCCAGGTCTTGTCCAAGTAGATCATGAAGCAGGCTACTCCATGATTAACTCCTCTGAAAATTAACTCCTTAATGTGCAACTTACAACAGGTGACATATCCTGGACTTGAAGAAAATGTGGAGGTAGTGGTTAGCCTATTGATATCAGTGAAAGCATGCCAGCCCCTGCTGGTGGCCTCCAAGGTAGAAGCCACTCTCCAGGGAAGAGGAAGCTGTCCAGATAGTGGCCAACTGCAGTCTCCTACCTGCTGGATGGAAAAGCAACATTGAATATGCTCAGTCTCCACCACTCTCTCCCTGCTTTGCCAGGGAAAAGTAATATTCATGCCATTTCCATTTCTTTGTTCATTTTTGCCCCCTTTTGGTTTTTTCTTTTTTCATTTTTGCCACTTTTTGTCATCTCTTTTGTTTCAATTTTCTTCTTTTATTGTCCTTTCTTGTCACATTGTGCTCTTTTCCGAATATTACTTTTTTTCTACTTCTTTATAACCATATTTCCCCATTCTTCCTTTTTGATGTTTTCAGGACTGTATTTTACTTTACTTTTTAATTGACAAACAAAAATTACATATATATCTTTGAAAGATGCAAAGTACAATATACAGGTGTAAAATGGTATACTTAATTCTTCTGCATCCTATTTACAGAATGAGCTTCCCAAGGACCCAGGCAGATCTCTGAAAATATGACCTAAATAAATGAATGGTAGCTATCTCTTCTCTTTTTATTGCATTCATAGGGAGAATTTTTCAAATAATAGATTCTAATTCAGTGCTCATTGTAAAATGGTAGTGAGACAAACTACTGTTTGAATGTAATTTATGCTCAAAAATCCTGTCTGAATGTTGAGATAATTGTAGACTTAAAGTTAAAAAAAATAATGTAGAATAAAATCCTTTATGCCCTTTATTCTGTTCCCCCCACCCATATTTTTAGTGTTCTCATCCTGTGTACACATATCTATATACAGATAAGTATTTGAGGTAATACATATGTTTTAACTAGCTCAATTTAGTTAATTCTACAACTGTATACATATTTCAAAAGAACATGTTGTACATGATAGATATATAAGACCTTTGGTTAGTCTTTCTGTGGGATATGGACCTCCTCTGATATCCAGTACTGCTGTGGTTCACCACATTAATGAAGTATGGTCTCATTGACACCCAAGGCTCCCTGAATGTCCATTCAGCTGTGCATTTGTTCCAAGATTATTGCTTTCTGAGATAGAGAAGGATTATGCTTTAGTAAGATGTATACTGCTGGGTTTAAAGGTAAAAGAGTTTAAAGTTTCTAGTTCTTTCTCTGCCCCAATTATCACAATGTCCATCACCACCACACTCCACTACCACTAAAAGAAAAGTGCTAATTGGATCAAACAAGGGACACTAATTAGACTACGTTTTGTTGTGGGGAATCCAGGTGGATGGGTATTCTGTAGTGGGAAATAGGTGGCTTTTTGTATCAGGATCTTTTTAATAAATGCAGAGTGATGAAGTGGTTTATATTTTTTCCTTTCATTTCTGAGAAACTCTCCCTTTCATCTCTCTCTGGGTGTGTTTCTCTATGAATGAATGTCTTTTTGTCTATCCTTCCCTTTTTCTCTGACGCGTCTCTAGATAAATATGGCATAGCTGGTGCAGTTGTTTATGTAGTGATCACATAAATTACCATGAAAGACTCTGTCAGGCACATTGCCCCCCCCCATCCCCCCCCCCAATTTTTAAGTTTGAGGGTTAGACAAGCACTGGGAGTACTGAGCCACTGGCAGAAGAGGTGGGAAATACAGGCTGCACGACAACTAAGGCAACTAGTTTTTAGTACTAGGGATTGAACCCAGAGGTGCTTCACCAGGATCTACATTCCTGGACCTTTTATTTTATTTTTTTTATTTTCAGACAGGATCAGGCTGAGTGTCTGAGGCTGATATTGAACTCATGATCCTCTTGCTTCAGTCTCCAGAATTGCTGTCAAGAATACTTTTTGTTTTAAGCTCCCTGCCCCCCACCCTGCCAAAAACAAACAAACAAAAATTCCATCTCTTCTCCCATAGCTCATTAAGTATCTATACTTGGGTTGGAATCTTCAGCCTAACAGTCATATATCTAGCTCCTTTGTGAACTGCAAGGTAGAAGCGGCTTACTGGTACAAGATAGGTCTCAGGTTTTTCTTGTTATTCTGGTTAAAATCTATCCTGATGTCACTTATTTAAATACCTAAAACCAAACTCTGTTCCCTTCTTTTCCTCTCCTTTGCCCTCGGTAAAGTATTCACACTATATCTTCTGTTATATTGGAGTCAATTTAAAAAAAATATCAAGAGAAATTTATTTGAAGGAAAATATTATATCCATGAAAGCACTGTAAATATTGTAGTTGATTTTTTTTAAAAAAATAAGCATCCAATAACCTGAACTTTTAGTTAACAAAATTGTTACACCTTCAGCTTTTTTAGGGAAAAAATTCAAATGACCCCAAAAAAGAAATAATAAACTAGGTTGATATCAGGGCTTTGGTAAAATGCAATTTCCAGAATTTTACTTATATTCACTAGAGTTTCAGTCTGATCTATGCCCATAAAATGAGGATTGATGTTTAGAATGATGTCCCTGAGGCATTGCCGGATTCTGAATCATGAAAGATTCAATTACCTTCAATAAACTGAACTTAACTATCTCAGGAAAGGTGATGAATACAAATTAGAAATATCATCAACAAGCAATGCTCAAACACAGAAGTTTTTTGATTAACTATCAGGTAACTAGCATTTCTGATTTATTGAAAACTATTCTCTAAGCATCTTAGAAAACTAAAATTTATTATATGCTCTTCTTTGTTGTTCAGCTTACTGAGGGACAGCACCAACATTTGGGTTTTCTACAGTAACCTAGATTTAAAAAATGGCTAGGGAAAGACTCCAGATATTTTGAATTATTCCTATAGAGTCTCCTTTGTCACTGTGATTATCTTAGCTTAGACACCTGAATGGGCCATTTTAAATGGGTCTCCTTTTATGTACTATCCCCTGCCCCTACTATACCCTGTAACACAGAGAACATGATTTTTTTAAAAACTGAATTATGTTTCTTCTTTCTAATTTCTGTTATAAGATGCTGTGCTCCAAGTTCATTTAATTCCACTGTCTTGTTTCTTACTGTGGTACTGACAAACAGGATCATTCAGCCTCCTCACATGATACATTAGACATAATCTAGAAATGGATCCATGCATACATGAAGAGTTAATGCATAATGATGTTTCCAGTCAGTAGCAATAGAATTCATTATTCAATAAAAGATGCTGACCCAAATGGATGACCATCTGGAGGAAGGCAAGATTAAGGCCCTGTCATGTGTTACACACAATCTAAATTCCAGATGAATTACATGCTTAAATGCAAAAATAATAACTCTAATACTACAAAGGTATAAAGCATAATACTGTGAGTTTAAAAATAATAATTATAATATTATAGAAAAATCTACTTGTTTAAATGTGAAATTAGTTTGGGGTAGTCCCCAAACCAATATTTTTAACTTAAGAAATAAATTTGAAAAAGTTTCCATCAACTCCATGAAATAATAATATTAGGGAAAATATAGAACTAAAAAATATAAGAAGCATTTAAAGATTAATAACAAAGAGACAAACAACTTAAAAAGTGGGGACAAAGTTATTAACTTAAAGGCATTTCATAGAAGAGTAATCCAGGTTAGCTAACATGAAGAGAAGCTCAAATATAGTGATAGTCAAAGAAGTAAAATCAAAATAACTCAAAGATACCACATTTACCTATTACGTAGCAAACATTTAAAAGTCTAATACACCTGTTCCTTTCACTGCCAGTGTACCAGTTGAGATAGTCACTCACTCTTTACTGCTATATGTGTGAGCTGTGAGAGCTCTATAAAATAGTTTAGTAATAACTATTAATTAAATAATAAACACTTCCAACTATGCAGTCAAATAAGAGGGACACTCATGCAGGAACTTTAAACAAGCTGGAGTGTGTGTGCACACAAGCATGATTCTGTGTGATTTCATAATTTTTTACTCTGACAAAAACCTTTCAAGTGAATGTATATTTATTTAAGATGGAAGGAATAGGAACAACAAAAAAAAACAGTTTATCAAGAGAGGTTATAAACAGCTACCCTCCCTCCAAAATCCCTTTCTTAAAGTGCTACTGCATCCTACTCTCTCTTTGAATTTTTAGCACTCCACACACATTTATATTTCCATCCCTCTTTATCTTCATCATGGATGTAAATTCCATGAACTTTGTCTATCTTGCTTATCATTAAATGTCATTTCAGAGTACCAAAAGTGCACAAGGCAAGTGCTCAACACATATTTGTCACATTAAGGAGGAAACATATGTTCTCATCCCTGTTTACATCTGGAGACTCCTCATCACCCACTAAGACAAAAGGTTCATTGCATTGTAATACATGAGTGCTGTTTTGAATAGGAAGGAACAGAAGTTTAAAAAATCAGAATCTATCCCAAGCACTGGGCTACTAATACCTTGTAATGTTGCCTAATTGGATATATCAGCAAACCATAGTAAGATCCTCATATAGGGATGACAAAACAGAATTAATTATGTAATTAAAAACAAAGGCAAAATTTGGAATAATGTCTACTTGGTTTTCTAATATCTGACATTTATAATGTACCATACAACCTGCACCTTAGTGTTCACATTCATTGACTTATTAATTCACATGGAAAATCCCACAATAGTACATGCACACACACACACACATAAATTAATCTGTATAATATATGTACATACCATTATGTGTATATATAGTCCTCATCACAAGATTTGAAACACAGATCACCTAATATCCATATCTATGCCATGTTCTCTGCAATGTGCACCACTTCAAATCTTTACTTGTTTTGATGTATTGCTTGTGAAAGAAATACTTCAAATCTTTAGATCCATTTTTTATTTTGAAATTCATTTTAAAGTTACTATGTTGAAACTCAGTTGAATCTATATTCATTGAAGTGTCATTATCTGTTACAAGACTGTAAGTAGTGTAGTTAACTTGTTTAAGCCTCAGTTTCCTCACTGATAAATGTTGATACACTAGTATCTACCTCAAAATAATTTTAAGATTAATTAATGCTGATGAAACCATATATGTTTGGAGAAAGTGTTCAACAAATATTAGCAACTCAAGATTATTTTTTTAACTTCAACATCATATTTTATTGGGGGATTGCAATTTAAAACAACACAATGTCACAACATACCTACTTTAGTGACAAAATACAGACCACAGACAATGACCAAGTGCTGATGAGAATGTAGAGGAATAGGAAATCTTGTTTATTGCTAGCAGAAAAGCAAAATGATATAGCCATTTTGGAAGACAGTTTGGCAGTTTCTTACAAAATAAACTACAGTTTTACCATTTGATGCAGCAATGCATTCCTTGTGTCGGTCCAAATGAATTGAAAATGCATAAGCATTATTCTTAAAGATTTTATATGGCACCTGAAACTCAGCAATTTAAGTGACCTGTACAGAACACAAGGCCAAAAAGAAAAAAAAAAAGAAAAAAAAAAGGATGGAAAAAAGGATTTGAGTCATTTTCATCTTATTAGAAATCTTAGATTCTTTTCTACCATCTCATTCTGATGTGCCCTTTGAAGGAGCTATATTATTTGATCAGTGCACGTAGTATTTAAATGGTTGAAAGTGAGTATTGCTTCTGAATCAGAGCGTGGCCTCAAATTCCCTTTTCATTCTAGTGAAGAAAATAAACCAGAGAGAGGTGCTGCTGCTGCATCGGCGTTTAACAGCATTTGTGGGGTGGTAGTTAAAAAAGTAAATGTTCATGGTGGTGATAACCACAGACCCTGGGATATTTCACCATTATCAAATCTGTCAGAGCTAATTCTGCTTCACAAGGGTCACTGGTGTTGCATCTCTGTTTGTAATGATTGACAATTGTAGGTATTAAAACCCAGGGGTTATGCACCTCTCTGATCAGGGTTTCTGTAAACAAATGTTGACAATCTGGGGTGTTTGACAGTGTGCAGATGGAGGGGTCAATCAGAGCATATGGGCCTTAATTACTTGGGTTCACCAAACTTCAAATGACATTGATACTCATTTCTATTGGAACAAAGATACAAAATACATTTTCTATCATAAAAATTAACTACAAGCTGTGTTTATGAAGATCTGACTACATAGTATTTCCTCCATGGCATCACCTCACAGGGTTAATGTTGCTGCTTCATCATTATACAAGTGTTATATATGAGTGACATTGGATTTGTCTTGGATGGATCTGCTTTTTGGAGGACAAAAACAACATTATTGAAATGAGATAAGAATTGTATTCACAAGAATTTACCCAATTAACAACTTGTGAAAACTCCTAAACAAACTTATAACTCGAGGATATCACTTCATTTATTTCAGTTTCTCCAAATCCAGCATTTCCCCCCAAATATTAGTTGTTATTTTTATATTGTGAAAAGTGATACAAAGTAAAGATCAACTTTTAAATCATCTTGGCTGAGTAGGTCAAGTATTCAAATTGCCAGGGTTTCTCACCCTACTTGATTTTCCATACTTGTCTATAAAATAGGCAGAAAGAGATGGTATCTTGTTAACTATGGAGTGACAGTCAAATTATGAAGCTTATGTTATTGTAGGATCCCTTCCTCTTAGAACTCATGGTGAACACAGAAGGCACAATCCTTTTTTTGATGTAATCTCAGGAAGATTTACTTATCTAATAAGGATTGATGAGTAAACAGTGCAAAATATTACTGCCCAAGGGGCATTAGTGCAATAATATCTAATTTAGAGTATGGTAAATTGACTAATAACCCTCAAATAATCAATATGATCCCAAATGATATCCACATCCTGTGTTCCAGAACCAGTGTACATGTTCTCTTTTCTAGTCAAGGGGACACTGCATATGTAAAGTTAATAATCTTCAGTAGTTAATAATGGTCAGATGAGGAGATAATCCTAAATGAGCTGTTGGACACAATGTAATTGCAAAACTCTTTATAGAAGGTAGGCATGAGAATCAAAATTAGAAAATAAATAAATAAATACAAAGAAGAAACCAATGGTTGATGGAGATAGTGCCCATTCTCTAAGGAAAACAGGCAGAAGAAAATTAATTTATCCCCTGAAGCCTTAGGAATCTATATACTCCAAAACATGAAAAATTAAAATTATACTGTTATAAGCTTTCAAGTTTCTGGTGATTTCTTATAGTAGCAATAGAAAACCTATATGTAGCAAGCAATGAAGGCATTATCAAGAAATACCAAGCAATGTTGAAAAGTGAAAACGAAATTTACTAGTGGGAGCTTTCTTCCCATTATGGATGCTTCTAATTTGGGGAAATTTCTCTCTCATTTTGTAAAATTGTGATTACATATGAGTAAATATGTTTTTAGTGAGAAGTAAAAGAAAACTCTAGTTCAATAGAGGCAAAATTAAAGGAATTAGGGGAAAAACGTACAAATCTCATGGAAGCCAAGAATGACCTTTAAAACCAAACAACTGGGAAAACAGGTGCCAACACTGCTCTGGGGAACCCTGCAGCAGGGGTGCATGAGTTAAACAGCCAACAAAGTCAATCAAACATGATCTGTAATCTAAACAATTCTTAGTCTCTATGTTTCTCATATTAAAATTTCAAAACACATGATTGACCCAGGGGGCCAGATGACCCCACTCTGAATCTCTAAGACCATTGCTAATGAAAAAAGGTGATATAGTAATAATAGAGTTGGGGGAGGATCATCCCTGTGTGTTTCAGAACATTCTCAGAGGAGTCCAGGGGTGCCTAGCAATGGCACAGAGAAATGACTACTCATGGAGCTTCTCACACTGTACTGTGAATATTGCTAGATTTATTTGTTTTCTTCCTGAGCACAAATTACAGGGGTAAAAGGAGAAAATCTCAGATTTAACTCAATTACAAAAGGAAAATGCCAATTGTGACCTGGTAAGTAAATGAAAAAGTACTGAATGTTAAGTACTAAACATTGCTTAGGGAATTAAAAACTATTAATAAATATAGTAATGTATTGTACACATGACTAATAGGGAAGTTGTCTTAAAAAGCAATATAGGCTTCATAATTTCATCACTGAATGTATACTTCCAGAAGACTATTTCAATTATTGTACTTTTGTGTTGTTCTTTTTTAAAGTCAGCCAAATACACTGGGGAGAGACACCTGGGTTAGATTCCCCTTTCCCCTATTACACAAACATCTCTGTGACTTCGGGAAAGAAACTTAACATCCCAATGTCTCAATTTCTTAATATATAAAATGAGGATAATATTTATGAGGCATTGTTAGAAGCCATATGTGAAATAACTTCTACATTGTGGGTATTTAGTAGATATTAGTTCCTTCCGTTTCTGGAGGGAAATAGTGTAACTAAAGAAAGTAGGAATGTGTATGTAATAGAAAAGCATTTATGCTGAATATAAAGGAATGAAGAATTTCCTTGAAAGACAAATTTATTCTTAAACTTCTCTATATCTAATACACATTTTTTTCACTTTTTAAAAAATATATTTATAATCAATCATAAATTCACTAATAAGTTCTATTACTCAGGGAGTATACATGTTTATCTGGAGGGGCTGTCTGCTTTTTAAAATAGCCAGGTTGGTTAATAGCCTATTTAACCCTGTCCTCTCTACATACCCCATTGCTCTTTCATGCAGTTAAGGAAACTTAATTTGCACACACATGTGGAAAGCAATGTGTCCATGACCGTATCCCTAGGTAAATGCTCATCAAACAAGGATGAAGAAGGCCTGGGATGGTGAAAAGTGGATGAGAGTGGCAGTGATTTTGATACTCAGTGTTCTTGTATGGTTAAAGCTGGATAATTGTGTATATTACCTCAAAAGGATAAGCGTTTACATAGGTGGGGCCTCAGCCCAGAAAGGACAATGCAGTGTGTTAGGTTAGTCTCTGGAGTCAGGCTGCCTGGCAGCAGACCTCTGATGTTATATTCCAGAGGTGTGATTTTGAGGCATCTTATACCCTCTTGGTGACTATGTTTTCTCTCCAACATAAGAATGATCATAGTTATTTATTTGTCAGTTTATGAGGATTAAAAGCGTGAATATTCTAGTCACTGAGAACAGTATAAGGCATACAGTGCCACAGTCTGGCTGGGCACAATTCAGGAGCCACTTGTCAAAAGAAACTAACTTTATTTTTAGAACTACAAACGCCAAACAAAACAGCTCCTCAGGAAAAACCCTTAGAGCCCAACTGCCACCACCTGCTTCCACAAGCCTCTCCCCCACACAAACCTCACCACCTCCCACAATCCTCCTGCTCTTGAGGCCGATTGGCTGGGTCGCATGGGCAGAGCCAAAGAAGTCCCCCAATGAGCAGCTCCGTGGTCTGAATGGGCAGGGAAACAGCCCAATGAGCAGCTCCATGGAGGAGCCAATCAGCTAGATGTTGCTGGGGCCGCTGTGAGCCAATCATCAGCAGGCAGCTGGAAGTTTGCTGGCAGCTGGAAGTTTGCTGGGCCCCTTTGGCTGTGGCTCTCAACATCCTTCCAGCTGGAAGTTTGCTGGCAGCTGGAAGTTTGCTGGGCCCCTTTGGCTGTGGCTCTCAACATACAGTAAGTGTTTCATAATTAGTTGCTTAAAAGAGTAACATTTTTAACATGCTAATATTTAGGGTTATAATCATTATTAAATTGTATCCTACTGAAATGGTGTAGCATTATTAGATCTCTTTAGGCAACTAATGATTCTACTATAATCTGCACATGGAAAAGATGTGCTGGTGGCTTCATTTATCTTCCCCCCATGCCTGGCCCATCTTTACACAGTACTCAGTGTTCACTTTGAACTCTCTTGAACTGGATTTAGATTGTCTGGATCATCAATTAATTGCAAAGTAGCCAATTAATTCTTTTTTTTTTTTTACCAACTTCAAGTACCTACAGAACCTACCAAATTCTTCATTTATAAACAAAAAATAAATTTGACTTCTTTACACAGTTTCCATGAAGGTTTTTATAATGTCTGTAAAATATCAGATAATATCTTTGATTATTACTGTTCTTATTCTGAAATACTAGAAATCCTATGGAATGTAGTATGAACAGAGAAAGATGGATTAAGTGAATGAGAGAAACTCAGCATTATCCAAATGAGAACATTGATTTGTGGTCAGTATGTATATACTTGAGAATTTGGGAGCTAATCTTGAGACTGAGACTGTTCATGTTCTGAGTTAATATTTTTTTTTTTTTTCTGAACTGGCATCTCTTCATTGAGAATCTCAACCTCTGTTGCTGCCCTGAAGACTATGTTTATGCTGAAAAACAAATGTAACTTACCTGCACACTTCATTTGGTGAAAGGAACTCAGTGAGAAATGTATGGGGCCCCTCCATACTGAGCATCTAACTGGTGCCTTGACTCTACCTTTTGGACCCACCAGCCTCTCATACAAATGAGCAAATTAACTTAACTCAGGAAGTCAAAAGTAATTAAAGATAAGTCAGAATAAATTAAAAAGTGAGAATATTTGGTAATGGAAATCAAATTCAATATTTAAAGAATATTCAATATTCTTATTTTATTAGAATAGGTAATTAAACATATGGAAGACATTAGAAACAGTGAAATATATCTGTGTGTGTGTATGTGTGTTACTTTCCATTCATAGCAGTTTAGAAAATCAGGTAAATGTATTTTAACTTCAAACAAAGGCAGAAATTGATATACTGTTTCATTTTAAAAACAAACAGTTTCAAGGCTGAAGAAATTTATACACACATTAAATAATAAATATCAATAAACTTGATTTTCAAGTTTGTGAACAATCATCAAACCAGTTGGTAGTGACAGAAGGTAACACAAACTAAGTATCCCTATCACAATCCAATGTATAAATATTTTGACATACACATAATTCATAATAATATTTATTTTTATTTTGAAGTTAATTCTCCCAAAGAATGCATTTAATTTTAGCACAAATTTTTAGAAATTAAATATAAATGCCAATGCCATATTTCTTTTCTAATAATAATTATAACCTTTGGATAGGTTTGGAGATAGTAATGTTTTATCCAGTTGGTCTTTTGGGGGGATGATATGTCAATACTTTCCAACAACTAAAATTTACTCTCCAGTTTTGATGAGTTCTATCTATATTTTCATAGGAGACTTAAAACAGTTTGTTTCTCTTTCTACTTTTCCTTTTCCTAGTTTTTCTTTCTTCCTTCTTTCCTTTCCATCTTCAGTTCTTCCTCTGTTTCTTCAGTAAACACCTACAATATAGAGAGCAATAATAACTTCGGGTTTCATTTCCAGTGTACTCTGATTATAAAGTAATAACAGTTACTCTTCCTCGTAGAAGAAGTCATTCTGCCAAATTTTTAAAATTTTTTTTAGTTGTGGATGAATACAGTACCTTTATTTTATTTATTTATTTTATGCCTCACATGTGCTAGGCAAACTGAGCTACAACCCCAACCCCTATCCAATTTTAATGAATTACTTTACTGGTTTCCTTTATTTTTTTCTGATATAATGTTGCATTAATTTCTTAGGGATTCTCTAACAAATTACTACAAGGGGAGTCACTTAAAATAACAGAAATTTATTCTCTCACATTTCTAGAAGTTGGAAGCCAGGAATCGAGGTGTCAGCAGGGCTATACTCTCTCTGAGATTGGGTGAATTCTTGCTTGCTTCTGCCTAACTTCCAGTGGTAGCAAATAATCCTTGCCATTCCTTGTGTGTCACGCCAATTTCTGCTTTCACTGTCAAATGATGTCTTTGTGTCTTCCTCTGTCTCCTGCTATGAAGACACTTGTCATAATGGATTTGGAGCCTGCCCTACTTCAGTGTGACCTCATCTAACTATCTCTGCACTCAGCCCATTTCCAAATAAGGAAACATTGTGAAGTTCTATGGTTAGAACTTCAACATTTATTTTAGGGGAACATAACCTGTAACAGATATGGATTAAGAACACAGTAAACAATCTTATTAAATATATATGCTCATAAGGAGTCTCCATGGCTCTGCATGACCGTCTGAGGAGTCACATGTTTGGCTTCACAGCAGGGACTTGGAAGCACCATGCAGTTATCTCTGGACTTATCTTGCTCCTATTCTATAAAGATTATTATTTTTATAAATAGATGTGATATCCTCTGATTATATGTGCCCTTCTTCAATTCACATGCTGAAATATAACTCCCAGGGTGGTGATGTAAAGAGAAGGACCTTGGCAGGGGTTGATATCACTACCCTTATAAAAGATGCCTGCGTGAGTGTGTTAGTCCCCTTTTGTCCTTCCACCCTGTGAATATAATAGAAAGCAAAATCTATAAGGAATAGGCCTTCATCAGATGCTGAATCTGCTGGCACCCTGATGTGAGAGCTCCCAACATCCAGAAACGTATCAATAAATTCCTATGGTTTACACATTACCAGTCTAAGGTATTTTACTGTGATATAACTTAAGTGATCTAAGACAGAAAAAAAATGTATTTAGTAGTGTATACATCTGTTATTCTCTTACTATTTCTAATATTAGGAAAATGTATCTATTTGCCTCAGTCTTATCCTGCAAACATCATTCATAAAATTAATTTGTTATCAAAGCAAAAAATGTGAACAGAGAAGAGAAATGTTAAATATTAAAAAAAATATACTGTACTTGAGTACAAAAAAAAATCTTCTACACATTTCAGTTGTATGATTATTCCACATCTACTTCAACCCTTGCTTTAGTTCGGAAGCTATATCTATGTTGAGCAGAAAGTGGGAGAGGCATGTCTTGCATGTTCTACCTGTGGCAGCAGATCATTCATTATTTCACTTAATCCCAACATTTTCTCAGGAGAGAGCCCACTGAACCCCATTTCTATGATACAGGAAGGGTCTGAGGTAGTGAAAGTAAACTGCTGTCTCACAGCTAGAGGGACAGAGTAGAGTCATGATTTGAACCAATGAAGTATTTATCTACCCTTCTGCAAATCTTCATTACCTTCACAATATTCACTACCTTTCAAACAATGCAGACAAAAAAGAAATGAAGAAATTAAAAAATCGCTTAATTAAAGCACATGGTAGGTGAGTTGCAAGAAGGAAAATAATATTTTAAGGCCACAGTATGGACTGTGCCCTAACTTTCTCACTCACTATATAAACTAATGTTAAAAGAGCGGTGGGGGGGAAGAGTTATTATTAATGCTTCAGTATAAAATGATAAGCATCATCATATAAAAATGAAAGTGTAGTCTCAAGAAATATAGTCATCATTATTTAAAAAGATTAATAATTTAAAAAATTGAAAGACATGGATAGTACCCTTGTAACTCCTACAAAATGAAATTTATTTAGTAAACTTAATTAAGAGTTATCTGAGGGCTGGGGATATGGCTCAGTAGCAGAGCACTTGCTTAGCAGGCAACAGGCCCTGCATTCAATCCCTGACACCACAAAAAAAAAAAAAAAAAAAAAAATCAGAGACAATTTTAAAGCCAGGCGCAGTGGTGTGCACCTGTAATCTCAGTGGCTCTGGAGGCTGAAGCAGGAGAATCACAAGTTCAAGGCTAGTCTCAGCAACTTAGTGAGGCCCTGTCTCAAAATAAAAAATTTTTAAAAAGGGTTGGGAGTGTGGCTCAGTGGTTAAGTGCCCCTGGGCTCAATCTCTTGTATGGGAAAAAAAAAGTGGTCTTAAATATTGAGCTTATATCAGAATTTCTCTCTGTCCCACCCATACCTGTAAAGGCTTAATAGGAAAAGTCTCTATTTCTGTACCCAATTCATAAGAACCTACAGGGCTTCTGTATGACTATAGTTTCTTCTAACGAGGTATAGTGTTTTTTTTCTTACCTTCCCATCTAATTAATATTCGATTTTGAAGTGTGGAAATTGACTTACTTATTTTAAGTAAAAATAAAGGGCACTGCTGTTTGTAACTAATTGCTAATTGAGCAATTACTCTATCATGTAGCACTGGTAAAAACCATTACTTGAGGTTTTCAGCAACTTCTGATTTTAACTTAATAATCATTTGAGTCGAAATTATTTAGTAAATTAAGCATTTCTTTACCAGGCACTCTTTATACTTCAAGTAATTTCTAATTATGCTACCTAATGAAGTAATTATATCATTAGTTAGAAATTTGTCAAAGTAGTAAGTCTTTTCTAAAGAATAATAATAAAAAAAATAAAGTGGTGATGGTGTTTTCCATGAAAACAAACTAGAATAAATATAAGCCATTAAACATACTTGCCCAAATGCGTCTCTGGTTCTAACCAAGGGAGAGGAGATTCAAAAGAACAGTGCCTAAGCCTTTGTCTAACATTAATTTATGATAGATTAACCAGGAAATTAAGTGGGACCAAATTCCCAGTCCTCACCACCTTACCACTTATTTCCAGCTCCCACCTCACCTCTTATTTCCAGCTCTCTGTCTTGGTGCTGCAGGTGTGATTCAGAATCAGAGTTCATGGGCCTAGCCATACAGCCTGCCCTGCCAGGACTCTGCCCAGAAACCCTTGGTTATTGTCACACCATTAATGCAGGGGATCAAAAACATGCCAGTGTTCATCAAACCAGACTTTAGTGCTGAGGACACTATTGAAACTTTGCTGGGGTTCCTCCTATTATTAAACTTTTCAGCAAATACAATGCACAAAGGCAAACTGCTCTTGGAAAGCACTGAAAAGAGGGCATTTGAAAATGGAGAGAAGAACTTTCAACCAATTTCCTCTGTTAAAGAAATTGTTGTATTAGTCTGCACAGAAAATTGGCTCTTACTACTCTTCTTGGTCCCTCTCCTGTAAGTACTGCCAGTTCATTTAGCTCATCAGCCAAGGCTGAATTAGACGCCACCATCACTTTTGCCCTCACTTGTCCTTTTTCCAATATCATTATTACACAGCAGTATGGTCTTCGGGGATGAGCACTGGACTTGGCAAAGGGATCCTTGGATGGTATGTACCCTTCAGCTGAAACTGACTCATTTTATGAATTTACAAAGGCATGATTTTTGTCCCTGGAATTATGTCTTTTACTTTTCAAGGAGGGTTTAATTGCGGTAGTATACTATTCATCATGTTTTAAAGGGATACTTTAAAATGTCTACTTCTATTTTGTTTTTTATTGAGCTCTACTATATTTAAATTAGTGAATAAATTCTCAATTATGTATTAATATACCCACACTATTCTAGCCCCTGAAAATATCCTGATTTAGAGTTAGAACAGATTTCTAACTCGAAGTGACAAGAAAAAATCAAGAGTACAAATAGTCCGTATTTTAGGACAGAGAAGAACCCCTTCAGGAAATACAACAGAATAATGTTTAGCCTGTGTGCTCAGGAAATATGATCTCTGAGCTCTTACCTAAAAGGTAGGGGTAGCCAGGCAAAGATCTATGAGAAATATTAAAAGTGAGGAAAAAGCAAAGGTATGATCCTGAGATAACAATGAACTTGGCACATCTAAGGAACGGATAGAAATCAATGTAAGTGCAGCTGGTCTAGAATCAGGAACTTCATGGGGAGAAGGGAGAGGGGAAAGGAAAAGCAGACCATGATCTATGCCATAAGTATGAGCAAAGCAAATAGGATTCCTGTAAAGATGTCATTTCAGACTCTATTGCTAGGTTTACAGGAACAACTATACCTGGTTTTGTTAAATGCTTTTTTTATTGAGGCCTGTAATCTAATCAGAGATGAAATTTAAGTTTTATCCTTTACTTATATATGAAAGACATCCTTACCCTTTATTACTAGGAAGGAAAATTAATCTAAAAAAGGACAGTTTTTAAATTAAATTATTTATTTATTCTAATTTGTTATATAAGATGGCAGAATGCAGTTCATTTCATATTACACATATAGAACATAATTTTTCAAGTCACTGATTGTACACAAAGTACTTTCACACCATTCATGTCTTCATACATTTACCCAGGGTAATAATGTCTATCTCATGCCACCATCATTGCTACTCACTTGTGCCGTCCCTTCCCCTCCTTCTCCTTTGCCCTATTAAAGATCCTTCATTCCTCCCATGCCCCCTGCCCCCATCACCATTATGAGTCAGTATCTCATATCAAAGAAAACATTCAGCTTTTGGTTTTTTGGGATTGGCTTACTTCACTTAGCATTATGTTTTCCAACTCCATCCATTTACCTGAAAATGCCATAATTTTATTCTCTTTTAATGCTGAGTAATGTTCCATTGTGTATATGTACCAAAGTTTCTCAATCCATTCATCTACTGAAGGGCATCTTAGTTGGTTCCACAATTTAGCTATTGTGAATTGTGCTGCTATACACACTGATATGGCTGTATCTCTGTAATATGCTGTTTTTAAGTCCTTTGGGTATAAACCAAGGAGTGGGATAGCTGGGTCAAATGGTGGTTCCATTCTAAGTTTTCCAAGAAATCTCCATACTGCTTTCCATATAGGCTCTACCAATTTTCAGTCCCACCAAAACAATCAGTGGGGTGAATAGAGAGCCTATTAGAAAAGCAGCAAATCTTTACTAGAAGCACATCAGACAGAACACTCAAAAATCTTAACACCCTAATAACAAATAACCCAATCGACAAATGGGCCAAGTAACTGAACACTTCTCAGAAGAGGATATACAATCAATCAACAAATATATGATAAAATGTTCAACATCTCTAGCAATTAGAGAAATGCAAATCAAAACTACTCTAAGATTTCATCTCACACCAGTCAGAATGGCAGCTATTAAGAATACAAAAGACAATAAGTGTTGGCAAGGATGTGGGGAATATGGCACACTCATAAAAAGGACATTTTGAGCACTGGAGATTGATGACTACAGAGGCAAGTGAAGGGTGGTTTAATACAAAGCTCTCAGAAGGATGCCTGCTTGGATGGGCTAAGTCTTCTTCCAAAATGATATGAAGTGTTGGGAACTCTACTTCATTTATGTGTTGATCATTGTGTGTTTTATTGGCTGGCAAGTCCTCTAATATGAGTCTTCAATTTTTTTAGGAGGACACAAATGTGTTTTATTTATTTATTTTGGTATGCACAAAGTGTGAATAAACATTACAGCAAAAATTCACTCCTTTGGACATCATTACAGAATATATAAATAAATAGCTAACTGGATTTTATTTAAGTGTTTCTAAAAACCCTGTCTTTCTTATGTTCACATATACATTTATATATAAATGTATATGTGAACATAATATGTATATACATACATATTATATACATTTTTCCCATAAAATTCTGACAGTTGATCCAAGTGCTGAGAGGAGACTTTGTTGATAGAATCTTGGGATATTTCAAATATCAAAAACATATATAATAAATTGATTGATATTTTATGAAGACTCGTACTTGGAAGTTCAAAGTAAATGATGACCAAAAAGAATAGATATATGTGTGCGCAGTGCGCATATGCATACACGTGTGCAGGCGGGTGTAGCCACTTCAACAATCCCCAGGTAAGTCTGCTGCTATAAACTTACCTCTGTGTAACTTGAGAGAGACTTTTCATCATTAACCCTCTGTCTTTTTTTCTATTATGATTTCTCACTGCTGCACTGCCACAGTGCGGGGGGTAGGTGGGGGGAGCTGAAATGCTCTTAATTCTTGAAACAGATAAAGGCAAGGCTGCCACCTTGCTACTCAGACTCCTGACACAGTCTGCCAATTTACTGAAATGGGTTACCTGCTTCATTGCTAATGATGAGATCAGAAGATGCTATAGCTTCCCTCACTGGAGCAAGCTACAAATATTCCCCACCAAGGATGCAGATTTTTTTTCTAAAGTATCAAGCTGTCAGTACTGCTACTAAATGGCAATATCAGAACAGAACTTTAAAAACTGTGGGGTGCTCTACTCTACTCCCCAGAAAGGAGCACTTACATTTGTTTACAATTTAAAAAAAATACAGGATAAATCTGGAAGTGTTCTGGACTTAACAAAGTCTGTACCACTGGAGACCATGTTTGCAAACATTAGAAATATTTCTACACCAAGAGAAGCCAAAGTTGTCAGAGACCTCCAGAGATGTAAAAGATTTCCGGTTGGGGCCTTGTGTTTTCCCGGTAGGAAACCTGAAATTACAGGAGAAAGCAGATCACTCAGAGTGCATGAACTGGTCCAAAAAGAGAAGCATTTTATTTTCTGAATGAGCTAATATAGGTATTTTTTTCCTCCTAACTTGTCTGAGCAGTTTAGTTGTCTTCCAGAAACTCCATTTTGAATCAGTAAACTATAACAATCACAGAATTAACCAACGAAGAATTACTGCAAGTGGGAGAGGGTGATGTAATAGAGAAAGTTATTGGTGCAACATTGAGTAGGGACTCCCCAGTGGGCAAGTGCATAGAGCAAGTGGAAATTGCTTTAATCCACTTTTTAGAAGGACAGACAGAAACAGAAATGTATTTTGTTTTGGTAGGATTTTCCTTAACAGGAGCAGAAAAACTCTCAGCATCTCCAACTATAAGAAATATATATATATATATATATATATATATATATATATATATATAGAGAGAGAGAGAGAGAGAGTCTTGCTGTGTTCCTACAGGGTTCCTCATGGTGAGAACACAGCAAGAAGGAAGAAATAAAATAATATGACAATAATAAGAAACCTGGTTTTTCATTTCAGGGAGGTAATGAGCATAAAATTTGTAGTATGCTAAAAGTGATAAGATCTATTAAATAAGATGCAGCAGTGATGAGTGATTTGAGGTGTCATAGAGAAGAAATACTATGTGGAGTAGCCAGAGGGGTCAAGATTACAGTCTGGGAAAGTCATGATAAGGTGCTGAAGGGATTTCTGTAAACCCAAAGGCTTCCCTGGAGGTGCTGGGATGGGAAAGAAAGAACCAGGAGGAATAACAGGAAATGAAAGTGGGAGTACAGGATAAGAAGAGACTGTTGTATGCCAATTCTGTCAACAAGGGAACTCATGAGCACTCTACTCTGAGAAATGGGTATCCTTAATGAGTTGCTTCCTCCCCAAGCCCCCCCAAACACACACCCACAAGATTGGAAGGGGGGGAATGCCTCTTTCTCTGAAAATATAATCTCAGAAATTTGAGGAAAAAAATACTAAAATCACAGATATACTAGCTCAAAGGAAGAGACAGGTGATGAACCAGGCCAACTCTCAGTTATAGACTAAGTACCTGCCAAGGTTTCATCATGAGTTAGAGGCAATGGGAAAAAAAAAGTCCAATGGAATCAGGTTGGATTCTTTTCAGCTATGTTTTAAAATCAAGCAGCATATTCCTTTGTTAGCTTGAGTGAAAATGGAACTATTAACCTGACATGTTTGTGAAAATACTCTAAACAAGTGATTTAATTAAATTAAGAAGTGATTCATTACATTTTTGGTGATAACCCCAAATTGTACTTTTTGCAACACTTTCCCATTCTTAAAATTTGATTCTTCCAATCTTTTGGAACAGATGAGAGAAATGACTGGCCTTTCTTGTGTACCACCAAATTCTGAAAAAGATAAAACTAGCTAAAATAATACTAGAAGTATACTTGTGCCTTCTTCAGAAGTCTTAATCAGACAATATTGTTGACAGAATTTCAAACTGTATTGTGGTGATACTATAGAAGATGAAGGGATTAAAAATTGTTAGGTGAGGAAAAGGCAAGAAAAAATTTAGGCAGGAATTTCGGCTAAACGCCACAGAAATCTGAGCTTGGAATGGCTTGGAATTTGTTACGTGATTTATGTTTGAGGACTTGACTGTAAGTTCCACAGTCTCTTTCAGTGCTACTCTGTGGCCACCAAGAAACACTTGATCAGAGATGCTAATTGAACTAAGATTTAAAATATTTTATGTAGTCTTCAGTAGCAACACATAAGGTATTACACTGATTTATTTTTATTGCCTTATTCTTATTTATTATTATAGTCACTTCTATAACCAAAGATAAAAAAAAAATACTTGGCGCCTTGTTTGATTTTATAAAGAAAAATTAAAATGTCTGTTTATCTTGGAGATACAAAATATAATAAAAAACTTATCTTGGGCAGCCCATTTTGTAATTTTTTCAAATTCTTTTCAGAATTAGACTTGCAAACATAATTTATCATAATTTATCTTTACATTCTGCAAGAAACTAACTTCCATTTTGTCTTGTGATATAGCAGTTTGATTTCTTTTCTATAAGAAGTATTCAACATGACAAAAAGGAAAATATAATAGAAGGGAGAAAATAGAATTAAGTGTGTTTATTAAATTAACCTAGACATTCTCAAAAATTCTGCTGTCTTCTTCAGAAAGAAGGAGTAAGGACTCGCTTGTCTCTTAACCCACCCAATTGTATTGTTATTTGCTCTCAACAGCAATTTATTGAGCATTTATTTCTTTCTTAGTACTATATGCATGTTAGTATCTTATTTGGCACATAAGGGACACTTGATGCTTATAGTTACACGCATACCTTTGATGAAACATATTTCCCATATAATGGGAGAAATAAAATTTAAAAAGAGGTCAATAAAACTTGAACATATAATTTTGTTATGAATGGAAATAATACTATGGGTATAAATAAGGGAAAAAACAATGTATTTAAACAATGAGGTATGATGTAATTAAAATATACTGCTACATTATATAAAAATATGCTGTTATGTTGTATTATATATTTCTCTGAATAAGAGTAGCATAAAATCTATCAATATTCCCAGCATAAAGGATATGATCAGTCTATGTTTATTGAATAATTTTGACTCACCAAATGGAAACAAATAAATTCTATCTATATATTTAGGAATATACATACTAGACATTTGATCATAGATTAGAAAACTTGTCAAGTTGTGATCATATTATGAACCTAGTCTCATTTTTATATATGATAAGTGCATGCATAGTTGAAAACATGAAAAAGACTTAGGGTGATGACAACACAGAACATAGAATGTCCCTAAATCTTGTTTGGATACAGGCACAGGGAAGAAAAGTAATGCAAAACAGAAGCTAATGTGGAGCAGGATGGTTTCCCAAAGATAGGGAGGTCTCCAATTTCATGTAGGACAGCAGAAACCACCCCATGCCAACCACCAAGAATAGATGTGCAGACAGTCTTGCCTACTACATCTTGGCATCTGTGTCACCGAGGTTATCCACGTTTTGGTATCTGTGATACAACACAGTTAAGCATTGGATGGAGAATTTATTTTATTCACATAAAGACTAAACAATATTAGATCCAATTGTTCACATGCGTTACCATAGTAAGTGGATCCCTACACTCCCACTCAGGGCTGCCAAAGAGAGCAATTTCATCTTTCTAACATTGCAGTGGAAGTTCTCTTCCCCTCCCATTGAAGAGTCCGAAATATTGAAATCTGGGGGCCTGAGCACCACAGACAGAAAAAAAAGTACCAGGTGAGTCTAAAATAGGAACAGGTAGTCCAACACAAGGAGAGAGTCCCGTACAGGGTGTGTGGGTTCTTGAGTGAAAAAATACTACATCCCCAAGACGTGTTCTTAGGTGGTTAAGTGGGATTAAAAGATTGCTGTGCTCATGAAACCATCTTTCTCAACACTTAGAATGTTATACAAGATTTTTTGTTGTTGTTATTTTGCTGTTTTGTTTTGCACTCTATTTACTTAGTTATTTAGATTTGCTTAGCTTCTATTTCTTGGGAAACATTTAGGAAAGAGCTAAGGAGATCAACTAAGCAGTCTAAAATTGAAAAAAAAAAGGAATATGACCTTGGGATTACAATTTCAATTTCTCCTTCCACGTTTAAAGTATTACATTAGTTTGATGTAATTACACAGTCAAAAAGAAGGAGAGATTTCTGACCTCCAAATATCTAGAGGAAGAGAATACTAAATATTGTCTTTCCATTGCATTTTACATTTGTCAAATGTTTTCCCCTTATGTTATCTGTGTTCAGACTTAAAATAAGCCTGCAAGGTGTGCAGGCCATATTTAATTCTGATTCTACTTTGCAAAACTTCCACATGTTCCATTGCAAAATACTTTCTTTATTCTCTGTAGTCATACCTAAGTGGTTTTTAGCAACATGCAATCAGAAGGTGTAGCAAGTACAGATTAAAATTCAGAATATTAAGAAAGTACAAATTCTGAATGCTCAAAAATAGATTTGTATAGTGAAATGCCCAACTGAAAAACCATGTAAGAATAAACTAAGTAAAAAAAAAATCTAGAAGAATGAAACTATTTGTTTTAAAATTTCTAATTCGAAGATAAGGACTACACTGAGCAAAACATATATTATGGCTTAGAACATATCCAGTGGTTTACTTGGGTCCTGTTTGAAATAGATACTGGTGTCCAACAGCTTCTGAATTTCTCTTTCCTATTATACAGCAATAGGTAAACTAGATTTATAATTTCTTATACTAAATCCTAAAATCCCTCTCATAGTGAATTATCCTGTCACCCACACAATCTCCATCTTCTACCAGAAATGTGTAAATCATCTCTGGTATCTCTCTCTCTTTCATCTATAATGAGGCAATCATAATGTTCTAAATATGTCAGTACTATATTCCCTAATACCTATCCACCCACCAACTTTTTAAATTACACATGAGTGGAATCATGTGGTACTTGTTTTTTTGTGTGCCTGGCTTATTTCATTTAACGTAATGATCTCCAGTTTCATCCATGTGGTTGAAAGTGATGGAATTTCATCATGTTAAAGGCTGAATAGTATTTCCTTATATTTATGGACCACATTTTCTTTATCCATTTATTAATCAATAGACACTAAGTTTTTTTTGTTTCAATTTTTTGACTATTGTGAATAGTGCTGCAATAAACACAGGGATGCAGATGTCCCTGTGACATACTGATTTCCTTTCCTTTGGATATATGAAATTAAAAGTTCAGAGTTGTTACTTCTCTAATGCCAAATCCATTTGAGTATGTTCTAAATGGTTTTGAAGAGGAATACTAATAGAACACAATGAAGGATCCAAAGTATGCATACAAACTCTCTCCTGAACCTTACATATGGGGGTGACTAGTCAGTTGGTATATGAGTAAAAGCATTATTTACATAATATAGATGATCATTATATGTCCTATCTTGAAAAGTTTTCAGAGGCAGAGAAAAAAGAAAGAAGACAATGCATACCAATATCTTAAGAGTTAGCATCCGGAGCAAGAGCCCAGTGCCTTCTGGCAGTTAATGAGTCCTCAGTAATCCTTTGCTATATTATTTTTTAAAAAAGAGTCATTAGAAGCTCATAAAAGGGACTATTGGTAGCAGAGACAAATAACCTTTGAACATTTTTAGAAAGTCAACTGTGGATTGTTTACTTATGATTCATGCAATTTTCAGAAGCCTTATTGAAGCAAGATTCTTAACTTCTAATTTCTCTCTTCGATAAGATATAAACATCCTAATTTTGTTAGCAGACATAGACAGTTATGGGAAGAAAGATGACTGAGAAGAGTGCTTAGTAGCCTAAAGAACTTAACCTAGAATAATTCGTTGGAAATAATTATAAAATTATTTTTAAAAGAGTAAATAATCTTTTGAATGGCGAGTTTAGACCATTAATATTTAGGGTTATTATTGAGAAATGATTTGAGTTCCAGGTTATATTTGTTTACTTTTTATATTCAACTTGATTTAATTTCTCCTTTGATTCATATTTCCTTTAGTGTAATATCTCCCTCTGCTGATTTTCATTGTTGTTTTTCATTTCCTCCTCATGGAATATTTTGCTGAGGATGTTCTATAGTGCCAGCTTTTTAGGTATGAATTCTTTTAACTTTTGTTTATCATGAAAGGTTTTTATTTCATCATCAAACCTAAAGCTTAATTTTTCTGAATATAATATTCTTGGTCGGAATCCATTTTTTTTTTTCAGAGCTTAATATATGTGATTCCAGGATCTTCTAGCTTTCAGGGTCTGGGTTGAAAAATCTGCATATATCCTCACTGGTTTCCTTCTACATTTAACCTGTTTTCTTTCTCTTGTGGCTTTTAAAGTGCTCTCTTTATTCTGTATGCAAGTCATTTTTATTATAATGTGCCTCTGTGTGGATCTGTTGGGGATTTTGTACATTTGTTGTCCTGTAAGTCTCTTGTATTTGATTTTTCAACTCAAGCTTCATTTTTGAAAAATTTTATGAAATTATTTAATTGAATACATTGTTCATTCCTTTGGTTTGGAACTCTATACTTTCCTCTATCCCAATAATACTTAAAATTGGTCTTTTTATGTTATCTCATAATTCTTGAATGTTTTGCTCACATAGATAGCAGACTGGATTAAAAAAAAGACTCAACAATATTCTGCCTTTTAGAGACTCATCTTGTAGGAAAAGACATCCACAGACTGAAGGTGAAAGGCTGGTAAAAGACTTACCTTTCACATGGACTGCAGAAACAAGCAGGGATTTTAATCCTCATATCAGGTAAAATAGACTTCAAGACAAAGTTAATCAAAAAAGATAATCAAGGGCATTTCATACTGCTTAAAGAAATCATAAATTAATAGACATAACAATTATGAATATATGTACCAAACAATGAAGCATTTATGTTCATCAAAGAAGAGATTAAGAAAATTCTTAGAAGTACTGAGAACACTGATACAACATACCAAAATCTCTGGGATACTATGAAGGCAGTACTAAGAGGAAAGCTCATTGCATGGGGTTCATTCTTTAAAATAAGAAAAAGTCAACAAATAAGTGACCTAATGTTACATCTCAAAGCCCTAGAAAAAGAAGAACAAACTAAACCAAAAGCAGTAGAAGAGAGGAAATAATTAAAATGAGAGCTGAAATCAATGAAATTAAAACAAAAGAAACAATTGAAAAAAAATGACAAAGCAAAAAGTTGGTTCTTTGAAAAAATAAATAAAATTTATAAATCTTTATCCATGCTAACAATGAGAAAGAGAAAGAAAACTCAAAATTATATCTGTGATTAAAAAGGAAATATCATGGAGGACACTATAGAAATATAGAAGATAATAAAAATTATTTTGAAAATTTGTACTCCAATAAAATAGAAAATACCAAAGGAACTGACAAGTTTCTGAAGTCATATGATTTTCCGAAACTGAATCAAGATGATATACACAAGTTAAACAGACCAATTTCAAGCAATGAAATAGAAGATGCTATCAAAATCGTACCAACCAAGAAAAGCCCAGGACCAAATGGATACACAGCTGAGTTCTATAAGGCCTTCAAAGACCAACTAATACCAATACTCATCAAGTTATTTCATGAAATACAAAAAGTGGGAACACTTCCAACCTCATTCTATGAGGCCAATATCACACCGATTCCAAAACCAGACAAAGACACATCAAAGAAAGAAAAATTCAGACCAATATCTCTAATGAACATAGATGTAAAAATTCTCAATAAAATTCTGACAGATTGAATTAAAAAAAAAAAAACATGTAAAAAGATAGTGCACCACAGTCAAGTGGGGTCCATTGCAGGAATGCAAGTTTGGTTCAGTATTTAGAAATCAATAAATGTAATTTATCACATCAATAGATTTAATAATAAGAATAATGATCATCTCAATAGATGCAGAAAAAGCATTTGACAAAATATAGCACCAATTTATGTTAAACCACTAGAAAAACTAAGAATATCAGAAACATATCTCAACATTGTAAAAGCTATCTCTGCTAAGGCCAAGGCCAACATCATTCTAAATGGAGAAAAATTGAAAGCATTCCCTCTAAAAACTGGAACAAGACAGGGATGCCCTCTTTCACCACTAACTATTTAACATAGTTCTTGAAACTCTTGCCAGAGCAACTGAACAGATGAAAGAAATTAAAGGGATACAGACAGGAAAAGAAGAATGAAATCAGTATTTTCCAGTGATATGGTTCTACACTTAGAAGATAAAAAAAAAATCCACCAGAAGACTTCTAGAACTAATAAATAAATTTGGCAGTGTAGTAAGATATAAAATCAATATCAATAAATCAAAGACATTTCTGTACATTGGTGACAAAAACTCTGAAAGAAAAACTAGGAAAACTACCCTATTAACAATAGACTAAAAAATAAAATAAAATACTAGAGAATTAACCTAAAGAAAGAGGCTAAAGACCTCTACAGTGAACATAATACAATGCTAAGGAAAGAAATTAAAGAAGACCTTAGAAGGTGGAAAGATCTCCCTTGTTCTTGGATAGTCAGAATTAATTTTGTCAAAATGACTATACTATCAGAAGCACTATTTAGATTTAATGCAATTCCAATCAAAATCCCAAAGACATTCCTGATAGAAATAGAAAAAACAATCATGAAATTCATCTGGAAAAATAAGAGATCCAGAATAGCCAAAGCAATCCTTAGCAAGAAGAGTAAAGTAGCTGTTATCACTACACCAGTCCTTAATCTATACTAAAGAGCAATTGTAAAAACAACAACATGGTATCGGTACCAAAATAGACTTATAGAGCAATGGTACAGAGTAGAGGACAGTGGGTTTGACAGAAAAACCCCCATAAATAGTTATCTCATTTTAGACAAAGGTGCCAAAAACATATTGGAAAAAGGATAGTCTCTTCAACCAATGGTGCTGAGAAAACTGTAAGTCCATATGCAACAAAACAAAATTAAGCCGCTAACTCTAACCATGTACAAAACTCAACTCAAAGTGGATCAAGAATCTAGGAATTAAGCCAGAGACCTTGCACCTAATAGAAGAAACAATAGGGCCAAATCTTGATCATGTCAGATTAGGCCCAACTTCCTTAATAAGACTCCAATAGTGCAAGAAATAAAATTAACAATCAATAAACGAGATGGAATCAAACAGCAAAGGAAATAATCAGTGGGGTGAAGAAAGAGCCTACAGAATGGGATTAAATTTTTACCACCCACACATCATATAGATCACTAATCTCTAGGATATATAAAGAACACAATACTATTGACAACAAAAAAATAAATAACCCAATCAATAAATTGGCCAAGGAACTGAACAGACATGTCTCAGAAAAATTATATACAATCAATCAACAAATATAGGAAAAAAATGTTCAGCACCTTTAGCAATTAGAGAAATGCAAATCAAAACTACTCTAAGATTTCATCTCACTCCAGTCAGAATGGAAATGCAAATGAAAACTACTCTAAGACATCATCTCACACCAGTCAGAGTGGCCACTATTATGAAGACAAACAACGATAAGTGTTGGCGAGGATGTGGGGGAAAAGGTACACTCATACATTGCTGGTGGGACTGCAAATTGGTGAAGCCAATATGGAAAGCAGTATGGAGATTCCTTAGAAGGGTGGGAATGGAACCACCATTTGACGCAGCTATCCCTCTCCTGGGTCTATACCCAAAGGACTTAAAACAGCATACTACAGGGACACAGCCACATCAATGTTTATAGCAGCATAATTCACAATAGCTAAACTGTGGAGCCAACCTAGATGCCCTTCAGTGGATGAATGGATAAAAAAAGTGGGATATATACACAATGGAATATTACTCAGCAATAAAAGAGAATAAAATTATGGCATTTGCAGGTAAATGGATGGCTTTGGAGAATATCATGCTAAGTAAGCCAATCCCCCCAAAAAATACCAAATGTTTTCTCTGATATGAGGTTGCTGATCCCTAATGGGAATGTAGGAGGCAGTATGGGAGAAATGGAAGAACTTTAGATAGGGCAAAGGGGAAAGAGAGGAAGAAAGGGGACAGAGGTATAGGAAATATGGTGGAATGAGATGGACATCATTTCCCAAGTACATGTATGAAAACATGAATGGTGTGACTCTGTTGTGTATAAACAGAGATGTGAAAACTTGGGTTCTATATTTATACCATGAATTGAAATGCATTCAGCTGTTATATATAACAAATTAGAAAAAATAAATAATTTTTTTTATATTTATTTTTTAGGTGTAGATGGACACAACACAATGCGTTTATTTGTATGTGGTCCTGAGGATTGAACCTGGGTCCTGCCCATGCTAGGTGAGCGCTCTACTGCTGAGCCATAATCCCAGCCCATACATTTTTAAAAACGAGTAGATAATCATTGTTTAGCATTAACCTTGTTGTTTATTATATTTGAACTTATGGTATAATACTATTTCAGGATATAATTATTACAATGGCTTAATTAAACTATGACAAAAATACTAAATTTTTACTATTTTTCCAATTTAACTTTTCCTATTGTAGCTAGGAAAAAAATATTAGTTGATTGACTCCCTGCTTTTAATGAAAGTGTAAGCAGCTAATTAAACATAAAAGAGTTTATAAATAAAGTTCAAGGAAAATTTATTCCTTGTCAATTAGGAAAAAGGAAAGATCAAAAGATAAAACTTTCAGCATCATGGGTTTAAAATATACTTTGTAAAATCTTAAATTAAAGTAAAACAATGCACTGAAAGGAATAGGATTATAATACATTGGTTTCTATAACCCACAAGGGTAAGTGTTCTGAGAGATTTTTCATTTTTAAATTTTTTTCACACATTTTTCCTCATTTATAAAGCACACATTCATGCAGAATGAATTATCAGTAAATGGCTTTTCTTATTAGCAATTATTAGTTCTAACCAAGAAATAGAAAGACATAGGAAATAATATAAAATTAAAAGATAAACACATTGGGGCCTTGATATCTTGCATATTTTATTTTACTTTAAAACTAGGTTGGTGTTATTATGTATATCCTTTATATATAAAATAACAAAGTATTTCTATTGTAGCAAATTTGTCCCATTGGAAAATGTAAACTGTATTAAGAATTAGGCCCCAACTCAATAACTAACCTAGCAAGAAACTCAAACCAAACCAATATTTATTATCACACAGATAATTTTCTATAACAATTTTTTAAAGATTTTCCTGTATATTACACGGTTATGAGCATAATAGACATATTTATAAGTGTATATATACCTATCATCTATACATACATATATATAGAGAGAATAGATATGTTGAATACACTTACATAAATAACGGAATACACACACATGCACACACAGCAACACATATACCTTGATTTTTAACTTAATGTATTCATATACATCTATATGTCTTTTGACTCATCATTCTAGTGGCTTTTCTCATCTTCTAAGTTTGTTTCAAAGTTTTCTCAATTTAGTCTCTCTGTTTTGGTATTCAGATTGCTTTTTTTTTTTTTTTTTTTTTACTCTTCATGGATCTCACTTTTATAAATGCTTGTATCATTTAACATTTTACTAATTACTGGAGTATTTTATGTGGGTAATTTACAGCTTCAAAAAAATTAAAGACTCTGAATACTTTTATTATTTTTCTTTCACATTGTTAATATACATTCCAAAAAGTTTATGTGTTAATGTACTTTCTTAAAAGAAATGTATGAGCAAGCTTCAACTTCACTTGATTTAAACATGTATTCTGTTTATTATTAATTAGGAAATTTTAAATTTCAGTTTACTAAGTAGCAGAAAAAGTACACTTTGAAAAATGAAATAAACATATTGCTAGAATATCATAGTTAGGTTAAGTTCAAAACAACATCCATTGTTTTCAACCTATTTAGAAATTGCTTAAGTATGATTAATGACTCTCCAGTGACCTGAGATTTTGTAAAATCCCAAAGTATTGTTTATGTTTTCAGTTAAGAACTAAAAACTAAATTTACTTTTACTTCATTATTAGAAATTCTCAAAGGAATAAATTGTATAATAAGTAAAATAGCTATCTAAACAGAAAAAAAAATCTATCATTCTGGATGGATGATTTATCTTTGCAACAGTAATTGATTATAATTTCAAGGGTTCTTTTGCCTCTGAATGTGTATTGCTAGGAAATATATCACCAAAATTAAATCATATAAAAAGGATAATCTTATATAAAATATATGAAATTGGGAGAAAGTTGAAGATTACCTATTGTAACCAGTAGACAATGAGTATCTCTTAATTGATTAAAATTAGTGAAATGAGAATTAAGATATCTAACAGAGAAATTATTAAACTTGTTTAAAGGTAAATGAACATGTCTCTATCTTGAAACTTAGCATCTGACAAAGACAACAACGTGAGATTTATTCTTCAAACATATGAGGTTGCCACAGCATCAGTTTCAAGCATCATGCACAGTATAAGCCATTTATAGCCCCAAATCAATTTCTTTAAGGGGTCCCTGGAACAAATCCAAATCCAATTTGAAAATTAAAGAGTGCATGGTCATGGCAATGCTAGACAACTTGGTAGTGGAAGAAATAGCAGTGCCACATTGATTGTCTGACCCATATTGAAAAGGCAACATGTAAGTCATAATTCTACAAGGTATAAACATTGATCAATGGGAAAAGAAAAGAAAAGAAAAGAAAAGCACTTGAAGTCAAAGCAAAACATGCCATGAAATGTCTTATGTTTCTTTTTCTCTGGGTGTTTTTTCTCCTTGAACAGGTCAATAATTGTGTTATTTAGCTCTTTGTTATTGTGACCAAAAGACTGACAAGAATAACTTAGAGGAGGAAAAGTTTATTTTGATTCACATTTCCACAGGTATAGTTTATAGTCAGCCAAGTGCATCACTCTGACCCTAAGGTGTGCAGTGGAGGAGCACTGCTCACCTCATTGTGGTTGGGAAGCATAGAGAGACAGTGGGTTGGAGGCACAGAGAAGGTGAACTCTTCCAGGGCATACCCCAGTGATCCATCTCCACCAGTCATGCCTTATCTGCCTTCAGTTATAAATGGCTTACCACCCAGTTGGTCCATTGAATGGATGGACTAATTAAGTCATAGCTCTCATAATACAATCATTTCATTTCTGAATATGCCTGTATTAACATAGGAACTCTTGAGAGATACCTCAGTACAAACAATTCAATAATGACAAATATTTTCCTTTAGGAGTTAGGGACTCTGTCCTGCCCAGGTGAGTGGCTTAACAAAATCGTAATTGGAGTCAATGAAACATGTAGCTAAGCATCATCCAGAAGCAAAAGAGGAACTTTTTTTTTTTTTTTTTTAATAACAAATGTATTTTCCTTTTTGTATAGTGATCATAATGTGTTTTGGTGAATGAATATGTATGTGTATGTGTCTGTGTGTACCTAATTCATCAATATATTATTAGATTTTATCTGTGATTTGGAAGATTATATATAATTATACATATGTAAATTATATATAACATATGTGTACACATACATATACACACTCATCTTTAGTTCTCCAATATATCAAAATGTACATATATTTTCTGCTATGTATAAATATGCACACATTTTAACAAAAGAATGAGCTATGTGTATAATAATATTTATTTCCTCAAATTAAATGTTTTTATAGATTAATGTTAAAATGCATAAAACTATCCCTAGCCTATGGCTTTATCTCTAAATAGAACAATGATTTAAAAAAAGTAATTTTTCTTGAATACTGATAAGCTACTCTAGAAGGCTCAATAAAACTCAGTGGGACAGTTTAGACTTTGTAAGAGTCCAGAATTAAAATCAATGCTGATGTTTTATGTCTTGTACTCTGTATATAACTGTATGACCAAATTCTTCTGTTCTAGCAGTATAAAAGAAAATAAAGTTCAATTTTCTAATTTGTTTGTCTTATGAACTAGAATCTTGGAATGGAATTGGAATGTATTAACCAAAATAATCTCAAAATACAGGAAAGAAGCTAAAAGAACTAAAAATTACATAGAAAGTTAAACTATTAGTAAAAATGTTGTATTATATTTTGCATTTTACTAAAGTTATGCATTTAAAGTAACTAGCAGAGTGGTTCATGGTTATACCGCAGATCTTGACATAAGAATCATCTGTTGTGATTTGCAAAGGGGTGTAGGGGGTGTTTTTTCAGTTCAGCAGAAAGATCCTTGCTCAAACAGTAATTCTTCTATCTGCATCTCCATGCATGCTCCCTAATAGAGTATAAGAGAATTAAAAGAATGTTTAGCTAAAATAAAATTTTAGAGCTTGAATTTTATCAAGAGGCAATTTCCTGAAATGGCTTTCTTATTTAGTTTCCATAACACTTGCTAGTGCATCATTAGAGAATCATTACTTTGGGAGTGGTATTGCCATATTTGGATGGATTATTTTTATGACTTATTACTTAAGCAATGAAGTAACTTACTACAGGACTAATCACCTAATGGCAACTGACTTTTCAGACATTTTTGTATCTCTGATAGGTAGTGTGAGAGAATGAAAAATATTAGAACTACTGCAGAGTTACAGAAAATTGAGGAAAGGATTATAATTTACAAATTTATATAGGGTCTCATCTGAGTGGAATTAAAAATACATTTTATATAATTTACTTTCTGATGCTATGTATTAAATCTGTCACTGTTGACTTTTGACTTTCCTAGAAAGAAGATAGAATGCACTATATGCCACTACAATTCTATTGCACTGCTCTCATTTAATTTCCTACTATGAGGAGTTCATAGTACTCCATTTTTTCCAAATTATATTTCTAATTACTAATTCCTTATCTTTGGCACATAACTCACCTTTGAAGATAATTCTCATATGAAATTAACACATATTTATTCCTGGATAGTTATCATCTCTGCCTTTATCAATTTATTTTCAGGCTACTTACAGATGCGTAGAAAATATGGGATAATGGCTATCAACTCATTGATCTTGGAAGAATATTGGATTTATATATTATATGAATAATAATAGGAAAAGTAATGGTAAACCTCAGAAACTTTATCCCACGTAATATAATGTCAACATTTCAAATGACAGTGGAACAATTATCATGTTTTCTTCAAGCTTTTGAGAACATCAAAATCAATAGACCATTTTCTCCCCTGAAATAAAGAACTGTACCAAGATGTTGTCCTACTGTCTGATTACACATGCTTCTGCTGAGCTTCCATCTGTTGGATCTTAAGATAAAGTCAATGGGAACCATAGGAGATTCAAAATTTTTACAGGAATGTATAGGTGATAGATGAGCATAAAGACTAAAAATAATACAGGAATACCCAGAAAACACCTAGACTGAAAATTATTTATAAGCTGAGTTAGTAGATAAACTCTTCTTCAAGTAATAACAAATTTAAGTCCAAAATTAGGATAAATGACTGTTTGTTAGCCACCAGTAAATATCTTTTCCTAGTTACTCTTGTGCTCATTTAAAAATGGCTAGTTTACACTCCCTGCATGAAAGGTTTCAATTACATTATTCTTTTCCACTTCTTCAAAACTTTCATGTATATTCAAGAAGAATTCTATGTGAGCTTAAGTAATGTCTTTTTACAGAAAAAGAAGATTCCAAAAGTGTCTTCATCATTCAAGCAAAAGTAAAAAATAGTTAAGAGAATGAAGCTTGATATTAAATTGCAGTTTTAGGATTGATACTAATGAATTCAACATTGATCTAGATATATTTTCTGCATGTGCATTAGTTATAAAATTGATATCTGTATAACACTTTTGCTGTTATAATAAAACTCAAGCTACTTTGTTCAACCAAGAAATATGCATATCAAATCTTTGCTCAGGGTACAGAGTAGGAGAAGAATTCCCAGTTCATTATTCTGTCAATTCTCCAATCTTATTATTTCTTTTTCTTCTCAGTAGTTTCCAATTTAGGTTATATATATTTTTCTGTCTTTTCCTTATATGCTGTCTCTTTGTTCTCTCAGTGTAAGAATTTGTGAAGTGCCCTCAAGGTACATATCTACCTTTAGATATTCAATTCAATTTCATTATGTTTGTAGATTTCACTGTGGAAATAATAAAGTCTGCAGTATGTGGTGGAACAATAAACTTTGCACCTTCTGGTGCACTCAGAGGCATGAATATGACTATTCTTGATTTATCTGTCTTAAGTAGCTACAGGTTTCAATTCCAAGTACTCATTTACATTTTAAATGTTGTGGGGTGGAGAGAAGGGATTATTCTGACATGAAAGTATTTATTTACTGTCTAAATTTGGAAATAACAAAAGTGTATTTTTATGTCATAATTGGAGAAAAAATATTACAAGTAAAAACACATTCATCATTTCACATTTTCACCCCATAGCCTGAAAACATTTTCTTTTTACATATTCCATAGTCAACCAAATGGTATTGCTACTTGACCCTGGAATTTTAACTGTGACAATTTTGTAACTAAAACTTCTAGAAAGCAAAATACCCCTTTCAATACATTAGATAGAAAGTAACCACAGTAATTGACATATATAATTGCCAGAGTGACTAGTTTTTCTATGGCCTAAGAGAATGTATACATTTACCATTACAGTTTTCATTTATTCAAAAACCATTAATGATCACTGACCATGTCCACAGCATTTTTTAAGCTCCAGTGGAAAAGTAAGATTAATAATACAGAGTCATGAAGTCAATCATCCCACTTTATGATGGAAGAGAAAAATATAAGCATGCACTTATAACTATATAATATATATTAAATAGAGTTTTATATATGCACAGTGAAAGCAGAGACAAGTATGTGATTGTTTTTGACACAGTATGTACTTCACAGCAAGATGAAAATTCTGCCAAATAGCAGGATAATATTGTGCTTGAAAGGTGGTGAGATGAGGACCTTTCTGGCAGAGAGGAGGTGGTATTGGAGTAATGTTACTTGCAAAGTACTTCAGTACTCTCAAATAACATTGGTATTCTTTACATCCTATAAGCTGTAAGGCTAGGAGATAGAGGAAATTATCAGAACAGAAAAAAATTGGGGGAGGGAAAATAATGTCATGACAATAAGCATGTTAACAGGTTTTCATTATCTTTTCTTTCTGCACCCCACCAACGTTTTTCTGTAGGTAGCAGGGCTGGCTATTTACCACAGAAAACTGTAAAGACCTCTGTTAGACAATATTTTGGGTAGACAATAAGCCTAACACTGTAAATTTTCTTTCAAATATGTTCTCCTTTAGACCATATAACTTTAAAGAAAATTGTATGAGAGGGAAATTCTGTGCCATGACTATGAGTTCAAAAAAGAAAAGTGGGCTGTATTGTGCTCTTTCTTGGTGTTCTCTTCTTTAATCAAAACCCATTCAACAAATTAGTATACTTGATGACAAGGAGAAGAAATACGCAATTCTTGCTGAAGAGATTTCTTCCCTCTAAAAGTAATCAGAAAGAGCTTAGGAACAAAATTTTTACTATGATTTGGGAAAAGAAAATAGGAAATATTTTCTCTTACGTGGACACTTGGCGCCCATTCTCATGCATGTCTCTCTCTCTCTTTTTATTTCAGATAGAATCTGGCAATTGGGTATTGAATTCAATTCTACAGCTCTTATTCATCTACAAGATCTATTTATATGGAATTGTAATTGTGTGTTCATAACAACACCATGAATCCTGAAATATAATGGAACTAGACCAAAAGAGTTTGGCTCAAAACAAGCTATCTTAGAATCTCATCATTTCAAGCATTTCTTCTGAATAATTTTCACACATGCAGCAACTGGAGAAAAGAGTTCATTTGCTATACTACATATATTGTGTTTCTGATCCAAATGCATAGCATAACTTCTTTGATACTTAAGGGAAAAAATATTCCCTTATTGCATTGTATGCATGTTTAACAGATTTTCAAATAGATTATTTTTTATTTGTTTGCTTTTTAACTTCCAGATTTCCCTTCCCAATTTGCATGTTAACTCAAGGTGTAGTACAGAGAAAAACTTCTCTGATCATATATTGATTTTATCAGTATTTTCAATTTTAGTATTATATATACAAATTCTATCCTAAAAAATCCCTGATTTCATGGAGCCTTATTAACTAAATCAAAGTGAAATAAAGCTTTGACCAATTTTATTATATTTATCATTTTTCATAAAAACATATGCATTATAATTTTTCTTAAGCACTGATCAAGTAGGTGTTAGGGTTTAGATATCAGTTGTTCCCCAAAACACATATGTGAGACAAATCAAGAAGACTCAGAGGTGAAAAGATTAGATTATGAGAACTTTAATCTAATTAGTGGGTTAAATACACTAACATGGGTTACCTAGGTGGTAACTATAGGCATATAGGCATGCCTCTGAGGTTTATATTTCATCATTGGTGAACAAGGATTTCATTCTTTCTTCTCTCTTTTCCTTTTCCTTTTCCTTTTCCTTTTCCTTTCCTTTCCTTTCCTTTCCTTTCCCTCCCTCTCTCTCTTTCTCTTTCTTTCTTTCTTCTTCTTTCTTTCTTTCTTTCTTTCTTTCTTTCTTTCTTTCTTTCTTTCTTTCTTTCTTTCTTTCTTTCTTTCTTTCTTTCTTTCTTTCTTTCTCTATCTCTCTTTTCCTGGCTGCCATGTGCTTAGATAAGTTACTCCACCATGTCTTTCTGCCATGATTTTCTGCCTCACTTCAAGTCTAGGGCAATGGAATTAAATGTCCATGTAATAAACTCTGAAACCATGAACCAAAATAATCCTTTTCTTCTCTACATTGTTCTTGTCAGATCTTTTGGTCACTGTGATAAAGAGCTAACTATAACACTAGGTAAATAATAATATATTGACCATAATATTGAGAATAGTATGTAACTTTAGGAAAGTTAAGATTGCAGTATGGAGAAACCATGGAGGAAAATAGAATAGTGTGCCTGATTTCTCATTTGATTAAGTAATAATTAAAAAGAAATGCTCTATTATTTGTCATTCAGGTTAATTTTCATAGCTTAGTCAACAGATATTTTTAAAATACATTTGTTTCACTTTTGAAAACCATTTCAAGTATAGAAATATTGTACAACATGTACAGATATTTTCTATCCCTTCCTACCCCAGCTCCAGTTTTCTCTGATGGTACCATCTTTCATTACTGAGGTTCACTTATCAAAACTAAAAATGAAACATTGGTGGATTACCTTCACCTTCCCTCCAGAACTAATTTGGATTTCACTAGTATTTGCATTAATGTCACCTTCTCTTCCAGGATCCAGTTCAGGGCAGCATATTGTCTTCAGTCACCATCTTTCTTTAATCTTCAATCTGTGAGCTCCTCAGTCTTTACTTGATATTTTTGGCTTTTATAGCTTTTAGGAGTTACCCATGGCGTATTACATAGAATGTTCCCCTATGTCTGTGGCATTTGATTTCTGATTCAAATGAGCTTAATGTTTTTAGGAAGAATACAACAGACATGAAGAGCCCTGCTCATCACATTAGATCATGGCATTCATATGCCATCACTGATGGTATATTCTTGACCACTTGATCGAGTCTTGTTTGGCAGATTTCTCTACTGCAGAGGTGCTATTTTTTCCCTTTACTATTCTGCTTTTCTAAAGCTAGTGACTAAGTCCAGTCAACACTCAGGAAGGGGAATAGAGAGTGTCAACATTCCATTGCCTGGAGTGGAAAATATCTGTAATACATTTGGAAACTTTCTGAAGGAAAAGCTTTTCTGTTGTTATTGATTGATTGATATTGATATGAACTTGTATTTATTTTATACTTCAATTTACAAACCAACATCAATACAACTGATTTTTTTAATCAAATTTGTTTAATATTTTTGTTTTCATAAACTTTTAGTTTTACACATTCAAAGTTGTGATTCTTACCTCCCTTTGATATGCCTTGATTCTTTTGTTTTTGAACATGTATTTACATTATAGTGTTTCGAGTTGCTTCAGACTTATCTTGGAATCTCCTGTTCCCATCCTAGAATCAGTGGTTTCTCCATAGAGTCCTGGTTCCTTTGATCAACATATATTAATAATTAAATTTTTCTAAAATCCACTAAAATAAAATAGAATTTCTTTTCTCTCCATATTGAAACCGATACCTATCACCTTATGTTTATCTGGGATTGACTTACAAGTTTTGTAACTATTTGGCTATTTTTCAAAAGTATACCACATCTACATTTTGAGACTCATTTGAATATATTCACCTCTTTATGTATATCTTTGTCCTTGGGAAATGGCATAATAGCATTACTTTGAGTTCCATAGTTATGTTTCTTTTAAAATTTAATATTCTTCAATCATTTTGCTTTCTAATTATAGTTCTCTCTGGTGGCTTATTGGAAAAATATTATTTGTTCTAATATTTTTGTTTTCATAACCTTTTAGTACAAATACACAATAAAGGCAAATGAAATCACATTATGATTAATGCATGTTCTGTGGCCTTCATATTTGGTGGCAGAGATGAAAATCCTGTCTTATGATTGGCTGCCAATGCTCATTATGTCTCAGGCTATTTCTCTTGCTTTACTTTGAAACAGAAAGTCAAAAACAATGCATACATATGATTCATACACATTAACTAGAGGAGAGTTCAGTAAAAAATCTCACACTCTAAAAATTAACGCCCACATAAAGTTTAATGTTTTCTGATTAAGAAAGCAGAGTAACTATACTACATTATTAAATTCACATTTCATGAAATATCAAGAATCTTTTCTGTCAATATCGATAATCCTCTGAGTAAATATACCTTGTGTTTGCCTCAAAGATATAAGTATTTCCTTACATCCACAAAAGTCTTTTGTTTATTTTATTTTAGAAATGATCAAGATGAAACTATTATGGTTAATTATATGTGACTTCCAAATAGTTTATCAGTTTAAATGTCATTTCAAAACTGCTAAACTCACAGTGTTGATCAAAATGCAAACACACACAAATTTTACACATAATATATAATATAAAACTAAATTTCTACTGTGTTTCCATGTCCCAAAGTGCACATACAGCTTTCAATCACTAACATTTATTTCCATATATGTCAGTTAAAATGTTGGTTTGTGGCATTTTATAATAATATTTATTTTTAGAGAATGATAAAATATACTTGGGTGAAGCATATTTTGGAAAGAAAACAAACACTGCTATGTATATCTGGGAATAGTTTTGGATGTAAAGTTACATGTAGTTTTTACAATATAATTCATTGGCTATGATTGAAAGACCTCCTGAAACCCATTTAACCATGGACAGTTCATTTTATTCTGAGATCCTCATAAGCTATATCAATTCGAACTTTTTTTCTAATAATCAATGTCCCCAAACATATCTGAATCTATGAAACTATGAGATCTATCCATAATGCACAAAAGAAACAAATGTCAGAAAATTGACAATGGAACTTTTGGTGATTATTGTCAAACCTCAATTTGAACAACTATCCACACATAGAAATACTTTCCAAGAACTAAGGATACTATGTGAGAGATCATAGTATTCAGTTGTAGCAAAAGAAAAAGAAAATATGCACTAGAAAGGGCAGGTAAGACAGTTTGAATTACTTGTGTAACCCCTCCCTAAAGTTTAGGCAGGACAGTTTGGACAGAAAAGCTTTATACTTGGGAGAAGGAGAGGGAAATGATCAGTTGACTTAGCCTTGAACTCCAACATGGGGCTCAATGTTGTATATCAGTAAAATAATCAATGACCAAAAGTGAAATTTAGCAGAGATTAAAATTATTTAAAAAATATTAAATAGAAATTATGGAGCTAAAAAATACAGTGAATGTAATGAGAAATTCAACAGAGGTCATCAGTAGCAGATTTGATCACAGAGAAGAAAGAGTCTGTGAATTGAAAGCCAAGTTATTTGAATATATACAGTCAGAGAAATAAAAATGAAATGTAGAAAATTTACAGGATTTATTAGATAGCATTAAACAACCAAATGTTTAAGTAATAGAAATACAAGAAGAAATCAATAAAGAGGGAGAAAAGTCATAAACAAATAACAGCAGAACACTTTCCAAATCTGGAGAAAGATATAATTGTCCAAGTACAATAAAGTTAAAGGTCTCCAATCAGACCAATACAAACCAGAGAACAAAGTGTACACAAACCAAAACTGTCAAAAAGCAAAGACAAACAGGATCCTGAAAATAGCTTAAACAGAACATCACAGATAAAAGAATTTCAATAAAGTAAGTAGTAGATTTCTCAACAGACACCTTGCAGGCCAGGGGAGATAAGATGATATACTAAAGTGTTGGAGCATAAAACAATTCTGCCAATCAAGAATACTCTGCCTGGCAATGCTGCCCTTCAAAAATGAAGGAGATACTACAGGGAGTTCTTCAAGCTAATAAATAAATAATTAAATAAATAAATAAATAAATAAATTTAAAAAGAAATTACATAACCCTGTATTGCAAAAAATATGAAAGTGTAAAAGTCAAAGGTAAAACAAAGTCACAAATTTGTAATACTCCACTATTGCCAAGGTGATGTGTAAGTCATTAATTATCTGTAGACTGAAGGTTAAAAGTCAAAACCATTAAAAATAATTGCTACCAAAATTTAACAGATGTACAAAATAAAAATGCAAGTTTTGATGTCAAAAATTAAAATGTGGGGGGGAATAAAACTGTGATCAAAGTTAATTTGTTATCAATTTTAAAAAGAATTTTATAACTCTAAGCTATGTTATGTAAGCTTCATGGAAACCACAAATCCAAAACCTGCAGAAAAGTATAAAATATAAAAAGTAAGGGATCAAAAGATTCCATTATCACAAAGGGTGATGGCAAGTGAAAGAATAAAGAAATGGAATACCTACAAAACAACTAGAAAATAACTTTTTAAAAATGGTCACAGTAATTCCATACCTATCAATAATTACCTTGAAAATAAATAGGTTAAATTCTCCAATCAGAGATTATGGATCAGGTAAATTGATAAAAACACCATGTACATACACATAATCACACAATCATACACACATATTATCATGATAATCTGCCCACAAAAGAATAACTTCATCTGTAAGAACTCATCCAGACTGAAAGTGAAATGATTGAGTTATTTTTTGCAAATAGAAACCAGAACAGAGCAGAAATAGCTACAGTTGTATCAGATAAAACAAACTTAAGTCAACAAGTATAAAATACAGTAAAGGAGATCATTATACAAAGTTAAAGGAATCAATTCATCTAGCAGATAATAACATTTGTAAATATGTATGCAGTTAACATTGGAGCATCTAAATACATAGACTAAATAAGATACACAGAAGAGTGAAACTATGGCTTTACTGGATCCCTGAGCCTTTTGACAACTTGGGAGCAAACTCTGCTTTGTATGGCCTCACAGTTGCTACACCACTAGAATTCTTTCATAAGGTTTTATTTTGATACATTTTGTCTGAAATTGAGATTCCATCAATTGCTCAACAAAGGATACTTCCTATATGCAGACTCCAGAGTAAAATAAACTTGGAACAGGACCACTCCTTCACCCAAACTCAGTCAGCCCACCACTGGCTTACTTTAGTTTAAATGATATAATAAAGTGGCAAGAGGAGTGCATATATTTGCAGAAAATTATGAACAGATCAGGCATTCTTCATAGTCCATTATTTCTTTTCTATCTGATATATGATAATTTGTCTACATAATTTGCTTGATCTTGAGATATGTATAAATGACATTTATTTTTAATGTTGTCTATTTTTCTCTGAACTCAATTGAGATGATAATTGTAATAAAAAATATCTATGACAAATGAAGACCAAAAGCCTCTTTATAACCCCTACACCAAGCATACTAGTTGCTTTGTAACAGATTCTGGAGAATAAGCATACAATATTGCAGATGATGTTTCCAAATGGTAGACAGTCATTTACAAAGACAATTTTGTCATCTTTTCTTGAGAGCAAACTCTATAGATTAGAATTAATGGAGGTAATTAAGCTCAATCATTCTTAGTAGTGCAAGCACTCCTAGGGTCTAGCATAAACTGTTGTTTTCTTGGTAACCACTCCCAAACAGAACATAAGCATTATCCTTGGGGCTCAGTACACTTGTCCAGATATTGGTACTCATGCAGTCTCTGGTATATGTGTGGATGTGTTTGAGTACAACCAAGATATTTTGGATCCATTTTCACTTTTCCAATAACAAACTGGTTGTAAATATTCCTATCATTTGTGATGCCTTAACAGTCTGTGTTTTATTCTTACTTGAAGTAATTGGAGTACAAAATTTACAATGAGGAAGGAGTATGGTTTGAATGTGCTTTATCCTCACTAAAACTCATGTAAAAGCTTTGTCCTCAATGTAACAGAATCGAGAGGTGATGGAACGTTTAATAATTGTTATGATAGTAAGGAATTCATCCTCATGAAGGGACACTGCTCTCTGGCAGTGAGTTCTAGCTCCTGTGGGGACTGGATTAATTACTGCACAAGTGAATTATTATAAAGCAAGCTCATGTTCTGTTCTTAGTTTTCTACAGATATCAGCTTGCCTTTCCTCTTTCTAACATGATGCAGCCCTCACTAGATGTAGCCACTGATCTTGGACTTCTCCCTTTGTAAATCATTCAGTCTCAGGTATTCTATTATAGCAACATACATTGGACCAAAACAAGGAGAAAGAGACAGGACAAACTTAATTAGAAGTTTCAAAATAACCAGCCACATTTTCAAGATAGGAAATTTAAGACGCAGTTTCTGAACAAGAAAGAGATTTCAAGTCTGAGAAAAGCTACCATTTTAGAAGAAGGAAAACCAGGGTGAAGCTAGAGTTGCTTTCAAACTCCAGTTAACCCCAGAGAAGTAAAGTGGTGGGTGAAGTAAAGTCCCTGGCCTCCTACCAGGATTCTCAATGTGAAGTTTAATTTCCATATGAAAGGATTTTATATTATCTTTTGTGCTCTGACTTCAAGTTTTGGGTGAACACAGTCTTTATGTCATTCTTAATATTAGCTGACATGTTCTTCATGTACCTAACAGCCACTGCATTAGCAGAAACCTTGATTGAACTGTAAATGATCTTTTATAGCTTTTTACTACACAAGTTATAACTAATACAGAAACTCCATAGTATATGAGATCTTGCTTTTAAATGGCCTTTCCCTCAAAATGGTCTAGAATAAAAAATCCAGTACACACAAAGACAAAGAGGGAATACCTGGGTTGTGTTAGACGATATAGTAGATTTTGAGGTCAAAGACTGGCTAGATAAGTTAGTCATCTTAAACAATGCCACATATAATTAATATTTTATCCTCTTCTGAAAATTAAACATTTGAAAAGTTACAAATATTCACTTTAGTACATTATTATTAGCATTGAAGTGGTTAGAGTATTTACATGTCTGGCAAAATAATAGGAGAGATATGATTTGAATATATTATGTACACATACAGTATGTCATGGAAAGAGTAGGGTTTATTTTTTAAACATTCACTACAATTAGAATCATCTTGGCATTTTTTTAAATAAAATACTTTTAAGTATTATATATTGTTAGTTGATTCATTTCCCATAACTATATGTTGGCAGTGTACATTTCTCTCTTACACATGCACACACACACCACATTTCAAATAAATTCTGGAGCACTTGCATCTGCTTTTATTTCTCTGTCATTAACTTCTGACAATTTTCCAAGTCAAGAGTAATCTGTGGTATAGGCTTTTATCAAAAAAATCAGGGCAGTGTTTTTTTTTTTTTTTTCTTTTCCTTGACTGTGCAGGGACACAACAGGGTTTCTCTATTATAAGCAACTCTTGGAGGATATTAATGAGTACTGAGTGTTGCACAGATGCCATCAAACAAAGTGACCAGAAAGCAAGAAACAATAGAAATGACAAAGGGAAACAGCCATACTTAGACAAATGAGGAGGCTAAAAGTCACAACCAGGAAAACGCATGTGTAGGCAGAGAAAAACAAATGAGTGATAATACAAAACACACTTGCAACAGAGGCATGTCTGAGACAATGGAGTCCAGCTGTATATTTTGAAGACATGACGGGAGGAGAATTTTACATGAAACTTTGAAACAGCTTCACAATGATTGCTTTAGGCATAAAGATCAGAAATAGATTCATTATCATCATTATCATCAATAAAAAACATTTAAGGGAGAACTATTACATAGTGAGTAATGTGATGGACGTGGTTTGAAATGCATTTGTCTCTACCTTCCTCAGCAAATACATATAGTTCAGCTGTGCAAACCATAATGAATTGCATTCAAATGTAATATGCTTGGCAGGAAAGCTCAAGCAGTCCTTAACTCAGATTGAATCTGAAGCCAAACTCTGATTTCACAAGAAATGATAAAGTCCACTTAAAAACACATTGGTGTTTCCAAAGGAAATGGACTCTCCATCATTAAAAGTTTATAATTACCAAATGAATGAACCCTGGGTAGAGAAGTCACAAAGATTCAAAAATGATAATATTAATAACAATAATATTATAAGTTATTATAATAACAGCTTCCTTTGTCTAATTTCAAGTAGTATGATAATAGTAGCTGAATGTTAAGTGTGAGTCTACTATTAATGATGTTTTCATTTTTGGTGAGGGACATGTTATTGTTTGATAAACACCATTGACAAGCATTATAACAGATAATTTGCATGCATTATATTATTTTCTACTTACAATGCACCTTTTTTTTTTAAACTCTATTTCACCACATAAAAAGGAGAAGTGAAATTACTTGCCCATGTGCACACAATAGTAATTTTCAAAACCAGATGTTGTCTGATCTTTTTCTAGTATATTTACCCTGTAGCACAGGGTTATGCCCTGCATGGGTGAGCGTCTGACTTCTTATTCTCTGTATTGAACTTCCAGATTTTCAGGATGTTTTCAATTCCTTTATAGTTTCACACAGTGGGATCATTACCTCATCTGGTCACGGGGACTCAGGTTTTACCCACTCACCTTAACATGCTAAAAATTCTTCATTTATACAATTCCATGTCCTGCCTTATTCTGTGAACTACTAGTCTTCTAGCTAAATTTAATCACGTCCACCTTAATCAACCAAGTTATTCAGGCCATCTGATGTGATTTTCTGGAAAAATCTGTGTTTTTACAATTACTTGCCCCCACATTGAAACATTTACTTTTCACAATTCTTTCAATTAACGTGTGCACAAACATTATTGTCCCATCTTTATTTTATTTCTAATGTGTTAGTACCTCAAAAAAAAAAAAAAAAACAGTCTGACACATGATACAATGTATATAAGAAGTTTTTGGAAAGTGACTTCAATCATTGCTGTATACTGTGAAATTCTTTTTAAAGGTTTTACTTGATAGGATCAGAGGGTGCAAGTGAAGTGATTACCTCATTTGGGATTATCTGGTGAGAACCATAGACTATTTTGTAGCACCCTCTTATTCTGTAATCTTTAATGGCAAAATCTTGTTTATCAAGAAGTACTCTGTGAGCAGCTGCAAACAATTTGCCTTTATTGATTTTACTGCTAAGGCTGACTGACTGCTTCACCTTGGCTCCAAGCTGCCTAGTCAGAACCACGCCCTCTCTCTTGAGCACTTCCCATCTATTGAACTAGAAGTCATTTGCTACCTCTCTCATCTCAGCAAGAAAAACTAGGAACTAATTACTTACCTCCATAACTGAGACAACATTCACTCTAGTTACAATGGGTAAGATAGTATAGAATTTTATTTAGTCTCAAATTTAAAATTAAAAAAAGACTCAAATTATTAAATAAAACAAAGGGGAATGAAATGGAGAGAGATTTTAGATTAAAATGAATCATAAAGATATATTCATTGATTTCAATGTCTAAATATTATTGAGGTCTTGATTTCAAAATAAATTTAAAAATAAAGGAGATAATCAGGGAAATTTGAACATTGGGCATTTAACAACATTAAGGATTATTGTGGTTTAGGTGTGAAGAATGGTATTGAGAATGCTATTTTTTAAAATTCCTAATCTTTGAGAGATATATTTTGACATACTTCTGGTGTTTTTTGTTTGTTTGTTTGTTTGTTTGTGGTATTGAGGATCAAAGCCAAGGCTTTGAGCATGCTGTACAAGTGCTCTACCACTATACTATACCCCAGCCTGAAAAATTTCTGCTTTAAATGATAGACTAATAGAAATTTCTTTTATAATAACTTATTGCTGAAGAGAAAAGTTAGGTGGTAATATAAAGAATCTTGAAGTCAATTATTACAATATTTTCTGTATTTTAAATGTTATTTAAACTCTCCATAGTAAAAAAAAATTACCAAGAAATAAATTAAATCTAATGATTTTTTTCAGTTAATTTAGTGAAAATATAAAAATACTAATGATCGAAATTGCTGTCAGTTTAACAGTAAGCAAATGGTATGTTAAGTAGTATACATGCATTATTATCTTTTTTAATCCTTATAACAGCCCTGTGAGGTATTGATCAATATCCTTATTATACAAATGATGAAATTATAACTCTGTGAGAATAAACAATTTGGCTAAAGATTGTCACTTTGCAAGCAGCAGAGTCAGATTTCAACATGACCTTCTTCCATTGCTGCATTTAGTGATGGTCTTTGGAATTACTCTTTGGACCACCAACTCAGTTTTATCTTTGGTCTTCAAGGAGATGCTTTAAGAACACTTTTCCTTCTAAAATACCTTACTCAATAATTGAAACTTCATTTTCATAATGTATAGAAATCACATTTCATGTTGCTTATTTTTAGTTTTTTTTTGTTGTTGTTGTTGTTGTGTTGTTTTGTTTTGGTACTGGGGATTGAACCCAAGGTAACTTAAGTACAGAACAACACCCCCTGATCTTTTTTTTTTTTGTATTTTATTTAGACACAGGGTCTCTATGAGTTGCTTAGTTTTTCATTTTTAAAGGTTTTTGTGTTTTGACTATAATTTGCTCTGAAGAATTTTCCTAAGTGTTGCAAAATTCAATCATCTGATGTGAGCTGATGGGATTATTTATTCCCAGTTGATCATTTCTTAGCAGAAAAAAAGTCAAACAAACAAAATGTCATTGAATTGTTTTCATAACACAAAATTCTACTTTATATTTAACTATTTAGGAGACACCAAACCATTCTGAGCCTCAGTTTCCTCATTTGAGCAAGAAATAAATTGAGTTTTAGAAGACCTCATGCATAATTCTATTTCAGGGAAAAATTACCTCCTTGATCTTCTTCAGACTTGCCACATACACTATTATTTTAAGGATTTCACTCCACTATTATTATCTGAAAGTTTAGTTTCTGTATAATCCATATCTCTATATATCCATACTTCTTTCCTTCAAGTCTGCTCAGATGCTCCTTCATTGGAGAGAACATACTTTACCAGTCTATATAAAAGTAGTGCATCTTAGTTCTGTCCCCTTATTTTATCTTTAGCAGTAACATTTGTCAAAGTAAAAGCTGCACTGAGCAAAGTTATACACACAAGAAGACTTTATTCAAGAATATTTCAATAGAGGAGAGAAATGAGGTATCAGTATGGATTCAACTCTGCTGAAGCAAGGAGCCAGTGAAATTAAGGGCTGGGACAAGGGTAAGCACTGGTTCATCTGTTTGCTAATTGCCTTACTCATATTAAAAGTAAAATTTCTTGTGTTTTCATGACAAGAGATGGTTTTACAACTCTGAGCAAGGAATACTATGTGAAAAGGCTAGGCTCCTACCCCTCCAACAAACTGAAAGAGAGGGGTGCTGTTTCCCTTGAGGTTTACATTTTGTAGATATGGTTCTTCATTTCTTGAGAAAGAAAAGTCTGGATTATAAAGCTGGCAAGAGGCTTTGAAAAATATTTGAATCTCAAAAGGAGAGGTAAATACTTTACAGTTATGTATTTTCTAAAGTAAATGGCTTAAAAAAACAATAGCTCTGGAGTCTAGTGTCCTGAAGAGACCTGTATAAATTTAGTCAACTTGGGGGATTGTCTTGGTCAATTTTTATGCTCAAAGACAGGGGAAAAAAGTATTTATGAACTTTTAACGTTTATTGAAAAGCCTAGTCGAGAACAGGGACACACACTTGTAATTCCAGCACTTCAGGAGGCTGAGTCATGAGGATTGAAAGTTTCAGGCCAGCTTCAACTACTTAATGAGACCGTGTCTCAAAAAACAAAAAACAAAAAACAAAAAACAAAAAACAAAAAAAGCTGAGGATATGGCACAGTGGTTAAGCACCCTTGAGTTTAATACTTGCTACTAGAAAAATTAAAAAAATAAAGTCTTATCATTAAACTCTTGCAATACTGAAGCTTAATAAAAGTCTTAAGAAGATCTAAAGGCTTACTTTGAAAGTTATCTCTATATTATGGAGCGGTTGAAACAGAATCCTATATTTATAGTGGAAATGAACATTCTCAATTTTAATTAAGAAGTATAACTTGGGAAACTAAGGCCCTGGACCTAGCCCAGAACCACAACTTCTACCAGCAGAGCCAAGATGGAACCTAGGCCTACCCCACCACCATCTTTGGACACTGTAGCCATCGCCATATCCCTTCCCACACATTAACCTCCACCTTGGGACAACAGATAGTGCCTGGAAGCCACTGCATTTTCAAATAGAAAGCTCACCTTTTCAGCCCCATCTCTGAAAGTGGTTGCATCTATCTTGGGACACCCCCACTGCTAATTTAAGTTATCTCCACTATTGCCACTACCACCTTTAGTTGAAGTACCATTTATCTTGGGACACTGCCTGGGGTCTAGAAGCCCAAAACCAAGGTGAGGTATAGGTAATCTGCAGGGATGCTATAAGATTATAGGGAAAAAACTGTAATACCTCAGATCTACACTATAAGAAAAGAAGACACATAGACAACATAAAAAACAAGACAGGAAAGTGCCTCAAACAAAACAAGAAACTACAATAACAGAATCCTTGTATAGGAAAGTTGATGAAATGTCAGAGAAGGAGTTCAGAATGTAAATAATTAAGATTATCTATGAACTAATGAATGACATAGTAAGCAAATATAGGCAAAAAATGATCCTTCCAACAAAGAGATAAGATAGAAAATATAGGCAACTATTGATTACACCAACAAAGAGAAAAGGGAGTAAATAAAGGTAGCAAAAGACTACTTCAAGAAAGAGATAGAGATTCTGAAGGCAAAAAAGAAAAAGAAAAAGAAATAATTCTTGAAGTGAAGAAAAAAAATAAATGACATACAAAACTCAATAGAAAGCATCATGATGAGACTAGATCACTTAGAAGACAGAATATCAAATAATGAAGACAAAATATACAATCTTAAAAATAAAGTTGACCACACAGTGAAGATGGTAAAAACCATGAACAGAACATTCAAGAATTATGGATAACATAAAAAGATAAAATCTAACATTTATTGGAATAGAGGAAGGCAGAGATTCAAACCAAAGGAATACACAATCTCTTCAATGAAATAATACCAGAAAATTTACCAAAATTAAAGAATGAAATTGAAAATCAAATATAAAAACTTTACAGGACACCAAATGTACAAAATTACAAAAGGTCTACAACAAAAAACATTATAATGAAAATGCTTAGCATATAGAAGGTACAATTTTGAAAGCCACAAGGGAAAGGAGTCAAATTACATATAGGGGGAACCAATTAGGATCTCTGTAGATATTTCAACCCAGACCCTGAGAGCTAGAAGATCCAGGAACAACATATACCAAGCTCAGAAAGAAAATGGATGCTAACCAAGAATCTTATATCCAAAAAAAAAAGCTTTATATTTGATAATAAAATAAAAACTTTCCATAATAAACAAAAGGTAAACAAATTTATAATTAGAAAGCCTATACTATAGCAAATACTTGGTAAAATATTCCATGAGGAGGAAATGAAAATCAACAAAGCAAGGTATCAGACTAAAGGAAAAAAACAATCAAAAGAGGAACCAAGTTAATGTAAATACAAAGAATCAAAAAATATTACTGGGAATACAAATTATGTCTCAATAATAATCCTGACAGTTAATGACCTAAATTCACCACACAAAAAGCATAGACCCAATAATATGCTGCCTCCAAGAGACTCATCTCAAAGGAAAGACATTCACAGACTAAAGGTGAAAGGTTGGGAAAAAAAAAATACCACTCACATGTATTGCAGGAACAGGCAGGGGTTTCCATCCTCATAACAAATAAAGTAGACTTTAAGCCAAAGTTAATCAAAACAGATAAAAAAACTGTATTTCATAATGCTTAAAGGAACATCAACCATACATCAACAAGACATAACATTTATAAATATATATGCCCTAAACAATGAAGCATCTACATTCATCAAAGTCTTCTCAAGTTTAAGAGTCAAACTGACCACAACATAATAATTCCGGGTGAATTTAACACACATCTTTCACCACTGGATAAATCTTCCAAACAAAAACTGAACAAAGAAACTATACAAACACAATAATACAATCAATAACTTAGACTTAACAGACATATATAGAACATTTCATCCATCAACTAAAGAATAAACTTACTTCTCAGCAGCATGTGGATCTTTCTCTAAAATAGACCATATATTATGCCACAAAGCAACTTTTAGCAAATACAAAAAAGTAGAGATACTACCCTACATTCTATCAGATCATAATGGAATGAAATTAGAAATCAATGCTAAAATTAAAAAAAAATAGAAGCAATTCCAACACCTGGAGACTAAATAATATGCTATTGAGTGAACAATAGGTAGCAGAAGACATCAAAGAGGAGATTAAAATATTCTTAGAGGTAAATGAGAACACTGATGCAACATATCAAAATCTCTGGGATACTATGAAGGCAGTACTAAGAGGAAAGTTCATTGCATGGATTTCATTCCTTAAAAGAAGAAAAAGTCAACAAATAAATGACATAACATTACATCTCAAAGCCCTAGTAAAAGAAGAACAAACCAAAACCAAAAGCAGTAGAAGACAGGAAATAATTAAAATCAGAGCTGAAATCAATTAAATTGAAACAAAAGAAACAATTCAAAGAAATGACAAAGCAAAAAGTTGGTTCTTTGAAAAAAGTAAATAAAATTGATAATCCATTAGCCATGCTAACAAACAGAAGAAAGAAAACTCAAATTACTAACATCTGTGATGAAAAAGAAAATATTATGAGAAACATGGCAGAAATACAGAGCATACTTAGAAAGTATTTTGAAAACATGTACTCCAATAAAATAGAAAATATCAAAGACATTGACAAATTTCTAGAGTCGTATGATTTGCTCAGACTGAATTGGGATGATATATAGAAGTTAAATTGATCAATTTCAAACAATGAAATAGAAGATGCCATCAGAAGCCTACCAACAAAGTAAAGCCCAGGACCAAATGGATACACAGCTGAGATCTACAAGACCTTCAAAGACCAACTAATACCAATAATCCTCAAAGTATTCCATGAAATAGAAAAATGGGAACACATCCAAACTCATTCTATGAGGTCAATATCACACTGATTCTAAACCAGATAAAGACACATCAAATAAAAAAATTCAGACCAATATTCTAATGAACATAGATATACAAATTTTCATTAAAATTCTGGCAGAATGAATACAAAAACTTGTTAAAAAGGTAGTCCACCATGATCAACTGGGATTCCACTCAGGAATACAAGGTTAGCTCAATATATGGAAATCAATAAAAGTAATTCATCACATCAACAGACTTAAAAATAAGAATAATGATCATCTCAATAGATGCAGAAAAGGCATTTGAAAAAATACAGCACCACTTCATGTTAAAACACTAGAAAAACTAGGGATAACAGAAATATATCTCACATTGTGAAAGCTACCTATGCTAAGCAAAGGATACCATCATTCTAAATGGATAAATATTGAAGCATTCCCTCTAAAAACTGGAATAAGACAGGGATGACCTCTTTCGCCACTTCTATTTAACATAGTTCTTGAATCTCTAGCCAGAGCAATTAGATGAAAGAAATTAAAGGTATACATATAGGATGGGCTGGGGATGTGGCTCAAGCGGTAGTGGCAGGCGTGCGGCCCGGGTTCAATCCTCAGCACCACATACAAACAAAGATGTTGTGTCCGCCGCCGATAACTAAAAAATAAATATTAAAATTCTCTCTCTCTCTCTCTCTCTCTCTCTCTCTCTCTCTCTCTCTCTTAAAAAAAGGGATACATAAAGGAAAAGATGTACTCAAACTATTACTGTTTGCCAATGACATGATTCTATACCTAGAGGATCCAAAAAATTCCAATGTAGCAGGATATATAATCAACATCCATAAATCAAAGGCATTTCTGTACATTAGTGAATTTAATGCAATTCCAATCAAAATCCCAAAGACATTCCTAACAGAAATAGAAAAAGCAATCATGAAATTCATCTGGAAAAATAAGAGATCCAAAATAGCCAAAACAATCCTTAGAAAAAAGAGTGAAGTAGCTGATATCACTATACCTTGTCCTTAAAATATACTGCAGAGCAATAGTAACAAAAACAGCATGGTGTTGGCACCAAAATAGACTTGTAGACCAATGGTACAGAATAGAGGACACAGAGACAAGCCACATAAATACAGTTATCTCATACTATACAAAGGCGCCAAAAATATGTATTAGAGAAAAGATAGCCTCTTCAGCAAATGGTGCTGGGAAAACTGGAAATCCAAATGCAACAAAGTTAAATTAAGCTCCTATCTCTCACCATGCACAAAACTCAACTCAAAGTGGATCAAGGACCTAGGAGTTAAATCAGAGACACTGTGCCTAATAGAAAAAGAAGTAGGCTGAATCTTCATCATGTCAGATTAGACCCCAACTTTCTTTTTTTTATATGCAAATAAATATAATGTATTTGTTTTTAACAGCAAACATTTAAGGTATTTTGAATTTCTCAGTTATTCAACAAATATTTCCTTCAGTGAAATTTTTTTTTCCTATCCCCTACTATCCCCCCTCCCCTCCCCTCCCATCTTCTCTCTCTACCCCATCTATTGTAATTCATTTCTCTCCTTGTTAATTTCCCCATTCCCCTCACAACCTCTTATATGTAATATTGTATAGCAATGAGGGTCTCCCTTCATTTCCATGCAATTTCCCTTTTCTCTCCCTTTCCCTCCCATCTCATGTCTCTGTTTAATGTTAATCTTTTCTTCCTGCTCTTCCTCCATGCTCTGTTCATAGTTGCTCTCATTATATCAAAGAAGACATTTGGTATTTGTTTTTTAGGGATTGACTAGCTTCACTAAGCATAATCTGCTCTAGTGCCATCCATTTCCCTGCAAATTCTATGATTTTGTCATTTTTTATTGCTGCATAGTACTCCATTGTGTATAGATGCCACATTTTTTTTATCCATTCATCTATTGAAGGGCATCTGGGTTGGTTCCACAGTCTAGCTATTGTGAATTGTGCTGCTATGAACATCGATGTGGCAGCATCCCTGTAGCATGCTCTTTTAAGGTCTTCAGGGAATAGTCCGAGAAGGGCAATAGCAGGGTCAAATGGTGGTTCCATTCCCAGCTTTCCCAGGAATCTCCAAACTGCTTTCCAAATTGGCCGCACCAATTTGCAGTCCCACCAGCAATGTACAAGAGTACCCTTTTCTCCACATCCTCGCCAGAACTTGTTGTTGTTTGACTTCATAGTGGCTGCCAATCTTACTGGAGTGAGATGGTATCTTAGGGTGGTTTTGATTTGCATTTCTCTGACTGCTAGAGATGGTGAGAATTTTTTCATGTACTTGTTGATTGATTGTATATCCTCCTCTGAGAAGTGTCTGTTCAGGTCCTTGGCCCATTTGTTGATTGGGTTATTTGCTATCTTATTGTCTAATTTTTTGAGTTCTTTGTATACTCTGGATATTAGGGCTCTATCTGAAGTGTGAGGAGTAAAAATTTGTTCCCAGGATGTAGGCTCCCTATTTATCTCTCTTATTGTTTCTCTTGCTGAGAAAAAACTTTTTAGTTTAAGTAAGTCCCATTTGTTGATTCTTGTTATTAACTCTTGTGCTATGGGTGTCCTATTAAGGAATTTGGAGCCCGACCCCACAATATGTAAATCATAGCCAACTTTTTCTTCTATCAGGCAAAGAGTCTCTGATTTGATATCAAGCTCCTTGATCCATTTTGAGTTAACTTTTGTGCATGGCGAGAGAAAGGGATTCAGTTTCATTTTGTTGCATATGGATTTCCAGTTTTCCCAACACCATTTGTTGAAGATGCTATCCTTCCTCCATTGCATGCTTTTAGCCCCTTTATCAAATATAAGATAGTTGTAACTTTGTGGATTAGTCTCTGTGTCCTCTATTCTATACCATTGGTCCACCCGCCTGTTTTGGTACCAGTACCATGCTGTTTTGGTCACTATTGCTCTGTAATATAGTTTGATATCTGGTATCGCTATACCGCCTGATTCACACTTCCTGCTTAGAATTGCTTTTGCTATTCTGGGTCTTTTATTTTTCCATATGAATTTCATGATTGCTTTATCTATTTCTTCAAGAAATGCCTTTGGGATTTTGATTGGCATTGCATTAAACCTATAGAGAACTTTTGGTAATATCGCCATTTTGATAATGTTAGTTCGGCCTATCCATGAACAGGGTATATTTTTCCATCTTCTAAGGTCTTCTTCTACTTCTCTCTTTAGGGTTCTGTAGTTTTCATTGTATAAATCTTTCACCTCTTTTGTTAGGTTGATTCCCAAGTATTTTATTTTTTTTGAGGATATTGTGAATGGAGTGTTTTTCCTCATTTCTGTTTCAGAAGTTTTGTCGCTGATATACAGAAATGCCTTTGATTTGTGCGTGTTGATTTTATATCCTGCCACTTTGCTGAATTCATTTATTAGTTCTAGTAGTTTCTTTGTAGATCCTTTTGGGTCTTCTAGGTATAGAATCATGTCATCTGCAAATAGTGATAATTTAAGTTCTTCTTTTCCTATTGTTATGCCTTTAATTTCCTTAGTCTGTCTAATTGCTCTGGCCAGTGTTTCGAGAACTATATTGAATAGAAGTGGTGATAGAGGGCATCCCTGTCTTGTTCCAGATTTTAGAGGGAATGCCTTTAACTTTTGTCCATTCAGAATGATGCTAGCCTGAGGCTTAGCATAGATAGCTTTTACAATGTCAAGGTAAGTTCCTGTTATCCCTAGTTTTTCTAATGTTTTGAACATAAAGGGGTGCTGTACTTTGTCGAATGCTTTCTCTGCGTCTATCAAGAGGATCATATGGCTCTTATCTTTAAGTCTATTGATGTGGTGAATAATATTTATTGATTTACGTATATTGAACCATCCTTGCATCCCAGGGATGAATCCTACTTGATCATGGTGCACAATTTTTTTGATGTGTTTTTGTATTCGATTTGCCAGAATTTTATTGAGGATTTTTGCATCTAGGTTCATTAGCGATATTGGTCTGTAGTTTTCTTTCTTTGAGGTGTCTTTGTCTGGTTTCGGAATCAGGGTGATGTTGGCCTCATAGAATGAATTTGGAAGAGCTCCCTCTTTTTCTATTTCCTGAAATAACTTGAAAAGTATTGGTATTAATTCTTCTTTAATTCAACTTTCTTAATAAGACTCATGTAGCACAAGAAATAAAACCAAGAATCAATAATAAGATGGACTCTTCTCACAAAGGAAATAATCAGTGGGGTGAATAAGGAACCTACAGAATGGGAGCAAATTTTTACCACATGCACATCAGATAGAGCACTAATCTCTAGGATTATAAAGAACTCAAAAAACTTAACACCAAAAAAAAACAAACAACCCAATCAGGAAATGGGCCAAGGAATTGAACAGACACTTCTCAGAAGATGATATATAATCTCAATCAACAAATATAGAAAGAAATGTTCAACATCTAGCAATTGGAGAAATGCAAATCAAAACTACTCTAAGATTTCATCTCACTCCAGTCATAATGGCAGCTATTGAGAATACAAACAATAAGTGTTGGCGAGGATGTGGGGAGAAAGGCACACTCATACATTGCTGGTGGGACTGCAAGTTGGTGCAGCCAATATGGAAAGCAGTATAGAGATTCCTTGGAAAACTTGGAATGGAACCACCACTTGACCCAAATATCTTACTCCTCTGTGTATACTCAAAGAACTTAAAAACAGCATACTATTGTGAGGCAGCCATGTCAATGTTTATAGCAGCACAATTCACAATAGCTAAATTGTGGAATCAAACTAGATGCCCTTCAGCAGATGAATGGATAAAGAAACGGTGGTATATATACATAATGGGATATTACTCAGCATTAAAAGAGAATAAAATACTGGCATTTGCAAATGGTAAATAATGGAGCTGAAGAATATTATGCTAAGTGAAATAAGCCGATCCCCAAAAAACCAAACCATGACTGTTTTCTCTGATATGTGGATGCTGATCCATAATAGGGTTAATGGAGAGCATGGGAGGAATGGAGGAACTCTTAGTAGGGCAAATGAGAGAAAGGAAAAACAAGGGGGAATGGGAGTAGGAAATATGGTGGAATGAGATGGACATCATTACCCTCAGTACATGTATAAAGACACGAATCTTGTGACTCTACTTTGTGAACAACCAGAGACATGAAAAAATGTGTTGTATGAACTTAAATGCATTCTTTTGTTGTGTATAAAATTAGAATTAAAAAAAGTAGTAAAATTTTTATCTCAAATCTGAGGTGAATTTTCTCTAAAATTAATCATTCCCATCAGACATGGTTCATATTTTACCTTTTTGTTTTTTTTCATTTCTTGAATTGTTCTTAATTCTCTTATTGTCAGGTTTGATTCACTTTGAGTTAATTATTTCCTCTAGAAAACTTTTTTTTCTATGTTTAAAAACACTGTTCTTTCTATTGCATTCACACCAAGGTTTTTCATATTATTATTACTATTTGTTTGGTAGTCCTATTTTTCTATGAATTGCCTTCAGTTTTTCAATTTATAACCATCAACAAATTAGAATGTTTTCTAAGAATTTGTGTTCATCTTTAGAAAATTCTCTGATAGTGAAGCTTGTGTTTATAAAAGCAAACAATAAAGGAGGACAAGGTGTATATATGTAAACACTACACTCTAAAAAAATTGTTAGTTGCTTTCCTATTTTTCTGTTTCTTAACTAGAACCCTCAACACTCAGACATCCAAGGACAACTGACAAGTAATTGCAGGAGCTACAAGTGAAACTCCTTCACTAAAGCTATTGTTCTTTTGTGCTGTGACTCACTGCTTGCTGGTCATGCTCTTGGTAATAGCACCCGTTGAATTTAATATAGTTCACTATATTACTCAAATACTGTAAATGATTATATGACTCAGGCTGCAGAAAATGTTTTACAAATGTAATTATACTTCTTGAAAGTGTTAGAAAATAGAAACTTTAACTAATGCTTAAAGTGTATTGATTAGTAAGTAAATACATTGATTATCCCCTTAAAGTCTATATAATGAAGTAAGAAAAATGATAACCAGGTGTGATATGTTAATTAAGTATTGAACATAAGAAAATTACATGAATATATTTTCTTGTGAATGATTCTAGAATAATAATTTGTAGCAAGCCTATTTGTCGAGTGACCACAGATTTTGTACAAGCTACAAAAGCATAACTTTTTCAATTTTTACCTCTCCCTCTCTGTGCAAAACAAGATAATGCTTTCATCCATGGCTATGACTAAATCTTATCCAAGAGACTAGTGGAATTTAGAGGCTGTTCATGAATTCTAGGGGAGGAGTAACAAAAATTTTCCTTTGATGAACCATAGCTGAAGAGAATACTGAGAACTTATTTAAGACATAAATGAGGCAGAACTTACTATGAGATGCTACTGGTGAGCATTATGCATGGTGTTACTTGAAGGATCCAACTTTTAAAAGTTTTCTATCTAGAAATGTAGACATTCTAGCACACATTTTGAGATTCCCCACTACTCTTTTGAAGTGTTTATTGGAACCTTAAGGATTTCCAATACTTTAGCCGAAAGGCTGTGAAAACCAGCCTCTACCTCAGAGCAAAGCCTGTCCAAGGAAGGGACATGACCTTTGTCCTTGGAAAGACCCATAGAGCACTCCTAGGCACATTCCCACCCTGCTATGTTGTTTATCTACAAATAACAGGAGAGATCTGCTGCGCCAGGTGTCCCTGTCAGGCTAGGTGGGGACCCATAGCTACCCCCTAGCAGCAACCAATCAGCATGAGACAGGGAAATACCTGGGATGCCAGATGACCCTCCCAGTAGTTTATGGTGTTGGAAAACCATGTAGTTCAGCACAACAACCCTCTTGGCTTAAACCAATCAGTTCAAATGAATCCCTCTCTTGTAGTAACCAATCATCCCTACCCAACTTGTTCCCGCCAGTGAATGTGCTAATCGTGTTTTAGAGTTATTTGATTTTCCTGTGGTGTGTGATGATTTGCTAAGAGATTCTATGATGTATGTGGGGGTCCCTGCCTTCTCCAAAGAATGTATAAAACTGCTGCAAACCCTGGGCTCGGGGCCTCTCAGTGTCACCAGTTGCTGTGTGCACGGAGAACTGAGCTAGCTCGCAATAAACACCTCTTTGCTGTTTACATCGATCTTGGTCTCCGGTGGTCTTTTGGGGATCCCGAATTTGAGCATAACAGCTGGGTGTTAGCCTTCTAAGGGAATACTGACCAGATACTAAACTTTGAAACTGCCTGCTCAAGAGTGAAAACAGTAGGAAAATTATTGCTAGATATTTAAGATCTCTCTGTGGCAATTACGATATGCTATGAATTTGAGAACATGCTGTGGAGGTTCAACAGAATGAGCATGGTAATAAAAAGGATATTTATTTCAAGGAAAAAAATGACAGGGCATTATATTATGCCTCTCTGTGAAGTTCTTTTTTGTTTGTTTGTTTTTGTTTTTGTACCAAGCTTGAACTCAGGAGGACTTAACTACTGAGTTACATTCCAGTTCTTTTTTTCTTATTTTTTGGGACTGGGTCTTTATAGGTTGCTTAGGATCTTGTTAAATTTCTGAAGCTGACTTTGAATTTGCAATCCTTTTGCCTTAGACTCCTGAGTTACTGGGATTACAGTCATGTGCCATCACACCTGGCATGGAAATCTTATAATAGAACTGTTAGTCTGTAAATCCTAATAATTAACATAACTTTGACTTCAGAAGAACTTAAAAGCATATCATTAGGATGGTAGAGATTTTGGACTGAACTTTTACAATTTGAATTTAGTTTTTTTTTTTTGAGACAGGCTTTTGCTAAATTGCTGAGACTGACCTCAGACTTACTATCCTCCTGCCTTGGCCTCCCACTGATATTACAGGCAAGTATCACAGAGACCAGCAGACCTTGGTTCTTTTTGATGGTTATTTTATGTAATATAAAAATAATAATATCTTATATACCACTATTAGTAATTATTTATTTTATTTTATTTTATAGCTATTTTGGTTACTTTCAGTTAGCTCTTCTGATTAAAAGTAAGTGAAAGATATAAGAATGATGGCCTTACTTGTACATGAAAGTCTCCTGAATTAGCTCACACTTACAAAAACACCCAGGTCCAATGGAATGAAACACACAAACAACCCTTTGTTTCTTCTTTTAACAAAATTGTGTTAACAGCTTTGTTGAAATTATAATTGGTATACAAAGAAAAGAACAAATTTAATGTGTATAACATTATGAGTTCAGAAAAATGCTCCCTTTCATGATGTTATCACTACATGTCCCACATTCCCAAAAGTTTCCATAGGATTTTTTTTAATGTATAATGGTAAGAACATTTAACATAAGATCGATTTTTGTGACAAATTTTGAAGTACACAATATAATATTGTTTTTTAAACTATGGGCATTGTTTTATATAGCAGATCTCTAGAATTTATTCATCTAGCATAAATGATTCTTTATATCCATTGAACTACAACACCCCATAGCCCAACCCTCAACCTCTAGCAACCATAATTACATTTTCTGTTTCTATTACTTCGATGATTTAAATACCCCATAAAAATAGAATCAAGCAGTATTTTCCTTTCTATGAATGGCTTATTAAACTTTAATATTCTCCAGGTCCATCCACGTTTTTACAAATAGCAGAATTTCTTTCTTTCTTTTTAATTTTTTTTTTAGTTATACATGGGCACAATATCTTTATTTTGTTTACTTATTTGTATGTGGTGCTGAGGATTGAACCCAGGGTCTCACACGTGAGAGGCGAGTGCTCTACTGTTGAGTCACAACCCCAGCCCTTCTTTCTTTTTAAAGTCTGAATAATATTCCATTGTGTGAACATTTCATCTTTTCTTTATCCAGTTATCCACCAGTGGACTCTCGAGTTGTTAACATAGTTTGATTATTCTGAATAAAACTTCAATGAACATAAGAGTTCAGATATTTCTTTGAGATTCTGATTTTGAATTTCTTAGGTACTCAGAAATTGTTGAAGCCTATGGGAGTTTTAGTTTTTTTTAAGGAGCCTTCATATTATTTTCCATAGCTGCTATAACCCTTTCCTGTAATTTCAATGAAATCCAAAAACCCTTTTATTAGAGATGCTGATATGTAGCTTCACAAAGGTTAGTTGAAAGCAGATATAATGATATTTTGGCTATAAAATCAACCAGCTATATAGAGACAATCAGGAGATAGAAACTAATATAATTTGGCAGAATATAGAACTAAATGGAATCCTTGGAGTGGGATATTAGTCCAAAAAGTGTTTGTTGATTGTGTTCATCAGAATCTTATATATCAATAATCCAACCATGTACATTATGTGTGCCCAATTTTTGAATTTGAATGTTGTTTATTTTTAGTGAGAACTATTTCTAACACATCTTATGCTAATTAATCTACTCTCAATGATGCTGTAGTTTGTCAGTTGAAGCAACTATAGTGGCTAAACTGGAGAATATAGAGAATGTTCATTCCGTTACAATACTGCAACATAAATCGACCTCTTTTAAGACATGTAGGAAAAGTTCAATTTATGTTTATACATACATTTCAAGTTGCTGAAAAAAATGAAATGAATTGTTGCCAATCTACATGACAATATTGGTTAGACTATAAGTGCAGGTAATTTACTTACAGACATGAGAAATGATACAGGAATTATATTACTGAGGAGACTATTGTCTCATTTCCACTATAAGGTTTTGAGAGCTGTCTACATTACTTCATTCAATGAGGTGTAAGGACTGGAAATAGTTGTTCATGATCAAATGTTACAAAAACAGACATTCCCAACAAATCTACTGCCTTTTTAATTGTGGTGGTAGAAGAGACCAAATTTGAGAAAAGTGAGCCTTTGGTCTATAATATCTACTGTCAAATAGTAGAAAAGATAGAACAAAATATCCTAATTCTTTTTTACTCAACAAAGAAATCTTTAAATGTCAAAATTTTCAGTTTTTGTTTCTGGAATGTAAAAAGAAGGAGAAACCATCATCATTACAACTTATTTTCCTGTATAGTAAGAGATAGAAAAAGTGATTTGATAGTGATATGCTTATCAAATATAATGGAAGTAAGATAAGTGATATATGCAATACTGGAAGAAAAGATTAGAATCGGAGGAGGCTTACTTATGGAGGTACTTAAGGAGGTATATTTTTTAAAGTCAACAGATCTGCATTAAAACTACAGATTTACTGTATGCTAGCTGCATGATCTTAGACAAGTTTTTCAACACTGTTGATGAATTTGCTTGACCATAAAATGTGGACAGTGATATCTTCTCATAGATCATATAAAGACAATTAAATTAAGACCAGTACACATGTAAGTTACTGTGGAGGACCAATTTCTATCATGCAATGTTTATTTTTCTTTCTATTGTTGATGTTAGTTATACTGGTAGTAGAGATAGCCATTTTGTCATTGTGGTCTTCACTTTTCTAAAGATAGATATTAATTCAAGTTAATTATTATTGACAGTCTTAGTAATGCATAAATAATCTAATATCCCTTCCAATTACATGTGTATATTTTCCTATCTAGGTTTTTCATTTAAAACTCTAAAGTATTATTCTGTAATCTTACCAAGATTCCTTTTGATAATGAAACTAGTTATAATAGTGGAGAACTGAAGATGAGAAATTAGATCAAGGTAAGAGGAATATAATAATGGTGTGTCATTATATTAATTGTTTCAGTCATGAAAAATATATTAATATATATTTTTAAAGGGATTCTAGTCATCATGGAGTGTGTTATGTATTGTTATTGCATTATTTTTATTTATTGGTGAGTTTTAACAGAAGATAGATTATTCCATGTAGCTATTTCCATTTGTACAAAAATTGGAAAAATGAAACTGCATTGGAAGACAGACCATCTTGAAACAAAACAGACATATCCTGCTGGTTCACACGTTCTAAATGATGTTTAGTATCATTGATGTAAATCATTGAATGAGTAGAAAATATGGTAAAAAAAATGAAATGTAAGTGCCTGTTAGATAGAATAAAATGGATAGTGTGGTGATGTGTAAAGTTACAAAAAGTGAGAACTGACCCTTTAAATGTCATTTTATTTTAGCCATGAACAATGAACTAAAGAAATTCTAATATTATTCCATTCAAATGTTATGCTACTTGAGTTAATCATCATGTATAAACAGAAAACCCTACAAATTTAGATTTTTAAAATTTTGTTTGCTAATTGGGTATCTAAAGAGAGAGAGGATAAAGGAGGGGTGGGGAAGAGCATTTGGTAATTTACAATGCATAATATGCCAAATATATGATGTGGTGTTAGCCTTTATGTTTGTAAATATCAAAGCAAATATTTCTCATTATTACATAGGTCTAGAATGATTTTTTGAAGACTGTATCCAATTTTTAAGAAATAATTATCAAGCTGGAGAAGAATTGGTTTGTTATTTCAGTAGAACATAGCAGATTCACATGAAAGACAAGTTTCAGAAAGGAATATCCACTCACCAGAATCTAAAGTGAAAAATATGGTATTTTAATATGGTATTTTCCATATTATTTTCCATGTTGTTAGTGGGTTATGTATTATTTCATTGGATATGTTGAGTCTACAACAATAGAAATGAAAATATAATTCATTTCTGAGGGATTAAATATTCAGTTCCCTCAATTATGAAAAAACATTTTCACAATATTATAGTTTACGTTTAGGTACTTAATTCTGCTCATTTCATAGTCTAATTATTTTTTAAAAGTTATCTTTATCACAATAATTGTTCATAAATAAATGTATCTTAATATTTTTCCTAATGCAATGCTACCTATTGTTCAATGTGCTGGTTAACTCAAACCACTCAACTATGGAGATGGTGCAGATGTTCAGAGAGAGCTGAGGAATTAATGTATAAAATGAAGCTCCCTGAGGAAATACAAGGACCTTGAATGGACAAAATGTATGGTTTCTCTGATAAAAACCTATATTAAGTAAGATGAAAGATGGAAACCATCATAGTTTTTCTTTTCTGTGCTCTATAAATTATTTAAGTTATATTGCCCTTATTGCCTAAACAGGTATCAATTTTGGATCAACATGAAAGCACAATAAATTTTCATGTGGCACTCCATCCTGAAAGATAACCACCCCAGGTATCTTGACTCCTTTATGTTGAAGATTATAAAATGACCAGTACCAAGTGGATGAGATAATAGGAGCCCCTTTGAGGGAAAGTGGTAGAAAATGTAATGATTTGTAAGATAATACTTTCTTCAATTATATACAAAATGATTTATATATCTGAACTTGAGAGGCATAGGACTTTTTTAACATTTATTAATCCTGTTAGTGAAGGCTAAAATTTTGATAAAATTCTTCTCCTTTCTCTTTTCCAATCAATACTACTTATATACCTCAATCTCACAAAAGGAAAAATATATATATTCTAATAGACTTATAGCAAACATTCAAGGAATGGACAAATCTAATTTTACTTAAAGTTCCAGAGCACATAAAGTAAGAATCACCTTTAATACTTTTACATAAAGCAGGTATAACACTATGTACACACCATAAAATGTGTCAAATATATGCTGAAACATACAATAAGGAAACCCATAAAATAATTTAATTGATAAACACTTTTGAAAAAATCTCAAAAGTCATATTAATAAATAGAATCCAGAAGTAAACTAAAATAACTCAAAATGAAGATGATTTGTCCCAGGAATTGCAAGATAATATAGTGTCAATGAGTTTATCCAAATAATTCAAAGGAGAAAATTATATATGTTGTCCATAGCTTAGAGCTATGTCAAACAACAATAATGCGTAATTGGTTGAAAATTGGCTATTTCTATTAAGTTAGGAATAGAAAGGGTGTGCATTATTACTATTATTGCTTGAAGTTTGTAAGTATTAGTCAATAAAAATTGTTCAAATATCAAATGAAGTAAAATTTTTGAAATCTGTAAAATAATGTTTTGGTTTTCTGTGTCTATACAGAGAAAACCCATAAAAACCAAATATTATAAAGATATTTATAATTTAAGGATGTTGAAACTGAATATAAATTTTAAATTCAATAATAAATATGACTGTAAAATCACTATAAATTAGTCAATAAGTAATAACATCTAATGTGTAATAAGTATATACTATGTTTTTACATGGGTATAAATTAATCCTCAAAGTCACCTTGCAATTTTTTTCATTATAAAATAAAGAAAGTATTATGGAATACATCTAAGCATCTCCTGAAAATTTGTATGTTGAAATTATAGTCCCCATTGTGATAGAATTTGGAAGTGGAGCCTTTCTGATCAACTTTAGAAGGCGAGGCCCTCATGATGGGATTACCACCATAATAATGATCATTAGAACATGAAGTAGGCCCTGCTGCCTGTGAATCTATCTGCAGCTTGATAGATTTTTAAGCCTTTGGAACTTAAGATATAATTACATGCTTAAATCATTGAGTTTGTGGTAAGTTATTATAGCATCCTGAAAGACTAAAACAAAAACTTGAACTACAAAAATGTTTTAAAACAAAATTAATAAGCCATATTTAGAATCTATTTTAAAAAATGTGAAACTCTTCTGAGAACTATGGAAGAAAAACATATAAAAGTCTTGAATGCATGATGATAGATTCTATTCTTTACAGAATATTTCAATAGTTTAATATTTTTAAATATTTTCCAATTTAATATGATCTTCAAATTATTGGCAGCTTTCTTTTTCACATATATGAACCAGTTTTATCTAAATTCCATCTAAAATTTTAACTTGCTATATTAGTTAAGAACATTAGGAAAGAATCCATACTCTTTTGTTGAGGAATAATGATGTTAGTCTCCCAGGCCTTAGAGAAAAAGATTCTAATGGTATAAAATGGAAACAATATATTATGCATTTGTGCATCTATCTTATAAATTTTAGCCCATCATTAAAATATAACTGGATTTCTACTTATACATAAATAAATTCCGTGTCAATAGAAAAAAAGGAATCTATTTCATCTCAAAAGTAATCAACATAACATTTTAAATAAACTTGGAGTAGAATCAAACTCTTTAAATAAAATACAATAGTCAGAAGCAATATAGGAAAAGATTGATGATAAATTTGACTCTATAGTTTAAAATTTTCTGTAGGGCAAATAATTCATAAGCTATGTCTAAAGATAAGTGTGAAAAAATATTTGCAGCACAAATGATGGGAAAAAAAACAATTTTCTTATTATAAAGGAGTATTTATAAATCAGTCAGAAAGTGACAAAAGTGACCAAAATGCAAGAGAAAAACAGGCAGGGCATGAAGAGGCTGCTCACTGTAATAAACAAAAACAAAGACAAATGGCTTTTAAACATAAGAAAATGTACTCAATCTTGTGCATAATTAAATGCAAATTAAACAAATAATGAGATGTCATTTTTCACTTTCCACATTGGCACAGATCAAAAATACAAGATAATATCATGTAGGTGAGGGTATGAGGAAATAAGCAATTTTATATACTGCCTATGAAATTAAAAATTGGTCAAGGCTGTTGGAAAGCAATGCAGAGGTATATAAAAATGAGCACACACATACTTTAGTCTTGAAAAGATATTTTAAGAGTGTTGTATACAGATATGTAAATAGAATATATATAAACATATAAATTACTGCTTTTTCTGTGATAAAAACTGAAAATAATTAATGTTCATTAATAAAGAATTGGTCTAATGCCTAGAGTTGTACATAAAATAATATGCAGTAATTAAAAAGATAGATAATAGATTTCTATGTTGTATAATGTATATAACTATATACAGAGTATATATATTATATAAAAATATTTAGCAGTACACAAATTGTTGTGTACTGTATTATATATAAGGCAGTATACAACAACAACACACACACACACACATACATATATATGGTCTTCAGGACATATTTTTAGGTATTACAACAGGTTCGCCATCTGGATAAAGGGGCAAATTCCTGTACATGCTATGCTTCTATATCTGTGTACAAATATAATGAGGGTCACATGTTTCTGAGAAAATGTGTAAAAATGAATCAATGATAATGACTGCCTCTGATAAGGAATATGAAGAACTTGTGATGCTAGGAGTTGTATTGACCTTATATAGGGTTCTGCTTTATTTATTTTTGGGTGGGGCTTTCTGTTCTGTTTTGTTTGACCATTTTACTATGCACCTTGTTACTTTTTTAGTGAAGAACTATAATAAGTAAAGAATAATTTTGAGCCAATGTTTTATAATAGAAAACTCATTGCAACTTTTGTATAATGGGTCTACTTTGGGGCTGTGAATATTAAACCTTTCTCCTTAGCTTTAAAGACTATATAAATCTTTTGCTCTCCTATAGAAATACGCTGTTTTAGAGCAAATTCATGGAGAGCTTTGAAGTGCCACACACTGTGTACAAATCATGGTTCTGATCTCAAAAAAAAAATCTTTAATTTCTATTCTCATTGCAATGTTTTTGGTTATCTAAAAGTTTAAACAAATACTGAAAAATAAAATAAATTATTATGTTAATAACCTATGAAATAATAACCTATGAAAACCTAATTGATTATTGATGGTTCTTGAGAATCAAAATTCTTGGACTCATGAAAATACCTCTTCTTTGCAATTCAAAATTTTTACATTTCTACATCATGCTATTAATGAAAAAGTAGTTCCCAGGCTCAATCAGCCCAGAAAGACTTACTTCTCTAAATCATTGAGTAGCTACTAATTGCTTCCTTCTTTGGACATAGGAAAAAGAAAAAGAAAATCAAATAATCAACAAAGAAACAAGTTGGCTAATGTGTATCAGATTATTTTCCCATTTTTCATACCTGAAGTTGGAAAGATTTTTTTCCTTCATTTTCTTCCTCTCTTTAGCCACTTATAATCTGAAACAGTAACCTGCATTAGTTAATTTTGCTAAAAATGCCTGTTAAACCATTATCTGCTGATATTTGGCTGGTACTGATTTAGAAACTGGCTTAAAATTTTAGCAAGAAGATATGACATTGGAAAAAAAAGTAAATATATAGTATGGCAAATTAGATAGGATAGGGAAATAGAATCACATCTAACATGAAAAATAGATTTTCAACTGCCATTAGCTGCATTTGTATAAACAGGATTGAAGTAGTAGTTTAGCAGCTGCATATGCAAAGAGAATGTAGGAACTTTAGATCAAAAAGCCCTATATGAATTTACATTTTTGACATAGATGTTAAAATGCTTTTATCCTTACAGGTAGCATAGCAGATATGTTTTCAAGACTTATTGAAAAATAGGAGCTAAACTAAGATCATGATTGATACTGAGTTCTGAGTATTCACTGAAGAATAACATGGAGTGGATAGAGGTTTAGAAAAATGCTTCAGAGGGGACCTCAGGAAGCTGAAGGATGCTTGAACTACACACTTTGATTTTGTATCTTACAGCAGGTTCAATAATGGCCCTACTTGAAATTTGTGAATATTTTGTTACATGACAAAAAAGATTTTGCAACTGTAACTTTAACATTTTAGGGATATTTAACTGAGTAATTTTGGTGGGTCCAATTTTATAATGTCAAGTCTTTCAAAACAACTTTTTCTTCCTTCAGTTGAAAAAGAGATGCTTCAGAAGGGAGAGGAAAGAGAAGTAGATTGGCAAATTAGACTGCATGCCTGAGAAGGATCTAAAAGTCATTGAAGGCTCTGAAATAATCAAATTCATGTGGAAACACATGCTGAAGAGGTAGGCTTCTAGTGAGTGAAGGGCACCCCTATCTGACACTAACTACACAGGGATCTTAATCCTATACCTGCAAAGACCTGAGTTCTAACAGTAACCTAAATGACCTTAGAAGCAGGTTTTGAGCCTACCCAGGAAAATGTAAATGGCTGACACCTTGACTTCATTTTTCAGAGACACTATTAGAGATTGAAAAGAGCCACACTGTGCCCAGACTTCTGACCCACAGAAAACTATGAAATAAGAAAGAGATGCTATTTTAAACCTCTAAATGTGTGGTAATTACTTAACAGCAACAATAGAACAGTAATGTGAATATCTTCTAATATAGAATTTCTCATCCCTGAAACTTTAAGCAATACCATCCTGTATTAGCAAATTAACCAGATGTTTATAGGGAATATAGAAAATAAGAGTAAAATAATTGTGAATGATTAACGAAACAAATACATAAGATCACAGTCTATGAAAATTTCATTTCTTCCACACCCATGGTATTTCATAAACCTTAATGAGCTCAATTATTTCTGATGACCTTGATATAAAATCAAATTCCTCTATCCCATACCCAAATATTTACATTCAAGAGGTCAAGTTTTGTTGTTGTTGTTGTTTTTGTTGTTTTCCTAATTTGGATTAAGATTGTTCTCAAATCAGACTTTGGGAACATTTGTCTAAAGGTCTACTCTCACAATTTCCAAGTACCTGTTATTATATCCATCATGTCTGTCTGTCTGTCTTTATGTATTTGTATATTTGTTATCAAGTAGCTACAATTCAAGGTATTGTGCTGGGATATAGAATTAGTGTTGACAGAGACCCTGCTTTGTAGAGATTATATTGCTGGAAAAGAAGGAAGCATACACACACAAAAAAGTATAAACCAGGCACATAGATTTCAGCAGAGAAAAGCACAAAAAACCCTAATACAATAGGAGCAGGAATCAATTAAAGAAATGTTTACATGTGAGAAGAAATTGAAATTGTGTTGGCATTTAAGAATGATTCAAAGCCAGGCATAATGGTGCACACCTGTAATCCCAGCTACTCTGCAAGTTAAGGTGGGAGGATCACAAATTCAAGCCCAATCTCAGACAACTCTGTCTCAAAATGTAAAATAAAAGAGCTTTGGGATGTAGATCAGTGGTAAAGCACCAGTATCTCTGTCTGTCTGTCTGTCTGTCTGTCTGTCTGTCTGTCTCTCTCTCTCTCTCTCTCTCTCTCTCACACACACACACACACACACACACACACAAACACACACACACAAAATGGTTCAATTACACAGGTAGATGAAGATATGTAGACCATCCAGAAGGATTGACATAAGCAAAAATGCAGAAATGAAGAGTGCCCTCATTATGTTTGCTGTTTGGTGTTTGTGTTGTTTCTAGTTCCTGAGGATTTGCTGTCTGGTGGAACTTCCCTAGAGAAGTCTGGTATACCACAAAGAACCATACTTATATGGAGTATTTGTTTTGTTTTGTTTTGTTTCAAATCCTTACTCTGCCAAAAATGTTTAGCTTCTATCCAAGTCAGTGTCTTCTACTACTAACTTAAGGGTAGGTGGTCTACAACTTTTCAGTTGAGTAAATCTACTTAATATTAATGTTTGTTTTGTGTTTAAATTCTGAGAACAGAATCATAATAGTGATTTTAAAGATGAGACACACACAAAAAAATTTGGAAAAGAGGGAGGGAAAGAAACATGATCTCTTTTCAGCTTTAGTTTTTGGTGTGATTCTTTCAAATGTAACCAAAGATTCATGTGCAAGGCAATGGTGCTATTCTCTATGTAATATTATTGTATTAAACATTTTTTAAGAAATGTATTCTCACATTTATTATCTAATTATTTCATATTTTTCTCCTATTTTATTTAAATTAACATTGGAATTTTTTCATTTGACCTCTTCATTTTTTTTCTGCATCTAGACAAATCCAAGTTATCCTGCTTTTCTCACTGACTTTTCTGTGAATCCAGTCAAAGTGTTATTGGACTAACAAATGATGTTAGGCTTCACCATTTAGCCCAGCCTACACTTTGGTGACACAGGCACTTTTCTCTGCATGAATCACACCTATTACATTTTCTTTTCATTGCATAGGCTGTGTCACAGAGAAAGATAATAATACATTTAAACATATCAACAAGGATATTCAGGTTGTCTCCATGTTTTCTTTTCTTTTGCAGTGACCTGCGCATGTCTTTTTATTCTAGATGCTTTGCACACTTTGAGTACAGATGAGAAAATGCATTTAAAAGTAGCCAAATGAAGAGCTTCTTTGCATACATTGGCTCTGAATTTTGAGTACGTACAAAATTCCACAGATTCAATTGTATTTATTCATACAATATCATTTAAACTGTATACTTGAAATGCAAAAGCTTGCTGAACTTCAATAGTTGTAAGAAAATCAAACTAAAGAGCATAAATTATGTTTTTTTTTGTGTGTAGGCTTGAAATTAGTTCATAATAACATGATAAAAGAATAGTGACTTACAAACTGTGATTATTTGAGAAAAATATATTTTTTAAAAAAACTTATAATATGTCCAAGTTTCTTCTAAGTTGAAAATTCCCATTTTTACTCTAACTTTCTTTCTTTGAGAAAAAGTCATTTCATATAATTTACTCTCATATTCCACTGAGGTGCACACATTTTTAATGCTAAAATTCCCTTTCCTATACTACTTCACTATATATCTCTATTATAGATTTCATTTTCTGTGTCTGCATATCTAGTTTGCAAGTAGATTGTATGGAGTTTCAATATTCAATTTTTATGTAATCATAGCACCATTTATATCAAATGCCATTTTATTTTGTGGACTCTTTGATCCTCTTTTCATTTTTGACAGACACAATGAAAATCAATTCCATTTCAGAAATTCAGTCATTTTGAAGAGTATCTTTTTTCTTCCTCTAATGGCACATGCCTGCTTAATAGTTTTTTTTAAATAATTTAGATTTTAGAGATTTGCCTTAAGTTAAACATTAGACAATAGTCTGCTGCTGTCATGATCTTTGATTCAAATTTTAAGCTCTTTTAAACCCTACAAATCTCCATTATCTTTGTGTAGTATTGCATTGAATTATACATGCTACTGCAACTTACTTCTTTTTAAGCAAAATTTACATTTTATTTGGATTGTAATAAACTATATAAAATTTGCTTTCTTCACTAAAAACAACAGCAATCTTTTCTGCATTATTTCTAAATAAACCGCAAAACATTTATTTTGTAAGTTTTCCAGGTTTTACTGATAAATCAAGACAAGGCAGTAAATACAGTCATGGAAAAAGACAGAAGAAATCAGACAGTCTAATGCCTATACTAATGTTCTCCGATTCTGTCTTTATCATGAAGCAGAAGTGTTCAATATTTACCTTCTAAAAGCTTATGAAGATGTAGGCTCAACAAAGGAATGTAAATACCAACAACCAGATGTGGAACAACAATGGCAGGCTCTTCTACTCAAATTTTAACTGTGATGTATTCCTTTCAGTTCATTTGATGAAGACAAAATCTACGCTGAAATCTGTTTAGTGAGCTCACAATTGTCTGGTTAATTTCTCAACTGTCCCTTACAGATTTTTAGCACACTTCAAACCTCTAACAATCAAAGGTCAACAGTAGGTTTCATCATTTTATAAGATGCATCCTTTTCTTACACCTCCTCAAAATTTATTACTCCAAAAATTGACAACTGGATCCATGACGATGATACCTGTTGTATCTCAAGTACTTACATCTTGAAATTTTTTTGTTTGTTTATTTGGAAAAAATCATTCACCATTGAAAAAGCAGCAGATATTTTTTTGCACCCCTCCTATATTTATTTATAAAACACAAGTATGAGAATCTATACTTATATTTTATAAATAAAATATTTTGGAGAATCACTACTAATTGGATAAATATGTGAAGAGTAAATACAGTTTTTGCATTTGTTTGGGCTGGTGTGGTTTTTTACAATTATAAAGGCAATGATTGTTTGTAGCTATTATTTTTTTATTAGCATTTTTCCTTTATCATAAATCTGTTTAAATAAAATTGAAAATCATCTTCTGATCATTTAAGGCATACTGATACTTGACAGGAGAGTTTTAAAGAGAATAGGGAGAGCCAATTTGGGGAGAAGGCCTACATCACCCTCCTTTATAACATTCTGTTGTCTCTTGAGTAGGAATTCCTGAAAGAACAGAGGTAATTTAGAATTCTGAGCTAGATCCACCTTGCTGTCATTATATAGTATGGTAAAACCCTTTTTCCCTTCTAGCAAGAACATGTTCCCTGACCAGTGTTACGAGAACAATTTTGGATTCAAGGGAAGTTTACTTATATTTTAAGTAGATCTATTTAGAATTGAAAATTTGAGATATAATTTCCAGCACTGTTCCCAGAAGGAAAACATATTCAAATTCAAAATATCAATGTGATACATGCTGAATGGTACGATAATAAGTGTGCACATAGAATTAAGGATCATGATAAATGAGTCAAGTTCACATGACTGGCATTTCTAACAGACCACTGAGTGTTTCAGGTATCTTGTCCACAACTGATGAAAATATGGAGACTATGCTTACTAAAGGTGATGACACACATTAACCTATGTGAAGTTAGGTGGAAGAGAAAAGAGAATCTATACTTGTATTTTATAAATAAAATATTTTGGAGAATCAGATTCTGGACATCTTTACATTTAAGCTAAAGGAAAGGCTTGTATGATTTAATTCATTGTCTACCTTTTAGAACTGCCTGAAGAGTAAATCATAACCCATACTCTGTGGTATTTTTTTCCACTAGTGGCAAAATAAATAAAGTAACCAGTAACAGAAGAACCTGACATTTTTTTTTTCCTTCTACCTTTCAAAAGTCATCAAAAGGGGTTGGTGCAACCACTACCAATATAGCAATAAGAAATATTTCTATTAAAGTTTATAATTTAAGAAGTGCTTTTACATGTAATCTTTTGGTCTATCAAAATTCTACAAGGCAATTATAGGGTCCTTATTATTCTCCTGACTTTGAATTGTAAGTTTCATAAATAAAATTATAAGTTTCATAACATAATTAAGATCAGAGGTTAGTAATCAGTAGAGTCAGAATTCACTTCAAGTTTTCTGAGGTCATGACCACGCCCTATTTTGTTTAGAAAAACTGAAAATCTCTAGATGAAACATGTTGAAGACATAGATTGTTGTCTTTGCATGGGCCTCATTAAGATTAATCAAGTATGAATTTACCAAGGCCTTATTGTGGGAAACAGTCGGTCTCAGGGGTTATCTCTGAGTACTTATGTGAAAAAAGGATAGCTTCTTTATACTTTCTATAATAATAAATCAGCTGCCTCTGGGATTTGTAAAATTAGAACACATAATACTTCCAACATGTTAACTATGCCTAGCAAGGAAGGAGAGCATCTGCACCTTCCTGAGGTGTTTAGCTATTCTTCAATCGCTAAACGTTTGCCAATTAGCACTGCCAAAGAGAAAAAGAGAATTATTTATTTCTTACTCACACATCTTGTGTGTTCTAGACCAAAAGGCATTGCTGTTGTTACTAATGAATGACAGGCTAACTGGAAGGTGAACTTTTCCAGAGAGGAAAAAATATCGCAGTAAAAAAAAAAAAATAACCTCATGGCTCTGTATTGGGAAGGCAGGTCTGGCTCTTGCTTCTTCCCTCAGATAAGTTTTATTCTCCAATTCTTTGCCATAAAAAGAAGCAGTTTATTTATATCTAAGGCTAGAGATGCAGCAACTCAGCAAACTGCTAGAGGAAACAAAGCAGGGTGTGCTCTTCAGCTCCCAGAAATGGTGGTTTGACTCTGGCCTTGACTGGGTGATGACCACTTCTACAGCTCCCAGAGGACAGAACAGGCGTGGTTCCTTCAAGGATCTGCTTGGCAGGAACAAATGTTTGCGTTCAAAATATCATGTTCTATTAATATTACCAAAAGGGATGGCTTATTGTGGGAAAAGTAAGATTCCTTTTTTTTGGTAATTTATTTATTTTAATTAGGTATGTATGACAGCAGAATGCCTTTTGATTCATTGTACACAATTGCAGCACAACTTTTCATTTCTCTGGTTGTACAGGATGTAGCATCACAACATATGTGCAGTCATACATGTAACTATGTAAATGATCATTCCCTGATCTTTCCCTCCATACTCTTCCCTCCCCTTTGCCCAATCAAAGTTCCTCCATTTTTCCATGCTCCCCCCTCCCATCATGGATCAGCATCCACTTATCAGAGAGGACATTTAGCCTTTGGTTTTGGGGGATTGGCTTACATGGTATTCTCCAACTCCAACCATTTACCTGCAAATGCCAGGATTTTATTTTCTTCTAACGCTGAGTAATATTCCATTGTGTATATATACCACCATTTCTTTATCCATTCATCTATTGATGGGCATCTAGGTAGGTTCCATAGTTTAGCTATTGTGAATTCAGCTGCTATAAACATTGATGTGGCTGCATTACTATAGTGTGATGATTTTAATTCCTTTTAGTGTTAAGTTCTTCCTTCTCAAATCTATGTACAGAACAAAGGATGACTATAGGAACAGGCTAATGGATGCTTTGAATTCAGTTCCCTTTGAATGTTTTCTATATTCTTTTTGCTGATTTAGAAACCGTGTACTATCCAATTAAAGAAGTGTGCAAAACATGGCCCAAAGACAAATTGCTCATCTCAGGTGGCACATAACTTGCTCAGACCTTATTATTGGGAAAGAAAAACCCAAGAGAAAAAGAGACCAAGGGGTAAACTACTCAGTAATCTTGTCATGCGCCTTCTGCCACACATTCATTAGAACACCGGATTTTTTAAAGCTGAGCACGTAGATTGCTACTTGCTGAAAGATATTGGTTGGTGAATGAGAATCACAGTCTCTGACTGAACTGGTTTAAACAATGAAAAACTCTAGTGGGCTGAAAACTATTGCAGATAAAGCAGAAGTTAGTGGATTCAACCATATGCTCATGATCTTTTGAATTTTTTTCACTTTATGATCTCAGAAACTTGGAAATAATTTCTATGAGTATTTATTGAAATTGCAGAATCCTCCAGAGATAATGCTGTGACCTCTGAAATTAAAAATGGCTATGCAATGTTTCCTGCAACATTAGAACAAATTTATGTTTAGAAAGCTAATTATAAAATGTTTTGAAGTATTTTCCTTACCTCTAAAAGCTCCTTTTAGTACCAGATAATATGATCTTGTAGGCAATTTGCCTGTAGGCTTTGATATTTTTTCCTTATTTCTCATAATTCTGGATTTGTTTATAGATGGAAAATTAAAAAGAATTCATGTCATTCAAAGTTCCCTCCAACTTGCTAGTGATCTCAGTGTTTCCATCTTGCCAATCACTTTCTTCTCTCTTTTGAAAAAGATTAAAATTATATTAAGTAAAATTGCACATACATACATACACATTAATTATATATATAGGCAAATATGTACATGCACATATATTCCAGACTTAATACAAGCATTTGTATTGTTAACCTTTACTTGAGTCCAATTATATCAACTGTCCTTTAGTATAGACAAAACTAGAGATAATATTCAAATATTTAATAATTCAATAGCAGAAAAGTCATAATGGTTATCTAATAAAGAATAAGAAGAACAACTTCCTTTGTGTGTACAAACTCTGAGCACCAGCTAAAGAGACAACCAGAAAAAAATTATTCAGAGATTTTTAAACAATAATTATCATGAGGGATTAATATTTCAGCAATATCATTAATACTCTGGTTAACATTTGAATGAGTATAAAAATCAAAACACTTTCTAGTTGGGTGTGGTGTTCCTAAGAAAATGAAGGAAAGATATGTGGCAGAGGAGGATTAGACTAGAACTTATGAACCAGTTCCAGAACCTCTCCATGGGAACACTAGCATGTAATTTATTCATGGTAAATTTGGTGTCCTTATTGAAATTGAAATGAATCAGCTATAATTGTGGCAATCATTCTCAATTAGCACCTGGAAAACTTTCTGCATAAAGAAAAAAAAAGAGGCCAGACTCTCTTTTAGAGAAGTAGTAAGACATAGGGAACGCAGAAATATCAACAGAACACAAATAACTTGATCAAATCATGCATATCTCCACCTTCTCTTTCTTAAAAAAAATGCAGAAAGTTGTGGTGCTAGAGAAATGGCAGGGAGTTTTATAGTGATATGCTGAGGGGCCAATGAATTGCAGATCTTAGAAAATATCTATCAAAATTTGTTCTCAAATATCACTGATCAATCCAGAATTGCAAAGGTTGAAGGACTGAGATGAACAGATTTTACCAGATAGTACCATCATCCAGGAAAAACAGAGCATGAGAGAATGTGAATTATGTTCCTAGTTGGGTTCCAGCGAAGGTAGGTGTTTGGGGTCCTGGGTACCAAATTTCAAAAGTTTCAGCAGAATTAATGTCCTAAGTATACATTCTTTACTTTGGAGCCCTCAAAATGTTGGTTACTAGTTATAGTAGTAGATAGGGCTAGTAGCCAAAGGAGCACAAGGGGGTTAGGAACAGGGGCCATTCTGAACCTGGTTATCTTGATAGAGACCAAGTGAAAAACCTATAAAGGAATATTTGGATAAAATATTTACTAATCAATTAGTTATCACTTAATGTGCAGGTAATATAAGATACAGTCTTGGAGTTAAGAAACCAGAAGGGCAATCTGATACACCATCTTCTATCATCCCCAAACAAAAATACACCAAACAGCACAGTAGGCTCAGAAAGTCCCAACTTTTCAATGGTTAACAATTCAAATGGGTCTATTAAACACAAATAGTATTAAAAATTGTAGAAAAGAGCCATAAAACTTAAAAAAGACAATAAAAATAGTTATCAGTAAATATATTGTTATAAATTAAGACAAAATTTTAATGATGCATTCCATCATGAATTTTGTATGTGAAAGAAGAATAAAGAACAAAAATATGTAAAGATATGACCTGAGAATAAGAAGAGTATTATCAACTGGTAAAAATGTAAACTAGCAAAATCAGGAAAGAAAAATTATCACAGAATTTAAAATAAATTTCAGTGAAGGCTGAAAGAAGAGAACATGTGAAATTATAGTAAGGAAGATGGAAGATAGAAGTGAACACACACACACAGAGTCAAGGATTTAAGGAAAAAAGAAAATGTAAAAAAGAAAATGATTTAGAAAATAGTCAAAAGAGAAAGTTCTATATTAACAGAATATATGATCTAAAATATAGAAGGATACCTGGAAGTTGTATTGTGTACCAGGAAAAAAATGAAATACAATGATCAGCATTAAAGATATACTCTATCTACTAAAGTTATTAAAATTTTAAAATAAGGAAATATTGAGATTTTAAAAGAAAGAAATGAATATTTTGACTACAAGGCAAAGATCAAGTTACCTGTAAGGACAGAAAAAAAAAAAACTTAAATGAGCATTTCTTTAGTTTACTTTACCCTATTATGCAACTTCAGAAGACACTGAGCTTACAACATTCTTAAGAAGAAAAAGGTTGAGATGAAGATCTATATTGAACTAAGAGTTTTCACCTATGAAGCTATAGAGAAATAGTTTTTCCTAAGAATCTCTTGAGGAATCTAATAGAGAATGAGTACAGTATGCCAAGAGTTAGCGTTTGAAAATTTTGTCAGAGTTGCAAAAGCCATCATCAAATATATAGAAGTATAAAACTAAATTGTTACAGAGCTACTCTGGATTAGATAGAGGGGAGTGAAGGGAGGGGAGGGTGTGTGGGAGTGGGAAGGACAGTGCAATGAATTGGGCATTATTATCCTGTATGCATATATGATTACCCAACAAGTGTAATTCTACATTATGTATAACCAGAAGAATGAGAAGTTATACTCCATTTATGTATGATATGTCAAAATGTATTCTACTGTCACTTATAACTAAATAGAACAAAATTTTAAAAAGAAAGAACATAGCTAATATTCTTAGTAATGTAGGAGGAGAAAGGAAAAAAGGAGATAATTCTGAGGGCTGATGTGGAAATATCAATATGGTAATAACCAAAGTGCATGCAGTTGAAAAGCATTAAGTCTGTCGGATCAATAAAGACACAAATTTTGCAGTGTCACATATTTTTGACATTGTTCCACCTCTTGTGTGTAGACATGTTAGGTAATAGATAGGACACCTTCTTGATATCCTATAATCTGTCCCCTCCAAAATGTGAAGTCCAAATCAATTATTTAGGCATGAAGCATCACATAATACAGTTCCTGGTACATAGTGGCATTCAATAAATATGTGCTATTTAGGTATGACTTATCTCCTGTATGTTTTCTCAAAAAAATAAATGCTATCATTTTGCCTCATGCCAAACCATTTCCAGAATTTTCTATGAGCCAATAAGAATCACCATAAGACAGCTTATGAAAAACCTGTGAGATTTTGGAAAGATATTAGTTTATAAAGGGATGAGGGAAGCATTTATTTATAAGTAATCCCCAACTCTGCCCATGCCACTCAAGCCACAGCAGCTTTGTAAAACCATAGCTTAAATCCAAAAGATCTTCTTTATTATAAATTAGTATTTATGGTGTGGTATTGGCACAAAAATAGAATTTAAGACCATTGGAATAGAATAGAAGACCCAGAGACATACCCACACAAATACAGTTTGCTCAACCTAGACAAAGGTGCCATAAACATACATTGGAGAAAAGAGAACTTTTCAACCAGTGGTGCTGGGAAAACTGAAAATTCATATATAGTCTATTGAAATTGAACCCTTGTATCTCACCCTGCACAAAAATCAACTCAGAGTAGATCAAGGACCTAACCATTAGACCAGAAACCCTGCACCTACTAGAAGAGAAAGTAGGCCCTACTCTCCATCCCATTGGCTCAGAAATGAACTTCCTTAAAAAGACTCCTAAAGCACAAGAACTAAAATCAAGAATCAATAAATGGGATGGCTTGAAACTACAAATCTTCTTCACAACAAAGGAAATAATCAAGAACATGAACAGAGAGCCTACAGAATGGGAGAAAATCTTTACCACCTGTATTTTAGATAGAGCATTAATCTCCAGGATCTACAAAGAACACAAAAATCTTAACACCAAAAAACAAATAACCCAATCAATAAACAGACAAAGGAACTGAACAGACACTCCACAGACGAAGAAATACAAATGGTCCAAAAATATATGAAAAATGTTCAACGTCTCTAGCAATTAGAGAAATGCAAATTAAAACTATAGGACATTCCATTCCACTCCATTAAGAATGACAATTAAAAAGAATACAAGTAACAATACATGTATGGTGAGGATGTATAGAAAAAGTTTCACTCATACATTGCTGGTAGGACTGCAAATTGGTGCAACCACTCCAGAAAACAGTATGGAAATTTGGAATGGAACCATCATTTGACCCAGTGATCCTACTCCTTGGCATATACCCAAAGGACTTAAATCAGCATACTATAGTGGTGCAGCCACATCAATGTTCATAGCAGCTCAATCCACAATAGCCAAGCTATGGAACTAACCTAGGTGCCCTTTAACAGATGAATGAATAAAGAAAATGTGGTATATGTACACGATGGAATATTACTCAGCTATAAAGAAGAATGAAATTATGGCATTTGACGGTAAATGGATGGAACTGTAGAACATCATGTTAAGTCAGTCCCAAAAAACCAAAGGCCAAATGTTTTCTCTGGTATGTTGATGCTAACTCATAACAAGGGAGGGTAGGGAGGGGAAGTATAGAAGTACATTGTATTAGAGAAAGGGGAATGAAGGTAAGGAAGGGAGGATGAGAATAAGAAAGAAAGTAGAATGAATCAGACATAACTTTCCTATGCTCATATATAAATACATGACCAGTGTAATTCCCCCCATGTCCAGCTACAAGAATGGGATCAAAATCAGAATGAGTTTCATTCCATGTATGTATAATATGTGAAAATGTACCCTACTGTCATGTATATCTAAAAATAACAAAAAACCAAAAAAAAAAAAAAACTAACCTAAATTGTCAGCCAGGCACAGTGACTCACACTTCCCAGTGGAGGCTGAGGCCAGAGGATCACAGGTTTGAGGCCGACCTCAGCAACTTAGTGAGACTCTTTCTCAAAATAAAAAGGGATGGGGATGCTTGGTGGGAAAGTGCCTGGGGCACTTTCAATCGCCAGCACCAAAAGAATAAACAAATGAATAAAAATAAAACATAACTAACCTGTTAAGAAAAATGTAGATCAGAGCAGCAAAATTTTATATATGTATATATGTTATATTATATATACATTATATTATATATATGTTATATATATAATTAAGGAATATTATATAAACATAATTAATGAAATAACAGAAATTACAAAGGAGATGAGGGGAAAATCTGAGAATTTACCGATTGTCTTGAGTGTTAGAGCTAAGGGTGAAACACAGCATGAAACTAACACAAATTTAGTAGAAGTATAATTCTATTTAACTATACAAAATTGAATTTAGAGAAACAGTATACCATAGATGTAAACTGCCAACATAGAAACAAGGGAGAAATGAGAAAAAGGCAATATTTAATTTTTTTTCATCATCTGCATAAATGCAGAAGTAAATGCATTTGATGAAGTCATTATGTAAGGGTAATAATCTCTAGATCTGTAAATAAAGCTTTGTAAATATTAGAAAAATATTAGAAAAAAGTGACAAATATAATGTACAGAGGGAGAAAGACAGAAAGAATTTATTTTACGAAATACACTCTTACTCTGGGGTCCGTCAAGTCCAAATCATGAAGGGTGGGCAGATCCGTAAAGTCAGAAGAAACTGCTGCTACAGGTCAAGTCCAAATTCAGTCTAACATAGTGTTCCCTCAGTCTGGGGGGACAACAGTCTCTTCTCTCCGAAGACCTTCAAGAGATTGGATGAGGCCCACCCATATTATGGAGGGTAATCTGCTTTATTGAGCCTAAAGACTTAAACTTTAATCTCCTTTAAAAAATGTAGAGAAACATCTTAGACTTTTATTTGCCAAAATATTTGGAAACTATGACCTAATCAAGTTAACTAATTTAATCTAGTCAAATTAACATATATATCATGTATTCACATAGGGGTGTGTGTGTGTGTGTGTGTGTGTGTGTGTGTGTGTGTGTGTGTGTGTTTAAAGAATGCCAGGTTTTTCTGTGCTATATCTTTTGGTAAAACAATTTCCTGAATGTTGCCTGGTTTCATCAAATAGATGCTTTAAACCAACTGACATACCTCTTCACCTCTCTAATATTAAACTTGATGATACCAACTCCTATTAGTGTATTTTTCTCTGTTCTTCCATTTAGTATTGGCGTGCATTACCAAGTTTCATATGAGCACATGACCATACACTTGAAAGATTATATTTTCCATCCTCCTTTGCAGATAGGTGTTGCTAAGTTTTGCCAGCATGTTACAAAGATGAGTGCACCTTTAAATGTTCTTCTTTAAAAAAAAAATGCAGTTAGTGCTGCCCATATTCTTTCTTTGCCCTTTCCTCAGACTGAATGCCAGAGTGGTACTCACTAAAGTTTAACCCTCTAGAGAAATAAACTACACATGGAGATGGTGGAGGAAAAAAAAATGAGAAGAGCCTGGATCTCTGCAACTTATTGAACTGAGCTGGCAGTTCTGGGATAATCCACTTATCCTGGAGTAATTAAGACACTATGTAAGATATACATAAACTTCTTTCCAATCTAAGCTCTATCTGGGGCCTGTTTATTATGAGTAGTATGCATTTTGATAATGGCATTTTAGGGAAAATGTTCCTATCACAAGCACTGTGATGGTGTGTATATGTACATGAAGGTTTTTTACTAGGTTTTTTTTTTTTTGTATTTTCTATATTTTGAAACTTTTAGAACTTTTATTTTAAAAACGCTCTGTGAAAAGATTGTACTCATTTATGTTGACATTCTCTGTGTATGCTAATAGTAACATCCGTGAAACCTAATTCCTTAGGATGACTCTATGACTTAAGAGAGATGAAAGATAACAACTCTCTCTGTTCAGTAACTTTTTACATCCTGTCTATCACCCAACTCCTTTGCTAGCATTTCCCTTAAATCTTATAATTACTTTAAGATAGGAAATATAACTGAACTTGAAAGGATTGGGAAAGAAAAACTGTATTTGCTTTTCCTTTGGGGCTTGAAGAAAGAAAATAATCATCTTAATTACGTAGTACTTTTCATCTTTAACCTGGCTTTCAATAATTAAACCTCCAATTATATTAATTAAAAAGAACACTTTAAGATTAATTATATTGAAGGAGCATATCAAAGGAATTTTCTTCTGAATTTTGCTTTGACGTCCAATGTGACTTACTCTCCACTCTGTTCAAATTGCCCTCTCTTGTGCTGCTCTGATTACTCTGTGCTCATTCAGCTTCAGAGGAAGAGATGCTGAAAGCCCATTTGGAGCTTTTATCTGGAGACTCTCAACCCTCCCCCTTCACCCTTTGTTGCTTTGACATACAGTCAATTGGACAATCACTCATTGTAAAAATGCCCTGCTGATAAAATAGAATTTAGCCCTGTTTTACTTTGTTTACATGAATATTTTCCAGGAGATTTGGGGCCCAAAGATTTTTTGACAGCCACTCCCAGATCAATTTAACAATGATTCCGGAGGTAAAAAGGAATCCAGAGCAGCTCTGGTAGCTGCCCCTTTTAGCCCACGGCTTGGGGAACACCAGACCCACTTTCCCTTGGCCTGTGTTGCTCTCTTGAGGAGCACAGCAGGTTCCCAGCCATTTGCTGACGCCCAAACTGTCAGGACAGAGGCAATTAATGTGGTAATGAGAGTTTGGCATCCAAAATGTTATTTCCTGCAGGGCTTGTCACATATTTCGGAGAACATTAGGAGCAGACAAAAATCTGCTTCTTCCCTTCTCATCCCCAAATCCTTGGACTTTGAAAAGCTCCTACATTAGCAGCTACTGGAACAACAGATTGACAAGAGGAAGAGGGAGGGGAGCACTTGAAATACCTGAGCTAAGACTAGTTGATAGGAGGTGCAGTGATACTAGGACTCAAACAAATGCTCAATATATATGTTTCTCTGTACTACTGACTTTCACACACTAGCATTTGTTCAATGAAGATTCTCTCCCATTTTCCTATGGGGGACCAAATTTCCTTCAGTATTGGAGCTGGTGTCACCTCTTTGCAGAAAATTGCATAGCCCTATTGGGGATAGCACAAGAGCTTAAGGACATAGTTATGGCAAGCTTAAATTTCTGCCACAAAGTAACAATTTTGTGAACACATAATGACTCCATAACTGAACTTGATTTTGTGACAGGGAAGTGTTTAATTTAAAGTATGAGGTGAGAAAAGCTATGAAAAATACTCTCATTTGAAATTTCCCCCAAGTGAAACTGCAGAACAAGCATCGTCCTTTAATATAGTCTCAGTGCACTATTTAATAATTGTATTACACAACAAATACTACAAACTCATCAATGTGCTACAACTTTTAATCAATGAATTAAGCAAACAACTTTGATGAATATTGAAATAAGTTGATAATGCTTTCGGGGAAGGGGGGGGAGGTTGTTGAATTTTTTCAGGTCATTTTTGTCCCATTTTTATTTTCGACAATTTTGTGATGAAGCTTAGGATGTCAATGTCAGATTCATCACCCTAAGGTTCTGTGATCTATATGATATAGCATGCTTTTCCTGAGGAGATAATCATTTGAAGGTGCCTTCCCACTGTGTATGAAACCCTGTAGCAGCTGGGCTACCCATGTGTGCATTTATGGAGCACTTTGAGGAGAGTGGTGCTTTGAGAATAGTTTCATAACTGGACTGTGATGGTCGTGCAGCTGGCAACTGTGTTTCCAGTGTACCTAAATCCACATCCTTTTTCTAGCTATACAGCCCAAGAACACAACACGCTGCAGTTGTCTGTTGCCTTCATCTGTGTCCACAGAGACCAAACCAAGCTCTCCTGCATAAAAGTCAGCATTACATCACCCCCGACAATGGCCTGGGTAATAATCCACCATCATTTTACTCTCTACTCCCCTTAGCCTCTTAAACACAGGTCTACAAGGAATATAATAACTGAAATGTTAAAAAGAAATATTTCTATTCTGTCCCTAGGAAAAAAAAGAGTAGATCACTGACATGTTCAGAGGAAGAAATGTAAATGGCAAAAGATAGAATGAGATAAATAGTAATAGTGTACTGTTGCTCAAAAGTTAACCCTATATAGTGGCCTGAAAGAGTAGCAATGTGCTCAGGATCATACAGTGACAGTCTGATTATTAGGGGACTGGAACCATGTATGCTGAGTGTAGATGCTGACTGTAGACCGGAAACATCAAACAGCTGGTGGATGGAACAGCTGGAGCTTCTTGGTCATCTCTTTAGTTCCGTGGGGTTTCTCTAGCATGGTAGCACCAAGGACTTCTTTCATGGTTGTCAGACTTCCATGTGCATGTGTTCCAAAAGAGTGAACTTGAAGAGAATTCTTGCATGATGTATGAAAGTCTCAAGAGACACACCACCACGGAAACTACAATCTGCTTATTAGTATTGTATGACAGATGACAGCAAGTTGTTGAGGCAGCCTATATTTAATGGGGAAAGGATCAAAATCTATTGTTTGATAAGGCAAGTGTCAAAGAATTAATTGACTTGTTTTAAAACCACAAATAAGAATGTTCTTTGTATTCTCTTATTTCTAATCCTGATTCATAATATTAACAACAACAGTAATGATAATTTATCAGATGCTTAATATTTATAAGCACAGTAGGTACATCACCTCTAAAATAGTCTCTAAAGTAGTTACTTCTCTTATTCTGAGTTTAAAAATGAATACTAAAACTTGGAGAGTTTTCATTACATGCTATGTCTTACTGCTTGCAGGGGTGGGTGAAATTTATTTCTATCAGGACCTTCATACTCTAAAAGACTTTCTTCAGCAACTCTAACTACTATCCAACTTACCTATCCTTGTAACTTGATAGTCTGTCTGGTATTGATGCATCCAGCCAGGTATCCTATATTATTTTACTTAAGTTTCTGTTAGATCATTTTATGTCTTGTTAACTTGAAAAACAAATAAGTTAAATAAAAGTGCTATTATAGAGATGAGAGATGTGTCACTCCTGTGCATGAATTCATTACAAGCTCTTAAAAAAAGTATTGGATAGTAAAAGAAATCAACTTGTGAAACCACTATTAATTTATGATGACACAGGGTAAAACTAAAAATAAGGAGATATTTGTTGCTGATTGGTAACACCTGGAAAAACCGCTGAGTGGTTTTCTCTTAATGGGAACATTCTGAAGTATTGTATGACAGATGACAGTATTGTCCAGTATTATTACCTCCTCTTCAGCAGGAGTTATTAAAAGAGCCTATGAGCCAAGTCACTTAAATCATCAATAACATTCATGTAAACATCCACTGAGTACAGCCAAATATATCATTATGGAGAAGCGTGGCAACCAAATCAGGGCACAGAGTATATTAAAACTGCCCATTAATATGCTCTACATAATAATATAAGAACCAAAATATACCATATACTCTGAGGGGCTTGAATTTCTATATATGTGTGTAATTTCAAGTCAATTATTTGATAAAAAGATGATACAAAAGATCAATCATTACACTTAAGCAACTCTTAAGAATTCTTGATTTTATTCTTCTGTAATATTTTAACTTAAAGCTATTCAGATAGTGACCTGAAGTTTGTATATCTAATAATAAAAATAATTCACACATGCTAATTATTCTGATTTGATCACTGCACAACATACACATGTATTGAAATGTTACACTATATCCCATAAATATTTTAACTATTTTTGTTAATTAAAAATAAAATACAACTAAAGAAGGAACTTTTCACAGGCAATATTATACATACTTAAATGATTTGAGATGATGAATCTTTTGAAAACCAGACAAGTCAGACTAAATTTGTATTAAATTTATCTAACAAATGTCCCAGTCTTTATGGTTTATCACATTCGCTCTTAAATATGAAAGTTCCCTACACTTCAACTCATTGATACTTAAAGTTAGGGTATTAAGATTTAGTTATTAAAACATGAGTTTTGAAAGGATAGTTTTCTAGAATGAATGAAGGATTTTTCACCTAAGATTTCAATATATAAATTCAGTTTGTGCTACTGAGCACATGTAATACTTAGGGCAAGTATCTAAATCACTTAGTGGTTTAATTTCACATTTAGAGATCAGAATATTAGGGATTGTATTTCAAATGTACTTTTTCCTGGAATGGCTTATACATGATATGCATGATTATCTTTGAATCATGGGGGAGGAAGGAACATCATAACTCTGTAAATTGGGAAATGAGATGTAGTGTCTGTGGCTGATCACATTGCTAGTTGGTGAAAAATTTCTCCCAAGCCATATTCCCATCACAAACCAAAATAAGTTTACTGACTTCAGACTGCATTTCTTTGGATTAAATCTTTGCTCTCAAAGAAAATAACAAGCCCCAAAGTAAGAACTGTGTCTCAGATCACCAAAATTGACCTTTTTACTGTATCAAGTGCATTGAGACAAACATTGATAATTTGTAATTTTTTTGGCTCAGGATTATTACCACTTCTGAAAGGAATGACATGTGAATCTCCTTCACATCCATCCTTCTTCTAAATAGAAATAAGATAAAAGAAAGAACTTTGCTTTTCAGAAGATGTAGGGCTTAGAACTAGACTACCAGATTCTATAATCAATTGAATAAATAGCTAGAAATCTTGTTTGTTCTTGGGAAGTCCACCATATATAACCATTTATTAAACATTATAAGCTGACTCAAAAACTCAGAGTGAATATGCTACCTCATTTCCACCCCAGTCTTTGTGTAGTTACATCCTATCACGAACTTCATTCTTTGAAAGTGATATCTCCTGCTACAAAGTTATCCCTAAACCCAAGCCATTCTTATTTGATGAAAAGTCTAAAGCCTAATTGTCTCTTTCTTTGATTTACCACTGTTATTTTATCCACTAGTGTTTTCTTCTTGAAGCAGCACCCTGAATTGTCTCTCTGAAGTCCCTCTTGTCTATTGAACACAAAGTACCTAGAGTGAGAATTATGAAATATAAATCCAATAATATATTTCCCCTGCTAGAATCTCTTTCATTAATTTCCAATGCACATACAAGAAAATGTAAACTCTTCAAAGCCAGCCTCAGCCACTTACTGAGACCATATCACAAAAAAAGGGAGGGAGAAGGGAGGGCTAGGGCTCAATAGTTACGTGACCCTGTGTTCAATCCCGAGTACCAAATAAAATAAAATAAAATAAAATAAAATAAAATAAACAAATAAGGAAATAGAAAAAAAAAGAAAATGCACTCATACCTGGCCACAACGCTGAGCATTATGACCCTTCCTTACCACTCCCATGTCATCCCCTTCTACTCTGCTCATACAACACAAGTCAACATCACTGACCTTTTTTCTATTCTGCAATACTGATATTTTTTATGCTGTTAGAACCTTTGAAGTTGTATTTATTCTTCCTGAAACCCGAGGCCCCAGAATGTCAAGTGTGGCTCTTTTATATAAAATGTACATCTTTCATTTCCACCAGCCAGTCACTTTCTACTTTATTGACTAATTTTATTATCATTTAGGTACTAATCATTTTAGTAAAAATATTTTTTCCTCATGTATTTATTCTTTAAAATTTCAAATTTCTCATTACCTGTATTTATCATTGAAACATGAGTTCCTAAGAACCATTTTTCAGGATTGCTAGAATCTGCAAATGTGCCTGATGCATAAGTAAGGTCTTTGTAAATACATGATGAATGTTTTTTTTTTTTTTTAGCACATTTATAGATAGATGTCAGACATAGAATACATAAAAAATCTTTCTACTCCATTATTGCTGTTGTACTTTACTGTCACTTAGTTCCAGACCTGAAGTATACAAGAAATACCAGAAAGGTAAACCAAGGTAATTCTAATTAAGGCAAAAGGAAAGAAAATTCCAGTAACTCCTCTAAGCAGCTGCAAGGCATACCTGGACTGTTAATGTTTCATCACAACTCATGAAAGATGCTGTAAGGTCACCCAGAATCAGGCCATGTGGATGAGAGGTTGGATTCGGACTGTGAAAGTATGCATCTGCTAGAGATTTTACTTTGTATGGCAACTAAATAGAGCTTCCCCACTAAGGTCTGCTTTGACAGGCTCTCTCAAGCATAATATTGTTTCACCTTATTCATACTTTAAGAATTCCCTGTGCTTGAGTGAGCATATTATTTAAAAGGAAGGCATTTGATCTTTCTGTTATGTTTTTTGCATCAGATGCAGCTGACTTCTTCCAAATCCCTCTTGTCTGTTTCCGCATTTCGCCAAACAATTCCAACCCTTTGACTTTCTGGCTGAACTCCTCTGATTTTTATTAAGACAAATAGAGTTCCAAGACCTTAAAAACAACAAACAGCAATAATAATAGTAATAATAGGAGTGATGATAAGAACTAACTTTTATGAAGCATTTGATGTGCATTGAACACCATGTTCAAAGCTAAGTAAATGTTATGAGGTAGGTGATGATATTTTCCTTCACTCATAGATAGAGAAACTCTTCTCATTCTACTTATTTATATACTTCAAGAAAGTGTTTTCTTGCCATGATTTCAATTATGCCTACATATTTTCTATCAACTTCAGTCACATGTGACCAACCAATATCATGATATCTCTTATTAAGAGTAGCAAAAGGACTTCAAACCTTCTCTTACAGAGTTCCTTGATGTAGGACATGACATCACCCATTTGTCTAGGCATCACCAATATTCCCACACCTCACCTTTAACATATCTAATCTATTACTTTTCCTTTTTATACTTCTACATATTTGGCCATTTGATCCCTCATATCCATCTAGTTTCATCTAGTATCATTTTATCAGCTGTACTACCCAATTCTGACTGTTCTAATTACAGCCACTATCTCCACCTCTACTCCACTAGTGTCTACACATTATCCAAAGTGATTTTATTTTTTATTAATGAAAATCACCAGATAATTTTCCTAGCTTTGAATTCCTAAATAAGTTTCCTTTGTTTTTTAAATAAAGAAGAGGCTCCTCTAAAGCATCCCTAAAGATTCATATCTCTTTCTGGCTTCATCCCATATAATGATCTTGCTCCAGGTAAGAAACCCTTCTGTCCCGAGACTACCACTGTGCAAATCCGATATAACCCCATGAAGAGGTTAGGTGGAAGAGAACCAGAACTCCCATCTCGACAGACCAGCAGAGCTCCTGGACAACACCAAGTGGCTAGAGGCTTTAGGGAGGCCATGTTAGAAGTGCATCTTCCAATTCTACTTGAGTTTCCTTTCTTGATGTCATGTGATATGGAGCACAGAAAAGCAATCTTTTCCAAGGGTCCCCTGTCCCACATAACAAAACTATGTGCAAATAAATGTTCTCATTGTTTTAAGATTTTTTTAAAAAAATGTGGAGTGATTTTTATATAGTGAAACGTTTAAAAATGAAAAATGAGGAAGTCTTTTAAGCTGAAAACTCAAAAGGCACATCCTGAAGATGAAGGGGAGTACTGAAGGAGTCAGCAGTCACTCCAGTGAACATAGAGAGTCATTTACAGAAGTTTACATTGAAGAGAAAGCAAGTTTAGAAGAGGTAAAAGACTGGTAAAAAAGAATTGAAAGGGTGAAATGGTGAAAGAAGATTTTAAGTGAGTTTTCTGAGCATAAATGATACATAATGCTTAGGACAATTTTCTAAAAAAGTTGTTCTTTGAACATAATTTCATGCCAGGAGTTGACAATGAAGAAAGAGATACAGGTTGTTCCCAATAGAAATATTCATGGTAATATGCCAGTTCTAAAAGTACAATGCAAAAAGATAGACAGAGATTATAATCAGCACTTAGTGCTGATTACGTGCACATTTTTTAGTGTTTTTGAAAATTAATTTATTCAAATTGAACAAATTATATTGAAATATTGGCTTAAATTGGACTAGTGAAGTTAAAATGTGAAATAGTTATGATTGGCTATGGATCTCATATTATAAACTTAATTGTGCACAGAATATAACTTTGTTCTCTACAATTGAAATTAAGATTCTGTGATGAGCTTCCTTTTTCAGAAGTGGGGAGAAAGAACACTTTTAGTTTAGCCTTTCTCCTACCTCTTATGCTGGCATATGTCAGGATTCCTTAGAAGAATGAATAATAACAGTTGGCCTTAGTGTTCTTCTATCCTACATCTGGAGATCCTTCCTGTTCCTTGTCGGACTGTGCATTTCCTGTGAGGTGTGTGTTAAGTGACCTTGTTGTGAATGAAAACTTTCCCTTTGTCTCACTGTTCTCTACAAGATATGTTGCTTCTCTTAGAAACAGGACCTCATGTTCTGCTATGTCCTTGGATGCTTGGAGACATATGATTTGGAATATTTGTAAATGGCTTAAAATGATTTAAAGTATTTTGTCATTTAAAATATTTTTCCTCTAAACACTACTCAGACATGATTTCTTGATCTGTATCATCCTAACTATAAAAATACTATGAGGGGTTTTCAGTTTCCAAATGGCTCCTCAGAAGCTAGGTTATAAACATCTCCTTTGTTATAGTTTCCCAAACCATTTGAACTTTCTGGCACTTACCATTTTGAAACTCAGGACAAGGAAGATTTTCTTATGGCGACTGAGCCATTCAAATATCTTCTGTTTCATATCTCTGATTCTTTATTCTTTTTCTTTGCCCAGTCAAGAGAATTTTATCTGGCTCAATTCTAGTAATTTGGTATTTCATATGTTTTTGCACATGCTTTATTTAAATCATATACTTTACTTGCTAAGTCTTGCAAAGCCGATATTTTTGAAGCAAAAATCACAGATTCCTGAAACAACATTTTTTTTTCTTTGTGCATGGGAAGAAGGGCAAAGAATAGAAGAGAAATTCTGGAAAATTAACTCTCAATGTTTGTTATTATAATACCATAATATTTTAGATACTTTTTCATTCATTCATTCTGATTGAGTTTAGATGCTTTATTTTTTTTCTTACTAAAATTTTCCTTCTGTATAGACTCTGAGTTATAAGTGACTGAGGATATTCTTATGAATGAAGATAAATGGGGTCCCTTGAAGGAAGACACTTGATAAAAGTTTATAAAAAAAATCAGCCTCACAAAGAGCTACCTTCTCTAGAGTCAAATAGAATAGTCTTCAGATTCATATTTTGCCATATCATCATCTCTACAGCTTTAAGTACATAGTGTAAACATTCTGATCTCATTAGTTAATCTTTGAAAAAGAGAATAATCACACCACTATCCTTTTGGCATTGTTAATAGGATAAATGCAAAACACACCCGAGGAATTTATTATAGACACATGTGCACAGTAAGCTCCCAATTCATCTATACAGGAAAATGAAGACTCTTCAAAAAGAGTTTTCACTTATAAGATGTCTGTGTTACCTCTCCCAAGCTGAGCTGGGTGGGGATGAAGCAAATTAGTTTCCTCCCTGTCAAACTTTAATGCAGCCACTTGTTGGTAGAATCATGGTACAGCTCCTATTCTTTTTACCCTTCTGGGAGAGAAGAAAATAGCATTTCCAATTAAAGCACACCAGGAATGGAATAAACCAAATGTCATCACCAAAGCTGAAACTGTATCAGGAAATAGAGAAAAGAGAGAAAAAAAAAAAAGACACAAAATTCTATTATAGAGTAGCTCTAAAACAGACATTGATTTATTTTCATTCAATTTAAAAATTAATGCTAACCTACTACATACTAATCATCTGGCTATATTCTATAATACATACAGAATAAAAAAATATGCATTCTATATAAAGGCTTTGCAAACTTTGGGGGTGATAATGCATATTAATATAATCATCAAATAATAATGATATTAATAAGTAATTTAATAGCACATATAATATGTACAAAGTACTACTATGAAACCTTGGCTTGTTTTGTTTTATTTAATTTCCATAAAAAATGCCTGTGAAAATGAAACAATTTATTTTTCTCATTTTGTATATAAGGAAATAGGCATTAGATGCTAAAGTAACATGCTCAGCTCAGGCTCTTACAGCTAGTATGTGGCTAAACTGGGATTTAAGCAGTGGCATTATGATCCCAGATCTTTCTCTCTTCACAATATACTCTGCTGCTCATTTTCGACTTTAGTTTGTTAGTAAGTAATTTAGATAGTAATTAAATTTGTTAATTTTCAAATAACAGCTAATAGCACATATATAACACATACTACATTTGTAATATATAATACCTAGAAGGAAAAATTCCTGTTCAGGTGGGGATTGGGAAAAAGACATTGAAATATATTTCTACTTGAGGAGAGATTTAAATGAGGATGAGAAGACAGGTTAAAAATCTCAGGGTATTTTAGGTATGGGAATGATTAAATGTGCAAGGTTATGAAAGCAGAGAAGCATAGGATGTGTTTTCCAAGAGAAAACTAAAGACTCTACTTTAGGAAAAGTCAAAGTTAAACAGAGACTTTGAAGTAGAAAATTTTTCAGAAAAAAAAATGGAAACCTTTAAAAATTCATGTGTGAGGATCTGTTATCCAGAGCTACTGGGTGCCGGACTACAGGCTGAAAAACAGGACATGTCATGAACAGAATAAACATAATTGCTTAAGTCTTTAGCTACTTAATACATACCTATTATTTATTCTCATAGGTTCTTTATAGAAAAAGTAACAATAATAACACTTACCAAAAACGGCCAAACTCTTTCAGAATATCTTGTAGAAATATAAAGCTAGGTAGAACTATTTGAAATAGAAAATAGAAGAAAGCATAAATCTACCCATCTACTCATCTGGCTACTCTTCCCCCTTCTTCTCTAGGTACTAGTGGAACATATCTCAACAATTCTTCATGAACCTATCTGAAAAGTAACACAGTTAACCTTTGGCCAGAGTGCCACTAAAAAGCACCTAAAAATGTAATTGTCTTATTAAATGTATCCCCATGTATTTTGTTTATTTTTATCTCCTCTACTTTTCTCTCTTTTTTTCATCTACTTAGTAGACAATAAAGTCTTCATTTTATTATTATTATTATTATTATTATTATTATTATTAATCTGTTTCTATGCTCTTGAACTGGTCAAGGTAGGTTGATGGGGCATGGCTACTTAATGGGTACTGTAGGCAAAAACTATTCAGGAATGTTCCTGACACACTCTTCCCTGCCATTAGCTGTTACTGCACATTGTTAAATGTTACTGGCATTAAATTAGAAGAGATCTTTTTCCTATAACTTGCTAACTCTTCTAGTGTAAAAGTGCCATCTCAGCGTAGATATTTACTACCTTTCAGAGGAGCCGATGATGTCAGTCAAGTCTAAGAGATTTGATTTCCCCTGAATCAGATTTGTATAGACAGAATGGACTTGTCACAGTAAATTAAAGCTTTTGGAACTGATTTGATCTGGCCACTCTATGTAAATATGGTTTTAAGAATATTTATTCATTCATTGCTGGGGATCACCTTGAGTAAGAATTTGTGTAAGACATCAGAGTACGTGATATATTTTAGGTGTCCCCTAACCTCCAGCTTCTTCTCTTGGAAAGTTTATTTATTTTATAGCCATACAGGGGAAAAGAAGATCATAGTACTACAAAAATCAGTTAGTATTGCTACCTTAGCAGTTTCAAGGATCTCAATAGATTACACATGTTTGGTGTAGCTGCAGCAATTCTTATCTATTTTGAAGATACACCATGGTAAACTATACTGACAGGCTTTCCTCAGTTGGTTTATTTTCCTAGGATGCATAATGATGTGACCTGAATACTGACTTATCCAAGAGTGATGTAGTACAAAATACCTGCAATTTCAAAACACATCGTAATGACTAAACTTCCACATAATCATTAAATACTGTGAATATTAAGTACTTTATGTGGAATCATTCAACATTAATATAAATATTTAGACATCAAAGAGAGAGAATAAAGTCAGTAAATTGACTTTTCACATTCTTTCAATCAGAAAATAATTTTTCCAACCTCTGTATTCTGCAGAAGAATCCAATTTAAAGAATTATAATAGTCTTTGAACCAAGATGAGTGGGTAATTAGAACATTCACATTTTCTAAGACAGAAAAGAACTGGTTCTGCACAAGGAAATTACATAATCACGTTATCTTGAGAAGGATAACAGGTTGTTTTTTAAAAGGATTGCTATCCAAATTGCTATTACAACTAATTCAAGTAAGAACTTCCTGGTGTTATGAAATCAAAATGCAAAATGGAATTTATCCTCATAATTGAATCAAAAAAATGAACAATATTTGTCACTTGAAATATAAGTTCATATGCTTCTTTCCATAAATAAAATAAAAATTGCAATGGACCTGATGATTACTCCTGCTGATTATCCAATAATTTCCTGTTTCATTATTCTCTTTTAACTATTACTTTGAGTAAAGTAAAGGAGAGGAGCTTTGAGTAAAGTAAAGGAATAGAGTAAATAAGGGAATAATTTCTGTTGAGCCACAAACTACTGTCTCTAAACTATCATACGAGAACTTTTTTTTTTCCTGTTCAATTCCAAACAATGGAATAAATCTCATTTATTAGTGTCTCAGTGCATTTGGGCTACTACAACATGATACACTAAACTGGGTGGCATTTAAACAATAGAAATTTATTTCTTACTGTATCAGAGCCTGGAAGTTGAACATAACTGTGCCAGTATGACCAGGTTCCAATGAGCCTGTTTCTGATTCACAGATGGTTACTTCTCACTAAGTTCTCTGATGCCAGATGTGGACAGGGCAAAAGAGGTCCCTTGGTCCCTTGTTACAAGGCCACTGGTGAAAAGGCACTGATAAAGGCAGCACCCTGATGGTCTAATCACTTCCTCAAGGTGCCACTCCCTAATACTATGGAACTAGGGATTGGTTTCAACATATGAATTTAGGAAGGGGAGGAGGGGACAGATATTCAAAACCATAGCAGTTAGAACAACGGGGGCTGGGGGGGGCAAGGGGGGAGAAGGGCAAGATGTTATTAATGTCATTCACTAAGATAAAAGATCCTATCAAATATCTATGAGTCAGCAGATCATTGTGACAATTAAAATGCTTGGATAGACTCACAAATGGACCCTGCCATTTAGCAGACAGTTTCAATGAATATAAGAAGTCCCTCTTAGCTGATCCTTTCCCTTAGATGGTAGACACAGACTATCTATTATGTATGGAATTTACTTGAATAAAATATGCCAGTAGCCTCTTCCAGAGTAATTTCACATAGAAGATGTACTTTATAAAACAAAAGCAGATGTTGCCTCTAGGGCCTGTCACATACTGCTATTTCCTTCTTGGCTTCATTACCAAGATTTCATACTGGTATTGTTTGCCCAGGTTTCAAAGTAATTTAAACAGTTAACATTTCCTAAAATTTCTACACAATATTTAGTAAAAATCTAAGAATTTATTTTAAACAACACAGTGTGAATGATTCATGATAATTAGGTTTAAATTCTGATTCTTTTCCTAATTGTGTATTTTTAGGTAAATCAGTTAGACTTTCTGAGTCCTTATTTTCTTTTTTACTTTTGCACAGCAAAGGAATCTATTAACAGAGAGAAAGTAAAAATCTATGCAATTGAAAAATTTGCAAACCATATGTCAGGTAAAGCATTAATTTCCAAAAAATTTAAGGAACTCTTATATTTCAATAACCAAAAATCTAATAACTAAATTTAAAAATAGGCTAAAGACATACAAATTGCCATCATGTACATGAAAAGATAAATTTAATGTGAGTAATCATTGGGAAAATGATCAAAACCATAATGAAATAGTGCTTTGAATGCTTTAGGATGACTAGACCGAAAATAAAAGACAAGTATTAATGAAAATGTGGAGAAATTGTAAACTTAGCATACTGTTAGTAGGAATGCAAAGTAGTGTAGCTGCTGCTATGGGAAACTGAAAAGAGTCCTCAAAAAATTAATGATGTCACTGTCATACTATTCAATAATTCTATGGGGTTTTGTATGTTGTTTGTTTGTTTTTTCTTTTTTTCTACCAGAAATTGAACCCACTGAGCCACATACAGCTGGTTTAATTTTTTGAGACAGGATCTTTCTATGTTGCTTAGGGCCTTGCTAAATTGCTGAGGTTGGCCTCAAACTTGTGATCCTCCTCCTTCAGCCTTCCAAGCTGCTGAGAATACAGACATGCATCCTACTTCTGAATGAATATGCAAAAGAATTGAAATCTGATCTTGAAGAGATACTAAATCTTTCTTGTTCACTGCAGCATTGTTTACTATAAACAAAATGTTGGAGCCATCTTATCATTCATGAACTGATGAATAGTTAAATAAATTTATTTATTATTGTATGTTACTTAATAATTTACAATAAAATGTTATTAAACCTTAAAAAGAAAGGAAATTCTGTCATTTTGAAAACATGGATGAACACAGAGGAGATTGTGTTATGTGAAATAAGCAAATCACAGAGGAAAAAATATTATAAGATTTCATCAATGAATTCATGTGATGAACCTATAATGTTCAAACTTAAAGAAACAGAGAGCAGAATATGCTGACCAAGGTCATGGGGGAGGGGAAATAAATGTTAATTAAACAGTATAAGGCTAGATCAATACTTTCTAGAAATTTGCTGTACACAATTTTGCTGATTGTTAATACTTTTATACTGTATATTTAAAATCTGATAGCAAGGTGCCTCTCATTAAAGTGTTCTTACTTCAATAAAATAATATCTCAAAAAATAAAAGAGGAATGTTAATATTGTATATGGTAAATGATTTTTGAGATTTTGAGGCACATAAGTGGAAAAAAAATGAAGATTCGTTTTTTAAATTTTAAAACACTAGGGAACAATTTGAAGTCGCATTTGAGGATGCAGTTTGGTTGCCAGTCATGAGTTTTGGATTCAGACAAATCTGAGTTGAAGGCAAGTTGTATATAATAACAGAAATTAACAGCTCACACAGTTATCTCTGGGCTTTGATTTCTTCACCTGTAAAATTGAAAAAGTAGCATTTGCTCACTGACCCATTCTGATAGGTAAGTAATCATGTGAATAAAGGTTTGATAAAATATAAGAGATATGAACATTTCTCAAAATGGGCATTTTTTCCTCTAATTATATTAGTCTTATTATTTTATGATAGAGGCAGAATTAACCAAAGTTGTTTCTTTAAAATGTCAAATGATCAATTTTTTAAAAATTCAAATTTCATTGAATTTATACTTCTTTCTAGGGACAAACATATTGTGTTATTAAGAGAGACTAATTTCTAGAGACAAACATTGTATTATTAAGAGAGACTTAGAAATTCTATGTTCAATTCAAATCTACTGAGTTTTGTTGGGCAGCCAGCTTGAGGGTGTCAGTTTGGCATTTTATGAATATTTCAACCACATCTTACTAACATTTGCACCCCCCCCACACATTTTTTTTTTGTTATTGTTTCTTTTTTGTGTCTTCTAGAGGCAAATGAGCTATTTATAAGATTCTAATTGTCTTTTGTCTCAAAATGATTAAAATCTTTGTTTTATGGCTTGGACATTATTAAAAAAATAAGACCTAACAGAGCAATTTTTGATGGTTTCCAGATACCAGTTGTTGAGCGACTGACCCCTTCTGTTCTTTTGCCAAGACAGAACACTCTGATCAGAGCATCCTGCTGAAGGCATCGTTTCAGATGCTGCTGGGAAGATTCATTCCTGTAGTACTGAATGAAGAGTAAGTTCACTTGATTAAACTCCTTTTGAGGACAAGCAATTTTCAAATAATAGAAATCATAGGAAGCAGATGAAAATAATATTTTCAGGCTTGCATTTCCATTTGCTTATTAAAGAAGATACAGAATTATGCTTCACTGGGAGAGAAATTATAGTAGGATTCACTGTAAAGAGCTGCTTAAACTGCCATCTATGTAAATTTAAATAGGTAAAAAATATTTTATTTTCTCTTCTTGACCCCTTCTGTTGTTTCTTCCCACTCCCTAAGAGAGAATCCCAATTCAGAGTGAAATTGGGATTACTGAAGGAGATGTTTGTTAATTCAACTAAAGAAGAAAAAGTAAGTAGACCATAAATTTCACATATACATGTGTGTGCGCGCACACACACATACACACACATATTATTTTACCATACATGGCAGAATTAACAAAGGTTGTATCTTCAAAATGTTGAGTGACAAATTTCTCCTTTATTTGGTTTTTGTTTGATTGTTAGTGGCATTAATGTAGATCTAAATATGAAATGAGAACTTGCTTTTGTCTATAGCTTTTTAAAATAAACTCAGATCTAATTCTAGGGCACAGTTCAACATTTCTCCTGCCCTCTTACTTCATCCCTGATTGTGTTGTCTACCTCAGTTTGAACTTGAGGGAATAAGTGTGTGCTAATGGCAAGATTGAGGAACTTGAGTGTAAAACATTGTTGTTTCTCTGCCAACAACAACTTCTTCACCTGGATAGCCTGAGTATGGAAAACCAACCTTCTGTAGCACTTGGAGGGCTGTGGAAAGATGAGTTGAGTAAATAGAGCCAATCCTAAATATGATTCCAAACTGGATTTCTGTATTTTAGAATATGTTATTTGGACTGGAAGAAATAGACTTAGTTGTATTTTGCAGATTTCATATAACTCTAGATAACTCATGGTAATGACAATTGGTTAAGATAAAGAAAATGGATTTTGGATTTAGTTTTATTAAATTTTCTCTTTTGGAGCTGTATTATTGAATTGCATTTCCTGCTCTTTTATTTAAAACAATGTAAGTTATCTGAGTATAGTGCTCTCTGAAACTCTGCAAGTCAAGCTGTGATCCATCTTCACAATTTTCTCCTGAGACTTCAAGGGGCCTAGATACTGAGTGACATTAAAAAAAACAACAACAACAAAAAAAAAACCCTTGGTTAATTTTGCCATCCATGGCTAAGCACAGTAAACAAATTTTCTAGTCTTCCTTTTGAAAGGAGAGATCTCTTCTCAAAAGAGTTTTTCTTTCTACACTCTGGATTCTGCTATGGGTAAGGTCTTTCAAGTTCCCGAGATGCCTTGTAAGACATGTTTTTCTTTTGTAATTGTGAAAAGTACTCAGCATCTCTTCTGTTGCAGTTATCTCTTCAACAACCCTATATTACTTGGCCCCAGCTTTACACACGCTTTTATGAAAAAAAAAATGCAAGTTTAAAAATTTCTTCTGTTCTGGTCTTTGCTCCTGATTCTCAGAGTACACTGGAATAAAAACTGCCAACAAAATTTATGCCACTTCCTGAATGTTGTGCTGCCCTTAAAATTTCCTCCATTAATTTAATTCGTCCATCACCTTTAAATTTGATCTCACACAAAATCTCAGGACATGGGAAAAATGTAGACAAATTTTTGCCAGAATATAATAGTGTGACCTCTATTCCAATTCCCAATAGGATCCTCATTCCCCTCGGAAAACTCACGAATACAGTCTTTCTATCTGTATACCTATCAGAATTCTGGTCTTCTGAGCTCTAAAAAGAATCATTCACCAAGCTGTGCTTACAACATTCTAAATTTTCTCCAGTCTACATCTCCAAATTTTTCCAAATGCCTTCCCCAAACCAGTTGCAAATGCTTCTGAACCACATGGTCAACATACTCACAACAGTGATCTTACTTTTTAGTGCCAATTTTTATGCCAATTGGCTTTTCATTTCTCTGACCAAAATACCTGACAAGAACAAATTAGAGGAGGAAAAGCCCATTATGGTTCAGTTTCAGAGGTCTTAGTCCATGGTTGGCTGACTCCATTACTCTGGTAGAAGGGCATGGCTGAGGAGCCATGCTGCATTCATGGAAGTTAGAAAGCACACAGAAAGCTAGAAGGAGCCCCAGAGAAGATTAACTCTTCCATAGCAGGCACATTGTGGCCCCCCTCCTCACATCACATGCTACCTGCCTTCAGTTCCAACCCAGTCCATTTAAACTGGGATGGAATGATTAGGTTACAGCTCCTATATTCCAATACTTTTACATCTGAGTATTCATGAATTTAGAAGATTTGAAGAGACTTCTTAACCAAAACATAGACTTATAGACTTAATATGGCAAAAAGATGAATGTCAAAATGAATAAAAATTACACAAAACATAGGCAATTTAACAAATAAGGTGAAAATTAAAAAAGATATCTTGGATATTTAATTTAAGCCAGGAATTTTGATAAGCACATCATGACCTTTGTCATATTAAATCTGAATAGTAAGTAATAGCAGCACCATGATAAAAATAAAGAAAACAAATTTAAAGTCAAGCATATAACTTTTCCTTGGTTGTATGATGATGTTAATCTAGTAATTACTATTTCTACTCTTTATTTTTCTTGTTGAAAATAGGAATTATATTAATCTAGAATTGGGTTATCTACTTCTGATTTGAAATTATTTTTTAGGAAAACTTTCATAAGTAGAAACTGTTAGTGTGTTCATAGATTTTGTGTTCATAAGTAGAAACTGTATTAAGTTTAGTGTGTTCATAGATTTTGTTTCTCCTCTTGAGTAATTTTACAACAGTTGACTTATTGCAATAGCATGTCTTATGGATTGATGGTCAGATATTAATGTGCATGCACATGCACACACACACACACAAATAACAGTCATGAGAAAGGGAAATTTAGCTCAGGGGAAAATGTAATCTATTGAGACAATTTAGGTCATATTAAAAATGAGAATTTTTTCAGAGAATTAGTATTGTTTATTGAATTGAGAATTTAGGATGTTAACGTTTAGCTCATTTATTAAAAGGCTATCTATAAATTGTTCTGCTATTGAACACACCTCTTAAAAACAAGTTTTACTTAATTGTATTTTCAAGCTTTTAATAAAATTTATCACCTTCATCTCTGATGCTTGCTCTTATATACAACCATATTTATTTACTATATACATTTTATTTAGTTTTCAACACAGGAATTTTAAGTAGTATAAACATAGTGCATACTCTGGTTTTTTTTTCACTTAAAACTTTATAAAAACTATGACAAATAAGATATATGCTTGGATTTTTACTAATATTGGTACAAAGAAAACAGTTTATGCAAAATTTTAGGTATAACAGCATTTCACTTTTTGGAAAAACACTTCCCAAGGAATTTGTTTAACTAATGAATAATAATTTATTGGTTTTAGACCAATTTAACGCTTAATGAACAGCTATCTAAATTTTGTGTACTTCTTCTCATGTATGTCTTTCACATGTTTTTGTTTATTCAGAATTTAAAAGTCTGAGTGTCTGGTATATGTTAGCTACCAGAAATAACAATGTAAGAAACATTCTCAGACTCTATAGTCTACTGACAATGAAGATGCAAATCTAATTAACCAGAAAACTATCTATGAGCTGCAATAAATATATAGAATTCTGATAACATTAAACATCACAACACAACAATATGACACATCAAACTTATTTTACAAAAAAGAGTTAAATTTTTCTTTAATTTTAAATGATAAGTAGAAATTTAGGAATGATTATAATTTCAATAAAACTTCCACTTCTGTCTGTACTAAACCAATTTTAGAAAAGAATGTCTCTTGCCAAGAACAACTAGAAAAACTAGTTAAAGTACTAAAATGTGCACATCTATAATCCCAGCAGCTCAGGAGGCTGAGGCAGGAGGATTTTAAGTTCAAACCAACATTAGCAACTCAGTGAGACTAATCAACCAGAAAATTAACAAGACCCTGTATCAAAATAAAAAATAAAAAATAATGAAAGGGCAGAGGATATGGCTCAATTGTTAAGTGCCCGATTCACTCCTTTGTACAAAAACCAAAACAAAACAAAAAGGAACGTGAAAAACAAAGCCAAAAGAAACAAAATAATAATAAAAACATTCTTCTGGAAGCATCAGAGTTCTATTGAGGCCACCAGAATGTGTAAGACCAGAATCTTAGAGAAATGAGAATATGTATTGTGGTACAGCTGACATTTTATGTCATTTACCCATCACTTATTTACTAATTTATAAATGGCCAGATACTTTAGAACTGAGGATCCCAAATAAGGTTTTGGAAGCTAAACCATGTAAGGACAATAAAAAATCGATTTTCTGTACTGAACTCTTTTGGAAGGATGGAGCCTTAGTATGCTCCACAATTTCAGAAGGGATACTGATACACTAGAACTTTGGTATCTGTAAAAAGGAACAAGATCCTTCTTTCTGAGACTAGATTAAGGTATAAAGAGATCTGTTCTTAATCTAACCCTGTTGAAAGAAAAAATTATACTCTCTATAAAGAAGTTTCCATTATATAGAACATCTACAATTTTCAAGAAGCATTTAAAACATTCTGTCAAAAATTACAAAAGCAAGGCCAAGACAAAAGAGATCTATAGGTAATTCAACTATCAGAAATATCAGACACTGTTTTTAAACTAACTGTGTTTAACAACTAATAAAACAGAGAAATTTATCATAATCATAGAGAAACATAAATCAATGGAAATTATAGAATCACATAATATAAGTAGTATTTAAGATTGTAGTAAATAGGTATAATGTGAGATTAGTTAGAACAGTTGATAGCTTTAGTGAACTGGAAAGTTTCAAGGCAAAATATTGAGATTAAACCATAAAAACACAAGAGGGTACAAAATAATAGAAAACTGCAATAAAATAAAATTTTTTAAAAACTTGAATTTAAAATATATAAAGATGTTCTACAAATTCATAAGTAACAAAAATTCAGTAGAAATTTAATGAGCAGGGAAGCAATATGAATATTTTCATGGTTCAAAAAGTTAGGATTTTCTGAACAAAGAAAACTGTAATTTGTGCTCATGAGCAAACTTTGAAAATTAAAATATGACAGAAAGGACAATGAAAACTCAAGAGAGATCTAACTACTCTAGGTATGTGCCTGCAATTCAAAATAAGATAAAACATGGAAACATAACTCCTCTTATCCCCCATTCCTATTACACATAACATTTATTTTCATCCAAATCCAAAAAGTAAATACTCAGAAATTTCTCCTTTCTTTTCCCAAAGAGAATTTGTTTACATTAAGTAAAATAGAATTTTTTTTTATTTTCAAAAGGGGAGGATAGCAGTTGTCTTTAAATTAACTGTGCTTAACAACTAATAAAACAAGAAATTTATCATAGAGTTCATAAAGAAACATAAATCAATGGTTTCTAATTTCAGAATTCCTCACTATTTCCTTTCAGGATAATATGAGTAAACACAGATGCTAAAAGTTTACATGAATGAAAAATTTTTAAAAAGCTATCAGTCAGAAAAAAATGTTGAAATGTTGAATAAAAATATAAAAATATCCACAACCTCATTGATTATAGGAAAATGCAACTAAAACCTACAGTGAGAAATCATAGTACAGCCACCAACATGGTTAAAATGAAAAACTGATGATACCAAGTACAATGCTGAGGTTGTGGAAAAATTAAAACACTCAAATACCGCTGATAAATGTGTGAATAAGAATGACCACTTTGGAAAGCTCTTTGGCATTACTTAATGGAATTGAACATAGGTATAACTCATTCCCAACACAAATACAAAAAGACATAAGCTAATGGTAATTGAAAGATGACTTATAATATCTAAATCAACCCTAACATCTAAAGCTAATAAATCATAGAATCTGCATATACCTCACAAAATGCCAATAAATTTACAGCAAAAGACATGATCAAAAATTGTCATTGGCAATTATTTATTCATAATCATTCCCAAATGGAAATAATATAAATATACATTAAAAAACACATTAGGAAAATACTGGCATAATGATATAATGAAAAAACTATATAGCAATGAAAATGATGGCTTACTGCACACAATTAGGTAGGTCTAGTTTAAAATCATAAGGTTGACCAAAAGAAATCAGAAGCAGAATTGTTCTTATTGTATGATTTTAATTATAAGCATTTTATTAGAAGGTGAACTTTGTAATCTGTGATTTCAGAACTAGAACAGGGCTTAACTTCCAGAAGCAGAAGAATAATTACTGGTAAAGAATATAAAAATGCTTGCATTCATTTATTTACTAACTTGATTTTACTAATTTTCATAAAAATCTATGAACATACAATTTCTGTGATTTTTTTAGTTAAATTCAATTTTTCAAAGTGGTTATTTAAAGTCAACATAACTTTGAATATCAAAATGTGACATTTTAGATCAAAAATACTTTTAAAAGATGTCAGGGTCAAGTCATTGCACTCATTTTTATTAGAAGGAAAATTAAGTTTTCCCAACTGATTTTTAATAGGACGTAGCAAAGAACGCATGAAATTTTAAAATGATTATATTCCCAAAATTAAAGGTTTCTTTTAAAACATTTAAAAATTTATCTGTCCAGGTGTGGTGAAGCACACCTGTAAACCCAGTGGCTCAGGAGGATCAGAAATTTGAGACTAGTCTCAGAAAAATTTAGCACGGTCCTAAGTGACTTAGTGAGACTTTTTCTCAAAATAAAAATTAAAAGGGCTGGGGATGTAGCTCAATAGTAAAGAGTCCCTGGGTTAAATCCCTAGTTAAAAAAAAAAAATCTGCATCCAGTTTATGCTAATTTGATCTTAATTTTTCAGTTTGGGGAACATGGACAAGATGAAGGGCAATTCCGTGTTTTCTGGAGGCAGTCTTTTGGTTTACAAATCCCATGCTCTATTTTCACTTCATCCTTAGAGTATTGCTACAACTGCTTTTCATGCAGTTGGTCTTATAAGTATGAATAATCTATCCCTGCTCCAAAAATGTCATATTACCTTTCAAAATAATATAAGTAAATACAGATGCTAAAAATTTATAAGAATCAAAGTATGTGTATGAAGACCAGAATTGGTGTGAATATACTTTGTATACAACCAGAGATATGAAAAATTGTGCTCTATGTGTGTAATAAGCATTGTAATGCATTCTGCTGTCATATATAAATAAAAAATTAAAACTAGTGATAAGAAAGGATGTTCAAAAGTTGCATTACCATATAAAAAAATCCCCAACTTCATTAATTATAAGGAAAATGTAACTTAAAACTACAATGAGAAATTACAATATAGCCACGAACATAGTTAAAATTAAGAAAGACAAATGATCGCTAGTACATCAATACTGATTATACTAAGCACAAATACTGATGATATCAAGTATTAAGAAAATTGATATTGAATGATATATACAGGATTTTAAATTCAACTGTCCAAAAGTGAATGTCTTGTTTCATTTGACTTGAAAGAATGGAAATGGCATAGATTGATGGCTTAAACAGCAAACACTTATTTTCACAGTTGTGGAAATCAGAAAGTGCAACATCAAGGTGCTGGTAGATTTGGTGTATGGTGAAAGCCTGCTTCCTAATTCAGGGATACCTCTCTTTTCACCATGTTCTCACATAGTGGAAGGGCCTGCAGAGCTTCCTTGGGCTCTTTTGTAAGGACATTAATTTCATTACTGAACTCTCATGAGTACATCACCTCCCATATCAGCACAGTGGGGATTAGGTTTCAATGTATAAAATTTGGTGGGGGGTGGGGTTCCAGTATTAAATCTATAGCAATGGAATTCAAAGTTTATAAGTGGAACACCTAAATGAGTTCCATGTACATGACAGATGCCTTTCCTATATTATCTTAATTGATCTGTCGTGAATCTCTCTGCTAATAAGGAATAGAACCAAAATTCTAACCCAGCTCATCCAACTCTGAAACTCATACAAATCTCACTATGTTGTCTTCAAACCAATTTAATTCGTTATAAAATCTGTGAATTCTCATTGTGAAAGTCTTCACCTGTTTAGTTTATCACAACAATGTGTTTCATTTTAGGATGGGTTGTAGATCTTGTTAGTCTGTATTAAAATGTATAGATAGGAAGAGCTCCTTCTCCTATAGCTGGTGATATGCAAAAGATGTACTCTGTAATGTTAGGGAAAAACATCAGTGACAATCTCCCCCAAACCACCTCCCACTCATGTAAAAATGACACCAAAACAAAAAGTGTTTACAGGTAGTTTTAAGTAATATATGCAGTTAACTTAGGATCTTTTACTTTGAGAGGAGTGTGTATGTGCACATGTGTGTGTGTGTGAGTGTGTGTGTGTGTGTGTTTGTGTGTGTGTGTGTGTGTGTGTGATGTTTATGAAGGAAAATGAATAACACAGGACATTCCCATCTTGAGGCATTTCTTCATATAGTTCTTTTTAACATGTACTTCTTCCAAAATCTATTAGGAAGTAACTCATTTCAACAAGAGCAAGGTTGTGATTGGTTTTCATGAAGATAAGGCAGAGTTTATAATTAATTTTTACCATGGACTCACTATCTTGCTCTCAGGGGAAAAATATTAAAGGGCTGACAATCATGCCCTAAGAATATAATAAAAAGGTCAGAACACAAATTCCTTCTTGCTGAAAGTTCCCTATTGGAACTTTGTTAACATTTTCTTTCCAAGGATCATTCATCTCTATGCTCCTCTTCCTAGGACTTTTTGAATCATTAAAGTTTCCGACATTAAGATAATGATTTGAAAGCACAGCAAGTGGTGATAAGTGACTAGTGTTTAGGTGTTTCCTTTTGCAGGGAAAGAAAGGGAATGAAATTCCTTTGATCATACCATATTCCATCTCTGACTCTGTAGAACTTCTATCATAAGGTGTATCGAAAACATAATAATAATCAAACTGTGGCCAGGCCTAGTGAAGGATGATTCCCCTGAATTTGTCAGACTAAATTTCATGGGAAGCATATAGCATAGCAAGGAAGGCAGCATCTTCAGATTGTTCTTAAAGCAGGACATAATTCAGTCAAAGGAGGAAGACACAGCACTGCTCATGGTGTCAAGCCATGGGATCTGACATAACATGACTCATTTTTCTAATAAGTGAAAGGAGTTGAACTGAGTTTCCATGAAATATTTATTGAAATCCTAATCTTCTCTGCATATGGGTCCTTACAGTGCATACCAGTTTATTTGGAATTAGGAACTTTACAAATGAAATGAAATTGCAATGAGGTTAGACTTGATTAGGATGGTCCTTAATGCAGTATGACTGATATCCTTTTAAGAAGAGCATAGACATATAGAAAACAAAATACCAATGTAAAGACAGAGGCAGAATAAGGATTATATGCAACCACCCAACACTATGGGTTGTTAAGCATTACCAGAAGTGAGGCGGAGACAGGGATCTACTTTATTCATAGTTGAAGATAGAGCAAGAAGTTGCTGAGGAAATAATGTTGGGCTTCCATACTACACAATAGTGAGACAATGCATTTCTGTTGTAGTAGCCCCCCAGTTAGTTTCATTTTGTTAGGACAGCCATAGGAAAGCTACATACTCAGTTACTCAATTGTGAGAACCGAAATGTATTTTACAGAGAGTAACCCATACAGGTATGGTGGCTGATCCATACTATAAGTACTGCTATTATATAAAACTGGGAAAGAATCGCATATAACATTAAGAGTTCATAACAAACTAACATGTAGACCCAAAAGAACATATGAAAATGTAGATAAAAATATAAATCTAATGTAGAGGAAAACACAAGATATTTTCATTCACTGATTAAGAGCCTTCATCTATTTCTCAGTCTACTATAAAAAATAGCAATTAATATTAATCTTTTAGTTTGTTATATCACTTATCGCATGTTTACACCATCAATTTACTTGCATAACAAATTGCATATTTGTCTCATTCCTGTATTTGAGTTTAATCACTAACCAGAAGCTACACTATAACATATTAAAATTAAAATTTTCCAGATATTAAAAATGCAAGGCCTTCACATTATGAATCAATGATGTAAATAGCAGATTGTAGAGAATGTTTCTTGGGAATGTTTTTTGGCAATGTGAATTTTGTTTGCACTCTAATACTCCATGTTATACCCTAGATGAATTTTAATTTCAGAGAAATGAAGTCTAGATTCATGTACCAAATGGATAAAAATAGTCCACAGAGTTAAATGAACTTAATCGAGTTTGTGTGTGAGTGTATGTGTGTTACTCTGTATATACAGCGAAAACTAGAGCTCAGTAAATATAGAGAATTTTTTAAAATCTTCATATCTTTAAAACGTTACATTTTCCACTTAATATGACATTTACTCATTAAAAATGACATATTACTCATAGTCTCATCAGCATAATTAGTTCTACACCATTTTAAAATAGTTCATGAGTAGATGTGGCTACTAATCTATCATCTATCATCAAATATCAGTTACAAAGAAATAAATGCATTGATATTTGCTCTTCTCCCTTTATGATGTGTATCTGACACAAAAGAATGATGGGATTTATTAAGAAGTCATGATAATGGATGCCAAATAAACAGATTGCACAGAATTTTTTCAAATTTCAAACTAACATAGTCTAAGAATTTACATAAAAACTGGGTAATTTAGTGTGATCTGTTAATTTTATCTATGTAGGTTATTTTCTACATTAAAGGTAAGGAGCATCTTTAGTTAAAAATGCTCCAAAACAAAAGGCTTATTAAAGATTAGAGACTTAATATATATTGTTGTCACTGCAATAATACTGATTATTGAGACTTATCTATAAAATATGTCAGACAGATATATCTATAAATATAAATCTATATATAGATGTACTAATAAGAGATAAATATGAAACTATACATTATATCTTCAATATAAAACATCTTAAAGAAGGCTATCATGAAAAAGATCTCTCCATCTAGTATATATAATATACAAATATATTAATAATCAGTTTTTAGCAACAGTTTTTTATGCAGTCATGGATTTAATAGACAAATGTGGTCTCATTAAATTCAAAGGGGTACCAAATATGGAAGATTTTTTCATTGATTATTGTTTTTCTAATTTTTCTTCCCTAATCTATTTGTCTCAGAAAAAAAATCATAATCAAAGAACTATTGAGTGCCCCTAAAGACTTAGCAATATACTACATGTTTGAATACTGAAAACTATAAAGAATATGCTTAGTTACTGTTGAATTGAAATGCTGAGTGGTCCATTAAGCAGAAATGAGTAACTCATCCATCAGATGCATCCATGGTAAGAGATTACTCTGACAGTTCATATGTTGAATGTGAGAGCACTCATGAGAATGTATGCACTGGATGATGGCACACTAACTTTTCTATTATTCCCAAAGTCAGTTCTTCAATAAAGGTCTGTAACTTGATCTTAAATCACCTGTCATGCTATACATAGCATAGCTATAAATAATTCTGAGCAACCCATTATATCCATTGAAAGATAACTCAAGTGACTTGATCTATATGACATGAGGATACTAGGATCCTATGTAACAAGTAGATAATCTGGAATTTAAGGTGTTAAGTAAGGGAAGAGAATATAAGAAAATTAGTACTATTCATAATATTTCAAAATTTCTAATTTACATACTAATGAATAGCTATATAGAAATGGTGCCCAAATATATCCATTTGGTTACTAAATTAGAAATAACAGGAAAGCAATAGGCTACATTGTTACCCTAATAAGTGAGATATCACCTAAGAATAAAAGATGTAAATATGGCCTTTACAAATGCTTTTCCTTCTAAATTATTCTTGCCTTCATAACCTTACTAATATTATTGTATATTAAATATAAATATTTCACCAGGCATGGTGGCACATGCCTGTAATCCCAGTGGCTCTAGAGGCTGAGGAAGGAGGATCACAAGTTCAAAACAGCCTCATCAGGGAAAAAAAAAAAAAAAGCCAATCTCAGCAATTTATTGAGGCTATAAACAACTTGCAAAGCCCTGTCTCAAAATAAAAATAAAAAATATAAAAGGACTAAAGATGTGGCTCAGTGTTTAAGTGCCTCTGAGTTCAATTTCTGATACATACACACACACACACACACACACACACACACACACACACATACACTAAAAATAATAATAAATAATTAGTGAAAATAAAACTATAATTAAATACTAAATGCTGAAATATTAGTAAACACTAAATAAATACTAAAAATAAATAATTTATATTGAGTATATTGAGTTAATTTCATTGTAATTGGCAATAATAATGACTTTAATGGGTGTATAAATAGAAATGGAGTCTTCTAATTCCTGTGTATAAGAAATACAGGACAGAGATTAGTGTAATACAGAGTAGCCTAAAAATAACTGTATGCTGAAAAATAGAATGAACAAATGAATGATTATAAGTATAAAGCTAGAATAAAATGAAGGGCAATTCAGTGTGATATCATTACATGAACATTTTCTTACATATGAATTTATGAATCAAATAAAAGTCAAGAAAATGTAAGCTGATGTGATTGTTTTAGGTGGGAAGAGAGATTGGAATTAGCAGTTAAAGTTGTCTTTTGGCCAGATCAAGAACATTAAATTGATTGACCCTAAATTTATCCATATATGTACATTCATCTGTCTACATTAGCCACCAATCTCTATTTTAGATTATGTAACCAAGATATTCTTAATATTATCACTCAGTTTTCTCCAGCAGTAAAACAGACATGAAGATTTTCCATTTTTATTGTGTCCCTTTTTATATTTGAGGATAATAGTAATTATTTTTCAGCATAGACATCCTTTAGAAGGAATTCATAAACAATGTAAATACTCTTATGTTTTTAATGGCTAGGTAAAAAGAGAAAAACAATAAAGAATACACTTGAAAAAGAAAGGGATAAACAAGAAAAGAAAATATTGTATTACATGAAATATTCACTCTATCACTAATTAGGTACTTTTCCTGGAGGATAAAATCTACATAACTATAATTCATTTTATAGAAATAGGAATTATTCCCTGATGCATTAATTCTTTCACTTATTCACCCACAAAATCAATCCAAAATTCATGGAGTCAGTCTATTTGCCATACAATAGAATGCAAGCTCATGGAGGGCCAGCACTTCATGTTGTATTTTGTGGTGCAATCCAGAACACAACCTAGTGTGAAGTAGGTACTTGATAAATAAATTTTAAGTGACTACATGGATACTGTTTCCACAATATAATAGTGAATACGTCATGAATAGTCTAAGGCAGTGGTGAAGCTTATAGTTGTTCAAAATTACTGTCCTATGTTATTGCAAAGTATACAGCCATTACCCAAAAGAAAATAAATTTTTATTCAGCAGTATTAAAAATAAAGTAAACCTGATACAAGATGCTGACTGGCAACTATCATCTTATAGGAGAAATTTCAGGAATCATATCATGGGCCCACATTTTAGTGTGTTTATTGAAAACTTAGACTTATGAATAACTAGAAATATTCAAATACTTATGAAAATAGAACATATTAAACATTAAAGAAACAGGAGAGTATTTTATTTTTATTCTTTAAACAAGTATCAGGGAAGAGGTGTTTACAAACTTTGACAGCTTAGGAGGGTTATCTTATAGACTATAATCACAAGTAATTGTCTTTTTATGAAGGAAAATATAAAGAAAGACATGGATATATAAAGCATTATAATAGAATCATGCTGAGCCTTTAAAACCTTACAGTGAAGTTTTTAAAACAGGGGAGTGACTTATTTTGAAACTAAGTGATTTAACATTTTCTCATGGAAATGTATTTGTGAATTATATATATTTTCTTCCTCCAAGTATGGAGGAAGTTTAGAAGTGATTCTACTTTGTTATTATAACTTCTTCAGAAAAGATATCAGATAATTTTAAACCTTTCTCCATTAACCCCCAGTTATCTAGATTTATCTTTTATTTATTTTTATTTTTTCTTTACTCAAATGTTATTTTTCTGAATTTTATGGTCTTGGAAGCTTCTCAAATATTAAGTGGAACAGTGGAGAATGAGTTAATACGACATAAATATTTAACAAATGAACAGTATTCAAAATGCAATAGTTGATCTAAGGTTCCCAGGAAATGAATAATATTTATGTGGATCACTAGAATATAAAAATTTTTAATTACCACTTGGAATTCTAAATTTTTAAAAATTACTTAAGGATAGGTTTTGAGATAATTTATAGGACAATAATCATTAATGAATGATATTTGACAGCAACTAGATTTAAAATACTAAACATAAGAATAGATTTTAATGTGAGCAAATCAAAGTCTAAGTGTACTAGTAGTGATGCTCAAGGTTTTGGAGGGAAAATGAGGAAACAGTGCTGAATAGCACCATGGGGAGGGAAGGGACTGCACCTCTTTAGCATCTGCATTATTGATTTCCATATTACTGAGCCTTTTGAGAGCTCTACTTCAAAACCATAAATCAAAGAATGGTATACAAATCATCCAGATTCTTACTAAATGAAAAGAAGATGTGATATGATTTAAAAGATCAGGGTAGAGATGTGTAAGCAGGATTCTTATGATTAATCATCCAAAGTAAACTTTATTATTTAAGAGCTATTGGACTATAAAGGAGCTGAGTTTTTTCCAACAACATGGATTAGATTTACATGGTGTCATAAATATTGACAGCATTATGTTAGCCATGCATTTTGATTTCTCTTTCTTACTGAGAATCCTATAGAAACAAGGATTATATAAACATACTTAGGATGGATGCACCCAGGGGTTGAAATGATGGAACCAGTGACTCTATGACTATTAAGTTGTTTTCATGCTGTTAAATATTTTGCAAAGCAGTGGGGAACTGAGGTACAAAAGACTCTTTTCAACATCTCTTACTACAACTCTATTTTTCCCACGATTTGTACATAGATTAAGGTTAATAGTTTTTATTCTTTGCCTGTGTTCTATGACAGGCAAGAGTTGTGAATCAAAATGGAAATGTATTTAAAAAAAATCCCACACAAAGTAAAATGAAAGACAATAGGTATTAAATATCTATCCATCCCAAAGGATGATGTCCAAATAAATGCATGCAGTAAATACCAAAAGGTAGAAAAACTCACTAAGCACCCTAAACTAGTTATTTAAGATGAGAAGTGTGAAAGAAATTCTTGATATTTTTAGAGTAGCAGTGGGTGAGCTAGACAGTCCTCTGTCTTTTCAGGATATTGACTAAGCTGTGGCATTGCAAAAACTGTGAAATTTTTCACCAGAATGTCCTAAAACCAGAATGATGTGTGCTCAATAGAAATTGTTGCACATGTGAACATAGAGACTAATGCCTTCTTTCCACTGGCAGAAGTCTAAAGGCAGGAGACAAGCTGGAGCAACCAAGAAAGGAGTAAATATAAAAGAGATACCAGCTATTTCCTCATTTGCTGAGGTGCAAAGCCTCAGCTCTTTGCTTTGACTGAACATGGAGGTGGGGGTGATCCCATAAGTAAAAGTTCAAGAAGAGAGGCAGGTTCAAGAAGAGAGGAAGACTCTGATGGCAACAAGGGAGTGCTTCTCTGGCCACAGAAACAAGGAGTGTGGTTGCCACACAGGATGGATCTCTGCCATTCACAATGATTTGCCCAAAAGAATCAGACTTTGAATGCTTGATTGTAATTTAAAACCATGGAGATGTAAGTATGAATTCTTCTGAAATCTTGGCTTCTCAGTTTCACAGAAACATGATGCCAGCCATTATTACCTAACAAAACTTGAAACTGTCTTCAGGCTACAAATGGTCAAATGCAATTAGTCATAGTTCCACCAGTTACTTTTATTTTAGTCTTTCTAAATGATACATTTTAGCAACTCAGTGAGACTCTATATCTAAATAAATACAAAATTGGGTTGGGGATGTGACTCAGTGGTTAAATGCCCCTGAGTAGTTCAATCCTTGGTACACCCCTGCCTCCCTCAAACAACAACAACAACAACAACAACAACAACAACAACAACAAAACATAACTGGAGTACATTTGAGGGAAGGTATGTCAAATTCATGTTTCATAAGAATGATTAGAAAAATGTGGTATTAAAAAATCTACAAATAATAGGGTGAAGGAGGTGTGAATTATGCTTAAATACTTAAAGGATTTACAGGTGGGAAATAAATTATTTTCCAAGCTCAAACTTAAAATCAAGGAGTAAAAGATAAAGGGGTAAAGATTCTGGATAAATATGAATAGATATATTCATCTGAGGAGAAAAACCTGTTAAAGGAATAACCTGTTGCAAAAGATATTTTTCTTCTGTCATTGGAATTATGCAAGACAGAACTAAGTGACATAATAGAGGGAATTGTGGAAATGGAATTAACAAGATGGCTTTTTAAAAAGGTGTCCATATATTTCAATTTTCCATGTCAGTTTTAGTTTTTGCCTTGTATGTTAGCAAAAATTGTTAATCATGCCACCTTTATTTTCAAAAGTGCTCATAGAATACCATGGAAATGTGGTCATTATACTTCAAGGGTCCTTTTCAAGTAAAAGTTTGTGAATAAGATTTTTAAAGTATTACATAATTCAAATTTATTTTTCCACTTTCTATATTTGCTCTTAAATCACTTCATTAAAAGGATTTCAATTATCAAAGACTATATATTTCCCATAGCTACATAACTTGCAAAATATGAATGTACAGTTGATGAGAATGCTAAATCTCTGTACCTCCACTAAGAATATTATTCATCTGTCACCAAGCAAATTATTAAAACTAAATTGGTATTAGAGAAGAAAGGACACCTGTACAGTAACTGAGGTTTTATCAAATTACATACTCTGGAATGCTTCCTTTAAACTTCAGCTGAGAAAGCACTGAGCCAACATTCACTAAAGATAACTGTTTTTTGTTTAATTTGCTTACTGATGTATGCAACTTCCATTAAGTTTCCTGGAAAAATGACAAAAGAGCTAAAGCAATAGGCTAACAACAGAACTAAACTTGCCATGGTTATCCATATTCCAACCACTCCTTGATTGAAAATGCAAAAATTGCCCAACTTTATCTTAACCACACACCCTTGGTTCAACTCTCTTTCCTGCTAAGATTATGTGTAACAAACAATAAATGTTTGCTGTCATAGAAAAAATATAGGCAGGAAAAAGTAGAGTTATTAATTTTCTGAAGTCTATTAATATATAAACTAAAAAAAAAGGGATAATGAGTGCAGGATTCTGTTACTTCAATGTAAGTGAAGTTTTATGGGACAAAATCTTGGTTTATAGCAGTTTTACAAATATTCCTTATTCTGTTTCTTCACTCACCATTGGGTGGGGGAGGTGTGAGTTATGCTTAAACACTTAAAGGGATTATAAGTGGGAGCTGAATTATTTTCCAAATCTCACTATTTGGGATCAAGGTACTCAGAGTATATTTCATGGTCTTCTACAAAAAGGAGGAAAGCAAAATATTTCAATATTGCAAAAATATGGGCCTCAAAATTTAGCCAAATGTATTTTGAAGTTTATTTTATTATAACATTTTTAGTTTTGGATCTGTATTTATTTGAAATATATTTTCCCAGAATAGCTCGCTTGTCCCTTGAGGTTCAAATCGATGTCTAAATCTCTTTACTGTATCTCTCAAGATATCAATATTTTCCAATAAATATTAATCATATGAATAAAAAAGAATTAAGAATGAGTCTAAATTCTGCTTGAAATTTAGGAGTAGCTCTGGAAAAAAGCCTCAGTTGCAGAAGAATTCATACTTTTATATCCATGGTTTTAAATTATGTTGCATTATAATTAAGTATAAAGGGCATGACATTATTCTAGAAACATCTTCACCAAGTCACATCTGAAATAATTTATGTCTCTAAAAATGGACTACATACTGACATAATTCATTTTTCAGCTTAACCTTCTTGTGGCAATATCTTTATTGTAATAAAAGCTGTGGTGATTGAACAACCTGAGAGAAATTTCTTCTTATACAATATTTAACAAAAAAAAATTAAATAAGTCAGTAGAAAACATCAGGTGGTTATAGGGCAAAGGAAAAATTTATATACATATATACATGTACATATATATGATTAAAAATGGGCAGTTTATAAACTATTTGCTCTGGAAAATATGAGATTAAAAAGGAGAGAACATTTCAGGAGAAGCAAATATCACTATTTCAGTGTCTCCTACCCACTAGCATTGTTTAACAGGAGGGAAATACTAATTAAGATTTCACTGCCGCCAAGCAATATTTACTGTCGTTGAACTAGATGAGTTTTAAAGCGGCTCAATCTCATTTTCTTGTTAAGATGCTCACACAGAAACCCAGGCTTCCCAGATTTAATCAGAGGCAGTTCCCACTCCTCCCTCTCTCCCCAGTAGAGAAGAAACACTTTTGGTACTCCATGACCTCAAGAGATTATTAATCTATAAAAATGTTCTTGCCCTCCCACAACCTCCCAGCCTATGACAATAATTATGATGGCTGCCATGGAGTCGTAGTGCTGTTAAAAATGGCAATAATAATGATGAAATTAAATCCTCTCTCCTTACGTATAAATGCAACACTTATTTCCATGCTATTTGGATAGGATCCATTCTTTTCCTGCAGTCGTTGCTATGCATCATTCTTAAACATACTGTAAATCATCTAATAATTAATAACTGCTAGGGCTCAGTTCCTTAAAAAATGAATTTATATGAATTATGAATCACCTGTAACTGAATTCATTTTTTTCTCTCCTCATCTGTAAAGTTAAAAGGAAAGGGAATGATTATCAAATGTGCGAAAGATTTTTTTAAAAAAATCTCTTTAAAATAATTTGTGTATTTTAGGTTGGACTAATTTTTTTATTGGATTAATTCCTCAGAATTATGACTTAATTGCCATTTTCAAGTAGATATATATTGCTATGTTTAATTTCTTAGATGTAATTTTATATTCCAACTGTAAAATTTTTATGATAGAATTAGTAGTTTATTTAAGAACAATATTTTTAAAGAATCAAAACAAATGGGTATAATGCCATATATATTAGCTATTAAGTTTTTATAGTATATACATTTATTGTATACACACATATCTTTATACATCTATATTTATTTATCATCTCTGTGTGTGTGTATATATATGTGTGTGTTGGTGTTGTTATGACATCAATTGTATTATCAATTTGATTGTTTTTATTTCAAAAATGCCCTTCATACTACTACATGTTGAAAAGTGTATGCCACTTCATTATTACTTAAAAATTGAATGAGACATTTATTTAGCTAAAACCTTTATATTTTATTTCCCTTTTAAGCTACTTAAAGGGGAACTAACAATGTAACAAATTATACATTTTTGTATATTCTCTAATTTATATTCTGTTAAATTTCTACTGGTATCTCTTCCTTCTTCCTTTCCTGGACCCCTCTATGTATTATCTATAATTTCCATCATCTCATGAAAGCTGGGGTTGTGAAAGGCTTAGTAGATTGCCCCAAGTCACATATCCCAAAAGTTGCAAGACAACCCTTGCCATTACCTTCTTTTAAAATTAAGAATTCTTAAAATTAAGAATTATTATATTCTGGTACTATGGATGGAGTTTCAAGATGGACACCAAGTGACAAAATGAGGTACATACTTTAGTGCAGTAGAATGTCCTGGATAAAAAATAAACTTACTGTAATTCATGAAGAAACTATAGCTTCTGTTCTGTTTGGCTCAATGTTATTATAGAGGAAGTCTTCTGTAATAGTTGATAAGTATTCTACATACAACATACACTACTTAAAATTGTAATGTTCATTTGTTAGTCTCATTCAATTTTTATTTAGCTTTATTTTTACAAATAAGGAAAGTAAGTCTAAAAGTTTTGGGTGTTGCTGCAAAGGCTTCCCAGATAATTTGTGTAAAACAATGGGAATAGTTTGGAATTTCTGTTAAATAGCATGAAATATTTATGATAAACACACACACACACACACACTCAGAAAGGAAGGAAGAGGGAAGGGAGGAAACCACTGGTTTACTCTCCCACTCATGTTTGTGTCATCAACTTGAGGAGATATACTATATATCTTATGAGTCATTTGAACATGGAAAGCATGCCTCAGTTGTCTTTTCAGTTTCTTCACAGAAAAATACAAATACAAGATTTGGAGAAGAGCATGGTGTGGTCAATGTAGGGAAGTTGATTCTACCAAGAGGTAATAGAATGCATAATGAATCTATTAGCTTTTTAAATCCAAAAATGAGAGTCCTTTGTCTAGAACTATTCCCACTCACTGGTTGTTATCCTCGAACCTTGAATGTGTTTGAACTTGATTTCTACTGTGTTAGTAAGTAACCAGGTTGGAGTGAGAACTGATTAAAACTGATCTGATCAATCACTAACACCTTAATGGAAATCTCAAACCTTTCTTCCCAGCGCTTTATAATATAGGGGAGGAGTCACCTAGAAGGAAACTTGACATCTGCTGCAGAATTTAGGCATAAGTGAATCAGATGTTTCTAATCAGAGAGTTATGGCAGCAATTATTAGTTTTTTTTTAAAAAAACTTTGCTTTATATTTATTTTTATTCCTTTCCCAATGCCATATTAAGTTAATAAGAAAATGATTACACACCCATATGTACTCAGAGAGAGCTGGTTAGAAAGGTCAATTTAGAGAGAGCACACTCTAGGCTTCAACCAGACTTTGCTGGAAATCCCACAGGCACAGAGAACAGCAGGAGCATTGCAGTGGAGAGGAAGGACACTATGATGTGACCTGTGGCCTGGGGCAAAGCTGAGGGGAGTGTGCAGGGCGTTGGCTAGTGCCTGGAAGTGGCCCTCTGTCACAGCTTCCCCATAGGCCTCCATGGAAAAAGAACATCACTTTGCTTGGGGGCTTGTCTTACTTAACACAAAGAATGCAGTCCCAGAGGAGGAGAATTTAGCTCGGTTTTGTCAAAGAAAACTTTTAGTGATAAATGGAGTAAGAATGCACAGCTTTTAAGCAACTACTTCTAAAACAAGGTCAGATGGAAGAATCCAGCTACATCAGACAAGTAAGAAATATCTAGCAAGGAACTTCCTGAAATAGTGTATATAACTGAAACTAAAACTCAGAAAGTTAGCTTAATATTCACATCCAGAGGAGGAGGAACTTAGAGTATTATTGACAGGTAGGTATGTCATTTCAAAATGACAGATGATCAGTATCTCCATACTCTAGAAAGACATCCGTTTCTTTTGTCTTTCTTTAGGTGTTAATCTGGAATAAAATTCATTGGCCCAGTTGTTTTGTTGTTGTTGTTGTTGTTATTGTTCACTTCAAATATACTTGAAAATCAATCATAACATTTCAGGGAAGATATTAAAGATAATGTAAGGTGAGCAGAAACTTCTAGTAAATTAGCATAGAATTTTTGACTCTTTCTCTCTTGGTCTGTTTGGGTTGCTATAACAAAATACCATAGAGTGGGTGGTTTACAACCAACAGAAATTTATTACTCACAGTTGTAGTTTCTGCAAAATCCAAGATCAAAGAGTGGTCACATTCATTGTCTTTGAGAAATCATTTCACAGTTCATAATAGTGTCTTCTCATCTTGTCCTCAGAGGGTGCTAGGGAGGAGAGAGTATATGATGATTTATAAGGATACTAATCCCACAAATGAGGGCTTCACCCTCGTGATTTGATCATCTCCCAAAAGTCCCATCTTTCATAGTATCATTTTGAAGATTTGTATTTTAGTATAATTTGTGGGAGGACACAAATGTTTGTGTATTCAGGCCATGGCTCATTCTCAACTATGTAATTGAATAAAGTAATTGATTACTTTGTAACTTTATCTAAAATGTAAATTAGGAAAACATACTATTTAAAACCCAGGCTTGGCCAAAATGATGAGTTAATTTATTGAATTACTATTCCTCTCAGAATTCCTAATATCTATAAAAATTTTCTCATCTTTTTGTGCTTTTTAGTTAGTATAACTTTGACATATAAACAGCTATGTATAAAATGTTGCTATCGCTTAACATTTGTGTCTCCCCCAAAATTCATATGTTGAAACCCAATTCCCCAAGATATTAGGAGGTAGATAGTCTCTATGAGGATGTCTTGAGGATGGAGTTCGCATGGGGAAATGAGAACTCCCTTGTTCCTTCCACCATGTGGAACACTGCAAGATGACGAGAATCTACGAAATAGAAAGTGGACCCTCACCGGACTTTGGGTCTGTGTATACCTCTGTCATGGACTTTTCAATTTGCAGAATTGTAATAAATAAACCACTCAGCCTATGGAGTTCTGCTAGAGCATCCCAGAAAGACAAAGCATTTATAAGCAGAAAAAGTACCAATCTAATTATCCAAACATGTCCTAGAAATCCTTTTGAGTTGAAGCAGAGAGGAATGGTGAGACACATTGTGAACTGAAGACATCTGTAGAGAAATAATTCAGACACAGCCACAACCTTAATATTTCCTAGCCAAACCATCATTTTACCCAGAAGAGACACTCAGAAATGGTAGATACTTTGTCAAATGTTATTCTGCTACAAAGTGCCAATTCTAGAACAGGCCTATATGTCATAGTGGCTTTTCCTATGGGAAGAGGTTGAATTATGTTCCCCTAAAAAGATATGTTGAATTCCTAACCCCAATATCTCAGAATGTGCCCTATTTGAAAATAAGGTCTTTGCCAATACAATCAAATTAAGATAGGGTCATACCTGAATAGGGTAGATCCTAACTCAATATGTTTGTGTCTTTATGAGAAGAGGAAACACAGGTATAAGAATAGAATGCCATGTGACAATGGAGGCAGAGATTGAAATGTTAGATCTTCAAGCTAAGGAGCAACAAGCACTGCCAGCAAACCACCAGAAACTAGGGAGAGAAGGAAGAATCCTTTTGTATAGGTTTAAGGGTGCATGGCCTGATGGCCTCTTGTTTTTGAACTGATAGTTTCTACAACTGAGTCAATATATTTTTTTTTCTTTTTAAATTTTATGCCACACAGCTTTGTGGTGCTTTTTGTTACGGCATTCCTAGGAATTCCTAGGAATTCCTCCCTCATTTTAAATATGCAGTTTATTATGTTAAATGATGGTGGGAAGTTTGCAAAAATTTTAAAATATTTTATCATATTAACTATGACTTTTAGAATATGAGTGAACCTGTGTGTGAATAAAAACAGCAATACTAGAACCCCAGATAATCCTAAAATTGATGGATGAAATCAGTGTGTGATGTTGTTTAAAACTTGAACACGTCCCTACAAAGTTCATGTGTTGCCAAAATAATCCCCAAATTCATATGCTGATGGTATTTGAGTCAGGGCCTTTAGAGGTACTTAATGATAAAGTTATAAGGGGGGTCCATTATGGGATTAGGAAGGAAGAGAGACTTGGGTTGACATGCTCTCTCTTACCATGTAGCTGTCATGTTATGAAGCAGCAAGAAGGGCTTTATCTAATGCTGGCACCTTAACTTTGGGCTTCCCAGCCACCAGAACAGTGAGGAATAAATTCTAGTTCAGAGACACTGATCACATTACAGTGTTCCTACATGGTGGAAGGAGCAGAGGAGTAATCTGAGATGTATTTCATAAAGGGAAGAATCTCCTCCTGGGGGCTCCATCCACATGACCTAATCATCTCTCAAAATCTCTACTTTCCAATACCTTGGGAAATTGGGTTGTAGCATATAAATTTGGTGGAGACAGACATTTATTTATAGCATCATTTTCTACATTGTTGTTTATATGTCAAGTTAAAACTAAATTAAAATCACAAAGAAAGGAATAGTTTTATAGCTATTAGGAATTCTGAGAGAGTCCACAGTTCAATAAATTAACCGATTATTTTGGTCAGGCCAAAATTTACTCAGTCTGAGAAGAAAATATGAGAAGAAAACAGATCAAGACAGATATCAGGTCTCAAGAGACTTTTATTTCTGGTTTCTAGATAATTTAGATACTAAAAATATAAAAATTCATCTTTAATTACTTTAATATATTATATATTTACAATCCACAGTATTGATTGTTCTTATTTTATATTGCTTATTTTATATTCCTGCCCCTCTTTTATATTAAAGAGGGGCAGGAATGCACATTTGACTATTACATGTCACTATAGTAGGTTCCATTTACATCAAAGTCATTTTATATTTTTGTACATATTCTGACACTTTTGTAGCCAATATTTCTGGAGAAAAGTATGTCTCTATTTAATTCATTATATATTCAACAGGGCAGGGTTTTTGGGTCTGATTTAGATCTTAAGTGGACATAGAGAGACAAGTCAGACAATAAAATAGCTCAAATGGTGACAGACAGGAATCCATAATAAGTTCAGCTTGGGATATGAGATTCCCACCAACACTCAAGTGGAGGCAACTGCATATTATGAGGTTATGAAGTATTTGAATGAAAATTGTGAAGTTGAATGTCATTGGCCTGGAGATGGTAATGAAATCATGAGCATGATGAAGAATGGGAAGAATGCCAAGAAATAATAGCCAGAACAGAATCCAAAAGATCATTTACATTTGAGAGATGCAGGAAAGAAGGGACCATGAAAAGCAAACTGAAGACACCCTGTTTACAAAGTTGAATTTGAATTCTATCCATCAGCCATTGTTTACCTAGTTTCCTCTGACTTAGACAAAGTCAAAATTTTTAGCTTTGATCTTCCAAGGAACAAGAAGTGAGTTACAAAAGAAAAAATAAGCATGAAATTTGGATTGCTTTAATCCACAGAGATTCAAGAGGGGAAAAATAATGGTTTAAAGCAACATCATTAAATCTAGGTTAAAAAATAGAAATGAAAACATGCTTATTTAAAATTGCAGATCCTTGGGCTGGGGATGTGGCTCAAGCGGTAGCGCGCTCGCCTGGCATGTGTGCGGCCCGGGTTCGATCCTCAGCACCACATACCAACAAAGATGTTGTGTCTGCCGAGAACTAAAAAATAAATATTGAAAATTCTCTCTCTCTCTCTCTCTCTCTCTCTCTCTCTCTCTCTCTCCTTAAAAAAAATGCAATATGCACACTTAATTTAAAAAAAAAATGCAGATCGTTAAGAAAGCATACAATGTCTAGATTCTAATTTTTTAGGAAACTAATAATATGTGAGTTCGTAATATTATTGGTGAATGAAACTTTTTTCAAATTCCTTGCTATATTGTCTGTGTATTCCAGATTTTATTTATTCTTACCAAAGTTTATACAAAATAGAGAAAGCAGAGAAATCTTTGACTTGCTTTAACTTGTTGAAATAAAATGGCTCCCTTTTATTAAATTGAGAAAATGTATTTAAAAAAAACAGTGGATTATAAATAGCACATGCATGATTTATTTGATAAAAAGAGGTATTATTGATGGTTGGATTTTTAAACCAAGTTAAAAAAAGGTTTATAAACAAAGGTTTAGAGAAGCTAGGAAAGGGAATGTTTGTCCCTACCTTCTGTTTTAGTTCTGGAGGCTCGAAACACAGTGGTTGAGACCAAAGATGTCAACATCAAGTAGCTGGCTCAGCCACTCCGTAAGTGCCCTTAGGCACACCACACTTTCTCAACCCTACTTACTGACATATAAATGTAATCTACCTCATAGAATTCATGTGAGAAAAGTTAGATCATGAAAATAAAGTATTTGATTACACAGCCTATCTAATGGTTATAAGCTTTTAAACTTGTTTGTGGGTCGTGTATTTTTATGAAAATGAATGCTTTCATACAGAGCATCAAATCATTAAGCTTTATAACATTGGGGGACCAAAATTGACCCACTCTAATGAGTCTGATTTTCCCTTTACAGAGATATTAAAATTGATATATTATATGACTAAATTTTTCACAAATATTAATTCAATGATTCTCCTAGCTATCCCAGGTTGTAGCCATTATTATTATTCCTATTTTATAAATGAGACAGACACTAAGGTATAGAAAGCCTTAGAAACCAGCATGGGGAGACACAGCAGACAAGCAAGCCTGGCATCAAGACACGTGTAGGAAACACTACACCACATTGCTGTTCTGAAGCTGTGCATCACTTTGTGGGGCTCTACAGAATAGCCTCTGTTGTTTACTCCCTTTATATGGGGATTATAGGAATTTTAATTTCATATTTGCATCCTTCTCCCTTACTAGGTAATTTGCTTGTGTCTTTATGGCCTTTAACCAATGTAAATCAGATCGCTTGACCTTCAGTCTATTCAAAGAAAATATTTGTCCACAATTCTGACTTTTTCTTCACTCTAAAAGTGCTTTTATTCACTGAAAATGAGCGGAAAGAAGACAAGGACATATGGCAGGGATGCTGATATGAGAAAGCCCTTATAGTTTAAACATCGATGCCTCTAACAAAGCAACAAGCCAGGATTATAACTCACACAAAAAAAATGGTTGCCAACAAGGATTCATAATAAAACTCAGGGTCAGATCACAAGCTCACAGAGAGAAAAATTATATAGAAAAAGAAAAAAACCTTTTTTTTTACCATATCATTTCCTGCATAGAGACCTTTCCTAAAAGATTTATGCAGAGTCATATCTGTGCAAGATGAAAGGAGTGCTCTGTCCTTAGAATCAAAGCCAAAGGAAGAATGAAGAATAGAACAGCAACAATAAGCTCCTCTTCTCATAGACTTGCATGGAAAGGAAGTCAAAGTGTTTTTGATGCTCCTGTTAAGTACAATAAGCTGTTTAGGAAAAGGATTATATTGAAACCATTTCAACATGCTTAAAGGTATAATACACAGTTTCATTAAAATATCAGCAAGTTAAACTGTGTTTACATTTTCAACTTTGTATTCAGAATTTTTCAAAGAGGCAAAGCATTAATGGAGTTGCTACTTGTTTAGAATATTGACTTCCAGAGTTTGTTTTCATTCATTTATGAAAAATCAATGCTAATGTTAAAACAACACTGAAATTTTGATTTTAAATATATTGCACATACACTGCAACAAGTTATTTTAAGTGTAATGTATGTCTATAGATTTAAAGATATGAAAAAAGAAATAGCACCTGAATTCTTGGCACAAATAAGAAATACTATTAACATATTTACGTATTATATGCTGGTATTATCTATCATGATACAGTCTAATATATCTAATGTAGATATATATAATGTAGATACAATTATACATTTTAGGTTTAATACCAATCATGTGAATGCATAATTTTTAAGCAGTTCCATATTGAAGGAACTTGAATTGTTTTAAGTTTCTCCTATTGTAAATAAGATAATACAAATAATATACTTATAAATATATATTTTCCCAGTTTCCCAGTTACTTCTATAGGATTCATCCATACAAATGGAAGCAGTATTTTAAAGGGATCCACATTTTAAATGTTTTAATACTTACTTCTAATTGACTTCCAAAAATGCAGTAGCAAATATTTGCCCCATTGATAGATGAGACTGCTCCTTTTTACATATCAACACTAGAAATAGCCTTGTTCTCCTGGAGAAGCAGCTCTTGCCCATTTCTATATCTACAAAGAATAACTTTCTATAAACTTTCTGGACATCTTTTACCATGTCTTACTTCATTCCACAGAGAAGCAAGTTGGTTGGTATGGACAATCATAGAATATCTCTCCAAAAAGAGAAAAGCTGATCTGGGAGCAGATTATACTCACAATTTGTTAAGGTAGAAATATAATTCCTGTAATTCTTTTGCCTACATGATTCTAAGTTAGATTCAAAAGATATCAGAAGCCGTTGCTTTTGAAGATCATACAATTAAAGCACTGATGGAAATGACAGAGGTCCAGGCAGAATCTATGTAGCTCTGACTTTCCTCTACCTCTACTCAACTCTTCTTCCAAATTGCTGGCCCTGTTGACCAAGAGCTTCCATACACTTTACCATACGCTGAGTTGCAGATCTACAGAGGAAATAGCTCCCCATAGGCATGTTTGCCAGTATAACACATTGTTGGCTAGACAGTACAGAATGACTGGTTGATGAATTCTTTGACCTTCCAGTTTTTACATTTGAATAATAATTTCTTCAGCAACTCCCCAGTTTTGTTGTTTTTAATTACTACAATAAATCTCCTTTCTGAAAAATCAAGTGGTTCTCTTTCCTGACTAAACCCTGCTTAGTTTTTTCTCTCCACCTGGACCAATGAGAGATAGTAACAGTTAAATATTGAGGCTCTTTATTCACTCTTACCCCCTGTGGGCTGTCTCAGGTATGGGCTCAAATATGGAGTTAGCAAACAAATTCTGGTTCTTACTCTAAGGTACATTCACCAGTCAGTCCTTTATAAGTAGTAAAGGGGATATAGTTTTGTTTTCGTTTTTGTTTTTCATATGTGGACTTATAAATTATGTCAATTGATACAGAATAGATAAAATAGCAACAGGAATCTTCTTTACTCCAAAGGTACTATAATTCTTTTGATAAGCAAAATAAGTTATTATTACAATTTGTATTTATTTTAATATACTATAGTTGATGTAGTTTTCATTTAAATCAACTTTTGCAGTGAGATTTACTGCAAATATGCATATATACATCATAGTCAATGTTTGCCTAGTCATGGATATTTGAAAAATTGCCCATAACATATACTAAATATGTTCACATTGATTTATAAATATCTTCCTTTTTACATCAAATATATGGAACTGAGTCATAAAGTGGCAGATATAGGAACCACTTGCTCTTCAAAGAACATTAAGAAAATTCAAATGTAAATCACCGATTAGAAAAGAATACTACAATTTCTTAAAATCCTAAATACACTTATCATGCAATCCAACAATTCCATTTCTAGGTATCTACTTCAGAGAAATGAAAACACAGAGCCACCCACAAAAAATATACCAATGTTCAAACAGCATTATTCACAATGGTGCAGACATAGTGGAAATAACCTACATTTCTCTGAAAAGATAAATAGATAAGCAAAATGGGGTATATCCATAGGATGCAATGCCATTCAACAATAAAACAGCAATGAAATATGAACATGCAGTACAATACAGATAAATTTAAAAACATCATGCCAAGTGAGAGAAAGCAGATGTAAGGAATAATATATGATTCCGTTCATATTAAATGTCCACAAAATTCTAAATTATAAAAATCAGAAATAAATTGTTGCCTGTGGCTGGAGGTGAGAACTCTGACTGCAAATAGGCATGAGAGACATTTTCAAAGTCATGGGAAAGTCTTAAAGTTACATAGTGTTGGTGGTTGCTCAACTCAGTCAATTTACTAAAAATCATTGAATTATGCACTTAAAATGAGTGCATAATTTTATGATATTGAAATTATACCTAATAAAGCCATTAACAACAGACAAAAATTTTGTAAGTATCATTCTTGTGAGTTCGATAGCTATAAACATGATTGATTTTTGCCTATGAAATATAGATTTATGAAAGAGTTACCTGATTTTACCAGGAACACTAAAAAGGAAGGTTCAGGAAATCCATCATGCTAACATGTTGGATACTAAATTTCCATAGAACTTGAAATTGAAATAGTAAATCATTATAATGTGTTAAAATATTTAACTTTATTTTTCATGTATTCAAAATAAATTATAAAATAATAAACCTTTTGTAGTCCAATTTATTTAAAGCAATTCTACATGTACTAAAAACTCATGTATTGAAAAATAAGACTTAGGAAAATTAAATTTCAACATTTTAAAAATGGAATTTATGACTCTTAATTCACTGTGAAGGGAAGCTAGAACACAGAATTATGTGTGATAAAGGTCACTTGCTTTTTAACTGAAGTATCAAATTTAAACTTTTTGACCAAAACTTCCTTTATGAATGGCAAAGTTTGCAATACACATTCTTAATAATAAGCGTGGTCAGAAACTCTGAGAACATGTGTCTTTGGGGATATAACACAATTTACCTAGCTTGCTTCACATCATTTCATGATACAAATCCATGGGGAATACAAGTGAACCAAAGAGAGGAATAGAAGATGAAGAAACCAGAGAGGGAGGATCAAAGTATTTCATTTATTTATGTATTTATTTTTAACCAAGGATTGTTTCTGAAAACCAGCAGAGGAGTCAAAAAAAAATTTCCCCAGATTGTTTTTGAAAAACCACAGAATGATTCAAAGAACTGTTCTATATAGAACCTGAAGAGTAACAGATAGAAAAATAAAATGAAAATAGTAATAAATAAATAAAGCTCTAAGAAGCACTCCATTTTAGTATCTGTGCTATATGCTTCTGTTTTTTTTTCTGTTTTCCTTTACATGTTTCTATAGCACTAATAATTGTTTATATACACAGTCCTCTAATTTTTTTATTCAAATTCATTCTTTCTCTTACATTCAACAAAATAGCAAATATGGTATCTAAAGTTTTGAGGTACTCTTAATGAGAATAAATATGGCCTGATCTTCCCAACATGTGATCTAGGGAATTACTCTTGGTTTATGTGTGAGAAAAATGAGAGAAGATAGTTGACTTGGTGATATTACAGAATTGATGAAGTTGAAATTTCAAATCAAGTCTTATAAAACTAGGACTTAAAATCTAATTTTTTTTTTTGGAGGGGGGGTGTTTTGTTTTCTTTCTTGTTCGCCACTGGAACATAACCTTCTTAAATGCTGCCATTTAATCTTGATTTCAAAAATAGAATCTAATGGTAGAATCTAATAGTTCTACATAACCGATCACACAAAGGCCTGAGAAAAATTCAGCTAAGTTTCATTCGCTGAAATAATCTTCAGTTAATTTCTTAGATTATTTCAGTGAATGAATTGATTTACCTAGAAATCCTCAATTATATCCAATATCAAGTGATCAAGAAATACCACTGAATGACTTAAGATTTTAAGGTGTCAGATTTTATATAAAACATTCTTTTAAAATTTATTGACAAGAAAAAATTATACAAGAAAAATGTTGATATCACAAATGTTCAAAACTAAACTATGCTTACAATTTTTAAATCAGCAACTCATTTTCTCGTTGTTCTTTATGTAATATAGGAAATACATATTGGAAGGCATTTTGAAGAAAATATTTTGATGAATGAGTGTGTGATATACAGACCAGCATTCAAGTATAACTTTCAAAAGGAAATATAATCGTTATTTATTGTACATTTTAAATTCATTTCTTTATTCCCCTCCTTCATTGCCAAAGCAAAACGAGGCCCTGAAAACAATATATTTCCTCTCAGTTTCGGTAGTTAACTCATTGCTTAAACTTTGAATCAAGAAGGACAGTGCTCTTGTCTTTTGATATTACTGAGCAAAAATCACAGTGGTCATATTTAATAATGTAACTGACTTATTTAAATAGAGAATATTTTCACTTATTGGAATGAGTTTTAGGAGTTGTATTGAAACTACTGTCAAGTTGAAATCTTTTATTTTCAATGATTCCAATTATTTTGAGTACCAAATACTTTAATTATCTCAAGAAGGCAATTTATAAGTTCAATTCAGCAAATCAAAAATCTCTATCAATTGTTGAAGTATTCAAATATTCTTTTTTTCAGATATAAATGAGAACACTCCATAGATTATTATTATTTTTTTTTAACTTCTTTTCATTTCTAACCTTAAGTGTCAAGAGCCTGGACAATATGTGTTAGGACAAAAAAGTTTTTAAATCTGAGTTTGCTCTTTCTTTGGGGCAGCAATTATCTAAGTTTAGAAAGAATTTGGAAAATAAATTCAAGGTTCATCCCTGTTATGACATAGGCACACACACACACACACACACACACAAATATATATATATATATATATATATATATATATATATATATATATATATATATTTTATTTTGGTGTTTAATTTGTTTTTGAAACTTTCTGCTAATCTTCCTAGGAACTGATTCTTAGTATTAGTTTTTGTCACTTCCTAGTTCTGAGCAAAAGGAAGAATCAATAATTTATAAAAAGAAAATTTTCCAATTAAATACTTTTTCACCTCAAGAATGTTTAATAAGATATAATTATTCTATCTAAATAAAATATACTCTGAATAGAGAATGTCACTATCACAGAAAAAGTTAATCATGGTGTACCTATTTAAAACAACTGTTTCCAATAAACAGAGATTCTAAAATTTCTAGAGTTCCTTTAAATGCTGATTTTTTGACATCTAGGATTTACCCTATAAAAAGACATCAAATAATTAATATCTTAACATGAGTTTCTTTTCATATTTTCATTATTAATAAGAAGATATTTTCCATATTTGGGGAGAACTTTGCTGGGTAAAGAAAGAAAGCAAAAAAAGTCAAACTAATTATATCAAAAGAAACTCTCCTTTTTGAATTTTGGAAAAGATTACAACATTCCTTAGTAACATACGGTAATATTATTTTTGAAAATATAGATTATAACACATCACCTTACTAAAAAGTCAACTGAAAAATGAAATACAAAAGTATTTTTTCTTAATTTCTTCTGGCAAATAGTTGTGGTTTTCAGCATATCATTTTATTTTTCCTGAACTACAGAGAAAGGAGTACATGCATTGAAGCACACAGTTTGGCTTCCCTTGTCATTATCTATGCTTTGCATACAACAAATGTTATTAAAAGCCATAAAACTATACAGCCATGGTATTGCGCTCAGTGACCTGCCACGATAGTGAATTCAACAGATTGACTTTATGGAGCATACCGTAGTGTTCTCTCTCCCCACCCCCCCAAATTTATAAGAGTTAGCATTCCATTTGAGCTCATCTACTTTGGATTAAATTCAAATCTGTGTATTTGTCATTTCAGGTCATTAAAAAAAAAAAAAACAACAGTGTATTGTCAGGAGACACATGATAAATTCTGAGGCCAGAGTCTGATTCAGAGGTAACTAGAAATTATGTATTGAATTCTGGAAAAACATTCTTTATATTTATGAAAAAATACAAAGAATGATTGTAGATACAGTAAACTGAGCCAGGTGTAGTGGCACATGCCCGTACCCCCAGCTACTCTGGAGACCAAGGCAAGAGGATCCTGAGTTCAAGGCCAGCCTGGGCAATTTAGTAAGATCATGTCTTAGAATAAAAAAAAAAGAAAGAAAAAAGAAAAGAAAATAAAATGAAGGCTGGGGTATAACTCAGCAGTGAAATGTTTCGAAGCATAAGTGAGGTCCTGGGTTAAAACTCCAGTAAAACACACATACACACATACATACATGCACACACAGATATATATACATACACACATACATACATATATACAAAGTACATATTTACACACAAGCACATATATAAATGTATAGATAGACAGATATAGTTAGATATAGTGTGAGGATGCGTAATTTGAAGCTTAATTTGAAGAAAATGACAGCAAATACTTGATTGCCCTCATTACTCACTAGCTCTTAGAAACTCCAGCTCTTGATCTGGAGGGAACAGAGAAACTTGGTTTCTAAGGCTTTTCTTTTTCTTTCTCTTTCTTTCTTTCTTTCTTTTTTTTACATTCTTGTATTTTTCATGTCATTTGTGAATATTTGCAATTAAATTTGTAAAAACATTAAAAGTCTTATTAAGACTTGGCTTGCATGTGAACAGGACCTATGTTAGCAATCTGACATCTTCAATAGCAGCTAGTAGCCTCACTCTACAGATTCTTAAACCAATGTGATGGCCCAATCTACCATATTAACCTCTTATCCTCATTTACTTTTCCCACAACTCTATTCTTTATCTGTGAAATAAACACCCTAGTAATTGACTGCTCACCTTCTGCCTGCACTTTTACCAAGATTTATGAAATGAGGTTAAAGAAATCAAGATGAGATTGATGTATGAATCATTGTAACAGAGAAAATGAGAGTCCCCTGGTCATTCATTTTCTGGTAATCAAATCTAATGCAGTTAAAGAAAGAAGTTGTATATAATCCAGGAAGTTCCTGGTTCCAATAATATTAATAACACTTAACAGTAAAATATTAACTGTTCCTAGGATCAGTCCTTTCTTCTTACATTACTCATAGAGACAGTGATAAATAAAGACTATACACAGATTTCTCTTTAAAAAGCTACTTTTTTCAGTAACTTTGAAAATATTAGATCATCATTAATGGGTCATTTAGAAGAAAGTTTCCTAGAATGGAAGCATATTGACTCTCTAAAAGTAGAAAACTTAAGTACACATAAATCTCATTGTAACAAGTATCTGAATTGTTGATAAAGACATTTGTTAAAAAGAATTCAATGCTCCAACATTAAGTTCCCCTTATTGCTCCCTGTTGGAATATTTTTCCAATACAATTTAATAGGGCTACATGTACATGTAATAATAGCATACTTTTGAAATTAAAGTTGGAAATTCTACATATTGAGTTTTGCCTGTGACTTTATTTCAAATAAAACCTATTAATCTACCATTAAAATTCAATTGAATATTTTATGGTGATAGAATAGGATTATACATTTATGAGCTCTATGTAAAACCAGGTTTAATATCTCCAAATACAGAACCAATTCTATAATGTACAGTTATATCACATTTTGTATGTGTTAAAACATGCGAAATTTATATTAAGGTAATGCTGACTAATCATTTGTATGAATCCTCCTGACATGGCAGGAGATAACACCTCTGCAAAACAACCATGTTGAAAATTTCATCAGACTTCGGATATAGCACACATGACACGTTTTCATATATAGAAGCCATAATAATAAAGGGAAATCACAGAATACAGAAACACTTGAGACTTAAATAGACTTCCAGACTTAAACAGGATATCTTGATTTATTATTACCAGTTGCTAGAACAGAATATAAAATTTAACATTTAGTTTCCTAGCTGTAAATGGAAGAAAGAACAAAGAGGGGAAAAGGGAAGAATAGCAAATCTTGAAGATAAATAATTATTTTTCTTTATTCCCATTTTTCAGAATGGAGTGGATTTTGAGGGTTTTGAGTGTTATAGTTATTGATAGCCTTTTTTTCCTAACATAATAAATAAAAGCTAAAGACAAATATTGGCTCTCAATTCAGAGAAAGTGATCCTTTAAGAGACTATGTTGATGTGATGTGATATGATCCAGCAAAATACTCAGCTTCATACAGTGATGGGATTTTGGCTATTAAATGATTTTTAAGATATAGTTTCTTTACAAAAGGCTTTGAACAGGAACCAATAGCTGATTGAGAATGATTCTCCATTATTTATTGAGATTAAAATTGTGAGCATTGGATGCCAGATAAGGGTAATAAACTAGAGAAAAAAATGGTTTAATGGAAATGAAAAGTCAACTTAAGAGGAAGCAGGGGAAAAGATGGAAGATATTTTAAGCATAAGAAAAATTATAACAAAATAATTGGGAACGGTCAGGGGCAAAATGTATATGTTGGAGAGTTAGGGAAATAATCTGAAGCAATTCTGTAGTTTTGGTAAATTACTTTACACTAATTGTCATTGATAAAATTAATAGCATGAAACTGGAAGGGCAGAATAATGTGGCAGCCAAGGTTAATGCTGATTAATCATTTTGTATGAGAATCTGCTCCTGACATGGCAGGAAGTGATATCTCTGCAAAACAACTAAATTTGATATTTCACAGGATAGCTCTGTTTGGTAATTAACTCATCCTGAGAACTGCACATGGATACTTCATTAAGTCTCAGAGTAGTTGCTTTATGTGAGGTCCTTATTGTAGAAGTCATAAATGCTATTTTTGATGCTGTTATATTATCTTTTCAATTGCCAAGGAGAAATAAAAACAAATGAAAAATGATAATTTGCCACTTGTGGACAGTTAAACACAGACTATACATGCTTTGCAGTTTAGGATAACAGCCAAGGCCATTGTGGACTAGTTTCTTTTTTTATAAAATGCCCGTCTTTTCTCACAGATTGTGCAATACAGTTTATTCTCCTCTTCTTGACTTTACCTTTCAATGAACCTTTCCTGCTAGTTGCTAATGTGCCTTATGCTTCACATGGTTTTTATTTTTTACCTTCCTCAAACTGTAAAATTTATATAGCTAAACATTTTAGCAGTATAAATGTTTGTTTGGAGGAAAATATTTATATTGCTGATTACATTTCATGTTATTTATTTATTTTTGCTATTTTGTAAACTGTGGTAACTCAGCAAATTTGTATTCAGGGTCTACCTTGGACCAAAGATTGTGGATAAATAAAGTGGACATGTCACAAACCTGTCCACAACCAGCTATTTAGCAGGAAATGTAGAGAAGTACAATATGATTTCTGAGACCCAGGGGTAGTCCCTCGTGTGAATGACAGGTATGTAACAGACATATTGAAATCAGGGCTAGAAGAGGCCCTAGAGATTATCTAGTTCCTTCCTTGCAAAGATGAGAAATCTGAGGAGCACAGAAGTTAAATGATTTGCTCAAAGCCACGTGGTATGCTTGTCACAGAGCCAACTGTTAAACTGTTGACAGTAGAATGAGGACTTTTTTATTCATAGAGCTAGTACACTGTGTATGACACACAAACCCTTTGATTCATAAATTCACAAATCAAATTATCCCTTTAGTGTTCAAGTCAACACTTGGCCTTTTACTTTCATTTCTTGCTCACTCACATCTGTTTCTCTGCCCCACCTTTTAAATATTTCTCTCTCTCTCTCTCTCTCTCTCTCTCTCTCTCTCTCTCTCTCTCCCTCCCTCTCTCTCTCTCTCAAGTGTGCAATGTGCAGGAAACTATTAGGGAGAAATGTTCAAATCACTATAAAATACTAAACAGTTATCTTGAAAAATCAACTGATACTTAAATGTTACATCTTGATGATTTAAGTTTAAATTAATCAGAAAAGTAGAGGTGAAGGGCCATATTGATATTCCCCTCTGCAAATGCCTCATTTCTTCAGTGTGCAGTGTTCTAGCTAATTGCAATGAGAACTCCATGTACAGAAGCTATGAATAAGGTGCAAGATGCATATTAATTTTGTAGAGCATTTCCCCCAGTTACATTTGTGGTTTTTTTTTTTTTTTTAAATTGAAGGGGGATGAGCTTGGTTAAACAGTTCTAGACATCCAAAGAACAGCAAATGTAGCTGGGATCCCTAATTAATATGTGTTTTACAGAGAGGAATGCTTGTAAGTTTGAAAGCATTGGGGAGTTTGATGTTATTTTTGAAATAAATTTTTAATTAAATTTTCCTTAATTGAGCATACTGAAATTCCTGTAAAGGATGCCTATAAAGTACTCCTTGGGGTGTGGAGGAGATCCACAGAGGTGTGGAGAAATATGTGAATTGGGCTGAGTATCTCATTAATTCTTACGACACCCTGGGAAGAAGGTAGGAAACATAATGTGCAGGCCTGAGCCACAATTCACTGAAGTAAAATGACCTTGGAGGGCACGTGAAAACCTTTGATGTCTGGGGACCAAAAGAGCTTACACAATTTCTTCCCAACAACCCACTTACTCCCCCTCAGTTCTAGCTTGTGAATTAGGCAGAAATTTAAATATGGCAAATCCCTAGTTCCTTGTTTATATGGCAGAGCCAGATTTTCTAATAATGACAGGTAAAATATCAAATTTTTGTTCTTATCAGAGTAAATTCAATTCAGTATTTATTGCAATGTGCATGACACTGAGCATGCTGTGTGGAAGGTGTAAAAATGAGAAAGTGGCCATCCCTTCTGTATGTCTTTCCAACAGCATGTCACACCTTTTGCTGTAATTCCAAAAATATGAAAAATCTTGGAAAATCTCCAGTTGTTCTCATTTAATGCAAATTTCCATTAAGGCAATGATATCATAGCCTGTGAATTTTCACCTAAGACCAGGCATACTAGATGTTAAAGTGAATAGGATAGACATGGAGGAAATAATTTGGCCTCGAAGGCATTCAAACTTATTAGTAAGAAAACAAATAAGAAGAGTTTCAAAGAAGACTTACAAATTATAGGAATCTGGAGAAAAGATATTTCTGTGATATGTGCTGATCAAGGAAAGTCAACTTCCTGGGTAAAACAAAATCAATATGTAGTGATCAGATTCCTGAGCCAGCCTCAACCTCCATTCTACCACTATGAGCCCTAAACCTAATTTCCTTAACATCTATTCTTAGGCTGTCACCCAAGTACCAACCACAGAATCTGACATATTAATTACAGATGTCAAATCAAAATGAAATTTCTGAGGCCAGCTTTAGTGGCACCTGCCATAGAGAGTAGGTAGAATTTATTTTGCCTACTAAACCTTAAGTAATTTGAATTGGACAGAGGTATTTCTCAGTATAAAACAAAGTTAGACAAACCGTGACTCTCTGGCTTTTCTAATCAGTGAATATCACAAAAAGGAATTAATAGTAAAATATGATCCAAATTCACATAACATGATTGCTTCTCTTTTTCTGAACTTTAAACTTCTTTAGGATAGCTTTGATCTCATTCACTATTGTGTTTGAGAACACTGCTTACTTTCTGATACATAGATTTAAACAGAATAGTAAATAGTTGTGGAATGGATAAATAAATTAATGTGTTTTGTTGCCTTTTTTGTAGTGATGATAAACTATCTTTCATACTATTCAAACCTTTGTGAACTATTTAGAACAACTAGCTTTAGGCCAATAGATAAAAAAATAAACATTTCTATTTGTAAAATAAAGAACTTTATAGAGAATGACATGTCAGAATCTATCTTTTGAAGTTTTAAAAGTGAAAATTTGATTTACTAAGTGTAATACATAAGGGCTTCTGTAACTATAACATTGCATACAATAAGATCTCTGTACTGAACTAAAGGAAATATTACAATCATCTTATTTGAATTATAGTTCTGCAAAAATTATAGTATAGAGAGTTTAGTTTTTAAATTAGTCACATTAATTTGGAGATTTTAATTCAAAATGCAATTAAATATAGTTTGTGTCAAAATCTGGTCCCCAATCTCTTCAAAGTGCAATTCTGTTTTTTTTTTCCACTAATTTACATCCTATTTACAGTTTCTTTACCCTCACTTTCTTCTATTTTATCTATATGTTATGATATTCCTATTCAAGGAAACCTCTAAAACTCATTCCTAAATTCATAGATAACCTTTAATATAATATCATGCTGAGATTTAGAAAGCTATTCTTCCTTTTTGTATTATGTTTTATTAAAATGGCATCCTGCCCAAGTGTCTAGATACCACATGTCAGAGGCATTATATGAATAGATTTAGGTAGATGTATGTTTTCTGAACTTGAAATGTATAAATGTCAACCTGAAATAATCATCATCACAACAATAATGACAGTGCTACTTTTTATTTGTGTTGCACTATGCCGAACAAACAATTTTTGAGGCAATTGCCAAAACAAATAAAGATGGAGAATAGATAAGTCCAAAGGAGATGTCCATAAGAAAAAGAAAATAACATTTAAGAGAATATGCCATCCATAAAATTTTAAGGGATACAGAATGTATTAAATGGTTGCCTGGATTGATATTTCTTTCTTTCTTACCACATAGAATTTTTATGGAAATAATAATATGCAATTTTGACATGTTGAAAATTTATAAGAGATATCAAAGAGTTGTGCCATTCATTGCCTTTTTTTATTAAAGTAGATAAGAATGGACTATAGGCTATGACATTTCCTTTCAATGAAAATAATAAAAATCTCTCTTAAATGCACAGATAACCTTCAATATCATATGATAGTGGTTCTTTGGAGAGAATTACTGTCCCTTCCTTTTTCCATTCTTTTCTCATAGAAAGTACTTATCAAGGTGTGTCTAAAGAATGCACGCTACAGCATTAAACCAAAAGATACATCGAGGTATGTATCTTTGACTCTAGAAATAATAAATTTCAAAATAAAATAAGGATAACTACAACAATAATAAAAATCATCCCATTTTTAATTTATAATAGCTCTCTTCTTTTAAGATGTTCAAAATAGATATAGATTTTTTTTTCCTGAAAGCTTCTAGTTGGAATCAAGTGGACCAATTCATAAAGCTTGATGAAGGAAGCATAATTAAAGGAATGTTTGCAAACTCGAGGAAGATATTTTGAATCTCAAATAAGATATAGTTGTATAATCATTGGAGATGACAATGAGTAAACCACGAAAGAATAAATGTCAGAACATGAGTGATGAAGGAACAATTATGAAGATGCCAAAGGGCACAAAGCTTCTGTGAATGTAAGAACAAAAGTTTGAAAAACTGTTACTAACTGTAAATCTGAATGATACTTTTGGACCTAGAAAGAGGAAAAACTTGAGTAAACATATTTTGGTCCCATTATCACATAGTAAGAAGCATGATACCAAAAGAATGAAGTACCTGAATGACCTCAGAATCCCTATCCCTTTTAGTAATTACAGGTAGCGATGTAAAACAAGTAAATTTGCACCTAAGTAAATATCATACTTCCATCACTCAGAACTGATCTAGTGGAAAATAAGTTTAAATTGTAAATATTTTACTTGTACAAACTAGTACCTTGATCTGGAAGGAATATTTAAAAAGAAGAAAGATAAAGTATTCACATTAGAAAGGGCACATTCTTAACCAAAAGTTTTGAGAAAGAGAACATGGAAACAAATTTGAGAGTGTATGTGTGGGAATAATTGTAGTGACATGTAGGGCAATATGAAGTGATACAGAATAGTTTGATTAACAGGTAATCTCTTCATTTATAAGTATGGTAGCCATTTCTTTACTATTGCCCCAAATTTTTAGACTTTGTAACTAGCTAGCTATTAAAATAACTATCCTTTTTTTTTGTGGTCCCAGGGGTACTGAACCACTGAGACCCATCCCCAGCCCTTTTTTGTATTTTATTTAGAGACAGAGTCTCACTGGGTTGCTTGGGACCTTGTTAAGTTGCTAAAGCTTGCTTAGAACTCCTGATCTTCCCACCTCAGCCTCCCAAGCAGCTGGGATTACACGCATGCCCCAAATTTACCCAGCAATAGTATTCTATTTTTATCACTACTGAAAATTCTATATTCCACTGTTTCAAAATATTGAGTTAGTTTAATGAGTTGTTGCTTTCTTTTTGCTGCAACCCTACTTGAAAACCAAATTGCTATTACAACTGGTTCATGGGTATGGCAAACACTTCAATGCCAAATGACATTGTTAACCTTAACCAACACATTGTGGGTTTCTTTGGACAAGTAGAAGAAATATATCTACAACATACATTGAGATGATAATTTCCATGGCTTAAATATATTTCCTCTCTTACTTCTTTCTCTTACATATTATTTACATAAATAATAAAGCAGAGTATTTATATATTTGTTAGATAATTATACTATGGAAAATTGTCTGTTCTACAAAATAGTTCTCCAAAGTATTTTTCAAGTGACTGCATTTAATTTGTTAACATTGTTTTCTTACAGTATATGTTCTTCTTTTGAATAAATACCTTATATTGACATTATATTCCTTAGTATATTATTGTCATGAAGTATGTGTGATAATATTAATGCAACAGAACTTCTTCAGTAAGTTTTAATAACCTAGAATATTTCTATGGATTTGCCTATTATGAATATTTCATAAAATCAAACAACATGTGGAATTTTTTGGCTGGCTTCTTTCCCTTCGCATTTCATTTTCAAGCTTCATGTATGCTGTAGCATGTAACACCAGTTCTTTTTTCTTACTGAAAGTCATTCTCATATATTATTCCCAAATATTATTCAATTGTCACAATAGTGCATATTACTTCTCAGCTGAGGGACATTAGGTTTACATCATATTATAAATCTTATTGCTATGAAAATATATATGCAAATTTTTGTGTGAACACTTTTTATCCTTTTTAAATTTGTGCATTATAGTGGTACATATGATGGAGTATGTTGTACATATTGGTATAGGCACACAGTGTAATAGTATAATTTGACCAATACCATTCCCCAGATCTTCCTCCTACTCTCTCCTCCCACTATCTGGTCCCCTATATGAACACATTTATAACTCTCTTGGTTATATACCTAGAAGTGAAATTGCTGGCTCATATGATAACTCTATATTGAAACATTCAGGGAACTCCAAAACTGTTTTGCAAAGGGATATTACCATTTCCATTCACACCAGCATCCTGTGAGTTTCAATTTCTTTAGTCACATCAGCAAATATTTTTTGTGTGATTTTTTTTATATCTTAGTGATTGTGAAAGAGTATATCATTTTTATTTTAATTTGCCTACCAATGAATACTGAGTATTTTTCCATGTATTTATCAATCATTTATTTATCTTCAGAGAAGTGCCCACTCAAAATTGTTGCATATTCTTTCATTGGATTATATGACTTTGTTTGCTGTAAAAGGCCTTTTATATTCTGGTTTTAAGTTCATTATCAGATATATGATTTAAATTTTTCTTTTACATCTTTTTTTCTCTAATTTGATGGTATTCCTCAATGAATAAAACTTTTTAATTTTGATTAAATGCAAGTAACCTATTTTTGTTCTTGTTGTTTATTTGTGCTTTTGGTGTTATAGAAGACTACTTAATTTCAGTTCACAAAAGTCTGCAGTTATGTTTTCTTCTAACAGTTTAATGGTTTTGTTGCTCATGACTCTAAGATTTGTTTGGTTTCTTTGTTTTTGATATGATCTAATTTCATCATTTTGTATTTGTAGATCCATTTGTCCCAAAACCACTTGTGGAAGAATATTTTTCTCCAGTTGAACTGTACTGATACCTTTTCAAAAAATCAACTGACCATAAATAGGAATATTTTGTTTTCTGAATTCATAATTCTATTTGATCTGCATAACTATCTATTCCTATGCCAATATATCAGTCTTGATAATTAAATTTATAGAAGGTATCAAAATTGGAAAGTACACATATTCCAACATTGTTTTTAGGATTGATTTAGCTATTGTGAATCTCTCCATTTCCATATCAGTTTAGAATCAGCTTGTCAGTTTGTGTGAAAAAAAAAACGTAGCTAGAAATTTTGATAAGTACTGTAATCTGTACATCAGCTTGGAGATTACTGCTATTTTAACAAACTGACAGCTTTAGATCCATAAATTTGGGATTTATTTCCATTTATTCACATGTTGTCTAATTCCTTTCCACATTATTTCATGGTTTTCAGCATGTAAGTCTTATGCTTATTTTATTAAATTTAAGCTAAGTATTATGCTTTTTTGTTAATTTTATTTTTGGAATACTCATTATAACTTATACAACTACAGTCAATTGTTCATGATTCTATCACATTATAGACTAATTCTTTAGTTATAATATTTTAAGTAGATTGTATTTCTACATAAAAGATCATGTTATTTACAGAGATTCTTTTATTTATTTATTTATTTTTACAATCTGGATGATTTTTATTTCTTTTGTTGCCTAATTATTGTGGCCAGAATCTTAGGTACACTTCAAATGTAAATGGCTATAGTAGACATCCTTTCTCTTGATCTTAGGAGGAAATCATTCATTCTTCCTCCATTAATATGTTAGCCCTGGGTCTTATGAAGATATCCTTTATCCAAATCTGAGGATACTTTTTTCCTTCTTCTGGGTTGCTGTTTAAAAACTGTGAGGTTTTGTTAAATGTTTTTTCTGCTTACATTGTAATGCTCATGAGGTTTTTCTGTGTCTTATTCTATTAATATGGTGTACAGCCTGAATTAATGTTCATCTAGTGAACCATACAATCATTTGTGCCTTTATGGGGTATTCTCACTGGATCACAATTTTTTTTTCCTTGTGGTGCTGGGGATTATATCTAGGGCCTCAAGCATGCTATGCTAGTCCAGTGTTCTACCCCTGAGCTACATTCCCAGCCCACACTTGATTACATTTTATAATCCTTTTCATTTTTTTACTAGACTTGGATTGGCAGTGTTTTGTTGAACATTTTTTTATTTAGATTCATGAGGCAGTGGTCTGCAGCTTTCCTGTGCTGTGATGTCTTTGCTTGTTCTGGTTAGATTTCCCTAATGCCTTACCTGTATTTAATGTCTTGCCTGAATATAAAGGTCATGGACTCTGTTGTCATATTGAGATTCAGTTCTTTAAAGAGACAAGTTTTAGTTTGTTCTGTGACTTTGCTAGTATTAGAAAATGGTGATTTTTAAAATTGTCTGTCCGCATTTTTGTTATTGTAGAAGGAAAGAAAGTGTACCGAGGTCCTTTATTTGCTATTCTGTAAGTCAACGTCCCATGCATGTACTATTCCTATGTTTTATCTGCTCTTGTTAAGTCTCAAGTTATCACTGGACCTGATCATAATTGTCTAACATATTCTACATCTTTTATTTTCTAATTTGCTACTTCCAGTTTACTTTAGACTTATAATCCAGATCATATCACATTAAAGGTATATATAAAATAAAAGTTAAAAATACTATGAACCAGAATAACAATGGGACTCAAAAAAATTCACTGATCATTATATTTATCCTGCATTTCCTTTTACTAAACTACATTTCTTTGAAAAATGAGAATCACATTTCCTCAGACTCAGGAAAATGTCTTTCTCTCTTCTAAAGAGTTAATCTCTTCTCTATCAGCATTTTGGTCAGATTTCTACAAGAATATTTACATACTATACCACATTTACTCATGTTTATTCCTTCCTCTGTATACCCATATTTCCATTCTATAATAAAATATGTATTATACTTGTTTTAGGATTATCATTTTTAACCATGTTTGGAAAATTCTGTTATTATTTCTTTGAAGTTTTTTACTCTTTCTCTTCACTCCACCCCCTACCTTGGGACTCTGATGACACAAATGATGTGTTTTTAATTCCAACATGTCCCTGAATTCATTTTTTTTTACTGTATTTTACCTTTTTATCATTTAGACTAGATAATTCCTTTTTGATTATTCAAGTTTACTGATTATTTCTTATGTCCTTTATTCTCCCAGTCCTGCTGTTGGTCCTATCCATTGAGGACTGGTTTAAAGAATTCATTTCAATCATTGCAGTTTTTAGCTCTAAAATGTCCACCTGATTCCTCTTTATAACTTCCATTTATTAGCTGAGGTCTTCTATATTTTTTGTTTCAAGCATGCATGTAATAATCCTTAAAGCATTTTTATTATGAATGCATTAAAATTTTAGTCTTATAGTTCTAATATCTGTATTATTTCAGAGTTCATTTTCATTAGCTTTCTTTCTTTCCCTCCATTTAAGATCCTTCTGTTTCATGGTATAATGGGAGATATTCAACTGAAACCTGGTGTTCGTGTATTCAGGCTCCTGTAACAAAAACACCTTAGACTGGGTAACTAATATACAACAGAAATTTATTTCTCATAATTTTAGAAGTTGGAAAGTACATGATGAATGCACCAGCAGATTTGGTGTCTGATGAGGGTCCTCTTCTTTATAAGTGACACCTTCTAGCTGAGTCCTTGTTGGAAGAGGGGGCTCACTAGCCACATGGGCTCTTTTTTATAAGGATACTAATTTCATTCATGAGGGCAGAGCCTCCATTAGTCACCTCTAAACACTCTGCCTTCTAACACTATCACTTGTGGATTAGATTTTAGCATATGGATTTTGAGGGGACATAAATATTTCGACCAGAGTACCAGAACAATTTTGGTAGTATATGTTTAAATTCTAGATCTCAATGAAGTCTTGTGTTTTAGTTTAGTTCTTCTGGCACTGCTCTGGTAGGTGGAGGGGGAGAGTTACTACCTTGTGAACCACCAGATGGCATGGAAGTCGAGGTTTTCCACTTGGTCCCTGGTGACACTCTTTGTTTGGGGTATGGAGTGAAAATTCAAGTTCCCTACTACATGCTTGTAGAAGGAAAAGGAACAACTTGTTACTGCTTCCCATTGTACTCCACTGATTCTTGGAGTGAAACCTTTGCATAGTACGTTGGCATAAACATTCTAGCTTCCATTCATTCTGAAAGCGCTTTGATGGGTGGGTTGAGTCACCTTTTACAGCAAGAGTCAAATTTAGGCTCACTACTCATTTTTGCTGGGGTGGTGCTGAAATTTTTTTTGTGTGGTGTCATGTTGGAGTACAGTGATTATTTTAAGAGTTTTCAGTCTTTCTAAATTGTTTTTTTTTTTTCCTGATCTTTTTGTCCTCCAAGTGCAGGCTTTTCCAGGAAGTTTGTTCTATATTTGTTGATATTTCTGCCAGCTTATCCAGTTAGGGATATATGAGGATATATGAAGCAAAAAGATAAGCCAAGGAGCTTACCACCATTGTTCTTTAGATCCCAAAGTCCTAAGGTGGTCTGATTTATACTCTCTAGTTTTCAGGATAATATTGTGTTGGTTTTACACAGGATGTCTGTCATTTCTGCTCATTTTTAGTGGGAGTCGGGGAGAAGAGAATGTCTTCTTTATCTTTCTGGAAGGGGAAGTTGACCAAGACAACCCATTTGAATTTTCCTGACATTTTACAGAGTCTACCAGGTAATAAATCATTGTTAAATTAATGACAATAGCCAACCTGCATATCTACAGTTCCGGGAACCTTGTGCTCAGTTTTACTCACTTCTGTTTCAGGAGGATGTTGTGGGCATTGGAGGCTTCTAGAAAAAGTATTCTGAGCCAAAAGGAGGTACCACTGAATTTAAAAACTTTTACAGTTTCTGTCATAATATTTTATTCAATAAGAAATCTGATTTGGAATAATAAGAAAAAAACCTTCTTTTGGTATTGTTGCTACCATCATTTGCATTTGAAAATCCCCAGAAACATTTTACTCTTTAAACATGTTATTCTTTGTTGTGCTGATTTACAGCTTCTAAATAATTTAGAGAATGTAATTTGTAATTAAGAACATTCTCACTCACATATGCAAATTCTAATGACTACTTGTTATGATCTTGCTATTTTTAATAACATTTGTACTGCTGGGCTGAAATTTCTTAAAGATCAGACTAATTTTAATAGCTCAATGTTCTTTTTATAATTGCTGAAATCACTCATTTTCCATTCCATGACTATTGGTTATTTTCCTTAGTATTATCATACTTACAGAATATGACATAAATACCATGGCACTTGTGATGCAATGAGCAAATGTCATTTAGCAGCTCTGTAATCCCAAGAACCAGAAATAGATTTTATATAAAAGAATACTTCAGTGGAGATGCTTTGACAGACAGGGCCTTGATTGTGGCATTATTCCATCCCTTAGCTCCTTAACTAGTTTTAGACTAATTTGAACTTCTCAAGTGCTATTCTTAGTATCTTCATTGAATAAATCAATTGAACCAAGTTCAGTTCAGGTAATCTTGCTTTCAACAAAAAAATATTTGCTAGAAAATTATGTAGTGATGACAGTTATCTTGCAATCCAGGCAAACATGATGTATATAATTGGGGTGATTTCAAGACGAGGTAAGCATTATAGGAGGACATCTCTGTAAATCATCATTAATGATAAAATAAAGTATAAGATGGCAAATGGCACTGCAGCCACTTTTCCTTCTATCAATAGAGGAATGTACCCTAATATAAACTATGAACTTTGGATGATAATGTATAGGGTCATCATCTATAACAAATGTACCATGTTAGTGGGGGATGTGGATAATGTAGAGGGTATGTATGTGTGGCTGGATATATGGAAATCTTCATATCTTCCTTTCATTTTTGCAATGAATCTAAAACTACTCTAAAAATTTAAATATATATAATAAGTCTGTTAAGACTTGTGGAGTTATTCAAAGCTTGATGGTTTGTTTCCCAGGATCACATCTCCCTGACCAAAGATCATTCCCATACCTAACACCAAACTCTTACCCCTGAATGATCACCATATGTTAGGCCCGTTTTCATTAATTTCCATGCCTTTCAGGGTATTAACATACAATCATACAATCCATACTGCCTGGAGTCCAGAGTCTGACAAGCAAAGCTGCTGTAGCATTGTTTTCTGTTGGCAAAATAATGATTTTCCATTATAAATATTTAATATTTGTCCAACCATGTTGTCGATGGAACTAAATAAGGCGTTTTTGAAAAACTTTATGACCACAGTAATTTTTATATACTTAGTTATTGTACAGTTAATATCAAGTAATGATGGTTTGATGGTAGACAATAGGGAATGAGGAAAGATTAAGGAAATAAGATATAAAGCAATATTTGCCTCTAGTGCTCTCATTCTTAAACATTCTGCCTTATTTTTTTCCTAGACATTTTTCTGTCATGGGCTCGGATCTCTGTGACATAGGGAGTAATGAGTATCTGAGTATAGGTGGTCTATATACTGCAATGCAAGTTGAGATGGTGCACTTTTGAAACAGGGACAGTCTATCTTATTTCAACCTAAAACGCCATTTGGAGTTGCAAAATTGTTTCCCACAGTAACAAGAAGAATAGCAGCATAACCATTCACCATCAGCTGTGTGTTATACACTCTAAAACATCATATTATGTGATGGAGAAAATGATGGAAGAAGTAGTTGCGGGTGTCTCATTGCTGATGCTTCTCCTCCTTAAGTTCATTGCTGGCCTCAGGATTGCTGTCCTCCCTTCTCAATCCTCTCCTTTTTTAATTAGAGCAAATGGCCAGGAAGTCTGGCTGTCCCTGAATTATCTTCCAAGTTCTTCCTATTACATCATCTCTAAATCCATCTCCATTCAGAGATATACCTTTAGTTTCCCAAAAGTCCACTGTAAAGGTCCAATAGTTGGGCATTGCCTATTTTCTCTTTATAACAAACTTAATTCTCCTAAGCCCAGTGGGGATACTTCTGTCTAATTAAGTAAAGGTTCTTAAGCAGGAAATATGACAAGTAAGGAAAGACACAGAATACTCTTTTAATAATGATCTTGTTATCTTTTCACTGGGAATTTTTTAGTGTCTAAAATTAACTTTAGTCACATCTATATATTCTATGCTCTACCTCCTATATTGTGGAAGGCATAAATAAGATCTGTTACCTAAATTTGATTTAGAATATATAATTTTATTTCCCCTAAATCATATGGGTCCTATCTCTTTGAAGACGTTCAAATTCTTGGATATCTTTGGACATATTCCAACTTCAAAGTATTAAGAATGAGAGAGAGAGAGAGAGAGAGAGAGAGAGAGAGAGAGAGAGAGAGAGAAGAGACTTTTATATTAGATTTGTGGTATACATTCTATCTACCACTACACATGATTGTTATAATAATCTCTTATTTAATAATAAATTTATTTCCCATTGTCTTTCTCCAAAGTAAGGGGCAATGACTTCTATCACATGGGAAGGTAGTTCATGGCAAATCCTTATCAGAACTTATGGAAGGGAATGGGGAACAGGCTACATTTTCCTTTAAATGTTCTCATAAAATGATAGACATCTACTTCAATTGTTTCAGGAAAAATCCCTGACCACAATTATTGAGCTACCATTATCTGCTTTCACTCATGAGTTTATATTCATAGAATTGCTAAAATTAAATCCAGTAGTTAATTGTGAAAAACAATCAAATTTCAAAGTACAGGTTAAAGAGGGAAACTCTATTTCAAAATTAAATTCTTTTTTCTCTCTTCTCCCGAATGGGATAGTCCCTGTGATTACAGTAGAGCTGAATGACCTATAGAATTTTCAGGAAAATCTAGTTATAGTTATAATATATGTAATTAAAACATGATAAAATACATTATTAGTTAGCGGCATTTTAACCCAATCTCAAAATCCTAATGTATCTTTCCTCAGATATAAAGGTAGGTTCTCAAATCACAGAGTGTAGACATTACACTACAGGTAGGCCGAAGTTCCAGATACCTTCATATATAAATCCAGTGGTTCTATGTGTTATATTGAAGGCTGAATTTTATCTATTATTGATGGCTTTTCTTTTTTATTTTTATTTATTTATTTTTTTATTTTTATGGGTTGTTCAAAACATTACAAAGCTCATGACATATCATCTTCCATACATTTGATTCAAGTGGGTTATGAACTCCCATTTTTTAACCCCAAATACAAGTTGCAGAATCACATCGGTTACACATCCACATTTTTACATAATAACATATTAATGACTGTTGTGTTCTGCTACCTTTCCTATCCCCTACTATCCCCCCTCCCCTTCCCTCTCATCTTCCCTCTCTACCCCATCTGCCATTGTTTAATTCTCTCCCTTGTTTTTTTTTCCCCTTTCCCCTCACAAACTCTTGTATGTAATTTTGTGTAACAATGAGGGTCTCCTTCCATTTCCATACAGTTTCCCTTCTCTCTCCCTTTCTCTCTCTGTTTAATGTTAATCTTTTCCTCACGCTCTTCTTGCCTGTTCTGATCTTAGTTGCTCTCTTTATATCAAAGAAGACATTTGGCATTTGTTTTTTAGGGATTGGCTAGCTTCACTTAGCATAATCTGCTCTAATGCCATCCATTTCCCTGCAAATTCCATGATTTTGTCGTTTTTTAGTGCTGCGTAATACTACATTGTGTATAAATGCCACAGTTTTTAATCCATTCATCTATTGAAGGGCATCTAGGTTGATTCCAAAGTCTAGCTATTGTGAATTGTGCTGCTATGATCATTGATGTGGCAGTATCCCTATAGTATGCTCTTTTAAGGTCCTCAGGGAATAGACCCAGAAGGGCGAAAGCTGGGTCAAATGGTGGTTCCATTCCCAGCTTTCCTAGGAATCTCCATACTGCTTTCCATATTGGCGGCACCAATTTGCAGTCCCACCAGCAATGTACAAGTGTACCCTTTTCCCCACATCCTCGCCAGCACTTATTGTTGCTTGACTTCATAATGGCTGCCAATCTTACTGGAGTGAGATGGTATCTTAGGGTGGTATTGATTTGCATTTCTCTGCCTGCTAGAGATGGTGAGCATTTTTTCATGTACTTGTTGATTGACTGTAAGAACTCAAAAAATTAAACAATAAGATAACAAACAACCCTATCAACAAATGGGCCAAGGACCTGAACAGACACTTCTCAGAGGAGGACATATTGAGGGCTTTTCAAGTAACATTTTATGTTTTTAAAAATGTTTAAAATGTTTAGTTGTAGTGGGCACAATACCTTTATTTTATGTATTAACTTTTATGTGGTGCTGAGGAACAAACCAGTGCCTTATATGTACTAGTCAAGCATTCTACCACTGAGCCACAATGACAGCCCCCTCAAGCAACATTTTAAAAGTACCTTCATATGGGGTTGGGGTTGTGGCTCTAGCACATGTGAGGTCCTGGGTTCCATCCTCAGCACCACATAAAAATACATACATAAAATAAAGGTATAAGAAAATAAATTTTTTAAAAAGTACCTTCATATGATGTAAAACTGTGGAGTTCTATCAACTGAAGTACCATAATATTTTAGAGCACCTGTGATTTTTCAGAAATGATGGGAAAAATAAAATATTCTGAAATATTGAAATTTTTAGGTTACAAAATTGTTTTTGAAGAAATGAATAATAATATTTTATAACATACTATACATCTTGAAGGATTCAGTTGAAATTAGACCCATGAAGGTAGCCTTTCCTTTCCCTTTAACTTGACTAGAACTTAGACTGACTTCTTCCTAACTCTAGGGCCCTATCCTCTGTTGTTATATAGCTTTTATTTACTTTGTTCTTTTGAGATACAAGTTCTTTTAAACATTTCTTATAATCCAAGAATGTTTGGGAGATATTCTCCAGGTCTTTCGATTATAACTATCAATCAAGATTCTCCGATCTCTAGAGTTCTGAGGGAGGTTAGACACAATCTAAATGGGTGCCTTAATCAATGTTATAGACTGCCTCTTGTCAGATAGGTATGAGAGATTTCATTTTCTCTTTGAGTACAGTCAATTAGCAAATTGGTAATACTGCATTGTGGTCTATAATTCCCCCTCTTCACCCTTACTCTTAAAAATAATTCTTCCATATTTTAATTCATCAGAGGTATTCTAAAATCAAATTCTATTTTCCCTATACTATTATAAAAAGCTTAAATAAAACCTTGCTTTCCTTCCTAATTAGTCTGATGCAAATGTGCTCTGACATTTCTAAGAAGTTTTGGTTTTCCTAAAAGTTTATAGAATGGATTTGACATATAGTAACATATCATAGGATAGTTACTATCCCAGGAAGTAGTCAGAGAGGCAGGGTACTCAAGATGGTTTATAGAACTGAATGTGAAATGCAAATTATAAATATCCTAGAAGAAAATAGGAAAAATATCTCCATAAACTTAGATTGGGCAATATATTTTTTATTTTTTTTTAATTATTATTACACTGTAGTTATACATAGCTGTTTGGTTCATGTTGGCACAATCATGCCTGCGTGACACTTAATTAGGTCTACTTCAATCCCTGGTGCCTCCTTTTTCCCTTCTCTATTCCCCACCTTCCTCTACTCTAGTCATTATCTATCTATCTATCTATCTATCTATCTATCTATCTATCTATCAATCTATTTGGACTGTGGATTAAAACTAGAGGCACATAACCACTGAGCTACATCCTCAACCCTTTTTAATATTTATTTTGAGACAGGGTCTTGGTAAGTTGCTGAGGCTTTGAACTTGTGATCCTTCTGACTCAGCCTCTGGAGTCACTGGGATTACAGGTTGCATCATCATGCCTGGTTATTTATTTATAGTTGATGAAAGATTATATATATATATATATATATATATATATATACACACACACATACACACAAAGGTGGAATCCATGGTGGTATATTTAAACATACACATAGCAAAATTTTGTCAGATTCATTCTGCAATTCTCCCCCTTTTCTGTCCCTCCTCTCTCCCCCTCAATCTCCTTTTACTCCACTGATCTTCCCTCTATGGTTATGATATCTGATCCCTGCCCCCATTTTCCCCTTACTGTGCTCTAGCTTTTGAATATGAGGGAAAACATCCAACCTGTGATTTTCTGAGTCTGGCTTATTTCACATAGAATGATCTTCTCTAGTTTCATCCATTTATAGGCAAAATGGCAATGTAATTTTTAGATAAAATACTTTAAGTAAGATCTATGAAAGAAAAAAAAACCTATATGTAAATTTTTATGATACTCTAGAATGAAGAATTTTTCAACTGAAACAATTTTTTTAAATGAGGATATAAGAGATTTAAATTATATCTTGAAATTGATTGGCTTTGTACTCAGGGAAGAAAAAATTCTGACAGAAGCTAACATGAAAAATGATTCCAGGTTTCAATTATAACTTGTTTAATTCATTATGTCTTCTTTGAGGAATTTTCCACTTAATTTCTTTTTCTACCAAAATAACAACTTAAAGAACTACTAGTATTTTACTATGTGATACCCCCATCTGTTTTAAATTTAAGAAACTGACCTAAATACTTATATATTAGAATTGAAAGAAAAATAAATGTTGATATGGTTGAATGTTTGTCTCTTCAAAATCATATGTTGAAATTTCAACCCCTAAATTTATGGTATTTGAAGATTTTTTTTTTTTGAGGTTGTTTGTTGTGATACTGAGAATTAAATCCAGGGCCTTGTACATTCCAGGCAAGAAATCTACCACTGAGCTATATTCCCAGTCTATAGATGGTATGTTTTAAAGGGTGAAATGCTTTGAAATGTTTTGAAGGGTGAATTAGTACCCTTTAAAATGGGTCCACAGTAACTTAGTTTTATGCATCCACCATGTGAGAACTCAGTGAGAGGGTGACTTCTCTGAACCAGAAATTGGGCCCAATTCATCAGACACTGAATATGCTCATGAGTTGATCCTATACTTTCCATTCTCTAAATTTGTGAGAAATAACTTTTTGTTGACTATAAGCCACCTAGACTCTGGCATTTTGTTATTACCACCAGAATTGACTTAAGACACATATTCACTAAATTCTTATCCTTAATGGTGTCTCACATTTTAAAACATCAAATCCTATATCAATTTTCATTTCTCCAGACTGCCTCATGTAATAAATAGTTCTATATAATTGCTCACTGAACCTATTTTATTGCCATTTAAAAGTAATGAATGTACTGGATGTTAACTGTTTTCTGGTGTCTTTGGATATTTTTTTGCATTGAAAGTTTGAGAATTCTTTCTTTGGAACTATCAAAACCCTTTAAAAACAAAAGTAATGTATTATAGGTATACTGGCTGTCTAGTGGAGAAGAAGGATGAAATGCATGTAGGCTTCATGCAGTGATTGCAACAACAACTTCCTATTATTTAACTCCCTGGAAATTTTCATTGTCTCCCTATTCTGTGCTACCTTCTTTCTCTCCCACAGAGACATGGATCCTTCTCTTTCTCTCTCCTTGGATCAATGTCTCTGTATTCCATTCTACAAGGTACATCCTCGTAATCACTCCAGACTAGGACAATTCCTCTTGTATCTATAGCTCCTGTATCTCCATCTGCCCTGTGATTATTAATTTATTGTCTAACTTTCCCTGCACTCTCATTGAGGGCTTCTGGGTCATTCAGTATGGAGAGGTGGGTCCATTTCATATTAACACCCATACATTTCAAACCAAAGGCTGGTAGTATCATGTGACATTTAATATGATGATGGAACTGCATATTTGAAAATATCATTAAATGTTTGGTTGATTTGGTCCTACATTATCTTACCAACTATAAGTTTTATTTATCCTTCTACTATTCACAGAACTCTTATCTCACATTTTTCTTCTTTTTATCTCCCATTTATTTGATAGCTATCTGCTTAAGTAATTTATTCCACATTCAGTTTTTCAAAAATTGCACTAAGAATTGAACTTGCCCTCCCCTTTGATGCTATTTGTTATCATGTCCTGTCTCTGTCCTGAGACTGGAGTGGGGACCATTTCCTTTCTGTTATTTACTACTGTGCTGAGTGCACCATTAGCACTCAATAAATTAAAATAATAATGATACAACTCATCATCATAATTATCTTTATTCCCTTAGGCAGATCCAGCAGGGAATGAAAAAATTCAGAGACTGTTCTGTTTCCTATAAATGCCCTCTAGAATGTCTGAGGACATGAAAGGAACCTTTAATTCCACTTACTTTCATCAGAACAATAGCAGAGCAGTGGTCATTGAGAGAGTACTCTTTGAGGCTTCCAGGAAGATAAGATAATATGGTCTGGTTTCTGTTTCCACTCCTGAAACTCATACTGTCTTTATCATTTATGTGATGTGTCAAATAAGTTATTATGCCCTTAAGGGAAGAAATAGGTTTGATTCCACTTCCTGTACAAATAAATGCCATTAGCAGATTTTCTATTAACAGTTATTGCAAATTATGAATAAAAGTGATAAAGTCAGTGCTTAATAATTCACATAAATAGAGAAGCTTTTTCATTCATAAGAACTTATAAACTCTGAGATCCTCTAGTACATATTTTCTCAATCATCTTTGGTAAGTAACCTAAGAACTATTAAAATGTGTACTCAATAAATTTTTGAACTCAAAGTAATCAAATGAAGCAAAATGTGATGGTATATGCCTGCAATTCTACTCAGGAGGCTAAGGAAGGAGGATTACAAGTTCAAGGCTGGTTTCATAATAAAATAAAAACGGCTGGGGATGTAGCTTAGCAGTGGAGTGCTTACTTAGCATGTACAAGGCAAGACCTCAGATTTGATCCCCAGTACTCCAAAATAAATTACTACTTTTAAAAACAATCAAATGGAAACTGAGGTTTCCATTGGAATGTTGAAGTTGCCCTTGGATTTTGTGTCATTTGTACTATCCTCAAATAGATATACAACATTATCCCCAAAACCTCAGATAGGCTGTGTTAGTGTCTTTTTGTTTTATGATCATTCCTATTCCCTTGGTTCTGCTTCCATATACAATCCACTTCTGCTTTAAGTTCTTGCCACTGGAGTACATTGCCTGTTCCCCTTTCTGAATACTTTTGTCTTTATCCATGTCTGGTCTGTTTTACAGTAAACACTTTGCACCTGTCTTATTGTCTTCCTTTCTCTTTCAACCTGTGCTGCCACTACAGGTCATTGCAATATCAATGTGGAGAACTTCTTCAATAGTATAACTTATAAAGCATCTTGATTCACCCAATTCCTGTAAATTTAACCCAGGTATATTTTAGCCACTGCCTCTCTATGGATGGATCCTTTGGATAAGAATTTTTCTGTATCTCAGACATACAAAATGCTGATATAATGTTCTGACTAAACCATTTATCACTTATATCTCATTTCTTCAGTTCTGGAAACCTTGCCCTTGAGCATCCAAAAAATATACAATTGGTTGATTTTTCCTTTCTCACAAAGGCCAATGGTCTTCTCCCAGCTTTATTCTCCTATTTGAGCATCTTAGAATATGTTTATCAGAACTGCTGGGTTACTTAGCTTACTTGATTTCACTGCTCTTTTATCCAGATTTTCTCATTCTAGAATTATCTACAATCATTTTTTTTCTAGACTATCTTGTATTTAAAATTACTCAGGTTTATGAATGGGTGATAAATTGATGTTTCTAACTTAAGGTTGCACTTCAGTGTTGCATATCAATTGTTTTTCTTGCCAGTATTTATCATTATTTTTCTTTTATGAAAACTTACAACTTTTCTTAGTGTAAAAAAGTAGGGGGTGGTTAAACACTAAGAAAATTGCCTCACCTTCTTACATTATAAAATGTTAGATTATTCTACATAATACTGTTCTAGTTTGGAAACTGCCCATCTATGCTTTTATCTATGCCACTCCCATTCTAATTCCTTCCCTCCAGGATCAGGGCTCAGAACTGTTACCACTTCTACTCTTAACCCTGTACTTTTTCATGACTCAGACCTTGTTTCATAATTTACCTCCCTATTAATGTCATGTACTCCAAACTTCATTCCTGATACCATAAACTGCTTTTCAATTTCTATACAGAAATACAAGAAAATAAAATTTATGAATATTACATTTTCATCTAGCTATTGCTCAGTTTCTTATTTTTCCCTCTCTGCTCAATGTCTGGTAAGAATAGTGATGAACCAGTCAATTTCTCTCATTTTGTCCCCACACGATTATTAAAAATCTTCCTTATACCTGGCTTTGATCTTCATGTGGGGATATTAAGAAGCATAGGATGGACTTGGTCCTACTTTCATGGCATATCAGGCTCTATTTCTCACCTCTACTCAGTCTTCAACCTAGCATGTTCCTGCCTCAACAACTCCACTAACCCAGCTTCACTTGACCTCTTAATTTACAAATCAAATGCTCTGCAGTATTTATCATCTTCTGTTTCTTCAGTATTTTGTCTTATGAACCACTCCTTCTAAATTCCTATCCTTCACTTTTTTTTTATTGTTGGTTGTTCAAAACATTACATAGTTCTTGATATATCATATTTCACATTTTGATTCAAGCGGGTTATGAACTCCCATTTTACCCCGTATACAGCTTGCAGAATCACATCAGTTACACTTCATTGCTTTACATATTGATATACTCAAGTCTGTTGTATTCTGCTGCCTTTCCTATCCTCTACTATCCCCCCTCCCCTCCCCTCTTCTGTCTCTACCCCCAGGACTGTAATTCATTCCTCCCCCTTGTACTGTTTTTCCCTTTCCCCTCACTTCCTCTTGTATGTAATTTTGTATAACCCTGAGGGTCTCCTTCCATTTCCATGCAATTTCCCTTCTCTCTCCCTTTCCCTCCCACCTCTCATCCTTGTTTAATGTTGGTCTTCTTCTCGTGCTCTTCTTCCCTAGTCTGTTCTTAGTTACTCTCCTTATATCAAAGAAGACATTTGGCATTTGTTTTTTAGGGCTTGGCTAGCTTCGCTTAGCATAATCTGCTCTAATGCCATCCATTTCCCACCAAATTCTATGATTTTGTCATTTTTTAATGCAGAGTAATACTCCATTGTGTATAAATGCCACATGTTTTTTTATCCATTCGTCTATTGAAGGGCATCTAGGTTGGTTCCACAGTCTTGCTATTGTGAATTGTGCTGCTATGAACATCGATGTAGCAGTGTCCCTGTAGCATGCTCTTTTTAGGTCTTTAGGGAATAGACCGAGAAGGGGAATAGCTGGGTCAAATGGTGGTTCCATTCCCAGCTTTCCAAGAAATCTCCATACCGCTTTCCAAATTGGCTGCACCAATTTGCAGTCCCACCAACAATGTACAAGTGTACCCTTTTCCCCACAACCTCGCCAGCACTTATTGTTGTTTGGCTGCCAATCTTATTGGAGTGAGATGGTATCTTAGGGTGGTTTTGATTTGTATTTCTCTGACTGCTAGAGATGGTGAGCATTTTTTCTTGTACTTATTGATTGATTGTATGTCCTCCTCTGAGAAGTGTCTATTCAAGTCCTTGGCCCATTTGTTGATTGGGTTATTTGTTATCTTATTGTCTAATTTTCTGAGTTCTTTATATATTCTGGATATTAGGGCTCTATCTGAAGTGTGAGGAGTAAAGATTTGTTCCCATGATGTAGGCTCCCTATTTACCTCTCTTATTGTTTCTTTTCCTGAGAAAAAACTTTTTAGTTTGAGTAAGTCCCATTTGTTGATTTTAGATGTTAACTCTTGTGCTATGGGTGTCCTATTGAGGAATTTGGAGCCCTACCCCACAGCATGTAGGTCGTAGCCAACTTTTTCTTCTATCAGATGCCGTGTCTCTGATTTGGTATCAAACTCCTTGATCCATTTTGAGTTAACTTTTGTGCTTGGCGAGAGAAAGGGATTCAGATTCATTTTGTTGCATATGGATTTCCAGTTTTCCCAGCACCATTTGTTGAAGATGCTATCCTTCCTCCATTGCATGCTTTTAGCCCCTTTATCAAATATAAGAAAGTTGTAGTTTTGTGGGTTGGTTTCTGTGTCCTCTATTCTGTACCATTGATCTACCCGCCTGTTTTGGTACCAGTACCATGCTGTTTTTGTTACTATTGCTCTGTAGTATAGTTTGAAATCTGGAATCGCTATACCACCTGATTCACACTTCCTGCTTAGTATTGTTTTTGCTATTCTGGGTCTTTTATTCTTCCATATGAATTTCATGATTGCTTTCTCTATTTCTACAAGAAATGCCGTTGGGATTTTGATTGGCATTGCATTAAACCTATAGAGAACTTTTGGTAATATCGCCATTTTGATGATGTTAGTTCTGTCTATCCATGAATAGGGTATATTTTTCCATCTTCTAAGGTCTTCTTCAATTTCTCTTTTTAGGGTTCTGTAGTTTTCATTGTATAAGTCTTTCACCTCTTTTGTTAGGTTGATTCCCAAGTATTTTATTCTTTTTGAGGATATTGTGAACGGAGTGGTTGTCCTCGTTTCCATTTCAGAGGATTTGTCGCTGATATACAGGAATGCCTTTGATTTATGCGTGTTGATTTTATAACCTGCCACTTTGCTGAATTCATTTATTATCTCTAATAGTTTCTTTGTAGACCCTTTTGGGTCTGCTAGGTATAGAATCATGTCATCTGCAAATAGTGATAATTTAAGTTCTTCTTTTCCTATTTTTATGCCTTTAGTTTCTTTCGTCTGTCTAATTGCTCTGGCCAGTGTTTCGAGAACTATGTTGAACAGAAGTGGTGAAAGAGGGCATCCCTGTCTTGTTCCAGATCTTAGAGGGAATGCCTTCAATTTTTCTCCATTCAGAATGATGCTAGCCTGAGGCTTAGCATAAATTGCTTTTACAATGTTGAGGTATGTTCCTGTTATCCCTAGTTTTTCGAGAGTTTTGAACATAAAGGGATGCTGTACTTTGTCGAATGCTTTTTCCGCATCTATCGAGATGATCATATGGTTCTTATTTTTAAGTCTATTGATGTGGTGAATAACATTTATTGATTTCCTTATATTGAACCAGCCTTGCATACCAGGGATGAATCCTACTTGATCATGGTGCACAATTTTTTTGATATGTTTTTGTATCCGATTCTCCAGAATTTTATTGAGGATTTTTGCATCTAGGTTCATTAGAGATATTGGTCTGTAGTTTTCTTTCTTTGAAGTGTCTTTGTCTGGTTTCGGAATCAGGGTGATGTTAGCCTCGTAGAATGAATTTGGTAGTTCTCCTTCTTTTTCTGTTTCCTGAAATAGCTTGAACAGTATTGGTATTAGTTCCTCTTTAAAGGTTTTGTAAAACTCTGCTGTATACCCGTCCGGTGCTGGGCTTTTCTTAGATGGTAATCTTTTGATGGTTTCTTCTATTTCCTCAATTGATATTGGTCTGTTTAGGTTGTCTATATCCTCCTGACTCAATCTGGGCAGATTATATGACTTAAGAAATTTGTCCATGCCTTCACTATCTTCTATTTTATTGGAGTATAAGGATTCAAAATAATTTCTGATTATCTTCTGTATTTCTGAAGTGTCTGTTGTGATATTGCCTCTTTCATCCCGTATGCTGGTAATTTGAGTTCTCTCTCTTCTTCTCTTTGTTAGCATGGCTAAGGGTCTGTCAATTTTATTTATTTTTTCAAAGAACCAACTTTTAGTTTTGTCAATTTTTTCAATTGTTTCTTTTGTTTCGATTTCATTAATTTCAGCTCTGATTTTAATTATTTCTTGCCTTCTATTTCTTTTGCTGTTGTTTTGCTCTTCTTTTTCTAGGATTTTGAGATGAAGTATGAGATCATTTATTTGTTGGTTTTTTCTTTTTTAAGGAATGCACTCCAAGCAATGAATTTTCCTCTTAGAACTGCTTTCAATGTGTCCCATAGATTCCGATATGTTGTGTCTGTGTTTTCATTTAACTCTAAGAATTTTTTAATTTCCTCCTTGATGTCTTCTAAAACCCATTGATCATTCAGTAACCTATTGTTCATTCTCCAAGTGATGCATGATTTTTCCTTCCTTCTTTTATCGTTGATTTTCAGTTTCATTCCATTGTGATCAGATAAGATGCATGGTATTATATCTATTCCTTTATATTGACTAAGAGTTTCCCTGTGACATAATATATGATCTATTTTTGAGAAGGATCCATGTGCTGCTGAGAAAAAAGTGTAGCTGCTTGATGTTGGGTGGTATATTCTATATATGTCAATTAAGTCTAGGTTGTTAATTGTATTATTGAGTTCTATAGTTTCCTTATTCAACTTTTGTTTTTAAAGATCTGTCCAGTGGTGAGAGAGGTGTGTTGAAGTCTCCCATGATTATTGTATGGTGGTCTATTAGACTCTTGAACTTGAGAAGAGTTTGCTTGATGAACATAGCAGCCCCGTTGTTTGGGGCATATATATTTATGATTGTTATGTCTTGTTGGTGTATGGTTCCCTTGAGCAGTATGTAGTGTCCCTCTTTATCCCTTTTGATTAACTTTGGCTTGAAATATATTTTATTTGATATGAGTATGGACACTCCTGCTTGTTTCCGCAGTCCATATGAGTGATATGATTTTTCCCAACCTTTCACCTTCAGTCTGTGTATATCTTTTCCTATCAAATGCGTCTCCTGCAGGCAGCATATTGTTGGGTCTTGTTTTGTGATCCATTCAACTAGCCTGTGTCTCTTAATTGGTGAGTTTAAGCCATTAACATTTAGGGTTATTATTGAGATATGGTTTGTTCTTCCAGCCATAATTTGTTTATTAATGCTATTAAACCTGATTTGTTTTCCTCTTTGATTATTTTCCCCCCTTTACTGTCCTACCACCCACTGTTGGTTTCCATTGTTGTTTTCCATTTCCTCTTCCTGTAGTGTTTTGCCAAGGATTTCTTGAAGAGATGGTTTTCTAGCTGCAAATTCTTTTAACTTTTGTTTGTCGTGGAATGTTTTAATTTCATCTTCCATCCTGAAGCTTAATTCCCAGGATACACGATTCTTGGTTGGAACCCATTTTCTTTTAGCGTTTGAAATATGTTATTCCAGGATCTTCTAGCTTTTAGAGTCTGTGTTGAGAGATCAGCTGTTATCCTGATTGGTTTACCCCTAAATGTAATCTGCTTCCTTTCTCTTGTAGCTTTTAAAATTCTCTCCTTATTCTGTATGTTGGACATCTTCATTATAATGTGTCTAGGTGTGGATCTCTTATGATTTTGCACATTCGGCGTCCTATAGGCTTCTAGGATTTGGGATTCTGTCTCATTCTTCAAGTCTGGGAAGTCTTCTCATATTATTTCACTGAATAGATTGTTTATTCCTTTGGTTTGGAGCTCTGTGCCTTCCTGTATCCCAATGACTCTTAAGTTTGGTCTTTTGATATTATCCCATAGTTCTTGGATGTTCTGCTCATGGTTTCTTAGTAGACTTGCTGAGCTGTCTATGTTCTTTTCAAGTTGAAATACTCTGTCTTCATTGTCTGATGTTCTATCTTCTAAGTGATCCACTCTGCTGGTAGTATTCTCAATTGAGTTTTTAAGTTGGTTTATTGTTTCCTGCATTTCTAGGATTTCTTTTGGTTGTTTTTTATTACCTCTATCTCCCTGTGAAATTGATCTTTTACTTCCTGGATTTGTTTGTCAATGTGATCTTTCATTGTCTGATTTTGCTGTCTCATGTCTTCCTTGAGACTCCAGATCATCTGAAGCATGTATGTCCTGAGCTCTCTATCTGACATTCCATCTGTTGCAGCTATTACCTCTTCTAAAGTTGAGTTGACCTGCATTGCCTGTGGTCCTTTCTTTCCTTGTCTTTTCATACTGCTGGCGTTTCTTTCTGCTTGGTGAAATTGTTGTGTCTTTGAAATTTTCCCTCTATTTATTTATATTGCTCTTGTATAGTTGAAAAATCACCCTTGCAAGGCAGGTAGTGGCTGTGATCCTCCTCCAATTAGTGTGATCCGTCTACCACGCTGGCAGGCCCTAGGTCTGCTCTGCTGGTTGGTCAAAGGTCCGCCTACCCAGCAGGCGCCAGGGGCACCTGTGTCACTCCGTAGGTTTCTGGGCCTAACCTCCCGATGGGTCGCAGGTTCCCCTAGCTTGCAGGCACTGGGGGAGGGGCCGGCTCCGCCCCTCAGCAGGCCGCTGGGCCCAATCTGCCGGTGTTCACAGTCCCGCCTACCTTGCAGACACTGGGGGAGGGGATGGGCCTGCCCCTCAGCAGGCCACCGGACCTGTCCTAGTGGGTCTGGTCCGCGTTCCCTGCAGGCGCGTGTAGCTGCTCTGTCACTTGGCAGGTTGCTGGGCCTGACCCGCCCGCACGTTGGTTGCAGGTTCGCCTAGCTTGCAGGCACTCCTTCACTTTTATATAACCCCAAATTTACCTCTTTTTTTTCCCCTGAATTTTGCTTGCCAGTGTCTTTTATAGGATCCTTTTTCTCAGTTTATAACTTAAAAGATGACATTCCTGAAGTTTCTGGTTCTGTCCACCCTCCACTTCTCATAGTTTTAAGGTGTCAACAATAAACTAACATCAGATCATTATAGTGAAATTGTGATAGGAGTCCACCTTTAAAATCTCCATATCAATTAAATTCAAAATGTCTTCAAATAAAGCCTTCATATTCTCTTGTCCTCTTGATCTCACTTGTAGGCACCTCCATCCTGTTTATCAAAGCTTATTCATATTTTAATTCTAACATTGACTTATTCTTGCTTCTTCTATACATTTAGTGAAATGATTCCATGCCAAGAGTTTTTTGAGTTGTCTCCTAACTAGTATAACTTTGTCACCAGATTGTCCTGAATATATTTGATTATAGCAGTATACTATTTAAAAATTCAGTTATGTATCACTTATTATAAATATCAAACATCTGGCATGATAGAAAGGCCCTACATTATCTAACATAAACTATTTTTGTTGCTATAATTTCATCTCCTTTCACTCACTTTTTAATTCTTTATTCTTCTTCAGTCTTTTATTTATTGTAGTTTCCAATATTCTGTATATTTTTTCTTTTTATGAGTATCTATACATGCTGGGTTCTGTTGAGTTGGAAATGTCTTTTGGTCTACTTCATTTTTTTGCCAAGTTAACATATATCTCGAATACTTAAAGAAAATAAATATTTTTGTAAATATGATTATATTATATATAAAACTATAATTCTTATTATTTATAACAGATTTTTAAGAGCAATGTGAGAAAAAAATATGAAGGCTGACATACAGATTGATATTGATGAGTGATATAAATATACAACATGCTTTATCTTTTGGCATTCCTCTGAAGTCAAATAGAAATCAGATTAGACACACCATGACATTTGAACTTACCTTAAGGGAAATGATGGCCTTTACCATTGTTCATGGACAAAAACCTTGACTTCATCCTGAATAAAATGTAAGGAGATTTCTATAACTATTTTGCACATATTCTCTCCTTATTGCCTGGAGTAATTATTATATCCTAACCAAATTAAACGACTTTTAAGATCATTACTGATCTCAGATTTAGTGATTCTGTGGAGCCAAAGGTAACTTCTTGACGACATGGATGTTATAAACATGCAATTACTGATTTGAATGAGAATACTACATCATTTAATTTTTTTATATTTTATTTGAGGAAAAAGATACTTAAGTAGGGAAGCATGAATACTTTTCCATAACTAGGATATTTAAGCAAGTTATATAGTCCTATTAACTTACAAATGGAAAAATGAAAAATGTTAATAGCCTAGAAAATCCACCCCAAGAATAATATCTTGAATTTAAAATTTCTTTCTGCCGTGAATTTTTGTGGCCAACTTAGAAAACACTCGATCTAGGGACTTATAATAGAAATGCAGAAAGACTTTTAAGTATACGAGCAAAAAGAGATACTGCTGTAATACAAAAGAAATCTTTTTCCAACAAAAGGCTGAATATATAAATCATTGTTATGAAAAATACATTTCTTCTTAGTTATATTCAATCTGCAAATCATAAACTCATTCTTGCTAGCAAAAAAATGGCTTGGATTTTATTTTAATGTTCATTTTTTTTTCATGCTTCTCCTCATTCTACATCTGTTCTGACTCTTCCTTTCAATCATTTCCTTTGTGATTGCTTAGCTTCATGGTTCCTATATTTTGTTAGACTAAAATGTAATGTACTCGAGGTTTATATTGGCAGACCCATGCAGCTAGTCAGCTCTGAAGCTAGCTTTCATCTCAAATGGGCAAGGCAGGGGGGGGGCTGTAGAGGGGAGAAAGCAGGCAGCAGAGAATGGAGGCAGAGGGGAAGAAAAACCCATTTATATTTCTGAAGTGGCTAATGTTCCTTGTTGCACAAGTTATTCTAAAACAGAATACCTCTCTTCAGATGAGTACTAGCAGCTGTGCCATCTGCAGAGCAAGATACCTGTTTCAAATCACGCAGCTTGGATTATTTTTAATGGTGTGATATCTGTCGCCTGTTTACTTATATTCGATAAAGTATCCTCAGGTCTGCTGGCTTCATTAGCTCCCATTTACTCTGTTTTTGGCTCACCCTGTGTTCTGCTGTAGACAAGTAACTAATGGGCCTTGGGGAGGCATCTGGTCAGAAAAATCTTTTCTATCTGATGCTCTTTTGATTTTGCCAAGTTGTTTGGTCATCATATAATCCAACGGGGAGCAAAATGATAACATTTTATCTATGATTTTATTTTTAATATAATAGGTCCCTAATAAAATATAAAAATTGTCTTTGTATGTAAAGTGAGAAAAGACTTTATTTTTATTCTTTCCATTAAGAAGTTCCTTGAATTTCCAGGGATTGCCTGAGCAACAGAATATCAAATTCTACCTGTTTATGTGAGCAGTAATTATATATTCTGGGTGGCAGAAAGCACTCGGCAGGGCTCTGAGGAAGTCTGTTATTCATTTCATCATTCTATGCAGTGTTGATCTTGCTGACTGCACAGAGCACTAATAGAACAAGTTAATGGAGTTTATTCTGTCACAAATGCTGCCAGTTAAAGAAGATGATTGCCATGTATGGAAAACCAGTCTGTCTAACGTCTTCCCAAAGATATATAGAAATATGAAATCTGTTATCTGCCATAGAGGAAATACATAAATATTGCCTTCTTAATATGAATACAGGTGGACTGCATTTTTTCAAAGTAGAAATTGCAGAAGTTTGGGGAAATTTTGGGTTGCAAAACTTATAGGTATATATGGCTGCATATTTTTCATTAATGAATTGTACAATATCAACATGACAGTCCCTCCCCCACCTGAAAGTCAAATTATTCTAAATAGAGAGATGAGAGTTTCATATTTTATGAGCTGAATATGTACCAAATTGTGCTGTTTAATAAGTAACTTGCAGCTTTGGATTGATGTTGATAAAGATGTAAAAATCAAATGTTGTTTTTCAAGCTGCAAAATTGCATGTTATTCATGCTAAAATATGAAGCTGATTATAAGATTCAATGGTAATCAGACTGAATTAATAATAGTCCTGTAACAAACCTTCATTTTCTCAATAGTCCTAACAATTCAAGTAAATAAAAATTGAGAGGATGTACCAGTTCAGAGAATGAATTTAGCATTTTACTTAGTGCCTAAAATATTTCTCTGACTGATCAATAAAACTAACTAATTAAAATATTCTTTTATGGACTGGAAATGTTTTTGAAAGAATATGGATTCCCATTTACATGGTCTAATTATTAGATAAAGCTAATCAAGAATAAAAGATATATGTGGTTGTTTGTTGTCCGTGTAGAACAAAGGGACTAATTGTGATTTGCAGAGTATACCACTATTTTAATTTAACATTTTCCTGAGTAAGACTAGAACTTCTGGATTTCTTACAGGAAGCCAAAATCTAGTAAAAATTATTTCCCAAAGACAAAGTCTAAATTCACAAGTTTTTAAGTATGTGCTTTCTGTTAACAATTTTTTAAAAGCTTTTCTACTCAAACTTCTACCAGTTAAAAATATATAAATCCTTATATGCTTTTTGTTTCTTATTTATAAATTAGGTAAATGTATTCCCTTATGAATAAGCTGTATATTTTTTGAAACATATACAACTATAAAGATTCAAATGGAATGTTTATAAAATTTGATGACAGAAAATCCAGTCTTAAAACTAAATCTATTTAAAATTTAGAAACTACTCATCTAGGAGAAGAATGTAATTTCATTACCACAATTTGGTGTTTCTAATAGCATCATCCTTCAATCTAGTAATTGTGGGCTGTTCTTCTCCTGTCTCCAACTCAGTATAGATTAAATTTTAGATTCATCAATTTAGACAACAATGTTTAAATAATTCATGCCTCAAATGAGGTATACATTAAGGATGATGATAATGGATTTGCATTTGGAGAAGATGTAATCTGTTAACACAACTCAAAAATACACATCTCATTTCCACTTCTGGTTATGTTGATTATTATTCCATCAGAATAACTAACCTTACAAAAATAACTTTAAAATACCCAATTCTTCATAAAGTTATTCTCCAAATAACATTAGAGAGCAACTAAGATAGAACTTTTTGTTTGTTTTTTTGCAGTGCTGGGGAAGAAACAAAGGGGCTCATATTGCTAAGCAAGCTCTGTACCACTGAGCTACATCTTTAGGTCTGGACAGAAATTAAAAAGAGAACTGTAGGCTAGAGATCTCAGCATGAAATGGGCATTCTGAGGTGAATTTGACATTATCCATTTTATTTTTTCTGAAGGTATTGTTGAATCCTAAGTCAAATTGTATGTGAGAATGAAAAGTAAAACAAACAACAAATAAAGACAATAGAATTCTTGTCAGTCTCACAAATGGGAATTACATTTTAGAATTCAAGGCTTGCCAGGAAAGAGAATATTAGTCAATATATCTGGTTTTCAAGTAAGGCTCTAAAATGCTATATCTTAGAAACAAAACCTAGGAATAGGGGAAAGAAATAGACACTTAAATCTGGTTGTAAATAGTCTCATTTCTGATTTTATTAGGGTGATATGATCCTTTTCTTCTTCTCAGAAATTAATTCAGTCTTTTATTAAGCAAAATTACATTAAGTACTTCCAAAAAGATTTTAATAAATAATGCCTAAATTTTAATTAAAAATAATTAATTACGTCAGGAAACCTGAACAAATAAATGACAGTCTACAGGAAAAAAAGGTAAAAAAAGAATGAAACAGATAATTCTTATACTGAAGTTATTGGGTAAATATTTTGAAAGAATATATGCATAATGAATTCAGGAAAATAAATTAAAATGAGAAATTTACCAAGGAATTTTTTCAAAACTTGAAATCTATGAAAACAATTAAATAAAAACTCTAAAATTTAAAATGTATTATTACTAACATCAGAAAGTCAGAATCAGTATCTGTTTAAATATGAAAACATCAGCAGTATTAAAAAATAATGATATGTAGTAGAATTTATATTTACCTGTATGTACAAAATCAAAATACATTATTACACAAAATATGCGTACTACATTATGACAGTGTTTAAAGCTCTTGGCGTTATATGGAAAGTGATGGAATAATAAACTCTATGAGTCAGCAATACAAGATTCCAATTCTAAAGTAGCTAATAGAATGATAAACAATGTAAAATAAACACTGTAATAATGGATAATTATAATTATATGATATACTTGATTAATTTGTCCCTTCACAATGTAAGTATACCAGAGTAGTCTTCTAGCCATAAATAACCAGAAAACAAAACAACAACAAAAACAAAACAAAAAAACTGTCTGAAACTACTAGATCTAACATTTTTTAAGAAGCAATAATTATTCTATAATCCCTGAGAGGAGAGAAGTGAAGGACACCTATCCTATAGTAACTAGTGCTTCTTCCTGAAGGAATCTTCTGGAAGAGAGCTCACAGGAGAGGAACTCGGGCATAGACAAGGAATTGGACTGATATACAAGATTAAAGTGGGACAGACAAAATGTCTAGAATTTGGGAGCTTAGTATCTAGGCAAATGGATCTGTGCAGAGAACAGGTCCTGAAAAAAAAAAAATGTGTTAGGTACTTGAGTTTTAGGCTAAATAATAAATTTAATTTATATAGATTGAGATTTTTATGCCAACCAAAGAACAACTGCAGGTAATAGAAACAACCCATGATCTATAAACTCAGTAATACCAAAGAGGGAGATGGGAAGTTCTGAGTGGCCTCTAGCATTCAATAGAGACCCAAGAAACACCTCACCTTATAAGCAGGGATCACCCACATCTAGTTAAGAGACTACTCCAGAGACACTCTTGAAAAGCATTTTTTAAAAAAATCAAAAGAAACTGCAAGAAAACCGTCTTTCAGAGAAAAGGAATAGAACCTGGAACAGAGAATCAGAAGCACAAACCACAACATTCAGCCACGAACAACAATTAATAAAAATTAAAAAAATTAAAAATTTGACCTGAAACCAGGAGATAAGTCAGTTAACAAAAAAGATATACAGGAATTATAGAATGAAGGAATTGGCAGCTGAGTGTATTGAATGGTCTATCTTACATAAATATATCCAAGAATCAAAAGAAAAACAGGAACATGATGAACGGAAAAATGAAAACAATTTTAAAAACATCAGTGTAGATATAAAAGTTAAATTATTTGAAATTAATGGGCTTGTATGCACAGTAAAGATCACAGAAAGCCCAACAAACTTGAAACCAGCAATAGAAAGTTTTCAAACTAAAAAACAAGGAGAAAACCACTGAATATAAATAAATGAATCCACAGTCTGTAAAATTGTATCAAGTAGTTGGAGCCTAAAGAGAATAGGTATATGAGACAGAGATGTTAAGAAGTAATAAAAAAAATTGAAATTTTATGTAAGTGGTTGTTTTAGTCAGCTTTTTCGCTGTTGTGACTAAAGGATCTGACTAGAACAACAGTAGTGGAGGAACATTTTGAGGGTTCATGGTTTCTTACTCCAGAGAAGACCATCTCCCTTCCACAGGGCTTGAGTTGAGGCTGACATCATGACATAAGAGCGTGGCAGAGGGAAGCTGCTCACATAATGATCAGAAGGCAGAGAGAGATTCCAGCTCCAGATATATACCTTATAGCCACGCCCCCATTAATTATCTCCTCCAGCCACACCACACCTGCCTCTAGTTACCACTCAATTAAAGCCATCAGAGATTAATTCACTGATTGGCTTAGGACTCTCACAATACAATAATCTCTCCCCTGAACCTTCTTGCATTGTCTCACATGGGAGCTTTTGGGGGAACCTCATATCTAAACCATAACAGTAATACTATAAAGATAAAAAAATATTCAAGAGTAAACACAAACCATGGTAAACTATACAATAAAGAAATTTCTGCAAACAAAGAGCAATGAGAAAGTGTTAAGTGCACCTATGAAATATCAAAGATGTCTTGCATTCAGGAGAACAAGATAAAACTCATCACTGACTTCTCATCAGAAATAACTTCTCATCAACTGATCCCTGTTCTAAATTCTACATATGAGTGAAGGCCCTAGGTTACTGTCTTGGCAGCATCAACAAAAGAAAAATGATGTTCTTCTTGAAAAACAAAACAAACAGAAATATAGATTCAAGAAATTAATGTGTAATTATAAATAGAGGCATAAAATAAATGGATGAGTATAAAATGCAGGTAAAGAGAAAAATAGTATAACTTTATTAATAAGAGGTAACATACCTATAATTTAAAAAATTATCGGGGATCCTTCCACAATTGTATGTCAGTCAAAAAGACACACAGTTCTTTTTATTTGGCTTTTTGCTTAGATGTGGTAGAATGGGAAAAAAAAATGAAATTTGTACATACTTAAGTTATACAGCACTAGTTCTGATATTGAATCATCATTGCTTGCACTGGCTATTATGCCATATTATTGAAGTGATGAACTATGTAACTCTGGAAACCCTCTCCCTTTTTAGGCTTGACTCAAATATGTTATCATTCCTAGTCATTTTTCACTATTTTTTTTTTTTTTTGGTGCTGATCGGCAATTTTTTTCTGAAATAATACTGAACTGCTTTGTATTCTCTTTCAGTTTTAGTTAAGTGCAATGATATAAAGAAATAGTTGGAAAAACATACATGCATTAGATGTGTATGTGTGTGTGCATGTGATATGTGTGTGTGTAAATTTAACAAAAGGCCTATATTCACTAAATAAAAATATCTCCTAGATCCCAATATTAAAATGGTAAATAAAATGGACAGAGTTGTCTACTTTTTCTTCATTTGTAACTGAATAGAAAAAATTGTATAATTATTTATGGCATATAATATGATGCTTTGATGTAGATATATATCTTTATACATGCACTTACGTTGTGGAATGGTTAAATCAAGTGATTTAGCACATGCGTCATATCACATAAATTTAAGTATTTATTTATTTATTTTGAGAATACCTAAAATCTACTTTCTTAACTATTTTCAAATTTAAAAAATTATTAATTATAGTCTGTGTGAAGTACAACTTATCTCTTGAACGTATCTTTCCTCGGACAAAATCCCGCCAGTTCCCACATCACATATATTTTCATAACTACACTTTCATTCTCTTTTCTTAATGGGCATGACTTTTTTAAAGTTCATATAATGTAGAGTTTTAATAATATGGACTCAAATGTATAAAGAAAATAAGAACAAATGAACCTAGAATTGTAATGATGATTTTAACTCTTTACTCTTAAAGAATAAGTAGATAAAAATTATTAAGAATGAAAAGTTTAGATAATGCAACAAATATACTCAATGTAACATTGACTTTGGCATAATAATGCACACAAATGCAAAGTAAACACTCTTTTCAAATACATAAGGAATATTTACCAGAATTGGTCAGAGAAAAAAAAATTGGTTAGGTGCTGGTTCAACACTTCACTAAAAAAAGCAATCTTACAGTGTGAATGTTTTAGCTTTAAAGTAATTATAGGAAATCCTATAACAAAAGATAAGCAAAACAGCCCCAGATATTTAGTAATAAAACATTTTTTGGTAATACATGTGTCAAAGAAAAAAACATCACCATGAAAATTAGAAAAATATTTTTAACTTATTATCAAAGTACATCAATTTGTGGAATAGAGCCAAAGTTATATCAGTAGAAATATTATATCCTTAAATATATGCATTAAAAAGAAGAAATTATGAAATAGAAACCTAATATAAGGATCCATTAAAATACCGAACTGATTTAAAATAACAATTATAAAATAAATTAAAAAAAAATAAAATATATTTTATAATATGATAAAAAATGAAAAACCAAGGCATATTCTTTTTTTTTTCAAAAATTATAATCAACTTCATTGAAGTGTTATTTACATAATACAAATTATACAAATCCTATGGGTACAGTTTGATGAATTTTGACAAATGCCTATATCTGTGCGAACCATGCTGGTAGGGTCTGTAAACAAGTCAAGATGGCGCCTGGCATTTTGCCAGAGGGAGTGGTTTGTGAAGTAACGCCAGCGAGCCATTAAGTGTGGAGATTCCTTATTGGTTGACTGCTGTATCTAGTTTTTGTTAATTAAGATAAGCTGTGTGGAATGTATATATACCCCTCCTGTCCTACAATAAACGGCTCCCATTCCTGCTGTATCAATGTACACAAGTTGCTTGTTACTCCCCCCTCCCCGTTATTTTGCTGCAGCCGGACTGCGGCACCATGACACAATCAAGATTGTACATTGCCCCCTAAAATCTCCCATTATGCCTTCTGGTTTCAGCTCTGACATATAAACTGATTAAACATCTTCATTTCCATCATTATAAGAAAAGGCCAGAAAACATGAACATGAATGCCTTTCTTTAATCATTGGAAATTGAAGTCACAGGATAAACAGTTACCTCAAAATCCAGAGCAGCAGGTATGTTCAGAGCAACAAAGCTGAGATCCCTCTACCTGGAACAGATACCTCCAAAGCTGTACGTTGGCAGGCATGTTGAGATGATAATTCTGAGCAATTAATTACTGGAGAATCGGTGTGGACTACAATGAGAGTAAGAAACACTTGGAGATGGCAGTCTTAGGGGACCCCAATAACTTCATGGAGTTCGTATCTGAGAATTCTACCAAGAACTCATGGTAAAGGTAAGAAAAATATGCTTGATAACTCTCACAGAGAAAAAGAATCATTATAAAATATACCAGAGCCTTCTCAAAACAAAAGCAGACTCTCCAGGGGAAAAGATCTATCACATAGATATAGGCATTTGCCAAAATTCATCAATATCTTCATTCAAAATAAAGCCAGACCTTTATTCTGGCTTGGGAAAGAAAACTTTTCTACTCTAATCCTCTCCAGGGTCACTGTATGTTGTCTACAAGAAACCCCTTTTAAACACATAAGCAAAGATAAGAGCAAATGAATGGAGAAAGACATACTCATCTTAACAGTCATGAAAACACAGCTCTTGGGGGAAAGTAGATGTCAGAACAAGAAGAATTATCAGGCCTAAAGAGGAGTGTTATAAGGACAAACTAGTCATTTCTCCCAGAAGGCATAACAATAGTGAATGAGTATGAAGTTCACAACACAACTATAAAGGAAACTGATACAACTGAAAGGCAAAATAGACAAGGCCACTATTATTTAGGGACTTAAACAGCCTTCTTTCAGATATTGATAGGTAGAGCCCACATAAAATCAGTAAGGATGCCCTGAAGAGCACCATCAATCAACTTGAATATTATGCACATACAATCTTCACAAGTCACAGGAATATTCACCAAGACAGATCATATGAAGGTCACAAAACACATTAACACCTGTGAAAGAACCAAAAGAATATAGAGTGTACTGTTGGATAATGATGGAATTAAAGTAGAAATCAGCAATAGAAATATATCTGGGCTGGAACTTTTTCAAATACTAGAGACAAAACATAAATATTTTAAAGAGCTCATGGGTAAAGAAGAAGCCTCAACAGACATTAACAAACATTTTAACTAAATGAAAACTTCCCAAAATTTGTGGACATGCAGCCAAATCAGTGCTCAGAGGAAAATGTACTAATGAAATGAAAATATTAGAAAAGAACAGTCCAAGAATAGTAAACTACGAATCCATCTTAAGAAACTAGAGAAAGAAAACCAAACTAGGCCTAAAGAAAGAAGAAAAGATAATATGATAATTAGAGAAGGAATCAATGAAATTGCAATCAGGAAAATAATGGATTAATTAAAAAACAAAGGCCATTTTCTTGACAAGATTATAAAATTGATAAACTTCTAACTGGACAAACCCCCCCAAAAAAAAGAGAGAGAGAGAGAGAGAGAGAGAAGTAACAAATCACCAATAGCTGAAGTTAATTAAGTCTGTAAACATGTGTGCTCAATTTTTTGCAACATCTATATATCTTAGAATAAAATTGCCAGATATTTTGGTAATAGTTCTGTTTATCTTATAAATAACCACCAAAATTTAAATTTGTACATTTTACATTCTCACTTATAACAAAATAGAATTCCATGGCTTTGTAAACACTTGTTACTGTCAGTCTTAAAATTTTGGCCTTTAGAGTGAGTGAGTAATGGTATTAATTTGATTTGTATTAAGTTTAATTTCCCAGATGAAAGTTGATGTTTATTCTTTAAAATTGACTAATAAAAGGGACACACCTGTAGCAAAACTGGGTGAGAATAAATGTCATAAACTACCAACAATAAGAAAAAAAGGAGCATCATTACAGATCTTACAGTATTCAAATATCTTTAAGAGTTTTAAAAACGTTTTTCTATTGATATGAAATATTTAAAAATATCCTAACTTTTTAGTAGCAAACTTACTAGTTCTGCTTATAAATTTATAAATGTCTATTATTATAGCTCAATTAAATATGTAGTTTCTGCAATTAAAAATAATTCTTAAAATTTGAAAATTATTTAATGTATTTGAAGGAATAAAGCAGAATATCATATATGAAAAATTTCAATACATTTGGAAAAGAAGCATTTTTTTAAAAATTAAGCAAATGTTTTAAATAAAAATTTTCAACACATTAAAACTTGAAGGGAATTTCCTCAATCTGGTAAATGTTCTGATATGCCTACAACTGATTTATAGCTAATTCGGAAATACTTGATGATTATTACTATATATCAGAAATGTTCTAAGATTTTCTTCTACTACTATTTTCTTCTACTACTATTTTCTTCTCTTAAACTTGTTACAACAGTCAGTAAAATGAGGTAAATAAAATTAATAACACTATGAGAATTGAAAATGAAGAAATACAATGGTAAATATTCACAAATAATATGATTTTAAGCCTAGTATAGAAATAATCTACAGACAAATCATTAGATAAATAAGTAAAATAAACAAGGGCTTTTTGAATCAAGGACAATTAAAATTGTTAATATGTATACTGCTGTGAAAATATTACCAAAATAGTATGTTGTTGACAGAAGTGTAGACAAATAAATCAATGAAAGAGAATTGCACATAATGAAAATCTCAGTAATATAGTCATTTGAATTGGTACTAGATGACATAGCATTATAATGGGTAAAGCACCAATCAATGATACTATGATAGATAGATCTTCAGATGTTTCTACAGGAAAATAATAGATACTTGGGAAAAATCAGTAACTATTCCACAACTACAACAATCACAGGTGGGTTATGAACCTAAATGAGAAAGTTAAAACAAAAAGCTCAACAGCACATTAGACCACATCTTTATAATATAGAGCTATTTATTCCATACAATTGAAATGTCACTCATAATAAAGACAAAGCTTAATACACTGAAACTTATTAAAATTAAAACCTTGGTTCATCAAAAGATTTTCTAGAAAATGAGAAGTAAAGGCATAGTGACAAAAGTATGTGTAATATATGCATTCACTAAAATATCCCTGTTAAGAATATTTAGAGTTCTAAACCATAGAAAATAATGGTACAGTTAAAAAGAAAGAAAAAATATAAATCAATTCACATAAGAAGACATCTCACCCCCATTCTGAGGATTGAACTGAGAGGTGCTTATCACTGAGCTATATTCTCAGTCCTTTTTGTTTTTCATTTTGTGATCAAGTCTTACTAAATTGCCCAGGCTAGCCTCAAACTTGCCACATTCCTTTCTCAAACTCCCAAGTTGCTGGATAATAAGCATGTGTCACCATGCCTGGCTGAAAATATCCTAATGGCTACTATTAGGTTTGGATATGTGGTGTCCCCCCAAATCTTTTTTGTTGATCAAGGAATATTCAGAAGATAAAAAAATTAGATCATGAAATGATGAGATCTATAAGCTAATCAGGGGATTCATCCATATGATGAATTAATAGTTTGAGTGGATTGCATGGGTGGTAACTGTGGGTAGGTGGGTTGTGGTTGGAGAAAGTAGGTCACTTGGATGTGCCTTTGGGGATTATATTTTGGTCTCTGATACCTTAGATATTGCCTCTACTTCCCCCGACATCTCCCTCTCTTTCTCTCTCTCTCTCTCTCTCTCTCTCTCTCTCTCTCTCTCTCTCTCTCTCTCATTTCTTGCTGCCATGAGGTAACCATCTTTCCTCCACCACACCCTTCTGTCATAATGTTCTGCCTCACCTCCCACCCACACTGAATCTCTAAAACTTTAAGCTTATAATAAACTTTTCTAAGTTTTCCTTGTCAGGTATTTGGTCACAGTGACAAAATGCTAACACAGCTAATAAACTTGGAAATTAGAACAAAATATGACTACATATACCACTTGGATAACTAAAAGTTTAAAAATAAAACAATTTGACAATTTTAAGGAATGGAAAGGATGTGGAGCAACCCAAACAATCCCTCACTGCTGGTAGAGATGTAAATTGGTAGAGATCCTTGGAAAAAATGTTTTTCCGGTACATCCTAATGCTATTGCTCCACAAGAATTGCTACATAATTTGTCCATATAAATGGAATACTGTACTGAAGATGATTCTTTTATGCATTTCTTCAGTGAAAGAAGAAAAGGATGAGAATGAGAAACCAACCGAGGGTCCACTATGTTAATAACAATGTGGTGTCAGAGATATTGTGGATACTTTGAAATACAGTCACATTCCTTGCCTTCAGAAAACTTGTGAGCTACTAAGTAATTTCTAAAAAATAAGATGCTATTCTTTTATATGTGTTCACAACATAAATTCACTACTGTTTTAGGTTTTGTTAAAATGCTTTCTATAATTTAATAAGTACATATATAATGTCTGGAGTATTTTTTAACATGCTTATTAGTTTCTATTTCCCTTTGTAGATCATTTTATATTACAGTGAAGGTATTTGACCTACATGGTATTTGTTCTCCTCTTCCCTCACAAGAAAAAAGAGGAGGCATAGGAAGCATTGTTTAGAATACCCAAAGAAAAACAGTAACAATTTCAATGTTTGTCTAACAGCATTTAATAGCTATTATTTTATGTCTTCTTTTTAGTACATACTAAGGAAAGGACTGACCAAGAGCCAAAAGCAAAGAACAGAAACATTAGTGTACATAAAGAACATAAGATCTAAACTACAAAAAAAGACAGTTGTATACACCTGGTAGCATCTTTTCACTGAAGAAAGCAATGTTTCATCATTTCAAGTTTCAGAGAGATGCTCTATTCCAATCATCTATGGAAAAACGTCTTGACATGTATAATCTACAGGGGAAATAGAGAGATTTTTAATCTTCATGGTCACTTTTCATGCTTTTGTGACATCTGCAACATTTTAAGCTTTCGGGTAGTCTTTGTGCAGTTCTACCAGATGCAAAGCATAGGTCACCTGTTACAAAGGACATAGTCCTTGCTCTGAGCTTCACATTTACCATCATCTCCACATGAGATCATCAGCCAGTGACTGCACAGTATTGAGAAGAACAGCAACTTCTCTGTTAACAGATTGCATTTTTAGGCATCCCCAAACAAAGGTAAACATAAATAAATAAATAAACACTTCAAGACATTCTAAAGATTTTCCTCTATACTCATTCTGAAAGAAATCTTTAACTCCAAGATGTCTGGTTATTCCTTCAAAGTAAAATATAAATTTTTAAAAATGAAATCTTAGCATTGTCTCATCAATTTATTTAAGAAAATCACATTTTAAATGACTTATTTCTACAAATGTATAGGTATTTAGGGAAAAAAGTATAAAATCAGCATTCTTTTCAAAGTATAGGTCGAAAACAGATGAAAATCAACTTACCATATTTCACCAAATTTAAGATGTCAATGAGTATTAAGGACACCAGTATTTTAATATTATACCACTAAGAAAGAAAAAACTATCTTCACAAAACTATGGTATGCATCTTGATGTCAGAGATGCTATCTCAAGAAAAAAGTAGAATCTTTGAATTGGGAAAAAAGAACAGTAAGGTCTATTTTTTAAAATGAAGACCTCTTTGTAGTATACTATAATGCAATGAATGTAATTATAGCTTTTGATGTGTCCTTAATGTGAAATTTATCAGATAAATATATATAAATTGATGTTTACTTCACACAAAATATCACATTTAGATAGATTTAGGAACTAATTAAAAATTTGAGGCAGTGTTTTACTGAATCCTCCAACTCAAATTTTGGAGATTTTACTATGCTAGAATGTTTTCTACTATTTGCAACACATGTTGATGAGGTCCAGTAAGTGCAATTATATATCTCTGCCCAGGTTATAAATAAATCAATTAGGAGATATTATCTACAATTATACAAGTGAAAATCAAAACGTTACTTTTATAAGAGAACTAATTATCATAGAAAGCAACTTACATTTTAAACAACGTTCTGGAAGAAAAAGAGAACGAAGGGCTCTTAGTCCTACAAGGTTTCTTCTTCTGAACTTGTTATTTGCCTGCCATTTCAGTTTTTTAACAAGGAATTTGAAGAAGGATTAAGAGGCAGCAAGTGTGTTATACTAATGCATGGATCTTTACTTGGAAGAAAACAGACTGGAAGGAAGAGAGTTGATTCTTATTGCAATATTTCACCAGAATTTATCCATGTATACCTGTATGAAGGGGCATGTATACATTATCAATACTCCAATGACTTTCCATCAGCAGAGCAACTCAGACTCACTGCCAAAGCAAAGTCTAACTTATACTTGGTTAGATGTAATTGTGGAGCCCACATTAATTTTAGTTATCAGGATGGTGCTAGCATGCTTATTTGGAAATACAGATCTCAAGAGATGAGGAGAAAGGGTGGCCTATAGCTTTTGCTTGGTGGGTGATGGTGGTGGGGTGGATGGTATGTGTGGAGGCGGTGATGGCTGGCAAAGTGTGCCTAAGCAACTCACATGCAAAAAGTAGTGACTTACTCTTAACTTAGTTTTGGTTTCTGTATTTGTAGAAATTTTTTAGTTAAAAGAGAAGAAAGTAACCTTTTCATTTTTTTTCTTCCCCAGAATAACCTCTAAAAGGCCCAGCTCTAAACAATTTTATGAATGTACATATGAGTAATTTGCCATCTGAATATGGATCATATTTGCACAAATGATAATTAGAAAATTTTGAAAAGTAGTTTAATACTAATTTAAGATTGTAATACAATTTTAGAGTTAAAAGAGTTATGTTGCTATTTTTGAAGGCTAAATAAAAGCATTTTTCTTTAAATGCCATATGACTATAATAAAAACAAACAAAAATGTATAAAGTAAGGAATAAATAAGATGGAATACCTGATCCTGAAGAAATTTCCCTTATCAATATTTGTTGAATTCAATTTCTGTTGTCTCTTATATACACATATCTAGAGAAAAGAAGATTGGTATGATTTTCTGAAAATTAGATAATTTTACATGTTATTTTATAAAAAATATTAATGTTTATGAAACTCAGTAACTCAACAACTACTAGCAATAACATATAAGGAAAAGGATTGTTGAATTTAAGTTAAATGTTTATCAAGCCACACACAATTCCCAAACTATGGTACTTAAATATAGCCCTCTAAAATTAGGAAAACTAGTGAAATTGGGGTAATTAGCATTATGTATCTTTTAACTACATATTTCAACTTATAATGATTGATGCTTTACCTTAAGAAAACCAGGGAAATGCTCACAGTCACATTTTATATAGTGCTGCTTCTTTGTTCATTTACTTTCTATTCTATTAAACATACTTCCAAATGTTTTAAGCCCTACTTTATAATTGAATTGCTTCATCAGGTCATTTTAAGAATCATTTAAACACAGCATCTCCAATTCCTGAATTATTTTAGATAATCTCTTTAGTGGCTAGTCTCCTGATTATTCCCTTATTTCACATAACCTGAACCCTACCTTTTTTCCAACACCTCCAAACCTTCCCCAGTCTTCTTGAACTTTTTTTCTTGTGTTTATTCATAATAAGAAATTTTCCTTTGCTTTTTTAAAAATTACTTTTGAGCTCAGAGTCAGCACCTACAAATTATGAGATATGTCTCTCTACCTTCTATTACTGACAATTTTTATGAAAGAATTTGCCATCATTTTAAGTTTCTATCTGACTTACAATATTTTTAATTAAAAAGTTTGTGTGTGTATGTGTGTGTGTGTATGTGTAACTTTTTTACTCTTGAAATTTAATAGCAACATCATAGTAGTCTTAAATACTTTATTATAACTTTTTTCTTTGTGGAATAATTTTCCCTTTTATACTAGAAAATACTAGAAAATTGGTGTTTTTTTTTTCTTTTAATTTCAGGTAGGTAAGATGTATAATTTTCCCATTAAACTTATTTATGCTTTCTCCCATCTGGTATTGATAACGTGTTTTTATGGTCCCTGATCTTCCACTGTGTGTGACCTTGTCTCCTTTCATATCTGTGATCTCAAGTCCACCTGCTCTCTCTATGGTGATGCTGTCTGTCACATTTGCTCTACTTTGTGAAACCAAACACTGTTTTCATTCTTGTAACATCTTTATATCTTTCAGGCTTCCCCTCAGTAGTTGCAGATTGATTTCAACTCATTCCTTTCAATTATTAATACTTTCTTGAACCTTCATTTGTCTCATCTGAGTTGTTGGCTTGTTTTCAATTTTTTTAGACTAAGGAGCACTGTTTGTTGGAACACTCACATTATGACTTCTCTTGTATTTTCAAGTAATTTATTACTGTTCCTCAAAATCTTTTTGCTTAAGACCCCTTTCTCATTTCTTTTGATATATATGACTCTTTCAAATTTATTTTAAAGGCGACAGTGAGTTGATGAACAAACGAATGGAAAAATGAAAGGAAAAGGATATATGAGCCTGCATTGGACCATAGCTTGAATTTATTTATTTATTTATTTTTTGCCTTAAGACCTTACTCTTTGCCCAGAGTATGAGGATACAATCATTTTCTGTGGACACGTGTAACTGTAGCTCCTAATGACACATCTTTGGGCCTCTTGCCCTAGGTGTTGAATTCTGTTGGCTCCTTTCAGTTGCAAAGCAAAATTACAGGGGGAAAAATGAGTATATACATTTTCTTTTAGAGCTTCTTCTGCTGTGCCAAAGCAATCTGCGGAGTCAGCATAGAGAAGAGATTCAAATCCAGGTCTCCTTGACTCACGTCACAAAGCTTTTACATCATATTACACTTTTTTTTTTTGTCTTAGATTCCAAAATTCTTTGAAAGGAAGTCGTAGAAAACCTTAGTTAATAAAGACATTTTGGAAATGGAATATTGCATCAATTTGTACTCAATTACATTTCAGTTTAAGTAAGACAAACAGAAAACAGTTTGATTTCAAATTTTATTTTTGAAAACTCTTTTAAAATGTATCAGCCAACTTCCTTGACCCTTTTAATTCATTATGCAAAAGGATTGATTCTTCCTGGGAGGTTTGAAGGTTGTTTGGGATATTCATATCAATATTATAGATGTGACTCCCAACATTGCATAAAATAGATGTAAGTATCTGTGACTAAATACTAAGACATTCTATATGCTATGAGTTTTCAACAAAACATTGTTAATTTTTAATAGGGCATGTTTTTAGTATAAAAACTTTTCAATGAAAATAGAGGGAGAATATACATATCCACACACATAAGCTATGTAGCTCTTTCTATAGGGACATATATATTATACTTTACATATATATATATATATATATATATCAAGTAATATATATTTACTTTATATATTTGTATATAGATACTTATAGACCTACTTGGGTTACATCCTGATAAAATCTTTATGAGATAAAAAGTATAAATTGTGTTAAATACACCTAGCTTACTGCTCAGCTTGGTAATTCAATTCACTATAGAGTATTGGTTTTTCCCAAGTGAGTATGTGGCTGCCTAGGAGCTATGGTGTGTTCCTGCTGAGCATCACCACAAGAGTATCATGCTGTATATCACTAGCAAGGGAACAGATCAAAATTCAAAAGTTGATGTACCACATACCTTCAGCATCATTGCAAATTTGAAAAAATCATAAGTTAAATCATTACAAATGCAGGACTATTATGATATTTATATATATAATTTTATGTATAATTATTTATAAATTTATGATATATAAAATATATATTTTTACTGAATTCATGGACTTACAATTCTGTTTAAATTATCATTCATCAATATTTTAAGCTAACATTTTATTTTCTTCTCTTGGATTTTAAAGTAACAATTTAAGGAACCGACATAACAATGACTTGAATCCATTAATACTGAGTATCAGAAAATAGTTGTAAATATTAGGTAAATGCTGAAACATATGTAAATCCATGTCTCCCATGCCACATAGTATAATTACTGCAGCCTATGAAATATCTGAAATATGTTCGCATCAAAAATTTTAAGGTTCCTTTCAACACAACAACCTGGATAGATGGTAAAAGTTGACAATTACATCACAGGATTTTTTCAGCTAGATATTAAGAAATTTCTGAAAATTGAATTCCATTTGTCATTTTTCTTCACATATTTGGTAACTTGTAAACACAACTTAAATGCAATCTGACATATTGTAGTTTGCTTTTTTTTGACAATATTTCAAATGTTGGCTTTCACATACTATTTCTTGATAAAATGTTTTCATTACCATCCACACTTTAGGTTATTTGATAGCTTAAAAAAAAGTAAAAATACCTGAAAACTTCTTCATGCTCTTATCTTTCAAAGTAGATGAATTAAAAGAAGATAGAGATGCCTAGACTGCAGTGTAAAAGAAGCCATTGATCTTTACAAATTAGACTGACAACACAGATCCATTAAAGTCCACAGTATAATGAAAAAAATTCCTTTCCTTTGGCCTTTATTTTGTCTCCACTCTTTCTGAATCTAATTCTTCTCTTCCACACTCTTTTGTCTTTCAGAAGAGACACTAAATGCTGATGAGGTAATGGTCTTTACAAACTTTTCAATCTCATTTTAGAAATCACTCTATTCTAAACATTAATATTTGGTACCTATCTGAATAACAATAAGCTGACCATGTCATGGATTATGTAGGGGGAAGAATCAAGGCAGTGTGAAAGAGTTGCTCATGGTAAGACATCTCCATCAGTTCAATGAATCCCATTGGAACTTAAAACAGGATAGTCACTACCATTTCTTACAGGAATTATCACAGCATTTATCACATTCAGAGTTTCAGTTTATTTGTTTACTTATATTTGGTTTTTACATGAAGATAAGCTTCTTAAGGGTAGAAACCAGATCATTCTAGACTTCCCTATTCAAACAAGACCTGGCAACAATACCACCCATTTGCTTAGTCATTTGAGACATGTTTATTAGCTGCTTTGGCAGAAGGCAAAGAAGCTTACTAGTGCAGCTGTTTAAATGACTGCATTACTTGGATAAGTAATAACAATAGAGTAATGAAAGTAATTGAATGTGATATAAATTATAACATGCAGAAAAAGTCTGCTGTGAAGAAATGCTACTTCATTTCCCAATTTCTACAAATGAGAAAATAATTCTGGGCCACCCAAATTTTATTTTTCTTATATCACAGCTCTTAAATGACTATGTTTTAATCCATCTTATCTTCATGCTAAACCATAAGTCTCTTCAAGGCATGAATCTTGTCATCTTCATGTTTATATTTTCATTGTCTATTTTAGTGCTTGCCAAAAACATATGGTCAAATATGTGTGTGTGCCTGTGTGTGTGTGTGTGTTTGTGTGTGTGTGTGTGTGTGTGTGTGTGTGTAGGTGCAAATGTATACATATATATATTTACATATGTTGTAAAATTTAGGCAATTTCTAATTTAAGCTACTTTGGAAAATATTATATGGCATTTCTGGGAAACTGTTTCTCACCCAGTAAAATGAACAAATAAGGAAAACCATTTCCATGATTCAGAAGTAGGAGTTCTGGTTTTAACCATGGACTATGTGACTGGTACCATGCTAGCACCTTCCATATAGCATTATGTTTATGTGAGGTCATTTAGGGAGAGAGTATCACACAGCTTATAAGAGCATTTGGGTCAATACACTCTTAATTTGCCTGTTGATTCCCTTGCTTATTAAGACAAATAATTTACTAAAGAAATTTAACCTTTCTGTATTCTATTATATATAGAATACAGAAAGGTTAAATTTCTTCTGATAATATTATATATATATAACAGATATATATAATCCTTATATATATCTTATATATATCTATATATAATAGAATACAGAAAGGTTAAATTTCTTTAGATAATATATATATCTATTATATATAATATTATATATAATATATAGTATTTTATATTTATATATATACACACACATAAATGAGAATCACAATCTATTTATAATGTGTTGTCTTAATCAGAAAATGTATATTCACAAGTTTGTATAATATCTAGTACAGAGTAAACACTTAGTTAATAATACCTTCGATTTCTCTCAGCCTGACCTAAATGGAGACTGAAATTCAAGAGTGGGTAGCTGACTTTGTAACTAAGGAAGTAAGGACTGTACTAGGTACTAAGACAGTTTAGGTAGTGTTTATTCTCCTTTCAGTGCCAGAGTCATGATTTTAAAAATTTTAAAAATTAAAAAAAAAATTGGTGGGGTACTGGGGATTGAACTCAGGGGCCGTCGACCACTGAGCCACTTCCCCAGCTCTATTTTGTATTTTATTCAGAGACAGGGTCTCACTGAGTTACTTAGCACCTCACTTTTGCTGAGGCTGGCTTTGAACTAGTGATCCTCCTGCCTCTGACTCCTGAGCCACTGGGATTATAGGCATGTACCACTGTACCCCATCAGCATTTTATTTTTAAGAGAAGAAAACACAATGCAGTGCGGATTTTCTTTTCTTTTCTTTGTATTTATTTTATTTTTTAACTTTCTTCTGGAGATATTATAGTGACTTTTCTCTCATGTTTATGATATTATTCACATTTTTCTGCCTCTATTACTTCTTGAGATTTGCAACTTTCAAAAGTATTTCCTCAACAATATAAACTCCTGCCTAGAGGTTTATGAAAAATCTTTACAAATCTAAAAATAAATTATTAATAATCAATATAAATCTTGACCAAAGTTTCTGTTGAAAATTCAAGCTTTCATGTAGGAATGCTCACACATAATTCTTTTTCAACTGTGTTAAATACTGAAGCACTCCCTTGAACTTTGCCTTTGTGTCTATTTACTAGCCTTGAGTGGGAACAAAAGGCCAATGTATCACTTCAGTGTCAAATATCTGAAAATAAATTGAAAAATAGTTATAAATGCACATATTTGGGCAATATGTATTTCTAATTTCATTTTTCAAATTTGAAACACTGTATTAAGTATATTAAGTAGAAAACAATTGAAATGCTTTTTAACATTTTTGCACAAATTGAGACACATGTATTTACTTGGGTTATTGCACTGGTGGGAAAGACCTAACTGGAGATCATTAATGCAGAGGTTAGAGCACTGATTGAATATGGTCAGTCTTCAGGCTTTATTTAACAAAATCTAAATAGTGAAGTCATTTCTTAAGTCCCAATGTAAAAATTGTTTCTTAGTATCTTCTTACTTATACCTGTGAGTCAAATCAGTCTGTAAATTTTTTCCAGCAACTTTTGAATATATATTTTTTTTTTGTATAGGCAGCTTCACACAAAATAAGCCTATGACACTTATAACAGAAGATGAGAGTATTCTTCCTATCTACCTTTTAGATAAGACATGAAGTTAATTCAAGAGAAGTATATCTTGCAAAAATTTAAAAGCAAGAGACTTAAAACTAATTGGATGACTCTTAAAACATTCACTCAAACTGAAAGTATATATGTTAAACATGTGTGTGCGCGCGCGCACACACACACACACACACACACACACACACCCCAGAGGGTGGAAATTAGGGTGCATTAAGAAATAGAGATTTTTCTTGGGGTGAACTACAAAGTGAGAGTCTCCCACCTATTCCCATTCTTAACCTCCTCTAAATGGGAAGGGATCAGAATTCTGTCTTTTGTCCTTTCAAATGCAGAGGAAGTCTAGGTTACAAGAAAACACTTGGAGAACTTAACAGGAGTCTTCAGATGTTTGGAATGGGCTGAGATAGAATGGACAGTGATCTGAATCAAACCTGAGAAGTCAGAAGTGTGACAGACAGACAGGAGTGCTGCTAAGGATGTGTAGAAGAAAAGTGGCTGTTCTGTAAGCAGCTGGCTATTGTAATTAGCAAAAAAGTATGGGAGCCTATTCCCATGGGGCACTTCTCTGTCAAAAAAAGTCTGAATATGCTTTACTTTATGACTCTGCAGAAAGCAGCTACAGGAGTCTGTGGCCTCATGGGGGCTACAGAATGGATTTGAATTGTGCTTCAAGTGTGGGTATAAACATATCAAGAGACTGAAAGCAAATAGTAGCAGTGATAGAAGGCTCTTTTCCCTGCAAATGGACTTCAAACACCCCTGAGACGCAGTGAAGGTAGCACCATCTGATGATTTCGGATAGGTAGTACCTATCCAAAATTCTCAAATACTCCTCACTCCAAAACCAATTGGGTTAGCCACCTGAGGGAGAAGCAACAGAGAAAGACAGTAACCAAGCTCTATCCCTGATCTTAGACTTCCTGCTTAGAGCCAACTCTAGCTGAGGGTGAGGGAAAGATTAAAATACATTGGACTGGACATTCTAATTTCTGTGGAAGAGAGCTTGTTTGCTGACTGAACATGACCATAGAACTCTTTATTGCCTAAGAGTGAACAGAAAAGTTAGGAGCTTAACTGTGTTATCACCCAGGGGTAGGATGAAATCTTCGTCCCGAAATAAACATAAGGGAGATAAAATAATAAAATTGCTTTATGATTATACCTAATGAGTTCTGCTGATACAGTGTACTGTTTGAGCTCTCCATTGTGTTAAATAAATCATGTACTACCCTCAGGATTATTTATGTTTAAAATTATGTATAAAGATGCCAGTCTTCAGGGTCATTCCAGGAGTTGGGTAAACACATCTAATAGATGGTAGATTTTTTTTTCTCAAAAATTTCAAAATATTTGGACGTACAATATAGGCTAAATTGTTAAATCCACTGGCATTAACTAATCTGGAGATTTACCAGAATGGATCTGTACTATTTCCATTAGTTTCAAGGAAAATCACAGAATAAAAATGCTATCATTCTAAATATACCTTTTATAAAGTAAAACTTCAGTTATTATATGGAAATTTGAAAAATATCTAATAGGACTTGGGGGTGATTTTTTGTTCATAAGAAAATACAGGGTGTTATTCTTCAGATTTTCTTCACTTTCTGGTCTGTATTTCTGGACATTACTTTTATATAACTGAGGTTACATATTCTTATTTACATGATATTAAACATATAATATACACCACATGTATTTTTATCTTTAAGGCATGTGTATTCCTTTTAGAAGTTGGAAGTCATTTTATTCTAGCATTTGCATAGCATCATTCCAGTGAGATATCTTCTCATTCCACAGAGAGTTTAGGAGTTGGACTCGTTATTTTTAGAAATGGAAAAAAAGATCTCTCCAAGGTAATGGGACACCATGAGGTGTGCTCTTGCATATTACTTCCTTTACTAATTAAAGGGAATGGGAGAGTGAAAGTAAGTTGGCATTGTTAAAGTAAATGACCCAATGCTTCAGTAATGAAGACACATCTAAGCTCAAGTTTATTGTTTTAATTTTAATCTTAGGCAATTTTAGCTTGAACAGAGTAGGTTGCTCTATATGTCCTGCAGTGCATCCTGTCCATTGCACCAACAATGCAGCCCACTGAATATAAAAACAAAACCATCTGTAATAAGTTGTATATTGGAAAGAAGTGGTATGTTTATATGCAAGGTGAATTGATATTGGACATTTATTAAATCTTGTTTTCAACAGGCTATCATAAGTGGGGTTCTTCAGAGGGCAGAGATATTGGGAGACTAAAAGTTGCTTAAATTATGCCCCATAAAAATATAAATGAGGCTCAGATGCCTTTGGATTAAATATTCATTACTGAATATTTACATAATGCATGTGAAAGTGCTTTTAAAATAAAAACTCTCTTTATATAAATGGAAGCTATGGCCAGATTTTCCCCATTATACCCAGTAGAGTACTTCAAAGCATCCTCTGGAGGCTTGGAGAGGAGAAATTCCTTCCATCACATCTACAAAGGAAGGAGAGTGACTGTTCTACACTATCCAAACTTATCCTGCTTAAATTGTCCTGGCAGTCTAAAACTGTTCAACCTCTAGTAGTATATCTATTTTCTGTGATTTATAAATATATGATCCTAAAGAAAACAAATATAAATTTTAACTTCCAGTGATAAGTGTTGAGTGTTCAACAGGGCCTTCCCAATAAATTATGCAGAGTCACGAACGTGCAGAGACATGAACTGGCTTCCTATCCCACCTCCACCTGCACTATTTACTAGTTGTGTGCATGACCTTGCACTAATAATTCAAGCTCTATTTCTTTGTTCCTCTTCTTTTCATATGGGATTGTAATATCTACCTTGCAAAGTTAGTTAGAAATTAAATGACAGAGTGCAGGCAGTGTTCCCAGGATCTGACACATTGAAAAGGCTGAAAAACAGTTAATTTCCTCCCACACAAATACATTATTATTGCCAAATTGAAAGCTGCAAACTCTCAATTACCCATATTAATATATGGAAACCTCTATGCAGATAAATAAAAATAATATAGGCATAATTTTCACACATAGTTTTGTGATCTATTTTTAAATTTAGAATTTTCGAATACTACTACAGAATTTAGATATTAGGAACTGAGTGGTTCAACCCTCTCATTTTACAGATTAAAAAAGTCAGAGTTAAAAAATACAATTGTCAATGTAATACAGCTAGTTAGTGGTAAAATGGGCTGAAGATCAAATCAATTTTTCCCTGTTCTGGATTTTATAGTACTTCAATGAAATAATCAAACAAATATTCAAAATAATCTCAACTGAAATAGCTGAAAAAGTGACCTTCCCTAACTACCCTGCTGTTTATTACTTGCCTTCTGACAATTTCATTCCATGACTATGCATTGCAATTTTTTACACTAGTCCAAAGCAACATACAGGGTTAGAATTGAATACTTCCAGTCAAGATTTTGAATTCGTTTAGTCTAAACTTTGGGCTATGTAGGACAGCTGGGGATTAAAAAATATCATGGGTTAAGTCCTAAAGTAGTGATTGGATCACTTGGCACATTAGCAGGTTGTATTGTTTACTCCTTAGGTTATAGGTAGAGTAGGGATGAAGTCTACTTTTTAGGCTGAGCACATAGACACCATCTTAGCTTAATATCTTAGCTTATAACATCCCTGGAGGCAAACAGTAATTAAATGCTTTGTAGTAAAAGTGCTTCTATTGTGAATCATAAGCAGGTAAATCTAGCATATGATAAGAGTGAGCAGAGCTACTGATAATGACATAAATAACGATAAAGTAAGAGCTAGCAATAATTTCTAGGAGAACTGGAAATTGAGATATGCTTTAGAAAATTCACATAACGGATAATCTTCCAGGGAAAGAGACTCATTTCCCATTACTCTCTATCTGTACTTCTATAATGGCACTTATTTTCCAACTTACACTGGAGTTATTTATGCACTTCTTATTTCTTTGATAGTACCATAAACAGCTTGGGGAATCAAACCTCTTTTAGCTTCATTTTTATAGTTTCCAAGGCATTTGCTTATTATGCCCTGGCCATAGAAGGCATTTAACAAGAATGGCTTAAATGAATTAATATATTTTGCTATGATGATATTGGAATTATATTTCATATAAAGGAAAGAGGAAATAATAATAAAGTAGTTGCAATCCTTCCTGGAGGAAAGGAGATGTTCTCATATTCTCTTTCAATAAAGAAAATAAATTACAATGCTTTCTCCAAGGGTCTCAAGTAAAAGAAAAAAAAATAAGAAGGTTTGCTGTAGTGGTTTTAAATATACTCACTTTAATATAGCTTCTTTTATAATTCTGCGATTTATTTGAATTATTTCCAATGAGATATTCATAAATGAAATATGAGCTGAACATTCAAAAAGGTCAAGTCCTTCTGTGTGTGACCAACTTTTACTTCTTGATTTCTAACCCTGTCTACACATAGCAGACACTGGCGGCTGACTATGCAGTTATCTATTTCCTCATTTTTCTTTCTAAAAGAATCTGTAACTCATTCAGGGATCCACTGTTCTCCCATGAACTCCAAGAGACTCAGAAGAAGTTTAATTTCCAGCTCAGGAAAAAGTCTGTCCAATCACAGTTTGCCCTCACCCTCCCATGGGACTGGTGAGAATGTCTGATTGAGCTATCAGTACACAATTACTGACACACTCTCCAAGAGTTATTGATCCAACAGGGATGATTTTCAGGAGAGTTTCCCTGTTCTCTTGTTGCTCTCCTGCTCTCCTCTCCTCTTCCCCTCCCCACTTAACCCTTTTTCTCTCTTTCCTGTCTTTACTCCTCCCTCTCAATCTTTCCCCCAACTCCACATTTTAATTTCCCCTTTTCTGCTGGATATGAAAAAGGGAGCTTTGCAGAATACCCAGTCGCTTTTTGAGCCCTAGGAAGATTATCACCTCTTACTTAAGCTGATGCTGAAGAAGAAAGAGCTAAGCAAGGAGAAGAATTTAGGTTCATGATGTTATCTCCCAGACACTCTACTAACCAAACCTAAATCCCACACTCACATGGATTTGCACTTTCTTAAAATGATGAAATGTATGTGTTGTTTAAGCCAGTTTGCTCCAATATTGTTGCAAACTAATCTTGATGCACTCCTTCACCTCAATCCTCCACCTCATTTTAAAATTTCCTTCCTCGCCCACTTATTTTTCTATACGTGCCATTATTATTCTTATGTAGAGAAACATGTCTAGCTTTATGATACTAAATGATTACCATTAAATATGGACAATAGCAAGGGAAAATAGTACAAACTCAAATGAAATGCTAACAGCTAAAAGGCCGATTTTATAATGTGCATTTGTAGCAGCCATTTGAGTGAGTCTACATAATGGTTTTAAAGGACTTTCAATAATGTTTCCTGCAGCTGTGCAGACTTTTAACTTTTAACTCTTCATTTAAAAAATACATCTAAATATAAATCAAGCACTATACACTTCCAATTTAGTTGTTTGAATGGAAAGAGAAAGTTGAAAGCTGGAGCAGTCATGAGTAAGTGCTATAGAAAGCTGTATTCGACAGTTGCAATTTAAAACCAATCAAGTGGGCAGGAGAAGGGGAACACAGAACCTGAAAATAACTGGTAAGCTTAGAAATAGTCTTAAAGCAGCAGCTACACTAATAATGATTATGGTTAATTAGTGATCCAAGGGTGCCACCCTCTCAGCAAGAGGAGTTGGAAGGTGAGAAGTAGTTTAAGCACAGATTGTCAGTCTCCACCAGAGATATTCACCTGAGCCAATCTTCCCTAATAAGGAAAGATTTTGTCTTGTACCAAAGTACAAAGAGCATGAGGGGGTGGCAGCTACCTAGTGAAGTGACATGTGTCCACACTTCAAGATTTTTGAGTCAGTCAAGCCTGAGACTGAAAAACTAAGACTTTAATGTGGATGACATACATAACATGAGGCATGTCCTGGAGATACCCTCTCAAAACTATCATTCCTGAGATTGTGCATCTGGAAGGTAGAAAACAGGGTAGCTTGTGGAATTTCAACTAAGGCCAGTACATCTTGAGCAAAAGGAGCGGGGGGGTGGGAAGATATTTCAGGCCTAAAATAATGCTTTCTCTTTTAGCACTGTGAAAGAAATTATAGTGTCTTAGTTGTTCTTGTACTTTTATTTAGTTATACTCTGAGCAAGTTATTTAAGGTCTTTCCCCCCTCTGAAGGCAAAGAACACCAACCCTGCACTGCTCTTCTTTCTAGGGAATTTGTGAAAGGAAAACTTGCATACATGAAAACTTTCTCTACATAGCAAAGTATTATAGTGATGCTAACAATTGACATTATTTCTATCAAATTATCCCTTTCAAGAAGAAACAAATTAGGAGATATGCTGCATGTTTAAAAGTCATTATATAAGCCATGAGAATGATCACTTGTTTCAACCATATGAAATTTTTGAAAACAATAAAGATTTGAGAAAAAAAACTTTAAAGAGATATTAGATGACTAGAGAATAATGGAAAGGTAGCTTAGTATATTTGTCTTTGATTTTTCAAGACTTTTGCTTTTATACATTTTCTATAATATCTAATTTTTTTGAGATATTTTGGTAGAAACTATCAAGGACTGGCACTGTCCTCCTAGCTCCCTCTGGATAATCAGCCATCATTCTGAGAAGCAGCTCTGAAAGACCACATCAAAAGGTCATTTCCAGAGGCCTAAATGGAGAAGAACCAAGGTCCCCAACCATGAAGACCACCAGAGATATATGTAAATGAACCTTCACAGGATTAGAGCCCTAATCTTCTCATTAGACCTCTGAGATTAGATAGCAATCAAGAGAGACAAGTGTCCAGGTGTGATGGTGCACACCTGTAATTCCAGCAACTCAGGAGACTGAGGTAGAAAGATCACAAGTTTCAGGCCAGCTGCAGTAACTTAGTGAGACCTTGTCTTAAAGTAAAAACTAAACAGAGCTGGGGATGACAGCTCAGTGGAAAAGCGCCCCTGGGTTCATTCCTCAGTAATAGGGGATTAAAAAACAAAATAAAAATAAAGGAGAGATGAGTAGACCCTGCTTGCCTTCTGTGAATTACTAATTTAAGGAAACCAATATTATTCATAAACTATTATTATTTTTAAGGCCATTATAATTATTATATAGCATTATATAACTATATAGGTACATATAGTATCAAATCAATTTTTGCAATTCTTATTGCTGTACTTTTTTGAAAACCATTTTAAAATTTGGCTATATAACATCAACAATATAGCCCTTTTGTACCAGTTATATATGGAAAATACATAAACAGTTAAGCATTACAGATCCTTTCTCCTTTAAGCACTAATTTTCAGGGAATTTTGGCAACAGGGGGGCTGAAATACATGTATTAAATCTTATCCTTAGCTCTTTTTTTACAGATGGAATAAAATATGCCCCACTTTTCTGCTTCTAAAATACTGTTGAAATATATATTAGGGAGTGAATAGGAAGAAATAAATCCATCTTAGTGCTAAGGAGTAAAGAAATGAGAAAGAAAGAGTAGTAAGTGGGAAGGAAGAGAATGAGAAGGATGAACAAGGTGGAGAAGAGAGAGGAGAGAGTGAAAAAAAAAATAGAGACTCCATAGGCTTCAATTTGACTTTTCTAGAGGAAAACATATAAAGTTACTTAAGACACCAACACTGCGTTTTTATTGCTTAAAATTTGGATATACTTTACTAGGGTCCAAAGCTTTGCAATAGTCAAATGTTCAGCTAGTTGATTCTATAGCAAGTAGCCACAAGAACTTACCAGCAAGAAAATTATTTCTAAGGCTGGGTGCTATCATCTCACAGACCTTGAAATCCCTAGGTTGACAGAATTAATCCAAGAGTCAAGTTTGCCTTAACGATGAGAGATGAGAAGGCCACTATCCCTGATTTAACAGTAAAAAACACTCTAGCTAATAACAAGTTAGCAAATGTCATGGGCAATATAGTTTTTATTTACAGAATTATAGTGGTTACACAACAAACTTAGCATTTATGGAAAATAAATACACTGAAGATTGATTTCTTTCTCTCAATTCTAATAGAAATCCCAGAATAGAGTTTTCTAGCATGATGTCTTTATTTCCTTGAAACAATTTAGATTCATTTTAGAGGAAAGGCTCTGCCATCAGATTCCCAGACTGAACTCTCAGCTCTATTACTCACCAGCTGAGTGACATTAGTCAAGTTACTGATCTCCAGGGACTTTAAATTGACCTGTAAAATTGAGAATAATAGAACCTGCATGACACGTTTGTTTAGAGCATTTAACAAGTGACTACGTGTCATGCACTTAAAAATGCCCAAAACAAAATAAGGATACAATAATGTTAGTTCCTCTTATTAACAATTAAAAACATTACATTGTTTCTACTTTTAGCTGATCACCCTCTATTCTGGCCATAGTTATTTGAGATATAAGTTTCTTTTGTAGAAAGAAAAAAATTGCTTTTATGAATATCATAAATTATGTTTTTTTAAAAATAACTAAATTATTATGTATTACACAATAAAAATAAATTTAGGATCCTAAGGTAAGGGATCATTTGAAACAATTACATTTTAAAACCTAAATATAGGCAGCTGTTTCAGATAAAAAGCAATTATATATACATATCATGCTAAAATAAGCATCTTCTTTCCTTAGAGGAATCCCTCAAGATTATAGGCCTGATTGACTAAGTGGAGGTTACAGATGCCAGAAAATACATTTATTCTGGTCACTATCATTTTCCTTTGGGATCTGCACAATTCAACATATCTTTGGGGAGTGAGATGAACTTGTACATATCACTGAATTTCTCTATTAATCATTTTAAGAGGATAAAATGAAGTCAGTTTATGAAAGCATACCTGTAGAATTGGATATAATGTTTACATTGAAATGATTTCAGTGAAAACCATTCAATTTAATAATAATTAGCTACTTATATTGTGTGTTCCGTGAATGTTTCAGAGGCAAACAAAAAATGAAATGTAAAAAAAAAAAGTCTGAAAATAGTATTTTAAACTTTCAGATTTTATTCTTGTTCTATAAGTGAGAGAATAAGAGAGAGAAAAGAAGAGAGCTTTTATGTAAATCACTTCACTAGTACTGGGATTTGGAGATGTTGATAGGGAGATTGATAATCTAACACTAAAAATATGAAACCCATCCTTAATAAATAATATTAATAAATAAACTTAATAGTTTAGTGTGGGAGATAATTATGTAAGACAAAACATGAGGGAGTGAATGAAGAGGAAGTGAACAAAAGTATGAGTCATATATAAAATCACCTAGTGGAAGGGGCTTAAATAAAACATTTAACTAAAGTTTTTCCGGGTAAGCTGGAACAATGAAGTTGTTAAAGCTTTTCAGAATATCATTTCCAAATTTTTATTTATTTATTTATTTATTTATTATTAAAATATATCCCCTCCACTCGTTTTTGAGACAGAGTCACACTACATTGTTAACAGGCTGGTCTTGAATTTGAGATCCTTTGGTTTTAGTCTCCCAAATTGCTGGGATTATAGTTATAAACCACAAAATCTGACCTTCCATTTTTAAATTCAGAATAATTCTGGGTAAGTAATTTTTAAATTCCATACTTAAGTTACTATTAACAGTATAATCACTGAGAAATCAAGAACAAAAAACGTAGAAGTTAAAAGTCATTGTAGTTCTTGTAATTTTGTATTTTTATTTTTTGGTATCAGGTATTGAACTCAGGGCACTAGACCACTAAGCCACATCCTTAGCCCTATTTTGTATTTTATTTAGAGACAGGGTCTCACTGATTTGCTTAGTGTCTCTCTTTTGCTGAGGCTTGAATTGAATTTGTAATCCTAACTTAGCTTCCCAAAATGCTGGGATTACAGGCGTGTGCCACCATAACCAGCCTAGATGTCACTTTTGATAAAATATCAAGCAATATCTGGATTTTAGAAAAAAAAATTTAAGATTTTCCTTTCTTATTCTTTTATCTTTTTATTCTTTTGAGATTTTGTCTATTATTTTGAAAATGCTTTGCTCAAAGCCCTTGTACTCAACTGTAAATATAAATGAAAAATTGTATTTTGGTAAAACAATAAAAACAAAATGTGTAAATATGTTTAATGATTATGAAAGACTGTGGCATAAAAACAAACTTTTGTAGATGCAAAGTACTTCCATAAAGATATTAAGCCTTGGTCAAAAACATCCTGTACTCCTATCTCCGTAAGTAGAGGACCAGACATTCAAAGGAAAGAATTGGTTGGAACTGGAGACATTTTAGAACTTACAGGATTCAGAGAAGAATTTTGTGTCTGTTCCCCTCTCTCTTCATAAGCAACACTCCCAAAGAAGAAAACCTCAAGAGAAACCCACATAGACCTTGAGGCATCTCTTCAAATTAGTATAGCAGATATGTTTGGTGCCCACCCCACTCCTTTCCATCCTACAACAGCTGTTGTAGAGATCAAAAAAGAAACAATATGTATACATAGTGTATATCTATTGATATGAATATGTATGCACATACATAAAATGCCAAAAGTATACACTTAAATACTAATATATACATAATTATTGTTTGAAAATATTAAACTTACATAAAAACATGTTCTGTATTATTACTCTGAGTCAATTAAATTTCTAAGCCCTAAAAGAAGTTTTTATCTAGCTGATGGTATGATTTATCTATAAAACTTTCAGAGATTATTGCACCTGGCCAAAGGGATTGGGGCAGTGGACCAAATAAAACATTTCTTAATCACTTAGGTAAAAAGATCTTTGGAAAACAATTAGAAATGATGCCAAATTGCTTCCTACTAGACAAATATTTTGTGGATCATAAATTCTGTTAAAAGGCTTTAGGCAAACTTAGATTAAAAAAAAAGTCTTCTCTACTAAGATTAGTTGATTCTTTAATTAGGTAGACACAAAATTTAAAAAAAAAAAAACTTGGTTTTATTTGATTTATCAAATTATGGCCTGAAATATTTTTCCCCTTTTGGGTAGTTGAAGCTGTTCCTCTTTGATCATTTAAATATTTGTTGATGTTTCATTCATTTAGTTTCTTCTCCTGGCATGAGCCATCGCCCTGCCTGGTCACTTTCTTGTTTTCCCACTGTCTGCTCAATTTACATTCATAAAAAGAAGATGCAGTGCCTCCAAAGAGACAGGGCAAATCTTCATAGTAGAAGAGGTTGGAAATCTCAGCTCTTTTTACTTTTCTTTATTTTCCCTTCAAAAAATTAAATTGTTGTATTAAAGATAACCATTTACTTTGCAAATAGTCTGAATTTGTTTATGTATTCTACCCAGAGAAAATATATATGTAGCCTAGACAAGGATAGAGTGAGTAGAACGGGAATAAGTGAATCATATTAGAAATATTGAGGCAACGAAAATCAAGACCACATGAATAGGATTTGACTGAGAGATGTCAGGATAACTTTGACATGTCTACCTTATACCACAGGAGCAGTGATGAAGACCCTTTTTGAAGAGTTGGAAACAAGAGGCTTGGTAGGGTAGACCAGCATTAAGAGAGATAAGGGGTTCCTTTTAGTGTATATTATTTATATCTAAATTGCACTAATGTAAAAACATTCATATGTATTTGAATTATTCCTTTTTTCTAATATAAACTCTCTTGGAAAGTAAGGGCATCATAGTGTGAAATTAATATTTTAGGGTATATGGATGAATTTATCAAATTGTTACCTTAAATGACAAGAGGACCTGTGAGATATCAGAAAAAGCTAATTGAGTGGAGAGAAGATAGCCACAGGAAAATATCTTTATTCTTTTTAATGTTGACCAAGAGTATTATGATGGTTAGAATTAGATGATTTTCATATTTCTTGAAGTTGAGCTCATCAGGATGCAAACTTTTTTTGTAAATTTCACAGCTTTTCAAGGTGTTGTGATTAAAAAGATTTTACCTAAGATTTATTCTCTAGTCTACATACTATAAATTTTCTTATTCACTATGTTCAAACAATCAAGCAGAGCTAGTCATTAGCAAATTAACTGAGTCTTATGAAGTGTGCATTTCACTCTCATGTTTGTGACTTTGAATGAGGATCAATTATGTTCTCACATCTGTCACTCACATCACGAGCAGAAGAGTGTCAAGACTTAAGTGCACATTGCGCATATACCTGAGAGCAGAGGCTCGGGATTGAACCCTTTATCTTAACTGAAAGCTGTTGTCCATAACCACTTACATACATCAGATAATTCCTTTATTCTCAGTAGTAGATAGATCATTTATTCTTTCCAGATATTTTGACAAAGTTATCTAAACAGGACAGCATTTTTCTTTTCTGAACTCAGATTTTAAAGAATATGTTTATTTCTAGGAGCTGGAGAGCTAAGACACTGTAATTCTGACTTCAAACATATGCAAATGATTGCTGTGAGTAAATATAGATAAATGAGTAATACTGAGATAAAATAAATTTCATATACAAATTATCCTGAGCAAAGTTAAAGTGATACATAAGGCATTATAAAGGTGGAAAATACTAGTCATGTAAAAATATTACAATCTGAACTGCAAAATATAAACTAACATTTGAGAACATATTTTCATAATTACACTTCAGCAGTTTTTCTTTCCACACAACACTAGAAATTAAGAATTCTTTCAATCTCTTTAAAATTGTATATTGCGATGCAATTTTAAGTTTCTTCAGTCTGTTTATTGGTAATTCTGAACTCTTGATGTTTCCGTACCATTTTTTTTTCACATTTTCTTCTGTGAATCTCTTTTTGGTATCTTCTCTTTATTGATCTTTGTCAATTTTTTTTCCTGTGGGAAGAAGAATGGCTTTCATTGTCAATATACTTTATACATATTTTTTCTTTCAGTTTGCTATTTTCTGTGATTTTTGTTCATGGGATTCTTTTTTGGACTGAAGTATATATCTAATTAGCATGAATTTGCTAAAATTTCTTGCAATAAAAAGATAAGATCTATATTCTAGTCATTAAAACTACTGAGATTTACTTTAATAAAAGTGATGTGAGTTGACTAATTTGAGAGCCCTGCATTCTATGTTGGTGCCCTGACTACATGCTTTCTAGGGTACTTGAAGCTATTCCTCTTTTATCTTTTAAATAGATGTTGATGTTTCATTCATTTAGTTTCTTCTCCTGGCCTCAGCTATTGCCCTGCCTGGTTACTTTCTTGTTTTCTGACTGTCTGCTCAATTTACATTTTATGCAAAGTTATCAGATGCAATTCAGCTTATAGCTTAAAGGAAGTTCAGTTTCTTTGACTGTGTCCTTGACCTTTTTTGCTTATAAGGAATTACATATTGTGAACACTATATCCTGGTCTTCCTTGCCTTGTGCTATGGCTTGAATATAAAATGTCCCCCAAAGACTCATGTGCAGAAGGCTTGGTCTCTCAGGCAGTAATGTTGAGAGTTGGAGGTTCGTTAGTCAGTTTTTCATTGCTATCACCAAAATACTCTAGGAGAACAACTTACAGGAGGGAAAGTTTATTTTGGAATCAGGGTTTCAGAGATTCAGTCCATGGTCACTTTGTAATTGAGGTATGGAAGAGCACAATGGCAGAATGGGAAGAAGGCCCAATTTATGATTTGGATATGAGTTGTTTTCCCAAACTCCTGTGCTAATGAAATGATTAGAGTAGGAGAGCTATAACCTAATCAAACCATCCTAATTTGAATGGATTAACTAGGTGGTAACTGTAGGCAGGTGAATTGTACCTGGAGGAGGTGGGACACTGACAGTGCATCCTGGAAGGGTTTGCCTTTCCTACCACTTTTGCACTGTCTCTTTGCTTCCTGGCCACCAAGAGGTAAGGTGAGCAGTTTTCCTCTGCCCTGCCTGTCTTGTAACCAACCTTTATATTGCCAAGTTGTAAATTGTGAGAAACAACATCCTTTACAACCAATTTAAACAGAAAAAAAAATTATCAAATAATAATAATTAGTTTGTGTTTTAGGCAGATTTGGCATCATTATGACCAAAATACCTGATAAGGACAACATACAGGAGGCAAAGTTTATTCGGGACTCATGGTTTCAGAAGTCTCAGTCCACAGATGACCCACTCTGTTTCTCTGAGTCCAAGCTGAGAAAACACATCATGGGGAAAGGGTCATTAGAGGAGGAGGAAAGCTGCTCAACCCATGGCCTGGTCAGAATGCAGAGAGAAGAAAGTGGCAAGGAGCCACTGGGAAGATGTAATTTTCGAAGGCATGCCCTGATGATCCACCTTCTTTGGCTAGCCCCAGCTTTGTACAGTTACTACCCAGTTCGTTCATTTAAGTTAGGGTGGACCAATTAGGTTACAGCTCTCATAATCTAATCATTTGATCTCTGAGTATTCCTACATTAATAGGAGCTTTGGGGGTACACCTCATATCCAGACTCTAAGCTTGTATGTCTGTTTAAATGATAACTAGAGCACAAAGTCTACGTACCAAAGAACTTTTAACCATTGAAAGAGCTTTCTAACTGCAAACTGTGATGCAACTGCTTCTAATTATCTATACAGTTTAGAATTGTGTGTCAGAAGCACTTCTCCAGCCACCAAGACAAAACTTCAGCCACTGAACCTTTAGGATGAACAATTTCTCTCTACAAGAAACTGTTATACACATCTTATTCTTATAAAGATGCTTCTGAGTACCACAATTCAATTCACCTGTGTGAATTTTAGCTGAATAGGAAGTCAATAAAAAAATACAATACTTGAATTTTAAGTCTGTTGACTAAAGATACAGTGAAATTATTGTAATTGGAAAAATCACTAACATTGTATTGATTAAACAAAAGTACATAGATACAGAGAAAGATGCAGCCTTGTTATTGTATTTTAATATAGTTTTGATTCATAATGAAATTATTGCAAATTTATCTGTTAAGTTCAGGTTTTGGAATATCGATAAAGGCCCAGTTAAATCAAACAACAAAATGAAAAACTTTACATGAACACTGGGAAAAAAGAGATGTGATTTTTCATTTGTTTGTTTTTAGTTGTACATACCATGATAGTATGTTTAGAAAAGTCAAAAAAGTCGCTAATAAAAGTTACTACATTTAACAATAAAAATATTGTTAGTCTGCAATAATTCAAAGAAATATGTAAAAAACTAGTGTTTTATTTTAGACATTTGTTAAACTAAAAAGGTGCAAAAGTACATAAGGACTAATTTTAAAAGAAATATAAATATTCTATATAATAATTTATACTTTTATGTAGGATAAAAAGGAAGATATTATAACACATGGAAATAAATATCTACATTTTGGAACTGATAATTTAATATATTAAAAATATTAGTTATCATTAAAAATGTTCACATTCATGACAGCTCCAACAAGCCTATGAAATAAAAGCATGGAGCATTGCCTTAATATACATCATAAAATAAACTATTGAGTCACCCTAAGATTTAGTCATCATGAAGGAATAAGCAAGTAATTAAACAGAGAGTTCACACATAGATCACAGTAAAAGTATCATATAAATAATAGAAGAAATATTTCAGTTGAATGAAAAAAAGCATGATTTATTCAATAAACAGTGATAGCAATATCATTCTGAAAGAAAAAAAAAACATGTTTGGTAACCATCTCATAGAAGATAACAAAAAGAGATGTGATTTTAACAAATTAAATTGAAAATAGGTTACATATTGAAACCATTTTAATTAAAGTATCTTACAATTAATTCTAGAAGACTATATGAAATCAAAAGATAGGAATGACCTCTTAATCAAGTTAGAAATATGAAATACTGCAAAAGAACATTTAAATTGAAACAATTACAAAACATTTAAAAGTGTATATACCAAGTGATTCCAAAGAGAGACAATATATGCTTATTTGATTTGGTAAAATCTAATTGAAGACAAAAAATAATGGCAGCCTTATTTGAAATAGTTATGAATTGATGGGAATGGAATATTTCACACATTCCTCTATTCTAATTGATAATACACAAAAAATATTTTCAAAAACAAAAGTCAGTCCAGGTTGTGAAAAAACAGAAGATAGAACAGATTTTCAAGAAGGAAGAGGGAAGGAAGAAAAAGAAAGAGAAAGGCAGAGAGAAAGAATAATACTCAAAATTAGTGTAATAGCAATAAAAATAAAACAATGTGATAATGCAATACATATCAGATTCACAAATTTTAAACTGATGAGAGTGGAAATGTTAAGAAAAGGGAGCTATTTTTGATTCTTAAAAAATATATATGTATATACCATTGTAGCCATTTTAGGAAAGCAACTTGGATACAGTCATCAAGATTATAAATATACCCATCCATTGGTCCAGCAACTTCATCACACCATTCTGTTTCACAAATATGAAGTTGGCTCAGACTAGTGTATCACTTATCATCAGTGTCTATCACCGCTGGTATTGCTCATACCACTAACTTGTTAAGTACTTTTCTATCAATCAGAATAGACTCTCCAAAGTCTAAGAACTTAAGTGCAAAGCTATTTACTGTAGCATTATTGGCAATGGCAAAAAAGACCTAGAAAATAAATTGAACCCCCAATCTTAGGAAAAGAGTTAAAGGAATCATGTTATATATGAAACACAGCATATTATATTGACATTAAATGGAGTGAATTATATATACACTGTAGATATATAAAAATTCAATTTTTATTTTTTTCTTCAGATAAACAAGACTGAAATGTACATATTATATGATCATTATTTTTAAGAGAAACACTCACTGAATAAAAGATTGAATATATGGGAAGATATGAATATTTATATTGAAATATGTACATGAGTGTATGAATGAGAGAGACAGAAGGAGAGAGAATATTATATGACCATGGAGAATATTTATATGACCATATAAAGATAGATATATTGAATGAATATCGTGGATTATGGGAGTAGAATTAGGAAAGAAAAAAAATCAAAGACTCAATTAGAAGAGATCATCGTAACCATATGTATATATTTATGTAAAGTTGTAAATTTATATATATGCAGGCAATTTTTTAAGAGACAATTCTCTGAATTTCACATATGAGAGGCTAACTACAAGTCATTAAGAAGTAAGTAGGTGATAATGAACTGGGCATAGCAGATGTAAACTACCATCATCAAATAGATTGAAAAAAAAACAAGAAATAACATTGGATACTTGAGAGAGCAGTCAACTATGCAATTGGAGTGATTTGAGCTTATTTTTATTAGAATGAAATTAAATGATTTAGCAGAAAGGATTCAGGTAACAGACCAAAAAAAAAAAATAAAAGAAAGAAAGAAAGAAATAGTTATAAATACATACACAAAGGACTGGACCTCTTTGGTAAGTAAAAAGGTTGAAAATCCAATCTGCTAGATAAAAGTAAAATAGCAGAGAAAGAAAGAAGCTAAGGGAAGAAAGTAGCTAAGAGTAGTCTAGGTGAATAGGAAACTGTAAGGTAGCAGCAGTTGCTATTCTATTTCACGACGACTTCTTTTCCCCTGAAAACATAGCCTCAATGGAAGTATTTGTTTTTCTCATTGACCAGTAACCAAGATGTTGTGAGATGGAAATAATGGAGATATGAATGAGCTGTTGTGGATTTTTTTAAAGCTGGTCTTCACTTTTGAACTGCCTAGGAACATGTGAGGAGCCATGAGAGAGTCTTACCTTAGAAAAAGAACCTCTCATTACTTAACTAGCTTAATGATGTTGGTGATAAAAACAGGTAAGTATTTGTGATAGAATAAAAAAAAAATCTCTCAGTGTGCATTGGATGTTGAAATTCCATCAACTGAAGTCTAAATGTATATTTCATAATAAAGCAACCAAATGTTACAATAATTAATCATGACATTCGTCACTGATAATTTTGTATGAAAAATATTGGTAATAAACTTGAAAGAAATGGAGAATAATGAAGTACAGATTGGCAATTCATATAAATGTCTATTGAAAACAGGCTGACAGTTTAAACAAATATTAGAAAGGGCACATTAAATCAGTAAGTATGCGAAGGACATGTGATCCTTTTTGAACTTAGAATATTAATTAGATAAAATAGTTTTTTCTATGTGGAAATCGCCGCATATTACTATCATTAAAGAATATAGTATTTTCCTAAATCAGATATTATGTAAGAGACAAAGAAGTTCTAAGGCTTGGTGATAGCTTTACCATGATCAACATTCTGTCTGGGCAGATAAACCAAAGACATACTTCATATTACAACAGAGCTCAGGGGGAGGGGCAGAATCTGCTGACCTTTGTGAATATTCAGTACTATCAGTAAGACAGAAACATTCTGTCTGAAAACATAGATCTGAGAAGTGATTGTCTCTGCATTGTTAGGTCAAACTTTTTTAAAAAGCAATAAGCTGCTACTGTGTTAAATAATAGATTATTACTCTAATGATTATTATCTGTTGAATAACACTGAATTTATTCTATAGTCTCAGAACTCATTGCAGGTGATGATTTTTGCCTGAATTTCATATGAACATTAATTTTTATACTCATCTATTTGGTATTCAGTCAAAATATGCTTCTACAAGTGGATTTATACTCTAACCAACAACTGACAAGTTAGGTGTACTAGCAATGGTCAGTCACCTATCTTTCTCAAATTTCCTCCTTCTATTTCTGAGGCGAAGGTTAAGGAAAAGAAATAAGAGGCAACTTGAACATGGATAGGCTCCTGTTAGGAGAAAAAGTTTGGAAGAGCAATCCCAGTGAACATAGAAAATATCAAAAACATGTTTACCCACCCTACACAATAAAATTAATAAAACCAACTACCCTTAATTGGAATTACTATATATGTTGCTAGAGTTTCAGTCCAGAATATTCCACAATGGCAGAGTTTGTGGGAGATTTTAGGTAGTTAAAGGCATATCAATGAACAAGATTATGTACCATAGTTTCTTTTTTCTTTTCTTTTGCTTCCTATCCAGGAAGGAAGTAATTTTGCTCTACCACATGTTCCTGCCATGATGTCCTACTTCACTACTGGCCAGAAAGCAGAGGACCCTTTGATCTTGCCTCCAAAACTGTGAGCCAAAATAAACCTTCTCTGTATTAAGTCCAGTATCTCAGGTATTTGTTATAGGAAAGAAAGTTGTCTAACACATATGCATTGATAATGAATATGCAATCAGCAAATAAAAGGTAACATGTAATTTATATATTTAGAAGGATATCTGTTTATTTGTATAAGGTTACATAAATGTATAGGGAAAAAAGGTACAAAGTTCACATTGCAGTTTTTAAATCACGTCTTCCTGGAAGAAGGTAGGAAATGCAGAAAAGAATGGATAGTAAAGCAGGATCAAACAATAAAACTAAATAAATAAGTGGGAAAATTAAATGCTCCTTACATAGAGAAAACCATAATAACAACATCTACCTCCATGCTTGGAAAAGTTAGTAGAAATAAGTTAGTTTCAGCTGTTGAAGAATTTTCATTCCAGCCTTTCAGTCTGTTTCCTGTTTTTATTATAATTCCAAAGGTTGCATTTCTTCATGGATTTCTACACATTTATTTTCACCTTTACTTTAGATGTTCAATATATGTACTGTATTCTTTCACTAGAAAGAATAGCTTCTATTGTAGTTTGCTTTCTGTGGTTACTTTTTATTACAACATGCATAAGATAATCATGATTATAATTTTAAAACATTCTTTCCTTGGTCTTTTTATATTACTATAACAAAATCCCTGAAAGTGGGTAATTTGGAAAGAACAGATATTTATTTTTCGAGGATCTAGAGGGTGGCAGGTCCATTGACAAGGCAAGGCAGGATTAGTGTCTGTTGAGGGCTGCTCTCCACTTCCAAGATGGCGGCTGGTTGTTGGAGGAAGAGAAAGGCAAAGAAAAGGGGACAGATGTTGTATCTTTACATGACAGAAGAGCAAACTATAGAAAACCCACAGTCTTTGGTCCTTTTTGTATCATTCCCTAAAGCCATCCATGAGGGCATTGCTGTCTGACTTAATCATCTCTTAAAGGCCCTAGTACTTAACACTATCACATTGATGATTAAGTTTCAACACACAAATTTTAGGAAACTTTCAGACTGTAGAAATCTTTCAAGTGTTAAATTTTATTATTTATAATTAACATCTTAACTTATTTTTATACAATAAATACACAATGATTTCTGCATAATTTCAGCTTAATTCTGTATTCCTGTGTGTCCATGTGGTATTTATAATGAAAAATAATAATGCTCTTACCTTCCTACTGATTAACCTGGCTGAACTCAATACTTCCATTGAAGATTTTATATTCTCAAGATTTTTCAAATCTTTTAGAATTTTGAAACATGTTCTGCTCTTTTTACAAGCCTATGTGCTACTTTCTACAGATATAAGGGCAAGTATTACATGGCTCTTGACCTTTGAAAGTAACATATGAATGGAGAAATAATAATAATAGTTATAATCACTATGATGGTGGTTTATGGAGGATTCTTGGTAACCTGCTAAGAGACCTAGGACTGGGGAAGGATTATAAGAGGAGGTGAAAGTTCTGGCCAATATGAATAAATATCTTATAAATACAAGAGGGAGAAAGAAATGTTTCAGCCAGATGGAACTGCTTATGCAAAAGTATGGGTAGAGAACAACATGAGACACATCAGATTTCACATGTCCAGAACCAAATCAGCATTAGAGACAGTATAAATGAGAATAGGAATAAAAGTGAAATCATAAAAAAACTCTTGGAGTTCATGTAAAGAGTTAGAACTTTAGAAGTGGATATGGTCAGTACTCTTCTTCAAAACTCTGATAAACATATTTTTCAAACAAACAGCTAACAAATGACAAGTTATTTGAATAACAACTGTCAGTTGAAATAGTCTCATATGGCCGAAGTAGCTATTTTTCACTAGATAAATTTTATTAAATTGTAAAAGTATTTTGTATCCCATTAGGTTGAAATCTCCATATTGAATACTAGTTTGTTTCAGCCTTGTATGGAATAAATGTTGATTTTTCTGAATCAGAATTTCAGAATAACCTCTTTCCTTTTTAAAAGAGAAATGTTCTATTTCCATGTTGGAGACTTTTATTTTGCTTTGGTCTCAAAACAATTACTTAAAAAAAAGAATTGTAATTCTGTGTGTCTTAACTCTGGGTCTTCCTTGAATAATAGCAAATAGTCACAATCAAATAAATTACCTCTCTCTGAAAGCTTGGGAAATTTCATTATAGTGTGTTTAAGTGACTCAAGAAAAAGAGCGAGATAAATATTCCACAAAAAGCACAGGTTCATCATGAAGAAATTACATAAAATATCTCAATTTTATAGTCATTACAATTTTAATATTTTTATTATAGAATGAAAATTGGAACATATTGCATTGAAATTTCACCTTAATTTTCTCAAATCATGCTGGTTTTATTAGGAACTAACATGCTGCCCAGTAATCTTTATGAACTAATAGAGATCATAGCTTTTAGCACAACTTTCAGTATAAAAATAATGTTGCTATCTACTCTAATTAAGATGTCCTGTGTTGATTAAGAAGATATAAATTGCCTTGTAAAAGGAAAGTGTCTCATTCTAAAGTTTTTCCTTCCCATTAGAAGAGAGACACAGGTATGATTAGATTTTTATGTTTAGTATGTATGACATTAGATATAATGTAGAAAAATAAAATTATGCATTAAAAATAATTGGAAACAAAACAGAAGGAAATGTGTGATTCTGTTCACCAAAAACTGTTTAGATCAATTGTTTAGAATCTAATTTAATTATCTTATAAAATGAGTCAAGTGGGATAGCAAGTTTAAATCTAATGCTGAGCAAGCCCTTTAAAGTTGCTATTACACAATTATTTTGACTTTTATTTCCCAGTGATGGGAAATATCTCTGACCCCATACAATCCCTTGATGCCAGATCATTTTGTTCCCTTGCATGTAATTCTACTTTATTCTTTTTCTATTGCTTTGATCATATTTTCAGTTAATATGACAATATCATTAAAAATATGGGATCAAAAAAGGAACTAAATATACATGATATACATTTAATTAATAAAAGATGATTTCTGAGCCTTTCCTCTGGTACATTGATATTTACAAATTAATATATGTAGTTTCATTTGGATTTTTATAAAAAGTTTAATGTTAATTGTTCAGGAAGTGTTGGGCCCTACCCTAGGAAGCAAAAACCCTGAAAAAGAATTCCTACCTTCACAGAGAAAGTGGTAATTCCTTTTCATTCTGCAGTACAACCTTTGAAAATATTTCAGTGGGTTCCACTGCTGTGTTAGCATCACAAGTGCAAAATGCCCCTAGTTAGCTACATATTGCTTCTGAATACTGTTAGTTGGTGGCATATTATTCCCAATGGTCATGGAAGAGTGGTCAATCTGATTTTCAATCATTCCAAACACTTCAATCTACTTATATTCCCTATTGATTCTCTTTTTCTTTTTTTTCCCTTAAAACTTGTGTTCTATAGAGGTATTTTCTCTAATTACCAAGACTTCATTTGTCCCAGATTGGTTCTTGTCTAATGTCCTCTGTTCTTTCCTACAGTCTTGATCTTGTATCTTCTCCACTTAATCTTATGAGTACCTGAAAATATTTCCTCACTAACTCATCCGTTTTTGTAAATTACCTCGAACGTGCTTAATTTTTTGTGTGCTAAAATGTTTTAACATTAGGCTATGTATAGTCAGATTAAAACCTTTGGGGCTGTGGATGTGGCTCAAGCTGTAGCGAGCTCGCCTGGCATACGTGTGGCCCGGGTTCGATCCTCAGCACCACATACCAACAAAGATGTTGTGTCCGCCGAGAACTAAAAAATAAATATTAAAAAAAAAATTCTCTCTCTCTCTCTCTCTCTCTCTCTCTCTCTCCTCTCTCACTCTCTCATTAAAAAAAAACCTGATTATTGTTTGATATCATTTGTTCAATAGCTTTGCACTACACATTGAAAGAAGATAGTAGGTCTTGAAGTTCAAGGCAATTGAGTGAAAAATATGAAAATGACTCCTGTTAATTTTATGTAAATGACTCCCGTTACTCATCCAGCAACTCAAGAGGGCATAGAGGATCTAAATAGTGAGTATTCTCTTACTTCTGTAGAAAGTACCTAAAAAGTCTTTAACTGTAAGGTATCGCAAGTAAACTCTTCAAAGGTAAATTTCTTGCTACTTAGCGGGAAGCTGAATGTTTAAGAATGAGGTTAAGGCAATGTTAAGGGATTTTTGTGATGGTTGACATCTGCAAAGTCCTCTGGGTCACTACATTCTTTGAATTGAACATCCTTGCAATGGTTGGTAAAAGTTTTACTCCCTTGGGGGTAACTCAGAAGTGTCAGGAAGAAAGTCTCAGACATCATCTATACCAGGTCTAAAGCCTCAGGAGGTTCTGTTGGTCCTCCTTCTTGTCCCAGCGTCATAGCCAGGTGAGTCAGTAACCCTGCTGACACCCTGCCCTGACCCAAGCCTCTCCACAGCTCCCTTGTCACCCAGCTTTTACATCGTAGGGAAAAATTAGAGAGAACACTGACCACAGTGACCTGGCAGGATTGCTGCGAGGCAAAGGCCACACAAAAATATCAAAGCAGTTCCAAGATATGCATAAATTAGAAAGAGTTCAGAGGACAGATACAAAGATGATGAAGCATTTTAAAAACAGATTTTGTAGAAATAATAAAGAGACTTAAATTTCTTAGCCTTGAGGAGTGAATGCTGAAGATATATAGAATAACTGTCTTCAAATAGTGAATAAATTATTCTTCTTTTAGTTTTTTATAATCAAAAGTACATAACTCTAACTCAAGGATAAATTAGAACTTTTAGCATACAATCTTCCCCCCTTGAAAAGAAGCATTTGACCAGTACAGACACTTTAAATATGATCTTTGTAACATCTGGAAATTAGATAAAAATATCATCTCCACTGATCTATCCCAGTTCATAGTTCTAAAGTTGAAGCTCATTAACTCTGATTTTCCAGTTTATGTATATACAGTGGAAAATATAAACTCCCAAAACACTGGCCTTGTCACTTGTGGGTATAAAGTGCCAGAAAACTTCAGCTTATAAATCTTAAAAAAAAAAAAATGTTAGCTAAAGAGTTCAAAGAAAACAGGGATGAGAGGTGGGAGGGAAAGGGAGTGAGAAGGGAAATCGCATGGAAATGGAAGGCGATCCTCAGGATTATACATAAGGACATATAAGAGGAAAGGAGGGGTAAGACAAGATAATACAAATCGAAGAAATGATTTACAGTAGAAGGGGTAGAGAGAGAAAAGGGGAGGGGAGGGGAAGGGAGGGGAGGGGGGATAGTAGAGAATAGGACAGACAGCAGAATACAACAGACACTAGAAAGGCAATTTGTCAATCAATGGAAGGGTAACTGATGTGATTCAGCAATCTGTATACGGGGTATAATTGGGAGTTCATAACCCACTTGAATCAAATTGTGAAATATGATGTATTAAGAACTATGTAATGTTTTGAACGACCAACAATAAAAAAAAAAAAGAGTTCAAAGAAATGGACCAAGTTTGAAAGCAGGAACTAGATGACTATTTTTAATTAGTTACTAAAGATTTATTTAAATATGTTAAAGAGAAAAATACAGAAGAAAAAAATAACTGCTATAACTAATTTTAATTACCCCAAAACATATGGAAGATCTAAGTTATGTAAATGTGTAAAATGTGTAAAAAATCCGAAGTGCAGGTGAGTTGCACAATCTGCTCTTATTTGGGGGAACATATGCTTTTGGGTAGACCACTGTTATCAAGGCTAATGGCTCCTTGTTATTGCTCTTTGTTCCAGCTTTGCTTCTCACTTCTAACTTGTAGGACAGCTTAAATGGTTGACTTGTTTAAAGTGCTTAATTACTCATGTGGTGGCTATTACCAATACAAACTGTCTACCGGATACACAGACAGCTATTGTGTCCCAGCTGATGTTACAATACTAAATGAGACCTGATTACTGTACATTGCTTTTCAATGCTGTTAATTTGCATGTTTGAATAAGTCTGCTGGGACACCATTTTATAGCTATTGCTCCATGTACACTGCTTGGGATCGCTTTGGGAAACAGTACGTGATTGGCTTTTTCTATTCATCTGAATAGAAGGTTTGGAGCTGCTGACACCATGGCCATTATGCCTTGCACCTATGGGTTTTGTGGCCCATTACATATTCGATTGCTTCTCTTGCTTTTCCATTTTCTTTCTTTTTTTCCCCCCTTTCTTGAGTGCTCAGTTTCTGTTTATTATTGAATATTGTTAAGTATGCAAGTTAGAATTATAAAATGATGGTTATATAGGAATGCAAAAGGGTATTAAGACAAAAAACTTGTCAAGTGATTTGTTAGATTTCTAGAATTAATTTCATATGTGTTAATGGCAATGAATGCTTCCTTGCTTAAAAACTAGAAAGGCAAAAGATTTCATTGTCTCAGCTCAAGGACTCTTCAGTTCATTTAGACTGAGTAAGAAGTTGACAAGTTAGTCAGCCCCTGTAAGAAATCTTTTAAACTTTGTTTTCCTATTATATTTGCTAATCAATTACACACACACACACACACATAAAAATAATCCAGTTGATTTGATAGCACACAAACCTTCTATAAAATGGAAAAATTTGGTCAATGTGTTTAATGTAGCATGATAGACAATGAATGTACAGACAATCAGACCTCCAGTATGTTCTGCGCTGTGGAACTGGCCTGGCACTTGAATGTATGTGAGAGATTTAATAATGCTTGTGAACAAATAAGCAGATGTTGAATTTTCAATCATTAATTTTAAAAAGTTGTTTGTAACACTTTTAATTTTCTTCTCAATTGGCTTTCCTTTACTGATGGTGATGGCAAGGTGATTTCATGCTCTCTAACTTTGTAGGATTGCGATGCAGAGGACAACTTCAAGACTCTAGCTGAACTCACTAGACAAGAATTAACTTGGCACTATGTGTGCCCAAAGAGGGAGTCGAATATTTGTAACTCCTTACTTCATGTCTCTTTCCTTGAATTTGTTAAGGAAGTGTTTGTATTCTCTTTGTAACTTTCATACTAATCATTAACTCCAAGTTAGAGAAGACAACTATGGGTAGAGAGGGTTTGCTGGAGAAGAAAGAATAAGTTAACTAAAAACATATCAATACTTATGCATAGAATGTCTGAAAATAATTTAATTGCTAATAGGGAGTTGGAAAAGAGGGGTTAATATGAGTTGAATATGTCTGGATCCATTCAGATTAACATCTCTCTGCTTGACTTGAAGGCTTTGTAAGGATGGAAAGACATGACCTGAAGAGCTCTTCTTTCCATTCACTCTTATGTGTTTGATCAGGTAGAAATAATAATTAATCATGATAACTTACTGCCTAATGCAATAACAAAATAGATAAAGCATAGGTCAGCAAATTACTAAAGTAGCTATTTGCCCCAGAAATATTTATATTAGAAATCAGGAAATAATCATAGAAGTATGAACACTTGAATAAGTGCCATGAATAGTTCTCTCTCTCTCTCTCTCTCTCTCTCTCTCTCTCTCTTAAACACACACACAAGCACACACACACAAGCACACACACAACACACCCCTCCTCTTCTCAGGCCATGGTTACTAATTATAAACATCTGTAGGTATCTATTAAAACAGAGGTTTGTGGGACCCACATCTGAATATATTGAATTGATTTGGTCTTTTTGCTGAGTGTGGTGGCACATGCCTGTAATCCCAGCAGATTGGATTACAGTTGAAGCAGGAGGATCATGAGTTCAAAGCCAGCCTTAGCAAATGTGTGAGGCACTAAGTAATTCAGTGTAAACTTGTCTCTAAATAAAATACAAAAATCAAACTGTGTATGTGGCTCAGTGGTTGAGTGCCCCTGAATTCAATATGCTGTACCAAGAAAACAAAAGCAAAAAAATATATTTATTCAAAACTCCATATGATTTTATTGATCAAGGAAGTTTGCATATCTTTAGTCTGGAGGAATAGTTTCAATATAGCTGCATAGAAGAATTGCAATATTCAATAGTTCCTTCATTTCATAGATAAACCAAATAAAATTAGAAAAAAGAAATCTGAAAAGGGATAATAAAACAAAATCTATATATTGCCAGGTGCAGTGGTGCATGGCTGTAATCCCAGTGACTTGGGAGAATGAGGCAGAAGGAATATAAGTTTGAGGCAAGGCTAGGCAACTTAGTGAGAACCTGTGTCAAAAATAAAAATAGATAAAAAGAGGTGAGGACATAGCTCAATGTTAAAGTGTTGCTAGGCTAGTTCCCTAGTACTCTGGTTCCAAGAAAAGCTATATGTTTTTATTTGGGCTATTTGAGAGTACTTCAGATGTCAAGAATCAATCAGAGGAGAGTATGTCAGCCTAAGGTACAGAGGCAGGCTTCCAAGGAAGACAAGATATGCTTCCACAAATGAGAGGATCCTCTGTGCCCATGATAATGCCTATGATGACTATGCTGATGTCAGACTTTTATCTACTAGATTGATGGAATTGACTCAACCTTTCTTTTAAATATTATCCCTGATTTTCATATATATACACACACAGATTTAAACAGATATATTCTTTGTATCTATAAGATACAAATATATATATATATATATATATATATATATAGAAAGTCAGAGATGTAGAAGTTATGTATTAGCATTTATGCATGTGTTTGAGGAACCCTGTTTTTAAAAAATGACTAAAATTTTGTCTTTTTGACTATATCTTTTCTAATTTTCAAAATACTACATTTAAAATTAATCAGGGTATAGATTTTTCTCTAAGTCACCTGCCTAATATTTAAATAATTTATCCCAAATTATTAATGTATAATTAAAAAACAAAAATTATTTATATTTTAAAGGTCTACAATGTGGTTCTTTGACATATGTATGCACTATGAAATAATTAAATCAAGCAATTAATCAAAGGATAGCTTTGTCATATAAAAATTTATTTTAAAAAATCTATCTAACCCTAAGAGATCACTAAGCAAATAAAACTGATGCATTTTTTCACTATCTTAATTATTAAAGAAATAGTATCAAAAACATATGACTGCATATTGGTCTACAATGTGTCAACATGTAGAAATGTATGCTGAAAATAATACTAATAGTATATTTTCTCACAATGCAATATTGCATTTTTAAATGATAGATTTTTGTTTAGAATGACTTTAAGTATTTAGAGAAAAATTAAGCAGAAATTTCAGGGTACTAATATACCACCATGGAAACAGTTTCTTCTGCTATTAACCTCTTATGTTAGTGTAGCACATTTGTTATAATTGATGTACCATTATTGATATATTATTACTAACCAAAGTGCACTGTTTAATTGGGACTCACACTGTGGCTTGCACATTGCTATGGTTTGGATGCATATCCCCAGGGCAGTGCTCTTGAGAGGTACCAAAACCTTTGGCAGAAGAACCTTGTGGTATGCCCTTAAAGGGAACTGGAGGAGCCTGATATTTCAGTCTTTCTTTAATTCCTAGATCAGAATGTGGCTATTTGCTGTATCACATATTTCTGCCATGGTATGTACCCTTTCCAGAGTTCCAAAGCCATTTGGCTAGAACATCCAGAACTGTGAGCATGAGCTACATACAAACTTTTTTTTTTTTTTTTTGGTTACCAGGAATTGAACCCAGGACACTTAGCCAGTAAATCACATCCACAGACTTTTATCTTTTTTTAATTTTGAGGCAGGGTCTTGCTAACTTGCCTGGGGCCTCACTAAATTGCTCAGGCTGGCTTTAAACTTATGATCCTCCTGCCTCTACCTCCCATGCCTCTGGGATTATAGGCACGTGCCACTGCTCCTGGCTAAGTCTTTTGTCTTTATAAATTAATTGTCTCTGGGGTTTTTTTGTAATAATATAAATCTTATTAATGTAGAAAGCACTCCATGACATTTAACAAATATATATATATTATATTATATTTTTAACCATTAGCATTTTAATATTTCATCACTGCAGAACATCTAAAAAGAAAAAGAAGTAAAATCCAGGAATACTCTTGAGCTATGAGGAAACATTTGACTCACTGTATGTGCTGAAAAGCCATACCATTCATCATGGTGCTTCAATTGTTATAGAATGATCTTCAAAAATCTAAAAATGCCACTTTGTTCTGATTTCTTGTGGTGTTCTATTGAAACACCTGTCCTGAGACCTATGCTTTACTGACTAGTCAAAGAAAGTTGAGAAAGTTACTTTTTAAAAATAAAAGTACATTCTTCAAAGGAGAAAGATATGGAAGGAAAAAAAAAGGTCAATTTAGAAATAATTTGTGGTGCAGTTTAACCTCAGTTCTATACTCAGATATTTTCAAAGGAAAGTCATTATTTTCTTTTCTTTTAGAGTTATTTTGTATGTATAATAAAATATATTATTTAGGTCTCTAGTCTTCAGTATATATTAAAATAATTATGCAAGGACCGTTGGTGGTAGAGTGCTTAGTGGTAGAGTGCTTCTTTAGCCTGCAGAAGGCCCTGGGTTCATGAGGCCCTGGGTTCAAATCCCCAGTACCACACATAAAATATTGTATCTAAGGAAAATGGACTTTTTCTTTTTCAAACAAAATAACTCCTGGAAAGAGCAAATTACACTGATAGTTATTCTTTTTGTAGTATTTTTCACATTGTACTAAGTGAGGTCATCACATGTATTCTAATTTTAGATATAAATTTCATTTGGTTTATTTATGTAGTACACTTTGTTGGAAGTTCTTTTAATGAATATTATACTCCCAATAATTGAACATTTCATAGATTCTGGTATTAGCCTTCTATTGAAGCAGATTTAACAAATCAGTTATCTCTGAGTCTTAACAGCAAAATAATAGTTTTAAGAAAATGCTTTTCTGAATACCTCACTGTATTTTTTTTTAATTTTGACACTCATGTTTATCTTGGACATTAGAACCATGAATTCAGTCATATGAGTCAGAGCAAAATCTGACTCAGTTACAGATGTAGCATCTTTAAAAGAAGGCAGAAACTCCACATAGAGTCAGCCTTCCTTATTTTGTGTGGGTTTTCAGAATCTCAACATGAGAATTGTAGCTTTGCATGAGACAAGTGACAAGAGCAAGAGAAAAAAAAGTACATCGAAGATAAAGGGACACAAGTTTTATCTCAGAATCTGCCAGTATCTGTTAAAACATGTAAAATTCACTTTTTCACATAAAACTGCAAACCTGTATATAATAACCATTATAGTTTTAACACACATTGCAGCCCTATATGTATTGAATTACTGGAGTCTTCTGTTTGGCAGGGACACTCTTTATGTTCCTCATTGCCTTTGTATGTCTTATAACTTATTTTGTTTAAGAAAAAAAATGTTGCACTTCTTTTAAGAAGGTTTTTTATTTCCCCAATACAACATAATCATTACTTGAATAAACTTCAATGGCTTCTATTTTGCTGTAGCACAAAATCAGCTTACTCTAAATTAGACAAATATTTTGGATCATTCTGAACTATTTGAAAAAATATAAACACATTCTCAAAAAACATGATCTTTGAGGTTACCAAGACTCTTGATTCTATGTGTACTTGTCAGCTGCATAATGGAATTATCATTGATTGAGTGCAATTTCAACAGATCACACCACAATCTTCTCTACAAGGTTTCTAGTGAACAAGGCATTACAAAAAGGTTTAAAATGAATTATTCACTATTTATTATCTCTTTGTGCTCACTGTGCAGCAAAGTGAATTATACAGGTGGCATTTGTCAATAACTTTCTGTCAGAAGTACTAAAAATATGACAAAGAAGCATGTTGAGTAATCATGGTTTAAATGTTGAAACTAGTTCTAATTCTTAAAACATATATCAAAAATAACATAGGAACTTTCTAGACAGAGATGGATAGATTGAAAGTAATGTGATAGGATCTCTACTCCTAGTTGAAATGATCTTTCACTTCTTATGCTTCCTCTATGATTTCATTTCTTAAGCCCATCTCACTTCAGCCAGAATGGCAATTATCAAGAATACAGGTAACAATAAATGTTGGTGAGAATGTGAGGAAGAAGGTTCACTCATATATTGCTGGTGGGACTGCAAATTGATACAACCGCTTCGGAAAGCAGTATGGAGATTCCTTAGAACATTGTAATGGAACCACCATTTGACCCAGTTATCTCACTCCTAGGCTTATACCCAAAGGACTTAAAATCAGCATACTATAGTGATGCAATCACATCAATGTTTATAGCAGTTTAATTCACATAGCTAAGCTATGAAACCAACCTATTCTTTTTTATTATTTTTTTCATTTTTAATTCAGATGCACTTTCTTACACTCCTGAATTGGATTAAGAGGGTAAAAAAAATTAAAGATAGATATTTATTTGTAGCTAGAACCCTGGAGAAAAGCTATGAAAAAATTTCATTACAAATTCCAAATTTTTCTCTATAATTGGGTGTCATTGGTATGTGTTCTCTTTCTATGTTCCTTGCACTCAATGAGTATCCATATTTTAATAAGCAACTATAATCCTGAGAAAAATACTATATTTAATACTCTTAGAAAATTATTTTTGATAACTTGTATTTACGTTTTAAAAATTAGCAGTAGTAGGCAAATAATCTATATTTTTCTCAAGTAGATAGGATTATTTACATGTATATATCTATCTTCCTACACATATATGAATATATATACATTTATTTACAGATATATGTATATATACACACATCAGATATTTTTTCACAAGAATGTTTAGCTGAGATAAACAATTGCCTCTGGGAATATGAGACACACAAGATTTAAAATGTTTAAAAATCAGTTATATGTGTTTATATTAATAAAACTTTTACACTAGAATCATGCAGGAAAACACATTTATATTAGGCATTATATATGCTATTTCAAGTAAAATAAACTCAAATTTAGCTGTGACCTACATGACTTCAAAACAATTGTTTGAAAGTTAATTATGTAGTGAATTGGATATTTGATGTAGTTAATTTCAAAAAGTAGCTTGACACTTTTTGTTTGTTCAGTTGACTAAATCAACTCATTGTTTACATCATATTGATGAAACAATGAATCATCTTGATGCCATTAATCATATATATGTCAACCATGAAACAGTGGATATTCCATTCACAGTGCTCTCAGAATGGAGTAATCATCAACTTGCTAGATCAATTTCATGTCAAATGAATATGACAAGACTTCTCAATATATTAGATATCTTATGTCATACCTAATTATTACAACTTAACAGATAATATTAGAAGAAAAATATTGGTGGGGAAAGATGATGGGGCTAATTTTTATATTAAAATATTGAAAGCAATGATCATATTTATTTTTATCTTCCACATAAAACAGGTTATATAAATTATAAGCAGAAACAGAAAGTTTTAATGTAGAATTATTTCAATGCACAGCATAGTAAACTTGACAAAATAAAACTTTGCTAATACAAAATTCTATATAATGTTGATTTCAGTAGTAATGATTGTGAGAACTTGATAACTAATTCCACCTCTCATTTTGCCTAGCTGAATGTAGGAAACATATTATAAAGCAAGGCATTTTTTCCCAGGGCTGTTAGGGCTATCCAGTATGTTAAGGCATAGGAAATCACTTTAGTAATGGTAAAGCAGACTATAAACATGGCAATTATTATTAATGCATCAGACACTAGAAAGGCAATTTGTCAATCAATGGAAGGGTAACTGATGTGATACAGCAATCTGTATACGGGGTAAAATTGGGAGTTCATAACCCACTTGAATCAAACTGTGAAATATGATGTATTAAGAACTATGTAATGTTTTGAACGACCAACAATAAAAAAAAAGAATATCAGATTATGTTGATACAGGTATGGCCCCATTGCTTTATTTAATTTTATTTATTTATTTTTAGGTGGTGCTGAAGATCAAACCCAGGGCCTCACATATGCTAGGCAAGCGCTCTGCCACTGAGCTACAACCCCAGCCCCCCATTGCTTTATTTAAGAAAATGAGAGTTGAATATTACAGTTTTGTTAAAGCTTCAGAAAACTGTTAAATTGAAGAGAATGAGAAAAGCTTGCAAACCTGTCCTAGAAAATTGCTTTGAAACAATATTTGAAACAATATTGTTTGGAAACAATATTTAAACAATGGTGACATAATCTAGTAAATAAATTGGTCTAATCGAGGATTCACATTACTACATACATTAGGAGTAGAAGAAAACTGGGTATTTATGAGGATGAAAAGTTTGAGTGTACATAAACTATACTATTTATCCATCATCACTTCATATTTAATAATTAAGAAATGAAACATTTTATTGATTAAAAAATGCTGCCTTCTTTTAATGTAGTAGTACATTTGAATCTTTTGTTAGCATTATGAAAGTATTTGTACTTAATTCTAGTGTATATTTTGTAAGTTTTATTTTATTTTTCCCTGATTAACTTTTCATATAACCATAAGTTTTATTTCAACCATTTGCAATCAAAAATCACATTTAAAAAATCATAGCATACTATTCTTTTATTTTTGTTATATATTAATTATTATAAAATAAAACAATGTCTTTGGACATTTTATTCCATATAGATTGCATGTATTCATTTGAATATAGGAATAATATTGTATAATGCTAAACATCAGTTAAGATCCTATACAAAAACAGAAAAGATGAGATAAAATAAGGTATTGTGAGAAAAATAGAGGATAGTTATCAAGGCTATGCCACTTAAGAGGAACAATCACTACTATCATTTATAATCTATACTGTGAAATAAATCCACAATTTCATTCTTCATTTCAATAACTTCCTTGAGATTATGTAGAGCCAGAGATTTTAGCCCAGATATATCATAATAACATATCATGATCTCTCAGTCAAAACAAGAAAATCAAATGTGTCTTGGTGACAATGAGAAATAAGAGGACTTCTCATCGATTGAATTTGGGATTAAATTTCAGGAAGAACAAACATTTCAGAAGGGTAATTTGGCACTGTATTCCCCCAAAGCCTTTAAAAAGTGGCTTCTTTTACTAAGGAGATAAAAGAGCTCTACAATAAAAAGTAAAGAACACCGAAGAAAGAAATTCAAGAAGTCCTTAGAGGATGAAAAAACATTTCTTGTTCTTTGGAAAGGCAGAATTAATATTGTCAAAATGGCCATACTACCAAAAGCAATATATAGATTCAATTCAATCCCCTTCAAAATACCAATTATATAATAAAAAAACAATTTGTTAATTAATTTGGAAGAATAAGAAACTTAGAATAACTCAAGTGATACTAAGCAAGAAAAGTGAAGTAGGAGACATCACAATATCTGATCTGAAATTATACTACAGAGCTGTATTAACAAAAACAGCATGGTATTGGCACCAAAATAGACATGAAGACCAATAAAGTGGAAGACACAGAAACACACCCACAAACCTATAGTCATCTAATATTTGACAAAGATGCCAAAAATACATCTTAGGGAAAAGACAGCCCTTTTAACAAATGCTGCTGGGGAAAGTGGATAAGTGAAATCAGACCCCTATCTTTAACCCTGCACAAAACTCAAAATGGATCAAAGACTAAGAAATTAGACCAGAAACCTTACAGCTGATAGAAGAGGGTCAACACACCATCAAATAAATGATGCCATAACTTCCTTAACAGCACCCCCAAAGTACAAGAAATAAAGCCAACAATCAATAAGTGCAATCTCATTAAACTTAAAAGCTCCTGAACAACTAAGAAAAAGATTTAAATCATTAAGAGAGAACAGACAGAACGTGAGAAAATGTTTGCCAGCTATGTCCCCGATAGAGGATTAATAGCCAGTATATAAAAAGAACTAAAGAAACTTAGCACACACACACACACACACACACAGACACAAAATCAATAAATGGTCAAGAGAACTAAGATTTCTCAATAGAAGAAATACAAAAGGCAAAAAAAAAAGACAGAAAGAATGAAACACAAAGGCCAATAAATACGTGAAAAATGTTCAACATCTATTGCAGTTAGGGAAATGCAAATCAAAACTGCAGTAAGGTTCCATCTCACTCCAATCAAAATGGCAAGGATCAAGAAAACAAACAATAATAAATACTGATGAGGTTGTAGGAAGAAAGGAACACTTGTATATTGTTGGTGGAACTGCAGATTAGTACAACCACTCTAGAAAGCAGTTGGAGATTTCTCAAAAACCTAGGCATGGACCCAGGTATTCTACTCCTGGGTATTTTCCCAAAAGATCTAAAATGGGCACATTACAACATCACAGCCACATCTGTGTTTATAGTAGCACAATTTACAATAGCTAAATTATGGAATCAACCCAGAAGCCTACCCATAGATTAATTGGTTAATAAATTATTGTGTATATATACGATGGAGCTGTACTACACCATTAAAAAGAATAAAATTATAGCATTTTATGGTAAATAGATGGAAATAGAGACTATCATGCTAAATTGAAATAAGCCAAACTTAGAAACTCAAAAGGTTAAATGTTTTCTCTCATATGCAAAACCTATAGGAGAAGGGAAGGAAGAGATATGATAACATACAGAAGAATGAATAAATGGTGGTATATAAACAATTAAATATTACTCAGCCATAAAGAAGAATGACGTTATGATATTGACAGTAAATGGGTGGCACTGGAAACTATCATGCTAAGTGAAATAAGCCAATCCCCAAAGTCCAAAGGTCAAATATTTTCTCTGATAAGTGGAAGTTAAACCACAATAAACAGCATGAGGGGAAGAAGAGAAGTTCAGTAGATTTAAAAAAAAGGGGGGGTATGAAAAGAAGGGAGGGGGAATAGGAATAGGAAAGATATTAGAATAGATCTAACATAATTTTCCTGTGTACACATATACAAACACCTAAGTGAATCCCATCATTGTATTCACCCAGAAGAATAGGGTCCTAATTAGAATAAAATATATTCCATGTTTATATAAAAAATGGATTCTATTGTCATGTATAACTAAGAAAAAACAATAAAAATAAGAGGGAGCACTTATGAAAATAGAAGGGAGACAAATAGAATAGAGGAGGAAAACCAAGGGGGGAGAGGAGGGGAAGAATAAGGGAGATCCTGGAAAAGGCATTTGATCAAATTACGTTATGTGTATGTATGAATAGGTAACAACAGAGTCCAGCATAATATACAATTATAATGAACCAACAGATATGCTCTCAAAAAGTTTTAAACAAAAGTGAAAATATAAATGATCAAATACAAGTTAATAGACAAGTGAAAGGAAGTCTAGTAGAATAGAGGAAGGAGATGGGGAGGGGGGAGGATAGGAGAGAAAAACTCCATGCAGGTATGAGTTTGTCGCGATGAACCCAACTATGCATAACCATAAAGCTCTAATTTAAAAGAGAAGAAAAATTAAATTAGATTTAAAAAATGGTAATGTCTTTTGACTCAGCTATGGACTTCTAGGAACTTAAGGAAATTATGAGGCATAACTGAAAAAAACAAAATATTCAATACTCAGGAAGAAATATTATAAATGTCTGTATCTATAAATAAAATGTGGTATACAGTACTTAAAACTTGTGAATGCAGGGTGGAGTCCTAGGTCAGTGTAAGATAGAGAGAAAAGGACAAGGACAAATATTCATATTTTTCCAATGAAAACATTACACTAAAATATAGATTGTAATCACTTATCATTTTATAAATCATCCTGCACTCTTGAGTTTATAGTATATATTATGTTTTTTTAAAAGATGTTGCTTGCTTATTGATAACACTAAAATATCTGTTAATCATTTGAAAATTTCATGTTAATCATAATTCTATCATTCACGGAGCAACCAGTTTTAATATTTTTGTATTTAATTTTTTCAGGTAAATGCTCAGTGTGTGAAAATATATAGATAATATTTGATTTCTTTACACTTTTACAGTTGATGCACTATATTAAAAGTCAATCTGTTTTCAAATACTGACTTAATTCTATGTGAATATCAGGATTCCAACACAAACAGAAATGCAAATGCTGGGATCCTTGAACTTTAAAAAAGCAGGTGGTGTTTATTGCCTCCTGCTTTTTAAACGTCTTTCTGTCTTTACTAACAACAAGGTGGGTGGTACTGCAAGCTGCTATATATTTAACATGACTCTTTAACTTTAAAGAGCTTATAATATGTATTTTTTTGATGACTAATCCCTAAGGTGATTCACTCTCAACTGCATAAAAACATTCCATCTTATTTTGAAGAGGAAAAAAAAAAGCTGCTAGTTTAATCAAGATTATATTGTTGGCAGGAAACTAGAAGCTAAAAACAGATTTTTGTTTTGTTTTCAAAAGAAGATATTGGCAGGATGACAATTTAACAAGCGTGCAGCTGTAGGTGTAGTGACACCACCTTTGAAGCCATGTCTTCACAGAGCAATTGATTTAACTAGTTTGATTAGAACAACTTAGATAAGTCAAGCAACTCCATGATCTATGGAAATGGTGAGGAAATATTATTTGTGTTCTTAATTTATAAGTATTTTTTAATAATAATATTTGTTATGTACTATGAAATTTATATAATTAGCAACGTTCTGACCTTTACTTTCAAACAAAGGTTTTCAAACCTTGGCACTGTTAGCATTTGGGACTGGGTACTTCTCGATTATGGATAGTGGGGAGTTGTGCTGTGTATAAATTATTAGCAGCTTTTAGCAAATATCGGCATCACTTCAGTTATGACAATCAAAAATATCTCCAGGTATTATCAGATGTCCTGTAAAAGGGTAAAATTACCCCCATTAACAAATTTTGCCTTAGACTATATCAAATAATGTCCTTTCTATGATTCCATAGGGTTAAATAATATGAAATAAACAAGACCTTTTCTATATTTTTCTAAGATGAAGTGATAGATGAGTCTTCTTTACATTATTAATGTGTATATGACATTGATTGCCAACCTAAGGGAAAAAATCTTTGCCAGGTCATAAGAACAAATATTCTATGCTGATGTGATTCAGCACTCTTACCCAAATATTTTTTGACTGCTTTTTTTTTCTGTTGCTTATCCAGAGTGTTTTTTGTTTCTAGAAATGATCTGAATAGATAGTATCCTCAGAGTTGATAAATAGCCTGGCTCCAAATTAACATGACTACTAATAACATAAAGTTTTACTAACTGATCACATAAAATTCAAGTGGTTCATTAGCTTCCTTATGAAAAACTTCTCTGTCTTTTCATTCTTCATTTAATCTCTTCTGTCTATGGAGTCTCAAAATGCCAACTTCAGTTTCACCTATTTGTCACATTTTTGTCCTTTTGGCATCTTCATGAAAATCACCTCTAAGCCAGCTACTGAAAATAATTTAAAAAATTTTATTTATTAAAAATAAAAATATTCAATAATCCACCCCACTGCACTAAATAAGGACTCTTCGCACTCTGGTAGTTGTATATAATGATTATTCTAATCACTTATTAATCTTTACTGACATCTGTTATTTGTCAGACAAGGTTCTTAGCACTGGGGACACAGTGCTAAATAATACCTTCTCTGTGCCTAAGAGACTCCGATGGGGGAGAGATAATGCTGGCCCTCACAATGGGGTCTAAGTAACCAGAAGATTTTATCCAAGGACACTTGAGAGGAACTATTCTTTCAGACTTGGGAGTTTCTTGAAGAAATGAAATCTGTCTTTCCCTATGTCTGTATTCAAATTTGAATTCCCAAACATAGTAATTACTGCATTAATTTAAGATCCAGATACTAGACTTCATATACATAATAAAATACAACTCACAAGTCATTTATTCTTGTAGTTTTACTCAAAGATCAAACCCTGTTTTCTCTGTTCTTGTTTATTTTTGTTATATTTTGTTCCTGTTTTTGTAGTCTTCTATTATAAATATTATTCCTACAAAATATTATAAAAATAAACATATTTTCTTCTCATAAAATATTACATCACCATTGGAAGTGAATTGTCAATCTTGTATTATCATTAGCCTTTGATGACATCCATTAAATGTTCCATTTTGAAAACTATTGCTTGGGCTACACTAAAATAGTGTTGATGGCTCGGATTTTCCCATACCATGATGCCTGGACCCAAACCAGAAATCCCGATACTCGAAGTTCTTAGAATTATAAACAGTAAAGTGGAAAAAATATATTTAGGAAAGATATGAACTAATAAAAACTATTTAGATCAGGAAATAGCATGTTTTCAGTTGTTACTACTGCATATCATCTAACTTTTAGTTAAATAAGGCCTAAAAATTTTATTTCTTAAAACTGATTAGAAAAAAATAGATATCTACATTAAATGTCTGAAATCTGTCTTCATAATACACTATGAATTACTTTCTATCTTATAATAATTTATCTTAGAATACTGCTAAATTTTGAATTCCTACCTTTCCTTTCTTTCTTTGTTGGGATTTGCACGATCTTGACTTTCTGTCTGTGTGGTTGGTTAGCTGTTCTGTCATGCATGGATGCCAATATTGCAAAAGAATGGGTTAGAGTTGCTACCAAAGTAGCAAGGACACCTTGTCAGAGAGAGGGATAACAAATTTTCATTACAAGGATCTATAAAAATAAAAATAAGATCATAAGATGAGCCACTAGAGGAAAACATTAAACAATGCCTTTATAATGTGTAGAATGATATTGTTGTTCTACTTACGTTTGAATGGTAAGAAGTGAATTTGAAATACCAAGATATTTATAAAGTCTTTGTGTAAAGTTTTCTCTTAGAAGCTGGACATCAAGTTTTACACTGGGGAACAGGAGAGTGAGTCTTAAGAGTAATATAATCTTCTAGAGATTTCAAAACAGACTGGATTTTGTAGTGACTAATTTATCTTAAGATGCCTAAAATTCTTAATTTCTTGAAGCTGAAAGTTGCACTTGTAATTTTTTCCAAAAAAAATGTTATTATCCATCTAATGAGATTCCCTATTTGATTTGATGATGTGCTGATATTCAGTTAGAGTGGAAAACAACACACTAATCACTTTTACTTGTTTTAAGTCCCTTGCTAGTTTGACCTCTCCTTGATAATTCATCAGTCAGTAATAATTAGAAACCAAGGAACATTCTAAATGAAAAAAGAAATTTAAGAGGAAACATGCAGAAACTGTCAACAACTTGTGAATGCATAATACTTTTAAAAATAGACTCACTGCCTTTAAGTAGACTTATTCTCCATCAAAATTACATTTCAGTTTATACAGACAATTACCGAATAATCCACAAACCAGCTTGAGATGTCTGAGAAATCATATGAAATGAAGAGATGCCAGAATGCTGTAACTGATCAAATGTGAAGGTTAATTTCAGAATCAATTGCTGTTAAGTGCTTCTGTAACCAAGAGCAATAATTCATTTATTAAAAAAAAAGAATAAAGCCACCCACCCTCATTTTATATTACTTCTAGACCAGGGCTCAGAGAAAACCTGGTTATTTATAATTTGTAAATGTGACTATTTTGAGAGTCACATATCTTTTTGAACAGAAACAAAATGGAATTATGTGGGATAAGTTTGCAAATGATAGACTCATTTTGTACCATGGATTAGTGTCACCTTGGAGCCAGGGTTAGTACCATGTTGACAGTACCACACATAGCTTTATCTTAAGCATTTTGTTTATAGCTTGGCTGTATCACACAATGTAAATTATTCAGTTATCAAATATGCATGTAATATAGTAGTATGAAGGAAAGGAAAGATAAATATGTGATTTGAAAAGGTCTCAATAGCCTCCATGAAAAAGAAAAAGCATTTGGTTGTATAAAAAAGAACAATTGAACTAATGCAACATTCTTGCTGTGTTGCTTTCACAATCATGTGCACCAATCCTTTTATACCTTATTTAAGAGAGAGAACTTAATTTTCTCAGTGAGGTTCATCTATACTCAGTGACTTGCCTCTGATCACTATAGTACAGCAGAAGTGACAGCAAATGGATTCATTATTAGGTTTCAAAAATATTGGTTATTTTGGTCTTGGTTACTTGTTGTATCTGGAATCAGTTGCTCTGGAAAAAACCAGCCTGACAAGGAACTCAGGGTTACTGGGCAACCAATGGCCAGCAAGAATCTGACACCTGTAAGCAAAAGTGTCTCTAGACCAAAAAAATTAACTGAAGCCTCATCAGAAATGCTAAGACACAACCACTCAGAGATGCTTCTTCTTGATTCTCAACCTTCAGAAATTGTGGGATATAATGAATACTTTTGTCCCTTTATAAAAATGTTTTTTTAATAGATGTCATTTTGAGTTGCTTAGTTCTGGGCATCATTTGTTATGCTAATCTAACAGGACATATGAATTATCAAATGGGATTACAGGCGACTTAAAATTAGCATACCCTTACATTGCTTTATCAGATATAGGATGAGAGTCAGACTTGACTCAGTGTTGAGTCCTGAGTGTCACAATGAACAAGGAAAAGGGTGATATGAGCAAGGTCAGGGAAAGATTGCTAGAAAGAGTTTGGGATAATTACCCTTGTGACAAAATTCTGGTAGGCACAGTAGAACTGTCAAATGTTGTGTATATTTGAAAGATCAAAATGTGAAAAAATAATTATGGGTCAACATGGAATGTATACCTTATTACTGACAATAAAGGTCCCCCACACTTCTTAAGAATGGGATGAATCAGCAGTCAGTAATTCCCCCGCATCATTAAAAATGTTCAAACATGAGGTGAATGAGGCTGTGTTATAGATATATTTGGGTTAGATAATCCATTAAATCACTTTCAGTCCTGATATTCTGTGATATAATTACATACCCATGGATTTTCTTAATCTTGTCTCTACCCTGGAAATTTCTAGAGAGGGTTAAAATATAGACATCCAAGTTAATCTCAGATCAATTAAGTCACAGTGCCTGCTAAGAGGGCCTAGTCATCTGTATTTATAATCGAAATATTCACTATACATCAATCATTTAATGATATATAGACATATATCATGATATATAATAAATTTATTATATCTATTATATTAATATTGTATTCATTTTGTTCACTGATACATTTATGAGCTAAATAAAATTTGTGTATACACACATCTGCAAAGAAATTTGTATTAAAATATCTGTCCAAGGTCATTCAAACAGTAGTTGGAGATGCAGTTATTTGGAACAAGCATTCTGGCCCCAGAGCATTCACTGTTGACCATTATATTAGAGTTATTCGTGAATGGCATGGCAATAATATTTCATTTAAGAGTTTCTTATCTTTTTCTTCGTCCATCTGCCAAAGATAAATCTGCTTTAGTCCAATAACTTTCTTGGCATTTTTACTTCCTGAAGAAGAAGGACTATTGCTTCCGAGGAGAGCAGCTGGATCCATTTCAGAAATAAAGATATGGAAAGATGAGACAGAAAAGAGAGAGGATAGGGGCCAAGTCTGAAGAGAGAGGGCTCCATTTTGGGGTAGAAAGGAATTAATGAGAAAGGAAAAAGATGCTACAAAGTGTCACAGATTATTAATAGGGTCTCCTTGATGAAAGGATTCAAATATTATTTGTCCAAATAATTTTATATTCCTCTATTTCTCAACTTCTCCTGACGGTGAGCTTCCTGACAATATCTATCTTATCTTTGTTTCTGTCAAAGACGAAAAACTCAGATATATACTTATTATACAGATCATAATAAATATATATGGTATAAAATACAATATTATAAAACAATAATACAGCTCAGGTTACCAACATTTCTAGAACAAAATAGTGATCACTAATTTTTTAAAATGTTTTGAAGTTATCAACTACTCATCATAGAAAAAGTAAATAAAGTCACATATGCTTAGGCTAGAAGAAATACAGGATGAAATATTCTCTTAGCATATCATTATCATATTAGTGCCATTTTCATTGGCAGTTAAGTCCCCAATTCCAAAGTGTGAAAATTCAATTTTTAATGCATTGCACTTGAGTATAAAACTAATTTTTACTTTTGCCCTTTCTTATGTGAAAATTAAAAAAAAGAAAAAACTTCTAAACCTAATTTTTAAAATTAAGATTGAGGTCATTTTTTTTAAAAGTAGTTCATTATTCATTAACTTGTGAACATAGTATTGGTATTGTTATATAATTATTGTACTCTTATATAGCACTTTTTGTAAGTAGACTAAATTAATATGTATTTTACAATCATTTAGTAGCTATTCTGAGAAATGAATGAGTCATTTAAAGTTGCAAAGAATAAACCAGAACCATTATTGATATTGTTTCATTGGATGGTAGTGCTATTATTACTGCCATGAATAATAATGATTCATAGAGCAGTACAGACGTTTCCATCTCAAAATGAGAGCTTATAACCACTTGTCATCATAAACATATAGTGTATCTATCTTCAGAAACAACTTTAGAAATAGCTGGGTCTGGAAGATTCATTTGTGGCTTATATGATTGGCAGAATTCTTGAAATACAAGCCACATTCCTTGTAGGGCATTTGTGACAGGCTGCCACAAACTGAATACACAGAATCTGATGTTAGCTTCTGAATACACAGACTCTGAGTTCAATTCCACTTAGGTTATATAGATATGGATGTAAAGGGATGTTAGGTCATTTTGGCTGACACAGAGAATAAAATGCAGAGACTTCAAGGAGTTATTTTCAATTGAAAGTGACATGCAATAATAAGAAAACAATTCTAGGCAAAATGACTAGAAGCACAAGAGAAACATAAAAGAAGAGAGAAAGGAAAAATAATATTTGATATCTGGGGGGTATGGAGACATTTATTCTTTATATGGAATGGGAGTATTAGAAAAGACATTTTGAAAATTACCCGAAAGTTAATGAATGAGTCTACCTAGTTTGGGACAATTGAGGTAGATATAGCTTAAATGCATATTGAAATAATCAGTATTTGTGTTAGTTTATTATAGTCTCTGAAAATATTTTTTTTAAATATAGCAACTACAGTTAATGAAAATGTAATGTATATTTCAAATAGCTAAATGAAATAATTTAAATTTTCTCATAACAAAGAAATAATAAATATTTCAGGTAATGGTTGTGCTAATTAGCCTCATTTTATCATTTCACAAGGCATACCTGTATTAAAATATCACATTATACCACATAGATACATACAATTATTTGTCAATTAAAAATAAAACAAGAACTTAAAAAAAGGATATGTGATACATAATTTGCAAGACACTGCGAAATAGATGAAAATTAGACTAAATAAGGATAAAGAAATTTCATAGAATTTGTGTGGGCATGAAAATGGATGTAAATTTTCACCATGAATTCTTAGGTTGATGAAACATGCCCATATGTTTAGTTTTAAAATTTAGGTCTCTTAATCTGACAAAGAATGTTTATGTTCCATCTGGGTATAAGAAGCAATGTCTAGGAAACATTATTTACAAGTATGGTATATTAGGATTTCTGGGATATTTTATGGCTTTTGTAGATGAGATACAATTATCTAAAACTCAAACCATTTTTTTTTCTTTTTGGATCTAATATTTTGGTGTACCATAACCAACATGTACAATATTGCTATAGAATCAGATCCCTTGTTAAGCTGATGCTAAGCTGTTAACATTCTACTACTTGTAAGAGTTTCTCAAAATAACCTTCTAGATTTAGCATCTACCTAGAGCCAGCAGTGTCAGTCCTATCTATCATTCAACTTCCTTCAGCAATTTCAAAGTTCAAAGTGCAGGCCAAATGCTAGTTTTTCAAATGAATCTTTGTTTTGAATTTCTTCCAATGGTTAATTAGAGGAGACTCATAATAGGGCTAACTTGTTTCTTAGTTTGGAGACAACTCATTAACTTAAGTGTAACTCTTCTAAGATAAAAACCAAATTTTAGTAACCCCGCACTGCTAAATACTGAATGATTATAACATGGGTTTTAATTAAATTGCATACATCAAAATGATGTGAAGAATCCATGTCATTTTAATATGCTCATCTTATTTTTTTTTGTTGTTGTTGTTGTAGATGGACACAATACCTTCATTTATTTATTTTTAAGTGGTGCTGAGGATTGAACCCAGTGCCTCATACATGCAAGGCAAGTGCTCTGCCTCTGACCCACAATCCCAGCCCCTTCTCCTGTTTTCTCCAGGTTCTCTTCCTGTGTGTGTGTTTCCTCACCTTTACTCTAGATCTTGCAGTTCCTCTCTGTCAAGGGTCCTCTTTAGACTGTCTTAGCCAGTATTTTTTGGTTTGAGAAACACAAGCACACTTCATTCTAGACTACAATATGCCACTATATTCACAGATTAAAAAAAAAAATAAAAACATACAAAGAGCCAGTCACCTAAGGGTCTAGTTCCAGGATTTGAGACTCCTCAAGAAAGAGGCAGAGACTTATTCCTCTCTCACTTCTGCTCCTGACTGTGGAGTTGTTTCTGTTTACTTCATTTTCTCTCCCACACTTCTCCCTCATCTGTCCTCCTTCTCTTCCTCAACCTCCAGTTAGCTAAACACTCTGTCTTAGTCCTTTATTACCCACATAGATAAAATGGGCCTGGTCTAAATGCTCTAATTAATAAAACTCTATTGTAATCATAGATGTGAACTAGCCATCTCTGATCCCCATTTCAAATTTGTCGAGAAAATCATCAACCTCTGCTTGAAACAGGTATCTCCTCTGACCTAACAAGAAAAAATTAGGAGGCAATGCCTTGAAATGAGAATGCACTTGCAAAGTTGTCACATGGATAAGGGTGGGATCTGGACCACGCCTGATAGAATCTTCACTTCTTTGCCTCTGTAACTCTCTTGTCTTCTTTTTCTATCACTGCAGGGGCCATGGCTTGATTTTTCAAATATGTTAAAATCTGTTCTTACCTTGGGGCCTCTGTTCTGGTTGGTCCTACTGGCTGGAATCCTCTCCAAATGATGTTTGCCAACGTAGTTTTGTTACTCAGATCTTGGCAGACATATCACCTTTTTAGCAAAACCTTCTTTAGATTGGCTAACTAAACTAAGGCAGCCACAATGTTACTTGACATAACCTCATCCTATTTTAGTTATTTACATAGTACTTACAATTAGCTGATTTTAAAAATATTTTCTGTGTTTTAATTTCTATTTATATCTAGCATGTAAGTCCAACACAAGAACCTCATCAAATCTTGTTCTCTAGTGCACCCCCTATGCCTTGTACAGGGCCTGATATATAGTAGGTGCTAAATTAATATTTATGGCATAAATTAATTGGTAGGATCATTAACTCTTTAATACATTGACCTTCTCAATATATTCTCATTTTTTGATAAAGTAGCTTAATTAAATTTGTGTGATGTTTTAAGTGACAACTCTGTGATAATAGTTATGGGAATATAAACAAATTCAACTGGTATATTACTGTGGGCCATTTTATCTTTTCATGGATTTAGAGTATTGTATAATTTGACAACAACAACAAAAAGTTAAAATCATGTGTTGGTTTATGTCTTTTTACTGTTATAGTAAAAGGTGTTAAACTCCTGGTAAGCCCACATTTCCACACTTTTCTATATCCATGGGTCTAAAATTAATTGTCAGTATCTTTAATCCTTCTTTTCCACATTATTGGTACCTCTTCCCTGTTTAATGGCTAATCTAAGAACAGGTATTTTTCAATAAAGAAAACTTTACAAAGTAACAAAAATTTCACATTATGTGCTAATGAAATTACATATCAAAAATTCTAAAGGAGGTGTGGGATAAAAATTTTAGAAGACTAGGAAACTTGCTGTACAACACATGTGCATAGTCAAATAAATTTCATAATGAAATACTATACAATAGTGTATGCCAATACTATACCAAATATCATAGGCTAATATGAAATAGCACTAACAGACATGCAAAAGCCTTTTTAAGTAGTAGAATCTTGATAGAGTTATTTAGTAAATTATTTACAAAAGTGTTATAATCCCTAGGTAAGTTTCACACAATGGGTAAAATTTCTAACACCAATTCTAGGGTATAGCAAATAATAAAATATTTGCAGAATGCAATGAGATTAAAAAGTGAAAATATTAAATTGGTTTTGAATAATATTTGAAGAGCTATGACTATTTGTTGTATTCAATAAATCATAGTGGAATACTATTAAATAGGGAAGTGTCACAAAATTAAGTCCAACAATAAGCTACCTTTTGTAGGTGAAATTTGAAAAGCAAATTAATTAGAAGTTGATTATAAGTTTGTATAAGAGAAGCTATGCCCCTAAAATGATGTTGACTTCTTTTAAGGTAACAATAAAAAAGAAAAAGAAGAAAAATGAGAGTACAGAGGATGAAAATTTTAAAATAAAGCCATATATAATTCTCATTTACTATAGGCAATTCTCAGACAACTAACTACCTAGGTAAATGAAGCCAGTGACTTCCCAGCAGTAAATAATATTTGCATTTTGCAATAAGTGTAACTTTAATAATATTTTTTTCAAGAAGTACTTAACAGATAAAACTGATAGCCATTTTCTCTTAAACTTGATCTTCCTTCTTATTTCTTGTAATAGAAAATAAGTTTCTAGGGGCTAGGGTTGTGGCTCAGTGATAGAGCACTTGCCTTCCATGAGTGAGGCACTGAGTTTGATCCTAAGAACCACGTAAAAGTAAATTTTAAAAAATAAAGATATTTTGCCTATCTACAACTAAAAAAATTTTAAAAAATAAGAAAATAAGTTTCTAATAAGAGGTAGAAGTATTGACCTATCCTGAATCATTATAGTAAACAAATAAACATAATACCTATTCTGGTATCACCACCAAGAATTTAATTTTCTCAAATAATTTTTAAAGAATTTTAAAATAAGGCTTTGAATGTATTTTAATAAAATGTGGCTTAGTGGTTTATCCAAGTTTATAGCAAAGTTAGACATTTTAATTAGAATAAATCATTATTCCCTGAAATTGTGAGCATAGCTCATTTTTTCCTTTGTAGCCAAAGAATTTGCTATGTTTGGTTTTCCAAAGAAAAGTCCATCGAAAGTTAATTCCATTAATATTAAATGTGAATTGCTAAAATTATAGGTGATATAAATGGAAATAGAAATATTCCAGAACTACAGCAATATTCTTAAAAGGTATAAATGTGCATAAGGGCTCAGAAAAGATAATAGTTCAAATGACTCATAGTCTTCCTCTTGATTAAGAGGTTTCCCAGAAAGGGAATATCACGGCTTTACTGTATTTGTAGTCCTAAAACTTAGGAGAAGATATGAAAGTAAGGTGAAATATGGGAAAACTGTAGATTAAAAAAGAAATAACAAAAACACTTTTGGAAATCAAGAATGTTTGGAGTGGTTATTTGATAAAAACAATCAATGCTTCCTTCATCATCATGAAGAGTGTGGCTTATGTTATGGACACTTGTTTTAAGAAAAAGCAAAGATGTGAAGCAGATATGTGACAACTTTGGAATCAGAGCCAAGCTGATGAAGTCCAGCCAGCATCAGCAAAAAGAGCTCATACTACAATTCCATATAATTATCAAAGCACAGAAAAGGGATGAAAATCAATGACTTCTTTTACACCACCAAGTTCTGCAGTAATTTGTTACCCAGTATTACTTTGGAGATGTCTGGTTGATACATAGATTATTTTGAAATTTGTAGCTTTTTGTCTTGGATAAGATGGAAGCCTGTGAAGGATTTGGAGCACAGTGAAATAAATGATCTAAATATGTCCACTCTTTTTGCAGTACTGAAAATTATGGTCAAATAAACAACCAGAGAGACTTGTTGGAAGATATTATACTAATCCAGGTGAGAAATAATAATGATGGGCTAGAAAAGTGAGGTGATAGGGTGTGTAAAGTATTAAAATGCAAACATTTTAAAATGTAAAAAGGTATTAAAATGTAAAATAGGACCTTGTTGATAATGTGGACATCAGATGTGTGGAAGAAAGAGAGGGACTGGACAGAGAGGTGGAGATGGGAATAGAAATGGAAACAGAGATTGAGATGGAAATGTCTAGGGGAGAAATAATGGAAAGCATGGAGGTTTGTAGTTTAAAAATTTGGAAATATTCAGCTCTTTTCACAGACATAAAAAAAAAAAGCTACAGGTAAAAATGTGCAGGAATAACTGGCTAGGAAAATATGGCCAGTATCAGTATTATTCCTGTAGGTAGCCTTAGTTTGAAATGTTTTAGTAATCCAAGGAGACATGTACAAGGGATAGATACTTGGGTCTGGGAGAAAGAAAAGAGTTTCATGTTGGAGATATAAACCATGGCCTTCTCTTCAAGTACTTTGTGCTGCGCCAGAAATGATCATGTGAATAATAAAAGAAATCTCTGTATTTTATAACTTGCTTTGATACTTATTTCATTTTATCTTGTATTTCCTACCTGGCATAATCTAGTATTATTGGATAAAACCACGCCATACTGTACTCTTATTCAAGAAAGTCACAGTTGGCTTCTAATAGATGGTTCAACACTTTCTTAAAAAATTTTATAATATATTTGATCAATACTTCAAAACTATTATTTAAACATTTACTCAATATACTACATTATTAAATGAATATTTTAGATATATATTTTTGGATTGAATCTCTGAAATCTTGTATTTTTATTATACTTACAAGACATCTCCACTCAGATTAGCCACTCTATAGCTACATATGGCCAATGACTACCATACGGGTACTTCAGGTTGAAAATGAAATTCAGTTTGCTCAAAAAATGAACAAATAATTTTTTTTAATCATTGGATAATTATTCTAATTCTGGTTTTAAGAAAAAAATCACTTTTGGTAATTTTCTGATCTATTAAATTTCATTTATCTTCATTGCCTTCCTGAATATCATCCAACCATGCAGGAAGTATACAGCCTGTTATAGAGGGAAAGATTCATCCACCTGTTTATACTACTGTCCCTGCATGGCTATTATCCATGAAACATCTCATGCTGTGGGTCTGTGGGCTTCACTACTGGTACAGCTCTTCTACAGTTACTCTTTCACACAGGTCTGTGTGCCTTTGCTATGGGGGTGGGTGGGTGGGTTGTCTCTCCCTCCAGCTATCCTTGCCTCCTTGTTTCTTCCAAGACTTGGAAGACTATTCTTCTGGGCTCTGCTATGCTTTAATTGTTCCCTTCAAACTCATGTTGAAATTTAATTGCTGTGCTCAACCCTTCTTCACTAATATCTACATACAATTATTCTGATTCTCCAGTAGACTTCTCATGCTTTATTTTCACCTTCTGAAAGCTCCTGTTATATCTCCATTTCCTTCTCTCTCAAGCCATGATCATACTTCAGAAGGGAAGATGTGTTTGAGCAAGGATGAGATTGATTAGATTGTTGATAGTATCATGTAGAATCGTGGGTAAGGACATAAAATCCCCAAATTATTGTCATTGCTAAAAAATCCAATGTTGACACAACACACAGAAATGACAAATTAATATCAATAAGCTAATATTTGGACTTGTGCTCAGTTTTCATCTATGTATCATTTAACTTTGGAGCATTATCCAAGGACAGAAGGGCTATCCATTTCCTCTAAAGGACCTGCCCATATCTTATGTGAGTTCTGCCCTCTTGCCCTATGCACCTCAGCTCATAGGGGAAATGGAATAGAAGCTCACAGAGTCTGCCTGTGCCAGGCTGAGAGTGTTAGTAACTCTGAAGAAGGGCAGCTGATGAAAGAATTTGCTCAATGAAATTGATTCATCTTTAATTCTCCTAGTAAGTGTGACTAAGTCAATGTCAAGCCCTAACAAAGAATGTGAACAACCTTTCTTTGGGGTAAAGAACAAAACAGAGGTTTTAGTTGAGTTCTTAGTAGACAGATGTCTTATAGTTTTCTCCTTCCTTTAGTTATTTTTCTATATCTTCATTCTTTTTACAAAAGTCAGTGTCATTATTTGTGTTCAAAGTAACAAGTCCTGTGTGATTTTCAATGATCTCTAATAGTAGCTACTATTTCCTTTTTGTTTACTTTCTAAAGCACCATTGGTTAATCATTACAATAATCCTATGTGTTAGATATTACTACTATACATATTTTACAGATAAGGACATTTAGGCACAGAGAATAAGTTAGTTTCCTAAGGTCAAAGAGCTACAAAATCACATATCCAGAACCTGAACACAGGCAAATTATGACTTTGGAGCAGAGCTGCTAATAATATGTAAATAGCTTTATTTCATTTTCCTTTAAATTTGATAATTTCTTTTGTTCTCTTCTCTCCCTAAACTTTAGTTCAGAACATACTATTACATGCTAGGTTTTCCTTCATTTTCCTTTAAAGCTGCTCTCTTTATTACATACACAACATTACCTTCTGCCCTCATTACATGTCTTAAAGATTTTCCCTTCTGTCTTTAGCTCATGAAACCATTAAACTTGACAACTTGAAATTTTACTTGTGTTCTCTAAAAGACACACAACACCTTCCCAAACATCAATTCAATAGATTTTCTTGCATTCTCCCTCTTTCTTGGCTTTAGTAAAATAGTAACTAAGAGCACATGGCTCTTAACATGAGAAATGTCTAAGTCCAAACAATGAATTTGTTATTTCCAAGCTAGGGGGAAAAGGTTGATGTCTAATATCCAATACATATCTACCACTCATATTCCTAAGAGAAACTGGTTGTTAATACTACCAGGATAGTATTAACCTGTGGATATTAATACCATTCAACAAATGCTAGTAAATATGAATATAAAGAATTACTATTTTTTTTTCTTGAAACTTGTTTTCTGACATACTTTTATGAAATTCTTTTTGTAAATTTTTTTTAGTTGTAGATGGACACAATATCTTTATTTTACTTATTTATTTTTATGTGGGGCTGAGAATTGAACCCAGTATCTCATGCATGTGAGGCAAGTGCTCTACCACTGAGCCACAAACCCAGCCCAATGAAATTCTTTATGGGAAAAAAATATTGATTTTCCAAATTCTTCTTCCTTTAACACTGTCTACACATGATTGCTGGCAAAAGCTGACATTGATCTGTTTCTTTTTTTCCTTTTTGTAGAAATTTCACTGTCTGTGCATCCTTCACTATCAAAGAACAGGCTTCGCTCTCATGCAGGGGCCTTCCAGACCAACTTCTGCCACACACTTCCTTTCTGAAAAGTGGAGTCCCTATTCCCAAATGTCCCCTAGACATTTCCATTTTGATATTCTGCCAGTAAATAGAAATCGCCATATACAAATAAGTGAAAAAGCAAGTTTCTTTGTTCTAATCTGATTCTTATTTCTGCTCTTTGGTTTTGGTGCCATTTTTCTATCTCAGTAAACATTGGCATCAGAATCAGTTTTTCATCTGTCACCACACTATGAACCTAATCTAGTCATATGTACTGTTCATAAATCAGGCCTGCTTCTTTTATTCACCTGTGTTACATCTACTATCACCTGGAACACCACACTTGCCCCTCAAACACACTTCCATAAAATTCTACTAGATTGAGAGTCATCAATGTTACTAATAGCTGTTCCTTCTGGCTCCAAACTGCTTGTGGTCCCAGTTTATTCTCTTTTTCACCAACTGAAATGTAGAGACCAGAGCTTCTCCAGAAGTATTTGTGCATAAGCTATCTCATTGTTAGATTTCATTTGCAAAAATGAGCAGATAATCCTGAAGGTAATTGGGGGGAAATTCTGGGAAAAGAAGTAGAAAACTTAAAAGAAAAGCAAAATATTAAGATTTACTTGAGGCATGCAAGGTCAAACATACATCAGTGTGGTGTAATTATATGTATCACTTGAGCACCTGCTGGGTGCTAAGTGTTGTGAGCTATGGTTGGCTGTGTGGTGAAGATACAGTTCTTACTTTTGCTAAGCTCACAGGATGATATAAATAAAAGACACACACAACAAGAATAGATCAACCAGTACAAGGTTAAATGCTGGAATTATGTACAGAGTAAGAAAAGTTGTGAATTCCTTTGGCCATCCAGAGCTCCCCAGAGCTATTTACTTTCCAAGGCAGGTGAGTGTTCTTCTTATGGCTATACAATTTTGTAGCCTAGATATTACATTATATCCCTCTCATATGTGATGATTTATTAATAACTAAAACCTATCCTTCAGGAGACTCTGACACCTGCATAAACAACTAGACTCTGTTTCATATTTATAGATGCAAGCTTGAAAGTTTAGGTGTAGCAGTATGAGAACTGGTTATTTTATCTTTTCAGTTAAGTTTAATTATATGTATCCTTACCTTTCAAAATATTATTTATTGTCTTCCTCAGGTACAATGGTGTTTCAGAAGTCAATATATCAAAGAGTTGTATATCCTCTAACTATCCCTCTCTGATTTAGGTACAGGCTGCCACATATTGTAATGCTACTTCTGGATAACAGGATGCAGTCCTTTCCCATTAGTAACAAAAGCAATTACTCAAAGAGAGACACACCGTATCTTTATTTTGCCTCTGTTCTTTTATCCATATTAGACTTTTCACTTTTATGAGAAACTGCTTGTTTCAAAATTGCTAGCTTGTTGTGGTTGCCCAGTGATTCACTTCATTTCTGCATTTAAACCATTTTGATTATGCTATAATTATAATCTGTCTATTTTTATGAATTTCAATTATTTCAAGGCTGAAAAGAATTTGGTTGATATGTTTTGAAAGAGAAAACAAGCTGTTTATTCTCTGAAATTTAAGAATTAGAGAAAAACCCCCTCTTTGCCTTCAGCACTGCTCTCTCTCTCTTTCTCTTCATTGTCAAATACTGTAGTTTTAGACATTTGCTATCATTGTGCATCCCTGTTCTTAGAACGTTGCTGCACTGAAGTCTTTTATGGTAATCTTGAACACACAGGCTTTTCTCTGATCCTCTGAGTGGTTTTGTCCCCTTGTTATATGGGTTTTTCCATTACAGATTCATGAGAGGTAGCTGATCACATGGGAAATTATTTCTCTTACAATTTCTCCTTCAGGAAGGTGACCAGGCCTACTCTGAATGTGATGAAGAGTTGAATAGATGAATGAACAAATGAAGCTCTTGGTGATCTCTCATCATTACTTTATTCTTCACCACTGGCATTTTCCAACCAGTTCTTTGTGCGTCTTTTAAATGATATTGTTCCTTCTGTTGTCCAATAGTTTTTCCAAAGGATTGGTCACACTTGAAAATATGATACCAAGGTGAAATCAAGAGTCTTTTCTTCTGTGAACTAATAAAATAATCCACTCTTTAATAATGAAAATTTAGAGGGAGCAAAGTGGTTCATTGGAATCTCATATATCACATGGATTACTTTCTTCATCCTCCTCCTCAGTTCCGTCTTTCAACCTAACTTCTTTCACTTTCTTTATGTATTTTTGCCTTCTTTCTGTTCTAATTTTCCACTTTTTTCTTCTCTTTTTATGATTTCTATTTCTCTTTCGATACTAGTACCAACAGTTAAACCTGCTCATTTATAGAATTTAAGAATTTTTAACACATAGGAATAGTCTAACCATGTGAATATAGCCCTGCTTGCTGATATTCATGTACCCAGTAAACTGCAATCTTCTCCATAATCCCTCATGTTGGTTCAATTTAGGTGCTTGGAAAACTGCATTGCATTCAGAATAGGCTCAGATCATCCTGTACCTTTGTATGGGGCATTAGACTTCCTCCTCATATTCTATCCACTGATGTTAGTAAAGCTCCGAAATGAAAGGATTAGCAAGAACACAAACATAATATTTGCCTAATCTTTAACACAAATTTCAAGTGTTTGCTGCAAAATTTGACCTGAAAACTTTTCTAAACTTCATTATCAACATAAATTTCTATCCAGTATATTCCTTTATGTGATGATTCAGTGACATTGGGTGCAATCTATAGAGCTGCAGCAGAAGCCCATTCCCAATGTCCCATGAGTTCTTTTAGGTTCTCTCAGTTATATCCCAGAGGTCCTCTCACTTAACAATAACATACTATGTTTACAGACATTTAATTTTGCTTTATGGTTGTTTTGATAAAAATAATTCACCTAACTTAGAGTACATTCTTAATCAAAACAAGAAGAAAAACAATTAATAAATCTCTTGCTTAATAGTAGCTAAATAAAGAAGGTGATGATCAGGCTGGTAGAGTCAGATTAGAACACAAAGTTAAAAACCTTTGTCTTTATTTGAATTCCAGATATTCTAGTCTTGGGAACTAAAGTTGTTTACTACTTCAAAATTCTTGCAATTTCCTATAATTCAGTTGCAATTAAAAGTTATTTTCACTAGTGATGCACATTCTTTATTTTGTTTATTTTGCAGGAATGATAAAGTAAGAAAAGCGAAAGCTACAAAAATAAATTAGGTATTATAAATATATTTGAAACTATTTACTAGTATGCTTTATAACAATGGAGTAAAATTACATGGTAAATGATATGCATTCCTTTGTTGGTGAATTTTATTAAATAGTAATATTAATCATTATATCTGAATGACTACACTGCCAGCTTGCTCTATTCACATGGCTATATACTTAAGTGAAAGAGTTCATTCATATTCATGCAAATTTGTTAGAAATATCATTGCTTCTGGAACATTTATTGGGCTGCATATTATAATTAAAATATCTCTGTCATCTTTTAAAATGGTTTCCTTATTTCTTCTTTTCTGTACTTTGTAAAAGTTAACTAGTTAAACTATAAAAGATAATCATTATATAGCTCACATCTGATCCATTAATGCTATCAGTGGGAAATGAATACTTGCATTATCATATTCTAAAAGATGTATTTTAGTGACATGGTAACATTGAATAAAAGTGTATCTACTTTATTCATGGAAATTTAAAAAGAAAAAAAATTAAAATATGGGGATAGGATGCCTGATACAATTTACGACAGACCATTTTCTCACTAATAGTCTAAAATTTTCTTAAACTTGTGATAAAATTACTGGCACTATTCAATTCCTTTTTAGCTAAGCCCACTTATTCTCTGAATGTTACCATAAATGGTAGTTGACTTACAGAATTTTCTGTGACATGCATAGAAAAATGTTTCTTATTTGTAGCTGGAAATTCCTAAAAGTAAGAAATTCCTTACAGAAGTAATATTTATTTATTTATTTATTTATTTATTTATTTTTATTTATTTTTTATTAGTTGCTCAAGACAATACAATGATCTTGACATATCATATATTTGATTCAAATGGGGTATGAATTCTTATTTTTCCAAGTGTACAGATTGTAGGATCACAAATATTTAAATAAATTCTCAAAAAGAAAATAGTACATATCCAGGAAAATAAAAAAAATTAAGATTTCCAGATAAAGCAAGGTATATACACAAATCTCAGATATAAAAAAAATACAGATATTTGCCTTCCATAGTATAGGCAAAATGAAAAATGAGACTGGAGAAATAGGCAGAGGCTAAATTATGAAATTATTTTGAGGTATAGTTGGGTAGATGAAACTTTATATTAAAGGCAATTGCAGTGTTTGTTGAAGTGTTTTGAAAAAAGGTAAGACATGTTCAGATTCCTATTTTAGGAAGGGTCATCTATCAGGAAAATAGAAGATGCCTGGATGGAGGGAGTAATTGGGCTGCTATCATAGTGTTGGGGTTCAAAACTTGAACAGCAACTATGAAATCAGGGTCTAACATATCAAAGCTGTAGAATACAGGGAGTTTGGTGATATCAAAGGACTTGTCAAAGCTATTTTCCTAAAGATGCATTGAACAACCAGAGCTCTAGTTGTCATGCACTGGGTGAAAGAAAACAGAAACAGGTGGTTTTGGAGAGAAAAAGAAGTGTTTTGAGTTCAGCCCTGGAAATTTCAGGTTTTTCAACTGTAATTCTGCAACTGTAAGCTAATTCTCTACTTAAACATTAATTATACAAATACCATATGTTTACAAAATGTTTCCTGCAGCTGCCTCTCAATGTTTAGGGAATATTGTGTTTCTCTGCTGCTTTTGGTAAACGGCTGTCTCTTTAGCAGAAAGAGAAAAACATCCAGGCAAACTGCTCCCTGAGAGGGTCACGATTCTGATTCAAAAAACCTTGGTTATATCATCATATTAGAGTTGAGTGATTATATCGTCATTTTCTAGAGTTGAGTGGTTGGGAACCCAAACTCTGGATTAAGATGAATTGGTTCATGATTCCTATTCTTAGGTCTACAAGTTGTGTGACCTATGCAAAATCTTACATTTATTTATCTCTCTATTATTTAGCAAAAATAATAATAGTGCTCATCTCATAAAATTGTGTCATGTGTAAAGTGAATTCTCAACAAATACTAGGTAGAAATGTCTACATCTGTATTTAAATACCTCTATTCACTCTTTAAAAATTTTAAAATTTAGCTCTTTAATCCCCAATCCATCTATATCTACTAACGTATAGTTAATTAAGAACTTCTGATTAGCTTATTACATTATAAGATTATGTAAATCAATTGTTGAATTTTGAGATTGAATCTTCACACATGATTCTGGTGTAAAGATGAAGAGATTCCAAAAATTAATGATGAATGCTAAGAAAGAGAATCTGTTAATCATGGGGTTAGTTATAAGCTTAGCATTTTAAACATCTGGTAATCCTGTAAAAGTAATGAAGAGAATGCAGATGAAGATTTGTCTATAGATTTCACGAATTGTTACTTAACTGCTGGAACCCTATTGTCACTAGATCAGTGATGTTTTATTCTATCAGCACATTGGAATTTGATTCTGATTTTATTAGTCCAATGTGTGACCTGGAATATACTTCTGATTTAATTCCTCCAGGGTAAACTTGGGCATTGAGATTTTTTAATATCCTCAGAGATGGTAATGGCAACCACCTTTGAGAACCATTGCTCCAAAATGACTTATTATTTCACATTCTCACACTCTGAATTCCCAATATAGAGTTTCACAGTCTGTTACAAGAACAGAGGATACAGATCTTCATTAATTTTAAAATTATCTATGTGATATATTTTCCAAATCACATCAACAAATATAAATCCTTAGTCATGAGCTGTGTTTATTGTGCTTTATTCAAATTGGTACAGAGGACTGGAAAATAATAGGTACACTCTACGTTAATCTTACTATCTTAATTAAAATCAAATTTCTAGATCATTAAAATAAGATTCTAATATTAAACTAAAGTAGCAGTTTCATAATATACTATATGCTAATATTGGGCTCATTTTCTATATGTTTTTTACAGTCTTACCAAAACCTTCAAGAATTTTCTGTAATAATTATTATAATTCCCTGGTTTTCTTCATATACATCTAGGACTGTAGCTTTAATATGTGAATCAGGTTTTTAAATGATGAGTACTAGAACAGATAAATACTACTCAAAACATTTATCTTAGGTGGGTCTTAAAATTATGTTCAACACAAAGGAAAAATGCAGGAGTATACATACAAAAACTACTATATGGCACATTATAAAAACCTTTCATATAAATAAAGTTAATAATATGTAATATCCAGGTTTGTTATCTTTCTCTCACTGTGACAAAATACCTTAGAAAATTAACGCAGAGGAGACAAGATTTATTTTGCCTCATGGTTTCTGAAGTTTAAATCCATAGTTACTTGGCTTCATTGTTTCTGGACCTGAAGTGAGACAGTACATCATGGCAGAAGAGCAAGTAAACTCTTCAACTCATGGTGGTCAAGAAGCACAAAGAGAAGAAGAGGAAGAGAGAAAGGAAGAGGCCAGGAACAGAATACAGTCCCCAAAGTCATACCTCCAAGGTTGCACTCCCTTCAAATAGTTTTCACTTCCTGCAGTTTCCACCACCTCCTGCCAGCATGATCCAATTACTTCCCAAAAGCTCACCTATGAACATTGTTCCACTAGGAAACAAGACTTCAGCACATGAACTTTTGGGAAACATTTTAGATCCAAACTATAACACATTGTTTGTAAATGTGTTTGTTTATTTGCCTATGAAATTGTGAAGATAGAATAGTCTTACTAAAAATCAGCTACAGGTAAAAATTATACTCCCTGCTCACTGACTTCTTCCAAAGACATTGTAATTATTTTGTATATGTTTTATAAGTAATGTATGTCACACGGTAGTCCAAAATAGTTTAAGATAGCTATTGAGGAGAGAAAAATAGCCCTCCTGAGATGTCCACATTCTTGTCTTCAGAATCTGGATAAGCTATGTTACAAGATAAAGGGAGATATAGGCTGTAAGAAATCAAGGTTACTAATCAGCGGGTCTTGAAATAAGATTATCTTGGAGTGTCGAGTGGGTCTAGTGTATACATAGGGCCCTTAAAAAGTGAAACAGGGAGGCAGAGGCCAGGGTGAAAAAGACTTAATTGACCATTGCTGGCTTTGAAGATGAAAGGGAGTCTCTTGCAAAAGAATGAGGGTTACTTTGGAGTAGATAAAAACAAGGGCAAGAAAATGTACTCTCCTGTAGCCTCTTCAGAAGGAGTACAGCTCTGACACCTTGATGTTAGCCCAGTGTAACTCTTTAGACTCCTGATCTCTAGAATGCTGAGATCATAAATGTGTGCTGTTGTTAGCTAACAAGTTGTTCTAATTAGTTACATAGGCATAAGAAAATCACAGTTGTATAGCGTAATTTAGGACATATATCAAGACAAATATATTGAATATATGTAGCAAAAATGATATAAAGGAAGATACAAATAAAATAGTTATAGAGTGTAGGATTAAGTTTTCCACAATAATGATAATCTAAAAATTCTAGAAATTACACAAAGAAGGGAATATGTTCAGCTGCAAAATTATGATATCTATAAACTAAAAGCAAAAGGATAATTCAGGATCGTAAATATATGTTAAAAAATTATCGTAGTCAAGTGTCTTCCTGAAGTGTATCAGAGTATCAGTTCTATTGTATGCTTTGGCCAATGTGGGTTCCCTAATCAGTGCTCCATTTTATTTAATCCTGTTTGAATAATTGCTGAAAAACAATGAATTCTTATTAGGGCTTCTAAAAGTTGTTAGATATTCACTGATAACATTTTTTATCTCATAGAACTAGTATATTATATTATATTTTAGGAAATGTGATAGAGAAGAATAGCACCGTACTTGCTAAGAAGAAAGGAAGCGTATTTCCAGATGTCATCAGGGAAGTCTCTGTTGCATAAACACAAGATGTGCCAGAGCCTGATGAGATGAAGAGAAGAAATGGAGCATAATGAATGTTGTTTTAGAAAGGTTTATGTGAACAGAAATACTAAGGTAGAAAAGTGCAAGGTGTATTAGTGGGAACTGTAGATCGACTAGGGAAACTAAGCAATATGTGGAAGTAGATGAACTTAAAAGAGTGTGCAATCACTTCTAGAGGGAGCCCGAATACAAAGAGGAGGAGTCTGGAATCCATTCTGTTGACAGAAGAGTTGGGAAGTTGATGGCATCCAAGAAGGGCAGAAAACTGTCCAAATCTTTGCCCTAAGAAAGACTAACCTGGTAATTTTATGCAGAACATTGATTTAGAATTGATGGAACCAGAACAAAGGATTGAGGATATTTAATAAAAAGACTATTAACCAGGATAGAGGCAGAGGAAATAAGTGCTAAATCTGAGAAATATTACAAAAATAACCAACAGAGATTTTTCCATTACCTATATGATAGTTGACTATTTCAGCAAAAAACTAGGTAATAATACAACTGATCCTGTATCACACAGACTATAACGTGTCTGTGGAAACAGTAAGTAACACGATAAAATATGTGTTTTTCATACAACATTGTTTATTATCCTTAGAAAAAAGAACTGTCCAGTTACTTAGATTGGTAATATATTTTAATCTAAAAGGACAATAGCTTTTTAGGGAATGGGGCAAATGTTGCAATACCTTTAACACTCCATAGCACTTTTGCTTCTTTATTTTTCCCTTTAATCAATTATTTTCTTGAGGAACAGTCTTAAATGCTTGCTTCTTTCCATACATGTATAGAAGATGATGACCCATTGTGTGGTGTGGGGAGTACATGTGCCCATGCCGTGCATATGTCTGATGCTTGTGTGTGTTGTGTATAGATTTCTTCTTTGGTGCATGTATTTTTGTGGGTGTGAGTGTGAGTGTGTGTGTGTGTGTGTGTGTGCAAGTGTAATTGTAAAATCTGGAAAAGGAGGTGTGTATTATTTGACAGATCTGCTTGTTACAAGCTTCCAAGACTCTGCTAATGCCATGGATCAGTGAAGCAAGCCCTTTTTTTGTTTGAAAATTACTAGTTGTCATATGGTTCTTCTTCCTATTCAAAGATTACTTCCCCAAGTAAATGCATGGTAATGAAAAGGAGAATGTTCAACGTTTAATAAATCATCTTTATAGCAGAAATATTGTGGTCTTTTGTTGAGAGCCACAGCCAAAGGGGCCCCAGCAAACTTCCAGCTGCCAGCAAACTTCCAGCTGCAGGCTGATGATTGGCTCACAGAGGCCCCAGCAACATCTAGCTGATTGGCTCCTCTGTGGTGATGTTCATTGGGCTGTTTCCCAGCCCTTCAGACTGCCAGCTGATGATTGGCTCACAGCGGCCCCAGCAACAGCTAGCTGATTGGCTCCTTCGTGGTGATGTTCATTGGGCTGTTTCCCCGCCCTTCAGACTGCAAAGCTGATGATTGGCTCACAGTGGCCCCAGCAACATCTAGCTGATTGGCTCCTCTGCGGCGATGTTCATTGGGCTGTTTCCCCGCCCTTTCAGACCACGGAGCTGCTCATTGGGGGACTTCTTTGGCTCCGCCCATGCGACCCAGCCAATCGGCCTCAAGAGCAGGAGGATTGTGGGAGGTGGAGAGGCTGGTGTGTGGGTGAGGGGCTTGTGGAAGCCGGTGGTGGCAGTTGGGCTCTGAGGGTTTTTCCTGAGGAGCTGTTTTGTTTGGCGTTTGTAGTTTTAAAAATAAAGTTTGTTTCTTTTGACAAGTGGCTCCTGAATTGTGCCCAGCCAGACTGCGGCAGTCTTTGTTCCCCTTTTCTGAAGACTAGAAATATAATTAACATTTCCAGCTGAACCAGCATGCAGTATAGATTATTAGCTTCTGAAAGTCAACAATCTTATAGAAAAATAAGAGGCACACGAACATATTTCCTTTCCATAACATTTGCAGTTCATTTATAAAATATACAACAATTGAAATGTCCCCAAAGACAAATTTATGTCATCACTGTATTTTACATCTCTATAATTCTGTATTCATTTTAAATATTGTTTGTCATCCCAAGATCAACATATAGTTTCTGATCAAGTAATTTCTGCAGTGTAGAAAATGGGAACTAGTGAATAAAAGTCACCAAGAGAAGCAATCAAAATGCCATAATTTGTAATCTAACCCCTACCACATTAATTTCAAGTTCTCAATTACCCACAACATATAGACAGGCTTCTCAGAACCTGGTTCAGAAAATTATGGGTAGCTTGTGTTTATGTACATGTCGGTGTGCATGGGTGTACGAAAGCATTCTGCTCATCTTTGTGAAGGATGCACCCACACTACTTGATTGAAAGGAATATTTGCCTCTATTATAGTTTATTTGAATTTTGTATCATGAAGAGTAGGAGAGGGGTTGTTTCTGTGTTTGTAACTAGGTTGAGTATTATATTTGTTCATCTGGTATTACAATAGAGGACATTTGTAGAGATTTATTTTAAGTAGTTTTCAATTTAAAGAATGAAAATAATAATATCATGTATAAAAATTATAACACCCCAAAGTTCAATTTTTTTATTAGTATTGGCTATTATTATAATAATATTTTTATACATTCAATATATCTGTACTTACTATATTAATATTATTATTTTTAGAGAATTATAGATATAAGTTCAATATTTTATTTACTTTACATGCTTTTTGTTACTGGTTTAGACTATATGCTTTCCATATGTTTGTTCCATAAATTCATTAAATGTAGGCTCTGACTAGACCCAAGAAAGGGCTTTGACAACAGTGTTGGAAGAATGGTGTTAAAGACCTTTCATTGAGCTAGGTGCGGTGGCATGTTCCTGTAATCCCAGCAGCTCCAGAGGCTGAGGCAAGAGGATAGCAAGCTCAGCAAAAGTGAGGCTCTGAGCAACTCAGTGAGACCCTGTATCTAAATAAAATACAAAATAGGGTTGGGGATGTGGCTCAGTGGTCGAGTGCTCTTGTGTTCAATACCTGGTACCACCGCCCCCGGCAAAAAAATAAAGAACTCTCATTGATTCTTGTTTTTTTTTCCAATTGAAAAACTAATATAAATTTTTGGTTCTCTCATTCAAAATCTATCTTAGATTTCAAGAAGAACATCAGGTTTAAAAAATCAATTTCACTGTGACTAATTTTTTACATGATAAAGTACATTCATTTAAAAGTACAACTTACTGAATTTTAAACTTTTTAAATAAATGCATATCATTGTCATCCTAATAACAACATGGAATATTTCTATAGAATATTCTCTATAGGTTCTCTTCAGGTAGTCCACTTACTATCTCCTACAATTGATCAGGAAACCACTGATATGATTTGTTTTGCCTATTGTTGCCTACTGATATGGAAATGTTTTGCCTATTGTTGACCTTCAATTGTTGACCTTCAATACATGGAGCAATACAGTACTTACCTTTGTGTCCAGATTTTTTCACTCTGTCTCATGTTTGGGAATTCAACCATGATTCTGTATTTTTCAAGAGTTTGCTTTATTGTTTTGGTGAATAATATTCTGTTGAATGAATACAGTGTAAATCAATAAGCTGTTGTTGGTCATTTGTTTTATTTCTATTTTTTGACCATAAATTTCTGAGCCTTCTCGGTGTAAATATGTACTTTCAGCTTTTGTATAAATATCTAGTAATGAAATTGTTGGGCCATATTTTAAGTATATTCTTAAATTTATAAGAAATGGTCATGATTTCAAGAGGGACTATATGATTTTATAATACCACCAATTGCTTTATATCTCCACCAACACTTGGTTTTGTCCATCTTAAATATATATTTTTAGCTATTCTGGTGAGTATGAAATAGAATCTCATTGTCATTTTGGTTGTCATTTCCTGAACAAATAACTGTTAAAGTCTTCCATGTTGCCCATCTGCTCATCTTTTTTCATTAAATACCATTTCAAGGCTTTGCTTATTTTTATTGGATAGTGTTCTTATAATTGACTTTATAGAATTGTTTGTATATTCTAAATAAAATTTCTTGTTAGATATATGTATTGCAGATATTTTCTTTCATTTTTCTTTTTCCCCTTTAATGTTGTCTTCTGTGGAAACTGAGAGTTAATTTAGTAGAGTCCAATGTATTTTTTTAATATCATCAATTGTGTATTGTTTTAAAAATTCTTACATACTCTGAAGTCACAGATTTTTCTCTTAGCTGTTCTTCTACATAACTCACAGTTTTAGGTTTTATATTTAAGTCTATGGTCCCTGTTATGGTTTGAAGTAAAGGTCAAGGTTTGCTTCTGTTCTTTGTGGATATCTAGTTGCTTGCTGACTTCCTTAAAAAGACTGTGCTCTCCACACGTTGTTTTACCCAAGTGATTTTGTCAGGAGTCAATTGGTTGTTATATGTATGTGTATTCCTAGTTCTTGACTGTCTTTTCCCTTGAGTTGACTTGTATGTGCTTTTGTACCAATACCACACTGTCTTGATCAATGTAGCTTTATAGTAATTCTTGAAAGTAGTTGTAAATCTTTAGCTATTACATTGCAAACAGGAGTATTAGATTAAAGGCAATATTCCCCCATTGTTGCTGTTCTGTCATTTGAAACTCTATTAATAGGTGAATTAATTTCTACTTTCAACTTTCAGCATCTGTGAAATATACTGATTGATGGAGAATAATACCAATAGTTTTTTCTAACAATAGTAATAATGATTTCTACCATTTGTCAAGCCCTTAGCATTTTAAATGCACTAAGTAATTTCAACTCACAAAAGTTCTCTCAGGTTGGTGCTATTAAAATTCCCATACTGTTGGTGAAGTAACTGAGGCAAAGACAGATTACGCAAATTGTTCATTGTTGTAAATCAAATAAGTAGTGATGCCAGGAATTCAAATCTAAGCAATTTGACAGTAATATCCAAGCAACTAATAACAAAGTTTATGTCTTTAAAATTCTGGACAGCTGTATTGATCCAATTTGTTAAAGGAAAGCACCAGAGAATATTGAACACATCATGTGCATAATTAGATCAATTTCAGATATGAATACTTTCTTCAGAGTAATTTAGGAAACAAATTTTTTATATAAGTTCAATTGGTAGTTTGGGCAATGAGAATCATCTATTTATTTGCATAAACAACCACCTAATTTATCAAGACATTCTTTAATTAGACTAAAAAGAAACAGATTTTTTATTCTTTCCTGCAATTAAATGATTAATATATTAGTTTGTACTCTAAACATAGATTATATAAGCATTAGTGAAATGTTTAGGGAAAATAATTATGTATATGAATTGAAAGTATTTATTCAATACAACTTTAAGAAATGAAAAATATGAGATTTCAAATCATCAGTAGAGAGAATGCATAATTCCAAATGGATCTTAAGAATAGCAAAATCCAGTTGCCAAGATACATTAATGAGTAGTCACAAGTTCTCCATGTGAACCTGAATGAAGTTGCTTATGCATTTTTTCCCTTCAGGGAAACACCATCTCCTTGTTCCCAAATCTTAATATTACAACTTTGTGATTATAGCATTTTAAAAATATGTACATAATATTCCCATCTGCATTCAAATGATACTACATTTAATAAATTATTTCAAAAATGATCAGATAACTTATTTGCTCTATATTTGTTTATGGATAAGGTTTAACATCCTTAAAAGCACTGTCTAAACAGCTCCTTCGGAGTTATACTATGTTAACATCCACTTTGTGGTACTATCTAAAGCCTTAGTAACAATGAAAGAAGATGAAAATAATAAACACAACTTAAAAACAATGTAAATTACAATAATATAAGAATCACAAGAATTGCTATTTGCTTCATAACTTGCTATTTGCTTCATAACTATCAACTGTATTATTTAAATATACATGGCACATGTGTGTATATATGTACATATATATGTATGTGTATATATGTGGCATGGGACAATCATGTTTACAAATGTTTGTATGATTTATGTGAAAATACTTGATCAAAACAAATTTTCAATCTACAGAAAAATTTGCTTATGATATTCTAATTGGGTTTTGGATCTAAGAGAGGGATATATAATATATTGCCTCTAACTTCTTTTAATATAGTGTCTTTTATGTATTTATCTTCATATGCGTTTCCTGATCTGAGCAAAATTGAAGATTCAGTATAATTAAGTAAAATGGTTTCTTTGGTGCATTGGAATGAATTTCATACACTGTAAAGCTTGAAAGGAAGGCACCTAAGGGAAAATGTAATCAAATCCCCTCATTTAACTGTTGAGGTCATTGAGAATCAGATACAACAAGAATTGCCCTAGATCTCACAATGAAAGCAAAACTGAGACTACAAGTAATTTTATAGCTTAAAGTAGCAAGTTCTATATTTAATGAATTAGTGTTTGGATCTTAACTCTTAATTTACATTGTTTCTTAACAATGTATATTGATTTTAGTTTGTATATTGATTGTGTATTAATCTCCTGTCCTTAACTCAATCAAAAGTTTCCAGATTGAAATGGTGTCTTTAACTTCCTTTAAGTCCCCACTGGGACTGAGTTAAACCAAGGCACAGAACAAGCCCACAGTGGTTGTTCCATTCAGGTCATCACAGGCCAAGCAGAGACAAGGTACTGAGAGACAGCTTCAAGGTACTTAGTCATAGCAGCAGCAGAGCCTGAGCAGAAGGGGGATGTCCCCCAACCTGCTACTGCTCTGCCATCACCGGTGGCTTCACTGAGGACTTAGTGTGTCTCATGTTCTATTCTACTCTTTTTTTTCAGTTACAACTTTATTTCTATTCTGACAATATTTGAATCTATTCTCAGCCATTCATCTGTCCAAAAGCACCCAGATATTGACTAGTAGAGTTATAAGAGCTGGATGTGGCTTTGCATTCTTCTGGTTACACAAAGAAAAACCTCATTAAGAGAGAAGTGAATTAATGCAAAGTTGTATCTATTGTAAATATTCTCTAAAGACCAGTTGGACTGTGTGTACTGTAGGTAGAAATGCTGTGAAACTTATTTGAAGAGGAAACACCATGCATTCCAATTACTTATTTGTCTTTGTATTGTATGTACCTTTAATTCTCTCACTTGCATTTGCTATTGTCTTTGACATTTCATCACCTTCATCATACACAAGTCAGATTCTGATAAGTGGAAGTTGGAAAGATACATAAAAGATGAGCTTATTTTTATTCAATTCACATTTTTATTACATATGCATTTATGTTCTATGTTTGTTCTGAATTATTTTTTTCAGTAGCTGAAATTCTCCAGGCTTCAAAAGCCTGTGGATATAAATAAGGTCAATTTAATAAGTTATCACTATCTTATAAACTTCTACTTATGGAAAGACTGGATGTAAGATTCACATTTAAGGTTCTTTTCCAGCTTGAAATGTCTGTGGCATTCCAGCACATATATTACTGTTTTTCATTGATCTCAGTTGCTCCTTACGCAAACCACTTGAGCTACTCTCCCTAGACTCTCACTTGTTATTTGCTGTGCTGGGGCTGAGGGTCACACTATTGCCACTTTGTCCAGAGCTCTTCTTCAGCCTTCATATGGGCCATCACTATAGTTCTGCCTACTACTATGCCTCAAACCCCAGCTGGGGTGTCAGCTAATGTTACCTACCTCTGCTACCAGTGCTCAACAAAGACCATCATTTGTTTCATGCTCCTTTTGCAATCCTGCAAGTGGATAATGGGTCTGTCTCTTCTTCTCTACCATAAGGAGATGACAGAGATACTCAATAAAATTTTAGTCAGGATTCTCTGGAGTCCTCTTCTCAACTAGGGCTTGTCCTTGGGTTTCTGTGTCCATGTTTGGCACATTTATTGTTCAGCAAGCATCTTGCTAGGTCAATTTATAAGAATCCTACTGCCTTTAACATCAAAACTAATTCTTCATGCCTCACCAAACCCCAAGGTGCTACCTGATCACCCTAGCCTGCCCTCAGAAAGAATATTTTTAGGTTATTTTAGTAAAAGTCTCCCAAAATTTAATGTCTCTTCTTGGTAATTTGCCATTCATTGATCCCCTCAATCTGCTTATTGGATATAGATTCTTATTTTTTAATTTTTTATATTTGGAGTTGATCTTATGTTTTTCCTTCATTGTGATATTGTTGATATGCACTGCAATAGTCCTAAATATCTCTTTATCAGCTTTACCAGTGTCAAATTTTTTCTTTAATAGTTAGAATCTCTGGAAGGTTTGCTATGATAGGGTAATGTTTTTTTCTATAACACAGTCTTTTCCTGAACAGTACATCTTAGTTAAATTCTGGGGTCCAGAAAGGAACCAAAAGTGACATAGAAAGCTCACCAATTTATGCAGCAATGGTAGTTTTTATGATATCAATCATACAGTAACATTATTTATAGGTTGTATTTATCCATGCATATCTGCTTTATTAGAACTAAGTGTTTATAATTTTCTAGAAATAATTTTCTCTCATTTTATATGAAACACTGATTATATGGCAGGAAAGGTAATGAGACATAGGTTTCCCTTAACATCCTTTTCTTTGCCAGACCAAGGTCTGGGATGTTAAGCACTCAAAAGCCAACATTAGGGAGACAAAAATTAGTGGGAAGGAAATTAGGTTTATTCAAGGGTTGATGCTGAGACATGTGGAGATTATCATCCCCAAACCTCCCCATCTTGGGGAACTCATGTACACAAAAGGGGTTTACAGAAAGGGAAAAGAGGACCAGTGCAGGAAGGCTAATATCTTCCAGGGTGTATGGATAATTCTTCTTTTCTTTTTCTGTTTTTCTTTTTTATCTTTTTTCATTTTCTCTGGCCAGAATACTGTGTACCCTTGACCTCCTGGGGCTAGTTCCTGTATTTCAATTAAACAGACATATTAGTTTTCAGCAAACTAAACCTCAATTTACATTTTGTTTTTTTATTAGTCGATGCATAGAACTAAAAATTAAGAAGGAGCATCACATATTCTGATGTTATATATAGGTCACTGGATGTCTGGGTTCTGTATATCTAAAGAAAGATTACTAATTGGTTACTATCTTAATTGCTTAGATGTGCTCATCTTCAAAATTTAGAATAGTGGGCAAAGTGAAGGGATGTAACTTTGTGAAGAGCAAAGGAAGAAGATGGACATAAAACTTTTAAAAGACAATTTGCAAAGAAGACACCACTGTTACACTTGGGGAATTGGTTCCAGGACCTCCTGTGGATACCAGAATCTATAGAGGCTCAAGTCCCTAATGTAAAATGGTGTAACATTTGCATATAACCCATGCATATCTTCCTCTGTATTTTGAATAATCAATAAATTACTTATACTACACAACACAGTGTAAATTCTGTGTAATATTCTGTATTGCTTGTAGAATTGTGACAACATAAAATGTCTGTACATGTTTAGTATTTCTACAGTTTTGAATCAAACATCCTAACTAATGAATGCACGCACACCTATACAAATACATCTTGTTTCAGAAAAAGATTAGTGCTATTTTACACATTTACACATGTACACAAATATTAAAATACCTGTGTATATATTTATGTGTGATTTACATATGTTTTGTGTATACAATAGTCCTATGGTCTCTATAGAATCTGTTGTACATAGAATTTGGTATTCACTTTTGCTTTACTGGATTCACTTTTATTTCAGGAAGGGCATTACAAATAAACATTATTCAAAGCAGTAAAGCATTTAAAATTACATTAAGGTAGAATCAGGTATTTTTGTAGTCATAATAGAACAGGAAAGCAGCATGAAGTGAACAAAGGGCTGCACAGCAGGAGATTTATGCTAGTGAAGAAGCAATTCACACCTGTTAACTACTGTGAATAGAATAAGACACAACACCAAACTTTCCATCTAAATAAAATGCTAGGTTTTAGTTTTGTTTTTATTTTACATCTTACATATTTTTTGCAAAAACAATTCACTAAATTAAATGATTGAGTCAATAGAATAATATAAAATGATGAGTATAGAAGATGTAGCAAGAAAAAAATACAAAGATATAGAATAGTGAACAAAATATATCATTATATTCCATGAGGATATTAGGGAAAAAATAATGAGCAAATTAGTTTAGAAAACAAGAACAAAAATGTGCAGAGCCAGTAGCCTACTGATTATAAGCCATTATAATGAAATACGGAAGATATTCTCTTTCTTCCTTGTAATGAAATTTGGTTATACTGAGTTAATGGCCACATAAGACATACCCAGTTCTATGATCTAGAGAGGTAAGTAGCTAAAAATAAGACTTTCTATGTTATTTAATGAGTAAAAAAAAAAAAAATCCTGAAAACCAATATGGAAAATGTTTGTCCTAATGAAGTTTTATTTGCAATGTAGAACAAAAATTCCTTGTTAATAAATGGATGAAAAAACTTACAGAAAGGAAACAGAAAGTTTCAAGAAGTTTTTGAGCATCTGAGCATTATCTATCTCACGTCCCTCTTTCCTTTGACTATTTTCATTTAGCTAGTTTTGTTTAACTGGCTTTAAAATATTAGATCCAAATCCTTACAAGGATATTTAAAACAAAGAATGTTACCCAGTACACTGCCTATATGAATTTCTCCACTGCCCTTATCTTATTTATTTTTGAGAATAGGATTATCAAAGGCCAAAGTACCCGTTTAGATAGGTGACTCCAAACAAGTTGAATCTAAAATAGTTACCAGAGTAATTGCCAGAATACTTCTGACTTCATTATAACTTCAATTTCCATGCTAAAACATATTCCCACTGGCCATCATGACACCAAACCATAAAAGCAAGAAAAAGAGGTGGCACCTGAATTCTGAAAAGTCTCTATCTATGCCCAAGAACAATAAGAAAATTTCTTCCCCTGTTAATCTATCCCCTCCTCTCTTTTCCACTGGTCTATATCTACAAACTCCCATCCGTTGGAGGACTTAGGACGTGGTCTGTGAGTTAAGATCCTGCCTCTCTATTTTTTGATTGTTGAATCAAACTTGTGCATTTGCTACTTACTCAGATTTGTTTCATTATTGGCTTTATGAACCCCAATGGAAAAAGACTCCTATTTTGGGGTCTTTCCCAAAGAGGGACCAACATATTGGTTGGTAACAAGATTAGTCATCTCTCACAGAGACCAAGTTTTATAAAAATAAAGTAGGTTTGGAGCTATGGAAAAAATAATGGTGAGACCAAGAGATTAGAAATGAAATTAACCAGGTTTGTAGTTTTCTTTAAAAAGCAATATAAATTAAGCATGTCATTATTTATAAAACAGATTTTAATACACAATGCAATTCAAGATGCATTTCAAGGTATTGGTCTCAGAAAAGCATACTTCAGAGTGTCATTCTTTGACCACATTAGAACTGTGGTCTCTCTATCTTCCATTTTTTCCCCCTACAAAAGCTCAGGGAGCAGCTAGCTCTGAAGTTCACTCATCTGACTGAAGGATGTTCTTCCAAAAGAAATGCAATTATCTTGAACTACTTCTCTAAAATATCTTTATCCAGGAAGGTTTACTCTAGTAAAGAAGAATAAGTTATTTCCACTTATTTATACTTAATATACCATTAATTTTTCTGCAGACTTTATTTGCATAATAAATTTTCATTGTTACCTGTCCATCACTTTTCTGTAATATGTTGCTTCTTCCTCCCTTCAAAAACCCACAGAATCTTTGTTATAGAATATTGATTCTGCAATTTGTATTTGGGGTAAAAATGGGAGTTCATAACTCACTTGAGTCAAATGAATGAAAGATGATATGTCATGAGCTTTGTAATGTTTTGAAAAACCAATAAAAAAAAGCAAAAAAAAAAAAAGAATATTGTCTGTTTCGGAGCCATTCATATCTCCTAAAAATTATTTACAACTTCTCTAAAATTGCCTACATCCTCGGCTGTTTTGATCTCCCAGTGAAGAGAGTATTTGAGCTTCAGCCATCTGGTCCTTCTTGAGTTTCTTATTTTATATGTTTCCTGTGCACATGTGCCTACTAATAAATGTATATGCTTCTGTCCTGTTAACCTTCTATTTGCAGTTTATTTCAACAAATTTAAAGACGTTTCAGAGGATGAGGAATAAATTGATTTCACCCTTGCATAGGCCTATTCCTGTTCTCAGCCAATCTTATCATAAGAACAGTAATAGAAGGAGAATAAGAGAAAGTAAGATGTATAGTATGAAATGCTTTGTTCTCATACCAGGCTTATTCAATCCCTAAATAAATCTGATCACTCCTTCCCCCGCTCCCTTACTTTTTTCCCCCAACCTATCCATGGTTTAGAAGAAGTAAACTAATTAATCATGGTTTTCTGGGTTATTATCCTCACCTTAGGACTCATATGATCATCTTGGAAGACTACTTTCATTCATTAATAACCTTACCTTTTGTGTTTTCAGCTTTTTATCACTGTGACCCAAATACCTCACAATGACAACTTGACGGAGGAAGAAAAGTTCATATTGGGCTCCAGTTTTAGAGGTCTCAGTCCATGATTTGGCCAGAGGTAAGGAAGCATATGAAGGTGGAAAGTGCATGATGGAAGAAAGCTATTCAAAGCAGCTAGGAGATGGGAAGGGAGAAGTTGGGGCAAGGAGCCAAGAACAATATATAATCCCAGAGGGCACATCTTCAGTCACTTAATTTCTCTAGCCACAACCTACCTGCCTACAGGTACCACCCAGCACAGTAGTTTTTTCACATTATTAATGCATCAAAGGGATTAATCTGCAAATGAGGTTACAGCTCTCATAATCTAATTATGGTCACTTCTGAACATTACTATATTGGATATCATATTTACAACACATACTTTTCAAAGGACACTATAACACTTTGTTTTCATGAATTTTAGAAAATTTGGAACTTCAGCTAAGACTTCAAAGTGAACAATGGCAGACTCCACTGGCCTAATTTTATTTCATATTTCCCTTCTTGCTATATTTGTTGCACTATCACTCATCTTCCATTTTAACCAAATTTGTCCTGTACTCCCCTTCCCCAATCTACACTGTGGTTTGACACAATTTTCACCCCCCCCTCCAAAAAATGATTCTTCTTCTATAGAAAACATACATTTTTTTGTAAGTGAATGTCTACTATCTCTGTGAACTCCAGTTGTGGAATGTTTAATAATTTTTGAAGATATGCAGAACTATTACAGTAATGAAAGAAAAGGAAAGGTTTTTTTTTTTTGTTTTGAAGACAAATCTCATTCAAGTCTTCAAATTGACATGATTATTTTAGTCTAAAGCTTAAATTATTGTGTGTTTTCACACCTCTTTGTGGAATTTCTCTAATTTTATTCTACTCCCTAAGCTTCTAGATGCTCAGAAAATGTAATAACAATATAGAGTTACTTACCAACCATCTGGTTTGCTTAGGATAAAGTAGTTTCTAGAATGGAAAAAATCTGGGAAATTTTGAGTAAGTTAATTGCCCGCGGTGGCTACATGTTATTCATAGACATTCATATAAAATAAGTATGTATTTATTATCAGGCATTCTGCTGAAATGGATCTTTTATGGTAAAATGCAGTTTCTGCTCTCATGCCAATGGCCTTAAATTATGAATGCATAGCCATTTAAGTTTTATGATTAGGTTATATATACTAGCAATTTTGGGAGAAGTAGTTTGGGGGACCAACAGATAAGGTTTAGTAAAAGAATGGCAAGCCTTATGTAAGACATAAAGTTTGAGGTGAAACACAACTAATAGTAAAACTTAGTATGTTGATAAATTTATTAACATTTAATAACACATTTGTATATATTTCAATAATAGCATAAGGATGAATATTGAATGCTCTTCATTGAATAACCTTATTTAAATATTGGCTCTACTACTCAAATCTTAGTATCATGTTCTATAAAATCTGGGTGCTAATTGTAACAAGTTCAAACAGGTCTTACGAGTTTGCAATAAAAAATTAGATGAATATATAAGAATGGAAAGTGAAGATGGTAACTGTGGTAATGGTGATGGTGGTCCTCATAATTGTGAACAAGATGGTTCTATTACTTTCCTGAGGAATTGGAAATGCTGAGACACCAGTGAGTTACTCAAGAAGACTGAAATAGGGGGATAATAGGGGATAGGAAAGGTAGCAGAATACAACAGTCACTAATATGGCAGTATGTAAAAATGTGGATGTGTAACCAATGTGATTCTGCAATCTGTATTTGGGGTAAAAATGGGAGTTCATAACCCACTTGAATCTAATGTATGAAATATGATATGTCAAGAGATTTGTAATGTTTTCAACAACCAATAAAAAAAGAAGACTGAAATATGAACTGAAGACTATATATTTGACATATATTGGATACAGTAAATGAGAATTCATAAATAAAGAATATCAAACAACAGCCTGACTGTGGCTAATCCAAAATTGCAACAAAGTGCATCTAGCCAAGTTTGGAAAACTTATCTATGTCGCGACCCCTTGCCCGCAAGGAAGACGCAACTCAGGAATCTTCTTTCAGCAGTTTATTCAGGCCCTTGATATTTCTTCTAATCTCTCTTGGATGCCCCTCCCAGCCTTAATAAAGCATCTCAAGCTCCAATGCGAAGCTGCCACGTGGAACTTTCTCATAGGGTGTTGAAAAGCAACGCGCCAACTCTCCCTAAAAAGGAGTTGTTTATCACAGGCCACAGCGGAGCCAGCGCCATCTTGTAATGGCGACCATAGTCCGCAGAAACGGCTCACCACATATCTATGCATATTTGTATACATGTCTTTTATAATACAAACTGAAGTAACAAGAAAAAATAAAAGTATATATCTAGAAAGACAAATAGAATAAAAAGACAGACAACTGTAAATAGAAGATTTAAAAAATGATGAAAAGTGAATGGTAGTTGTAGAGGAAGTATATAAGGAGACTTTGTCTTTCCTCTTTTTGCTAAGAGTCTGGAAAGCAAAATCAGAAAAGGTAAAACTCAACTTATATCCTGGAACCCTAGAATTGCCTGGATATTTGAGGCAACATTTCCTTCTAAAGATGGGATTGCAACATGTTACTGAAACAAGATTGATTGATTGATTTGTGGTCCTGGGGATTGAACCCAGGGCTTTGTGCATGTGAGGCAAGCACTCTACCAACTGAGCTATATCTCTAGCCCAGAAGATATTTTAACTACCTTATAAAAGAACACCTATACCATATGCAAGACTGGTCATTATGTTTCAGAATAAATATGCCTGAAGCCAGAGGTTATCCTAAAAGAGGAGTAACATTCTTTTGGAGTTGCAGAGATTCTCATGGGATTAGGGATTTGAAACACTTTTACTTTGAACTGAAGGACTATATTAAATCCATATATGATTAAACAGTTATCTTTTATCTACCCATCTTTCTATTTGTATGTATTTATAACTATATAGTACTAACAAAGTGATAAGCATGTTGTAAACATTCCAGAAATTATCATAATAATATGATTACACAAAGAATTAAGAGTAAACTCCAAATACTAGCAACAAAAATAATGAAATATTTAAATTTTTAAATGTAATAAGAAACCACTTAAGATGACTTGCATAATATCTAATAAGTGGAACTTGAACTCTAAAAGTACATAATAATTTAAGTTGCAATTCAATTAATAATCTTCAGTTTTCTCCTATATATTGGAAGTAAAAGTGTAACTATGAGTTTGAGGGTGGAATTAAATGATAGAGCATCTCTCTCTCTCTCTCTCTCTCTCTCTCTCTCTCTGTCTCTCTCTCTCTCTCCTCTGCCTATTGATGCAGTTTGAATTGTTGGATTACTATCCATAAACTTAATCCCAAAACAGGTATTCATCACATAATGAGCCCCAGATAATTTATTAAATCTTTCATAGCATTACTATCGATCACATTTCTAGCACAGTTGTTGAGGTAATCACAGTGATGTGAACTAAATACAGGGTCAGCTTACTGGGTTTATCTCCTGTGCTGTCACACAGAGCTTGGCTTAATGTCCTACTAACACCATCCTGAAATTTTAAATAATTTTTAAAGAAGCAGCCCACCAATTGCATAGCCCATCCTAACTACATTAGAAATTCCCTTTCTGAAGACCACCTTGCTTTTAAATTCATTGCTCCCCAGAGATATTTTTACATACCCTAGAAATGGAGAATGTTTTAGTAATATATTACTATGAGACTATGGGCATAGCTCAGTGGTAGAGCACACTCCCAGAACCACCCCACCCACCAGGAAAAAAAAAAAGAGTTAAATTTAATGAACATTTTGTCTAACCTGAGTTCAGTATTTTCCAAGAATCGACATGTTAAAATTTGGTGGTCAACCTGTGGATCTTCATGAAATACAACAGGGTTTACTTCAGAACAGATGTTGCTAATTTATAATTTAAAGCCAGGGCTTTTCCATTTGTAGAGACTAAGAAAAATGATAATTGAACAAATTTATGTGGAAAGTTTTATTGCCTCTGTCCATTACGTGCAGGGATGTTGACAGTATACAAATATCAATCTGGGGCTCGTTATGTGATAAATAAAAACAGAAACTAAATGTAATTTAATCACACCATGAAGATTCTCCACTAAAGCTAAAGAGAGATTGATAGCTAAGTATAAATATCTGGAATGGTAGCCAATTGAGATGGATGGAAAACTCTTTTCTGTAGAAGCAGAAATTAAATTCTCTTTTGTGTGCATATATTATTTAAGGTACTTCCCCTCTTCTTTTCTCATTCTCTTAGTTTCATGATTTTCAATTTTCTCCAAAGACATGGATATCTTTTCTTTGGTCTTAAGATTGATTTTCTTTTCAATAATGTTCTGTTCTGTAAGAATAATTAAGCACTTTTCATAATTGCAGTTACTTTTCTAGGAATGTATTCTTTAGTTTTTTTCTGGGACAAAGAAGAGGGAGATAGTCACCTGAAATTTGTAGATGTGTGCATACTTAATAATGTCATCCCAATGAAAAATGGAATAACAATATGCATACCCAGAATCCAACCCTAAGCAGTTGTATGTATAGTGTTACTAGATGTATCTGTTTTTGAAAATTTGTATACCACACTTTCTTGAACTAGCAGAGATAATGTTTTCATTTAAACAGGATAATGTATCTGATTTTTTTTGGGGGGGGGACATCAAGAGGCAATTGATTTTATTATTAGTTTATATATAATGCACATTCAATATATAGATTTTACATTCATGGTTTGAAACAGCATTCAGTTTATCATCATTTTAATAATGAATAAATTAAATCTTGTAAGGATTGCCTTACTTTTTAATATGAAAGAACTTTAAGCAATTCTTCCCATTTACAGAGTTAGCAAAATAAAGAATTAAATTCAGAACTGCTTAGTTTCAAATCCATTGTCTTTTCTACTGTACTGTAATGGTAGTGGAAATTTTTTTTGGCTCATAATGTGGTGGTTGGAAAGCTACTGAAATGGAGCCTCAAAATGACCAGGGTTAAAATGTGGAGTCAATAAAAAGCAAAAATGACCATGAGTGTGTATCAAAAATTCATGGGGAAAGGTAATTAAAATTTTAATATCTGTATTATTAGACTATTTACATTTGAATACATTAAGTACATAAAACATTTGTTAAGGAATATATTTTATCATTATCTGTAGTTGCATTATAGATATATGTGTGTGTATATGTGTGTGTATGTATAAATATATATATATTTATATATACTTATATAAATATATATATATGTGTGTGTGTGTGTGTGTGTGTGTAATACACACACAAATCAATATATATTTGAAACAATACAGCTACAATCTGGCCTTCTTTGATAGTTAATGTTAAATAATTTGGGCATTATACAATAAACTACATGAATGCTTGATATAATTTGAGGTCCTACCATAATAATTAAAATATCTACTATTTCTCAGATTGGAGCATCTAGTTCCAAACTCTGCTTCATCATTTGCAAGTTACTTCAGCAAGTAAATTAATTTGTTTATGCCAGTGTTTTCTCATCTGAAAATGACATTTATCAAAGTAACTACCTTTAAGGACTTTTTAGTAAAATAAAATAGATATTAAAATAAAATGAGACTTCAAATTTCTAAAATTTCTGGACATATTTGAAAAGTTTTTCCAATTTAATAAAAAAATGAGCTAGAATCTATTCCAGTGACTAGATGAGTTTAAACTACCAGGAATACTCAAAAACAATATAACAGAATCACAAAAATAGATACATAGAAATTAAGTTAAGTGGAGAAAGGTCTAAATATCCTTTATGGATAAAGCTATGAAGTAAGCTTGAATTGGAATAATACATGAAAGTGGGAACATGGGAAGTGAATCATGCTTTCTGTAGCAGTGAAAAAAAAACATTCATGTGAAGTTTTCATAGCATTAATAAAATTTATATGCATTTTCTCTATATCCTTTTCTCTTTGAAGGACCTCCTCAGATTCTGCATGTTGGTGTGGAAGTAAGATTTCCATATCAGTTGAGCACAGCCATCCTTAACTTCTGTGACCCCAAATATATATATATATATATATATATATATATATATATATATATATATACATATATATATATATATATGTATATATATATGTAAAATTCTTACTGCAAAACTATTAAAAAGTTGCAATTTTAATAATGTTTTTATTGTTTCTTTGTTCCTTTTAAAGTCTCTAACAATTCCTTTATATCAGCTACTTTTATAAGGAAAAAAATAAATTTTTAAAATAAAAAATGAATTATTCATAGACTAATTGTTTTTTACTTTAATTACTTGTAATACTGAAAATGCATTATAATGTGTAATTATATTTTTCCAACATAATTACTAAGTATGATGACAATGTATAATTCTTTATAAGACCACATGAAGAAAATTGTGCTGTTCATGCATAATGTTATAATAGTTAAACTTTGCTATTCCAAACAATTATTATGACTTGTTATTTTAAATGGATTGATCATTTCACAGACAGAAAAAAAAAAAGATCTGCTGTTTATGTTGAGTGTGATAACAAAAAAACTCGAAAGTAAAAAAAAATAGTAATATTAATATTATAATGTATATTTAAACATATTTACATATTAATACTATAACATAATTTACACCAAACAAAATTTGGTTTGTATGGAAGGTCATGATATAAAATTTTTTGATCAAGTAAAATTTTCCTGTGAAAATCAACCAAAGAAAAATAATATAACAAATATCAAATTATATTGTCTAAAACCAAATTAATGTTAGTGCTATGTAAGGATTTTGTAGCAGCTGTGTCACCTACTTTGGGTTATTGGTTTTCTTTCACTAAGTGATTATTTTAGTGAATTCAAGCATACCACATTATTCATCACCTCATGGTCTTATCTATTGGCTAGTTAGCTGAGTAACAAATCTGAGATCCTCTAGTATTGGTGAAGTTTATAATTAAGAAACAGCTAACATTTGGTTTGGGGTGTGTCTCAGAGATAGAATACTTGCCTAAGTTATGTGAGGCCCTGGGTTTTGTCCCCAGCACCACTAAGAAAAAAAAAATTCATGTCAATACTAATTCTAAATTTAAATAATTCAGATGATTCGGTTTTAAAGCTTAAAGAAAAAAAATATGTTCTTAAATTTATTCAACAATGGAATTTTCATGTATATGGCTCAACTATTTATTAAAGGTAAATCAATTTGAATTGTTACACCTCATTTTTTCTATGTAATAAAAATGCAAATTGGAATTTATCTCAAAGAATTTTGTTTTAGTGAGTGTCTTAATAATATGAAATTTTTCATGTATTTGTGCCAAAGAACTGGAAAAATAAGTGAGGTACATTGCAATTCTATTAAAAACAAAATAAAGAGTGTCTAGTTTCAAAGGTATTAAAAATACACTGAAGTACTTTCTAAATAATATCAAGGGTGAAAATCACAAAAACCCCAAATAATGTAAGAACATCCATCTTCTTCTCTTCTTTCAGGCTGTTCTATACTCAGATTTATCTGAAATGGATGGCATTGGAGAAGATAATGCTAAGTGAAGTTAGCCAGTCCCAAAAAATCAAATGCCAAATGTTTTCTCTGATACAAGGAGGCTGACTCATAATGGGGGAGGGTGGGGAAACATGAGAGGAATTGATGAATTCTAGATAGGGAAGAGGGGAAGGAGGCAAAGGGAGGAGATAGGGAAATAGCAAGGATGGTGGAATGTGACTGACATCATTATCCAAAGTACATGTAGGAAGACATGAATTGGGTGTCAACTTACTTTATATACAAACATGGATATGAAAAAATGTGGTACCTATGTATAATTAAAATTGTAATGCAAAAAAACCATCAAAGTACATGTATAAAGACATGAATTGGCGTGAACATACTTTATATACAAAGATATGAAAAATTGTGCTCTATATGTGTAATAAGAATTGTAATGCATTCTGCTGTCATGTATTTAAAAAAATAAAATCAATAAACAAAGATTTATCTGAATGCCAAACTTAAGCTTTGGGGATGATTGCATATGGTTCTATATGGAGTATTTGATTTGGGTTCAATTCTTTTCTGTTTTGTGAAGATAAAACATTTCACACATGGTAGATATTGGTTTGTGAAACACATTAATAGCACTACTGAATTTTATTTTCAAGCCAGGAAATTTGTTATTTTGATTTATTTGAAATACTCTTGAAAGGCAAAATCCATGAAAGATCCCAAACTTTGAAACATGGGTCCCTCCAGAATATCAATATTAAATGTTAAATTTTATTATATTTTTCTTTCTTTCTTTCTTTCTTTTTGTACCATAGGTTGAACCTAGGGGCAATTAACCACTGAATCACATCTCCAGCTTTTTTGTGAGAGATGGTCTCACTAAGTTGCTAAGACTGGCTTTGAACTCCTGCCTCAGTCTCACAAATCACTGGGATTATATGCACACACCACCATGCCTGGTTTATTGTTAAATCTTTATTTTTTGAAAACAGTTTTAATCCCCAAGTTTACTTTAGAATATTTGAGCACTGAAATGACAGCAGACTGAGTAAAAAATTTAATCAAATGTATCTAAGATAAAAATAACAATATGTAAAATATATGGGCAGAAATGACCATCAGAATTTTTTCTTTAAACATTCTACTTCATAAACATTTAACAATAAACATACAATTAACAGCATCTAGGACAAAATTATAGTAAAGATAATATTTGTGAAAACTTTTATATATCAGAAATTTAATTCCTTCAACAATCTCAGTCTCTCACTATAAATACCTACTCGTTCATTGAAAACTACTTTGTAGCCTTAAGATAAGGGAATGATATTTATCAACATAAACACCTCTTTACTTTATGAAAGACAATAATCTTTGCTTCAGTTAGAGAACAATTTTTGTTTGTTTCATTTATTTTTTTAAAGTTAAGTTGAACTATGTTGCCTATATAAAATTATTTTCCTTATATAGAATTCTGGGATAAGGAATGTTTATACATATCTCTCATACTGAATACTAAGGAACAGAGATATATAGGACAAGTCTGCAGATATTTTACACAGAATGACAAATGTCAGATAATATTTTGATTGTGTAGCTGTATATACATACATATATATTCTGCATATTTCATTCTTATTTAATTAATGTCAACAAATATAAGTAGGTATGGAGTATAAAACCCTAGTCAGATATAAGTTTGAAGCACTTAGATTCTTAAAAAACAAACAAAAGGTAGCAGGGAAACCTCTGTGTGCTAGACACTAAGAAAAAGAAAAAGAATCACTGAATTCTTAAGTCCATGGAAATATAATCTATTTAACTATGCATTACAGTCATAATATGGTCATTAAAATATATTTTTGTTTGTAAGTTAAAAAATAAGATTCTAAAAATTTCCAAAATTTTATACATAAATATAATGTATAAAATTTAGTAAATGATTACTCAAATCATTCCTGATAGTGAAAAATCTAAAACCTACTTCACCTTGGACTTAGAAATTTATAAAAAGAGGAATTAACTTGATATAACATTTAGTGATTTGCTTCTTTCCAAATTTAAAGACAAAGGATCATCTAACATTTCCTGTTCCACTGCTATTCTAAGTAGCCAGGTAAAATTAATTCTTCTTATGCACATTGTACCCTAACCATATTTCTTCCATGGATCTCCCAATTACTTATCTCAATTATATCATCAACTGCTGTGCTTTCCTAACTTTATTTACCTTAATGGTAATATCACATCTCTTTAATCTTCATTACCGTTGTTCAGTACACAATTCAATACCAGAGTGTGCACTATGAATGGATGACGACTTGTGTTTGAAAAAATTGATTTGTTCAAGAATGTAGTCCTAGAACTAAAAAATGGTCAAAAAGATAATTCTGAAAATTGTTAAATTGTTCAAAAATTGCCAATAGAGCAAGATATTCTCAAAACCAAATGAATAAAATGACAATTTCTATATTTGAGATGAAATTAAGGCTGATTTTCTGAATTTATTAGAGTTTTCAGAGAGGAAATAATAATCAATTATGCATATATATATATATATATATATAATATTTCATAAAATAAACTTTAGGGATGGACTCCCATAATTGTGGAGGATAGGAAGTTTGATATGAGGATATCAGCAGATTAGGACTCAGTATCTCTGTGTCCAAGATGGTGCCTTAAACTGTGAATCCTTTGGAGAAAAGGCTGTCCTCACATGACAGAAGAGCAGAAAAGATCAAGACCACACACACAAGTCCTTTTCAAAATCAGTCATTTATAAGGGTGGAGCATTCATGAGCTAAATACCTTACCTTAGAAATCACCTTCTAATATTGGTGTGTTGAGTGTGAAGTTTTAACATGAAATTTCAGAGGGGATAAAAACATTCAAACCATAGGACTAAAGCAATACTATAGTTACAGTTTATGGCATTAAAAAAAAAAAGAAAAAATGAGAACAAATGTAAGTTGTTCTATCTCTTAAAAAAATAGACTTGCAGAGGAATTTTAAAAATGAAGATGCTAACAGCTGAGTAGGTATATATTACAGAAATTTTTCTTTTTCTTTAAATATTGTTGTTTGAAAATTTGGACTAAATATAACTTCACAGAATATTATAACCTGCCAATTCTCTGGTTAACATTTACAGATAGCAAGTTAATTTATATTCAAATATGCATCTATAAACCTAAATGAACCAGTTTCATTGGCTACCCTGGTAATTGAGTAAACACAAAGTAGAGACTTTGTTTAGCCTCAGAAAAATGTGATTAAATGTCACATTAGACATTTAAGAAATGTGCCAGTGAAAGAACTCCCTGGAAGTATGCCTGGTGACAGATTAGAAAGGATCAAGGTTAATGGAGTACTTGGAAATGATACTTACACATAATGCAGGTTGGAAATGAAAGGTGTCATATAAGAGAAATATTATGTTAAGAAGTAGATGGGAAATAAGACCTCATACAGGCACCAACATCTTAAATTTCTATAGAATATAAGAAGCAAGAAGTAGAGCACTTAATAATACTACTACAAAAACTGAAAGAGATTGTTTCCTTCGGGTTTATTCAGATATCATTAGTGCTTTCAAAACTAGAAATGCAAAGTTAATCATGTGTGAATTAATAAAATTTGTTGTGAAAATAATGCATCAAAATAAGATATATTTCAAAAATTGGATTTGTCCTTCACTGGATAAATTTAATTTTTTTCTGTTTATATATAATTTTGGACACTTGTGTTAGCTTCTCACTACTTTGACACGATATCTAAGAAAACCAATTTAAGGGAGGAAAATTTTATTTTGGCTGATGGTTTCAGAGGTTTCAATCCATGTTCTTACTGGTTCCATTTTCATGATTTTGTGGTGAGGGCATACATCCTAGTGGGAAGACATGGTGGAGGAAAGCTCCTTACCTCATAGTGGCTGGAAGCAGAGAAGATGGAGTTGGAGACAAGATGTAATCCTTGAGGGCATACTCTCTCGAGGACCCACAGCCTCCAACTAGGTCCTACCTCCTACAGTTTCCACCACCTTCCAATAATCCATTCAGCCATCATTGCCTCAACAGATTAATCTATCCATGAGATCAGCACCCTTACAATCCAATCACTTCCCCCTATCCCCTCTTCTGAACATTACTTACTGCACTGGGAAACAAGCCTTCAACACGTGAGCCTTTGGGGGACATTTCATATTCAAACCATAATAACTCCTTAATTACAATTCTGTCTTTATATTTTATAATGTAGAAGTGAAATTTTCAGTGAGCTTGAAATGTAATATATTTAGAGACTGTGCTAATATATTTATGGTTCACCCAAGTATCCATTAAGCTTATAAATATGCTTTAAAGGAAATACCATTTACAAAGTAAGATAGTCTTTCATTCAAAACAGAACTGTAGATTATATGAATAGAAAAATTAACAATATAGTAAAAATTAACAATAAAATTATATCTGCAAAAGTTATTGCAGTAGGCATTTTGAAATTGCTTATCTTTTTTAACTCCACTGCATATGGATTGAAGTTTGAAAGCAAGAGACATTTTAGAATAATCTTTAATGAATTTTTCATCTAAATGGCATTGATGAGTCTTGAGGAATATCTGTTATAATTAAAATTTAGTAAGAGTCAGAAAAATGACTATTGAAACTGGCAAAATTATGTATTCACACATCTTCAAGATATTTTCACTATTTTAAGAAACTACTTCTTTATTGATATGGTTTTCTTTAATATGATTTTTTTTTGCTAGCAACATTTTCATTGGAAAATATATAATGGCATATACATAACTAATGGACTGATAGCTGATAGAAAATCATACTTCAATAATTTCACATTCCAGGTTGAATTTCATTATGGACAATTAATACTGACTATCTCTGATTAAGATTGGAGAACCTTTGCTATTTTAAAATACCAATGAGAAAAACAATTGGGTTTTTCATTTATAAAAATTTTCTCCTATTTTCAAAATATTATCTGACTGAAATATTGGCAAGAGGAAGGTAATTTCTCTAAAATTATATATGGAAATTCTTAATGGATAGAATAACGTTCCAGAAATAAAAATAAATTGAAGTCTTTTATACCTCCAGGATGACTCATTGAGGGTATTTCGAAGTGGTCTTATCTAAGCAATATACCAACATTTCTCACTAACTTGCATACCTTAGAATTCTTTTATACACCAAGGATGAAAGTTAATGCTTTAATAAACAAAAGAAAACAAAAGATCAAACTAGTTCTAACAAATGCAAAAAATAGTTTTTTCCTGGATTTTTTGTTGTTGTTTGTTTAATTTAATTAAAATCTAGTTTATTGTTGCTTTTGTTTCCAGGCAGAATCACTACATATATCACAATAAAGTCTGTAAGGGAAGGTAGTTCTCCATATTCATATGTTCAGAGAGTATTTCTCACCTACACACACCTGAATGCCTTCTACTCCTCTTACTAAACACCTGTCTGTCAATACCAGTAGTCATGCATTGACCCAATCCCTGAGCCATGTCCTAGACCAGGCCATGTAGAAGCCTCCAATATCAAGTGAGACCAGGATCCTAGAACTAGTGTTTTTGTAACTGGGAGACCTGAGGATGGACTTAATCCCAGGATGCCCATGGGTATTAAGTTAGAGCCTTCTTTATACAATACGTGTCTTGTCTCTTGGTCATACTTGCTGTTCAACCAATACAATTTGCCATTTCTACTCTGGATGGTTGGATCTCTGTATCCTACATAAAAATTTTTGATGACTAGACCTTTATAGTCTGCCTGCACTTCTGGTGTTTCTAGTTTTGACCCACAGTCTTTAGTGGTAGAGAAGCCAAGCACTAGAAAGCAAACAACTTGATTGACCATGTCTTCTCATTGTCTTATTTATTCCTAGACTTTTACCCCAAGCCTGGACCAATTCTGAAAGTAATGTTAAAGACCTCTATTTCTTTTTTTTCACCAAGGATGTGGTATTGCCAGTAATGAATGAGAATAGTAACTTCATATAAACTTTGTGGCCTTCATAGTAGTGGTGATGTAATCTACTCAGGTACACACAAATTGTATTTTTCCAGAAAGGGTCAAAGGAAGTCAATACCTTTACAATAAGTTATCTTGGGTTTTTGCTGCATGTAGCATAGTTATGGTATGAAAAAAAATTTCTCTTTTCAGGTTGACATGACTAGATTTTTGATCCTTTAACTTTTATGAACTAGAAAAGTGATGAAATAATGTTCCTATTTTTCATTCATTTTTCTATATTTTTAGACAGAGAATAAAAGAAGTCCCATGAGTATTCATATTTTCTAATACCTTTAAGAGTCCGTAATTAAAACCTTTTTTTGTTCACAATGAAGTCAGGGATTTTATTGTTAGTTTTTGTCTAAGTGTTTTAAATTAAAATACCATGTATTTCATTAAGTAGAATAATAGTGGAAAATTAATAAGTGTGTTAGGGCAAACATTCTTTTTTGAAAGTTCTCAGACTTTTATGTTTCTGACTCAGAAGGATGCTTCTTATACCTACTCAGTTTGTCTTCCTTTCTCTCTCTGTTACTATTACTGGTAAATTCAGATATCTCTGGATTCTATTATGTTGTAAGCCTGCAAATTAAGTGAAAGTTCTGATGTAGTTTCAGCAGGAAATGCAGGAATAATATAGAAGAAATCAAGTATTGTGTACCAGAGCTTAATGAAATGTATTTGCAAACACTTTTTAAGAAAAAAAGATGTGTGGCCATAATGCATATAAAGGAGTGCTATTCTGAATGGTAAATCCTCTCCTCAACGGACACTTTTTAAAATTATTCAAAGAAATTTTGGCATTTCTCTTATTGTTGGATTACTATCTGACCAAAACACCACTGAGTTGGATTATCTGATTTACAACTTTAAAATGTTTAAACAGCACTCAAGTAAACATGTGCATTATTTTCTTCTTTCTGTCAAAATCTCATTAAAAGAGATTAAGAGATTTTTAAGATGATATTAATCTACTGGGATGAGGTGAATGAGAGAGAGAAAACAGAGATAAAATGGCCAACTGTGGGGAGAGAGAATGAGTCATGGGATCTGAGCTACTGATGATACAGGTGAGCTGAATGTTGTTACATTCTCTATTTATTATTAGATTATTTAATAACACCCAACAGTGTCCACAGGGGTTTTTCTGAAGTGAGAATGAATAAGTTAAGTTTTATTTTTAAAAATAGGCAAAAAGAAAATAATACTGTCCTCATAGGTGAACCCAGAAGTGATGCAAAAAATAAATGAGTATAAAGTATTGCTGTAGTTTTATACACTTGTTAAAGCAGATCAAAATATAATCTACTTTTTTTTACTTTTTAAAATATTGTTAAAATAAAAAATTCAACTTCTTCACAGAAAAAAAAGTGAAAATCAACTTTTAAAATAATGATGTATTTTGGCAATGAAATGCCCCTAAAAGTGGATGTGTTAAAGTCTTGGTACAATGCTATCATATTAGGGGGTGATGGAAGTTTAAGAGGTGGAACTTAGGTTCTGGGAAGTCAGGGTACTGGGAATATGCCTCAAAGGGGATATTGGGACCCCAATCTCTTCCTCTTTCTCTGCTTTCTGGCTGGTATGAGTCCACCCTGGACTCTTCTCTGTGATATGCTGACAGTGTTCTCAAAGCCAACAGCCATGGCCTAAAACCCCTGCAAATGAGACAAAGTTAACTTTTTTCTTTTTACATTTATTATCACAGGTATTTTGCCACAATCATGGAATTACTAACTCAAATAGAAGACATAAACAAAGAAAAGCCTTTCCCAGAGAGGACTTTTAACTGTGGTATATAGTTGTATAGTATAGTATATTTTAAGGAGAAATTTCATTGTTCTGGTCCCTTAATATCATTTTTACCTTTAGGTACAGAAATTCTGTATCTTTTTTACTGTAGGCAATATAAATAATTACTGACTTTTATATACATTTCTGCATAGAACCACTTGTTACTATCCTTAATATTTTATATTATCCATATAGAAAAAAGAATTGATAACAATAAGGTCAGTGGATTTTAAACTGTTTAATTGTATTTTTAACAGTGCTTTTTTTTCATTGCAGAGTGTATGACCAGATCAAAAAACTCAATATAAAAGCTCTAAGTCTTTTTGAAGTCTTTTACCTAATCATCTAGAAACTTTACAGAGAACTTAAGATATTTCTGGGACCTTAAGAGAAAAAAATCTTTTAAACTATTATAATAATGTAAATTGAATTTTTTAAAAAAATTGGTAAATATTTGTTCAAAGACTATTAGCTCTTATATTTTTTTATGTGATAAAGAAAACTGGAAAAAGCCGAAAATCATCCAAACTCCAATTTTATAGAAATGAGCACCATAAAAACAAAGTTTAGATTCAAACAAGCTTCATATATATATTGATTAACACTCAAAGCAAAATTGAAATTATACTTAAAATAACATTGAGAAGTATAATTAGACAAAAGAAATTGGACTCACTTTTTAAAAATAATTTCAACAGCAGGATATGTATTTATCTCTTCCTTACCCTTTACATTTTTATATTCAATGTGTTCATAACAATTTCATTGTTTTCAATTTTCTGTTGTAACACCCTTACTTTTATATACCATGTCTTCAAAGTGATTTCAATTATATTTATTGTGTTCTGTTAATCACTTACTTGATGTATTTTCAGACGTAATTATTTATTTCACTTAAAGAAATATTTATTTGATTTAAAGGATAAATATTTCTGTAATGGATTGATATATTCATCCTACTTCATTGAGGATACAGTCACTTTGAATTTTCTTTTTTGTCACTATTCCTTGAAACTATGTATCTCTTTTTTTGTTCCTTATGAAATCAAGACTGTGCCAGCTATAATTTGTTCTAGAGTTTGGTGAGTTTTTTAAGATCATCTCATATTTCCTTAAGTAATTCTTCCTTTGCAGTGTTCTGTCTTCAGTTTAAATCATTTTTTTCTACCTTCTTCTGCACAAATTTCTTTTGCAATTAATAATTGTTTATGAATTAAGGAACTAGGGTGGAAATTTTTGACAAGTAAGCCGGATCCATTTGCATTTTTTATTTGTCTGTTGTCTCTCTCTCTCTCTCTCCCTCAGTATATGTATGTATGCATGTACTTGTTTATTATAGGTGTCACTTTAGGTTTTTAACAAAATGCTCCCTCCCTGGTCATTCACCTTCTAGTTAGGCTCTGAAAGTAACTATATCCCTTCCCTTTTAACTCCTCATGAGTGTGCCAGAGTAGATTCTACAACTAGAATTAAGACAATTTAATCGAGATGTGGCAGATTATCTGTGATCCTTTGACCACTTTACTTGGTGCTGGTTTTATAGGTTTGGCAGATCTAGTTCATAATTTTTCATAAAAATGTTTTATGTTTAACATGAAGTTTTCTTTAATTTTTCAACTTTTTAAGAATATATTTAAAAAGGCTTTACCAGAAGATGTCACCACAATTGAAATTTATTCTGGAAAATAGGTATAATATTTGTGTATTTGTTTATATATGCGTGTATCAAAGCATATGGAAATCACACACTGACTTAACAATAGAAATATTAATAGTGAGTTTATAATTTAGAAAGTCTTTTATTCATGTTATTATTTTAGCCAACTAAAAATAATTGTATTTATTTATTAGATACTAATTGAGCATCTCTATTTGCCATTTACTAAACTAGTTACTATGTAAGTCACAAAGACAAAGAGGGCATAGATGCTGAACTCTGCATTTTCAAAATTTCCTTGTGATAGAATTATTCACCTGCATATGCTGTGGCTAGGAGATGCTATGGTTTAGGCTTAAGAAGAAGAAAAGTGTGCTTACCACATGTGATATTGCTTGTGGCTTCAGATTAAGGAAAAGGAGAGAATTTATACCACAAATGGTGTTACCAATGACTCACACATAAAACAGATGGTAAATCAGCCAGAATGGTAATTAAAAAGAAAAACAGTAAAGACTTAACAATAAGATATTTATATGCACTAGAAATGTGCTCAGTGTATTATGACTTAGTGCCAGCTATGTGAGTGTCCAAGAAAACTATAGTTAGAAAGGGGAATGATCCATGAGCAATCACATGGAAGATAATTTGGTGGCATATCCAGGAGAATGTAAGCTGGTAAAATCAAGAACACTTATTGGTAACTGGAAGAAATGGTTATATGTGTGTCACAGTATGTATAATCTAAAATCATTTGTAAGAGCTGGGGATGCAGCAGAGTTTGTAGAGTGCTTGTCTAGCTTGCCCAAGGCCCAGGATAAGATCGCTAGCACCAAAAACAAAACAAAAACTAAAAGTATTTGTAACCTATATAAAACTAGGGGCTTATGTCTTTGAATATTATGTCAAATATATAGAAAAAATGTGTTGATCTCCCTAGAGAAAATAAAACATGAAACCTCCCAAAATAACAAGGCATATATAATTTATAAACCACTGCAACATTTCTTAAAACTCTCTTTCAATACTTAGCAAATGGGAGTCCTTCTGACTCTCCTTTGACTCGATCCCAACTCTTCCTGAAGATACCTATGCCTGTGGGTTGAATCTCTCACTCTTTGTTCCTCGCCTTCACATACAATTCCTTAAAACTTCTGGGTGTTGCTTGAGGTGATAAAAACTAAAGTTCTTTTTTTTTTCTTTTGGTTTTTGTCCTCCCCCGACCCAACCCACCTCAGGAACTCTGCTACTTTGCTTAGTTCATTACCTTTTCCAGAAAAACAAAAGTTCAAGACAGTATCAAAATGTCTCTACCACCAAGGGAGAAAGTATTTCAAGATTATTTGTCCCACTACTTACTAAACACAATTTTTGAACTAATTTCTCAAAATGCAGATTTTAAATAATGTATATTTAAAATGACTTTTTAAAAATTTTGGCCAAAATATTGATATGTACACATTCTGAATTGCAAGATTATTTGAATAACAAATATTACCATGTGTGTTAATGCAATATTTTTATTTTTGTTAATTGGCCATGATTTCTTTACATGCCATAATGAAAAGAGAATTGTTCTTTTTTTTTAATTGGTTGCTCAAGACAATACAATGATCTTGACATATCATACATTTGATTCAAATGGGATATGAATTCTTATTTTTCCATGTGTACAGATTGCAGGATCACATTGGTTATACATCCATGTGTATACATACAGCAATTCAAGGTCTGTTTTATTCTGCTACCCTTCTTATCCCCTCTCCCCTTCCCTCCCCTCCCATCATTTCTCTCTACCCAATCTACTGTAACACATTTCTCTCTATTTTTTTTTCTTCCCCCTCACACCATCATACATGTATTTTGTATAACTATGAGGGTCTCCTTCCATCTTCCATGCAACTCCCCTTCTCCCTCCATTCCCTCCCACCTCTCGTCCCTGCTTAGTGGTAATCTTATTCTCATGCTCTTCCTCCCTACTCTGCTTTGAGTCTCCCCCCTTATATCAAAGAAGACATTCAGCATTTGTTTTTTAGGGATTGGTTAACTTCACTTAGCATAATCTGCTCTAATGCCATCCATTTCCCTGCAAATGCCATGATTTTGTTATTTTTTAGTGCTGAGTAATATTACATTGTGTATAAATGCCACATTTTTAATCCATTCATCTATTGAAGGGCATCTAGGTTGGTTCCACAGTCTAGCTATTGTGAATTGTGCTGCTATGAACATTGAGGTCGCTGTGTCCCTGTAGTATACTCTTTTTAGGTCTTTTGGGTATAGTCAGAGAAGGGGAATAGCTGGGTCAAATGGTGGTTCCATTCCCAGTTTTCCAAGGAATCTCTATACTGCTTTTTAAATTGGCTGAACCAATTTGCAGTCCCACCACCAATGAACAAGTGTACCTTTTCCCCCCACATCCTCGCCAACACTTGTTATTGTTTGATTTCATAATGGCTGCAGTTCTTACTGGAGTGAGATGGTATCTTAGAGTGTTTTTAATTTGCATTTCTCTGATTGCTAGAGATGGTGAGCATTTTTTCCTGTAATTGTTTATTGATTGTATATCCTCCTCTGAGAAGTGTCTGTTCAGATCCTTGGCCCATTTGTTGATTGGGTTATTTGTTTTTTTGTTGTTTAATATTTTGAGTTCTTTGTATACTCTGGAGATTAGAGCTCTATCTGAAGTGTGAGGGGTAAAAATTGGTTCCCAGGATTTAGGCTCCCTATTTACCTCACTTATTATTTCTCTTGCTGAGAAAAAACTTTTTAATTAGAATACCTCCCATTTGTTGATTCTTGATTTTAACTCTTGTGCTATAGGTGTCCTATTAAGGAATTTGGAGTCCGACCCCAGGAAATGGAGATTAGGGCCAACTTTTTCTTCTGTTAGACACAGAGTCTCTGGTTTGATTCCTAGCTCCTTGATCCATTTGAGTTAACTTTTGTGCATGGTAAGAGAAAGGGATTCAATTTCATTTTGTTGCATATGGATTTCCAGTTCTCCCAGCACCATTTGCTGAAGATGCTATCCTTTCTCCATTGCATGCTTTTAGCAACTTTTTCTAATATAAGATAGTTATAATTTTGTGGATTGGTCTCTGTGTCCTCTATCCTGTACCATTGATCTACCCACATGTTTTGGTACTAGTACCATGCTGTTTTTGTTACTATTGCTCAGTAGTATAGTTTAAAATCTGGTATCTCTATACCATCTGTTTCACTCTTCCTGTTTAAAATTGCTTTAGCTATTCTAGGTCTTTTATTTTTCCAGATGAATTTCATGATTGCTTTTTTCTATTTCTGTGAAGAATGCCATTGGGATTTTGATCGGCACTGCATTAAACCTATAGAGTACTTTTGGTAATATGGTCATTTTAATGATATTAATTCTGCCTATCCATGAACAAGTTATATCTTTCCATCTTCTAAGGTCTTCTTTTAGTTATCTCTTTAGGGTTCTGAAGTTTTCATTGTATAGGTCTTTCACCTCTTTTGTTAGGTTGATTCCCAAGTTTTTTTTTTTTTTTTTTTGAGGATATTTTGAATGGGGTGGTTGTCTTCATTTCCATTTCAAAGGATTTGTCTCTGATATACAGGAATGCCTTTGATCTATAGGTGTTGATTTTATATCCTGCCACTTTGCTGAATTCATTTACTAATTCTAGAAGTTTCCTGGTAGAACCTTTTTGGTCTTCCAGGTATAGGATCATGTCGTCTGCAAATAGTGCTAATTTAAGTTCTTCTTTTCCTATCTTTATGCCTTTAATTTCTTTCATCTGTCTAATTGCTCTGGCAAGTGTTTCGAGAACTATGTTGAATAGAAGTGGTGAGAGAGGGTATCCCTGTCTTGTTCCAGATCTTAGAGGGAATGCCTTCAATTTTTCTCCATTTAGAACAATGCTTGCCTGAGGCTTAGCATAAATAGCTTTTACAATGTTGAGTTAAGTTCCTGTTATCCCTAGTTTTTCTAGTGTTTTGAACATAAAGGGATGCTGTAATTTGTCCAATGCTTTTTCTCTGCCTATCAAGATGATCATATGGTTCTTATCTTTAAGTCTATTGATGTGGTGAATTACATTTATTGATTTCCATATATTGAACCAGCTTTGCATCCCAGGATGAATCCTACTTGATCATGATGAACGATCTTTTTGATATGTTTTTGTATCCAATTTGCCATAATTTTATTGAGGATTTTTGCATCTATGTTCATTAGAGATATTGGTCTGTAGTTTTCTTTCTTTGAAGTGTCTTTGTCTGGTTTCGGAATCAGGGTGATGTTGGCCACGTAGAATGAGTAGAATGAATTTGGAAGTACTCCCTCATTTTCTATTTCCTGAAATAGCTTGAAAAGTATCGGTATTAGTTCTTCTTTAAAGGTTTTGTAAAACTCTGCTCTATACCCATCCGGTCCTGGGCTTTTCTTGGTTGGTAGTCTCTTGATGGCTTCTATTTCTTCAATTGATATCGGTCTGTTTAAGTTGTGTATATCCTCCTGACTCAATCTGGGCAGATCATAAGACTTAAGAAATTTTCTATGCCTTCACTATCTTCTATTTCATTGGAGTATAAGGTTTCAAAAAAATTTCTAATTGTCTTATGTATTTCTGTAGTGTCTGTTGTGATATTGCCTTTTTCATCCTGTATGCTAGTAATTTGAGTTCTCTCTCTTCTTCTCTTCCTTAGCATGGCTAAGGGTCTGTTGATCTTATTTATTTTTTCAAAGAACCAACTTTTAGTTTTATCAATTTTTTCAATTGTTTCTTTTGTTTCAATTTCATTAATTTCAGTTCTGATTTTAATTATTTCTTGCCTTCTACTACCTTTGCTGTTGTTTTGCTCTTCTTTTTGATAATTGTTCTTAACATATAAGTGATGCTTTCTTATTATTCTTACCAGATCAAATGATACCTCAGAAGGGTCCTCAAATTATTCAAGACTGGGAAATATTGGAGAATTAAGTTTTCATTATCACTCTGGATGTTTTTAAAAGTTAAAAATGACCAGCCTATTGGGCTAGGATACAGCTCAGTTGGTAGAGTGTTTGCCTCACATGTACAAGGCCCTGGATTCAATACCTAAAACCACAAAATAAATAAATAGAATACAATAGAAAAGTGCCTGGACTATTGATTTAAACTTGGATATTAAAATGTTTAGTGTCACTTGCATATTATTTCCTCATAAGAGAAAAATAACTAGGATAATTAAGATATTGTATATGAGTGCATGTATGTATAAGTACAATGTCCATATATATTAGTGTTAGCTCAGTCTTCCATTCTACTTGATATAAAATGTCTTCCAATAACTTGACCTTCTCATCTATCTTCCCCCCCCAAATCCTATCCAAGTGATCTTTTTGCTTTAATGTGTCCTAGTTCTTATTTAAATGATTTTATTCTGATTCTTTCTTTCCTCTTATGAATTGTTATTCTACTTGTTTAAAATAAACATCACCACCTTTATCTCCCCAAAATAAAAAAAAAATCAGAACAAAAACTGAAAGTATTTCTAAGTATAATAGAGACATACTTTACAAAAATTTCTCTTCCTCCTTTGTTATCATTCAGCATCTGTGACATCTTTTGAATGGCATCTGATTTGGATGATAATCACAAATATGTCAGAAAATAGAATTTGCCTCTTGACTTTATCAAGCACCCGTCCTAAAGTTCACTCCACTTTAATTGACCTCCCTCAAGCAAGGAACTACTGACTCAGAACTGTATGCATAGTTAAGTTTATTGATTTAACAAGATTGGTTGTCTGGTTTGTTGCACCTGACAGCAGATTAGAAGCTTTCCTGATAGCTTAACACATTGAGCTATAATAAAGAAGTAGGAGATAAGAGGTGGATCACCAATCAGAGATTACACTGTGTGCTGCAAACATTGTTAGATATCTTAAAAGTGCTTGAAAATATCTCTGATGATATCACTCTGTAGATGCTGATAACAAATTAATGTTAATAATCATAATTAAGAGTTATAAATATAGGGTATTTGTATCATAAGTATCTTGCTTAGGTCTTTTCAGCATTTTATTTAGAAGTGCATAAAATGTATTCACAAAAACAGAATTATAAAATTATGTAGAGTTCTTGAGTTGGTTATAATGTAACTGAATGCAGTAATTTCTTCTTTATCATTTCTGGCATCCTATTTTTTACTTGAACACTTCATAAGTCAGTTTATTTCATTGTTAGGCAGGTTCAAATTAACAAAATTTTTCTTCATACTAAACCTAAACTTAGCTCTCTCTAGTATAAAATAGTTAATTCTAGATCATTATACCGAAACAGTTCTGAAAATGCATGATATCTCTTTTAAATAGCATTTTTAACTTTTAAAATGCATTACCATTTTATTTATTTATTTTTTAGTTTTAGGTGGAAACAATATCTTTATTTTGTTTTTATGTGGTGCTGAAAATTGAACCCAGTACCTCATGCATGCTAGGTGAGCACTTTACCACTGAGCCACAACCCTAGTCCCAAAACACATTATCTTAAAGAAACACATTCTTTAATAGAATTTATTATCTTCCATAATAATTATTCCATATATCTTTAATTGTTCATATTACATAATGTCCAGATTCATTTAATTGTACTAGTTTCTTCTTTCTATATGTTAGGATCCTCATGTTAGGATCCCCTTTATAAATATAGTAGATCTGGCCTCAAATATTAGTGACTACACCTTCATCTGATTAATTCAGACATATATATATATATATATATATATATACACACACACACACACACACACACACACACACACATTGTTCAGATTCACTTGATTCTATTCACTTAATTTTATCAAATATATAGATTTTATATTGGAATATAATTCTTTTATACATTCATATGATATATTTTATATATTCATATGTATCATAGCATATATTTTTATGATAGAAGCTATATTTTACTGATTTTTGAAGCACTTGACATATGGTAGGCCCTTAAAAATACTATTGGATGAATGTTTGCATAAATGAAATGTCTAAGAATAGGTTAGCTTATTTCGGTAGTGTATATCTTTATTACTTTTTTATCTTGCACACAATATTTTAAAAGCAGTTTTCAAATGATTTTAACTTAAATATGTTCTTGCTGAATCAAACTTCAGAAATTTATGTTGCACAAAAATACAAGTCTACATTTATTCTTAAAACTTGTGAGCTTGCAAAATTATTGAGATTATATTAAATCTTAACTCAGTCACCAATTTTATAAAAACTCTTGTCAGTTGGTATTTTTAGTTAGGTAAAGAGGTTTATCACCAATTCCATATTAACTTTTAAGTTTAAAATTTGGGAATAATGGTTTTGTAACTTTTGTGTTGTTTCCAAAAAATGATTGAAGGATCCTAAACACTAAGAATGAATTTTCCACATATATGCCCTATTCACTCCACAAGCATAGGCCACACAAGTTGAAGTATTTAATTTTATGATTTGTATCTTAAATGTTTATTTTCAGGAAAAGAATGTTCATTTGATATATGCCATAAATAATACATAATTAACACCATAAATAGATTAGAATATTTTAAATACAATGTGAATGCAAGAATGATTTATTCACTAAAAGGTATAGATAGCTTGGAAAGATTAAAATTATACTTGCTTAATTAATCTATAAAGTTTCTATTCAACTTTATTCCTCAGAATCTGAAAAAGTATAGTAATTGTGAGCAATTACTGCCACTTGTTTCTTGTTAAAACGCTGTAGATTTGAAAGATGTTTGGAACTAATTTTGAAAATATGTGGGAGAATGAATAGATTGCTATTTACTAGTAAGTGAAATTCGGTATTCTAGTTTAATAAACTTTTCATACTGTGTGAAAGAAAGATAGCTCTGTGCTCAACTCTGTCCTACTATGGAAAGGTGTAAATTAATCATGCTCCCTTTAATGCCTTCCTTCTTATCCCAATCTATATACTTAGTTCTGGTATAATGCTATCAATGCAGTTCTTTGAGACTATTAACTAAAGTCTTAATATCAAACACTTAATGAAACCTACTTTGAGAGACTGTTGTAAATGTTAGTTCAGTCTTCAAACATAGAGAAAATAGACCACGAATTGTCTTTTAAAATACCCTCAAGAAAATTTTTCCCTGAAATCAGAGGACATGAAAGGTTTCCTGGGAAACCATAAAGGCTCCATACTGATTTGACCAGGTTGTCTGTTATCCAATGACCTCTCCCTAATTGGGGGAGGACCTGAGAACAAAGAAGGAAGAAGGGGAACATCTGGACCAGATGAGAGAGAAGCAAAGAGACAAAGCCATTGAAAACAGAATTGGAAACCCTTAAAACAGACCGTATCTATTTTCAGACTAATCTTCATTCTTTGTAGAAGTCCTTTTGGTGTCTAACCTAGAGACAAAAATATTTCCACCTTCTTGCATCATCTCTTTTCTTCCATGCACTGTTAAGACAATAGCAGTTATAAAAGCTTTGGTTCTCTAATATATCCACAACCTCCCTTCAGTTTTTTTTTTCTCATGTTGTGATTTTACAGAGTATCATTATCTGACAAAGACATGACCACCCATCCACACAATCATAAATTATCTACCATCTGCTAGAGTTTTAAGATCCTGGACACCTATATCTGTCTTCAACATTTGACTTGTCAAAATAAGCCTTTTAGAAATAGCTGCATTTAATTGAAGGAAAATTATAAAATTCAAAATTTCTTGTGTATAATAGTGACTATGTGATATGCTTAATGAAAAAAATAGATGGAAAACTTATTTCATTTTGGTTAAATACAAATTCTAATTATTTGGTATTATTATGAAATTTAATTTGTGTATTAATTCATTTTGGAATTCTGAATTCCATTATTGAGACCTTCCTTAACATTTCAGAAAATATTATTTAAAAAATCTTCCTTTACCTACAAATCTTAGGCCATGATATATAAAAAAAATGACATCTGATATACTAGTGCTATTGTTCTTATTATTTCCTCTATGGATACTATTTCCTTTATATATTAAAAAAATATATATATATATATTTTGATCTCCTACAACATGATGAGCATTATGTGTAACTATATGGAAAATAGAAAGATGCAAACAGTTCTTCTTTTCATGGATCTTCAAATAAAACAAAAAGAATTTGATGTGTTCCAAAATAAAAAAAATTTAGATCATACATTGTATAAAACATCAAAAGTTTCTAAGCAATTTTATATTGAAATGGAAAACGCTTATAAAGAAAGATATTTCTGAATCACATTGCAAAGTCTAATTATAATTTAAATTAAGAGAGTGTAGGAACAAATACATTTATCAATTATAATTCAATTTTCCCATTGCCAAAGATATGAGAAATGGATAATTACGAAAATAAAAAAAGAAAATTTGGCTTGAGATTATATGTATTTTAATATTTCTCAAAATACAGGTGGATATTACAGTTAAGTCTGTAGGAAATGAGCAAATACAATGAAGAACATTTTCTCAGATAAATACCCATTACACAAGGACATTTTCCCCACTCTCAAAACACGTAAGGATTTAATTTCAGGTTTCAGGTTGATCATAGTGGGAGTTATGAAAAACAAAAAAAAAGAAAGACAAACAAACAAAACTCCCTTCACCTAGAAAACTTAAGCTATGGTATTTTTAAAAATGACATCTGATAAGTCAATTCCGAACCAAAGGCTGAACATACTCTCTGATATGCAGATGCTGACTCACAATAGGGTGGGGGTGGGGAGAAAGGGGGAGCATGGGAATGGGAAAGACGTTAGAATGAATCTGAAATAACTATCTTATGTTCATATATAAGTGGGTACACAACGTGTGTAACTCCACATTATGTCCAACCACAAGAATGGGAAGTTATCTTCCATGTATGTGTGATATGTCAAAATACATTCTTTTTTTATTGATTTTAAAAAAATAAATAACAATGAAATGCATTACAACTCTTATTACACATATACAGCACAACTTTTCATATCTGGTTATGTATAAAGACAGGGTTATGTCTGGTTATGTATGAAGACAGGGATTGGTGTCAAAATATATTATACAGTCATGTATAACTAAAAAGAACAAGGGGCTGGAGATGTGGCTCAAGCGGTAGCGCGCTCGCCTGGCATACTTGCAGCCTGGGTTCGATCCTCAGTACCACATACAAACAAAGATGTTGTGTCCACCGAAAACTAAAATATATATATATATATATTTAAAAATTCTCTCTCTCTAAAAAAAAGGAAGAAATAAAAAATATATGACATTTGAGATATAGTATTGTAAATAAAACATTTGATATATTTATTCTAAAGTAGAGATGGAAAGTTTAGCACACTAATTAGTGTAAGAAATAAAATATAAAGAAATTTTATTAAACAATATCTAATGGCATCAGAAAGGGAACTTGACCAAAGCATTTTAAAGTTTTCCCATGAATTAGAAATTTAAGATATATCCTGTAGATACACATAATGTACAATACTAATAAAAAACAAACAAACAAACAAAACATGAATGTTCTCTTAAGGGGTTGAGCAGACAGGAAAGAGGAAAAGGGCATCCCTGAGGGAGATGGACCTAATAGATTCTCTCTCAGCACCAGCATGTATATGCCAGGAACCCACCTGATCTATGTGTGTGTGTGTGTGTGTGTGTGTGTGTGTGTGTGAGAGAGAGAGAGAGAGAGAGAGACAGAGAGACAGAGAGACAGAGAGACAGAGAGAGACAGAGAGAGAGAGATTACATCCACTGAGCTGTCTGGTGGTAGAGAGGCCTACTGAAGCAACAACCCAAAATGAAAGAGTTAAGCCTTTAACCTCTATTGGCAGTGGAATAAGCAAGAGGCAGAAACCAAGGAAATCTGTTCCATTTTGCTCCAAGGCAAGCACATTAGTGAAGGACCAGGTGGAAGAGCACAGGTATCAGGTTTTCTCACTGTTGGTAAGGCCTAAACAAAAGACTCTGGTAGTTATATGGACCCTGAAATCAAAAGGAGGGGGAGGGGAGAAGCTAGAAGTAGAAAATGAGTGGGTACTAAGTGAAAATAGGGGAAACTTGAAGATCTTCCCTCCTCCTCCATAAGCAGGCCCCCAAAGATGGTCCTGAAGTAGTAGGAACAAGACTTCCAAGACCTAGAAAAGAAGGAACACAGTGTTAGGAATATAAATGTGTGTGAGAGTGGCTAGCCAGAGAGCCTGGGGCTCTGACTGCAAAGCCCCTGAGCACTACCCATGCACAAATGTCACCCTGAAGGGCACCTTCCTCCATGAGGCCCACCACACAAAGCCTTTTGAATAACCAATGTCAGGCCTGAAAAAGTCATAGGTAGATTTTGAAAGAGCATCTGGATTCCTCACTATGTCCTGCAGTGAGGGAGAGAACCTACTTCCATGAAGTTATCTATGTTAGGGCCTCTCCATGGACACTTTAACTCAAATATATGCCGTCTGCCTTTTTAGTGAAAGTCAGGTTGCCCAAAATCTCAAGTTTCTTGTTTTAAATAGATACACACACACACACACACACACACACACACACACAGTGCACATAATGAAAACTTACACACACTCCATCTCATGCTCTTTCCTCCTGTCTGCTTTTCCTATCTCTATTCTCAAAGTACAGGGATTTAATAGGAATAAAAAATTAATAAAATTACTTTTGATGGAAGCATATGCCCTGTTCATAAGATTCATTTCAATCCTGATTGTCTTCTAGATAAATGCTCTATTAAAACAAGAAGTGAAAAGGTCCTAATTAGTTGAGAAGATTCCCATTCTAAAGCCAATATTGTGACCACCAACTTTTTATGTTAGCACATCAAAGAAAAGAGTTTATCTTCCTGAATGAAAATTTGGTGGTATGTGTTTGGATGAGTTGAGAGAGACATTGAATCACATGTCCATTAAGCGGCTACATCAGTGCTACAGGGCTATGTAAAGAGAACTTGAAGTAGGTTGCCCTCAGTCATTAGACATGAAAAAAAAATAATTAAAATACATGCAATGGAAATTGACATCAACTGGAAATGAAGGCCTAAAGGGGAAAAGATTCTCACATGGCTCACTGAGTTAACAGAAGAAATGACACCATGATAACAAAAACAGAAACAAAAGGAGGTGTTTATCTAATGAAAGACACATTTTACAATGTTATATGTTACATTTGTGGTACTGGCAAAATGTCAGTTGATATCTGAATGTTGTTAAAAATTTGGAATTGTCAGTTGATAGTAACTGCAAGAATATTATAATTAAAGCTGTTGTTAAAGATAAAAAAACTCTAGAGATCTGTTGCAACATTGTGCTTATAGATGACAATGCCATACACTTAAATTTGTTAAGAGAGTCAAGTTTATGTTATGTGGGCTTCATTAAGTTAAATCCACAATAAACATAACAAGGATATTATAAAAAGATGCAGAAAAGTAAAAATAACGACATAAAAGACATCCATTTATTACTAGAAGATGAATCAAATGTTGTTTTACATTTTTACTTCTCAGGATTTTTAAGGGTGGTACATATGAATACTTCTCCCTATTTCTCCTGCATCGAACTCCCCAAACTGTCAAGCAGTTGATATGTAACAATCCTGCCCATGTATTTTATACCTTTAGTACAAATGTAAGTATGGAAAATAATAATTGATACCTTTACTATTTAATATTTGCAAATATACAATATTTTCTTTATTATTTTGAAAAGTTATGTTTTACTCAAAATAAGTATGGTGTTAGTTTCCCAAAATGTGTAGATTTTGCATGAGTTTTTAAGTTGGATTGCTGTGTAAACTTCTTGAACTTCATATACTTCAACTGTTTATCCTACCTGACATAGATGGATATTTAGGTTATTTTCCTTTTTGTTGTCATTTATTGTTAAAAATGTCCACAACTGTCCACAAGTATCTACATAAAAGTTAAATTGATGATTTTGTATTTTATCAATGCTGTTCACATATAAATGTTAACAAATTGCCCTTTAAAATATATGACCAAAATTTATTGCTCTGTTATCAACATGTGAGAGTACACAACTCCCTTCCGTTAACAAAACTCCAAGAGTAGAGGGCACTTAGACAAAAGAAAGAAACGAACTGTACCAATTGGTAGTAGCCAGATTCATTCAGGAGTATAAGAATATAGAAATGAAGTGTCTCCTGAAAATTTCAGTGTTGGAAACATGATTGAATGTAGCAATATTCAGAGGTGAAACAATTAGATTATGGGAGCTCTAATCTCATCAGTGGATTAATCCCTTTAATAATTTGAAAGGACTACTGAATGGTAACTGTAGACAACTAGAGCATGGCTAGAAGAGTTAGTTCCTGGAGACTCTTGATTTAGTTGCTGACATATAAACTTGAGTACAAGAACATCACAGTTACCTTTATGCTCCTATGTCCTGGAAAGGTAACTGTGACCCAACTGATAATTTCTGACAACTAAATAATTCCATCTGCTCTTTTCTATTCAGGGATCCATAAAAATCAGACAGCACAGTACTATAGCAGCATCTCTCATCTTTATTCCCTGCCTCAAGAAAACAGCCACCTCCAAGTTTTCAAGTACCTTTCTGGTCTTTCACTAAAGCACAAATATTTCTTTCCAGGGAAGTTCTGCACCTCAGACTCATTAACTGGAGGCTCACTTTTGAGTCTAAGCTTCAATTAACTAACCAGACAAGCTCTCAGAGTCATTTGCTCAGGCTTACACATGAAAACTCAAGTCCCAGCTGATTACAGACCTCATCTTGTATTTAATCTTCCAGCCTTTACGATCCTTCCCATGCTAGAATCCTGTTGAAATAAGCTATCTGGCTTCTCTGCCTCCTCTTAAAACTGACATTAGAGTTTTTACTCTGGGTGTTGGTGGGATTAACATTCATTAGGGGTCCTGAGGCAAAGAGGATTATGGAATAGTGTTTCTAGTAGAATGAGCAAACACTGTTCCTGATGAAGCCCTGGAAAATCTTATGTTGTGTACAGCCATGTATGGTCAGCAAGACTCTGACCCACCCTGCCAGGTGGCACCACTAGTAGACCCTTTAGCCACATCCCCAGCTAAAGGAGTCATCAAGCTTCACACATGTCCCCAAGAGTGATATCTGAGGAAACTCAGCTGACTCTTAAGAGTAGATAGGAATGAGGTCAGTTTTAATCAACTCAATATTAAACACCTGGCAGGAGAATATAGCCTAAGCAAAGTCCTACATGGACATTTAAAAGAAAAAGCAATCATTTTTTTTTAAAAATATAACTTAAGATATATACTTATCAGCCCTACCAAAACTAAGTAAAGGTGGAGGCTATAAAGGAAGGGTTCCTGTGGGGGAGTGCCTAATAATAATTATCACAAAGAACTTTAGAGAGTCACAGGTGTGTCCTGAGTCAATTTGATCTCATAGACTTACAAGCCTCTCTAATCTCCTACATAGATAAACTCGACCTGTTTATCACTGGAATGATAAATTACTGTCTTCATGTTTTTCAGAGACTGGTTGGAATACTGATTGCTTTTGTACTAAGTATTTACAAAAATTAATGCTTTGCTGTCTTATTTATTGTTGACTTCGTATATCTCCTCAGTCTCAGGGAGAACAGGATTACCTTTCTTCCCCATCCTAGGAAGAATTATTTGTCTATCCTTGAAAACACACCCACCACAGGAACAAAATAATTAAGACTTTGAAGATGGCACCAGAAGATCTCAGAAAGGACTCTCTCCCAAATTAACAAGTGAATTACAACTTCAAACAGAACACTTGGAATGTCGCCTTTGAATCACCTCTTTAAAAGACCCTGTTCCCCTTGATGGGCAGAATCACAGCCTTTGGGAAAGGAGTACCCTGTGCTTCTCCTTTCCTATGAAAGCAATAAATCTTTGTTTTCCTTTTTATTTTTATTTATTTTTTTTTGGGGGGGGGTGGTACCAGGGATTGAACTCAGGAGCACTCGACGGGTAAGCCACATCCCCAGCCCTTTATTGTATTTTATTTAGAGGCAGGGTCTCACTGAATTGCTTAGGGACTCACTTTTGCTGAGGCTGGCTTTGAACTTGTGATCCTCCTGCCTCAGCCTCGGGAGCTGCTATGATTACAGGTGCACGCCACTGCGTCCAGCCCTTCTTTTTACTTTTTCTAAAGAAAAAAAAAAAATCCTCACAATGTTACGTTGCTATGGAATCCATTTTAAATATAAGCTTAACTTTCTTATGCTAGAAGTAGTGCTTAATCACTCTTTACACAGTTCCCAGTTCTACACTACACTCAAATGACTGTAGCCCCTGACAAGGATAAGAACTTGAAGGCATCCCTGTACCCAGCAGACTAGGTTCCTTGCATTCCCAATACTTCCTTGAAATTGACCCTTAGGTATTTGCTTACAAATTTAAAAAGACCCATATTCCATAGTCTTACGTATAATGCTAGTAGCCAAACTCTTTTTTTCCCTGACTAAATCTTTATTTCTGTCTTGAATGACTCTGGATGATGACTGCCCTCAATATGATACCCTCTTTGCCCAGGATCTATAAGTCAAATCCTTGTACTTATTTCTTGCTGTGGTGGTGTATGGAATTTGTACCTTTCATCTGAAGAGCTAGGGGCTGCTCCAAGCCAGATTTTCACAAAGACTTGGAAGGAACGCAGGTCAGATTCTTAGTACCCTAGTTAGACCTTAGGCCATCTGCCAGGTAAGAGAAGTGTCTTGTGAAAGACACACTGTGTACACTCCCACAGCCAGCAACCTTTGGTTGGCTGTTAGGGAAGCATTATTAGCCACTCTGGTATTGAAAACCCCAATATAGGGGCTGGGGCTGTAGTTCAGCGGCACAGTGCTTGCCTAAAATGGCTGAGGCACTGGGTTCAATCCTCAGCACCACATAAAAATAAATAAATAAAATAAAGGCATTCTGTCCATCTCCAACTACAAAAAATAAATAAATAAAATAAAAAACAATATAGCTGAGGGTGCTTAAAACACTGGAGTGAGCTAATTTCTTCAAAAAGGAAGTAGAGATTGGTTCTAGATCATTGGATTTTTCAAGCTAATGTGTAGATTATGTTTAGAGTACTTCTGTCCAAATGTATCAATTGTAAGTCTCAAGATCCTCGTCCTTAAAATCAATATTTTTAACCTTATCATATGAACTTTGGTGAGGTTGGGTTTTTAAATGGAATTACATCTGTGCTATACTCAATGTGAGATTTGGAACTTCTTCAGTCATGTCTATTTACCTATTTCAAGAAAAGAATAAGTTTATTTTTGTTTGTTTCTATTTTCTAATATTGGCATGGAAGTTTTCTTGTTTTCTACGATTGTCTTAAATTGTGAGTTTAAAGATTAAAATTAGTTTTAAATTTGTTTAAGATTTCTAACTGTCAGAAAGGGTTAGGAATACCCTATAGTCTTAATAACAGTTTTGGTGTTACTGTAAATAATTCTACCTTAACCAGGTATAGCTTTGTTGTGAGGTGTGAAACCATTGGTGATAATGTTAGTAACTGATTTTACTTGTCAATGGTTACTAGTGAGCTATTTTTTCCAACCAAGGAACTCACAGTGGGTTCATAAAATATGTGAACAACCAATGTCAATGTTATTCGGGGTGGGGGGGTTCTTCTGATTCTAACCCCTTTACTAGTCAATGGTCCAGCAAGAAACAACTTTAAGTAGGCTGAATGAGGTTCCTTTAATGAAGAGACTACCTAGACAGGTTACAGATATCAGCAAGAAATTTTAAGGCTCCCAGTGACCAGTGGAAAGCTCTTACCATCCTAGGCCTGCAGGGGCAATGGGTAGACATAATGTTGTTTAAGCAACAGCATTGGTATTAATAACTGGAATCATGGTGGAGATGCAATACGACAGGAACTATTTTTGTAGGAGGTGGAGCTCCTCCAGATATTATGCCACCTAGCATTGAAAATGTGAAGAAGAATTAGCCCACAGCATTTCTTTTTGCTGGTGACTTTTACTCATCAAATTTAACTGGATGTTAATCAGCAAAAAGCCCAGAAGTTGCAACTCATAAGTTCTGCTTCCTGGATTACAGAGTAGGATACAGAACAGCAGAAAAAGGATCCAGTTGGGGAAGTAGTATGAATGGAATTAATGAATTAATGACAAAATGCACAATAGTAATTCACTATATTTGAAAACTTTCTTTCTTTCTTTCTTTTTTTTTTTTTTTTTTTTTTGTACTGGGGTTTGAACTTAGGGGCACATAACCACTGAACCACATCCAAGTCCTTTTAAAAAATATTTTATTTGGAGACAAAGTCTAGTTAAGTTTCTTAGGGACTCATTAAGTTGCAGAGGCTGGCTTTGAACTCCAGATCCTCCTGCCTCAGTCCCAAGCCACTGGGATTCTAGGTGAGCACCACAGAGCCCAGCTGAACAATTTCTTGAAATAATAATGCAGTCACTTTTGCATCCCAGTTAGCCTGTTTACTTCTTGTTGTGTCTTCCATCTTGGGTGGTATTAGTGTACATGTGCATGGTTGTTGAGTGAGATAAATAGAACTCTGTCAGCATGTCATAGTTATGACCTAATGTCTTAGTCATAATTCTTGGAGATATCTCAGAGTGATTTGATGCTCTGCACTAATTTGGGAAGATTTCTTTCTATTCATTTCTTGCTATTTGACTGTCACTCTAGAATTTTTGACATTGCATTTCTAAGTTAGTCCATTTTCACACTTCTTTGAATATCATTTTCATTTTCCTGAAATATATTTTCACATTTTTAAAAATCAAGAATTCATAAGATGCAACATTCTTAAGAATATGTGTATAAAAGAGTCTTGATTTTGCTGGAAAATTAGAATTATCTGTTTAGATATAATGCTAGAATTAAAGCTATTTTATTTCACACTTGGAGGGACCACTCCAGTTTCTCATGGCCATCTGTGTTACCAATCAAAGGTCAGATGTCAATCAGATTCTCAATGTTATGCAGGTAAAAGTTATTGTTTTCTCTTTATAAGAATTTGTGATTCTATCTTTATCATTGGTGCCAAAAATATCATCTGTCTGTATCTATGTCTGCTTCTTTTCTCATATATATTTCTTTGCTTTTGTTTTCCAACAACTTTAAAACTCCTGTCTTATGGAATCAATGATTTTCTTGCATTATTTTTTGATTAATTGGATGAAAATAATAAAATAGCTTTAAGGGTGAACAACCAGTGATATTACAGAAGTATTTTTTCCCATTAGAGTTCTAAAATTTTATTGATATTGTAACCTCTGAATTTAGATTCTGTTTTTAACTTTTTGTTATGTTTTCCTTTCTTCTTTTTTCAATTAGAGCATTATAATTATGCATAGTAGTTGAATTCATTTTGACAAAATAAGAAAAGCGTGGAATTTGTTTTCAGTCCCTGTTCCCCACCACTTCCTCAACTCTCCTCCTGTCCCGATTCTCCTTTCTCTACTCTATTGAACTTCCTTTCACCTGTTTATATATTTTTATTGGTACTTTCTACATATACAGAAAGGCATAATTTCCTATGATATATTCATATATGCATATAATGTGATTTTGTTAAATTAATTCTATATTTACCCCATTTTTTCATCACTTCTTCTCTCACCCTGGATCTCAAATCCCTTCCCCACTTCCCCAAACCACACACCTATTTTGGTTTCTGACTTCCACATATGAGAGAAAATATTCAATCCTTGATGCTTTGAGTCTGGCTTATTTCACTTAGCATGATGTTCTCCATTTCTGTCCATTGACCAGAAAATGTCATATTTTCATTCTTCTTTATGGTTGAGTAAAATTCAGTTGTACATGTACATCACTTTCCTTGATCTGTGTATCTATTAGTGAGCACTTGGGCTCATTTCATAATTTTGCTATTGTGAATTGTGCTTCTATGAACAAGAAAGTAACTGTATCACTATAGTATGGTGATTTTAATTCTTTTGGATAAATACCAAGGAGTGGGAGACCTGTTTCATATATGGTTCCATTCCTAGTTTTTTGAGGAATCTCCACACTGCTTTCCAGAGTGATTGAACTAATTTTCAGTACCAAAAAGAACAAAAAACAAACAAACAAACAAAAAACAATGCATAAGTGGACTTTTTCCCTGACATCCTTACCAACACTTTTTATTAGTTGTGTTCTTGAGAAATGGCATTCAGACTGGTGTAAAGGATCTTTTCTATTTCTATTGAGTTGATTAAATGATCCTTGTCCTTATTGCTATTGAAGTGGTGAGTTTTTATTGATTTGCAAAAGTTCTACCAAACTTGCATACCTGGGAAGAAATCCACTCAGGGTCTATTATCTTCTTAATGTATTTTTTAATGTATTTTGATAAAAGCTTATTAGGTATTTTCACACTTATGTTCATCAGAGGTATTGGTCTAAAGTTTTTTTTTTCCTTGATATGTGTTTGTCTTCTTTTGGTATTAGGTTTTTATCCTGGCTTCATAGAGTATATTTGGCAGTGTTTCCTCCCTTTCAATTTCATGGAATAAATTGAGAAAGATTGATGGTAGTTTTTCTTTAACGTTTGATAAAATTCAGCTGAGAATCCATCTGGTCTTGGTCTTTCCTTGCACAGGAAGACTTTTTATAGCTGCTTCAATCTCATTACTTGATGTTGATCTGTTTAGGTTTTTTATATTTTTCTTGTTCAATATGGTTAGGTCATATGTGTCTAACAATCTGTCAGTGTCTTCTAAATTTTACAGTTTATTGGAGTTTAAATTTTCAAAATAGTTTCTAATGATTTTATGGGTTTTAGAAGTGTGTGTGTTGGTATCTCCTTTTCATCTCTAATTTTGTTGCTTTGAGTTTTCTCTTTTGGTTAGTTTGGCTAAGGGTTTATCAATCTTATTTATGTTTTTAAAGAATCAACTTTTATTGCATTGATCCTGTGTATTTTTTTAATTCTCAAAAATTATTTCTAAATTTCCTTCCATTATGATCTAATAGAATGCATGGGATTATATTGTTATTTTGTATCATATAAGACTTATTTTGTGACCTAGAATATGGTCTTTTTAAAAAATGTTCCATGAGCTGCTGAAAGGAATGTAATATCAGCTGTTTGGACATGAAATATTCAGTGGATGTTTAATATTTAAAATATTTAGGAAGAAATATTTTATTGATTTTATGTGTGGTAACCTGTCTATTGGTGATTAGGGTATGTTAAAATCACTCAGTAGTATTGTATTGCGGTTTATCTGAAATTTAATGCCAAGAAGTATTTTCTTTTTTTTTTATAACTAGGTATACAGAAGAAAAGCTTCACTGTGTAAGCCAATGCTGACCTGCAATTATTTTATTTTAGAGCTTGGAATATCTCTTTCCAGGCCCTCTTTGCTTTGAGGATCTCAGTTGCCATGTCATAAGTGAGTCTTATTGGCTTGCATCTTAATATGACCTAATGTTTTCTCATTCAGTTTTTAGTATTCTCTCTTTATTTTTTATGTTAGGCATTTTGATTATGATGTGTCTTGGAGAGATTCTGTTCTGAGTTTGTCTCGGGGGGATCCTATGTGCCTCCTGAATGTGAATGTCTATCTCATTTCTGATATGTGGAGAGCTTTCTGCAATGAAAATGTTCCTAATGCCATTAGCCTATATCTCAACATTGTATTCTATTTAAATAACTTAGATTTGTTATTTTGATGCTGTAGCACAGTTCTTGTATATTTTGATAATAGTTTTTTATTTCTTTTTACTTTATTGCATACTAAATATTCAAGTTTATACACTTAGTCTTCAAGTCCTGAAGTTGTATCTTCAAGACCTAGAGTTCTATTTTCTATGAAATCTAAAATGTTGGTGATGTTTTCAAGTGATTTTTCTAAAATTTCATTTATTTTTATGTGGTAGTTAGTATTGAATCCAGTACTTCACAAGGAAAGCCCAAGACCAGATAGATTCTCAGCTATGCTCAACAAGCATTGACTCAGCCAGCACTCTACTGATGAGCCACAACCCCAGCCTTCAAGTGAATTTTTAACTTGATTCACTTTGTCTTTCATTTCCAGGAGTTCTGATTGGTTGCTTTTTAATCTATATTTCCTTATTGAAATGGTCTTTCATCTTCTGTATTTGATTCCTTAATTTGTTCCCTACATCTTCTTTTACTTCACTGAACATTTTAATAATCAGTTTTTATAATAATTCTTGGGAATTTTATATATTTCCAAAACTCTAGGATAATTTGTTGGGGGATTGTGAATTTAGGGGGGAAGTTTGTTTGCCTGTTTTGTCATGTTTTCAGGAGTCTTGGATTTGCACATCAATTTTAATGGATTTCCTTTTCTCTTTTACACACTTTTTTGTGTGTAGTTATCATTTTAATTTTGGGACTTCCAGCTACATTTGTATAAGTAGATGTCCCAGAGTGGGACCTGAAGTTCCCCTTTGGCTTTTTCTTTTTGGGGCCTAGTTTTTACTTTGGACTTTTTTTTTTCTCTTCATTTTTTTTTTCATTTCTTTTCTCCTCCTTCTCCTCCTCCATTTCTTTTCCTCCTCCTTCTCCATTCCTCCTCCTCCATTCCTCCTTCTCCTCCTCCATTCCTCCTCCTCCATTCCTCCTTCTCCTCCTCCATTCCTCCTCTCCCTTCCTCCTCCTCCTCCTCCATTCCTTCTCCTCCTCATCTTCCATTCCTCCTCCTCCCTTCCTCCTCCTCCTCCTCCCTTCCTCCCCCTCCTCCTCCCTTCCTCCTCTTCCTTCATCCCTTCTCCTCCTTCATTCCTTCTCCTCCCTTCTTCCTCCTCCTCCTCCTCCTCCATTCCTCCTCCTCCATTCCTCCTCCTCCTCCTTTCCATTTCTCCTCCTCCTCCTCTCCATTCCTTCTCCTCCTCTTCCTCCTCCTTCTTTTTTTCATTTCAGGGATTCAGCCCACTGAGAAATGTCCCTACATCTCCAGATCTTTGATACTTTTATTTTGAGACAGAGTCTTGCTAAGTTGCTTGGAGTCTCACTAAGTTTCTGAGACTGGACTCAAACATGTGATCCTCCCATCTCAACCTCCCGAGTCACTGGGATTACAAATCGGCCCCACTTCTTTCAGTTTATTTCCCCAGTTCTCTGTGTCAAAATATAGTTGAGGCTTTGGTGGAGACAGATCATGTATGGGGTAAGATTTGCTCTTAGTGAGATGAGTTGTGAGCATCATTTAGCAACAGGAACTTACTCTGTGAACTTGAAGTGCCCTCAAACATTTTCTAATCCCTTTTAGAGGTAGGGATGGAGCCAAGGACAGCACAGACTCAACAAAGATTTACAACCTTAAGGTAAATGTCTGGTGTCTATTTTGACATCTTTAACACTAATTGTCACCTATATAGAAATTTAACATCAGTTTTTTTTTTGGTGTTAATATTTTTGAGTTCTTTATATTTCCTAGAGAGTAGTGCTTTATCTATGTGTGTGTGGTAAAAATTTGTTCCCAAAATGTAGGCTCTCCATTCACATCACTGATTGTTTCTTTTGCTGAGAAGAAGATTTTTAGTGTTAATCCATCCCATTTATTTATTATTGATTTTAGTTCTTGTGTTATAAAAGTCTTATTAAGGAAGTCAGGGCCTAATCTGACATAATGGAGATTAGGCCTACTTTTTCAATAAATGGGCCAAGGAACTGAACAGACATGTTTTAGAAGATGATATATAATCAATCAACAAATACAGGAAAATAATGTTCAACATCTCTAGAAATTAGAGAAATGCAAATCAAAACTACTCTTAAGATTTCATTTCACTCCATCGAGAATGGCAGCTATTAAGAATACAAACAACAATAAGTGTTGACAAAGATGTGAAGTAAAAAACACCCTCATATATTGTTGGTAGGACTGCAAATTGTTGTAGCCAATATGGAAACCAGCATGGAGAATCCTTGGAAAACTGGGAATAGAACCAGCATTTGACCCAGCTATCCCACTCCTCTGTCTATACCCAAAGGAGTTAAAAACAGCATACTACAGGAACACAGCCTCATCAATGTTTATACCAGCAAAATTCACAATAGTTAAACTGTGGAACTATCCTAGATGTCCTTCAGTAGATGAATGAATAAAGAAAATGTGGTATATATACACAATAGAAAACTATTCAGCATTAAAAGGAATAAAATCATGGTATTTGCAGGTAAATGAATGGAGTTGGAGAATATAATGCTAAGTGAAGTTAGTCAATCCCCCCAAAAAACAAATGTTGAATGTTTTCTCTGATTTAAGAATGCTGATTCATAATATGGTTGGGGGAAGAATGGGAGGATTAGATGAACTCTAGATGGGGCAACAGGGAGGGAGAGGAGGGGAGGGCACTTAGGAGTAGGAAAGATGGTGGAATGAGATGGACATCACTACCCGAAGTACATGTATAAAGACATGAATGGTGTGACTCTACTTTGTGTACAACCAGAGATAGAAAAATTGTACTGTATATTTGTAATATGAATTATAATAATGCATTCTGCTGTCACATATAATTAATTAATATAATATTAATTAACATCAGCACAAACAGTAAAAATCTGAACTAGATCAGTCATTAAGTAGTAGGTGTCTACTACATTATCTATTCTATTAGTGATCACAACACAGTTGGAGAAAGAATTACTTAAAATGTATAATTCCACTAGATAATTTGAAATATTTAACAAAGTGAACAGAGGAGAAGCAGGAAATAGGTAGCACATGTTGGCTGTAAAGAAAGAAGTATAAAAATTAATTAAAAGTAATTATAAAATTGAAGGAGGTAGAGGGAACAGGAAAATTTGGTATTAGCATGGTAAGAAAGTAAGACAGGGGAAATAAAAAGAACAAACTGAGGTATGAACAAACAAGGAAATGTAAGTTCAAATTCATGTTTTTATAACCAAACTAAGCCAAACAAAGACTAAATAAAAATGGTTAAAGAAGAAAACAATTAAAATGACAGTAAAATTACATGAGTATATATGTATATGTGTGTGTGTATATATATATACATATATATATATATATGTATATGTACATATATATATATATCCAAATTTATTTGTGCACCGAAAATAAACACACACACACACACACACACAAACATACAATATCTCACAGAATGGAAAAAAGTAAATAATAATAAAATATAATGAAATGGTACTTGAATAAGTTAAATTTTAAAAAGATCTTGGGGAATACAGAGGGAAAAAGAAGATAAAAGAAAAAGAGTCCAAAGTCTTAATGAGAAATAAAGGATTAGTTTCTGCTGAGATGGTTAAAACTATCGGCAGGTATGGATTTTTGTTCTTTAAGTTTAATTTTTGACCCTCTTTCTCTTGTATCAAGGGCTGGATTGTTAATTTCAATGTCTTTTTGGTTGTCACATAGCTGCCAGGTATGGCTGGAAGGACAAGCTGGTTTTAGTACTCTCAAGTCTCCTTCTCTCAATTTAGGTTGGGATGGACTAGGGGTGCTGACAAATTGTGTCTTCCTGTAGTAGGGGTGGAGAAGAGTTCTAAACTGGTGGTTCCAGTAGTTGGTGTTTTTTCACCTGTGTCACTGTGTATTAGAGATTTGATCCATGTCCCCTGTTGCTGGGGAGAGGCAGGTCTCTCCTAGACATCTGGATCTCTGGGGCCTTGGGTAAAATTCAGCTTTTAGGGTGTAGGCACTAAGCCTCCACAATTTTACATTAATTTCCTTGAATGTTAATTATCCAATATTTGCCCTGGAATGTAGATGGGCCTGTGTGGCTCCCATAGGTGTCTTTCCAGTAGCTTTTATGGTGCGCCTGCTGCAGAGGGAGCTTTCTCTCGGTATTCAGAACCTGTATGCTCCAAGCACAATTTTCTTTTCACCTATTTCAGTCACTCTGATTCAGGCACACTCTGGGGATCATAATATGTGACTTCTGGGTTCACTGGCAATTTTCTATATGAGTTCCCAGTCTCCTGTCTCTCTTGGCTACCACACAGCTTCTTTCACCAGTGTTTCCAGATTCTGCCAAACTATCTGCCAGTGACCAAGGAATTTTGGTTGATTTTCAGTCACCCACTTATCCCACCAATTCCAGTTCCATTGAGATCAGCTTACTAATCTATTCCTAGGTATCCCCAAATATTTTTTTTTTAATTCACTGCAGTTTCCTCTCTCTTTCTGCTTTCATTGCACACACCCCTTAGCAGCCACAGCCACCACAGTTGTCAGGCAGGCTAACAGGTCTTGAACATATTTTTCTTATATTATGTTCAAAGTTTCTGATTTTCATTGTCTCTATTTTTTTTTTTTGCTGTCCAGTATTAAGTTTCTGTGAGTTCTTTTAGTTATCCGCCTCACTGAGGAACAGTCTACCTGCTTTTTAAGTCTGGTGATAAGGAACTGCTAGGAAGTGCATCATTTCTCTAATTGGACATCTTCTCTGTCTCCACAGTTTTTTTTGTTTTGTTTTGTTTTGTTTTTATCTACTCACCTATCAAAAGACATCTTAAATGTAGGTGCACACCTGTAATCCCAGCAACTCAGGGACCTGAAACACGAGAATTGCAATTTTGTGGACAGTCTCAATAATTCAGACAGACCTTCAGCAATTTAGTGAGATGCTGTCTCAAAATTTTAAAAAATAATAAAAATAAAAAGGGCTGGGGATATGACTCAGTGGTAGAGTACCCTTGAATTCAACCCTCAATGCCCAAAGCAAAAAAATGTAGAAAAAAGGGAGACATCTGTACATCTTGAAGACATCTTGGTTATTTGCATGCAAGTTTTTGAGGACACATAAATTTCCAACTCAGGAACATGATTATGGTACTGTTTTGCAAGAGTATGTATAGAATATTTAAAAACGTCAAAACCTTATAAAAGGGCTATACCATGTTTTGTCTCCACCAACAGTGAATGAGAGTTCCTGTTTTGACATATCTTCACCAGCACTTGGCATTGCTATTGATTTGGGTTGTATCATATATAACATGTGTGGTTACCTCATTGCTTTAATTTAGAATTCTTAAGTAGCATAACATGTTGAACTTCTTTTCATATGCTTATCTGTGGTCTGTGTATCTACTTCAGTAAATTGTTCAGATCTTTTGATATTTTAAAACTTTTTTTTCTTACTGTCAAGTTTGAAGACTTCCTTATATATTTTGGATAAAAGTTCTTTATAACTTCTGCAAAATATTTTTCTGTTTGTGGTTTGTCTTTTCATTTCCTTAACAAGGTTTTTGCCAAAAAGCAATGTTTAATTTTGATGAAGTCAAAATTGTCATTTTTTTTTCACTGATCATGTTTTCAGTGTACAGAAACCATGAGAACCAAACACAAGATCACCTAGATTTTCTTTTATGTCAACTCATAGGATATTTATAATTTTGCATTTTATATTTAGATTTAAGGTCTACTTTAAGTTAGTTTTATGTAAAGTCTGTGATTAGGCTGGTAGTTTTTGTTTGTTTTACTTATGGATGTTCTTTGATTCTAACACCATTGGAGATTATTATCCTTTTTCAATTGAATCTCCTTTACTCCCTTCAAATTAAGTTTTTATCATATATAAATACTCTGATTTCAGATAATTCACATAAAAAGCACTCTTCAAATGTATTGAGTGTCCATTCAGCTATTTTTGTGTGATGCACTAACATAGTAAGTATGGATATTTCTAAATAGTATTATGACAATTGGCCATGAGAAAATGTAAGGATACATCTCTAATACAAACTTATACAAAAATAAATTCTAGACATGCCAATTCTCCATGAATTTTTAATAATCAATAAAACTTCAAAAATGTACTTTCACTATGGAAAATATATATGATGTATAAATGATATATATGGTTATAATATTTTGCTTTGTATTTATGGCATACTTTTATATTTGTTTACCTTCTATGGTGTAGAAGGTGCTCTGTTAAAAAGGTAAGTGAGAGGCAATAAAATGTAAAGGAAGAAAATAGAAACTATTTCTTCATAAAATTTTATAAGCTACTGAGGAAGACAGATTTTGATTGGAAATCAAATACATATATTTAAGACCTATAAATTTACAAAATCATCAACAGAGTAACAATTTTCTTTATTTTTCTCTAATTAAATTATTTTTCCATTGTTTCAAATGCAGAAAAATAAACTGTTCACATCTGGGTAAATTTAATAATAAACATGTTATTTTTCTGAAATATATTAAAAGTGTTTGATACCACTTTTTCTTTTCCTTAGGGGAAAGTCTTACATAAGATTCACTCTTGTCCTCTGAGTTTCAATCACTGCTTATGCAATTTGTCCCATCAGTTTAGTGTCTACTGAGCTCAAGCCAGGTCTCCAAGTGATACGATGTCTCTCTCTCATCCTCAGCTAAGATTCTTGAAATTCCATCAGCTTATTTACAGGTTCCAAGAAACACTGGAATAAACTAAATGGGGCAACAGAAAAAAAAAAAAGAAAAGGAAAAGGAAAAAGCATATTTACCTTTGCTTGCCTAACCCTTATTTTTATAGTTGTTGTAAATAAGACCCTAGAAAGTAAAAGAGAGAAAGCATATGTGCGTGTTAACAGAGGGACCTATTCTTTACCAGCAGTCACATAGTCTTCCCCGGGAGATTTTTGACTGAAGGCTATCTGAAGAATGATTGTCAATAGGCCAAGGAGAAGGAAAGGAGATATACAGACTTCTCAGGGAAGAAGAAAGTGTGGCACGTGCAAAAAAAAAAAAGTGAAAAAAAACTCTGAAATTATTGGAATTGATAATAATGGCATTTGATCAAGTTGAAACTGGAAATGTCTGTTTCCTTTAGAGAGCTTTAAGAGGAGATAGATACTTTTAGATCAAAGTAATCGTTGGGCCTCCTTGTCTCTTTATCAAGGCTTATTCTATTGTATGTGACTAATCTGTTCTGAATTATAACTCTAGGATATTGATAACAAAACTTTTGTAGTGATCTCTTGTGGATAGTTGATGGTAGGACTTTCTCAAAGCATGATATTTAGTCTCTGAGTTGGCTAATGTCTTTCTGAAAACATTACTTAGTGGCATCCCTTTTGAGGATCTCCATCATGTACCATTTCACCAGTAAAGGCAACATTTACAGGGGAATTGGATGTTCTATTACCATAATGACATCAAGTTGACCCCCAAACACACATAACTAATGATCCAAGCAACTCAGCAACATTAGGCAGAGTTCATTAGACAGATGGTTAAAAAAAAAAATGAATCATTCATTTGGACATCCTATCACTTAACACTTAACAGTCAACAACATTTAGATTCATCATTGACAATTTGTGCATTTTTCCAAGACTAGTAAAATATTTTGACATTGAAGAATGCATCTTTTCCCTAAAAGAGATAACTATAATGGCTTTCAGTCAAAAGTCAACTGTTAAAAAATATCTTTCTGTTGTTTTAAGCTTCTACAGGACAGTTTTTAGGAAGTTGATGTTTGTTATGATGTATTGGTACTCATAACTAAAAAGAGGATAGCCAAAAATAAAGCTTTATTCCAAGAAGAAACCTATTACACTAGAAGACTCTAACTTTCAAAAAAAATGAAAATATAAGTAATTCTTTGAAAGTCTTAATTGCCTTAATTTGAATTTAACATTTTCCTAGTGTCTTCATTTCTGCTAAATTCTCTGGAAAGCCAAAATATATCAGAATTAACAGTTTTACTCACACGTTTTATGTGTTTTCATTGTGTGAATAGAGTCCTCAAGTTCCTGATTGGAAGAATTGTCTTTGCTAGTGGAGAATTTGGAATGGCCCCTTTTTTGTGATGACATTGTTTTTCCTTATAACATTAGTCCTAATCACCGTATTACTCAATACTAGCCTATGATTCTTCTTAGGGACATCAGATAGTCTTAACTTTTTCAATTTTCTTTCTATATGAAAATCTTTATATTTTTACAGCTAAAAACATTAGTTCATGCATTTGTAACATCACTCTTCTAGTACTGAAGCCTGCATGTCATTATCATCTTGTGTCCTTGTCCCTAATAAAGTTTTCCCTGTGGGAGCCACATGGAATTCAAAGCTGCCTATAGCCTTTCCAGGAGGCAAATAATAAGCCCCAGAAATAATCTGGTTCCAAAGGGAAATCAAGTTAGCTATATTTCTTGTTCATCTCTTCTTTATGGGATTAAATTTCATATTAGGTCAGTCAAAAATGCTTCTATTTGTACTTAATTCTGATTCTTCTTTTACTAGTGAATGGGAGAGCTGTAGGTACAGAAGAGAGTATAGAGATAATTTCATCCAAGTTCATTGATTTTGTCTTAGAAACATGTTAAGGACTGGACTTTCAAAGACAGAGAGCACATCAGATTAACTCACAAAACTATTATGATATTATCATATGTATAAGCAATCAAAAAATATATATAAATAAGATTTATAGACAAATAAAATCTCAATTGTGAATTATATTTGTCTCTCTTTCCTATGGTCCAGTTTGATACCTAAATTTATTTCTTTTGTTTTTGTTATAAAGTTCTATTTTTTTATCAATTAAATATGCTGTATTAATTCTCTACACGGTAGAATGCATTTAGCCATTTTATACTTTTCCTGGGAAAGTGACTGATTTTGTATTTATTACTATTACTACTGGATTTTCAGGGCTTGGTCAAGTTTGCAAAACCATTGTTATCATGTTGTTTTTCTTTTTCCCCTTTAAACTGCTTTTCTTTATTTTCAATACCCAAAAAGAACTTTCAATGCTTTGCTCTCAGTGCACTGTCCACTCTTGACCACCTTGTGTTCTGTTCCTGAGGTTGACCTTTCACTTTCCTCTCAGCTGTTTTGGATCCTGTATCATGAATATTGTGGTGTATTCTGATTCCTCATGTCTTTCTGAAGCACATTCTCTTCACCTCTGTGCTGTAGAAGAACTTATTTATCCAGAGCACACAATAATCTATTTTTTTTTTTTTTGGATAGGAAACAGCTTCTGTGAAGTTCCACAAGGAAGATAATTCTCATCAAGAAAACCCTTTATTTATATGCTTTCTCTTTCTTTAAATCAAAGTAGCCACATATCAAAGGCAGTTGGCAGGCAGAGAAACATTTAGCACTTTCATCTTTAAAGTTCTTAGTATCCACTAACTACAGGTTGCATAATTTTAATGTAAGCCACAACAATATGGATAATCACAAGAATATGAAAATAAAGGCCCCAGTCCAGCCCTCCACTGACAGGGCAAACACCCACCAGAGCCTAGCCTCTGGCACAGGACTGTCCTTTCTGACCAGCAGACTACAACAGGAGGTCAAGCCCAGCAGCCCACATCCACCCACACAGGGCTGTGGGGGCGGGGGACTGGCTCACAGTAGGCCTGGGTCCACCCCGCCACTGGCAGGCACCCGCCAGAGCCCAGAGCACAGGACCATTTCTTCTGACCAGAAGACTACTGCGGGAGTCCAGACCTGACCCAAATCTGTCCACACGGACTTGCGCAGGATCCAGGTCCAGGGTAGATATGAGTTTGCCACCACCAAGCCCCACCTGGGAAACTAAACCTAACTCACTTCCATCTTGGGGCACTGCAGTCATTGCCATAGTCTTCCCCACACAGTAGGCCCTAACTCTTTGCCAACAGACAGGGCCTAGAAACAGCTGCATCTCAGAGCAGGCATCCCAAAAGGAGTGTGAGGCCCACTCTTCAGTCCCATCTCTGTAAGACATGGCTTCCATCTTGGGGCATATTAACTGTTATCTCGAGTTACCTCAGCTATTGCTGCCACCAACTTTAGATGCAGTAGCATACATTGAGGGACACCAGCAGGGTCTGGAAGTCCAACATCAAGGTGAGGTACAGGCAATCTGCATGGGTACTTCAAGAATATAGGGAAGAAACTAATATCTCAGATCCAAACTGCAAGAAAGGAAGACACATACACAACATGAAAAAACAAGGGAGAAAAGTGCCCCTAACAAACCAAGATACTATAATAACAGAACCCATGGACAGCAAAGTTGATGAAATGTCAGAGAATGAGTTCAGAAGGTTCATAATTAAAATGATCTGTGAATTAAAGAAAGACCTAAGTGAGCAAATACAGGCAAAAATTGATCACTCCAACATAGAGATAAGAGAACAAATACAGGTAGCAAAAGATTACTTAAAGAGAGAGGTAGAGACTCCAAAAAAAAAGTCAGAAATCCTTGAAATGAAGGATACAATAAGTCAAATAAAAAACTCAATAGAAAGCATGACCAAAAGACTAGATCACTTGGAAGAAAGAATGTCAGATAATGAAGACAAAGTATACAATCTGGAAAATACAGTTGATCACACAGTGAAGATAGTAAGAAACCATGAACAGAACATACAAGAATTATGGGACAGCAACAAAAGAGAATAAAAGAAATTAAGCCAAAACTTATAAACATGGAATAGTGGAGCTAGAATTATTTATTTTCTGCTATACTTCAGAGAATAAATAATTCAGTAGCTTTCTTTTGGTTTTATTTCAATAAGTTTTTGCCTCATAGGTGGATCTGCATGCAAGGTAGTGCTGGATATCTTGGTAATCAATTAACTAATTAAAAAAACAAAGTTCAGGGAAAGAACTTGACTTATCACCAAAGAAACAAAAGCCTTTACTGATAAAGAATCTCTCTTCAATAGAAATGGTTGATCCCTTGTCTTCCTTTCTCTTTTCTCTCTCTCTTTATCCTAAAGTGTGAATCATAAATACTGTTCACAGTGCTTCCAATGCTAGAGAGACTCATCTCCATATGCTTTGAAGTTAGCAGTGGTTCTGAGACCTACTGTGGCCACACCTAATTTCTGGATATAACCAACAAGATCCAATGGAATGATTGGTCATGCAGTCTTTCTATTACAAATGGGAACAGAATCACTCACGTGAAAAAAATATATTTTCCATGATGCAAAGTTGTGCCTTCTTATATGTAAAAAACATGAACTCAGTTTTGATAATTAACAATATATATTATCAAGAACTCAATGACATTTTAGATTTTCCTATACTCTTACTAAAAACAGGAATTAGTTTCATTTAATTATTCACCAATTTTATGAACAGTTTTTGGTTGTTAAATTTATTTGCATTGTTTTAATAACTGAGTCAATATATGCATTGTTACATCTTTATTTCTCTTTCACTGAGACACTGCTGCATGTAGCACAACTATAGATATGTGTACTTTATTTTGGCAAGTATCAAAGTGTATATAATAATTTTCCTGCTATGAGCCAATAAGAGGAAAACTTTTATATTTTGAGAAAGAAAATAGTGAACTTCTCTGGAAGTGAACATACTGAATCATATAAGTTTGTATGCTAATATAATATAGATGGTCAACTTCTCCCTTTAGGCTATAAAATCAAGATGCAATATAAATTGTATCATTACCAAAATATCTTTTAAACATCTTCCAGAGATTTTTTCTGAAGACCAAAGTGCTTTACATTTTTATGATAGTAAAATAGTGTCATATCTTTATTTGATCAAAACTAGCATTGAATTTATCAAGAGACTGAACTCTTCATGATAAATTTGATTTAAACTTTTATAAATGGACATTAGTAATATTGACCATTTTCTCTGTAGAGAATGCAATGGCAACTCCGACAGTGCCATTTAGTAAACTACAAAGCAACTTACTTTCGCTACACTAGTAATAATAACAAATTTCTGACAAAAACTTTTACAATTCTTGGTGGTAATCATCTGAATTTAATTTGTGGATATAATTTAAAACAAGATGTGTGAATTTGAAAGAAAATTAAATGAAAATTGAGATACATTTGAGGAATTCCAAATGTATTTGCAAAACTATTTTGAAAAAGATATATTAAAGCAAGATATGTAAATGAAAAACTTGTGATATGTAAATGAAAAACTTGCTGGCATGCCCCTATTGTCTCAACTACACAAAAACATCTCTAGAGCCAGGAGTTAGACACCAGCCTGCCACTCTAGGCCCTGTAGAGAGACCACATCTTAAAACAAAACAAATACCTCAAACACTTGATTTGAACCATAGATAGAAGAAAAAGCAAAAAAGATGCTTATGTAATATAAAGTACATCCAGCCCTCCTGTCTGTGTTTTGATTAAAAGATTAAAGACCAGAATTGAAATTAATTTTAAAAATACATGTTTATTTGACATCAATCTCGTGAATGAAATAATTGTTGGCTTATTTGTCATAATCCATGCGTTAAGCGAAAGATGAAAACCAAACATGTTTTTGTTCTTCTTTCCCAGTCACTTCCTTTATACAGAACAGCAACTTTGCCACCTCTGTCACAACTTCACCTCCCCAAAATTAATAACCTCGGACTTTAACACATCTCTTCAGCATTTTTATTCCCATTTCTCTTATTCTTTATCAAAATGCTCACATAACTTGAACTCTTAGAGTATGCAACAGAGTTAACGTAGAGGAAGATAGCAGTTGGGCCAGTCAGAATCCTCTTTGCAAAGGGATGACAGAGACCAGTAAAAGTAATAATTCAGAATATGATTCTTTAATCAGTAGAGAAAGTGAAATTGATATTTCATAACCACAGTGATCTCTCAATATTGTTATAAAGAACAGTGGACTATTTCAAATTCTACCTTGAGAGTGCAAAGTACTCTTCATACTGAGCATAGTGAATCAGAATTGGGAATAGGAAAGCAAATAGCTTCTCTAGAGGGAGAACAAAATGCAAAGCAAACTAGAAACGAGAACTCCAGGACATTTAGTTTCATCATTTGCTTTCATTACCTTTTTAACATTTACATTTGAAAATATCTATGAGAATGTTATATAAGAATGAAGACAATTATATAAAAAATAATTAATGATTGGGGAAAATATCATTATGGCATATTAGCCTGGGTGGAATACACTTTGCTGAAATAAGTAGCAACTCTTAATAAACTCACAAAACTTTACTACTCACTCACATAGAATCTACCACAGTGGGGCAATTCCTGGGCATCGAATCTTCAGGTGCTAACTCAGAGATCCAAGATGTTTCCATTTTGGCTGCCTGACCTCCACAAACCACCTGAATAAGGAAGGCATTTCCTTTCTTCTTCAAAGAAATGAAATACCTTGTTTATCTCTTCACATTTCATTGGCCTGAGATAATCACTTGGACTACTCTAAATTTAAGAGATCAGAATGTAGATGTACAAAAGATGGAGAATATGAAATAGTAAGTATCCAGCACAATTTCTAACAAAATGGGGACATGTTACTTAATTGTAATCTGGGTTTGCACATTTATAAAAGTTTGAATTTTTTCAAATATATATATATAATCTCACACATACATACAATATTGGAATTACCTACCAGGATATTGTCACTACTTTCTGAATAGAGGAATTTTTTTTGTTCTCTTTCATCTCTCTTGAGTTATTTTTGCAGAGTATGTGTGCATGCGTGTGTGTGTGTGTGTGTGTGTGTGTGTGTGTGTGTATATATATATATATATATAGAGAGAGAGAGAGAGAGAGAGAGAGAAAGAAAGCACACAGAATTTTCTTTCCATTCAATTTATTAAGTGGGTATGATCAAAACCCTGCATATCTGTCTTTGTTATACTATGGTAAACTGCCTTTTCCAACACATGATGGTCGATTTTTGTAATTAATGGCTTCCCTAGTTTATTAATTTGTCAGCTAATGTTTATGCATAAGATATATTTTTTTTTTGTTTTGCTAGAAACTGTTTCAATATTGAGGATTTAACATGGAGGGGAGTACCTATTAGGAGTTACTGTGGAACTTACATTCTGGTGGGAGAAAGACCCAAGATAGATTTAAAAAAAAAGAGTAAAATATGTAGTATACTAAAAGTGCTAATTGAAGAAGTAAATGCTGTAACACATATAAGTTCAGGTGTGGTACAAGGAAGGAATTCAATTTTAAATGATCTGATGAGGGAGGGTCTCTCCAATAAATTGATTTCTAAATAAACAATTTTAAGACTATGAAGATGTCAGCAATACAGATACCTCTGGGGAACCCATTCCAGACAGAGAGACCAATGAGACAAAAACATCCTGAAAGAGAACCCAGGTGAATGTTCCAGGAATAGGAATGAGGCCAGTGAGTTCATAAAGGAAAATGGCAGGGGGACAGTCATGGAATTGGAGGTCAGATAGGGTCAGGCCTGCAGTAGTATATTCTCTGAGATTTTCTAACTGATTGCGATGAATTTGGTTTTTCGCGGTGGAAAGCTGTGGGAGTGTTTAGAGCAGAGAAATGTGTAATATGTATTCTACAGAGTCGCTCTGCTGTTTGGAAATATATGCTAAAGAGCCTCAAGAGAAAAGTCAGGGGGAGGGTCACTCTCCAGCCAGAGTGGTAGCAATGAAGGTGGTAAGAAAAGGTCAATTATCGATCCATTTTGAAGGCAAAGTTAAAAAGATTTGCTGACAGATCTAATACAAAATATGAGAGAAGGACCTCTTTGCCTATAAGAATGGAATTCCTTTTCACTAGAAAAGGAAGACTTTGAGGATAGGTTTTTAGCATAAAATCAAGAAGTATTCTGTATAGGCTGTTTGGAATCCTCAAAAAATAACCAAATTATTTTAAAAAAAGAGCAAACAAACAAAAACACAATATTCTGCTCCTGAGTCTGCAGTTTTAGGAGAAAGTGTTCTGAAACTAAAATAATAGGATGAATTAATATGTATATTGTATTTATTATATATTAGGAACTGTTCTGTCTACTACATGTTTAAGTTATTTAATTTATACAAAATTCCCATGAGATAGGAGCTAGTTCCATCAACATTTTATAATGTGGAACTGAGATTCACAAAAGTAAAATATTTGTTCCATGGATATGGAGCCTGTAACTGGCAGACCAAATGTCTGATGTCTATTATCCCTGTTCACTGTCTCTGTTGCTGACTAATAATTACACAGATAGTATTTAATGTCATAATATTGGATGAGATCATCAAGGGAGACAAGTTAGAATAAAGAGATCCAAGGACTGAACCCTACGGTATACTAGACTTAGGAGTTAAGGGAATTGAGAGGAAAAAAAATCAGCCCCAGGGGTGAACAAAGAACATCTCAAAAGAGAGAAAATGAGTAAGTTATGCTGTCTTGGAAGCAAAGATAGTATTTCAAGAAGGGTGTGATCAATTATGTCAAGAGATGCTGATAGGCCAAATAAGAATGGCCCTGAATTGATTTTTGTATTTAGCATCATGGAAGATATTGGGAACCTTGACAAGATCAGATCTACTGAAGAAACAAGAGTGAACTTCAGGGAGAGAAACTAAAGATAGATAATACAGCCAATTTTTTGAAGAATTATTTTATTAAGCAGAAAAATAGAGAGAGAGGTAAAAGAGTAGTATTAAGAAAGATATTTTTTATCTACTTGATTCTGAAATTAGAAATATAAGTGGTTGTTTCTGGACCCTCATAAGGTACAGTAGGAAAGCAGAGATGAAAATAGATGCTGAAAGTGAATGAAATTATCATATTGTCATTCCATCTTGTCTTTTATCTCTACAAATAAGGAAAACTGGTTAGCTGAGATTAGGCCAAAGTGTGAAGATACAGAAAGAGGAATGAGTGTGAGAGAATATTCCAGAGGACAGCTGCTGTGAAACTTGGGTTGCACATAGGGTCAGCTTCACTCATAATAGAGGGAATACAAATTAATACTACTCAGAGATGCCACGTTCCACCACATAGATAGGTCCACACTCAAAACTTCTACAATGTACTCCCTGGGGGGACATCCTTACTTTGCCAATGTGAATAAAAAATGTTAGAATTCCAGAAGAGAAGAATTTAACAGTGTCTATAAAAAATATATTTAGCTTTTGCACACTTGTATGGAACATTGTTAAAATATGAATAGGTTGAGGCATAAGGTGACTTATTGAGATACGATTTGTATTTATAAAAGTTTGGCAACAATCGAAATGCCGATGAGAACAAGAGTATCGGAAAACCTCATGGTTCAGCCACTCACAAGAATGTTCTGTAATCTTCAAATGTAAAGGAAGAATGTGTATGTGCTGACATTTATGTTCTCTAGGGTAAAATGTAAATTGAAAAGGATAATGTGCAGAACAATAAAGATTGCATGCTATTTTTTTTCTGTGAGAAAGAAGAGGAAGAAAGTTTATATGCATGCTCAAAAAGATTTAGGGTACAGAAATATTGAAAAACTTCTCGAAGAAATGAGATTGAATTTTTCAGAACTAAAAAATGATTGAGAGGGAAATGCTAATTATCCCAAGTTGACCAATGTATGCTGCATACGAGTGTTCAAATATCACAGTGAGCCACATGAATATGTATAATATGTTTAGTTAATCAATAACTAAAACTAAATAACATTAGATCACATGCATAATATTATACCAATAAATTCACCAATTAAAAATATTAAGAACCCTCATAGTAATATTATATAATATTGACAGTGATAACTTATACAAGATTATATTATTCAAAAAACAGTATTTTATCAAAAGAAATAGAAAGAGACACATTAAAAAACAGAAAATGAAAACAGTTTACTGCCAAGCTCTGGCTTTTTAAAAACTTGTGTGTAAGAAAAATATATTAATGGAGTTTTAATTTCATTTGGTATCATGAGCATCTTCTAAGTATCTTCTCATAAGCACAGGAGTTTCTTAAGTTATCTTAATCTAAGGTGATTATTTGTTCTTTTTTCCCATTTTTGTATTATATGATGGTCTTGATTTGGGGGAGTTCTTTTTTGCATTAGCAATATTAGTCTGCTCTCTAATATAAAGGATTATAATGTTTTCACCACTTGAGTAAATTTGTAATTTTCTTACATGTTTACCGGCCATGCGATTCTGTCCTGTTGAAGGTGATCAAGCTTATATAACGTCAGTATTTTGAATTCTTCGTAGGAAGCATTTTTCAAAGGCCAGGTTTAAAGCAATTAATGTGGGTCCTCTCTTTGTCTACGTTATCACTCTCTCCTTTCTCCTTCCTTCAGACTGCCAAAGCAAGAAGTGTACCATTTCAAATTACAAAGGTAAGGAAGACTTTATTCAGGGTGGTTGCAGAGAGAACAAAATGATTGGAGAGTATTTCAGAGCTGAAGTAGGGGCACGGAGGTGAGGAAATCACAGGCTATCTGTGTTTGCTAATTGGTCTCCCCCAAAGGAAGAGACAGACTTTCTCATGTCTTCATGACAGGAGGCAGTTTTCTAGCATGGAGCAAGAGGATCAGAGATTAGGCTCCTACTCTCCTGTGGAACTTAGGATATAGCAACAAAATTGACAAAATTGTCTTTAATGATTACATTTCAAAGAGAGGGCTGCCAAGTCTTTGAGAAAGAGTTCTGGGTGGTAAAGCTGGCAAAGGTTTTCTAAAAGATTTTTATCAGAAGGAAGCACAGAAAAATTTTGAAGAGTTTCCTAAAATTTTCTAAAATAAATGCTCTAAGACAAGGGAGAGAGCCTGACTCTTGAAGAAGTTTAGTCAAGCAGAAGAAAATATTAAGGTGTCCTGGGCCTCTTCCTACCTCCTTCTCTCCTTCTTTTCTTTTTCTTTCTTTTAATATTTGGTACACAATTCTCTTGAAATTTATCTTGATGTATACAGAAGTGACTTTTAACTACTGCATTTGGGCTAATGTGGGATCTAACAACAGATATTTGGAAGATCTATATTAATGGAAACTTTTTTTTTTACAATCTTCCTGCTATAAGCAGCTGCAAGCATGCAAAACTAATTTTTTCGCTACAACAATGCTAACCTTAAAAAATATATTCCATAAGAATAATAAGAAAAAAAAACTAAATTTTTTTATTTTCACTTTAATGTTTCCTTTGGTGAAAATGAAATGTTTAGGTGTTTAGGTAGTTGTCTAATTATGAAAATTATCTGGACGGTTTAAGAATTATTTTCTCCATTCATTCTTTATATGTATGCAAACAGATTGTTCATTTTGGAGTTTCGTTAATATTTATTGAAAAACTTGGCAATATACCAGTTGTGCTTGACCAACACTACCTTCTCCTTCTGAGATTAAGTGCTTTAAATTAGTTGTAGATATATTAGAATAAAATCCTCTGGATCACACAGAGAAAAAAGATTTGCATTGCATTACAGAAGGCTGTTGCTAATGTGGCACATCTAACTGGATAAAATGATTTTATGAGCTTGGTTTTCAAGCTTTTTCACTTGCTCTTCTTTCTGCATTAGCATTTCTGGCCTTGTCTACCACTCCAATTGTTAGCAGATGTAGCAAAACATCTCCACTCTATCTACCACTGTATATTTTTATCATAAAGGTCAGTAAAAACTACATAAATAATTGAAATGCAGAATTTATTTTTAAGTTTCTGAGAAATAAAATTGCTGAGAAGTCATGTTACTATAAATCTCTACAAAATATTTTTGAATATTTTAAGTATTACTTTAAAAAATGAAGAATATGATAGCTTTTCTGGTTCACACTGAGATGTTTAACTAAATGAAAGGGGCAGGCCCTTTTCTTCCCACTTAGCATATTTGAAGAAAGGATTCAGAAAACAATGATTAAACATAGAATAAATATGACCCTCTGAATGTTTTCTACCTTTAAAACATAATCATTTGTAGAAACAAAATGATTGTCATACTATTCTATAGAATAAAATTAATCATCGAAATAGAAATAACAAGAGGAGGTAAAATTAATTATACTAAATAGCTATGCTATTGGTTTGTTTTATCTTGCCTAAAATAAAAGCAAACTAAGGTTCACATATTGTAAAAAGTTTGGTGAGTGTGTGTGTGTGTGTGTGTGTGTTTGTGTGTGTGTGTGCACATGCTTTTATGCTTTAGAAAGCAACAAAGAAAAACATAGCAGGGTGTTTATAGAATATATTTTTTTAATATTTGGAAATTACACATACTTAAAAGATTCACAAACCAACATAAGGGAATGCCTAATCCAATGACAGATATTTTGAGCATCAAGACTAATAATGAATATAATTTATTAAACACATGACTATATTAAATAGTCATGTTAACTAAAAAATTATGAAAGAAAAAATATAAAACAAGCTTATAAAACATTGAAAACAATCTTTATAATTTTTCTAGCTTATTTCAATAGCCCTAGTTAATGAAAGAAAGTTCTCTACTAAAGGATTCTAACTAATAAAATACGGGATTAAAAAATAGAACTAGAAAGTCATTATTATCAACTATAATGAAATCATTGAATCAAGTGAAGAACAATGGCCTCTGAAACCATTAAATAAAAGGTTAAAAGAATATCTCACAATGGAGCTATCAAAATCCTATTACAGTCCTTCTGTCCCTAAAAAAAAAAAAAAAGGACAATTGAGTATTTTGTTCCTCTGAATGGTGTGTAATATGAAGCATATAGAACATGCAAAGGAATTTATCCTAAACAAATAAAGCTGAATCTCACCAAATCTTTAAAGGGAACTTTAGTTTACATGAAGCTAGATGACTCCTGGAGGAAACAAAACAAATGTGTATAGGATGTGAAATATTTTATAGGATGACTGGCCTGATTTCTGCAGCAAATTCGGACATCAAAAACAAACCAATATGTGCATCATCTTAGGATCCTCATTTGAGCAAACTGATTTCAAAGAAACATTTTTAAAAACTATGTATAACATTTGAGTTTTTGCTGTTTATACAATTTCATTCTCAGTTGGGACCTTGGTCCCTGGTGCCAGAGCAAGAAGACAAGATCTTATTCCCAATGAATTGTGTTTGTCTGTTCTAACCTGTTTGGAAGTTAGATGAAGAACTGAAACAAAACACTTGTCTTTGTTTTTCCTAACTTGGAACTCACACTGGGCAGAAAATCAGTAGAGGGCTTTCCTCAAAAGCATTTAAAGTCAAATGAACAACCTGCTGCCACCTGGGGCTACAGTACAGTCCAAGCATAAAATAGAACATCAAAAGCCTTGGACAAAAAATCTAGGGAGAGTTTGTTTGGAAAATTAGGGCATTCAGAAATAACCTGTTCATATGGAAGAATATAGAAAGCTATCTGCATGCTTAGGGCATGATGCATGCAAATAAAGTCCTGAGAAGACACTCTGCTTTCAAGTGTGGCTGATCTCTATTATCAGCAAAAGCAGGTATTGCAGGTTTTGCCATAGTTTTGAACATCATTGCAAAGTGTTGAAGACAGCTCCAACACAGATATTGTAAGTAAAGACTGGGAGAAAGATCAAATGTCTATGATTTTGTTTTTCTTATCATTTTCTTCGTTTTCTGTTCTCTCTCCCTCTCTCCCTCTTTCAGGTTATATTTTATTTTATTTCACTCAAGGTGTTCTGTTAAAAACACTACTTGAGCCAGGTGCGGTGGCACATACCTGTAATTGCAGTGGCTCAGGATGCTAAGGCAGGAGGATTTTGAGTTCAAAGTTAGTCTTCACAGAAGCGAGGTACTAAGCAACTCAGTGAGACTCTGTCGCTAAATAAAAACACAAAATAGGGCTGGGGATGTTTTTCATTGGTCAGATGCCCCTAAGTTTAATCCCTAGTACAAAAAAATAAATAAACAAATAATGAAAAAAGTTTTAAAAACACTACTTGAATACAAACTAAAACAACAGAGACATCAAAGCCCAAACATGACCAAAAACACAATCTTTAATTCAATACATGTTTAGTGACTTTGTAAAAGTATATATACATATACTTTTACAAAGTCATTAAATAAGTAAACGTCTAAATAAGTAAACATGCTAAATAAGTAAACATCTACAATTTGTAGAAACAAACAACAGAGAACTCTGAGAAGGGGAAGAATCTGATTTCCACAGTATCAGATTATAATATTCAAACTGTCCAGCTAATACACAAACAAAAACAAGCAAGCAAATAAAAACCAAAGCAAATGAAGAATCAAATGTTGCCCATTCACAAAAGGAATGAACTAAAACTGGTTCTGAGGAAGCACAGAACTTGTACTTACTAGACAAAGATATGAAATCAACCATGTAGGTTTATTGTACTCAAAGAGCTAAAGGAAACTATGAACAAAGAGTTAAAAAAGACCAGAAAAACAATGTATGAACAAATCGAGAATATCAATAAGGAGATATTGTAAAACAAACAAACAAACAAAGAAGAAAAAGAAAAAAGGAACCAAACAAAAATTTTAGTGATTACCATTTTAATAACTGAAATGAAAAATACACTAGAGGGTTTTGGTGGCAGAACCAAGCCCTCTGAAAAAATAATTAGACAACAACACCATTGAGTCTGAGGATCATAAAGAAAAAAGAATGAGCAAAAGTAAAGAGACATTAATAGACCTATAGGGCTCTACCAAGTATAAGCATATAAGCACATAATTGTGCTTAACATAAGCACAATTAAGAAAAATCTCAGAGGAGAAGATGGAGAAAAGGGTTCAAAGACTTTATTTGAAGGAATAATGAGTGAAAAGTTCTCAGATTTGAACAAAAACATGGATTTATATGTTCAAGAAGTTCAATGCATTCTAAGAAGGATAAACATAAAGATTCACATGGAGAAGTTCTAATCTGATTGTTAAAAGTCTACACAGCAGGCTCCAGGGCACACACCTATAATCCCAGCAGCTCCTGAGGCTGAGGCAGGAGGATACAGATTTCAAAGCCAGCCTCAGCAAAAGTGAAGTGCTAAGCAACTCAGTGAGATCCTGTCTCTAAGCAAAATACAAAATAGGGCTGGAGATGTGGCTCAGTGGTTGAGTGACCCTGCATTCAGTCCCTGGTACACACCCCTCCACACACACAAAAAGAGGCAACAACAAAGAGAAATCTTGAAAGAATCAAGAGAGGAGACTCATCAAATGCATTAAAGTAATTTAAGATTAAAGTAATTTTTTTTTTCAACAGATAGCATGAAAGCCAAGAAGACTGTGAAATAATGTTATAAAATATTATGGGGGGAAAAGTCAACCAAGAATTCTACATCTGATAAAAAGAGTCTTTATAATGAAGAAGTATTTAAGACATTCTTAGATAAACAAAACTGAGAAGCTTCATTACTGTGTACTCTCTGTAGATATCAAAGGGAAAACCAACTCAGATTCTGTTTGTCTACCATTCACACAGAGAATACATCACTGTTGTGTCCTGGGAAGATGTAGGGATTTCTCCTCATCATCATGCAAGCAATTCTGTATCACCACACAGCAGATTTTATGGAATGACACAAGAGAGGAATTTTTCTCTAAACTCCCAAACAAGAGTTCAAAGTTAACAACTTTAAATTCTTGAAAATCTATGGAAAAACATCAAGTTGCTCTAGATATGAGTTATTTCTTCTCTTAGACAGATTAATTCAATTTTTCCCTTCAAACTTCATGTATCTACATCTTAATCTAGTAATAACCAATTCTAAAACTGATGCTAATATTTATCTCAAACATGTTCCTCATTCTTCCAGTTATTCAGAACAAAAATCTTCCAGTTATCTCTTATTTTTCTCTTTATCAGACCTATCACAGAAATTTGTTTGTTCAACCATTAAATACATTTAGTGGCAATGTAATAGTCACTACCAGAAAATAAATATTAGGCTATAGCATGATAACAACAGGCTCATCTTTCTTGTAGTGGTTATTCTTCCAAGAGGAGTCTTCCTGAATGTTTTTATTTCTGTGGAACATTTGGGAGGGTGAAGTTGTACAAGGAGATGAAAGTAATTTTGTTGAAATGAAGATGAAACATTCCTCATGTCCTTTATAACCAAAATGCTTGATAAAAAAATGAGAAAACATCTGAATCAATTAACACTACTGTGGCTTTTGGACATAGACTTCAAAAATATTACTGTATGAAGAACTACATATGTATTGCTTCTATACATTAAAGTAGGATAAAGAGGTGTTGCAACTTCCTCTATGATCTTTGATATAATTGGATTTAAATGACCATAAATTCTCTGTCCCTCCTTTTATCAAGAGGTAGAGTCTGCATTCTTTCCACTGAATCTAGGTTGGACTTCTAAATTCCCCTGAAAAACAGACTACAGCAAAAGTAAATAAACATCAGTTCTTAGCCAGACCTATAAGAGGCGGGAACTTCTGCATTAGCTCTTGGATTCCAGTTGTCATAATATAAGAAAGTTCAGGCTTCACTTCTGGATAAATAGTGACCATGTGGATGTTCCAGCTGAAGTCAATCTGTGAGTTGCCTTTAGACATGTGAGTGACCCCCAACCTGTACTAGTTGCAATAAATGTACCAATTGGTTTAGGCTTGATCAAATTCCAGAATACCAGAGTCTTAAGAAATAATGTACTATTGTTGTTTTAAGCAAATACATTGTTTTGTTTTAATGTTGCAAAAGATGATGAAATATCTCATAATACCTTAAACCTATCAACAAATGAAAAACATCTATGAATGATAATATTGTGACATTAGGTTGATTTTGATATTGGTTGAACATGAGGAAATATTAAAATTTAAAATCTGAGGGACATATTATTTATATTATAGATATGTAGGAGAGTATCCTTGTCCTTAGGAAATATTTGCTTGAAGATTAAGGATTAAAGAGTCTTACTGTCTGTGGTTCATTTCTAAATAGTTCAACCAATAAAGTACGTATATTATTATATTTCAGAGAAAAGAATAAATAAAATGTGGCAAAATATTTAAAATGTGCATTATAAATAAAGATTGTGAGAATGTTCATTGTAATATTTTCTTGACTATTTCTAAGTTTTTAATTTTTGGAATAAAAAATAGGAAAAAATGAATAAATTAGTATATTGTGATGTTAGAAAATATCTCCTTTTCATTGAGACTCTTTTGCACTTTAAATTTCTTCCACCAATCCCACCAAGTATTCATATTCTCTTTGCTGATTTATTTCTTCTCAGGAAACTTATTTTCATCTGACAAGCTATATGTTTTATATATTGTTATTATGAATGTATTTATATCATTCACTTTATATACATATATTTTGTATATCTATCACTCCTGCCAGGTGATAAGCTCTATGAGAGCGACAGTTTTGTTCCCCTGTCGACCTATGGAGCTTAGTGTCTGTCATCTAAGAAGTGCTAGTGTTTATTGAATAACATAGCTAGATCTTAGAGGGTACTTAATAGTCACAGTACCATTCTATTGTCAGCATAACTTATTCTTATATATTCTAGGATTATGGAACAATAATATTTATTTTTGAAAGTCTATTACATCTCAGAAATCATCTAAGGCACTTTATGACTTCTAATTGTTGACATCATTCAAATGTAAGCATCATTCTCATTTTACAGAAGACATTGAGACTCAGAGATTTTAAAGTATCTAAAAGTCGCATACATAATAGAAAGACTTCTAAGGACCAAACAGGCAATTTTCTCAATTCTCTTTTAGAAAATATTTGGATGGGAATTTTCATCATCTCTGGGATATTGAGTTTTGGGTAAATTCATATCAATGAAACAATTAGAAATAAAGAATACAAGGTAACAAAAAATAAACAATACAGTTCATTGAAAGTATTCTGTCTTAATGTCTTCAGCAGAAAAAAAAAATTAATCTCAGACAAAATCAAATCATTATATTTAAAAAACTTAATTATTGGAGGGAAGTTAATCCTTCAGAACATAATAGTCTGAAAAATTGTTCAAGATTAATCTAGCTAATTGAAAATTAACTTTTTATTTTAATCAACAAATATTAATTTATAATTAAAAAATTTCTTCTCATATAATTTGTATTTAGTTTATAAAACAATTTACTTAGTTTACATATATAAAATACATAATTACTCACATAATGTATTACCCCATGCTGATTGATACCCAAGATACATTTAGACATGTATAATGCTTTATTTATAGTGAAAATAATTCAAGTGCTTTATAGTAGTTATAGACATTATTCATTTATCACTATTACAATAAGAAGAGATTGAAATAGTTTCAGGATGAAAGGATAGAGTTACATAAATTATTCCTGGAAATTAGCTTCCTAGATGCTATGCAATTATTTGGACAAATAAATGCTGTGCTAGTAATCTGTGATTTTGAAGTGAAATTTAGAGTTAGCGTGTTTGTACAAAGGAGTAAAAATTGTCATAGAGCAGACATGGATTAAATGAAGGAACAAAATCAACATCGCAAAGTCATTGCATTTTTACAAGCTAACAACAACCTGAAAAATAAATTAAGAAAACAACTGCATTTGCAATAGAATCACAAAAATATTTAGAAATAATTTTTCAAATGGAAGTGAAAGATCTATAAACAGAAAATTACAACAAATGATGAAAAAATTTAAGACAAATAAATGGAAAGATACTTGATATTCATGAGTTGGAAAATTAATATTTTTTAAATGTTCATCCATACAAGTCAAAGTAATCTATAGCTTTAATGAAATAATGTTTGACAAGAGCAAGAAGTTCAGTGTGGTATACTTTATAGGATATTGGAACAGAAAAAGGACACAAAAAAAAACCAAGATAATTTGAAGAAAATATGTAGTTTAATTAATCACATAACAATATCAATTTGTAAATTGTGACAAATGTGATATATTAATGCAAAATATAAATAATAGGGAATTTAGGAGTAGGGTACATAACAAATTTCTATACTATTTTTAAAATTATAAATCTAAATGTATTCTAAAATAATTTTTGTTAAAAATATTTTTTAAAATTTAGAATACTTTATCACCTACTTAGGTACAAATATCTAGTTGTCACAAGTTTGGTGTTTTTTACTTAATAAGAATTGCAAAAGTATGTGAGAAAAATGCATAGAAATTAAAAATATATAATAGTTTTAATTTGAAAAATATGTATAAATTTAAAAAGTGACTATACAAAGATTCTGATACTGAAGAGAAACGATTTTTCTGTTGCCACACTAGGAAGAAAATAGCATTCTCCAGATGTGCTTATGAAACTTACTTAGGATTGACTACTTAAAAAAAAAAAAACTGGAGGAAGCACATTTTCACAAATTCTTAAAAATGAAGACACTGTTTGCTAGTTCACAAACCTTTTAATACCACATCTAGAATGGAGAATTTCCTTTACAAATTGCAACATTTAAATTAAGTCTTAAAATTAATTATGAAATATTATCTAAATGCAATTATACTAATCTGAAATACACACTTTTCCCTTTATTGTGAAAAGGGGTAAATGAAATTCAGGAATGTAAACAATTACCACAATAATTACTTTATATTTTGGAATTTCAATAATTTCTGACAAAGCCAGACTTCAACCTGTGATATTCTCTTCGGTGTTTGACTTTGTTGAATGGCAGAGCTTTGATCTCCAGTGTGTCACCTTCTCTCCTGTTATTACCAAGCAAACATCACTCTGTTTTATTGCAAATGCTATCTGAACTTTGATACCTAAAAAATCATGTTTTATTTCAAAAGAAAATGCTAGTAATCATTACACATTTGAGTATACAGTAACCCAATACAATACATACAGAAGAAAATAGAGATGAAAGAAAGAAAGAAAAGAAAATAATGAAAAGGGGGAGAAGGAGAAGCGGAAGGAAGGAAGGAAGAGAGAGTTGGAAGAAAGGGAAAAAAGGTAAAGAGAGAAGAAGGCATGGAGAAAGAAGGAGATAGATAAAGGAAGGTAAGAAAATAAAGTCTTGTGCATGTACATATTTTATACACATAAATACAGACTGGGTGCACCTATCTATAAAATTATGTACAAAAATGAGTAAGGAAGTTACTCTTTGTGTTTGTGAACTTCATCTGTATTTTATTATTGATAAAAGTAAATGTTTAAGGAAAAAATGATTTTGGCATTTTAGATTCCTACTAAGAAAATGGGGTGAAAGAATTCACTTATAGTAAACAAGTGGAGAGTGAAGGTTAATTACTAATTATGGCTTATAATCATTTACAAATTTAAGCTAGTTTGCAGAGTTCAAGTCTTATAAAAATATTCACTATGCAGAAAAAAATGCTCCTTTTAGAAATAAATAAACAAATGCTCTTAAACAAGAGTCACTCAATATTATATCCAGAGTCCAATTATTTAAAATAATTTAAGATAAATCTGTACTCATTTTCTGCTAGAGGTTTTAGGTAGTTAATCAAATGCTTAGGTATCCTTCATCTATTTTGCAAAGTATTAGGCCTGGAGTAGGTAATCATGGAGATAGTTTTTCCTAGTGTATAAATGATTCATTTGAAGAAGGTTAAGTGCTTTGGGGAAACTTTATTAACTTTTTGAGGAGCCAAGGGGATCATTTAACAAGTGGTTACTGCCTCTTCCCATCAAAAATGGCCTATTACACACAAGTCATGTGTCATATGTCAGGTAAATTTCGTTCTTAATTTGTTGATTGAGCTAGAAAGATTAAAATCCTTTCTAAATGAGGATAAAACGAAGCAGTAAAAAACTGGTACCAAAAATTGTGTCGACAGCCACCCTGTAGTGCTTGTAAGTCATTAGCTCACAATTCCTTTCGCATTAGCAGACTTCACTTCAGCATGCTACCATAATTCACAGCATTTATCAATCCACAAAAAGAGTCAAAGCAGTAAGAAATGTGCTCTTCATTGTCGATCAGAGGAGCCAATTACAACTTCTAGTAAATCCCTGTCTAAGTCAGTGAAGTGCAAGGCAAGCAAAAAAGTCACTTCTCCAGGGTCTGCCTTTTCAGCAAGATTTGACAACTTACAAAGAATGATCTGAAATGGATGATCAAGATCATTATGTGTCTATCACAGGAGTGCTAAATGGCTGTGAACTACACACACACAAGATGAGGGAGACACTTTAACGATATTGGATGAAAATGATTTCAGGGGTGTTGTAAACTCATAAGCCAATACTCCAGATGATCCTGTCTTCTCACTTAACAAAAGTCCAGTTTAAGAATTGTTTTATCATTTTTCACCTCCATTGTGTATTTATTTATCTTTTAATAAGTATATTTTGAACAGAAATATATTTTTATTTTAAAAGACATATAGTTAAAGTAGTTCAGAAAGTTGAAATGCACAATTTCTGATACAAACAATACTCTTTATTTAAAATCTAATAATTGCATTTGTCATTTAAATTATGCAACAAATTGGGTCATTGAAACTAAAAGATAACATTAGTTCAATATAACATTATAAGGAAGGAAATTATTTTAGGTATCAGTATATTATTGTTGCAAAAGGATTACACAATACATTTGGTTTTGGGCAATTAATTTTCTCTATTTTAGATTATATTGTCAATACATACCATCAGGAGCATAATTTTTATCTAGTAAATTACATGACCATGATTGTGATAGCTTTTTTTCTAGTACATAGAAATTAATCAAGTGACAACTCAATTCAAAAGAAATAATAGAAATCTTGACTTCTGAGTTGCAATTCAATTTCACTTCTATTTTTCAATGAACTTTGTTGCTTTTTGTGGTTGACAACCTCTATAATAAAGTCATATTTTCCTTTTTAGAGCAAAAATAATGGAAGGATTTATAAAAGAATAATCATATATAAATCTCTTCATAGTAAATTATGAAGTTATAGCAAGTCTAAATATGTAAGTATGTAACCCATGCATGTATGCAGAAAAAAATCATTAGACCAACTTTTCACTGTCTCATACCAAAGAAGAATCTCAGGAGTTATTAATATATTAGTAGCCATTACAATTGAAATACCTGTCTATAACAGATATATATTCATTATATATAAATGCTTATCTTACAGTTAAGTATTAAACAATTAAATAAAAATTAATGTATGATGTTATGTGCTCTGTTAGCTCAGAAGTCTTAAAGGGAATGACAATCCAGTAGCCAACAGCACAACAAGATACTGACTTCCAATACATTCTTCATCAAAAGAAACCTGCGATTCTTGGAGAAATAATTGATTCTAGATTGGAAAGAGAAAGCTACAGGAGCCTGGAGCAATTTGTAGGGTCAGAAACCAAGAAAATGCCAAAATAAATAAGTAAATAAACAAACAAGTAAATAAATAAATTAAATAAACAAACAAAAAATAAACAACAAGAAAGAAAGAGGACCACATTGATTTGGGGGCATACCAAAAAAATATCAGGACCCAAACATTTATAACTTTGACTTTGGAATCAAGTAAATTTTTGCCTTGCTAAAATGATTTAAAAATAAAATAATCTATTTATAAGAGTAACATTTATAAACAAACTTACCAGTTGATGTCATATTCACACAGAGAATAATTAATTCCATGATTTTTAAACACAGAATTTAAATAATGTATTTCTAGAGATAGAGACATTCTAAGGGCAGAAAAAGAAACAAAGAAATTTTAAATGATGCTTTTATTATATGAAAAGGAAACAATTATGTTAAAATCATTAAAAGCCAATATTTTCAACATAAGAAAAAATTAAATATAAAAAAGATACTAAGTTAAAATCATGATTTTTAACTTGATTTAGAACCATCACTCTGAACTCATACTTTATTATTTCCCTTTCTCGAAAAATACATTCTCTAGTACTTTTCACTGATGGACAGAAGTAACAAAACTTTCAAAGCAGTGAACACCTCCAGTTTGCAGATTGTGGTTTCCAATTATTATTTGCCATTATATAAACTCAGTTCTTTTAGAGAAATGTTGAATCCTAGATCTGTGTCAGGGAAGATGCAAAATAAAGTTAAGATATTTTGCCATACCTAAAAGTAAAGAAAGTAGGACTCTGGAGTTATTTTTAAAGGACCCATGAACCAGGCTAAAGGACCCAAAGATGAAATCATTTGAGCATGAAAAAGATTATTAAGGGCAATGATTGAAGTGCATCAAATATACAAAGCATCAGTAAGTTTATAATGGTATCTTTCTTTATTGATTAAAGAATCAACTTTTTATTTTTATTTTTTTACATTCATTTATTTATTGAGAAAAGGGGAAAAGAAGGTTTATTGCTTTGGAGCAAAGGAGAAAGACAGGGGACTTCTGCCCATCAACCAGAATAGGGTCTTTTAAAGAGGTGATACAAAGGCTACATTCCATGTGTTCTCAACATTTTTACTTTTAAAACAGATAGATTAAGAGGAAGAATCTGGATTCATGTTCTTTTTTTTAATAGACTCTATTCAATATATCCAAGTAGTTGGTTTGAGAAATTTCTTTTTCCAGGTCATCAATAATATATCACAGCTATTACATGCAGAAAACCTAACAGAATTGGAAAGTTACTACCTCATCATATGGAAATAATAAGACCATGTGCATTCATGGCTGTTATAGCCATTGGTTGAATGTTTTAAGTGGAACTTTAAAATAAGTGAATGAGGATATTGCAGGAAATAAATCATGCTGACAACATCTGAAATCACTGATTAACTTTAGTATCAAAAAATAGGTAAACATATGGACGTTCACTTATAATGCAATAATAAATACACAGTGTTATGCAGGAAAATGCATTTTGTCAAAATCAATGCAAAAGTTGAACCTTTAGAGTCATGTTTGACCCTTTAGAGTTAACTCTCAATTTATAGGACATTTTGGTAGACAGCAACTTGAGGATACAATTATCAAATTTCAAAATATGAAAGATTTCACCAAAAATGTGGAAATGACCCAGTTTTTTTAATGAGTAAATGTCAAGAGTTAAACTAGAAGGAGGAAAAAATTATACATCATAAAAATTTCATGACACATATATCAAATTAAATGTATCTTCTTTTGAACCTACTTCAGCAAAAGAAAAATAGATATTTTTGAAGGAGACTGTGTAAAGTCAACATGAGCTGCTTATTAAAAAGACAAAAAATGCTATTGGTCATGTTGTGTATGATTATATTTTTCTTTATCTATGTCTTTATTTGTTAAGTATACTAATAAAGGTAAATTTCTGGTAAAATGAAAAATTTATCCAAGTACAAATTTAGAAAGATCCCCAAAATCTCAATAACAACAACAAAAATGTGGTAGAATGAAAGATAGAATAAAAATGTCAAAACGTTTAAACTGGCAAATGGACATATTGGTTAATTTTATTACTCATTCTAGTATTGAGAGTTGTGACACTAATACAAAATAAAAGCTCAACAAACAGTACCTGTAATTCTTAAAGAAACAAGTATTCATGGCCTAGGAGAGAACTGTCCCATGGTCCAATTAGTTCCCTCAGAATGATCCTCAAAGATCTTATCTATAATTGCTAGAAACCGGGGGGGGGGGATATACGAATGCAGACATAATCAATTCTATATAGTATTGGATGATAGTATGAAGAAACCTTATTAAAAAATCTTGGTAAGAGACAATAATAGAAAACAAGAGAGTGAAGATGGCAGATTAGAGGAAGGATGTGCTTTGCAGAAGCTCCACAGCACCAGACTTACAAAGCAGGAAGATTGCTCCTTAGTGAAGTGGGTAATTAAGGGACCTGACTAAAACTTTATACTGGACTTTAAAAGAAACCATAGAGTGAAGTAAGGAATCTTGTAATGCAAGAAGTAATACATTAGAGATGTGCTAGCTTGACCACCAGTAGGATCAAGCAGAAGCTGCTGAACAGTGAGGCAGAACAGAGGCATGCAAAGAAGACTCTGGGCTGTGTATTTTTTAAGAAATTAATAAACAAATAAAAATTGGCTTGGGGAAAGCCTGTGGAGCTGGTTTTTAACAGACAGCATTAGTGGGGAAAGTGGTTCAGTAAAAATCAACCCAAAATAACATTTGGCAGATTCTGGAATCACTGGTGGGAAAGTGTTTGGTGGGTATGGAAAACACTCCTCCTGGTCACCACACAGTGCAGGAATCATCTGTAAGTGCTGTGCAGCATCTAGCAGAGATAGGAGATAGGGAACTCAAAGGATATTGCCAATAGTCACCTATCATAATTCCCAGAGTGTACCCGAAATCAGAGTAACTGAAAAAGGACCAAGAAAATTGTATTTGGACCATACAGGCGGCTCCACATACCAAGGGGAGTAAGCACCCAATGTTACAGTCACCCCCTAAAAGCTACTGGGAAGACATCAACAGAGGCTTCACAGTAGTATCTGTGTTCCAGGGCTTATGAAGGGTAAGGTGAAATCTGTGGAGGTTTAGTCCCTATACCCTAAAAGTGGGTTTTACCAAAGGCTATATGGAGGTCCAGATGTCCTGCAGAGACTGGCGCCTCTTCAACAATAGGAGTTGTGGATCAAATCTATAACCCACAGAGTTCCAAAGGGAACTTCCAATTTAGAACTATGCTCCACTCTGCCACCTGTTAACACTCCACATCTAACCCACCCTAATGTGAGAGACAGGAAGTTGAGAGCTACTACAATCAGTTTTGACTCCTAGCCAAGATGGCAGCTAAGTGAGGAACACAAAGACATTGGACTTAAAAATCCCCAGCCCTTTATATGAAATGAAAACTCATCTTTGCCAACAATTTTGACCACTTCACCAGAAACAAGCCCTTTATTTCTCATTATGATTTTGCTAGCCTTTACAAAAGTGGTGTCCCCCAAAAGTTCTGGTGTGAAACAATGCAAGAGAGTTTGAAGGTGAAATGATTGAGTTATGAGAGCTTTAACACCATCAGTGCATTCTTGCCCTCTTAAGGATTAATAGAGTGGTAACTGGAGACAGGTACAGGTGGCTGTAGGAGATGGGTCCCCTGAGGGTGTATATATTTTGTGGCATATATTTTGTCCCTGAAGAGTGCAGCTCTCTGTTTCCTGGTGTGATTTTCTGAGCCACTTTCCTTGGCCACACTCTCCCCTCATGATGTCCTGCCTTACATCCCTCTCCTTATAAACCCAGGAATGGAGATGGCTATCTATGGACTGAAATCTCTGAAACCACGTGTCTCCAAATAAACATTTCCTCCTCTAAAATTGTTCTTGTTAGGTCTTTTGGTCATAGCAGCAAAAAAAGCTGCTAAAACATTTTTTTTCTTTTTTTCTTCTCTCTTTTTACTAGATAATCCCATATTTTTTACTATTTAAAATTTTTAAAAATATCATTATATTTTATTCTTTTTTTTATTTTTTCCTGTTCTGTAGGATTTTGTGTAGGTGTGGTATGTGTGTATGTGGGGGGGGGTATGCTCACTGTGCCAATAGGTCTGAAAAATGTATATGTAAAAAATATATACATATAGTATAATTTTGTTTTCATTTTAGTTGCTTTTTTCTTTACTCGTTTATTATTTAGCCATGGTTTGACTTAGGTTGGGTATAATTATACATGAATTTGAACTGTTTTGATCCTGCATTTGCTTATTTATTCTTACCTCAGTTTTGATCTTCTTATTATCTCTTTCTCACTCTCTTCCTCCACTAATAACAAATTTTCCTGTTTCCTCTTTGTCCTTTTCTTTTTAAAATTATTTTCATTTTATTTATTTCTCCTTTACAGCCTACCTCTGCTGCCCATCTCCTGCCTCTCCTCTTTTTACTTCTTAAAATATTTCAAACTTTCTCTTGCCTTCAACCCTATTTTTGTCTTTGCTTAAGGAATTATGATCCTTTTAATTTTACAGTTTCAGTAATTTCTGCCCCAATCATGTTGTGATTACCAATAGAGCGAATGATGTAATGGACACCTGCTATTTAACGACTCATCTAGTTCAGTTTTTATTTTTATTTTTGCTCATGTTACATTTGACCCCACCATTACTATATAGGTGTTGATTAGTATTACAGATGTCAAAATAGACACTGGACATTTATCTTAAGGTTGTATATCTGTTGCTAACATTAGTGCTAAGTCCGCTTTCTCCCTTCCTCTAAAAATAAATGGAAAGTATTGGGACATTTCAAGTTCATGCTCATAAACTCAACCAAGCAAAGGAATCTCAAAACACCTAAGCCTCAACAATATTTCACTATGTAGTACTGGGGAGACAAAAATTCTAAACCAAGAACTAGGCCCCAAGGAAGAACAATCAGGGAGCTACCTCAGATCTCACTCCTTGACATCTATTCATACTCTTGTACTTTGTGCTTAATTTTTCTATAAAGATAAAAACAAAGTCAATGAAGTTAAAGAATTCACTTTGAAGAATGTTATTCAGAGATGAACCTCTTAAGGAGAAAAGCACAACAGATTCTATCTATATCCATTTATGCTACCTACTTTTGATGTGTGCCCTTGGGTGAATCATTTCATTATTTTTTTCCCCTATTTTCTATGTATAAGATGGTAAAAACAGAACATTTCAAAAAGATGCCTCGGACTATGTCAACAACTGTGCCTGGCACACAGTAAGTACATTATTTTCTGTATGATCATCACTCCTGACAGCAAATGTAACTGCAGTAGAGCAAGAGAATGGCATGACTATTGGAAGGAAATGTGCTACAGATGTGGAATTCTGTCGCCAGAAAAAACATCCTGGTTTCACAGGTACAGGTCACATGCAGCAGTTGTTGGATTGAGCAGTCATAATGGCAAGCATTAGTCTGTGATTGGTTACTTTCTTACATAGACATGTCTATTTATTCTGTCCATGTTTCATTTACACATTTTATTGATTTCCCCTAATCAATATTGTGAAAGCCATGGAGACATTGCAACTAGTGGTATTTATTTACAACTCCTCCCCCCAGGCACTGTTCTAAAAGCTTTATATCTTAATTTTTATATAAACCCTCAAATAGGTACAGCAATTCTTTTCATTTGGCAGATGAGGGAACTGGGGTTAATTTACGTGACTAGCTACTGGTCACACAGAGAACAAGTAGAAAAACTGAAATTAGAACATAAGCACCCTGATTCTAAAGTACAAATCCTTTATCAAAATGGTAGATGATTGTCTACTTCATAGCAAACATATTTTATATTTGTTTATGCTTGTTTCTTGTTCTAAAACAGAGTTTGAATCTGACTTCACAATATGTGTTGTGTTATTAAGTGAATTTTATTAGTCTCTATAGTGATAATAATATTAACAATATCACAGGATTCACCAGGATTAAATGAGAAAATAATATAGATTACTTTTAAAAATATTTTTTAAAAGTCAATATATCATGGTTTTTGTTTTGTTAAAATATTAGTTACTACTCAATTGCTTTGCAGTTTTAGTACTTAATTTTTACTATGCCAATAGCAACATTTCAAAATTTTTATAAATTCATTATATATGTGAGTATATACACACATATATACACACACATATATATGTATGTATATATGTAGACTATGAGTTAAAATTTAAATTTTTTTTCTAAGTCACTGAAATCATACTTTACAGTTAATATAGATCTGGGGTCACAAACTCTAAATTTTGAGTAGAGCATTCTGACAATCCATCATGGAAGAGTAAATGGGAGGTAGCAATGAATTTGGCCTAGTGCCTTGCCCATAGTAGGCACTCAGTAAATATTTGATGAATGAATAAATAGCACTCATTGCAATATTTCCCTGTTATAGAACAAACACAGGAAATGGCAATACTAACCCTAATGTCATGGTTAACCACAAATATAGGAGGAAACTCAGCCCAAGTGAACAATGACAATATAGTTAAATCTATAATAGTAAAGTGCTAAATCTTATAGACATCTAAAGAAGTTCCTAGGGAATAGAAACAGAAAAATTAGTGAGTTAAGACTGAGCTTATATTTTATAGGTTAGTAAAATTTACTTATTTCATTTGATTATTTTCGGTGCTGAGGATTGAATCCAGGGTCTCAAAATAGAATTTCTCAAGGCACACACAGAAAACCCATCCATTAAGCCTTGTATAGATAAATATGTTAACACCATTTTTAGGATTAGAATAGTAAATAGTAATTATTAAAAATACTATTTTCTTTTTATGATCTATTTAATATATTACATGAACATAATGTAGATATAGGTAAACTTGTATATAGTTGGCAATGTTTTACTTAAGCATTTGTATAATAATGCTATCTAACAAACCACTGCAAAATGCAGTAGTTTAAACAGCACACCTTTGTTTTCAACTTACCTGATTATAGACCAGTTACAGTTAAGTCAATCTTGGCTAGACTAAGTTCTACCTGAAGGTGCAAGTCAACCAGGAATGGCTGCATGTTGTGATGAGGTTAGGCCTGCTCCTTTCTCTAATCCACCTTAGACTACTAGCTACTCAAGGCATTTTTTTTTTCATGAAGAATGAAATGAAAGGATCATTCAGAGTCTGCTTCTATTATATCCAATAGCATTTAATTGTTAAAAGAAGTCATATGACCTACCTTAACTACAATGCAGCATTAAGAGGTACACCATACAAGATTCCTCCAGTGCGGTCCTATGAACTGTAAGTGAATACAAGTGATAATTTTGAAGAAAGACACTTTGTCAGACTCTCTGAGAAAATGATGATCAACTCTGTGCAAGCAATTAAGCAAAGCAGTTAATCATCATTGAAATACAAGAGAATAGATGATACATTTGAGGCCTAGAAGTAAACTGAATGTATTACACAAGGAAGGAAATTTGGGCACTATCTTGAATGGGAGGAGAAATACATGAGAACTGAAACAAAGAGTCAAGTGAAAAAACTTTGGATTAATAATTACTTGGACTCTAATGTCAGAGTAGGAACATCTAAATCTTGGGGGGTTTTTTTGAATTGAAATATGCATCCTTCTGTGAAAATTATACTTTTCTGGACAGAATTTGTAACCTCAAAGAATATTTCTGCTGCCTTTTGTATAATACATGTATAATTAATACAAATATAATTTTATATATATATATAAAACTTTATTGCATATGGTTAGCAAATTCTGATATGACTCTTTTTAAAATATTTTTTACTTGTATGTGGACACAATAACCTTTATTTTACTTATTTAAGTGTGGTGTTAAGGATTGAACATAGGGCCTCTCACGTATTAGGTTAGCGCTCTACCGCTGAGTCACAACCCCAGCCCCCTGATATGACTTTTAATGATCCACAATCATGTGTAATTCTCTCCAATTTAGTGTAATGGAAACTGTAATTTGGTTCTAACCAACAGAACATGACAAAGATAAAGGATTTTGATGTTATGATTAAATTATCAGATCACTTGAATTTAAGATAAGGGGTGACCTCTTTAAAGTGGGTATAAAGGTCAGACTCTGTAATCAAAATATCAATCTCTCTATGTCTCTGTCTTTCTCCCTCCGCCTTCTTTCTGTGTCTTTTGCTCTCTCTTCTTTCTCTGGCTTTGAGAGAACAATCTATAGCCACATGGAAATGAATTTTGCTGACAGTGTGAGAAAGCTTGGAGACAGATCCTTCCTTAGCTGAGCCTCAGATGAAAATATAGTCTTTCTGAAACCTCAAATTCAGCATTGCCAAGAGTCTAAGCAGAGAACCTAGCTAAGCCAAGCTCCTGATTCATGGAAACTTCAAGTAAAAAAGTATATGTCTTGCTTTAAACCTCTAGGTTTTTGATAGTTTCTTGCATAGAAAAAGGAAAACATATTCATTTCACTAAAATAAAGCAGGATGGATAATATTACTCTTCAATAAACATTTAGGAGCAGACTTCACAGAAGAAACTATTCCATGTGTATTCACACTCAGAAAGGGAAATTTAAATGGATGATTTTAGTGCAGGGACTGGATGGTACTGATATTTACAAATATACTGTATATATGATTACTTTACAAAAATTATTATTAGTTGACAATCAAAACAATATAAGCCAAACATTGTCATCTGCTTTCATGCAAATTGATTTTATTATTTTGATTAGCACATTTAATAAAAAGATTCTTCTGCATTTTATTTCAAAAGCTATGTGAATGTAATGTAATAGAAGAAAAATATTTTAATATATATCAGAAATATTGAGAATAAAAAGTTGAAGTGTTAAAGATTGGTGTTCCCACCCAATATTGTTTAAATATTTCTTCACTGGTTAAATTTCTTGTGAAGTAGACTCCAAAGGGAGGAAACAAAATGTGTGCAGGAACATTATTCTAGAGTGTTTTGGGGACCAAGACCTGTAAAAGGGAAGAAGTTAGAATCCATGGGGCAAAGCAAGAAGTCAGTCTCCAATACATCCCAACCACCACTTAAGCCAGTCCTCAGAGAAGCTGTAAAGCTGGGGTTGCTCTTAAGAGATGTCCTGACATGGGGGCAAGGGTCCTAGTCTTCATTCCCTTATAGGACTTTTGTTAGATTTATTAGATGCTGACTATGCAGGGAAGAAGAGCAAAGATGCTCTTGAGCTGAGCACAGTTTGTGGGAAAGTCTATCAGCTGGGGCCTAACATCTGGCAATAGCTCTAACAGCTAAGAAGTCCTCTAGTCTCAAAGGTGGCTGGAGGGAGCATTACCATATGCTTGATCCTGATACTCAGCTTTTAATTGCTGTGACAAATGCCTCAGAAAAACAATTTAGGGATAGCACCATTTATTTTGTCTCATTGTTTCAGAGGTGTCAGTCTATGGTCTCCTTTCACCATAGTGAAAAGGTATGGCAAAGGAAAGCTACTCAGCCCATGGCAGTCAGGAAGCAGAGAAGGAGGAAGGGGCCAGGGGCAAATGTTTGTCCCAGGGACACACCCCCACAGACCTATTTCATCTAGCCTGTGCCCCATCTGCCTAGAGTTCCCACCACATCCATTCAAATTATTGAGCCATTTAATGGATTAATCCACCGATGAGATTAGAGCTCTGATGATTCAGCATTTCTTAAAAGCCCCACCTCTGAACATTGCTGCACTGGGGACCAAGCCTTCAACACATGAGGCTTTGTGGAACATTCCAGATCCAAACTATAACACTAATATATAATTTAATATTATATTGAAATTTAGGCTAAATACATTAATCTGGGGATTCGAAGTACAAAGAAAATCAGTCACCATTATTTTACTTTCTAAAACAAAAATACTATGATTTTATTTCTCTTTTTTTTTTTCTTATCTGTAAAATGTGGATAATCAGAGTTGTACTCTTACTAACCTCAGATATATTCCCTGGATAAGGAGAGACAAAGTGAGAGATAGATCATAAACAAATCAGAATACCTTTAACCATCCTTTTTAGGAAGATATATGTCCAAATTATACTGAAATTAACAGTAATATGTTCATATTTAGTTTACATATTTTAAAAATCAGATCTGTTTCTTAGAAACCTCTTTGCAATTGATACCTACAGCCTTCATGACATTGTAACAATGGTATTTCAGTTAAACACCAGACAGCGTAGTGACTATGAGTACTTTTATTGATCTTTGGGCCCTGAATAAAAAACAATTCTGTGGCAGTTGTAGAGCTTCTCCATGGTGGTGGCCAGTGATGAAAAGCCTCGTCTTTCACCTTAAGTATCCCAATTCTGCCCTGGGAGTTTAACTGCTCACCTTAAAACTCAGACAAGTACGAAGAAACTGTGAATTGACACCAAAAACACCCCTCCAAATTTTATAAAGGAAAAATAAGAAAGTAAAACTGGGGGAAAATGCTACAAGAAACTTTCAAGATTAAAGAATAAGAAAAAGCTTAATGAAATCATTTAAAAATGTCATTAAGAGAAGAATAAAAGACACAACTCTCTTGTAACTGAAGACCAGGCCGCCAGAGGAGAGCCCCGTGGTGTCCGGATAAAGTGCTATCATCCTTTACTTTAATGAACTCTGTACTGACAAGTCTTTTATGACAAATTTTGTGCTCTAGCAGCAACTTCAAATCTGTATGAGATTTGGAGCGCCATTTAAAGTTATATCTGGCCCTGTCATTCTTGTGTGACGAGCTCCCTCAGTCCTCATCTGGGTCACTAAATGGAGATCCCATGATAGAGGAAACCGACATCCCATCCATCTTGCTTTGCATGAGTGCGCTCTGTCAGAGAAACTACATAACAATGTTAGTTTTATAGACTCTCAAGAAATGCAGCCATGAATTGACTTCAACAGCCCAAATAGGAGCATCTTGCAACCATCAATTTAGAATAGTCAGACCCTTAACCAAAACCAAACCAAAAAAAAAAAAAAAAAAAAGAAACTGAAGAAAAAGGAAAAAGAAAAGCTATCAATTCCTCCAACTTATGCATGCATTTCTTCAAAGCTCCTGTATAACTGTTTGTTTGAAAAGGAAAGATTAATTATTCTCCCTTGTTTGAAATGAGGGAAAAGTATATCATATTAAAAAAAATTATTCAAGAATAGTAAGTAAAGGCAGCACATTATATAGTTAATTACATTTTATTAGCATTTAACTTCTTACTTTCTTAAAGAAATAAAATCAAACTGTGCCATTAAAGGGGAAATTATCTTAAGTTGTGGCAGTTTTTTTGTGCAATTATGTTATTTTTCTAATTCTGTGCTATCTTTGTTTTTACTGGTAACATGAATTTAAAAGAAAAAGAAAGGAAAACAAAACCTTTAACCTTTTTGATCTTTCAGGTTTAACCTGAAACATGGCATGATTAATAAAAAAAAAAAAAGTGAATTTGTAGGATGCTTCAAAATATTCTGCTGTTTTTAATAAAAGTCATGATGTGCTGCGAAGTAATTTCTAAATGCTATATAAGTCAAAATAAAGGTGGCATTGTCACCTGTACAACAAAAGTGAGTCATGCACATAATTAAAACAAAAAGCATCACAAAATCTCTTATGTGTTGCTTCATCTTTATGGTGCATAAGGGAAGTTGTAAGAAACTGCCTAGACCCTTTTGAAGCCTAGAAGCAATAAACGGAGTATAACCCAGGTCCATTCAACTGTAAATGCTTATTAAAGATTAGCTTAGAATGGACTGTAAAGTCACTGGCTTCAAATAGCAATAAAAAGAACAATAATTGAAAAAGATAGAATGACAAGATGTACTTTACTATTACCCCCCCCCCCAAAAAATAATAATAATAAAAGATAACCACTGTCTACCGAAGGATGGCACTGTAACAAGTAACACTTTGAAATGCCATTTAGGAGTTACATCTGCTCCCTGAAGATATCCTCCAACATACATTTTGTTATAATTCTTCCTGACCTCTTGTCCATTGAAATGCTGGGATCTGTAGAGGAAATTTCATAGAAAGTATCCCCTTGAAACGAAAGAACATCTTACACTTGCCCTTCACTGATATAAACTATATTGAAAACAATTTATGTTGCTCAGCAACATTTAATATACCAAAATAAAACTCCACCCTTCACCTGGCTCTTGAAAGCAACAAAATTGAATTTCTTAACATGGCTTCTGATATCTATTTAGTTTAGATTAAATGTAGGTTAAAGTGTAATCTTTCTGTAATCTGATCACAGATTCCAACAAATAGTATAGCTATGAGCTGGAGATGAAATAGGAAATTCCAAATTGTTCTAAGCATGTTTGAATCTAGACTGTGAAGCAGAATCAAGGTGGCTCCCAATGCCAGCCTTGCATCTTCCAAAAGATGTGGCATCTCTGACTGAACTCCCTCTGAACTCCACTTTTCAAAATAATGGTGAAATAACAGAATCATGTAAACAAAACAAAACAAAAGACTAGGTGGCTGTTATCGTTAGCATCATTAAAAATTAAGTATTGCTGATTTAAAGCAAATATTTAATGCTGACAATACTATTCTTTGCAACAGTTTTCCTCTAAGAAATGGAGTTGTTTTTAAAAAACTGTGGTTAAAGTGTTAGTATATTTTTTTCATAAACATATATTATTTCCTTTGTCTTATTTTAAATATTTGCTTGTACTCACAGCACATTTTATTTAAGAGATTTTGGATCCCCTTTAAGCATTACAATATATGCACTCTGACTTTTCTCTTTATAATATCTATTAAAAGTTATATGTGTGTTAAAATATCAAAATATTTAAATACATAATATTTGTATCAAACCTGTAAATAGATTCTGAGATATCAAAAATATATTATTTAGCTTTAATGCTGAAATAAGTTTTCCATATAAACCTAAAATAAACAATATTTAAAGCACATGAGAAAGCCTATATCTTAAGAGATTAGTATTGAGGTGCTCTTTCTTATCTTGTGATTTGTAAAACCCTCATTTGTAAACTCTATTATTTGTCCTATTTTTTAATTGGAATAAAATTAACTCTGACAAATTAAACAGGTGCTCCACCTTAATTTTTATGTGTTCTGGTCCATTTTCAAATATGAATAGTTTATACTTACCATGTATACCAACTATCCACACCAGCACCTTTCAAATGTTAAGGGCCCTAGAGGGATTTGCATTTTGACAACTACCAGAAAAGGCTATAGTTAATGAAATGAAAATAGTCATGTGATTTGAGGGGTTTATATGATCACCATTAAATTTGTGGTGCTTTAGCAGCCTTCCAACAACTATATATACAGTCATGTTATTGACCTTGTGTTTTTTGATCTGAAGCATTAAGAAGAAAAATTCCCAAATAATCATGGGTTTTAGAAGTGATGGTACAGAATTAATAGTTATTGAAGTGATCATGAACTAGTGTAAACAGATTTTATTTCTTAGAACATCATTAATATTTCGGCTGACTAAATGTCCCTGCTTCTCAATGTATTCTGCAGTGCTCTTTTTCAAGTGATAAATTATGATCCACTCTTTTTGGCCTTTGTCTTTTGTACATTCTGTTTCCTCTTTTTGGAATTTCATTCTCTGTCCTTCTGGTTAAAGCCTACTATACTTTGTTGCTCAGGTGGGATGTTTCTTCTATGGGAAGCTATTCACATTAGTACACCTGACCCTGATCAAAGTAGGTGTTGCCTCCTGTGCTCCTAACACAACATACCTTTGTTTGGTCAAACAATTATTTCATGGTGTAATTTGAGGACCTAAATGCCATTTACCTTATTCATTGCTTATTTACCCTCAGCACACAATATTGTGTTCGCCAGTAGATTCTTCATTGTCTGAATAAGAGCCAATATGCACCAATACTTCTGTATTCTGTCACCACATCTTTGTGATATCTACCCCTATCATTTGGGAGAATTCACTACTGCACAGTAAATTTTCTTTACAGTGTAGAAAGAGACCTCACTACAATTGTCCATATTGCCCATGACTGTGTAGGCATAGTATATGCTTCAAAAGTAAAGACTAAGCTAATCCCTTTGACACCAAATCTGAAACTACATTCACCAACAGGCTTTTTCTCTTAAAACAGTCAGATCTTTTTCTCATTTTTCTGTGAACATCTGAGGTAACTCTCCAGAAAAAGCATGCTGTTACAGAATTAGTTGTACAACATTATCCTGTTGTTTATTTTTTGGGGGGCAGGTAATACTAAGGAAGGATGTAAGGAAGCAGCGTTAGACAGGTGGAGCAGTCTCACCAAGATGCAGACCTCACACCACCTCTGAAACACAAAGAGACTCCATTACAAAAGTCACATGCTAGGCAGAAATAGCTGGATCCATGTTTAGGCATGGCTGGGGTCTGCTCTTCAGAGTGTGAACATGGTGACTGAGCTAACACCAGGACTGGCATCTAGCCATATTTCTCATGGCTGTGCATCATGCTTCATGTCTTGACATGAGGTAGGTTCTGAATGGTACATTTACACATCTGCACACCTTTGACACCAGTGTACCCTCTGGAATATTAGTTTCATGGAGAAAGGTTGTTTTCTTTTTTAATTTTATTCACTGCTTTATCACTATTGTTTTTTAAGAGCACCTCATATGAGTCAAAGCTAAGTAAATATTTGTTGCATAAACCAATGATTATTTCTGGTTTTGGAGTCCATTTCTCCTTTTTGTTCCAAATATTGGCAGAAATTAGGGATAGAACTTACTGCATACCCTCAAATTACAACATGTACATAGTCTATATTATAGTATTCTGATAAAGACCATATTCAATAAGTATATGAATTGTTGAAAATTTCAAAGCACTGAATAAGTATCCAAAATCAAAACTATTGACTTTGCCATTTTTTTTCCTTTTCCTTCTGTATTAGTTGTTGCTTGTTGGCATTAGCCAGTTTAAAGACTCTTGATCCTGCATTTAAGTTTTATTCTCTCATTCATTGTAACATTTTTTTATTCATTTAATTTTTTTTTCCAAAAGAAAATCTGGCAATGCTACAGAGATAGATATAATTTGAATTCGAAATTGTTTTCTAGAAGAACATACAATTTGCTGAATGAAAACCTGAAGCCAACGGATACAGTGCAATGTGAAAATTGTAAATTTGTCACTAAGAGTTAAAATGAATTCAGTATCTCACACTCAAAAAATGTTATATCTACTGGTCTTTTTTATAATAGACAACAACCCCACTAGATTTAGTCTTGATAGCTTTATCATTTCTCAACTGGGGGTCACCCTAGTCAGTATGAGCTACCTTGACCATGACCACTCTCACCTATTTCCATTGTCTACACTTTTCAGAAACCAGAGACACCTTTGCAGTTAAGTCCCATACTTTATCTCTTTCCTAAATACCTAGAAACTCTAATAAACTATTAAACAAAAGATGCTAATTGCAGCCAACTTTTTTGGAGTGATTCCTCTGTGCCTTATCCTGTGTTAATTATGTTTATATACCATCACATCTAATTCTCACAACAATACTGTGAGGTAGTTATAAAACAACTATTCCCTTGGTTTTCCAAACACAAAGGAGAAAGGAAATAAATAGCAAGTTTCCTATACCACATAGCTCTAAACTGGGAGGTCATGAATAAAGTACAATGACCTTAGGGTTCATTTTCTTAATTGGATTACTAGAATGCCTAGTTAGTTATTACTGCTATGTTTTCAAATCCAGCACTAGTTATTTCTCCTGCTTTAAAACTATTTTAGCTACATATTTTTTAATGAAATAAGTAACACTGTAGTCTGGCATTCAAATTTGCCTACTTACTTTTTCAGTTTCGTCTTCATCTCTCTCATTTACATTTTTTTCTTAACTGCTAAATAATCAACTAATAATCTCACCCTAACCCCTGTATCTGATTATATTTCCAATTTTATGAGCTCTGTTTTATTTTACCCATTATATTCTATCTATACTTCAAAGAAAATGTAAGGAAAAAATCAAGAAAATACAGAATTATCTCAATTCTTAAGCCAACATGCTTCTGTGGTATGGGCACTTGCATTACAATTCCTTGTATATCCTCTCATATAATAATGGATATCTAAGTTTGGTCGTACAATGTAAACCGTGGCCTTTCTTCCAGCATGGTGACATTTGCATAGTATATCTAATAAATAATTGCTAAATTGACATAAACTAAAACCAAAAGGGTACACTTTTCCATTTCCATGAATGTGCAAAGCATGTATTAAGAATGAGATCATAGGGGGTTACTCTGTTTACTATATTCCTTACTTATTTGGGTATGGAAATTTCATTTAATTTTTTTCTAGATGCAAGTATTGCTTTTGAAATGAAATGTTTATGCTTTCATTCAAATTCTAAAAACCTTCCTTTACAATAAAACAGAAGGGATTTTAGGGATGGCACATTCTGTATTGGCATGCTAGTCTTTAAATTTTTAGTACCATCTTTAGCTACTACTTACCTTTACAGAAGGAAAAATACTGGCAGCACATAAAAATCACATCTGCTGTTGCAACTATTGTCATGGGTCCTTTTTTTTTTAAATCCAAAATGGCAGCATAAAACTGCATAGAACAGAATCCCAAAATGTGGGATCCTATCCAGGTGCCCCATTGTCCTTTCTGTCATATTATAAATGTAACAAAAAGACAGCACAGGCATTTGGCTACAGATCTGACTGCCAAAAGTAATAAATAAAATGTTTAAAGGTATGTCTCTTTCAAATGCAACGTCTTAATATTCCTCAAAAAGAGACATATTAATTTCAACATAACATGAGTCCATGTGCAATGGCAGTTAGTTTCCTGTTAGATGTGATCCATTGAACTCAGTCTTTAGATATGAGGTTCTAGAAAATATGTGGAAAGACATAGTGTAAGAGAAGAACTGTCTTTGCTTCCAAATTTGGTCAAGTTTAGTTCACATCTAATTTAATCTTTCCATTATGGTTGAAAAAAATACTATTTCCAACCTAATAGCACTGGATTAGGATATTGGTTTTATAGTTGGGAGATGTTTTCAGGTTAATCTCTTTAATTTTTAGTTTTGTAAATTTGAAAAATGAAACTTTTAGATAATATTAACAATCTCATATATATATATGTATATATATATGAACTATCAGAGAAAGTCATTATGTCTGAAAAAATAGGTGTATGACAAGTAATAACTAATTCTATTATTATTTTATTCCTGCTATATATAAAATACAAGCAAGAATAATAGCAAAAGATATAGACACTGAAGTATACACCATACAAATGAAATAGATCTTAGGCACTCACTAGAAGTTTCCTTCAAGATAAAAACTGCAGAGGCATTTTATATCTTCTGTTTCTGAGAAACTCAGTCCAAGTAGGATATGAATAAACACTTTGTAAGAAGTCTATTCTTTTTTTCTCAACTCTTTCTAATTTGCAGTTCTTTGAGATAATTGCTCATCAATATCTACTATATAACCACAGAGGAGAATGTACATAATAACAGACTAGAATGGCAACCATTCTTCCAGTCCTAATTTTAGGCTAGGACAAAGATAACTGCCTACCTATGCTTTTATTGTTAACAAATCACTATGTAAAGTTCATTCATTCATCTTTCTTCAACTGACATATACAAAGTTAAATATATGTGACAGATGCTATACAATATCGATTTGGAATTTGTTCTTAAAAAGCCAGTCAGTATGTAAAAAAGGAGAGGGAAAAAAAGCAGTGATTTTCTCAGAAAACTTAAGGCGTTTATAAAAGAGTAAAGAAAAGAGAAAAAAATATTTTTCTCTGAATGTGTTCACAAAACTAAACATATCATCTACCTTTCACTTGAGATAGAGGGCTCAACTGAAATTCAGGAGCTAAATCAAAGCTTCCGACTTATATTATATTTCAATCATCTCTGTCAAAAAAATAATGTGAAAGCATAAGGGAGGTTGTTAAAAGAGAATGGAAATATAATATAAATGAACAGATAGTAAGAGCAATTTAGTTGCTCTATATGAATTCATATCACTGAGCCCAGAAGTATACAGCAAGGAGTTGGCAGAACTTGCAGAAGTACTATAAAAGCACTGTTGCCAATATTTGAGGAACTGGAGATAATGAAATGCTCACTGAAAAATTAAAGATCAATGAGTGTTCCTTCTTGCAAGCAACTAAAATTTCTGGCATAGATGTTTCAATAGATGGATTAAAAATCTCTACTAATAAACATTGACCCTTAGCAATCAACATGTTTATACAAAAGAAAAACCAATTCACCCTTCAGCTTCTAAAATCCTAAATTCAACAATGTGTCAAACAAAATGTATCTGAATTTTATCAAGTCTTATGCCAAAATCTTTGAAAAGAATTAGATAGTTCAAGGATTGATTGTGTAACTAGTTGTTTTTAAACAAAGTAAGAGTGGGAACATTGCTAAATGGGATTAATAAATTTTTGTCTTCAGTTCTATTTGTTCAAAAGTTTGAATGACATAAATTTGAAAGCTCTGAGAAATTCTGTATCAGAATATAAAAATAATTAAACAGCATATAAAATCTAACATGCTAGTAGTTGGATATCTCTAAATGCATAAAACAAACTATATTATTACCAAGTCGTAAGACTGACTTGAAAATAGCAAGTGTGTGTATGTGGCAAGGACATACCTAAAAATTGAAACAATATTATATATCATCAAGTCAAATCTCCCAATTATCTCAGAAATTTTTTAAGAACAGTAATTTCATGACTCAGTACAGTGGCTGGGATTTTTCTTCTACATATAAATTTCAAAATAAAGTTCTATAGGGACATGAAATGATCATAGGTTTATAAAATGCATTGTATATATGACAATTATAAGACTACTTATATAAATAACATATGTAAATTTATATTGTACTTAGAAGGTCATTTATAAAATTTTCCGCATTCAGAATAGCAACTATTTCCAACCTTATAGTGACTTTCTATATTCTAAAAATTTTCTCATAAATTGTTAAGTATTATATATGTTAATCATAAATTAAAATGCAATGGAAATTTAATTTCCACTTTTTGCCAAATTCAAATATTTTTAAAAATATAGGATTTCATACTAAAAAATGATGAAGGGGTGATGGGTCATGGTTGTGTTGCAGACAAAGCCTTTATAAATGAATATCTGGCATTTAAACCAACCAATTTTTGAAGAAAGACATTTAGAAAATTAACTATGGGGCGCTAAACAGTTCCAAAATGAACAATTTCAATATCAAAGAATTAAAAGTGAAACCTTAATAATGCTGGAATATATTGCTGTCTCAACAATAATCTTCTTCACACTCACATTGTCAAGGTCCAACATGAATTAAAAAATATCATCTTATACTATTGTAAAACTTGGTTTAAAATGTTCCATACACATGAGGGACATGCATTAAAACTTCACTAATTTTAAATGAATTCGAAATTTATACAAGTTAAAATTGGTTAACTATCAGGTAAAATTTCCACTTTGATAATTTTAGTTGTAAAAATCTTAATAAAATAATTTTCTCACTTTACAATGAAATGTTCAATTTTGTAATAAAATGTTCAATTTTGCAATTGTCTTTTTCTAACACTAGTTATGCTTTGATAACAATAATTACTTACTGGGAAACCTCCTTCTGTATTTCATCACATTAGAATTTTATAAATTCCCTCCTCATACATTCATCTAATGAAAATATTTGTAGGGTTCTTTTGATAGATTAACCTTTATTATATCAGTCAGGGAAGATTATTGAATAAAACAGATAAAAATCTCACTCCTCAGGCATTTCTTATACTGAGTCAATGTCTTAACTAATTTTCTTTATATCTTCTGTCCACTTTTCCTTTTATACTAATATTTAACAATTGCCTCTTAAACACAATAGCTATTCAAAAATTTTAAACTGTTTTGATGTTTCCCTTTAATTCATTTTCTTCCAGTTAGAAATAACCAGGTCCTTTAATTGTGTTTTATTTGACATAGTTTTGAAATCCATTTCCAACCATCAACTTTATCTGAGATGCCAGGATTTCTGAATTACTCCCTGTTTATTCTTTCCATGCCTCCTTTGTGCCCTCCTCCTATAATTTTTCAGTGATGAGTTAAAATGTAGCTTACCAAAAACAAAATTTTGATTTGTATAAAATATGTAGATTTAGGAAAGAAGATACATATTATATGCCTTGTCCAGGACAGTATATATATATGTGTATGTGTGTATAGAAAAAATGTGTACATTAAAGAGACACATAAGAGTGTGTGCCTAATTAAGCTTTCTCTCACCTAACTCACCCACAGTAGTTCAGCCAAAAATGTTTCTTTTAGGGCTGGGGATGTGGCTCAGTGGTTGAGTGTCCCTGAGTTCAATCCCTGGTACCAAAAAAAAGAAAAAATTATTTGTAACATTATCCAATTTTGAGTCACCTATAAATTTAGTAAGCAGACTATATAATTCATATAATTGAGAAATAAATATAATAAACTGTAGCCAAGCATAGATTCTTATGGCAATAGATGATGGTCATTGTCTAATTATTTACATGAGGATATTAAATCAGATGTTAATTTCTTTTTCTCTGATATCATCCAATATATGTTCCAAAATTTATGGTCGAGCAGTCATAAATGCATTCATAATGCTTTTATGAAACAAAAATACACCATAGTTGTAATGAGCCCAGTTAACTTCCCCCAGTAAAATTGTGTGGTTCCTTCCTTAGTGCTTTTGTTGAACTTATTATGTACCTACAGTACAATATCTATTCGAATTGCATTAGAGTCATTTGTTTGCGCAGCAGGTCAGGAAATGTTACTCAATATTTATTAGTTGAATGAATAAATGAGTGGTAGGTAAGTTTGTATTAACTTCTTAGTCAAGGACCGTAATGGAAAATGACACAAGATTGTTGTCCTGAACATGCTGAATGACTTTTAGCCACACCTAATGTCTTCATAACTAGATTCAGTATATTATGATTATTACATGGTTATAAGTTGTACAGATGACAGGAATTGCTACTTACATTTAGAGCTGGGAAAACTGGAGTAACTAAAAATTATGATTGCTTCAGGGTCCATGACAAAGTGATTTAAAATAGGACTCACACATTGTTCTTTACAGAAATGTTCCACTCAAATCAGGGACACATCTGTCAAACGAGAAGAGCTGCTAGAGGGTATATCATGTTTTGCCAATGCAAATTAATGTAGCAATGTGGAATTGATGTTTTCTTTTTTTATGTGGTTTCTTCATTTGTTATTTTTTAATAATTATGGATGGAATTATTTCTATTAGGAAATATCATGTATTAGTTATGTAGTAAGTGTTGTGCTATGTGTGTATGATACTGTATAGACTCTACGGGAAGCACTAAATATTAGATTTTTAATTTGCTATTCATAATGCATATATGTATAGATAATTTCTCACCACTTTGGGGAGTTCACCCTCTATTTAAGAACATACATTCATGGGAGAATTAAATAACTAAATTGATGTATGATTAGCCAGTAGTTTTATAATGTAACAAAGATAGTATTTGTTTTTAAATTAACCTAATAATTGAATACATATTTAATGAATGTCTACTATGTGTTAGTAATGGAATTCCCCACTGGATGAAACAGGATTCTATGCTCTGTCAAGTTACAACTTAATAGTAGAAACACTATTAAGAGACTTGGTTGCTTTTTGGTCCATAGAAGATTCACGAGTATATTGAACCTTCAATGCTGAATCTTGAAAATTGAATAGTCACAGAATAGAGGGAAGCTCAATTCCGGGCTAGAGAATAATCGACTTTGTGCAAGAAAAGTAATCACAAAAAATAGATACTGCTCCTTAAGAAATGTTGTGTTTTTCTTCTTCATCTTTTGTTCAGTTCTTTAGATATATCAAATAGGAAAACATAATGATACAGATTTTAATTAAAAAAGACCACAGCTTACACTAGAAAAAGATGAGGACAAAATCATATCCTGATTAAATGAGTCTTAGCGTCCTTTGAAAACAGTAAAATATTTATTGCTCTATTACACCAAGAATTTTTTTTAAGTTCAAAACCTGAAGATCTCATTTATACCCTCCGAATCTAAATGTCAAACCTGGTGTGAAGACTAAAATAAAACACGACTTAAAGAGAGAAAACGGTCACACCACAAGCTTCCAACTTACCTAGAAAAGGCCACTGCAGTGCATTTTCAATGCTGCCTGTCATTCAATTTGCAAATTACAGGTCTTCCATTGAACATTGATGATCCATCACTGCCATGACAACAAAAGCGCTACCTTAGCGACACTCGCTGCTGGTGAGAGGCTGACATGCTGCTTATAAATGCTGTAGTTGGGAGGTTAGTGTAAATTCCTTACAAAGCAACATAATGAATCACGCCTTGGAAATGCAATTGAAGTCTGTCAATTTATTTGTGCAAAAATGCTTTTCAAACTTTTGTGTAGTTAAATTTATCTCCTTAATTACAAGTTCAAAGGAAATGCTTAAATGTACATATATGAACCTTAAATTTTTGCTTAATGATTTCCATTAATTGATGGTGAACCACTTCTCATTTTTAATCATAATTGAGAAAAAAATAAATGTCAAACACAGACACATCAGAGTAAACATAATTTGAATAACTTTTTAATAAATGGCAGTACCAGTATATGAAAACCAGCCATTATTTTATATATTTTAGATAAAAGTTAGAATATCATGTGTCATCATTTAAATTTATTTGTTTTCAATTGTATTTATTTATTTATTTATTATGTTTCAGTTCTTATGAGAATAGGGGCAACTTTTCAACTATATGTTTGAGAATAGAAAACTAAATATTATGTAACTTTTTTTAGAAAATATAATAATAAAACAAGGCCAAAATACATTGATTTGATTTTCCTTTTTATTTTCCTTTTTTTTAAAAAAACACGTAAAGTAGAACATAAAACATGTAAATACCCATAATTTATTAAATTTTCTATAAAGTTCAAATTTTCAACATTTGGAACATCTTAGAATTTCCACTGAGCACATGCTCATTAGATGAGTAATTGGGAAGGTTGATCCTCTTATGACTCAGTTTAAGAACAATAGTAGCTTTAAGGTACCATTCTGATAGAGAAACTCTATATTTTTATGCTACTTATTAGAACTATAATTTTACAATATTTTTATATCATTATATATTTAGTATGTCTTATCTTTCAAATGAATTTAAAGAATAATTTTTTATCTTTCACTGTTCATTATATCCATTATATTTTGGATATACAGCCCTGCCCCAAAACTCATGTTTGAGGCAGTGTAAAAATGTTCAGAGATGGAAGGGTTAGATTATGAGGGCTGTAACCTATTCAGTGGATTAATCCACTTGTATGGATTAACTGGATATAAACTATAGCCATGTAGGGTGTGACTGGGGGAATTTAGTCAATGGGGGTCTGACTTTGAGTTTTTATACTTTATTCCTGGTGAGCAGAGATTCTCTGTGCTTCCTGGTTGCCATGTTCTGAGCTACTCTCCTCCACCAGGCCTTTCCTCTATGATGTTCTTCCTCAGCTCAGGCCCAAAACCATGGAGATGGATGAGCATGGATTGAACCTCTAAAACCATGAGCCCAGATAAACCTCTTCTCCTCTACCTTGTTCTTGTCAGGTCTTTTCATTACAGTAATGAAAAGTAAACTAAAACAGTGTTCTTCTAGGTTCTTAGGAAGCTAATAAGCACATCATATATATTGCCTGTGTTTTACCTGAATTAGATAAAACTGATTAAAATAGCTTTTACTAGTTTATGATTTATGGGAAATATAATCTCTGAAAATAATGTGTTAGATCAGAATCACTTAGTTCTTTGAGTCCAAGCCTCCATTTAGTTTGTCTATCATAATTTCCTCACCAAATCATGAGCATTTTATATATTTGGTACCTGCATTTATGTCAATACATAAACTATTAAGGTTGTCCAATATACACTAAAGATCATATTATAGATATTTTTAATAATATTTATGAAAGCACCCAGTTACACAATTATTTTTTTCAAAAAAGTATTCCCATAATTAAGCTACACACAACTTTAGGTGTATGTGTTTTTAGCATTTTACTTTACTTAGTATAAGATTTTTTAGATTTGAGGTGACTTTTTAAAATTCAACTGTGAATCCCTATCCATTTATTAACATGGATCCTAATCCATGGATAATTTTAAATTGCTACTGTTGGAAAATATTTACATTTGGCAATCACTAATCTGTTTTCCATCTTTGCAAATTTTTTTTGAAGGCCCGGTAAATGAACAACTATTCTTTCCACCTCTTTGAGACTGTTTTTCCCTCTACCCAGTATAATGCCTTGGGTATTTATCTAAATTGTTGTGCATTCATAGGTCATCTTGAATAGTATTTCATGGTATGAATATACCATAGTTGGTTTAATAATTTACCCACAAAAGGATGTTTTTATTTTCAGTTTGGGTTTTTACAAATAGAACAGTTATGACTATTAGTGGATAATTTTTTGTAGGGGCAGCTCTGACAATGGTTGCCAATGTATAGTAAGTAGGATTCATCTTTTTTAGAAATTGGCAAACTGTTTTCCAGAGGAAGTAAATCATTTACATTTGAATGCCTACCAATAACGTATGGAATTTCTCTCTACCCTCTCAAGTGAGTATAATTTTTACTTTTATTTTCTGTAATATGTGCATGTGTGTCTATGATGGGAAAAAAACTCTCCTTCTTGAAATCTAGATAGGGCAGAGGGGTGAGAGGGGAAGGAAGGGAGCATGGGGTTATTAATGATGGTTGAATGTGATGATCATTATTATCCAAAGTATATGTATGAAGACACGAATTGGTGTGAGTATATTATGTATACAACCAGAGATATGAAAACTGTGCTCTCTATATAAAAAGAATTGTAATGCATTCCACTGTTATATAAATAATAATAATAATAATAATAATAATAAATGAATGCTTAAATGTAGTCTCCACTTAAGTAAATAGTCATGACATAGGAGTAAGAGATACTTTTAATTATTATTATAATCATAACCAAATAATAATTAATGAAATATTTTGTTTTGTTTTACAGAACAGGGGATAGAACTTGGGGAACTCTATTACTGAGTTATAGCCCCAGCCCTTTTTGCTTTTTATTTTGAGACAGTTATCTAGGCTGGACTTGAAATTGCAATCCTCTTAACTCAGCTCCCAAGTAGCTGGAATTATAGGAATATACCACCATGCCCAGCAAATAACAGAATATTTTAAATTTTAAAATCACCATAAATTTACTTATGATATAGCATAAAGACTTTACATCAATCAAGAAAAATTAAAGCTAATAATAAAACCAAACAAAGCAGATAAGTAGAATGACTTTGTTTATTATTCAAAATAGTTTAAAAGACTTCTTAGACAATTGATTAACAACATTAAAGCTTAGAACAATTAGATAAAGTCTTACCATCAAACTTGTCATATTTCAAATGGCCACTGGCTTCTGGCATAGCAGTGCTACTTGTGACAGTGTTTTCAGCATCACCTTCTCCATCACTTGCTAATTCTTGCTTAAGTTTGGTGTCTAACTAGTCATTGACCAGCTCCTGAGCTACCAATAAAGTTAAACATCTTTTAAATAAAAAAGAAACTATCATGCAAAGGGAATATACATAGATACATATTGTGTATATTCAATGTTGAAGTCTTTTTTACTTAATGTTTAATTTCATATCTTCATACTTCCATATGTTCTGGGTTTTAATACCACCCTCTTTAGGCAACTTTACATTCTTCAATTTTATCTTTAAATATCATTTATTTGGCAAATTTATATATAATACTAACTCATTTAAATCTTAAAGAGAATCTAGAAAGTATGAGCTATCATCACTCTAGTACAGAAATTGAGGTATAGAGAGGTTAATAATTTGTTTATGGTTGATAATTATTTGGTGGCAGATATAGAATTCACTCAGGATATCTGGTCTTAGATCTATAAACATTGCCAATAGCTTATTACAAATATCTAATCATCTCAGCATAATCATAAGAAAAAAAGAATACAATTCCAATTGAGGGACATTTCACAAAGTGACTGACTATAACCCACAAAATTGAGAGTCATTAAGAATGATGACATGGGGCTGGGGTTGTGGCTCATTGACAGAGTGCTTGCCTAGCATGTGTGAGGCACTGGGTTCAATTCTCAGCACCATGTATCAATAAACAAAATAAAGGTCCATTGAAAATCAAAAAGAAAAGAAAAAGAAACCCAGCTTTTTAAAAAATGATGATATGTAGGAAAATTTCACAAATGAAAGATGTTGAGGAGGCAGGAGAAGAAAATGTATTACAGTATTCTAGGTGGTGTCATTTAATAGAAATGAGTCACAAGGAGGAAATTCAAGAAATTTCAAGAAAGTGTGGATTTAGTTACAAATAATCTCAATTCTGTTTCTTTAGTTGTGAGAAATGTACTAGGCTAATATATTAACAATAGGGGAATAAGTTATAAGATATTTGAAACTGTAGTTTCTTTGCAATTGTTCTGTGCATCTAAAACTATTCTAAATTAAGGTTATTGATAAAAATGCAAATTACAACATAAGATTTATATTATCATCTTTTTGTTAAAATATAACAAAGATTTATATATACTATTTCTAGTATTCATATAGGCATGTATTTTATTATTTTGGAAAATGCATAGAAAAAAAAGTCTTGGCTAATAACATAACTACCCCATTGACTAGTTCAGAAAATGAAATGGAGAGGTGTTGGAAGGAAATTGGTAATTTTTCTTTCGTACTTGTGACTTGGGGTTTACTGAATGCTTTAGAGAAGGGTTCTAACTCAGAACTTTCTTGATTATGATTATCACAGGACACAGGGATAAATCATTCATTACCTGTCAAATGCAATTGCCAAACAATATTCAACATGTGTCCCTCACAGTGAATGACACCAGTCATCTAAGGTGTTTTGAGCTCCAGTCTTAATAACTTAATACATTCCTTTAGTAATTAGAACTTAGGCTGAGCTCCACCAGTTTCCATTCTTGGGGGGGAAGGAGAAGGCAGGAATACAAGAAAACAAAAGAGAGAGAAATTGATGGTTTTACCATGTCCCTTCCTTGGAGTTTTTGTGACAAATGTTTCATACTTATATGCATAAAATAATGTACATAGAATTTCTAATGAGTACATGATGCTTTCATATTAATGCAAAGCCAAAAAATCATAAATCAAAGCACTTGTAAGTCAGGGGTCATTTGTATAACGTTTGAAATTTGAAATCAAACAATATAAAAATACACCATCCAGTTAAATAGACATGGTTGAAGAGAAAGCTGCATTTCAAATTTGTGGCCTATTTGAAAAATATAAAATAATAGGCCTTGGAATTTAAATTAAAGCTCCTTTTGGCTTTATTTTTTATTTAAAAAAATAACAAAGTTCACCACAATGTACATATGACAATTAAAAATCAAGAATACAACACAAAATGATATCTAAACTGAACAGGATTTTTACCAAGCGATTTGTTAGATAATTTTTTCTCATTTCTGACAGTACTTGGAGCTCATCTTTCACAAAATATTGAAGAGATCCTGGCCCACTATCCTTTAATAAAATGTCAAAATCTATTAGTCACACATAAGAAGGAAACATGATTACACTGTTGTGTGCCACGAATTTGAGTCCTTATTTGAGAATTTCCAAAAGATTAAGATGATAACATATTGACAGTCTCATTAGTTATAATGATCTCATATGATTTTACAGATATTAAATATAAAGTAAAATGAATAAGTAGCTTTTACAGAATAGTGCAATGCCTGAATAGTGCAGTCTGAAATCAGAGTGGCTTACAAAATCTACACCTTCAGTCTATCACTATCTTTCTTCATTTTTAGATAATGTTTAAGAAGTCTTTTCATTAAAGAAATTCTTTGAAGTTCACCTTTTGTCAGTCAATATAGTGTTTGAGAATTCTGTCACAGTTCCGGTTTTATATAAATTAACCAAAAAACAAAAACAAAACCCAGAATCTCCAAAATTTACCTACTAGAACTTTTTAAGATTTTCATCAGGCATAGTACTATTTGATAGTATAATCTCATGTCAATATTTATTAAAATGACTAATTTGAAAGGGGAATATTTAAAGATTAAAATAATTTGATTAGCACATGCCTGACATGGGTTTCATCTCTAACACCATGAGAAAAAATTTAAACAAAAGGAGAATAAGAAGGAAAAATTAATTTTTGTGTTACTACCTCCCAATATTTTAACAGCATTAGGTTTAAAGAGTTCCATGAAAAATACATATATTCTAGATTTTGTTTTGCAGGATTTTCAAGGATAATAGCAATTATTCAAAAAATCTAAACCACTCAGATTATAAGAAGAATGACATCAGGGCAAAAAAGCAATGAAAAAGAAAAACTGCTTATGGTAGAGTTGTTATTGAAACATAAATACCTGTAAGTTGTATAATTTTTTGGTGACTTGTTTTTTCAAATATCACTTTCCTAATCCTACTAAAAGTTCCCATGGCTGCAGTTTTTGGTATATTTACCTATTTCATATTTCCCATATTTCCCATGATTCCAGCTCTTGTTTTTGCTCTTTTGTTTCAAGGGTCTCTCTCTACAGATATTATTGAACGTAGAACATGTTCATTTTGTTGTAGACTGAATAGTTTTTCTTTTATTAAGTGTCTGTGTGAGGAACAGTCATCACCAATATTTTTGATAAAATTCTATTGAATACACTGCCTGGTATAATATTACATTTTGTTTGCACAAGCACCCAGGCAATGGTTCTGTTCATAAAACTAACTACCAGGCAGCCATCTCCTTTTGGATCAAAGACATTGTTTTTGAACAGATGAATTCAACATAGCCTCATCACCTGATTCTTTTTTGTTTTAGCAGTTAGACCAGAGACCCTGTACCTAAAAGAGGAAAAAGTAGGCCCAAATCTTCATCATATTAGATTAGGCCCTGACTTCCTTAACAAGTGTAAGAAATAAAATCAAGAATTAATAAATGGGATGGACTAAAACTTAAAAGCTTCTTCTCAGCAAAAGAAACAATCAATGAAGTGAACATAGAACCTACATTTTGGGAGCAAATTTTTGTCATATGCACATCAGATAGAGCACTAATCTTCAGGATATATAAAGAACAGTAAAAACTTAACATCAAAAAACAAACAATCCAATCAATAAATGGGCTAAGGAGCTGAATAGACACTTACCAGAAGATAATTCAATCAACAAATATATGAAAAAATGTTCAACACCTCTAGTAATTAGAGAAATGTAAATCAAAACTACTTTAAGATTTCATCTCACGTGAGTCAGAATGGTAGTTATCAAGAATACAGACAACAATAAATGTTTGCAAGAATGTGGGAGAAAAGGCACACTCATTCATTGCTGGTGGGACTGCAAATTGGTGCAGCCAATATGGAAAGCAGTATGGAGATTCCTTAGAAGACTTGGAACGGAACCACCATTTGACCCCACTTTCCTACTCCTTGGTTTATACCTAAACGACATAAAATCAGCATACTATAGTAATGAAGCCACATCAATCTTCACAGCAGCTCAATTCACAGTAGCTAAACTGTGGAAGCAACTAGATGCCATTCATTAGATGAATGGATAAAGAAACTGTGGTATACATACACAATGGAATATTATTCAGCATTAAAAGAGAATAAAATTTTGGCATTTGCAGGTAAATTGATGGAGTTGGAGAATATCATGCTAAATAAAGTAAGCCAATCCCCTCAAAAAAAAAAAATGTTCTCTCTGATAAGTGAGATCATGCTGTTCCATAATGGGGGAGACAAGAGGAAAATGGAGAAACTTTGAAGGTGCAAAGGTGAGGCAGGGGTGGGAAGGAAGAATGAGGTATGAAAGATGATGGAATGAGATGCACATCATTACCCTAGGTACATGTATGACCACACAGATGGTGTGATGCTCCATTGTGTACAACCATAGAAATGTTCTGTTGCAATTGTGTAAAATGAATCAAAATGCATTCTGCTGTTATATATACCTAATTAAAATTTAAAAATAAAAAGAAACAGAAAATGTAATGGGCATCTGAAATCCTCCAGGAAATATTTTCCAAATCAACAGAAACTATTTTACTTAAATTTCCATCATGTGTACACAAATGTCTTTCATCTCTAACTCCTCTTCCCCCTCATCGGTCTCTTCTTTTTCATGTTATATTTTTCTTTTGCTTTTTTTCACTTATATTTACTAAAGTTACTTCAACTATATTTACATTCTACTTCTGCTAGTCTTGTTTAGAACCTTCACATGATGATTTTATGGTTTTACCTCGATATATCTAAATCAAACTTTTCCTCCCTTGAGAATGGGTTTCCATTATTTTATTTCTTCTAAATTTTAAAGATATTAACATGACTCAAGCTAGAAACTTCAGAGTTATTGTTTACTTTTTTGTTGTTGCTACTTTTTTTGTTGTTATATGTTCATGATATCTTTCTAGTTCAAACACTTGGTTTGCAAGTGGATTATTTTGATTATTTTTTAAATAATTTATCCTCATTTAATTTCTATACCACTATAGTTACTATCCAAAATATTATTGGAATTATGTTTTTAAGCAGTCAGTAATTACGCTAATTTTATTTAAATCTCATAATTGGTTCCCTAAATCCTACTGGAATAATTAAAACATTTTCATAACTTTTCAACACTTCAAATATTTTCACTCACCTGCATTTCACACCACTGATTCTGTGCTCCCTTATAAGACTCTTTTCTTCACCCCATGCATTTTCATTCAATTACTGTTCTCATTGACAAATGAATATCCTCGGTTTAAGTCCAAACAGTCAAAACATCAAGAACATAAAAATAATTATAATGATCATGAAAATATATAATACTTATTAAATAATACTTTACTATTTATTAAAACTTATTTTAAATTAGTTACATGTAAACTTTAGTTATTATAGCAATCATTTTAGATAAAATATACTATTAATAAAAAGTGTAATTTTAACTAAAATTTAGAATTCTTTCCTAAAAATCTTTGATATTTTTTTAAAGACCTATGTGGATCTTTACTTCTTTACTAGCAAATTTAGATCAATGATTCTATTTCAGAGGGTAGTTCTGTTGATTTCAAAAGTTATATATGTGAAGCATTTAAAACAACAGCTGGCCCACAGGAAAGACTAATACATTATTAGTATTATGGTTTAGGTATTAGGCATCCTAAAACAGATAATGTATGAGACAATGCAAGAAAGAGCTCATATATTAAAGGATTTGATTATGAGATCCTTAACTTAATTAATCCTCTGATAAGTATTAACTGGGTGGAAACTGTAGGCCATCGGGGTATGTCTGGAACAATGGGTGACTGGGAGTAGGTCTTTGGACTAAATATTTTGTCATTGGTGTGCAGAGTGTCTCTCTTTGCTTCCTGGTGTATTGTTCTGAGTTGCTTTCCTTTATCACACCCTTGTGACATGATGTTCTGCCTCACCTCAAGCTCAGAGCAATGAAGCCTGCCATCTGTGGACTGAGATCTGTGAAAACATAAGCCTCCAAACAAATGTTTCCTCCTTTAAAATAATTTGTGTCAGGTCTTTTGGTCACAGTGATGGAAAAGCTGACTAAAACAATCAGCATTCATTTCTATACTCATTCAAAAATCACCCTCTCCTAGACATTAGTTAAGATCACCTGACTTAAGTTGTTTTTATATTTCTCTAGTACTTACATTCTAATATCACATTTTTTATAATTGATTGTTTTATGTATCTCTAGTTTCCCAAACTTGATAATTATATTTTATTTTTAAAAAATGTATTTATTTTAAATAATTTTATAGGCTTTCAGTGTCACAAGGTCTATGTCTAATAAATAGGTGTAGATATAACTCTGGATTACTTATCTCTTAGAGGTTTGAAGAAGTGTAATGAAATACAAAAATTAAAAAATGACAGAAATGTAGTTTTTTTACTGAGTCTCTATCCAAAGGAGACAGTTCTTTTCTAGGTTCCCTCAATCCTTTCCTCATCAGCCAGACTCTTATGTGAAGGACATCTTCCTGGTAGCTGTGTTAGCTTTTTGTCAGTGTAATCAAAATAGCTGACAACAACCACCTAGAGGAAGGAAAGTTTGTATCAGCTCATGGTTTCAGAGGTTCAAGCCATGCTCTCTGCTGCCTCCATTGCTCTGGGCCCTGGGTGAGGCAGAACATCATTGTGGAAAGGTGTGGCAGAGAAAAGCTGCTCACTTCCTAGCAGCCAGGAAGCCTAATAGGAGGAAGGGAGGAAGAGGTGGATGGGGGAAGGGAGGAAGAGATGGGTGGGTGGTGAATAGGCCCCAATGCCACAACCTCGGTGACCTACTTTCTTCAGCCACACCCCACTTGACTACATATACTACCCAGCATTTCATCCAAATTGTTAATTCATCAAATGGATTCATCTACTGGTGGGATTACAGCCCTCATAAACTAATCATTTCACCTCTTAACATTCCTACATGGCCTAATATATGAGCTTTTCAGGGGATATCAGTGATCCAAATTATAACAGAAGCCATTTATGATTTATTGCTTTGTCATCTGGGCTGCTTTCTGAATTTCTACCAAACAGCATTACTCAGCTGTTCTTATAGAATTTACATTGGTCATTGGTGTAGGTATTTTTTTAGAAATTTGGTGACTGCAAATTGGCAACATTAATTATGCCTTTAGATTAACAAAAAAACTATTTGCACAAGTTTCAATGCAATGGCTCATTTAGTGGCACATTAAGTTTCTGACCACATTCAAATAGTGTTTTTTTTTTTTAAAAAAAAAACTATGCAGGGATATTATATCTGCATTTCATCATCACATAAAAGTGAAATCAGCTTCTGGGTAAAGCATATACCAAGTTCTTTGGTGAGTGTAAATGACTCATTCTCTTATTTCCATTCACTACATTCCTTAGTAATAAATAGTCGTGAGCATTGAGATATAAATGCTTATTTTTATCTTTCAGAAGTTATTGCTGAAAAAAATTTGCAGCTGTATCTTTGAAATTACCTAAGTTTAGTGGACAGATGAAATACAAAGGATAAAAGTGAGCATTTATTTTTCGAAATAGTTGGGAAAGTAGAGCAAACATACAAAGAAATACATAATAATGCAGAATAAACATAACTAATTAAATTCAAACTGTACAACTTCTATTAGTAATTTCATAAATCTTTGGGTATCTGGAGGGTTTCCATAAATGGTAGTTTAAAAAAAAGTGGTTGATTAGAAAAATACATGTAATCTAAGATAACTTGTGAATAATGAAACGTGTGAGAGAAAATCAGGATCACTTTACGATGTTTTATCTGAATAAGATAGAGGAGAAGGTACTCCCTACTACGTATTTCCTTAATAGAATAATAATAAATTTTCTATATATTTATTAGAGATATCTTAAATTCTTTATAATGGAATATAAATGTTATTGTATCAATACAATTTATCAAAAGTAGTGTGCATTTAGAAACATCGAATATGTGTAATTTCTACAACTTAATATTTGATATGCAAAAATGTATTATACAATTTAAATCTTATGAGTTTCATTATAACATTAATTACGTGGTTAATATTTTGGAAATATATATATTTATATCTAGGAACATACAATGAATAATGTTATTTAATATGGGATATATATTATGTTTCTTATATATTATAAATAGGTTAAAAATAATGGTGCTCTGAATCAAAAAATATGTAGTTGATAATCAGTAATGAAAGATAACAACAAAAATCAGTCTAAGATAATAACTTACTTAACTCCTGATTATGGTTTGAATATAAATAGCAGCTGGCTCACAGAGAATCTTTACAAGATAGGAAAAAACTTTAAAATTGGTACACCTTTTCATCGATGCTGTACAATCAGTTGAAGAAGGGTCTGATATAACACGATTCGAGAAAGAAAGAAACTGAAAACTTTTATAACTCTATTTCACCATTTATCTTTTTTGAAATCTAGAAAGTAGGAGTCTCAGCTATTTTTCCCCTATAAAAGAATGTTAAATCAGTTCCCTCTTCAATTGATTACATTGGGTGATAGAGAAATCTAAAATCTGATTTGTAGACATTTTTCACACACTTGCAAAACTGACATTAAGTGACAGTTGATTTCACAAAGTTTTCTTTAAAAATTTATACCTAGTGAAAGGGTAAAGAGAAGAATAACAATTTATTTTTAATTTAGGAAAACTAGTGATGTGCTTGTAAAAATCATGATTGGATCAAATAAATATGAAATGTTTATAGAGATGAAAACATTTATGTGCTCATCTACCCACCTACCTGCATATTTTCTATAAATTAATGTCCTTCAAAATAGAAACAATATAAAAATAGAGGGAAAAGATAAGAAGAGGATAGATATAAAATATAACCTATCTTCAATTTAGCTTCTATGTGGCTATTCTGGCCCAGGAGTCATGTAAAAAAAAATACACAACAACAAAAACTTCTATGGTATACAGTCAATTTAAGTCTTTAAGATTCATCCTAGAAATGCCTAATGTGATTCCCTACACAACACAAGCAAAACTTAACAATTTTATTTCTGGGGGGCTATTGGGGATTGGGATTGAACTCAGGGGCATTCAAACACTGAGCTACATCCCCATACCTATTTTGTATTTATTTAGATACAGGGTCTCACTGAGTTGCTTAGCACCTTGCCATTGCTAAGGCTGGATTTAAACTCATGATTCTCCTATCTCAGCCTCCCAAATTGTTGGGATTACAGGCACACACCACCCAGCCCGGCTACAATTTTCTTTTATCTCTTTTCTTCCTTGTAACATCTCATAATCATAACAGATACTCCAAAGTTTTTAATGTCAACCCAAACTTTACAAAACTTCCTTTACATGCTAACTCAGTGCTGACACTTTCTTGTCTTTCCCTTTTTGACTTTAGAATCTTTTCCACCAATAACTCTATGCTTCAGTAAAGATCAAAGTGGCCTGGTTTCTCTCATTCTTTCTGCTTAGTTTAATTACCCTGATTATAAACTGCAAACACCCAGGAACTTGAGCAGTAAAACCCACACTTTATATAATGGACAGAGGAAGAGCTTTTGTGAGCATTCCTTTGTAAATATTATTCACACATTCACACACTCAGAAACATACGCATTCACGTAAGATATTACCAAATAACAAAATGAGTGATCAAATAACCTGGGGTGATTCGTGTCAACTTTAAAGGTGGTCAAAATAAATGCCTCACTCACTATCATTATCATTTCATTGATCTACATTAGACTCATCCTTAGCAAAGTTTATCAAAGTAACATCTAGTCCTTGTTTATAGTTTGTAAAATCATGTTTACTATAAAAAATTATATTCTCCTGTTAGTACATTGTGTTTAATACATTATTATTTGTGGACGGTACTATTGTATAAAATACATGTGCAACTCTATAGAACATCAGCAATAATGTAATATGCACATATGTATGTTTCCCTACCTGTGTAAGAACAAGATGTCAATGTAACTGAGAACATTAGGTGACACTGTCATTTCCCAAAGCAATGCCCAAGATCACTTCTGCAGGATTTACACAGTCATAAGCTGAATAGTAGACTGCCAGTATTAGTTCTTCACCTAACTCCTGGCTCAGAGAGAGTTGCTTATATGCTGGGCATTCTGCATCTCCCACCACAAGGCTACCTGTTTTTTCTGGTACATGAGGAGGGCTTGAAAATGGACACTAAAGACTATGTCTTCAATCTTCTATTTTTGGGAGTTTCACAAACCAGACTGATCCCTGTTCAAAGAGTCTAAATTTGAGACAATGTGACTGGTCAGTTTGGACAATGGGGTGGGAAGTGACTGCTTCCAAAATGACAGGTAAATGCAGTTTGGTGACCAAAGGATCTGTGAGGCACTCTTGGCCTGTGTTAAGCATTGAAGAAGGGCGTTGGATGGCATTGCCTTGAAAGGGACAATGTGTAAGAGGCTTTTTTGAGAGCTTGGGTGATCTCAACAGAAAAACAAATTCTGAAACTGGGACTAAGAAGAGAAATCTTTAAATCCTAGGGATTTTCTCCTGTTTTTGAAGGTTCTCAAAGAATAAGGAAATCCTAAAAGCCTACAGAAGCCCCCATGAGAGAATGGATAACATTATGTGCACAGTGGACATAATCGCTAAGTTAAATTTATATTAAATGAGCTAAATGTTACTTTTATTTACCTCTTTAGATTCTCCCTGCTTCAAATATGTGGGTACCTAAAACACCATCTAGAGTGTCACAGGAGTAACTGAAAGAAAATGAGAGAAGAAAGTAACCATGTTACTTCCCCAGTGTAGGTTTCTTAGCTGAATCTGAGGAAGGAGGAAAATGAACTGTATGAAACTTTGGAACTTTGATATATTATACTAGCTTGGAATACTTTATATGTGAAAAGTTACTTACTCATTTGTTATCTGAAAGTGACTGAATCAGTTATAAAAAATTGCCTGAGATTTTATTGCCCAGTGGTGAAAGTAGGTCAACAGAATATATTTAATTATTAATGCAAAACAATTTTTAGCTTTCTGTTTTTTCCATCCTTCTGTAAAATTCATTCAATTAAGTGATTAAATACAATTAAAATTGTAGGAAAAAATTAGATATAAATACTTGTTTTTATATTTTCTAGGGAAATAACAGTAATATAAGCATCTTATTATATAATGTGAATTTTAAAATGAAAACATTATTTGAAATGAAATAAAAGGACATTAATTAGATCAGGAGACTGAAATGATGTGCTATTTTCCATGGAATATGCCTATTTGCTAGTGTTTGAAAGAGTTTAGTTATACTAATTAATGGTAGCCAAATAATTTAGATAAAAAATCAAATTTATTCATTTAAGTCACATTTTATTTAAATATTTTATCATGAATATAGTTCTACAATGAAAAACTCCCAATAAACAAAATTTTATTATCTTTGATGGTGTTCAAAAGTATATAGATATATTGGACTTTTTATATGTTTGATAAATATATTAAAAGCCTTGAGGATTTCAATTCTGTTTTCAGAGAGGTGACACTAATATAGAGACTAACATTTGTTTTATGAGTATTTAATTGGTACTTCCAGACATATTAATTTACTTTTAAAAAATTATGAACATTTGAATTAACAATGTATTTAAAATTATATTTCAGTCATGGAACTATATGCATAAACTATTAAGCTATGTATATTTTTTAAATTTTGCCCTTCAATAGGGTTTTAAAAATAATCATGTGCAGCCCCACTTACATAGCATGGATTTATGCCCCATCTCCTTGAGAATAATGTGTCTTCATAATTCCCTCAGAATTCTTCTCCGTAGCATATTTGCTTATTATCCTGCTTTTAATTTACTTATTCAATCATTTATATCAGCATGTACTCACCAATACTTGTTTATTATTTTGCTATAGTCCAATATTAACTTATTGATTTTTTTTCTTTCTTTAAGTTGTTCTAGATTTGGCCAGTAAGGGTTTCTGCAAATGAATCCTATTCTTTTTGACATTTCCCCATTGTTTTGTTTGTATTTTTGTTTTTAGTTTATTTAAATGCCTTCCAAAAGGTTTAGTATAGAAAATTGACTGGATGAAACAGTGACTTTAAAATGGAGAAAGTTGGTAACTACCTCATTCAGAAAGCAAGGTGTTATGGTTTAAATGTGAGGTATCCCTCAAAAGCTCATGTGTGAAACGATGCAAGAAGGCTTAGAGGTGAAATGAGTGAGTTATGAGAGCTATAACACACTCAACATGTTAATCCCCTGATTAGGGGGATTAACTGAGTGGTGACTATAGGCAGGTAGTGTGTGACTTGATAAAGTGGGTCTATTGGGGTGTGCCTTTGGGATTTGGATTTTGTCCTGGTGAGGAGAGCTCTTTCTCTGCTTCCTGATGTGATGTCTTGAGCCATTTTCCTCTACCACGCTCTCTTGCCATGATGTTCTGCCTCCGTACAACCCCCAAGGAACAGAGCTGGCTATCTATGGACTGAGACCTCTGAAACTGTGAGCCTCAAAATACACTTTTCCCCTTCTAAAATTGTTATTGTTAAGTCTTTTGGTTACAGCAGTGAAAACCCTGACTAAAACCCAAAGTTAATATCAACAGTGGTAAATTGGAGTTTATACTATATACCTTTGATATGATATGATAAGAATGGCACTTTACCTCTCTGTTTTAGTCTCCAAAAAAATCTATAACATAAATTGAATTGTAAAAAAAAAAAGAAAGGAAGAAAGGAAGAAAACATAGCAGACATATCTCTGTAAGAAACTTTTGTAACTGACCAGTGGTTTGAAAACACATGGAAAATCTGACAAACATCACTGCCAAGGGGAACTTATAGAGCCAAGAAAACTAGATGTAGTGTGGGATACTAACTGAAACCCTGAAACAGAAAATAGATTATTGAGTAAAAATTAAGTAAGACTAAATAATGTATTGACTTCATTTAATAATTATTGATAATTTTTTTTCTAATTGTGACCAATATAGAATTTAATGAAAGATGTTAATTATATGGACACTCTGGGGTATATGGTAACTCTACTCTTGCTACATTTGTGATTTTTAAAATAAAAGGTTATTTAAAAGAAAAATGAAGAGAGTTAATGATAATATAGGAAATGAGTATCTAAAAACTTCAAAGAAAAAATGACATGGAAACTTTACATTCAAGTTAAATTTTACTTCATCTTAATACTTACTTTAAAATAAGGATTTTCAAACTTTTCCAATCCATAAGTAAAATGATGAAACTAAATACAGAATAACTAGATGAATATAAATAATATATGCAAATATCATATAAATTACAATATAGCTAGTTATCCAAAAATCTGTCATTGAAAAAAAAATTGGAAGAGGGAAATACCCTGCATACATATAAATATTTTAATAGATGTCTTCTTAAAAATGTACCCAAGAATTCTACATTTTCCATTTTAGCTTATCATAACATGCTGTTGTGGTGATTGTAGGGACATATTTAAAACTATAGTGGATAAGATGAGATGGTTTAGCCCACTTGTTCTTACTCTAACTGTATTGAAAACCTCAGGGAACAACCAGTCTGATTAAATCGGAATCTCTGAAATTGGAATACATAATTTTTAAAGGATTTTCAGGTGATTCCAAATTTTAGACAAATGCACAGCAATTTTATCCTGGAGATATCCATGTGTGAACATCAGGATTCACCTGTCCACAGAGCAGAACTCTCTGTGGTCTTCTGTTCTGAGTAACACTTAACTCAGGTCATGAATTAAGGAGTAATTTTGTGATCTTTTTGTCCCCATGTAGACTATAACTTTTTCTTTCTTCAGTTTCTTTTCCCTGGCTACTTTTTTATCTGCTTACCAAAGTATGTTTGTTTTCATTTGAAATTCCCATTCATCACTGATATCTATGTAGTTTCAAAGATGCTACTTCAATCTGTTCTGGTAAACGTTCCCGCACTGTCTCCTCAAGGCTTCCACCATTGGCTGTACTGTGAGTTTTGTTCACAAGGCTTTTTCCACTTTCTGCTTTCTGTTTTCTGCCTCTTTTCACTTTACTCCAACAACACTGAGTGGATTGAGAATGCCTATCTTAGTATAGGCATCATCAACCAAATAGATCATCCATTTCCTTGTACTGATTGACCCGTTCCAACCTAGTACATCAAATTGACCCTGAGTTCTTACATATTTCTGCTAAATTCATATGGTCATTCCAATAACACTCATTGCTTGGACATCAGGGTTTTTTGACCTGTCATTGTTGCTGCTTCTGTTTTTGTTAAGTTTAGTACAGGACTTAGTCAAGTCACTGCTAGAAAGTTCCTTAAAAACTGGGATTTTTTGGTTCCTGCTATAAGGTAAGAGACAGATCTGCCTAACAGAATCCTATATTACTCCAGCATTATCGAAGCTTCTGATCTTTGCTCAAGGCTATACATCTTAAACAGGAGGTTGCCATTTATTGAAAGTATAACAAAATCATAAGCCAATTCTGTGGCAAGATCAGTAATTTTCAGGAGGAATGAGAAGAGTGGTAGCCATCCTCAATCAGCCTGGGAAATCATAATTTCTTGACTTTGATTTATAACCAGAGTACTGAAAGAATCTAGATGAATGCTGATTTTACTTGATATCTTAGCGGATGTTCATCACAGTAATATTAATTATTATTACCTCATATTAATTATTATTATCTCATATTAATTAAGGGAAAGTATAAATATGATGATGAATGTATTACAGTCATTTATTTTTTAACAATTATAGAAATATAAAATGGTAGAATATAAACACCCCTAATGCTGTGAAACAGGGGCAAAATACAAACTAAAACTGATTAAAATGAAAACCTTACATATTTTTTGATGAATTCAAAAATAAATATTTCTCTCAGTTTTGTTTATGACTCAAAATGATGCTAATTACAAAGAAGTACTTTATTTTAAAAATTTTCCTGAATATGTGTGTGTCCATACTTATGTTACATATTACATGTCTTTATATGTATAATTTAATTTCCAAATATTTTAAAGATGCCTAATTAAAAAGATGTACTTGTCCACCCACCTATGTATATTTCTGCAGAGCAAAGTGTACATTTTTCATCTAAGATATATAAAATTAAAGTATACTTCCTAGATTATGAAATAAGGATGAACTGGACTTCCAAGCCCTTTGGATATCACAGCTCACTACCATATTCCTCAGATACTGGATGTGGAATTACAGGGCATAATGTTTGCCTGGCTGGGTTTTGGTCTTGTTTTCTTCTATGCCTCTATTTCTCCCTTTCAGAATAGAAATGTATTGTAACACTGTTTATTGGCTGTATGTAAATTGATTTTGATCCTTTATAGGGGCACATAACCAAGAGTTTGCCTTAAAGGAGCCTTTGGACCTGAACATTGGGCAATGATGGAACTGTTAAGACTATAGTGAGGGCTGGGGATGTGGCTCAAGCGGTAGCGCGCTTGCCTCGCATGCGTGCGGCCCGGGTTCGATCCTCAGCACCACATACCAACAAAGATGTTGTGTCCGCCGAGAACTAGAAAATAAATATTAAAAATTCTCTCTCTCTCTCTCTCTCTCTCTCTCTCTCTCTCTCTCTCTCTCCTCTCTCACTCTCTCTTTAAAAAAAAAAAAAAAAGACTATGGTGACTCTTTCAGGTGAACTGAATGTATCTTACATTTTGATACAAAGCCTTTGGGGACTGGGGGCAGAAATGTCCCCCAAAATCTCATTTGTTAATGCAGGAATTATGAGTACTGTAACCTCATCAGTAGATTAGTCTATGTAGTGGGTTAACAATTTAAATGGACTATGGGTGGCAGTTTTGGGTAGGTGGGTTGTGTTTGGAAGCTGTAAGTCACTGGGGGTGTGGCCATTTACTATATCTTGTCTCTGGCACCTCTTTCTCTCCCTTTCTCACTGTTTCCCAGTTGTCATAAGCTGAGTTGCTTTTCTCCACTATGTACTTCCTCCATTATTTTTCCTTGACTCAGGCCTGGAGCAAAGGAGTCACATCATCATGGACTGAGACTCTGAAACTGTGAGCCAAAATAAAATTTTCTTCCTCTATGTTGTTTTTGTCAGGTATTTTGGTCCAATACACAGTTTTTTTCTAAATTGCTCATGAGCAAGTACTCTTTACATTTATTCTGTTCTGATAATATTGTTACTACTGTATATTTTTGCACATACCTGACCACCTAACCTTTATCCAAGTAGCAGTTTTAGATTTATTTTGTACATCTTTGTAAGAAAACTTTCTTTGCCATAAGGAATCTATGGGTCAACTGCAATATTTGCATTTAGGGATAAGCAATTCTAATCTCACTGACATTATTTTTCTTCTTTTTTTAGATGATATTTCTGGTTCTTCAAAGATTTTCAATGTTTCCTCCTTCAGAAAATCAGAGAATTTTCTCTTAATATTCTCTTTCTAACCTACACTGTTTTTATCACAGAAACACATCAAATTATTTAATAAAGTCTTTTAAATAAATTAAAATATCAAACTAAAAATGATAAATCCTCAGTTACCGTGTTGTTATTAGCATAACATTTGTGCTTATTGTTATTCAGCATTTATGTAGCACCTTGATATTTTCAGGTTTTTAAATAATCACATAGTTATTTTCAGCTAATATGCAGTGTTAGGGTCTGTAAACAAGTCAAAATGGCACAAATGTTAAGGTCTGTAAACAAATCAAGATGGCACCTGGCATTTTGCCAGGGGGAGTGGTTTGTGAAATAACGCCAGCGAGCCATTAAGTGTGGAGATTCCTTATTGGTTGACTGCTGTATATAGTTTATGTTAATTAAGATAAGCTGTATGTAATGTATATATACCCCTCCTGTCCTACAATAAACGGCTCCCACTCCTGCTGTATCAATGTACACAAGAGCTTGGTGCTGATAACGCCAAGGTTGCAGGTTTGTTCCGCGTACGGGCCATCTGGGGCTGCCCGGGACACTGCAGGAGGAAGACGGCCAGAGTCCCTGAAGTTTGATCATTTCCAAGGCCAGGAATTACAATGGTTCTCCCACACCTGGAAGCTAATAAATAATAAGCACTATTAAGGCTTATTTCAAATGTAAAAAAAAAAACCTTGAGATAATGTACTAAATTGTTCAGAAGGTTGTTTTCTTAGCACCTGCTGGAATACTACAGGATTTTCTTTAACATCATTGCTGTAGTTCCTGCCTTCATCCCAGTGCCAGTGAGGTGGAAGAATTTCCAGTGTTGCTGAGAACCAGACGAGACTAGCTGCCTGCAGAACTTACCTGGACTCTGATTTACCTGGACTGTGAGTTAATCTATTGAGACACTGCTTTACCTGGACTGAGACAACAAACTGTATCTTTGCTAACAGTGTCATTGCTGGTATAATTTTTCCAAGGGCTTCTTGCATGGAGCCATCAATTGGCTTGGTATTGTGGCATTTTGTATCCTCCCCTTCTGCTTGTAGCAGATTATTTATGGTGTTTCTGTAAAAACCACTATGGTCATTATTTAAATTAAACAAAAGAGGGAAATGTTAGGGTCTGTAAACAAGTCAAAATGGCGCCTGGCATTTTGCCAGAGGGAGTGGTTTGTGAAGTAACGCCAGCGAGCCATTAAGTGTGGAAATTCCTTATTGTTTGACTGATGTATCTAGTTTATGTTAATTAAGATAAGCTGTGTGGAATGTATATATACCCCTCCTGTCCTACAATAAACGGCTCCCACTCCTGTTGTATCAATGTACACAAGTTGCTCGTCACCCCCCAGTTATTTTTCTGCAGCTGGACTGCGGCAATGCAGAACTCTTAATTGCTAATAAAGATATTAGTAACAATTCATTCATCTATTTAATCTAGAATCTGTGTAAACTAGATTATTTTCATATGCAGTTGCCAGAAAACTCTATAGGATGAAAAATTGGCACATGATTTCTATATAGTTCCTTTATATTAGGGTACCACTCCAGATAATTTTTTTAATCAAGCGAGACACTGGGCATTCTTTAAATTTATTTTCTTCTTTAATATTATTTCTATTGGCCTTTCACTATTCCTCAATGACAAGCTCCTAATGACAAGTAGTACATTAAGTTGTGAAATACTTTAAACTATAAAATTGGACTGAAAATAGTCTAAATGTAAAATGCAACAGTAATCAAGTTAAATATGGGGATCTAAAATGTAGAAGTATGTTTTTGCTTTTGTTTTTGCTATGAAATTTAACAGTTAGTAATAATAATACATATGGAATTTATCCACATTTACTTCAAGACTGCTTTACTTTTGATAGACTAAGGTAAATCCTTTTCAAGGTAATATTATCACTTAGCCTTATATAAAAGAGAAATTTTCTATGTACAAATATGGAGGTGTTTCTATTTTATGAATCTCTACTTATACTGGTGCTTATTTGGTCATATTCTTTTCAATATACACTTTTCATACACATATCTACATTGATTACTCCGAATAAATTAAATATGCAGTCACAACATAATAATGAAGCTAGTTTAAAGTCAAGAGATTGCTACTAAAACCTTCTGTGATAAAGTCTATAAATGTCAGTTTCTCTTCTACTATGCCAGAACTTTAGAATTTCAATCTCTTAGCACTACTAAGCTCCCATTTAAATTATTATGGAAGGTTTTTTTTTTTGTTTGTTTGTTTGTTTTTTGCCTCCCTGGTCTTTCACAACCTTTGATGTGATCACATGTCCTTGTCTCTTTTCTTTAATCTTTTCATTTTCTCTTTTTCTGAAGATTTCACCTGTACAACAAAAAGTGGTGCAATCTCTGCCATTTCCATCAAAGAATTTTTTATGTTAACCTTAAAACTATATGATGGGAAAGCTGTGAAAATATATCAGGTGAAGCCAAAGTCACAGTGTAACTTCACAACATTGGCTTAGCCATCAATTTTCTCTCAGGAATTTTGTCCTAGACCATTGTATTACAAGGACCTCAAAGTAGAAATAGAAGTAATGTATCACTAAAGAAAGAGGATGTAAAGTGGTATTACTGATTTAATGAATGAACTACTTAAATTATAGCCATGTAATTGAGGAAAAATCAAATGCTTAAAAGAGACACCAAGAGATTGTTAAGAATTTTTGTTCTCTCTTTAAGTAACAATTTTTATGGTATTTAGAAGGTTTCTTCCAAGAAATTTTCAAAGGGAAAAATACTCTTCCTTACTGAAATGTTAACTGCACCTGTGCACCTGCCCATTGAGTAAACATTAAGAGTATGAATATAAAGTGTTGTGTATGTTTATAAGTGTGTGCATGTTTGAGGGGACATATTTCTCTATGGATCTGTGGAAATCAAAATCATAAGTAAGAAAATTCTGATTTCTAGCAAGAAATCAAATAATTGGGTTTTGGCTACTTGGTGGTGGTTGACATGCAGGATTTTACCCTCCTACTACGAGAAAAAAAGGGGAAAAATGGCTCCAGAATTCATAAAACAGTTTTGACAAGGTTTCATAATTTATTATAAAATTTGAGTTTACCATATTTGAAATACTAAGTAGGGACTGTCAAACATTTTTAAAGCATATGAATGAATAGTGTAAGATTAATATATAAATAAAACCTTCTCTAGGGAGACAGTCCAATATATGGTGAGAAAGACCCAGTTTGGTGGGATTTTACACCAAAATAAACATGGAAATCTTTGAATATAAAAAATACTCAAAACAAATTAATCAAAAGTTCTTTATAATTAGAATGTAGCAAGGACTTAACAACTTTCATTATCCCCACTGATGATACACTACAAAGAAACATATTTTACAGTAATTTTATGATCATTTCTCAATTCATATATTTGAAATATTTGTTTTTACAGTTGAGAAATGAAAGACAATCTCATATACAAATATATTTTTATTTGGCCACACAAATTATTTCTATTACTATTTTGCAAAGACTGATAGCAGTGAATTGGCTTGGTATATTTGGATATGTAATTTATACTCAAACACACTAGAATGCAAGTACCCTGGAGTAGCTTTGGTTTGGTGTTGTTCTGTGGACCATTTTTATCTGTAACTAGAATCTGGACAATATAGAATATAAGAAAAACAGAAAGTGCTTTGCAGATTTTAAAATTTTACAAAAGAGTGGTGTAGGTAATGTTATATGATAGTATAAATGTGCCACACATGCGTTATCTCATGAACACACATACAAATACATACACATCTGTCTGTTTAGAATACAGTATGCTGGTACTGACATTAGCAAATATAAAATAGGCATGGAAATATTAGTTGATTAAATGTCAATAAAACATTAAAATGACCTGAGGGGGTGAAAAGAGCTTTGGTGAAAAGAGCTTTAGTGTGAAAGTAGAACACTGTATCACACTTCTAGGTAGCATTTGTATGGGGAAATACTTTGGCTCTTTATTAGTAACCAAGTTCAAGAAGAGGGTTTTTCCAGTAATGTATGAGGTTAGTTCTTGTTGTCTTTACCTATGGAAAAGCAATAAAACAGTTGGAAGACTCAAAAAGCATCAATGAATTTTGAATAAAGAAATCTGGGGTCTAGAGGACTACAAAGTTTTGTTGCTATTCAAAAATTCTATTAAGATTTTATCTACAAATTTCTTACTAGAATTTGAAAACTTTTCCTGTGTTATTTTGAATTGTTACGTAAAAATATGGATCTTTTGTAATTAATAATATAATGTGGCTTTAAAATACCATTTTTTATATAATTAGGTTTATTTCAATACTTATATCTTGAACACTTATTTTTTTTACCAGAACCTTGTTTAATACTAGAAATACAAAGATAAATGAGAAGCTTTGACTTACTGGGAGCTTATAATATAAGGGGGACATAGTTATTATATAACCCTACTCTTACGTTTGCTATATGATATAGTATGTCATATAAAAACAAAGAAAGGTTATTTAGTATTGAATTTATTCTTAAGAATAAATCTCCTCTTTTTTTATTCTTGAAAAAATCTTCAAGAACAAAAATAGTCCAATTGTGAAATTAAAATACACAGAAAATCTGACTACATTTGCCAGGATAGTTTTATTTCCTCTGGAAAATTTAGTTGACTATAAAAATGGAGTGAAAAGTAATCTTTTTGTTGTTTTGTTTTAAAGCACTTGAGAGGATAATACCCTGTTTTCCTACTGGAAATTTGTGTGTGTGTGTGTGTGTGTGTGTTGTGTGTGTGTGTGTGTGTGTGAGAGAGAGAGAGAGAGAGAGATTACAAATTTGTATGAAGTATTAAATAAAGATGTCTATTTTTAAAATGTGGATACTGTTAAAGAACATTCTGAATCTATTATGAAATTTTAATATTCAGTAGATTTATTATATCTTCAAAATGTGTTTATAGTTACCATGATTAACTAACAGTGACCATTTTATATTAATAATGTTTCTGAGACCAGAAATCTGAGCATCACTCTTGAATTTTCTCTCACCTTCATACTCTGCATCCAATCCATCACAGGCTCATTCCAAGTCTACCTGCATAATAGGATTCAAATCCATTCATTTTTCCTATCCTTCATTGTCTTTTTCCTCAGACTATCATCATTTATCTCTCTCCTAAAATACTGCAATTACCAATATGCAAATGCTTTGTTTTTTCTCTCATCCAATTAATTTTTCCACAGCATAAGGAATTATCTTTCAAAAACAACAAATCTCATCAGGTTATTCCACTGCCTAAAGAACTTTAACGGTATTAATAATATTCGTAGCTTGAAAATTGCTTACAAAGTGAACATAAACTCTCTTACCACAAAAAACGATACTGAGGTAATGCATATGTTAATTAACTAAATTTAATTATCCCACTATGTATATATACTTTTAAACATATGTGAATATGGTAAATATGTAAAAATTTTATCTGTCATTCAAAACAAAAACCTTAACAGATCTACAAAGTTTTAGAAAAATGTCTCAACTTTGTACCAGAGGTTACAAAATCTGCAATGATCAAATCTCTCCTTACCTTCCTAGCTCACCCACTTCTCTGTGCCTTTTCTATTAAGAATTTGTTTAGTTAGGAATTTTCCATCATTTCGCATTATCTGTCTTCTAACAAAAAAGCTAAAATCACTGTCATGTTTTCTATTCATCTCTAGGATTGGAGCTTATATGTTACCTTATTTCTCCATCCATGATCCTCTAGATCTATACTGCTTTTATTACAGTACCTGCCACACTGTGTGTTGATCTCTTCTTCACTTTCACTCATTACAGTGTAACCTCACTGATGGAAGAAATTCCAAGATCAAGGCCCAGCACAGGTTTTTTATATAACCTAGCTAAAGAGATAATGGACTTTTTATACATGTTTCCTAAAAACAAAATAAAAATATCAAGATTAAATTGACCAAGGAAGTCTCAGCTTAAAAACAGATCTTCTCTACAATATGAGACATATTCTTTTCATTCTTGACTTAGGTTTATTTAAAACAGCTTTCAAGAAGACAATTATCAAGTGAGCTGAGAACTTTGAGAAGCCAGCCTGGACTGGAAATGAAAATGTGACTTCTAAGTTCATTAGCTCTTCTGCTAGATTTGCTTTACAGAAAATAAAGACAAATTGAATGTCTAGATATGCTTTTTAAGTCTGCACTCTTCCTTCATTCCATCATCTTAAGGTTGAATTTAATCCTTAGATTACTAGATAGTAATCCAATGATTCAGTTAAATTTGGGCTTCTGATTCATAAAAATAAAAAGACTTGCACTGCATCTTCCTACTGATTGACTTTCTGAGCCATGTAAATTATCTTATGACATAGTGACATATTACTACAATGTCTGATCTCCCTGGTAAATTGGGATATGAACATTTAAGGGGACTGGGATTCTAATTTTGTTTTGCATATTTCTGTACCATAAGATAATAATATGTTTTCCCATTGGAAAAAAAAATTACCACTGGCTAGGGGAGGAGGCATGGGAGACAGTGGAGGCTGTGGATGTTCTGCAGCTCTGCATTCCTAGGACCCTTAGTGCCAGCCCCACAAGCCCATGGAGATTAGGAAGTGGCTGCCTGAATTATTTTCCAAAGGATAAATATTATAAATAATTACATCTAGAAACTAACCAAGAAGATCCTTTTGGTGTGTGTGTGTGTGCGGGGGAGAACACAACTTCCATCAATTACCAGGAATGCTGCTGCTCAGATGCCACGTGAAATAAACTCCTCCTCCTCAGGCTTCCTGTAGGTTTTGTGCCATGAAGGGGGAAAATGCAGAGCAAACTCAAACCCAGAACTTATAAAAACAGATAGTTATGGCCTTTAATTGAAAAACTGGAAAAGTGGTGGAAAGGTTCAAAGGACATGAATGAAAAATCACCAAGGTACCCTGTATTCCCCAGTCACATCAGTTCTTCAGTGCCTCTCAAGATGGTCCTGTTGTAGGACTTACATGATTCCTCACAGGCAAGGCAGCAGCTATCCCACCTTACAATTTTGGTTGTTGGGTTTTCTATAAACCCAGACATGTCAAAGCTTTGCACTGGCTCTTGGGACACCACCTTGCTCCTGTGGGATGTGGAAAGTGGACAGTGTATGGAAAAAGCATCTGCTTCCAGGAACCTGTCACTCACCTGTGCTGGCTGGGTCCTTACATACATTCCCGTCCTCTAAAAATAAACCATCTGACTATGGAATGGTTAGGGGTTGTGGGTGGCTCACAGGTTTCCCACAAAAAAAGCACATTCACAATCACTGTGAAGTCAAATGGATGGACACGTGTATATCTCCTGCAGCAATGGCTTTGGAGGTGAAGGCTATGAAGCCACACTGTGGGATGTGAGGCAAAGAGTATAATATGTGAGTATAAGCGACTCTCCAGACAATTGCATCCTGTGTCTTTCTTCTAAGAGCATTGGCCTTAGTGCCTGAGATTAATGTCTCATCGCATGACTCTAAGGTGAATATTGGAACCAAGATACTGGAGCTTGCCTTTTCACCTTGTCTGTGGATGGATCTGGATCCTTGACTCCCCCCGGCTGTTGGTGATACTGTCTCATTATGTGCAAGATTTAACAGAGGAATTGACTTTCTCAGAGTGGATCACAGCCAAGGGCTGGAACTAAAGGAAGAAGAAGCATTCTGAAGCTGAGAGATATGCACTGGACAATATCAAACTATCACTGCTCCTTTCTATGACTTTGTCTTTTTTTATGTTATATTGGGTTAGGGGGATGAAAAGTAGGCTGGTGTTCTTTGCTTATATGCACTTAGAAGGAATGTCAGTGTTTGATATCAATTTAAGTTCAGTGGTTCGGAATCAGTTATATATTTTAGAAACATGGACTAAACATAAAGTTTGTAATTAAGTTAAATCCAAATGCAAAGTTTTAGTGAGCTTTTGGGCCTACTCTTTTTTAAAAAGAATATTTTACTCAAAATGATGATCTGGAGGTGTAGGAATGATGGGCCTGTCTCTGTGAAAGAAGAAGCAGAGGGCTTGATTCCATCCAACTAATCTTTTCCATGACTCTCCACAAAAAAAAAAAAAAAAAAAAAAAAAGAAAAGAAAAGAAAAGAAGGAGGAAGGAAAGGTGAAAGAAAAAAAAAGAAAAAGTAGCAGGTTAGAGTCTGCTTTGGTTGCCTCAAAAATAATCAAGACAGGAAAGAACAGCTTGGCTCCATAGAAAAAATGGATCATCAACCATTGATTACGCTCTGGGCACTGTTCCTCAGCAATGTAAAGAATCAAAGCTACAGCAAGAAAGCAAAATCCTTGAAATCTACCCAGAGCAGTAGAGGGGAGGTAGTAAATCCCAGCCTGTGTACGTTCCTTCCTAGAACAGTACTGATGAGGTGGCATAAAAACAGCCCCTGAGATGGGCTTCAAGTGGCTGACCAGCATGAGAATCTTGCCCAGATTATAAGAGTTATCATATTTTTTCCTGGGTAAGAAAATGGAGAGGTTCACAGATTAAGGTTGAAAAAAATTCATTTGCAATTTGAATGTTTTTATTTAGTTAACATTAATAACATTTCACATACATGTACGTACATATACAAAAAAGAAATGATTATTACTTTGACTTCCTTAATTTTATTTCCTCCTCTTAAATCTGAAATATTAGAGAGAAAAACTTTAATGTTTTATTTTCCATGCCTTAAACATAAATATTTGCTTTGATAAATTTTTGAGGGTAACTCAGATTTTGGACTTAAATTGTTATCAGTAAACAAGAAATGGACCCAATATATTAATTCAAGGATCAACACCACCTTTTTCCCCCCAAGAAAATCATAATAAATGTTATCCAATATTGGGAATCTCTATAGAGGTATAGCCCCTAATCTTGACCTGAAAGCTGAACAAAAATGGATGCCTGTGATTTTTAAGTCACCAACACCTCATTTGTTCATCTTGTACCCCTGTACTCAGTCTTTTAAAATGTGTACATTTTTCTCTCTTTTGTCTTGGATCATCTGCATTTTCTTCTACTTCAAAACATAATAAAATTTACTGATATTAGAGACAATAAATGTGGTTTTTGCTCAACTTACTATAATTTGCTGAATGTAGTACTTCTTTTTGATAGCACAAATTATATGGTGTGTATAAGAGGGACTAAGTGCTCATTGTCAAGGAAGTCTGTGAAGGCATAGTCAGGAAAATGAAGCTATGTTTCTTGGCTAAATTACCGAAGCTAAGAATTAACCATTAATGGCAAATTGACAGACAAGAAAATATCTTGAAAATGCAAGAATTGTTGCCTCTGCCACTTTGAAAATGGATCAGCTCTTAGACTTCAGTAGATCTAATGATAATGTAATTCATAGCCTTGTGTAATTTTGACTTGAATTTATAATACTTCCAAGACTTTTTGCAATATAAGAAGTTGTAGTACCCAAATCATGTTTTCTCCCAAGGATTGCTTTTAGCATGTGATTAACCTCCCAAATGATAACTTATTTCCAGAAGTCCTCTTAGGAGGTCACACTTTGGGAACAGCAAATAGAATATAATCGCTGACATTAGTCACCAGCTACCATCACTGCTATTTGTTTGTCACATAATGGTTCGTTATTTTATAATTTATATAACTGGTGATCATTAGCATACAGGTTTACAGTACTTGATGTCAAATGGAAGGATAAAGAGCAAGTGAGGAAAACTAATTTACTTACGAAATGGCAACTTAAGGAAATGTATTTTGAAGGAATGACATTTCCTTGATCTCATCTTTTTATAAGTTCCATTTTTAAGGTCCTTTGTAAAGGGACCTCAGTGTTCCAGTAAAATTGCTAGAGTGGTAAATTTTCCATCAGATGTGTTTTATTCAATCTTCTACTTAAGGACTTCAGAATAAGTATAATAATCACATTAATAATATGTTGCTATCAAAATTTTACCACAGTTTCTCCTAAGAGCTCATAGTATACTGTGTAACCACAGTATATTGTTTAAAAAATATCCTTTTGAAACACTGCATGTGTATCAGAATGTACTTGGTTTTATGATTCTTGAAGAGAATGGGAAATCTAAGCTTTTTTATTGGCTTTTCTATTAGTTAATTACAAAGTTTCCTAGGCTCAAGGATCGGTGACCTGTAAACTTTAATAACTACAACTTTGATAAAAATTTTTTGCAAACTGTCACAATTCATTCAGTTTTGTGAGACTCATGCTTTCCTCTCCAAAAGTAGTTTTGCCCAAATTACGAAAAGAAACAGTGACATAATAAGAACACCATATCTATAGCTGTGAATCACAGCTTGTCTACCAGATGTGTCAAAGCTGGTAGAAGAGGAAGGGCTGTAGTAATTGATATTATTTTAGATAAGCCACCTGCTATATTAGAGCATATGTAAATATGTGTTCTCATGAGTGACTTGATTGAGTCTAAGGAGTTCTGACCTCCTCTGAAAGAAAGTTACATAAACATAAGACACTCATCACCATCACTGGGAAATTATATATGAGTCAAGTCAGGGAATCATTAGATGGGCTAAGTTAAGGTCACTTAAATGATGATTTGGCATGATTTTTAAGTATGCTCTTTTTTATTATGCTGTTATCCTTTCTCTAACCTTATAGCAATTGAGTTGTTATATTTTATTTAACATTTTCATGTCATATGGTGAGTCAATCTTTTGTATCTATATTACAGAAAACAAATAAGGCTTTTGAACTAGCAAAATTTGCCAAATTTTGCAATATAATCAGTAATTAGTTTGAATCTTGAGAGAAGTAGATATAATGTGGTGCTATTTCTCTTGTTACTTATGTTATAGTTCACTCAATGAAGAGGGTAGGATATAATAGAATGAGCACAGAAATTTCTCCTAGTCTCCATTGTTCAACTTATTATCTCTGAGACTTTAGTGACTTACCCTGATACTTGTCATACCTATCATCAAACTGCAAAAGAAATATTTCCCCTTGTTTTTCATAATTAGTCATAGACTCACATATCAAGATGCAAACTGAAATGGATTTGAGAGAAAATAAGACTGCTATAAACAATCAAGTATAGATTTTGTGTGGTCATTCATTCCCATTTCTCTGAGATAAATGCCCAAGAATGCAAATACTGACTTATATAGTAGTTGTACGTATACTTTTTAAATAAACTACCAAATTCTTTTGGGGGGCAGTTGTATCATTTTATGTTCTCACCAGAAATATATGTGTCAATATATGTATGGGTGACTGACTTTCTCAGCATCCTCACCAGCATTTGGCATTGTAACTATGTTTCATTTTAGTCAGTCTTATGCATGTGTAGTAATAGATGATTATGGTTTTAGTAATGTCCCATTATGATTTTCATTTACATATTCTTAGTGACTAATGATTTTATATATTTCTGTCTGCTTAGTTGATTTCTTTATATCCTTCCGTGAAATGTCTTTACATTTCTGTTGCACATTTCTAACTGTTGAGTCTTAAGTATTCTGTATTTACTCCAGATGTAAAGTCTCTGTCAGACACAAAATTTACTAATATGCTTTTTTCCAGTTTCTTATTTGTAATCTTCTTAACAGTTTACTTTTCAATTTTGATTAAGTCCAGGTACAAATTATTTATTTCTTTTGTGAGTTCAAGTTATGTCCAATCTAAGAACACAATGCACAGCCCTAGGTAGAAAATATTTTCTCATCTTTTCCTTGGACAGTATAACTTTATATTCAAATTTAAGTAATTCATTTTGAATTACTTTCTGTATAAGATGTGAAGCTTTTTGTTGAGGTTTCTCTTTTGAAGGGTATGAGTGTCCAATTACTCCTCTGTAATGACCAATGACATTTTGCCTAGAATATCCAGGTTTTGAAAAAGCTGGTATTCTTCAATTGAAATGATTTTGTTCCTTTGTCAAAAATTATGGGCATATTCATTGTGGTTATTTCTGGGCTTGTTATTTTTTTCCATTAATGTGATAGTGTGGCCTCTGTTAGTATCACACTATCCTGTATACAGCATATATATATAGTATCCTTAAACATTCAGAAGAGTGACTAATCCCAGTTTATTATTTTTTCAAAACTGCTTTGGTTATTTTAAGACCTTTTCCTTTTCCTATAAGTTTTAAAATAACCTTGTATATATATTCAAAAGCTCATGCTAATATTTTGATAGAAATTTTAGGAGAACATATTCTCTTTCTATTTTGAGTCTTCTAGTCAGTTGGCGTTACACAACTTTCCAACTATTGAGGTATTGTTTGATTTCTTTTAGCAGCATATCCTCCTTCTAGTTTTCAGAGGGCAAACTTTCAGTCTTTCATCATGTATGATCATAGCTGCACATTTTATCTTTTTAGTAAATCTTCTATTTCAACCTGAGGATGTCCCTCTCTATTTCCAGCATAGTAAGAATCTTTATCTTGAATGGATATTGCATTTTCAGAGATTTTTCTGAATCAATTAGCATGGTTATATGTCTTTAGCCTGATGATGGTAGATTACATCAACTGATATTTATATATTGCATTCCAGGAATAAATTTTAATCCAGGCAAGTTCTGCAAGCAGTTCAAAGCGGAGGAGTCTATCAATATGTCCATTTCCTCCCAAAGTAAATCGAGTCCTTGATTGAGCATTACTTGTTGAGTTATATTCATTGATGCATCAGTTTATACAGTTTACTGTGATAGCTATCATAGAAGCTGTAGTTTGGTTTTATCTTAGTCTTCACCGGCACTGGGATGGAGATGGGAATTCTGGCAATGATGCTAAAGAGACATTATCCTGAACAGAATTATTAAATATAATGAGAAGGAAAGGTGAAAGTAAACAAACAGATCTGTTAACCTCCTTTAAAAACAATCCTTAACAGCTGTTTACCTAATTTAAATTAGTAAACAAACAGATCTGTTAACCACCTTTAAAAACAATCCTTAACAGCTTTTTACCTAATTTAAATTAAACCATTTAAATCATGTGAATAAGGTTGTATATGTCCTTCCGCTAATTGTTTTTTGACAGATCATGGGCTACTTGTATCTTTTCTTTAGTCAGGGGCCACTGAGGAACCCACACTGGTCTTTCTGATTTCCAAGTAATTTTGATTGTCTCAGTGGCCCTTTCTGAAAATCCAACCCATGTCTGTCTGTTCCTTGATCTATTTGAATTGGTGCTGCTATATCTTGTTCTTGTTCTCCTAATCTTTTTTCTTTTCTACAACCTTGTCTAGCCCTAGTAGTGGGCGCATTAGGATTGCTGTTATTTGTTAACGTCAAACTAGATGTCCTAGTTGATCTAGGACATCTAGTCCCCATAAATTTATAGGAAGGTGATCCAATACATATGGCTGTATAGTTCCTTCACATCCTTCAGGATCCTTCCAATCTAATATCATTGCACTTCGATGGGGATTAGTCGCCACTCCTAGGCCTCGAAGTGTTTGAGTGGCTTGTTGTAATGGCCAATGTTTTGGCCATTCTTGAAGAGATATGATGCTAAGGTCAGCACCTGTGTCCAGTAGCCCATTAAACTCATGACCTTGAATATTTAGTTTTAGCATGGGGCTAGAATCTAAATTCAAAGACAGCATAGCCCAATCTACACCTGCGGAGCCTAATCCCCTGGAATCTCTTTCTACACTATGACTAGAGAATTTATTATGTAGGCTGGGTATTATTAACAACTATGCTATTCTATATCCAGGTGAAATTACTGATATACCTCTTGGAGAACTAGCTATAATTTTTATTTCACCTACATAATCGGGATCAATTACCCCAGGACTTATCATAAGTCCTTTTAATGTAGATGAACTACGTCCCAATAATAAGCCTACTGTTCCTTGGGGAAGAGGTCCTTTTACTCCTGTGGGAATGATTTGAACTCCCATCTCTGGAGTTAGTACTGCTCTGGCAGAGGCACAGATGTCCAACCCTGCGCTCCCTCGGGTTTGTCTGATGAGGGATTTAATGGACAATGTGTCCTGGGCACCACCCTGATGGTGTTGCTGGGTTCCTCCACTGCCCCGTATATTTGTGGTTGTGGGCCCCGGAGCATTGGGCCCCCCAGTCCGTTTTTTGGCAATGAAGCCTGATGCCTTTCTCCACGATATCATGGGTAAATACCTGATCCTTTTTGATAAGGGAGTACCTTCTATGGTGGTTTGAGAACGGCATTCATTAGCCCAATGTCTCCCTCTATGGCATCTTGGGCAAATACCCGGTATTCTATTCCTTTGATTTCTAGTTTTGTTAAACCCTCCTCCTATGGGGCAACTCCTTATAAAATGTCCTGTTTGTTCACAATTATAGCATGTTTTTGGCCTGGCATCTAAAGCCTGTTGTACTGCAGCTGCCAAGACTTGCCCTTGTTCATTAATATCTCTACATAATTTAATATATGTGTTTAAATCTTCATGTCTCCATGGTCTAATAACCTCTTTGCAGCAACTATTTGCTTGGTCATAAGCCAGTTGTTTTATTAATGGCATTGCTTGTTCTGTATCCCCAAAACTTTTGGCAGCTGTTTGAATAAGCCTATCTACAAAGTCAGCGTAAGGTTCATTAGCTCTCTGTATTACCTTAGATAGCTGACCTTGGAAATCTCCATGTCCTTGTAAAGTCTTCCATGCCCTAACTGCATCTGCAGCAATTTGTGCATATATAGCAGGATCATATTCAATTTGTTGCCGTTGACCTTCATAAGGTCCTTTTCCTAACAACATATCTAGATTTCTTTGAGGGTAACCGGCTGCTGCATTTCGCCTAGCTGTCTCCGTGCAAAATTCCTCATTGGCAACCTTCCATAACAAATATTGTCCTCCATTTAGCGCAGATTGCTAGCCCAATCTGCTGGCGTCATGTCCAAGTTAGTAATGGACTCGAACATGCTTACCGTGAAGGGAGCTTGGGGACCATAGGTTGTTACAGCCTCCTTTGACTGCTTCACTGTTTTAAAATCTAAAGCACGGTGAATTTGCTGCCCTGCTACCTGTTCAAGTACAGGGCATGCTAATCTTTGAGATCCTGTCTCAGGATCCCACTTATCAACTACGGGGTTTGAGGGCCACTCAGCTCTCTCCATCGGTGGGGCTGTTGGTTGAATTACGCCCTCTGGTAATAAAATGGAGTTAGTAGCAGCCTCCTGTTGTGGCCTTTTTCCTAATAACCCCTTTTACTTTAAATTTTCTTCCTCTGTCTGACTAGCTCGAGAGACCTTCTCTTTTGCTTGATCTAAAATGTCTTTCTCCATGGTCTGAATCTCTAACAATTTACTTAACACCTTTTCGGTTTGTTTTTTACTAATTTCTAATATTCTATAAAGATAACGCAACCCAATAAGATAACACAAAACAAAACCGAAACTGAATGAAACAAAAACTGAATAAAAAATCGTTGTATCAAATTTCTCTTCCTCAGGGCGGACAAACTTCAAACCTTGAGCCAACCATTTTTCCCAGTTTGCCTGAGAAATTTCTAGGGATAGGCAGCTTGAAACAAAAACGAAATAAATCAAAACAAGAACACATTGTTTTTTGAAATGGTCACCCATTCTCTCGCCTTCCCTCAGGGGCGAGCAATTTCACTTACCTCCAAGCTTTAGACGTTCCACGTACGGACCACTAAATGCTGCAGTCTGGCTGGGCACAAGATCACAAGCCACTCACAGCTTTGTAGATTCAAACAGCAATTCTTTATTCCTTAACTCACACCGGCCCTTTACAAACACGTTCTGGGGAAATCCAAGTTCTGCCCACACAATTCACGTCCCAAAATACTTTCTCAATTCCATTAGAACTCAACGGGAACTCAGGCATCAGGATACGCCCTATTCCCAGCAGGAATAACCTTAAACCTGGAACTGCCTTAAACCCAGATTGTCCTAAACTGGGAACGCCCTAAACCCAAGGAGCGGGATACTTCCTAAAACCTGCAGGATACACCCTAAACCTGGATCCACCCTGGTCCTTGAGCAGGGTCACCTTCTCAAACATACATGCAATGTCACAGCGAATGTCCAAGGCGAGTCCATTTCCACGAGTCCTTCCTCTAAGCAACATGGGGTACGCTGGCAAGGAAATTTCAATGCGTCATTCCTACTTGGCAATGGCCCTCAGCATTTGTCATAATATATTATTACATTTATATGTTAGTAAATTAATATTTTAAGATTCTTGCATCAAGTTTACTAGATATATTGGTCTTTAGTTTACGTTTGTAAAGCTGTAAGTCTATTTTGGTATTGGGATTACACTGATATCATGAGTTGAAAAGTGTTCTTTCCTCTCATGTCTGGATAATCTTGTATAAAATTGGTGTTAATTATTTTACAGTGTTCAGTAAAATCCACAGTGAAACCATATGGTCTTCAACTTTTCTCAGTAGCTTTTAAAATACAAATTACATTTCTTAAATGGTTACATGCCATTCTGTTTATATATTTCATTTGATCTTAGTTTTGGTAGCTTGTTGCACTCAAGAAATTGATCTGCTTCTTCTGTTTTGTTGAATCTCTAAGTGTACATTCTTTGGGGTAATTTCTTTTCATTCTTGTAAAAGCTGTAAACTTCATGATATCTTACAGTGATAACTTATTTTTTTGTTTTTTTGTTTTTATCAGTTTTCTTACTGTTTCAGCTTCATTCCATAGATATTGAATGTGTTTTCATTTCATTTTGTTCTACATATTTTTAAATATTCTTTGACATTTTCTCTTTGACCCTTGGATTCTTTAGAAATATGTTGCTTCATTTTCAAGCGTTTGGAAATTTGCCTAATGGCTTTCTATTATTGATTTGTAGTTTAATCCATTATAGTCAGGAAACATATTCTGTCTCTGTATGACTTTAATTATTTAATTCTACCATTTCTTTTCTGATGCAGGATATTATCTCTCTTGGTGAATGTTTCACAGGCACTTGAAAATTGTTGTGTATTCAGTTGTTCTTGAGTATAGATTTTATAAATGTCAAATCAATCTGGTTAGTTGAAGGTGTTGTTGAGTATCCCCTAACTGAGTTTCTGTCTGGTAGTTTTATTAATTGCTGAGAGTGGGGTACTGGAGTACCCAAGTGAGCATAGACTGGTATAATTACCTTTTCATTTATGATAGTTTTTATTTAAGATGCTTAGAGTTCTTTTGTTTAGCGCACACTATTTAGGATTGCTATACCGTCTTGATATATTGACTGTTATTATGACTGTTGTAGCAATTATCTCTGCTTTGAAGTCCATTTTCATTTTAAATAATAGAGTTACTATCATTTTTATAAATGTTTTTGCATGATAAATATTTTTGGCACCTATTTAGTTTTAATCTATTGATGTTAATAAACTTGACATGAGTTTCTTGTAGACAGCTTATTGTCAAGAGTTATTTTATTTTTCTTTGAATCTAACCAGAAAAATCTCTATCTTTTGTCTGGTACCTTTAGACCATTGACTTTTAAAGTAAATACTGACAGATACCTGATGACTTACCTCTTCAATGCTATCATTATTTTTTTTTCTGTTTCTTCAGCTTCCTTTGTGTTTTAGTTAGCTTTGCATTACTTGGGCCACCACATCTGGCAAGAGCAAGTTAGAAAAAAATTGTTTTTGCCTCATGGTTTTCAAGGTTCAATCTATTGTTGATTAACTCCATAGTTCGGTACCCAATGTGAAGCTGAACATCAAGGCAGAAAAGCATGGCAGAGGAAGGCAGCTTAGGTCATGATGACCTGAAAGGAGGTAGCAAGGAAATGTAAACCCCAAACACACACCCACTGATCTACTTCCTCCTGCTACACTCTATGTGTCCATAGTTACCAATCAGTTAATCCATTCAAGTCGATTAATCTGTTGATCTGTCTGCACATCTCATAATCTAATCATTTCACCTCTTAACATTCTTGCATTGTCTCATACATGAAATTTGGGGTGCCACCACATATCCAAAACATAATACTACAATTTTTAGAGGCTGATTCATAGTGGGGTAGGGATGGGGAACATGGGAGGAATAGAGGAACTCTGAATAAGGCAGAGGGGTGGGAGGAGAAGGGAGGTTGCAGGGAGTTAGAAATGATGGTGGGTTGTGATGGACATCATTATCCAAAGTATGTTTATGGAGATACAAATTGATGTGACTATACTTTGTATAGAACCAGAGATATGAAAATTGTGTCCTATATGTGTAATATGAATTATAATGCATTCCATTGTCACATGCATAAAAAATTTAAAAAACATTCAGATTTTTATGCCTTCAATTCCTGTTGGTTACTTGATTTTCTTTACAAATTCATTTGATTCAATTATAATAACTTTGGTATATTGATTTGTGTTTTCTTAGCAATTTTCCTAGATAGTATGGTATACATATACTTTCTAACACTATTGATAAGGAAACCTCATTTTAATTTGGGTGACTTTACTCTCATTACTTATAAATGTCAAAATAGTTTCTCCATATACATTGAACACATTAGAATTTGCTAATTTCTTTTTGCTTTAGTCATAAAATATAATTTAAAGAAATTGATGATTTGAAAGACTATATGCTACATTTCATCTCTATTTTTACTCATTTCATTGTGGTTCAGTCCATGGGACTGTTAAAGCTGCTCTGAAAGTGAACCAATAAACCAATATCTTTTTTTGTGAATTAGGTGTTTTTTTTTTTACATTCTCAATCCTTTAAGTAAAGAGAGTAGGCCTTTCTTGTTTGTTCTATCTATCTATTTGTTTGTTTATTTACTTTTTTGTTCCTAATGTTGGTTCCAGATTATAGAACACTCCAGTGAGCAGTTCAGGATATTTGGGGCATAAAAAGAAAACTGAAGGAACAAAACTGCTTATTATTCCTTAAGGGTTAATTTTCTTAGCCAATCCTTGTTCTTTCCAGCTTTTAAGGTATATTAGCCATTATGGGTTAAATGATTTATATGGTATTCAACTGTATTTAGAAGAGAAAACAAAAGATTCTTTACTATATTGGTCTGTAACTAGATTCATCATCTGCTTTTGTAAGTATATTTAAATAAAAGTGATAGTGCTTGTGTGTTCTCTCTCTCTCTCTCTCTCTCTCTCTCTCTCTCTCTCTCTCTCCACCCCCCCCCATCTCTCCTTCCTGGTGTCATGTCCTAAGCTAATTTCCTCTACCACACCCTTCCTCCATGATGTTTTGCCTTGCCTCAGGCCCAGAGCAATGGAGTCAGTCATCTTTGGGCAGAGATCTATGTAACCTTGAGCCCCAAATTAATGTTCCCTCCTCTACATTGTTCTTCTCAGGTCTTTTTGTTAAGGCAAAGGAACACAGGGTTCTCTCTCTTTCTTCCCCACATCACCTTTCTGATTCCTTTTGTCATGTTCTGAGCTGCTTTCCTCTGGCATACCATTTTGCGGTAATGTCCTGCCTCACCTTGGCCCAGAGCTATGGAATTGGCCATCTAAGAAGTGAGACATCTGAAAACATTAGCCCCAAATAAACTTTTCTTCCTACTCAAATAAATAAATAAATAAAAGCTTAAATGACACTTATTCCACTTGCTTACAAATTTTCTACAACCATTGTTGCACTATAAGAACAGAGTTGAACAGTTAGAAAAAAAAACATACGGTGTGCAAAACCAGAAATATGTGATATCCAGATTTTACATGAAGAGTTTTCTGGCCTTCTTTTTAAGCACACAAGTGTGAGGGCAGAAGGTAGGCAAAACTTAATGCTCAAATAATTAGAATGAATAAATATTTGACAAATAGTGAGAATTTGATAATGAAAGAGCAATCACTGGTGAATCAATGAGGTATATTGGCTTATTTGTTAATTTTGGGATATACAATGTAAAACCCCATCATCATCTCATGGTAAACATTAAAGCTTACATTTCTCACTAAAAATTACTCTAAAAAATAATACAACATATAGTATTTTAACTTTTAAAACATTCAGGAACACCAGTTCATTCACTTTTTTTTTAACTGATTGGTTTGTGATACTATGTGTATGTGTGTTTGTTTGTCTGTTTTGTTTATTTATTTATTTTTGCCTTATAATTTTATCCTAGGTGAAAGAACACTTTGTTACTATAATGATAAGCTCATGACACTATAATAATAAGCTCATTACCTAAATTATAGGTAATAAAAGGATAAATAGACACAGACAATATTTAAATCAAATTTACTTTCACAGGTCAATCTTATGATGAAATACTGAATATATAATACATATGAACTTGTAAAATGAAGTTTGGTGAATAAAATGGTTCTTTATATAAAATTCCAATTCCTAGTGAATTTGCTTGAAAAAGGGTTCTACTTATTTTTAAAAAATATATTGATTTTCAGAATGATTAAATGTGATGGTATCAAACTAAAAGGCTTCTTTTCAGCAAATGAAACAATCTAGAGCTCAAAGAGAGTACTTACAGAGTGGAAGAAATTCTTTGCCACTGGCCCCCTCAGATAGAGCATTCATCTCAAGGATATAAAGCAACTCAAAAAAAAATTAGTGCCAAAAAGTAAATATCAATAAATGGGCAAAGAAATTGAACAGTGAACAGACACTTAATAGAAAAATAATATGAATTGTCAACAAATATATGAAAAAATGTTCAACATCTCTACCAATTAGAGAAATGCAAATAAAAACTACACTGATATTTCATCTCACTCCAATCAGAATGGCCACAATACAATTGACAATAAATGTTGGCGAGGATATGGGAAAAGAGTACTTTCATACATTGCTGACAGAATTGCAAATTAGGCAATCACTCTGGAAAGCAGTATGGAGATTCCTCATAAAACTTGGAAAACAAACAACATTTGACCCAGTTATCTGATTCCTTGGTATATACACAGGACTTAAAAACAGTATACTATTGTAATTCAGCCACATCAATGTTTATAGCATCTCAATTCACAATAGCTAAGCTAAGGAACCAACCTAGATGCTCCTCAACAAATGAATGGGTAAAGAAAATGTGTGTGTGGGTATATATATATATATATATATATATATATATATATATATACAAATGAATATTAATCAGCTATAAAAAAAGAATGACTTTTTAACTTTTGTTGGAAATTGGATGGACCTGGAGAATATCATGCCAAGTGAAATTTCCAAAAAATCCAAAGGTCGAACTTTCTTTCTGATATGTGGATGCTAACACACAACAAGGGAGAGAGGGAAAGAATAGAAGTTCAGTAGATTAGACAAGGTGAAATGAAGGGAAGGTATGGGGTAGGAATAGAAAAGACAGTGGAATGATTCTGACATAACTTTTCTATGTACATATATGAAAATACCACAGTGGGTTTTACATTATGTACAACCACAAGACCAGATCCTAGTTAGATGTACTCCATGTTTGTATAAATAAGTCAAATTATACTCCACAATAATGTATAACTAAAAATAAAAAAAAACATTTTCAAAAATATTGATTTTTCAATAGGTGTAATTTTTACCTAAAAATATTGCCACAAATTCTGGTTATATGACTTTTGAAAATCAAATCGTTTTTGGTTTACCTTGTGAGCCAAGATAGGAGAGTCCATGCCCAAAAGTGGACATTGAAATAGTTTATATTGAAATTATATGTATAAAGCCAATCACGTAAGGTTACTTTGGCATTAAATAAGAAGATAGAGGATGATCATAATTCTTTTTTTCCCCCCAGAGTAATAGATGCATTCTTACAACTGTTTCATAGACATACACATATTCCCAGAAACTTGTCAAGGATTCACATGCTTATTTCAGCCTTTTCCCAGATGGTTTTTGTGTGGGGGCTACTAGGGAAAGAACCCAACGAGCTGGGTTTACCACTGAGCTACATCTCCAGTCCTTTTTTTTTTTTTTTTTTCTGGAGACAGGATTTAAGTTGTCCAAGTCAGCTTGGAACTTGTGATCTTCATGCTTTAGCCTCCTGAGTCTCTGGGATTATAGGTATGTGCCACCGTGGCCAGCTCTAGATCATCTTTTATCACCCACCATCTCGAAGAGGAAACAATCGTTCGATTTATCAAATATACCATAGGATCTTCACTGGCAGCCCTGTCTCTCTGTGTTGTTTTGCAGTACTGGGATTGATCCCAAGGGTGTTCTACCACAGAGCTACACCCTTAGCCAACTCAGGGCATCTTCCCCACCTTTGCCGTTTTATTTGAATATTTTGAATACAGATCATAAAGTCCAAAGCATATCAGTCATTTATGGGTGGGAGTGTTACCTGCAGACCAACCAGGGTGCCCACCTGGATCTCAGCTGGACAGATTCTGCTGCTCATCTTCATAGGAAATAAGCAAATGATGTTTAAAAAAAAAATAATCACTTGCTTTTTAGTTAAGCAGGCAGGCAGCTGAACTGAAGACCATTGGAATACTAGGGCCCCAGCATAGACAATCCCCACTCTTCCCTTTAGGATCCTTCCACAACCCACAGCATATGGCCTTCCCTTGTGACCCTGAAGTACCAATAAAAGAATGAAGATACAGGAGGTTGGTGCTGGGCTAGGTGCCACATACCTATTATCCCCAGTAACTCAGGAGGCTGAGGCAGGAGGATTGCAAGTTCAAAGACAACCTGGGTAATTTAGTGAGACCCTCTCAAGACAGAAAAAGGGCTAAGGGTGTAGCTCTGTGGTAGATCATAATTCTTTATAAAATAATTCTATATAAGGTGTCAATTACTTGAGAAAATGAAGTGATAATAGGATATAATCAAAAAAGAGAAAAAAATCAGAAAACATGCAGTGAAATGAAGGAAAAGAAATATGCAGAGCACAATATATTTTATTTATATAGAAGTGGTTACCAGAATGCCTGATGCTTATTCTTCGAGGAGTTATCATGATGTTTGGTGTTCTATTTTATCTATTTTTCTCTCGTATAATCCATTATTTTTTCTTAGTGATAATATCTTTTTTTTAAAAAAAAACATAATTTGGTTCATCTTAATCCTTAGTATTTCTCCTTCTCGATCCTATGGATCCCATTGTGTTTCAGAAAAAAAGTCATACTGAAGACAATTTTGATAGCTAAACAAGAAATATGGAATTGAAAGTGTTCATATACAACAGTGTTTCCCATGATAAATATATTTTTCCTTAACAGAGAAATATTCACATTTACTTAATGATGTTAAATCATATTATATTTTTCCATGTGTTGGAAAAACTGTTGATTAGCATAACTGGGAAGAAGCATCCAGTTTAATAGATGGAGATCAAAGTGAAGGGAGGAAAACAGCCAGCATCTTGTGAAGGAAAGAACTAGGCTGATGCTAGAATACTTTCTTTTCTTGTTTTAAAAGTAAACACAGAATTATTTAAGTAATATGTATTCACTGGAGAAAATAGAAAATGCAGAAGAAAAGGATGATAATAAAATTAATATTGCATTACCTAAAGATAATTACTGTTCATAATTTAAGTATGTGCATCTAGAGTATTCCCTACATGAAATGTATATTCATAAACAGTAATATCTTCAATAATGCAAAATTGAAATTATACTGCCACCTTATTTTTGCGATCTGATATGTTTTTTTTTCTCTCAAACATCACAACACTATTTCTATGTAAATAATTGCAAATATATAATATCACTCTTAATGGTTCAAGGCACTTAGCAATAAATGTTTAACAGTTTACTCACAAACCTTTTAATTTTGGTATTGAATCTTTTTCAGAAACTACATTAAATAAATGCAAGAGAATCAACCATCTTAGAATTTAAGAGAGAAAAGAAAGGAGGATCATTGAGATCACAACTTGCACTATGGATGGAATGAGCACAATTAACTTTTCAGCGTCATTCCAAACACAGTAAATGATAAATAATAGACCGATGTTTATCTATAGTATTATTCTGACATTAATTCCTATCTACACCATGGGAACTGGTAAAAGATTTATCTAGAGTATAATAGTAAATATATAGTGAATATGAATTGATAAAATAAACATGAAAATATGGTGTTAGAATACAAAAAGTCTGTCTCTATTTTTCTATTTTTCTTCTCTCGTTAGCACTAATCTGTCTCTCATAATCATCAGCTTTCATCATTGTTTGTGTGCTACCTTTGAATTTCAGGTTGGATCATTTCAATAAAACTTCTAGAAAGGGAACAATTAGTTTTAAAATAATATAGTTTTTGAACAGCTTATCTGTATAAAAGGAATTTCTTTCCAGATCACTAACACTTTGTCTGTACTGTAACAATTATTCAACTGCCTGCAGACCCCTCATTCATTGGCCTTTCTTGTACTATTAATTATTTATTCTTTCCATCATTTCTCACCTTGTCAGCTTATATTTTGTAGTACAATGTTAATATGATTTCCTTCCATACATTTCAACTCCCTTTCCTTTATTTCTTCTCTTGTACTATAAACAAAATAGCCTTTTTTTTTTTTTTTTTGTACCTGGGATTGAAATCAGGAGCACTCTACCACTGAACCACATCTCCAGCCCTATTTTGTATTCTATTTAGAGACAGGGTCTCACTGAGATGCTTAGTGACTCACTTTTGCTGAGGCTGTTTTTGAACTGGAGATCCCTCTGTCCCAGTCTCCTGAGCGGTTGGGATTATAGGCATGTGCCACTGCGCCTGGCAACACTTAGCCTTTTGAAACCAATTATTTTTCTCTGTAGGAATTCATCTCAATATTTGAATATTTGGGTAAGTTAAATACTGATTAAACAAAATAAATGCATGATACCATACATGAATTGGTCAAATGGTCAATATCATTAAGTCCTATTAAGATTACAAAATAATTTCACCCGTCTAATATTCAAGTTGATTTCAAACTTTTTTTTTGCCTCCTTTCAATTCCTATCCTTGCTTTTTATTCCTCTTAAGAAATAGAAACTTTATTTCAGCTTCTCAGCAAACCTTGCATCATCCCGTACCATATTGTCTCCCTGACTTTCAGTTACAAGGAAAATAATAACCTTCATTATATCGCAGGTCAGTTCTCTACTTATGTTTAAATTCCTTTCTACTGAATATTTTACACAGATTTCATTCACTCTTTTATCCAGATCCCCAGTTTTTCTTGCTCTGCTAGTCGTTCCATAAATACAGAAATTAATTATGGTAACTCTTAATGTAAAAATCTACAGTGGACTCACAATCTCTTCTAGTTACCAGCCCTCCCTACTGAAAAGTCTTGTAATTGTCTGTCATTTCCAACTACTTACTTTTCTTATCCCTTTCCTAAACCACTATAAAACCAGGCTTCTATCCATGTCACTGACTTAAGGTTCTTCCTGTCAAAGATATCAATCATCTTCCCAGTCCTTTTTACAACCTCTACATCAGTGCTATTCAAAACATGGGACAAGGCACAGCAAAATCCACAATGTAAGAACAACTTCAGTTGATCTTCTCAGTTATTATTCATCCCTTATTAAAAGAGGCACTCAGGTGCTCAATCCAAAATCTGAAGTCATCCTTGATTTCTCCCTTTGCTAAATACTCACACTTGTTCTTTCAGCAAATCAATTTTGTCTGACATGTTTCTTGTAAAAAACATTTTCTCTCATGCAGACTACTACAGTGACATTATACAAATCCTTCTATATTCTCTCTTTTACCACCATAGTACATTGTATTAATAGCAACTAGAGTAATACTTTAAATGTAAATCAGATCACAATACTCCTCTACTAAAAATCCTTCAATATCTTCCTATTGATCTTAGAATAAATTCAAACTTTCTATTTTGGTCAGTGTACATGACCTGACACTCATGTAAAGTTGAATTTTTTTGTTGTTGTTGCTTTATTTTATTTTTAAAATACAATTACTCCTTTTCTTTTCAGAAAATAAATTTATTCTACATATATTAGTCACATTGATACCTTTAAAAAATAAATTTTATTGTTTATATTTAAGATATGCAACATGAAGTTATGGGACAAATATAGATCATGAAAACCATGTTTTAGTAAAACAAATTAACAAACACATCATCTTACCTAGTTACCTATATTTTTATAATAAGGAAGCCAGACTCAGTGGTACACTCCTCTAATTTCAGCAGTTTGGGAGGCTGAGGCAGGAGGATAGTAAGTTCAAAGCCAGCCTCAGCAAAAGTGAGGCACTAAGCACTCAGTGAGACTCTGTCTCTAAATAAAATACAAAATAGTGCTGGGGATGTGGCTCAGTGGCTGAATGCCCCTGAGTTCAATCCCAAGCACCTCCTAAATAAATAAATAAATAAATAAATAAATAGTAAGGGACAGCTAAAAGTTAATTGAGCTTGAATCCTACATACAGTAGAATTTTATTATCTATAGGCTTACCCTCTAGATCCACTTACTCTACATCATGCTACTTTATATCCTCAGGCATACCTCTCCTATCCTCTCTCCCCTCTTCCCTCACCCCTGGTAAACACTATTTTGTTGTCTCAGTTTAGATTTTATTTTTTTTATTGCACATATAAATAATGTCATATAATATTTTTCTTTCTATTTGTGGCTTATTTCAACTTCACATTTTGGTCTTTTCTAAAATCATCCTCAAATCCTGGTCCCCAAACCAGCAGCATATATACCACCTGGGAATTTATAGAAATGTGAATTATTAAGTATCTCTCAAGACCTAGTGATTCAAAAACTCTGGATGTGGGGCAAGCAGCTAGGTTTTAACAGGCTCTCCATGTGGTTTTGATGCATGTTAAAACCCAGGCATTGCTGCTAATGCATGATATTGCTGCCTTAGGAGCTGTGTTTGTCCTTTTTCATACCTGGGATATCCAGCTTCAGACCTTGGCTTGGCAGGGCTCCTGAGGTCCAGCATGTGTTGCTGAATCTAAACTTCCACTCCCATTAAACATGATTGAGTCACTTGTTTATTGTATTATCTGTCACTCTCTCTATAATGCAGTCTTCAACATGGCAGGGCCTTGTCAGCCTTGTTTAGTGCTTTAATAATACTGCCAGCTCAATGTCTGACACAGGGTAAGCACTCTGTAAATGCGTGTAGAATGAGTGCATCCACCATGAGAATCTGTAAATAATAATTTGATTAGTGAATAATTTTATAAGCTCTACTAAATTGCCTGATATTTATCTTTTGATTGAAAAGAAAAATCTTTCGCTTTACCTCAGAATGAAAAAAAGGCAAACTTCATTATTTGTACAGCAAATATGTTTTAATGAAAGATATTGTTATCTACTTCTTCAATTAGCAAATTAATAAATAATTTTACATTAACTATTGATCACCTAAGCACTGAGCAATTTGTCATGGTTTATAAAATGAAAGAGCTGACTTTGAGTTTATATCTTAAATAGGTTGTCAAGGAAGAAATTCATATATTATTCATATATCTACATGATGCAAATCACAAATGTAATATATAACTGATATTTTTTAAAGTTGTAATGACTTTGGCTATAGATCCCTTACAATTGCACTATGCAATAACTTAAAAAGTACATGGGTGACTGTTTTAATCAGGAGATGGTCCATGGAATACAGAAGACTTGAACCGAGTGAAATATAGAGCCACTGGTAATTTATTTGATATATGAATTTGTGTATAGAATAAAGTTAAAAACAAATCTTGATTTGGACCACAACAAAAAAATCTGAGAAGGGCATCTCATAAAGATTATTTTTAAAAAGAGTATTTCATATTATATCAAAGAAAATATATTTTCAGCACTTAATAAATCTAGGAATGACTATATGAACAAGCAAATCAGGATACAGATGAGAGAAGAACTCTAAAGAGAAATACAATATTTCTCTTATCCATGAGTTTACTTTCCTTGATTTTAGAAACTCACAAATAATCATAGTCCAAAAGCATTAAATGAAAAATTTTAAAAATAAACAATTCATAAATTTTAAACTCCATACTGTTATGAACAGTATGATGAAATCAACCTGCTTTGACCATATTGAGAACTGAATCTTTCCATTATCTAATAGTTCCACACTGTATATGCTACCCATTTACTAGACTTTTAATAGCCGCCTCAATTTTCAGTTCAATACATGATATTGCTATGTTTGTGTTCAAGCAATCCTTATTTTATTGAAGAATGGCCCCAAACCCCAAGGGTAGTGATGTGGAAATTTAGACATGCCAAAAATAAACTCTAAAGTGCTCCCTTTAAGTGAAAAGTTCTTAATTTAGTAAATGAAAGGTGGTAAAATGATGTGCTGTGATTAATAAGATTAATGGTAAGAATTAATCATCTATCCATGAAAATTAAGATGGAGAAAGAAAGGCATGTTATTTAGGCAGTCACATTTCCAACTGCAAAAGTTGCCACCACAAGCTATGTGCTTAGATGAGATGGAAAGACATCAAATTATGCATGTACAGGAAAACCATAACATGTAGAGATTCTTCTCTGGGAAAACACTAAATGGCAGAGAACACCGATGCAATGGAAGGGTGTGGAAGCCCTGGGGGCTCTGGAATGGGTAGCCATGGTGACTTCCTCAGAAACTTCAGTAGCTATCTCTAAGGCCACTGTTGCAGACGTAGTAGGGGTCAGAGCCATGGCCATAGAGCTCATAGAGGCAATACTAAAGATGAGGATCAATCAGTCACCAAGCTGGGCTACCTGGTCAAGAATATGAAGATCAAGTCCCTGGGGGAGATCTACTTCTTATCTTTGCACTTCAAGGAATCTTAGATGATTGACTTTTTCCTGGGAACATCACTCAAGACGAGGTTTTAGAGATGATGTCTGTATAGAAGCAGACTCTTACTGGTCAGTGGACCAGGTTGAAGGCATTTGTAGCTATCCATGATTACAATGGTTGATTGGCCTAAGAGTTAAGTGCTCCAAGGAGGTAGCCATTGCTATCCAAGAGGCCATCATCCTGGCCAAGCTCTCCATTGATCCTGTACAGAGAGGCTACTGAGGGAACAAGATTAGCAAGCCCGGCACTGTCCCTTGAAAAGTGACAGCATGTTGTGACTCTGTGGTAGTGTTGCTCATCAAGAGGTACTGGCATTGTCTCAACCACTATGTCCAACAAATTGTTGCTGATGGCTGGTATTGATGCCTGCTTCACTTCTACCAGGGGCTGCACTGCTACCTTGGGCAATTTTGCCAAGGTCACATTCGATGCCATCTCCAAGACATACATCTACTTGACCCCTGATCTCTGAAAAGATACTGTGTTCATCAAATCTCCCTGTCAGGAATTCACTGACCATCCTGTGAAAACTCACACCACAGTCTCTCTATGGACGGATCCTTACTCTAGCTGTGTCTACAATATAAGGTTTTTAGAGAAAAATAAAGTGAATGTAACCTGTTTATAAAAAAATTAAAAATAAAATAACTTATATAAGGGTTAAGACTCTCTGTGGTTTTTGCATTCATTAAGGGTCTTGGAGCATGACCTTCATGGATAAGGGAGGAGAACTATAAAGCTAAGACAATATCATAGTACAGATTTTAAAAGGAACAACAGAAACTTAGCTGAGTTTTACATTATATATTCCTTATTTGTTGAATTGACTGAGAAAATTTGTGTTGTTGTAGGCTAGCAGTTAAGTAATTTATCCTGCTACATATTGCCAAGCAAGTTTGAGCCTTCAGGTACAACATAGTCACATCAATTCTATCCTGTCTGTAATTTATTATTGTTTTTTGCCATTGACTTTAATATCATATCAGGTTTTTGAGGTACAGTTTTGTGTATTCCCAAAACCAGTCTTGAGACTTTCCTCATAAATGATTGTAAATAAATAGGAAAAAATAAAATCAGAGGATGGGAATGGTTTCCTGTAGTTGTTTACTTGCCTAGAGCTCTCTGGGCTAATTGTTCTACGAATATCTTATCTTCAAAGAGTTAAGTTCATGATGCCAGGAGTTTTCCAACATAGAAGAAACTTTGTTGCCATATTATACTAAGGATCCTACCCCGCCATTCTATAGAAAGTACTTCCATCATTCTCACCAATCAAGTCCTCCAGAAGACACATTTTTGTTTTATTTAATTTCTTAATAGTATTAGTCATAATAAACTATATCTTTGGAAGAACTTTTAATTTTTTATTTCTTTGCCCTATGTCTTTTTGTGTATGTGGGGGGGTATTGGGGAGTGAACTCAGGGACACTTGACCAATGAACCCAATCCCTAGCCCTATTTTGTATTTTTTTTTTTAATTTAGAGACAGGTCTCACTGAGTTGCTTAGCACTTCACTTCTGTTGAGGCTGGCTTGAACACATAATCCTCCTGCCTCAGCCTTCTGAGCTTCTGGGATTACAGGCCTGCACCATGGGACCTGGCTGTCCTATGTCTTTTTGAACTTTGTCCTTATCAGTTTTATTTACAGATGTATTTCTCAGTTCATCTTTAAATAATCTAACCAGCCTCCTGTCTCGCTCTCATTACTCATGGTAAATTTTTGCTCACTTTTATAGATTCTCTTTTGAAATATATATGATAACTTTTCAAGGTAAATTTGACTGAATTACTTCAGTTTCTGCCTATATACAATCAACTGTCACCTGGACATATTTATGCCATTATGAGGAACCCCAGCTCAGCACCTCTGATAAGGAACTCCTTGATTGCATAACATTTATTGGTGTTCTCCCCAAAATCATATCTTGAATTCCTAACCCCCAGAACCTATTTGGAGGTAGGGTATAAACAGGGTAAACAAGTTGAAATGAGGTAATTACTGTCATTAGAAAATAATCTTATATGACTCATGTCCTTGTTCAAAGAGAAAATTTAAAGGTATATATGCACACAGAAACGTCATGTGAAGAAGAAGGTAGAGATCAGAGTGATACTTATACAAGATAAGAAACTCTAATGGTTGTTCATAAATATTACAGCAAGTGAAGAAGCATGGATTGACTTTTTCTTCATAGCCTCTGACAGGACCAGCTTTCCTGACACTCAAATCCCAATTTCTAACCCTCAGAACTATGAGATGACAAATTTCTCTTATTTAAACCACTCAGTGTGGTATTTGGCTACTATATTCCTGATAAAATACATAAACAAATTCAATTAAAATATGTGCAAAAGATTAAATACATACTTTAGAAAAGATAAATGATGAATAGCTACATCACACTGTGTTCCATATCATTTCTTATAAGAAAATGCAGAGTAAAACCAACAATAGATACTGTTGCCCAATAAAACTGTGAAAACATAAAATAAATGTAAAAACTATTAGTACCCTTGAAAATATCAAGTACTGATAGGAGTGCAGAATAGCAAAAGCTCTCCTATATTGCTAAGAAGGTTATGAAATTCTTTAGTCATTGTGGAAATTTTAGTAGTTTCTTACAAAGTTAAACGTTTATTTATCTCATGGTTCATCAATTCCACTATATAATCCCAAGAGGTATGAAAATTGGTGTCCATAAAAGATTTATACTCATGCAAATTTTATTCAAATAGCCAAAACAGAAAATAACCATGTGTCCATCAAACTTATATACATACACGATGCTGTCTTAACCTGTTTGGCAGTAGAAAGGAATGAACCTGTAGTGTATGTAACGTGGATGTATTAATGTCCTAGGACTTTTGTAATTAATTAAGCCACGTCATTTTGGCTTACAACAACAAAAATTTATTCTTTTACAGTTTTGGAAAGAAGAAGTCCAAAATCAAGGTGTTGACAAGGCTTTGCTCCTGCTAGATGCTATAGGGAAGAATCCATTCCTTGGCTTTTCTAGCTATGGAGCCTTTCAGTTCCATCTTCAATTGCCCTCTTCTTTGTGTGTTTAGTTAGTCCCTCTACATTCTCCTATAAGACTATATATAACTGCAATTCAGGATCACATAGATAATCTAGGATTAGCCCCATTACTCTATTCTTTAGCCATGTAAGATAATATTCACAGGGGGCTGCCCTAAGCATGGACATGTATTTTGGGGTCAACATTCATGTCAATACACTAGAAACTACCTCAACAGTTCTGTGCTAAATGAAATGACAGTTACAAATAGTGCATGTGTTCATTTACAGAATTAAAAAAAAAAAAAAAAAACAAGCAAAACACTATTGAAAGAAAGCAGTTCAGTGGTTTCCAGGGACTAGAGATGGGTGGCAGAAAACTGAGAAGGAATGCAAGGAGACATTTTAGGACAATGGGCATGCATGATAGTGGTTCTTTGGTTGTACATATTTGTCAAACCCACGGAAATGTGTACCCAAATTGCTAATTAGAAGAACTTTAAATATACATTTTAGATGCCTTGAAATTTCCTTTCATCAAATTTTCATTTCCTTCTTTTTTCTGTTTTGTTATCTTCATAAGTTAGACATTGTTATTATCAATAATGGAAACTTTAGATTGTACTTCATGAATTTTCTACTAGGTGTTGTTCCTTAGAAATGTGTAAGGATGTAACAATGTCTGGGAGTTCAGATACCTTAGCACTAGAAGCAAAGAAATTGTTATCATAAGGGAAAGGAGAAAAGAGAAAATAGACATAAGAGAACAAAGTGTTTCTTTTTTTTCTTGTTTCCTATAAATATGGTAAATTACTCAGTTTCTGGCTCTTGAATTTCAGCACCTATGAAACTTTAAAAAAAAAGAATGTAGTATGAAGCAAACTTGTGTTAGAGATGAAAAGATCAAAGAAGATCTATGGTCTTGTGAAATGAAGGCAACCAGTCATATCAAGACTGACTTTTCATATTTGCTTAAAGTGTTCCATATAGTAACCTGACATAGTACAGATAATTAAATTATATCATGCAATATATTGGAAAGGAGATGGTAACATATAGGGAATAAACTAAAATAAAATATTGAAATTAATAATAAATGAAATAACAAATTATTTCATGCAATTAAAGTATTAAATGCAATTAATGAGTCTATTAAGGAAGGACAAATATATATAGGACAAATGTATAAATTCAGTTAGCATCATATTAAATGCTTAATTATTTGTACTATTTTAGTGTCAGTTTATTTGCTTCCTCAGAATCACTAATTGCTAATCCTTTATGTTTTATATATCAATATTACACAACTGAATGTTTTTTTAACATCCTTACCCTACATACACTCATACAATGCCCTTCTTTCTTTTCTTCCTTGATTTTTTTCCTTCTTTCATCTATTCTCCCAATCAATTCTTTCTACCTCCTTTTTATGCCAGTTTATTTCGTACTCATTTCTGAAGTCTCAGATTCATCTTTGGTTTCAAGATTTCAAACTTCTTATTGTCCCATTAAGTTCTTCTTCTCTTGACCAAAACTTGAAGTACATCACCTTCTACTAGAGTCAGACAAACAAATGACCTCCACAAAAAAAAGAAAAAAGAAAAAGAGACTATAACGGACTCTAGTAAATAATGGAGTGTTTCCTGGTTGTTTTCCCCTGTAAGTCCATAAGCTCTTGCATTTAAGACTTGTTTTTTATTGTTTTCTTTTTCCTTTATTACTCATCTTGGTAAGTTAACACTAAACACAGTACTTGGTAGAGTACTGTGTAGTACCTGGTACAGGAAGTCAGCAAAATGTTTTAAATGAATAAAAATAGAGCTGAAGGTGTTTCTAAAACAAAACGAAGTAAGCAAGGAGCCTCCATTAATTTTCATTTGGAGCCAGAATTCATTTTGAGGGGTTAGGATACTTGAGCTTAACCTTGTAGCATCCTGAGTTATCACTATAATCATCTCAGCAGAAGTTGTTGAACAAACAGTAGCTATATAGGGCTAATAAGCTTTCCTAAGAATGTAATATCAAGATTAAAATCTGCTCAAAAACACTACCAGTAGCAAGAAAGGACAAAAAGAAAAAAATGATGAAAAATGAGAAAAAAATAATTAGAATAATTTTTAGAATATGTTAAGTCTCAATCTACTTTGAGTCAGAATCTATAAACTTAGTAGAAGCTTTTCCTTAATGTCTCAATGTTTATGAAATCTTAAGGAGTTAACCTGATGTCTTCCCACTTATTGATTCTTGCTTTTATTTCTTGAGTTTTAGGTGTCTTGTTAAGGACGTATGTGCCTGTCCCAGATGTTGGTGAGTTCAGCCTATGTGTCCTTCTGTAAGTCACAAAGTTTCTGGTCTAAATCCCAGGTCTTTATTTCATTTTGAGTTGACTTTTATGTGGGATAAGAAAGATCTAGTTTCATTCTTCTGTATATGGATATACAGTTTTCTCACCATCATTAACTGAAAAGGCTATCTTCTGCAATGTATGTTTTGGGCACCTTGAGAATCAGATGACTATCAATATGGATTTGTCTCTGTTCTATTTGCTTTAGTCAGATTTTTTTTTTTACTTCTGTGACTAAAAGACCTGACAAGAACGATTTTAAAGAGAAAGAATTTATTTGGGGGCTCACAGTTTCAGAAATTTCAGTCCATAGACAACAAACTTAATTTCTGTGGGTGTGAGGTGAGGCTTAACATCTTAGTGAAAGAGTGTGAAGGAGGAAGCCACTCACACCATAATCAAGAAGCAGAGACTCCATTGTCCAAATGCAAAATATAAACCCTAAAGTCACACCTGCCTTCAGTTACCACTCGGTTAATTCCCATTGGCCCATTAGGTATTAATTCACTGATTGGATAAAAGCTCTCATAACACAATCATTTCACCTATACACTTTCTTGCATTGTCTCAGACACAAGCTTTTAGGGGAACACTTAATATCTAAATCATAACACCATTGGCCTTTATATTTGTTTTGATGCAAATACCATGCTGTTTATTTTTTATATCTCTGCATCATAATTGAGATCAGATATTGTGATTCCTCCTTCTTGCCCAGGGTTGCTTTGACTATTCCGGTCTTTTGGTCTTCCAAATCACTTTAGGACTCCTTTGAAAAATGCTAAAGGTATTTTGATGGAGATTACATTGAATTTGTACAGAATTTTTTGTAGTATGGCTATTTTGACAATATTATTTCTGCCTATCAAAGAAAATAGGAGGTCTTTTTATCTGCTAAGGGTCTCCTCAATTACTTTCGTCACTGTTCTATAGTTCTGCACAGCAAAAGAAACAAGAGCCTGAAGAGAAACCCTGCAGAGCAGGAGAAGACCTTTGCCGACTGTTCCTCTAATAGGGGATTAACATCCACTCAATAAATGACAAAACAAATGAACAGACATTTTTCAAAAGAAGAAATATAAATGGCCAATTAATATATGAAAAAAAAATGTTCAACATATTTAGCAATCAGGAAAACTAAAATCAAAATCAAAACTATACTGAAATTTCATCTTACTCCAATAAAAATTACCAAGAATACAAATAATACTGGTGAGGATGTGGGGAAAAAATTACATTCATACATTGTTGGTAGGGGAACAAACCCATACAGCCCCTTGGGTAAGCAACATGAAGATTTCTCAAAAGACTTGGAATGAAACCAGCATATGATCCAGCCATCCCACTCCTGGCATTTATCCTAAAGATTTAAAATCATCATACCATATTGATTCAAGCACAACAATGCTTACTATTGCACAACTCACAATAACCAAGATATGGAACCAACCCATATGCTCAAAAAAAAAAAAACCTTCTGTTGATTTACTTGTGTTTATTAAGCAATAGTTATGGGATAAAATTTGATATTTCATGATATGCAAATTTTAATGTTTGTTTTCTTAATGTGTAATGTTGACTGGAATTCATAGCTTGAAATCTTCTTAGTATACATCATTAATCCTTTTCATTGCCCAAGGGAGCAAAAATATATGTTGAAACAGAATTAATTGACTCATATAGTTTATCCATAGAGTGGTAAACAAAATCTGTAACATTAAAAGCATGAAATTAGTATAACACGAATTAAATAGAGAAATAACATTTAAATGTATTGATTTTAAAAATTATAATTAAGAAAATGAATTATATTAGGCTGTAATTTTAAGCTACATATTTATATAAAAAGTTATATATACTTAAATCTTATGTAAATATACATATCCACATATGCATATGAAAATATATATTATTTATTTGTGTTTCTTTTTGTAATTTGAAATGAACTAAAATATATACAAAACTGTGCAATTAATTGATTCAAAAATATTTATCCTGTATTTAATCCATAATAGGTTTTCTTGTAGTTTCTAGAAAAAGGAAAAACAAGAGGATCAATATCCCTGAACTTACATAGTTTATATTTTAATAAATTATCAATGATCATGCAGCAAAATTATCTCATTATGGCTGGAAATGTTAGTAATGATTAATCTCAATTTCATACCCTTTTACTTTAGCTTTATGCTTGTTATTTTATTTCATAACCACATTTTTGCCAACTTTAAGAAACTTTTGGATTTAAAAAACCTTTTAAAACTTTTGTTGATTTCAAAAGTTTCAGAGTTTGAATCCTTTCCTATTTAACATCTATTTTTAGCTTTCTGAATCTGTATTCCATTTAAAAATAACTTTAAATATGCAGAAATTTCTTGCACATTTTGGTTATTTGACTAAATGTAAAGGAGCAACCATGTAACCATGTTTAAAATATTCACTTATTGAGACTCTAGTAATACTGATATATTTCACTTAATTCTGATAACTAATGTCAATGAAGATTCACACCATTCTATTGAACAAACTGACATTATAACTCCTTTAATTAATTTGTTTACTATTTCTAAATTAAATATCAATTAGGGCCTCCTATGTTCTTGATAGGGGAAAATAAAACACTAAGGAGTGTATACATTGGTGTTATCTTCTGGAATTCAGATTAGTGGAGAAGATAAAAGGTAATCTAAGAGCAAAAGCAAATAAATACATAAAGGTAAATATGCTCTCAACTGTATCCAAAGCAAAACCACAGTTTCTTCCCTCCCCTTTTTAGTACCCATGTAGATGCCAAATATTATCTCCATGAAGTCCTTGTTTTTCAGTAATCACTTTACATGTACTTGGACAATCTATTTTAAAATTGTAAAACCATATTTGTTATTTAAAAATACTTATTCAATATGCTTTAAAATAAAACCATGTGGTCTGTGTTTGGACATTTCTGGAAATATGAAATCACACTGTTTAAATGGAATTTGTGATAGTATAATAATTTAAACTCAACCATTTTCAGTGTTATCACTTATACATTAATATAAAGTACAGAGGTGAAGAAATGCATGCTACTTTTCATGAGTTTTATTTTGTTTTTCATTTGTTTTGTTTTCTTTCTTGTCCCTACATAAAAATAAAAAAAAAATCTCCTTTAAATATGTGAGATTCCCAACTGGACTTTAAAATACCTAAGATATACTTGGGAGAACTGTCTTATCTCTTACTTTCTCCATAATGACAATGCCATATATTAGCCAGTTCCTTAGTTTTTGATACCTCAATTATATAAGATTGTTCATACATGGATTAAAAAATATTGCATTTAGTTTCTGTAAATACTAGTCTTAACAATATTGATTTCAACTATTTTTACAATAAAACATCTTAATCATTTTTGAAGGGCTATGTGAATATTTTGAAAGTACATATGCAAATGATTTGGTTTCTTGGTTTGACTAAATGAAAGAAAATGTTGGAATTCTAGTAATTCATAGGATTCAGATGGTAGGGTTTTGGGAAATCTAATGCATGTAGTTCCAATGGCAAGTGCTTACATAAATTTCTACTTCTATGGTTACTGCCTCTCACACTTGGTTTCTTGACTAGTCTTATTTAATTTGTATATCAACAATTTTTGTAAAATCAATATGTGGAAGCAATAATTAACCCACAGGACAGTTGCTCAAAAAGACAAAGACAGCATTCTGGTTTCTCAGAATTATTTTCTAATATCGGTATCTTCAGTTTCTTCAAATACTCCTAAGAGTTGTTCTCATGTTTTCTTACCATAATTAGCAGCAAGTAGGAAGCATTCTCATTTCTTCAGGGGCCTGAAACTTCCACCACTCTGCCTCATTCACAAAGAGCAATATACCTTCTGTCTTCAGAAAATGTGTCCAAACCTCAAGTCTGTATATATGTTTCTCCTTTTTTTTATTTTATGCAGTTTTAGCATATTGAAAGCATTTAATGGGCTATCAGAAGGTAACCACATTTAGTCTATTCCAATTCAAATCTTGATAAAATTCTCATTTTCTCTCATTTCCTTTTAAAAGCATGACTTACATAATAATTTACTTCTGTATTCATAGCATAATATCACACAGTATATTTTTTTTAATTTCATGAATTTTACTTTCCTTTTCTATGGCTCTTTCTCCCTTTTCTTCTTCTCTGACCCACAGATAACCCCACACCCACACTCAACACATAGACATGAGCACATACTAGAGAACTCAAGAAACAATGTTTCCTTTCATATCGTTCTTTATGTTCTTAAGATTTTATACATATCTTATGGAGCTGGTTAAAATTGTAGAGGGACTTTAATCAACATATTTATTTTAATTTTTAATTCAATAATAACATGGTTTCTTTCAAATCACATAATAAAAATCTAATTCACCATTTATGTGGATGTGTAATATGACAAGGTATAAATATATTATAATATTATAATTTATACATTTTTTCCTTTATGAATAGAAATTCATTTTATTTCAAGATACTTTGTAACTCTTAACAATGTTATAGCATAATTACTCCCAGATCTCTATAGATTGGTATTTTGGTATCTGTGGCATGAATCATCCAAGAATGGATGTTTAAGTCAGCTTTTTTTTTCCTGCTATAACCCAAAGATCTGATGAGCAATTTTAGAGGGGGAAAAATTTATTGTGAGGCTCACGTTTTTCAGAGGTCTCAGTCCACAAACAGCTGGCTCCATTCCTCACGGCTCCAGGGGAGTCAGAACATCATGGCAGCAGATTATGGTGGAGGAAAGTGGCTCAGAACATTGCACCAGGAAGCAGGGAGAGTGAAAGAGAGACTCTCCTCACTGGGAACAAAATATATACCCCAAAAGCATATGTTCAATGACCCACCTCCTCTAGCCATTTGAAATGAGTCTACCATAACTCCCAGTTACTCTCTATCAGGAGATTGATTCATTGATTGGATTAAGGTTGCTGTGATCCAATCAGCTCACCTCTAAACCTCTTGCATTGTCTCACATGAGGTTTTAGGGGACACCTCAGATCTTAACCATAGCAATGATGTTAATGGATTGAATGTGACATATCTATGTCTTTATGTGTTTCCCAAATGCTTTGCTAAGAAGCTGTAATAATTTATATTTACATGAGCAACATATTACAGAGTCCTTCAACATACTTTTCTACCAAGAAAGTTAGGAGTTAAAGGTGTTTTAAAATTGTGGCATTTGATTCCTATAATGTGATCGTTCATTGTTTCTTTGCTTTGCATTATCCTGAAAACTAATGAATCCAAGCATCTTTTCATTAGAATTTGTTCTTGTATTAATTGCCTCTCCAAGTACTTTGCACATTTTCTAATATTTAGCACACTTCATGTCATTTATCAAGTACTACTATAAATTAAAGATAATAACTCTAGCATTGCAATTTTTTGTTGTAATTTATTATCTACTCAGGTATTTTTATGTTAGCATTGGTATTTTTGCCCTGCTCACATTTTTTTAATCAAATAGGTCCCCTTTTAGCTTTTGAGTTTCTAGTCTTGGTCAACTCATCATCACCTTTACCATTCATATAGTCTCCTTAGTTATCATTTTTAACATTTAAGTTTAAACTGTGGGTAAGTTATTTTAATATATGTTGAAATTATTGCTACAAGTTTATTTTCTTTCAAAATATATAAATTTGTACTTTCCTATGCCATTAGGAATATAACTCTTTATAACTGACCCAAAACCATCTTTGCCACATAATAAATTATAATACATATTGCATTCACTTTTCAGATTCCTTATTCTATTCGATTATTTTTGGTCCCTCAGCAAATACAATTGATAACTTTAATATATAATTGTATTCCTAGGAAGAAAAATATCTGGACCTATTTTTATCTGGCCACACTATAGGCATTTATTCTTATATAAAATTATTAAAATAATTATAGAAAACTAAAATCAATAACAACTCTGTTGGTATCCCAACTGAAATTCTTACATGTATACATTATTTTTATAATTATTTAAATTTAATTAACACATTTTTTTTGTTTATAAGGACATGGATTATATTTACATCCCCAGAACTTATTTTATATTTTTAACAAAATTTTATATAGGCTATAGTATTTCCTAAATTTAAAGATTTTCACTACTTTGCAATGTATTTCCCTTTCCTGTGAGCTTATTACTAAAGTTGAAAATAATATTTAATTATAATAGTAAATTAATATAAAAATCTCATTAGAAAACTTTAGTTTTAATTCCAGTATTAAAACAATCATTAACCAAAAAGCAAAATATCTGTTGTTTGGTGATTGTTTCATTTTATAAAAATTTCAATATACTGACAAACCATGCAAATAAATTTAATAATGGAAAATTCTGTTCAGCTCTTAATTTCAACAGAAATTATTTTAATATCATACTTTAATTTCTATTTTATTTTATCTAGAATAATATTATCAATGCTGACAGATTTTAGGAAATATTCATAAACATTAATAAGATCATCAAGATCATATATTAGGGCTGGGGATATAGCTCAGTTAGTACACTGCTTGCCTTGCACACACAGGCCTTGGTGAAATCCCCAGCACCACACACACACAGGAAAAAAAATCATATGCTGTTTTCCGTTTCAATTTGTTGATGTTATAAATTATGGTAGCAGACTTACCAATATTAATTATAATTTACTATAATAAAACAAATTATACTTAAAGCATTTTGTTATAATTTCAACTATGTATGGATTCTATTACTCAACATCTATCTATTTAGAATGTTACATATATGTTAATAAATGAGAGTGATCTACGTATGTTTGTATATTATTTTACAAGTTGTAATCATCATTTACTGAGGAAAAGTGCTTTGTTACTTTGTTCCTTGCTATATTCATCTATTTAAACCTGTATTATTCAATGTAGTATCCTCTAGCCACATGCAGGTATGAAAAATTAAATTAGTTAAAGTTCAATTCCTCAGTTTCATAAGTTATGTTTCGAGTGCTTTTGTGACTGGTATCACCACTTGGGACAGCATAGATCTAAAACATTTCTACCAGAATTGCAAGCGCCACAAGCAGCCCTGCCATGAATGGCACACATTTTGACAATGCAGTACAAAACTGGGTTGGCAAAGTTTCAAATTTCAAGTAGTTAGTTACATTTTGGTAAAAGGCAATAAGTAGTAGAATTGCAAAAAAAAAAAAAAATACATAAAATTAAATCAGGATCTAAATTCAGATGATATAGACAAAATTTTACTCTCATCAGCACTTGACAGGATATTCAGACATTGTAGCTGATGTGAAAAATAATAATGGTTGAGAATTCCTTTATATATTAAGTTAGGTTTTAGTGACTATTCATATTGCATAATAGAACTGTACATGTTTGTGTAGAACAAATTGACATGAGCCAAGTTAATCCTGAAATTCAGTAAGACATATATAAATTTTATATATATTTTTTTCTTAAGGGAACATTTCTTCTATGATTGAAATCTAATTCATATTTAATTTAAAGACAAGAATGTTTAATATCATTATTTTAATATCAGAGATCACTATTACATATTGTCATTAGAAAATATATGAAAATTTCAAATATAAAACTTCCAACTTTTCCTTTTGAACAATCAAGGGCTATTTAAATATTTAGCTTCCTACTATCTTAAAAAAATGTTGAGAGCCACAGCCAAAGGGGCCCCAGCAAACTTCCAGCTGCCAGCAAACTTCCAGCTGCCTGCTGATGATTGGCTCACAGCAGCCCCAGCAACATCTAGCTGATTGGCTCCTCTGCGGTGATGTTCATTGGGCTGTTTCCCTGCCCTTCAGACTGCCAGCAGATGATTGGCTCACAGTGGCCCCAGCAACAGCTAGCTGATTGGCTCCTCCACGGAGCTGCTCATTGGGGGACTTCTTTGGCTCCGCCCACACAACCCAGCCAATCGGCCTCAAGAGCAGAAGGATTGGGGGAAGTGGAGAGGCTGGTGTTGGGGTGAGAGGCTTGTGGGAAGCAGGTGGTGGCAGTTGGGCTCTGAGGGTTTTTTCCTGAGGAGCTGTTTTGCTTGGCATTTGTAGTTCTAAAAATAAAGTTAGTTTCTTTTGACAAGTGGCTCCTGAATTGTGCCCAGCCAGACTGCGAAAAGAATTGAAAGCAGAATTGAAAAGAATCAATGTATTGTGTGAGCCATATATATGTCATTTATAACTGAGGGCAACATTGAAAATTATTCTTAATATCCCCATTCTGTATTATGTGTACCTTAAATTTTGTATATAACATGTCATCCCTTTCTCAGACATTGGAAATTGACATTTCATATAAGATTTGAACCATTAGCTGGGCAATTAATGTAAAGAAGTGAATTAATGCAAGGATTAAAAGAATGTTTTGGATATTATTTTTAAATTCAGGATACATACATATATTTTATTCAATAGGGCTAGAAAATTTATAAAGAAAAATTATTTACAAATATATACTATTATGTACTTTAAAACAAAATAAGAAATGAATGGGATTTTATACTAGCGTGACTGTATCCCCTTGTAAATGTCCAAACAGGACATGAAGAATCTATAAAGCAGAAACAATAATTGCTTAAGGGGAAAAAAATCTATAATGAAGGCAAAGAAACTGCCAGCAAAAACTAGAAGGAAATTATAGAATTTATTTGGCTCATCTTGAGTCATGAGAAGCCCAGAAAGAAAATTTTGAATTCATTATTAAAATTTGAACATGGTAAAAAGCAATCAATTATTAAATTTTAAAAAACAATATCAAATCACAATTGTATAATAGCAGCATATTTATTAAATGTAAATATTCTTTTATCTATAAATCTATCTACCTACCTTTTAAGTTTCTTTAAATCTGATATTTTCCAAGTAATATTAAAATTAGCTTTCTAGGGTTAAAATATTTCATGTAATCTATATAGCATGATTGTAAAACTCTTTCATTTTTTTCAATCTATTATCTCATTTTGTGACTCAGAGAACTATGCTATCAAATAAATTACTGTCACCTTCATCATGGTCTAATTCCAAGTTATATTCTATATTGTCAGTTAACTCTACTAAACTACCTGAGATTCTGGCTTAATTAAAAATGTATGTTTATTATTTGAGAATAAGATGGAGATTATAAAACATTTAAGTGTGTTTTGAATTTTGTATATTTGTTTAATAGATTTTTGAAAACTTAAAAATCCATTATTTTTTATTTTCCCCAAAATGTCTTTGCAAACAGGGTAAATATTCTGTTATTATAAATGCTCAAATATTATGATACTGAATCTTATTATTTAATGAAAAAAACTTCTCTTCCCCTTTTAATTGAATAGATCTCATTACTATTTTTAGTATATAAAGCTTGGCCTGTGCTTCTTAAAAATACACTACTTATAATTCATTTGAGTATTCAAAAATTTCATGGATTAACTTATTTTGTATGGTCATCATGAGGATTTGCTTTAAAATATTTATCATATCTGCCTCAACTTACTTAGCTATCCTTCCAGGACTCCTCATCATCTGCTTTCCCCCTTTCATTCTAATTCCTAAATGATTCCTCCACTTCTACTCTTAACCTCCTCTAGATTAACCTCCGCTTTATAAAACATACCTGTTTATTATTTAAAGTTAAAGATCAGAGTTATGTGAACTTTCTTTTTCATGAAAAATAGAGTAATAGGTAATAGAATTACTCTTTTTCTTGAGAAAACCTCCAAAAAATTACACAAATATATTAAACTATAGTTTTCAAGACATTGGACATCTAAAAATGAAGGCCAATGGTCCCTGGGAGATGACAACTGAATTCAGCTTCATTGTAGTTCAATGCCTTGAGAAGCAGTCAGAATCCTTGCAGGGACAGGAGCTAAGTAAGAACCCAGTGGAGGTCCTGAATTGAGGAGACTGAATGGAAGCTGGAGAAACCATGTGAAAACATTGCATAGATTAGAGAAGCAGAGAAGAAAGAGATACAAATTTGGGGGATATATATATATATATATATATAATCATTTAGGAATATATATATTACTGAAACCTAGGAATGAACCATCCAACAAGATTAGAAGAAATAACACTTAGTGCTGACACACTGCCTGTTTTCCCCAGTCAGATGGGGGAAAATGTCTTGTAATTCATAAAATTGGGCTGAGTATTCAAAAAACTATTTCCTCAATAGTGGGAGTAATTAACTGGAGACAGAGCACTGTTCCAAATCCAACAAACAAATCTTTAAAACAATATGCCATAGATAAACCTCTCTCCAACTAACTATCCCAGGAGGAAGCTCAAGACTTTTAGGAATATGAAAAAAGCCAGCCCCCAACAAGGTAAAATTCATAATTTCTGGTTCTCAGTCAAGGATTACTGGGCATGCAAAGAGGCGGAAAAAAAAACATGACTTCTAACAAGGAGGATAATCATTCTTCAAACTGTCAACCGATAATAGAAGAAAACCCTTTCTTCATGAGGGTAGCTTTCCTAAACATTATAAAACATTATAAAGTGACCTTTATATCCTTGTCCCAGATATGATTTGCTTCCTGTCCATAAACATAGTACTTGATCAACACCTGTTTGAGGTACTAAGAGAAGTAGAGCAAGACTGAAAGCACATTTTATTCTTTCACAGGTGGTCATAAATTCAGTGATTCTAGAACTGGAAGTTATAAGCAGTAGTTTCCTTAGTAAAGATTTTTTTTTTAACTTCTAGGATTGATATGTTTCTTGAACAGGCAGCTATAGTGACTCCTCTCTGAGGTTTTCTGAACTTGGTGGAAACAGCAACTCCCTTGGTATTCCTTTTCAAGTATATCAATGGTCCTGGGAGATGACAACTGAATTCAGCTTCATTGTAGTTCAATGCCTTGAGAAGCAGTGGTTAGTAGAGAATCTGTTTCCTCATGCCCCACAGTGAACCTATCATATAGAGCATCCCAAGTTATGAACTATATTATTTCATACCCAAAGGGGTATGGATGAAAAAATTTTTATTCTTTGCATTCATTTTATTCCTCACATTGGGTAATTATTTTGAAGAGCAAGTCAGAATTGGTACAATTCTGGTACAATCACTCAGATTGGACATGAGAAGAATATATATTCTGCATGATGTGAGCCATTTAATTAAATACAATAAATCCATTTCTGCCAAAACCCAAATAGAATTTATTCCATTTTCCCCATATGACTAGTTATTAATTCAGTAGCAGTTCCTGGAACATGATTATTTTAACCTGGGATATCCAGAAACTAGACAGAATAATTTGATCATCACCAATCTGGAAATCTGAAACACAAAATGCTCCCAAATGCAAAACTTTCTGAGCACTGATAATGATACCACAAGTGGAAAATTCAACATCTGACCTCATGTGATGGGTAACAGTCAAAATGCAAGTACACACTAAAAATATTATATAAAATTAACTTCAGGCTATGTGTTTAAGGTACACATGAACCATAAATGAATTTGGTGTGTAGAATGGATTTCATCCCCAAGATATCTCATTAGGTATACTCTAATACACCAAAATTTGGAAAAAAAAAATCTGAAAAATCCAATGAACTTTTACTCCCAAACATTTCAGATAAGGGATGTTCAAACTGTATTGCTTTATTAGGGTGTAATGGCCTTAGAAAAAGAATAAAAGTACTTACAGAGGTGAGGAGGGAATGATTATGAGAGTTTATTATTAAGCTCATCTTCATTAATTGTAATTAGTTTCTTATTACCAAGACAAAAAAATTTAAATTTAAACTGTGTTTTGCTACCATATATGGTAGGAGAAAAGGGGAAAGAAATTTTATTATGACCTTCTTGCCCCAGAAAGTGTTAAATACTTATGCATTCACTATTGTACATGTGTAAATCTTGATTAGGTTCCAGTTGCTTGAAAAGAGAAGCCAGGGCTAAGAAACAAGACTTGTGGGTATTAAGAGGAGGTGCAGTGCAAATAGGCTGGCCTGCATGGGGTTAGTCAGAACTCAGGTAGAACTGCTCCCCAGGTGGAATTAGCAACACAGGAAACCAAGAGAATTGAAGTGGTGCATGAGACATTCTTTTACAATGGAGCCTTCTCATTTCATTTCTCTCCTTGTTTTTTTTTTTTTTTCCCCATTCCCCTCACAACCTCTTATATGTAATTTTGTATAACAAGGAGGGTAGATGGGGTAGAGAGAGAAGATGGGAGGGGAGGAGAGGGGGGATAGTAGAGGATAGGAAAGGTAGCAGAATACAACAGTTACTAATATGGCATTATGTAAAAATGTGGATGTGTAACCAATGTGATTCTGCAATCTGTATTTGGGGTAAAAATGAGAGTTCATAATCCACTTGAATCTAATGTATGAAATATGATATGTCAAGAGCTTTGTAATGTTTTTAACAACCAATAAAAAAAAAACACAATGGAGCCTTCTCATAAGTCATTCAGTTTTATGTATTACCTTGTGATACATCATCCTTCACACTGGTCAATATCTACTTGTGTTTTGAGATTCATCTAAATGCTACTTTAATTTTGACTCTTAGTTCTCTTTTCTTCTATATGGAGCCTAACTGTTATGTTTTATCATACCATTATTCCTCCCTTCTACTTAGCACATATTATCATTTATTTATAAGGATATTTATTTAAGATAAAAAAAAATTCTTTAGCTTAAAGATCCTTGAGGACATAGATCGTTTAAATGTCTTTAACAGTGTATTCTCCATATAGAACTATGGTTGGAATTTAATAGATAACTAATGAATATTTGTTAAGTTACTGAATAAATTATCATATCTTTATCTTAGTCTTGATAAAGAAGAAGGAAGGTAAATATAAAATCCACCTACATAACATAAATTGAATATTTCTACTTTGAAATTTCAGATCAATTTGCTAGAGTTAAGGCATTATAAGAGAACCATTATTTACAGGTATCTCCTGAAAATAACATTTCTTGTCTTATGAAAACATATGTTTTCACACAAGCATTCAAAGGCTGGCAGGATGTTCACAGACATTATAGTATCAACAAGTTTTTTGTTTTGTTTTTTATTTTTTTTTTTTTACTTTTGCCATAGGTCATTGCTATTACTCTTCTCAGTTTAAAGAATATATTTGACACAGTAAAAAGTATTAATTCACATGAAAGTTTTAATTTATTTCCACTTTAATACTTACTGTTATTAGATGAAATAATATAGATTAAATAATTAAAATATCACTTATAATCATTAAATGAATCTTTATGTTGGAAATATTATATACAAATAATATGTATGAAATATGTATGTATAAGGTAATTGGTTAAATGTGGATGTATAAATATCAAAGAGTTTTAAATATGAATCTTTGATCTAAAATGTGTTGAATATTTCACTTCAAATAAATTTATTAGCCTCTCTGATCTTTTTCTAACATATATGTTATCTATATACTTGGCAATGACATATTTAAGGAACTCTAAGTAGCCAGAGATTGTAATACAAATCATAATTTTATATATAATTAACAATGAAACCAACAATCACACTATAGCTTCCCATAAATTGTAGCATGACTCCTGATTTTGGAGACTTTAAAATTAAAAAATAAAAAAACAAAAAGAATTAATTGGCTTAAATTGATGAAACAGTGAGGTTTGGTGGTAATCAAATGAAATAATGAATGCACAGAGCTTCATAACATTATCAACACAAATATATATTGAAATATATATCATTACTGAAATAACTGAAAAACATTTTACAATCTATCTAAATGGGTTTTTTGTTTGGTTGCTTCATAACAACTGTTTTCAAATGTTTTCCCTTTGACTAGGTGTAGCAAGCATTGGCATAAACACTTTTATTTCAGCTTATTTAATTTCCTTTGCCCCTTTGAAATCATTTTATTTGGTTTCAAAATTCAACAGTAATGTTTTTGATTTAACAATAAAGGGAAGTATAAAATGAATAAATAGGTTTGCAGTCCAAATGTGTCTGCTTTAGTTTGATGTATAAGTTTATTCACTAGGTTGAAATACACTTGACTGTTTAAATAGATCATCCACACTTATATTCCTGATTCTCACTTGTTATTTATAGTACTAATGTTCTCTCATATTTGTCAAATTTTTTCAAGATTCAATCTTGGTACACAATTCTACTTTGATGATCATATGTATATTTTCTAACTACATTCATTTTCATTTTTGAAAATCAGCCAGTATCTAAATTAAAAAATGACTCATATATAATTTTATGAAGTGTTTATTATTACAGTTGTCATTTTTATAAATCAGATAGATTTTAACTTTTTGAAATTGCATAGACTGAAAGATTTACCTACATAACATATGTTATTTTTGTTTTACATATATTTCATTTAAATGTATGAGATGTCTAAACATAACACTTCATGAATTATCAATAAAATAAAATATATCTCTACTTCCTTTATTTATTTTTACTTATTTTTGCTGGATCTGGGGATTGAACCACCCACTCAAACATGCTGAGCACACAGTCTACCACGAAGCTTCAAACCCAGCTCATGCTCCCTTAGATGATCATTATAACAACCATAGTTGGGAAGATCCATGATGGCAGGCCAGAAGAAGGCAGCTTTCTGTGTCCCTCCAAATCCTGGGACTCAAGTAGTGAGATTGATAAGTGATAAGTACAAGAATCTCAGTCACTGTGCTTGTTCAGGGCTCCAGGTCTTAGCATCAGAGCAGGTCTCAGCACTTGTGCAGAACTTTCAGTCACCCACTGGAATAGAAATCATGGACACTGCTCCCAAGCAGGACACCCAGCAACTTCCCATAAGCAGGAACTCTGGCCGTCACTCCCAAGTGGACCCCAGCTACCAATGTGGGGCTCCCCCAGTCGCTGCCATCTTGGGACTTTGCAACAGCAGAGATAGTCCCCTACATACAGTAGCCTGCCTGTACCCGAGAACCTTCCACAGGTTCTGAATGAGCCACAGAGCTCGTTTCTGAACTCATCCACCAACACCTTTGCCCAGCTCCCCCAACCAACCCGACACCCTATCTTTGAAAGCAGGTGCCTCCATTTTGGGTCACCTTCAACACCATATTCTGTGGGAGCAACTGCCAGTCTGGAACTCTAACTGGCCAGTTAATTAGTGTCTAACTACCCCCTTTCCCCAGCAACCACTACTCCCGGCACAGTGACACCCAGTTACCTTCACCATCCTGAGAGCAGAGATACCAGATAACAACAGAAAACCCCATCTATTGGATGAGAAGGGAAGCAGGAAAGACACTGATCTCCAATCAAAACAAAGGCTGTTTCTTCCTTCAAGATTTTTCCCTCCCTCTCCCTCTGTATTCTCCCTCCCTCATATGCTCAACGTATGTGAAATCAAGTACTTTATGGATTTTGAGGACTGGGACATCTGAATAGTTTATTACAGTTGTGTGATGTATCCTTTTTTTATTTCTTTATTCCCACCAATTTCTACTATTTTAACAGTTTTTATTTTTCTTAGTATATATGTGCGTTTGTTTTATGTACTCTACTGTCTTCCCACTTACTTGTCTACCTAAAGTTATTCCTCGTCCTTCTCCTGCTACTAATCTTCCTCTTCAGATTTTTCTTTCACACTTCCTAAGTTATAATAACTCTATATCTCACCTCCTACCTCCTCAGCATATCATCCTACTCCTCTCCCCCAGTTCATTATCTACCATCAGAAACAGTAAACCCTTTTAGAAACCTACTGAGTATATTGTAAATAATAATTGAATTCACCATTTCTGTACATTGTGACAAAACTGTAAATGTCTTAAAAGCAAACATTTGTTTTTAGGGTGTATATTGTTTATATTTGGATCTGTTAAGATAGTACTTCACCTCAAAGGAGAGGTATTGGATCCATACGGTGGCACTATAAGCCTACAGGGTAAATATGGTAACACCTCAAATCCACAGTGCTAAAGGAAAATCAAACAAGCAATATGAAAAGACAAGGGAAGAAGGTGCCTCAAACAAATCAAGTTACCACATTATTAGAATCCATGGCCAGCACAGCAGCAGAAATAACAGAGAAGGAGTTCAGGATGTACATAATTAAAATGTTCTGTGAATTAAAGGGTGATATAAGAGAATAAATACAGGCAGCAAAAGATCATTTTGACAAAGAACTACATAAACAAATACAGAAAGCAGAAGATTACTTCAAGAGGAAGATATTGTTCTAAACAAAAACCAAACAGAAATCCATGAAATGACAGAAACAATAAACCAAATTAAAAGTTCAGTTGAAAGAATCACCAACAGATTAGACCACTTGGAGGACAGGACTTCAGACAATGAAGAATAAATATATAATCTTGAAAAGAATGTAGACCACACAGTGGAAATGGTAAGAAACCATGAGTAGAACATTCAAGAAGTACAGGAAAGCATAAAAAGACCAAATTTAAGAGCTTTTATTAGGATAGAGGAAGGCATAGGGTTCTAAACCAAAGGAATGGAGAATCTATTCAATGAAATACTATCAGAAAAGTTTCCAAATATGAAAAATGAATTGGAAAACCAAATTCAGGAGACTTATAGGATGCCAAATGTACAAAATCACAACAGATTGACACCAAGGAACATTATACTGAAAATGCCTAACATACAGAATAAGGAGAGAACATTAAAAGCCACGAAAGAAAGGAATCAGTTTATATATAGGGGGAAAACAATTAGAATATGTGCAGATTTTCCAACCCAGACCCTGAACTCTAGAAGATCCTGGAACAACATATATCAAACTCTGAAAGAAAATGGAGGCCAACCCATAATCATATTCAGCAAAATTAAGGTTTAGATTTGATGATAAAATAAAAACCTTCCATGATAAACAAAAGTTAAAAGAATTTACAACTGGAAAATCAGTACTACAGAACCCCTTCAGCAAAATATTCTATGAAGAGTAATTGAAAAACAATGAAAATCAGCAAAGGGAGGTATTACACTAAAGTAAAAACCAATCAAAGGAGAAATCAAGTCAAGTTAAATATTGAAAATAAAGAAAAATGGCTGGGAATAAAAATCATGTCTTCATATTAACAATGAATGTTAATGGCCTAAACTCACCAGTCAAAACACATACACAGGCAGATTGGATTTGAAAAAAAAAAAAAAGACTCAAAAATAGGCTGCCTCCAAGAAACTCATCTCATAGGAAAAGACAACACATCCTGAAGGTGAAAGGTTGGGAGAAATCATATAATTCCCATTGACTGCAGAAGCAAGCAGGGATTCCATCTTCATATCAAATGAAGGAGACCTGAAGCCAAAGTTAATCAAAAGGGATAAAAAAGAATATTTCAAACTGTTTAAGGGAACCAATCATCAACAAGACATAACAATATTAATTTATATGCCCCAAACAATGGAGTGTCTACATTCATCAAACAAACTTTTCTCAACTTCAAGAGTCAAATTGACCACAACATGATAATTCTGCATGACTTTAAATCACCTCTTTCACCGCTGGATAGATCATCTAATAAAAGCTGAACAAAGAAACGATAGAACTCAATAATACAATCAATAACTTAGGCTTAATTTACATAAATAGAATATTTCATCATTCAACAAGCAAATACACTGTCTTCTCAGAAGCACATGGATCCTTTTCTAAAATAGACCATATATTATGCCACAAAGCAACTCTTAGCAAATACAAAAAAGAAGAGATACTACCCTAAATTATATCAGATCACAATGAAATGAAATTAGAATCAATGATAAAATAAAAATTAAAAACTACTCCAGCACCTGGAGACTAAATAGTATGCTACTGAATGAACAATGGGTTTCAAAAGACATCAAGGAAGAGATTTAAAAATGTTTAGAGGTAAATGAGAACACTGATACAACATACCAAAATCCCTGGGACATTATGAAGCCAGTACTAAGAGAAAAGTACATTGCATGAAGTTCATTCCTTAAAAGAAGAAAAAGTCAACAAATAAATGACCCAACATTACCTAACACAAAAAATAAATTACCTAACACTAGAAAAAGAAGAACAAATAAACACAAAAAGCAGTAAAAGAAGGAAATAATTAAAATCAGAGATGAAATCAATGAAATTGAAACAACAAAAAACAATTAAAAAATTGATAAAACAAAAACTTGTTCTTTGAAAAAATAAATAAAATTGACAAATCCTTAACCATGCTAACAAAGAGAAGAAAGAAAACTCAAATCACTAACATATGTAATAAAAAAGGAAATATCACTACAGAGAGTACAGAAATACAGAAGATAATTAGAAATTATTTTGAAAACTTGTACTCCACTAAAATATAAAATATTGAAGACATTGACAAATTTCTACAGGGATATGAGTTGCCCAAATTGAATCAGGATTGTATAAACAATTTAAACAAATCAATTCAAAGCGATGAAATAGAAGATACCATCAGAAGCCTACAAATCAAGAAAAGCCCAGGACCAAATGGATACACAGCCAAGTTCTATAAGACCTTTAAAGAAGAACTAATACCAATACTCTTCAATTTATTTCAGAAAATAGAAAAAAGGTAGCACTTCCAAAATCATTCTATGAGACCAATTTTACCTTCATTCCAAAACCAGGCAAAGACACACCAAAGAAAGAAAACTTTGGACGAATATCTCTAATGAACAAAGGTGCAAAACTTCTCAATAACATTCTGGAAAATCAAATACAAAAACATCAAAAATATAGTGCACCATGATGAAGTGGGGTTCATACCAGGGATGCAAGTTTGATTCAACATATGGAAATCAATAAACGTAATTCATCATATCAATAGATTTAGAGGTAAGAATCATATGATCATCTCAATAGATGCAAAAAAAAAAAACATTTGACAAATACAGCACCCATCCATGTTCAAAACACTAGGAAAACTAGGGATAAGAAGAAATATCTCAATATTGTAAAAGCTATCTATGCTAGACCCTAGGCCAACATTATTTTAAATAAAGAAAAGTTGAAAGCATTCGCTCTAAAAACTGAAACAAGACATGAATGCCCTCTTTCACCACTTCTATTTAACATAGTTTTGAAATACTGGCCAGAGCAATTAGACAGAAGAAAGAAATTAAAGGGATACAGATAAGATAAAACAACTAAAATTAGCACAATTTGCAGATAATATAATTATATACTTAGAAGACTCAAAACATTCCTCTAGAACTAGTAAATGAATTCAGCAAAGTAGCAAGATACAAAATCAACACCCATAAATCAAAGGCATTTCTGCATATCAGTTACAAGTCTTCTGGAAGGGAAATGAGGAAAAACTACCCCAATTACAATAGCCTCAAAAAAAAAAAAACATACTTGGGAATCAACCTAATAAAAGAATTGGAAGAATTCTACAATGAAAACTACAGAACCCTAAAGAAAGAAATTAATGAAGACCTTAGAAGATGGAAAGATCTTCCTTGTTCTTGGATAGGGAGAATAAATATTATCAAAATGACTATACTACCAAAAGCACTATACAGATTTAATCAATTTCAATCAAATGCCCCCATGAAATTCCTCACAGAAACAGAAAAAGCAGTTATGAAATTATCTGGAAAGATAAGAGACCCAGAATAGCTAAAGCAATCCTTAACAAGAAGAGTGAAGCAGGTGGCATCGATATACCAGACCTTAAACTATTCTACAGAGCAATAGTAACAAAAAAACAGCATAATATTGGCCAAAATATAGACTCATAGACCAATGGTACAGAATAGAGGATACAGAGACTATCCCACATAATTACAGTTATCTTATATTAGGCAAAGGTGCCAAAAACGTACATTGGAGAAAAGATAGCCTCTTCAACAAATGCTGCTGGGAAAACTGGAAATCCATATGCAACAAAATGAAATTAAAATCCTATCTCTCACCATGCACCACACTTAACTCAAAGTGGATCAAGGACCTAGGAATTAAACAAGAGACCCTGTGTCTAATAGAAGAAAAAGCAGGCCCCAAAGTCCATCATATTGGTTAAGTCCCCCATCTACTTCCTTAAAAAGACTCCTATAGCACATTCTTAATTTTAATTATTGTGCTATAGGAGTCTTATTAAAAATTAATAAATGAGATGGATTCAAACTAAAAAGCTACTTCTCAGCAAAGAACAATCAGTTAGGTGAATAGTCTACACCTTGTGAGCAAATTTTTACCACTTGCACATCAGATAGAACACTGATCTCTAGGGTATATAAAGAATGCAAAAAGCTAAGCACCAAAAAACCAATAGTCCAATTAATAAATAGGCAAGGAACTGAACAGACACTTCTTAGAATGTGATATATGATCACAAAAAAATGTATGAAAAAATGTTCAACATCTCTAGCAATTAAAGAAATGCAAACCAAAACTATTCTAAGATTTTATCTTACTCCAATCAGAATGGCAGTTATTAAGAATACAAACAACAGTAAGTGTTGGCAAGGATGTGGGGGGAAAGGAACACTCATACATTGCTGGTCAGCCTACAAATTGTTGCAGCCAGTATGGAAAGCAGTATGGAGATTTCTTAGAAAACTGGGAATGAAACCACCTTTGACCCAGCTATCTCAATCCTCAGTCTATACCCAAAGGACTTAAAAGCAGCATAGTACAGGGACATAGCAACATCAGTGTTTATTGAAGCACAATTCACAATAGCTAAACTGTGGAACCAAACTAGATGCCCTTTAGTAGATGAATGGATAAAGAAAATGTGGTATATATACACAATGGAATATTACTTAGCAATAAAAGAGAATAAAATCATGGCATTTGAGGTAAATGGGTGGAGTTGGAAAATATCATGCTAAGTGAAGTTAGCCAATCCCAAAAAAACAAATGCTGGATGTTTTTTCTGATATAAGGATGCTGATTCATAATGGCTTTGCGGGGTGGAGGGGGAGCATGGGAGGAATGGAGAAACTTTAGATAGGCCAACGGGATGGGAGGAGAAGGGAAAGGAAAGATGGTGGAATGAGATGCACATCATTACCCTCAGTACATGTATGAAGACAAATATAGTATGAATATATTTTATATACAACCAGAGATAGAAAACATTGTGATATATATTTGTAATATGAATTGTAATGCATTCTTCTGACATATATAAAAATTAGAATAAAAAATTTAAAAATAAGCATAATTGGCAAACATGAATTCTTGTTTTACTTTTAATGGTTCTACATTTTATGCACATAGACCCTTAATTAACATAGGTCAACTATCAATCACTCCTTCTTACTTTTTATTTATGTGACTTCTCTCCTCTAAGTAATTCATGTAAATAAAAGATATGTATGCAAGTTAAAAAAAATCTTAAAAAATAACACATCCACAACAGAAGGATTTCTGCATCAACAACAAAAAGGTACACTGAAGCTCTCTTGACAGAAGTGAGACTTCACTGGAGATTTTTTTTATTGTTTCATATTTAGATATTTAAGGAGATAATTACAGTTTTTCATAAAAGCACAAGCAATGGTTTCAGTACGCAAAAGCATAGTGGGAAAGAGTTTCCCTATTTATTTTCTAATAAAGCATAGGTAGAGATCTCAGAAAAGAAAGTCTATTGGAAAAAAAAAGTCAATTGCAGAGCTAACTGAAAAATTCTTCAAATACTTTGAAATTAAACAAAGCAGTTCTAAAAATCATGGGTTGAAGAAAAAGTCACAATAAATAAGAAAATGTTTTCTTTTTAACCATTGCCTAAATTTTCTCCACCACAACACAGCCAAAAACAACTGGTGAGACTCAGCTAACATTTGGATTCAACTTTTAAAATCACACTTCTCTTCTGATTTTTAGAGACAGAAGAAAAAAATCATCCTTCCAAATTTATAGAGTACACTGACCCAAAATTCTGGATTTAACATCTTAGCATAAGCAACTGAAAGAGACAAAGATCTTTAGCTTAATTGGTCAATTAAAACCTGGATTCTACTTTAGCTTGCACTGAATGATGATAAAATATCAGAAGAATTGATGTAATGTAGAGAAAGGAATCCTAAATCTTATAGAGAAATGAATGTTTTCATATATTTATGATGTCAGGCTTATTGCCTACCTACTATTACAAGCATAAACACAGTTTCCAAAGAAGAGGACCAAGGAATATGTAAAAAATGGGAGCAAGTGTCCTACTGAAGAACCCCACTGGCTCTCCTTTATAGTCCAGTGATGAGGGTCAGAGGTGCTTGCATTAAAATGAGTTCAAGGTAGTGGGATCTTAAAATAGTAGATCTATTGTAGCAAAACCCAGTCTAAGGCAAAGACTGGCATACTTACTTTAACAAGCAGAAGAGTCAACAGAGAAAGTTTTCCGTAAGGAAAACCACCAGGTCCACCACTGGGAATCAAGTGAAAATATGTTCTAAGTCTGAATTGACTTTACTGTTTGACAAGTCCATCCAGTTGACATTCCCTTATCTTTAAGTGACAAATAAGAATAGTTATGCATTGATCCTGGACCCATAAAATGAGGCTATTATAATGGAAAGGTGATGTGAGACCCTCTAACATTATATCTCCCCACAAAAACAGTAAGCAGAGAATAGGAAATCTCATTGACTAATATCAAAGGGTTTGAAAGATCCAGGTTGAGAGTTTTGTTAGATCTCCAAATAAATCACTGATTTGATGTGTGACAGAGATAGTTTGTTCGTGGGAAATGACGATGAAATATGATGAACTTAGTTCAATAATAGCTCTTATTACTAGTGATGTCCTCGATGTAGTGTTTATCCTGGGGCAAACTGACACTGACCTTGGTAGGCAATTCAGGACTATCTACTTAACAAGTGGTTATTTTTTCCCTATATCAATAAAATGAGAAACCAGAAATAATTTGTTTCCAGGTAGCAGACAGAAGTATGCCTTCACTCGTACATTAGTGACATATTCCCTAGTTCACTTCATGCTATTTAGTTCTTGGATAAGAGGCATTCAAAATGCCTCAACAAAATATAGACACATTAGAGAGAAAATATATATTAAAGATACTTAGGGACTTTGGATTTCAGTGAATTTTCTAGATATATTCTCTTCTCATGCAAATAATTACCTCAAAAAGAAAGAAAAATTTTAGTGCATTTTTCTTCCTACTAGTTAGAGATAAAATGATTTATAAGATCCTGGGTGTTGAGGACATACTACACTGTTAAAGAGCAATAGCATTTGATATGTATTCTATTTAGAAGAACCATGAAATTACCAATACAGTGACCCTGGAAATCACAAATACAGGTGTTTCCACATAACTATAGAACTACACGTCAGGACCCTGTTCTCTGCAGGGTATAGGTGCTACTGTGCCCTGTAGCTGCCTGAAATGATGAATTGTACCACACCCTGTAAAATAGTGAAGGCACAAGTAATGACATGACAATCAATGGCTTATAGTGGTCCCAAAAGTTTATAATGGAACTAGAAAATTCTTACCACCTAGTGATATCATAGCCTTTGTAAAGTTGCAGTGCAATGCATGACGCACATGTTTGCAGGGATGTTAATGTAAAGAAGCCTACCAAACTGACAAGCATTAAGAGCATGAACAAATCATACATAGTTCATCACACTTAACAATGATACTAAATGGGCATTTTTAACCTAAAAGGCAGGTTGAAGCACACTGAGTATGAGAACAAAGAGTTCATTACAGCCAATATGAGGATGATTACCCAGTGGGGGAAGGGGACCTCCAGTGACATTCAAGGGTTCTGGGCCTTTATAAAGTAAAAAAGAACAGCAGCAACAACAAAGGAGATTAGAGGAAACCAGTTATTACAATTGCATTGGTTGACAAGAACAACAAGGCAGGGTGTGGATTGTTGGTTCATTATTTATGTTATATATTCCAGGTAAGAGTTGTGATAAGAAGGAAAAGACTTTCACTAAGGTTGTTTATTATATTGACAGCATCAGGGAGTCTGCAGAAAACTGCTATGCTAGGTCAGAATGACCTGGGTGATTGTGGTTTCATACCTCACATTTCCTCAGGTGATTTCGTTTTAATTTTGTGTGTGTGTGTGTGTGTGTATGTGTGTGTGTGTGTGACATTTTAAACCCTTTCTCAGTATGTTACTTTGTTTTATTTTATTTACTATACTTTTACCACTATTTTTCAGTGTACTCCTTTTATTTATAAAAATCATGTTTAATACACAATACATTGTTATGCTGGCAGCAACAACAAGAGGCCACATCAAGTGATTGATCTATAAACCATATAGGATTATGTAAATCAACCTTATGATGTTTGCATGAGGATAAAATCACCTAACAACACACTTCTCAGAATGTATCTCCATTGTTAATTGCCTCAGAACTATAACTCAGTTTTGTTCTTTCTGTAGACTTTAGCAACTCAGCATATTTCTTTTTCCTTTTAAGTCAAGAATTTTCATCTTTTCATCTAAAAGAAGCACTTTATGACTCCTTCTTGGCATATCCAATTGAATAGCATCACTACTTAGGCATTTTGACGCCATTACTAAGTGAAATAAGGGTTACTTGAACATAAACATTGCTATTATGACACCTTCTCTGATAATTGAGATTACTATTAAGTAACGAACAGGCAGGTAACAGAGATAGTATGGATAAACTGCACAAAGGGATGACTCCTGTCCCTGGAAAGACTAAGTGGGATGGCACAGGATTTCCTCACACTGCTCACAGCAGCATGCAGTTTAAAATTTATAAACTGCTTATTTCTGCAAATTTCCATTTAATATTTTTAGAGCAGAGTTGACAGTAGGTATCTTAATCTGCAGAAAGTGAAACCATGTATAAGTGGGGACTTTTGTACAAAGCTTAGTAACTTTCCTGTCTCCTATTCTTTAATAGAGGCTGGTTTTGAAGATTGGGTTTATAATTTCATTACATGATAAACTACCGAGTAGAATTTGACTGAACTAGGAAAAGAAAGACTACCATCTTGAGTTTATCTAGGTGATATTGTGGAGAAGGTGAGTGGATCTTTCTTTGGAAAAATAGATGGTTGTATTAGGCTGGGAATGTTATTCTGTTATTATTGCTCTATTTGGGTAGTAAAAGTACATGTGGAAGTGTGTATATGGATATTGAGTACTCAAACAGTGGAGTGGTCAGTGAAGAATACTGTGCAGTTTGTTTGATTCTTTCTCTGGGGTGTTTCCCATATTGACAAGTAATTGTCTAGAGATTTACTTGCATACGTTCAGTGAATTCCTATGTTTGGACAGAAAACGTAAAGTCTATCTCCCTGCTGCTCTTTCAGCTAGCAATAGAAGTCACAGAGAAGTTACTGCTAAGAGGAAACTTAAAAAAAAAAAAGAAAAAAAAGAAAGAAAGAAAGAAAGAAAGAAAGAAAGAAAGAAAGAAAGAAAACTTCAGTGGTCAGATTCAGCAATCCAGTATCTAGTGACCACTTTGTGGGTATTGGAAGGCCAGGCATGGGCAATGGCTTTTTTATTTGAGGCACAGTTTCAATAAAGTAGTTTGCTCTAGATATCAATACCTCCTGGGAAAGCTCCACATCTACTTCTTCAGCCATCTTGATGAATTTGTAAACATCTAATTTACTGTATTAAATCCTTTCCCCTTAAATGTGCAAATGGATAATATTTCTTGCGATAATCTCATATCCTTACCTCTATATTCAATTCTCCCCTCACCTATATCCTCTGATTCTTCAAGTACTCCCTTTTCAAAAGACACAGTATTTTTTCATGGCTCAGGTTGGAGCATACATCATTGAAATTGCCTCAATATCCCTCTTTACCATCTGTAAAATATGTTCTCCTTCTTAAAGCAAATACATTTTTTATGACAACTTTCCTGCAGAGTCGCATTTGTTCTTTGACATTCTCAAAGTTGTTTTTACACATCCATAGAGCACATACACCACTCATGCTGTCATTATATGTTCAAATTTCTTTCCCTATATTAACTTTAAAATTTGTTGGTAGGAAAGCCTATAACCTATTAGCTTTAGTATGTCTCAATACCTAGGTTAAATTCAGGTGCATGGTAATAATCCTACACTGAAATCCTAAATATTTTTCTTTATGTGTACCTGAAGGGATACTTTATTAGTTTTAAATGGTATTTATATGATTATCTTGACTACTTTTAAAATCTTTATTGTACTTTACTTCTTTATTATTTTAAAAAATTGTTATTTAACTTTAATGTTATTATTCTATCTTAATTTAGTGATTAAAGAGCTGGAAAGAAAAATTATGATTCCAATCAGAATCCATTTCTAATTCCAGTTAGATGTTAGTTCAAATGGCTGAGGTGGAATTGGTATTATGGGACAGGAGAGGTGGTTGTTTTTAAAATAGAAAGTTACCACAATATGCCAGGCTTCAAAGTTATTGGTAGGAGAGAGTCATTTAAATGAGGAGGGTGATCTGCCAGTAGCCAGTGAGGTTTCCAAGTTGTCTCCACTGAAGCCACAGATGGCGTTTATGGGCAACCACAGGAAACAATGACAGACATACTGTAAAAACTGGATGAAAGCCAAGACACCAGCATGTTCACAGGTGTGTGAAACAGCAAATTTGTAAAAGAAATAACTGTAACAACAGGCTTTAATTTAAAGGTGAATCTATGCCTCACAGACCTTAAATTGATGAACTACAATTATATTGATAGTGTTTGATTTCTCAGGCAGGAACTATTGGATAGGATTTACCAAAGAGGTCACTTTATTTTTTGTTTTTAATATTTTTTAAGTTGCCAATAGACCTTGATGTAATTTATTTTTTTATATGCGGTGTTAAGAATCGAACCTAGTGCCTCACACATGCTAGGCAAGCGCTCTACCACTGAGCCACAAACCCAGCCCCTTCACTCTGTTTTTGTTGATGTCAGCAAGAAAGGTCAGTTGGTTTCTTCCTTTTAGTAAAGTTGTGTAGGTCTGGAACATGAATTCCAGAAAACTGACAACAAGTACTGAAAGATCAGATTGATACCCATGCTAAAAGGATCCTAATGGCAATTAAAAGCATGCTTTGAAAGTGAAAGCCAAAGGAAGATTTTCAAAGCAAGCAGGATATGACCATGCAACAGGTAAGTGGGTTACAAAAAGATGGACCATTGTAAGTGAATGAGGCAAAGAATGGGTCCCTGCTCTATACTGGGGTTTTTCAATGATTGATAGGACCATCATTCGTGAAGATTAAGAATTGTGTAGAATCATAATATGAGTGGTGAAAAGAATTGCTTTGTCTACCTTGGTGCCAGGAAAATACTTCCACAAAAGAAGATCCTGACTAGAATAAATACTGAAACAATGCTCTCAAAATTTTCTATCTAAACGTGCATTAAGAGATAACATAGCAATGAAAAGTGCAACCTTCGGGGTCAGATCTTCCTCCTGTTGAATTCTTTATGTGCTCTTTAAACTTTGTTAAATTACTTAACTATTCAAAATCTATGTTTCCTTTTGTATAAATTGTGGTAATGCAATTAATATCTGAATGTTGGTTCTAATTGCCGAGTACAAAGTACTATTAATGCATGTTTACAATTGGTTCCATGGTTTCATTTTAGATATCTGTAGCTCTTTATTTATTTATTTATTTTACCTTACATATTTTTGAATTAATAGAACTTTTTCAGGTGAAATTAAGGTTAAGTATTTTAACTGGGTGAATGCAATCAATTGTTGCAATCAAATTCCTGGAAGCCATGCATGCAGAACAAGGCTAATACTATCATTTACAAAATAATTTCATAAACTTTCCTTGTTTTGAGGTGTCCTTCATTAACTCGGTCATTGACCCTCAAATTACTGTACTTTTAATCTATTTAAAACTAAATATTTCTGTACTCTTAAAATGCAGTTCTAGTTACTTTCATTATATAGTCACAGAAAATTTAATCCCTGTTAAATTGAGTTGCCACTTCACTTGATAGTTCTTTGAATCATATTTACTCAAGGAAGAAGGTTAAGTTTTTCTAAGGCCAAGTATTTTTATATTAATTAAACTTAAATTGCAGCTGTGGAATCTCTGAGAGATCTGGTTCATTTGGAGGAAGGTCACTATTAAGTTTAGTGTTTGCTCAAACTCAAGATTAGCTAAATTTTTGGCTGTAAAAATGTTACTAGTCAGAAATTGTACAGTTGAATTATAATACAATATGCAAAAAATGAGTATAATCAACAAAATTTATGAAGAGTAATGTCATATTGATTAAGCACTTCTATAACCTTTCTTTAGATTACTCTCAAGCAGACATTTTGAAAAATCAATGACAAACTAAGAATCAAATAAAGGAAATCTTTACAACATTCTCATTGATTTTGGAAAGGGCTTAGAGGTTTAAAGCCCATCAAAGTTCCCAGTAGGATGTTTTGATCCTCACTATCAGAGAAGTAGTTAAAATACAAGTAAAGGTAAAATAAAAATTTTAAGTGATTATTGTATATGGAAAGAATTTAAATGAAGAAGAAAGTGTCTATCTAATGAACTTCCCCTTAAAACTCTGGATTCTAGCATATTTTTTCAAGCCAGTATGATGTTACAGTTTGCACTATGTGCAGAAAAAAATGTGTTAATTTTATAATTGATCCCTATGTATGTATATTTATAATGCTTTTAAATATACAGGTATATGCATATACTCATATATTTAGTTTATGTGCTATAAAAACACATGCAATCTTCACCCACATTACCGTGGAATTTCTACTTAGAAACTGAGTTTGCACTGCAGATGTCAAAATACACACCTAGCTTATAGCATAGAATCTATCTCTGTATACAACATTAGTGTCGATGCTGTATGAAAATGTTAATGTTAATTATTACTTTCACAGGATACGTATAGAAATACTAAAGAATATATGAACGTATGTATAAACAATCATAGAAGCTCTAAGCTTTAAATAAAACATTCATAACCTGAGAATTTTAAAGAACATTTAAAGTGGAAAATATTACAGAAATGTATTTTTATCATTTAAGTTTCTAAGAAAGTTAAGATACTTTCAACTTTGAGAAGAAAACTAAAGAGAATAAAATCAATGACCAAAAATTTACATATATCTCCATTTTCTGCTTTCTCATGTGTGCCATGGATGCTAACAGAATGAGAGACACACAGCAGGACTGAGATCCACAGTTGATACCGGAAGTGCTCCTGATGGTGCCACCATGATGACCAGCCCCAGTTTCCTTAGGTGCATCTCTTGTTCTAAAGATCTCTCCAGCCAGCCCAATTCCAATGTACTATGACCCAGCATGGAACTAACTACAACAAAAGGATCTGGAGACTCCATCACATTCTACATGAAATCTTCCATTAATCCTCTGCAACCTTGATCACCTTCTTCTCACAGAAGCAAGGAGAATAGGACTTCTCATGAAAATTTGTGCTAACAGAGAAAAGGATCTTTCTTCGTTGTTTTTAATATTATTGCACTTTCACTTAAACAGGCAATTTACCACACTGGTAACTTTATACAAAACAGCCATACTCAATTGGAATGTAATTCATAGTTATAGAGATTTAGATACAACATAAATCAGGTCATTTCTCTCAAAATTTGTATAAAAATTTGCACTGAACAAGGTAGACAGGTAAGTCTTCATTCAAGACTATTGCAATAGTGTTCAATACTATTTTAATATAAAACAGACACTGAACTCAACTCTACTGGAAAGAAAAATGGTAACAGAGTTTAGGAGCATTGAAGTAGGAAAGTATTGGTGAAGGTTGGACAGGAGGTAAAGTTGTCTGTTTGCAAACACCCTTATTCTAGAAGTTAGGATGCTTATATAGCATATAGTATGAACATATAATTATTCATTATTACTGTTATAGGATATTTGTACAAATCCCACCCTTATTCAGGTGAAGCCCCTGACTTTCCACAGAGACTAGGAGATAAGGACACTGTCTTTCTTAATGATTATATATTAAAGGGAAGAATGCCAGGTCCTTGAGAAAGATATTTCTGGGTTTTGAATCTGGCAAGAAACATAGAAAAGATTCCAGTCTCAAAGGGGCAGACTAAAAATTTATAATTGTAAGTTTCCTAAATTAAGTGCTGTGATAGAAAGAGATTAGAGGCTACACCCAAGAAGAAAACAATTTAAGTTTTATCAAGATGAAGAGAACATTAAGGCCATCAAGGTCAACTGGTGAGTACTTAAGATAATAATCTGTTTTGATAACATAGGCAATACTCTGAAGAGCGTATAGAAATGACGTACCAAAGAGCAAAACACAAACTTGTTACACAAAACAATTTTTTTTCTTCTATATCTTTATTGAATTTATTTCATGTTACCTCAGGTTTGCCTCACACAGTGTATGTAATCACACTTAGTTTTCTCTTTAGCCTCTTTACTGTATCCTTGATATTTAGGAATTTGTATTCTAGAGGTTAGGATGCTTATATAGCACACAGTATGAACATATAATCATTCATTATTACTATCATAGGATATTTGTATAAATCCCAAGTGACTGCAGTCTATAAAGTTATTGGAAAAAATGAGCATATATGAATAATAATTTGGTAACACACACACACACACACACACACACACACACACGTTGTTTTAGTCAGTTCTTTGTCACCACAATCTGACAAGAACACAACTTAGAGAAGTTCATTTTGGCTCAGAGGTTAGTCAGCAAACTCCATAGAAAACACTGGGCCTGACATGAGGCAGAATATAATGGAAGAAAGGCAAAAGCAGCTCAGGATATGGCAACCAGGAATCAGAAAGAGAAAGCTTAGTTTACCAGAGACAAAATATAAACTCCAAAGTCACACCCCCTTGATCTCTTCCTGCCTACAGTTACCACCTATTGAATCCATCAGTGATCTGGTTACAACTCTCATAATCAAATCATCTTGCCTCTGAACATTCTTGTCTCACCCACAAACTTTTGGGGGACATCGCATATCTAAAACAAAACATAGATATTCACATATATACATATGCACACACACATACACTACTTCAAGCCATGCAGAAAAGAATAGGATAAAATGTGAAAATTAAAGTTGTCAAATAAACTAAGGAAGCCACAGGGTTTTTTTTTTCCCAGAAATTTGCCAGTAATGGAGAGTAATCTTTGTTTTTAATTTTGTTTTAGTTAATTAGAAAATTATTATAATATTCCAATTCATTTGCAAATTTATTTTTCTCATGTAAATACATATTAACTCTAAGTTGTAAATGGAGTCAGTGAAATGGAAATAACAAAGATTTTGTCATCAACACTATTTGTCAACTAAGTATAACAGCTATGAAATACAATGTTCTTTAAATATGACCCATGAAACTGTAAAAGAATAGTGGCCACACAGAGATCCCGAGATGACTGACAAATCATGCTAAGATGTGTGGGTGCAGCAAGTACCATCTGTGAGAAACTGGGCCTCACAGACATTAAAGAACATAATCAGCAGCTTATGGAGTAAATGCCACATAAGCTGCTCTCTGAGTGAGACCCACCTTGACATGGCAGTAGAAAAGGAGAATATTGTAATGTAAAACCCTGTATTTATATAAATCATTTCCTTGAAAAGCTCTTAAATCCTTAACAGATCCTGAGCTCATCAATCCTTAAATTCCAATGGAGTAAGAATTATAGAGGCATGTAATCCTCAAAATAATTATTTAGTGATCCAAGAAAGACAATTTTATAGAGGCCCCCTCTGCTTTATGAATAGTTATGTGATCTTGATAAGGGGATTACTTTTGTTAGAAAAACTCAATCTCCAGAGCATTTGGAACAAAGAGCACAGGGATTTATCCTGTTTTACTATACGTACTTTCATAAGGTGCCTTAAATCCTTTTTAAACTCTGTGGTAAATAAACAAAGGCAAGATCAGGAATGGGGAATTATTACATTTAAGTGGAATCTGTGATAATTCATATGAGAGCACAAGTTGGCCAGGCATACTTATTGGGAATACTCATTTTCCTAAACATCAAATTTGTCAGATGTGATGTTGCTAATACATCTGATTTATCCTTCGTATATTTGCATTTCTATCCCTTGTTAATGTCACTATCAGAAGCAGAGGTCCACTCAGCATCCCTGTCCAACAGTTTCCCAACCAGCTCTACCACCCTGAGAATGAAAGTTTATAGACAGTAAAAAACTGTGTTTTCATTGAGGAGTATCTAGGTATTAAATATCTCTCTGCGCATGACAGAGACTGAACACATAGTTGTTCACTGAAGGAACAAGAAGTAAAACAACCTCCTTTTCTTCTGTCTTGCAAACTTACAACTCATTCCACATTTTCAACTAGTTACTCCATTTTATTTATATACAAGTCTTTCTTCTTTAAGAAAGTATTTGTCTAATTTTTTCCTCTTGATTAGATGTCCTTTCATTATCTTTTTTTATTGAAAATTCAATCAAACTTACAAGATGAAAACTGAAAGTTCAAATAAACCATAATGCTTTCTTATTCCATGTTCCTTAAAAACCGACTTCTCTTGTCAATTTTTACTTGGATTTATATTTTATTCACCAAATAATAATTTATCATTATAAAATTGTATAAAATATAACAGTATGTTTATTTATTTTTTTTAAATTACAGCCTGGCACAGTAGCATATGCCTATAATCCCAGTTACACAGGATATTAAAGCAAGATGATTGAAAGTTCAAGGCCCACCTGGGTAACCTAGCAAGATACTTGTTTCAAAATAAAATTATAAAAAGGGATGTGATAGGTATATAACTCAGTGGTAGAAAGCCTTTGCCTTGCATTTGTGAGGTAGTAGGTTCAATCCCCATTACTACACACATTCAAAAAGTATGATAATAAGCAAGGGAGAATAATTTTTATATAGCACAGAAGAGTGTACCACTAAGAAATTACCTTTACTGACCTTTAAAGATTATCAATTTGTGTGGAAGTTCAGACAAAATTTTTAAATAGAAATCAATGCAAAAGAGAAAAAATGGACACAAAATTATTTAAAAAATGGGTTATATTCTTATTTTAGTTTTTGGTGAAAATTGTTGGATTTAATTTTGCTTGATTATAAACAAGCAAAATTTAATAATAAAATGAAAAATTGAATGAACTGTTGAATTATAACTATTTCACCATAACTAAGTATATTTATTCCTCACACTTCTCTGCAAATCAAAGAAAAAAAATTAAGTCCAAAGTCATAATTTGAAAATGTTCTATATTAGATTATATCAATTTTTAATTAATTAGAAAAACATGAAATTCAAAAAATAACTTTTTTCCATCTCCTTAATAACTTTTATCTTCTATGAAAAACATATAATTTTTTGCCCTTGTTTCTATATAAATCTTTAGTGCTCACTCATGAATCGGTGAATGGATGGATAGGTGAAAGGATTAATAAATATTGCTCACTGATACTTATATCATAGCTTCTATATTTCAAAATTTACTTATCTTATTTACCCTTCACCTGGTTGAGTTTTATCCTTATTTTATTTTCAAAAAGGAGCTCAACATTTTTTTTTCTCTTTCATTCAAGAGTATCTTAATATTGCCTTAATATGGAGAATCTCTAGACAGTATATATACCCTAGAGATAACCAGAATTTTGTAAGTAACCCTCACTACATACAGATTTTGCACTGATGTGTAGAATCTGAGTTCCAGCACATGAAAAAATATTTGAAGAGGCAAAAAATAATCAATAAACTAAATAAGAGGGTTATGTGGATACAGTACTTAATATGAGTATTTTATATAAAAATAACCACAAAATATAAATATAGATAAACTCCCTCTATAAAGACAGCCTCTATGTCTCTCAATATTATAAATGATTTGGAAATATGTAGAGATCAAGAAGACCCTATAAAGAAGTCAGGGTGACCAACCCAAACTTTTTTTTTAGATAAAGATAATGACAGTGATTTCATACCATTAAGGTTTCCCAACTTACAGAATAAGGTAAAATCAGGCCTTTATTATGGCAAATATAATACATTGAAAATAGCATGGCAAGATCTTTTTTCAAATACATTGCAGTATTTTTAACTATATCACCAGGGTATATAGTAGATCTCTAGGAATTATTGGTCTTTGTGCCCTTTGACTAACATGTCATCCTACCCTTCCCTGACCACTGCCATTTTACCTTCTGCCTCTGTGAATTTGGCATAGTATATTCTTGATATAAATGAGATCATTCAATATTTCTCTTCCTGTGTCTTGGTTCTTATTATTGGTTCAGAAGATGGATATTAAACTTTCTTGATATACACATACTCTGGTAACATGTAGAGATAAAGTATGCGGGAATGAGCTTGATTGTAGTGATCATTTACAATGCATACATAGATCAAGACTTCAAATTGTACAATCTAGACAATATATAATTTTATGTGTCAATGATATCCCAATAAATCTGTCATTTTTTATAACAATGATTTCTTCTCAAGACATTGGTCAATAGAAACTAATGACTTGTCAAAAGGATATAATATGCAAAAGCACTCTCAGGAAAACTTGCAAACCTGCAAGGTCAAATGACTTATGACTTAGAAAAACTTAAGAACTATAGGGGAAACTGAGTCATAGGAATTTTGTGCTGATGTTCTTTATTCTTTAATTATTTTATTTATGAATATGTAGTTCTATTCCTGTATATTAAAATGGAATTTGAAAAGACTGAAATTAATTTAACATATCCAATAAATATCTTTGTTAGAAACACACTCAGTTTAGGTAGAGTGAGAGAGCTGAATTTCTTTTAGTGATTTTGAAATATAAAAGAGAAGAGTTTTGCACATAAGAAAATAGTGCTAAATTAAATAGAAGCTGCCTATTGTATAATGCAACACTAGATAAATAATCAGATCACTTGATTTTAATTTTGAAAATCAATAACTTGCTTATCAATTACTAGGTCTCTGCCAATCATTCAACCTCTTTAGGGTCACACTTTTTCTAAGATTTATCTCCCAGTGTTACTGTGAAGGTTGAAAAACACAATGGTAATGAGGAGATTTTGTAAAGAGTAAATATTTTAAGAAATAATTTTCAGTATAAGAAATAATGATGATATTGCATTTCAGCAAAAATATGTGCTGAAAAATGAAAAAATTCAGAATGTTTTTGTATGTTTCCTAAAGCTATAATTTCATAAAATTTCTTATGTCTTTTTATTAGAGAAGTTCGCTTTAAGACTAGATGAAATATATTTTGTTCTTTATTTTTTATTTCATCTGTCAATAGAAGCAACCATGCTAATATAAAAACAGAATTAGTTGTTAAACAAAGTTTGTAAGATTTTATATTTTCTACATAGAAATAGAATAATTTCTATCATTGTGAAAATCATTTATGTGAAAAAATCATTTCAGTTTGTACCCCAATTATCTAATTAATCTACTTATTTTTTCCAAAAAATGTTGTTTCAAAAAGCCAATAAAAAGAACTATAAATGCAAATTTAAGGAAAAAATATTTCTAATTTCTCTTAATTTCAATTGTCATATATTGTCTTTGATCACATGAGTTAACTAGAAGGAGTGTATTATTTTACCCAAATATTCTGTGAATATTAGTATGCAAGTTGTGATGAAATAAACTGAAAATGTTAAACAAAATGATTATGCCTTTGTTTTTTGTTGTTTTTACATAAAAATAAAACAGAAAAATCAACTAGTATTTCTATGTATACCTGTCAATTTTAAAGTATAATTATAGTGTGACATATAAAATCTTAGCTAATTTGAATGTCAAGAAGAAAAGTCAGCAGATCTCTTTGTAAATTTAATGTTTATGTAGTATTCTTTTATGTTCTAGGGAGTATATAAAATAATTTCATCCAAGTTTCCTTTCCCCAGGGAGATTAATATCCAACTAGCTATATCAAACAGTTCAAAAGAAATTGAATAGATGTTGTGTAATATGAGAAAAGACAAAGATTAGGAAAAATGTGATTTTATCAAAGGAAATCTCATAGAGTTAGATATTGACAGAACATTAAAATATTGATAAGATTTGGATAAGCAGCAAAAGAGAAAAGGCCTAAAGCATGGGAACTAGCAAATTTGTTAGAGAAAAATATGAGAAGAGACCCTTAACTAGAGAAGAGAATGTAATTATCAGAGATTAGAGAAAAATTGGTTTGGGGAAAATTTTGACTGCATGGAAAAATGGCTAGACAATTGAAAGACATTGAATTCAAAGAACTATGATTAATAAGATGAAATTTTAAGCTCTTCTTCTGGCAATGGTATTTCATGTAAAATGATTAAATGGAGTGTTTGGGAAAAGAATGGTGACAGGACAATCAGATCCAAGCTTCTAACGGGTTTGAAGAGGAAAAATAAAGAATGAATAAATCAATTGTGCTATTATTATGCAGCACATCCATTTAGTACATGTAATCTGTTAACGCAATGGCTGAGCACATGGGCATTTATTATTTTTTAAAATTAAAATTATTTAAAATATTTTCTAAAATTTGGTAAGATACAGATTGTTACTCCTATTTAAAAGGTGATAACACTGAGAATTAGATTTCAGAATTTTCATCATGTAAGGGCAGATTTCAGATTTTATTCTAGTCTTCTTGGTTTCAGATATATACTCTCTCCTCTAAACTCTTATTTGCTAAATGACAGCAGACTCATCAATGGAAAAAAAAAACTAAGACATTTTGAAAGATAAAAAGCAGAATACAGTGATGAATTATATGAGGAGAATCAAACAATTGATAGTTAAAAGATCACCTGAAAGCTCTGTCATTTTGGCCTTGCAAAAATGGATATACCCAGGGCTACTTATTACAAATTCCAAGTTGTGACCCTCTTCTGTTTCTATTTTACTGTTTAGCACTTTCTTACAAAAAAGAAGAATTGAAAAGGCTGTATTGATACAAAACTAGTACGATTTTTATAGTATCCTCCAAATGGCAATGAATGGCTATTACTAACAATTTATTTAATATACTCTTCCCTCAGATATATAAACTCATGTGATAAATCATCTCCTTTCATAATTATCTTGGGATAAACATTAATTAAACAATTTACCACTGCATAACAAAAACTGCAATTCTAACATTTATATCCATGTTTACAAATCATTAGATAACTATTGCCCTAGGAAGTAGGGCAGGATTGTATCCTAAGAAGGGTGCAGTCTTGGACAAGGTGATTCTTTTAACTCATGAAAATTCCCAGAAACCCAACAAACAGAGAATATTATCTTACAGCTTGGGGAATAAGTCTTTAAATACTTAAGGAAAATATAGGCACAGAACACACTATTACACTTAATATACCTTAGCTATTTCATATATTATATCTCTGAAGTATTGGAATCTCCCTGTATGTCAGGTATCATTATTTCTAAATTTTCCACACAATACTATTTAGTATTAAAGAATTAAAAATTATTTGTTTGAACTCTTATAGCTAAGTAAAAAGAGAAACAAATATTTATAGTTCTTATTTGAAAATTGTAACTTCATTCCCAATATTTGTTCTATCACAGAGTCAGGTAGAGTCCAAGTCTACTATAATATGTCTATGGGATTCCTGAACCTCTTAATTAGGAATGTTGTGCTGTAGCATCAGATCCCACTCAGTCATGACTCCCAACTGGGGAGTCTTGTGGATTTCTCATATTGGCTGGCTGTTTTTACTGTTATATCTAGTGATGGTTTATCTATAAACCCTAAATTAAGAAAGAAAGCTATGGGATTACAAAACTGGCGAGTTAGAGGTTAATCAGAATTTGCTAAGACAGATTCACAATAAAAGAACATTTCTTGAGTGTGTTGTGGTTCTTTATTTCTGAAAGAAACGGGCCCCAAAATTAGGGCAACACATTTATCATGAAGAATAAATGAGGTATATATTCCATTAGATCAGTTTTAGATGCTTCTTTAAACTAAATGTGTCAGGTTCGTTTCTGTTTCTCTTACTTGTAAGAAAAAAGATTCAGTTGGGGAACAAGAAGTAATTACAGATTAGCAAGTAGCTGCACCTATGCTTTTAATCTGAACTGTCTTTAGACCCAGGGCCACTTATTATAAATCCCAAGTTGTGACCCTCTTCCATTTCTATTTTAGCATTTAGCACTTTCTTACACTTTGTCTTAACACAGCTTTGTAGAGTTTCTTATTATATTCCCCTATTTTTCTTTCAATAAACCACACTTTTTGGTATCTTTGAATAAATACAGAACTCATAATAATTTCCTGGAATTATTCTTAGTTACTTTCCACAGGACATAGACTTAAAAATCATCTCTTTCCATGTCAACTTCTAGTGACAAACTTTGTTCTTTTGATTTGTGCTTTTAGTTTATAATGATACAATATTGTATGAGTATGAATATTGCATGAATTTTGTTTAGGATAACTTATTATTTTGTTTGAAAAGTACATGAGTAGATATATAGGTAATAATTTTAGACCACAAATTTTAGACCATAATTTCTCTGAAATTATTTTTGTAATGCTCAACAAAGAAGACATACTCAAAAAACAAAGAAATAATTGTAATGATATGGTAACTTTCAAAAAGTAATTAGCAGTATTATAAGTGATTTGTCAAAATAAGTATTGATTACGGTAGATAAAGCATATTTCTTAAGGTGGAAATATAAAGAAACTGAATCATAAGAGAATTACATGTAAAGGGGGGAAAATTTTGAGCCTTTAAATAATTAAAGGCTTTGGAGAAGTAAGAAAAACTATGTGGTCCCTTTTAGTTGTGAAGACCATAGGCAAAATGCTAGAATTATGAATAAAATAACTATGTAAGGAAATTGAAAAAAGTCATGTTTCATAGGAAGGAAAAATAATAAATTAGTGGGGCATAGGTATTGTTAATTATGAGTGAAAAAGTATTTTTTGAAGAAAAGAAGGTTGCATTTAAATGAAAGAAATAATCAATATATATGGTAGAAAAACAATTCCCAAAGGAAAAATCTGAAACTAAACACCACTAATGGCAGGCAGCTTTGTGAGGTGGAAAAAAAGCATAAATTGGAAAGCCACAGTGCAGAGCATAGACTCAAATCTGGCCTCAAATTTTAATGGTGATATTGGGCCTTTTCTTTTACCTCTTTGGCCATAGGTTTCTCATCTCTTTGGGAATATTGATAGTGCTATCTTCTAGATAGGTTAGGATTTTAGTGCCTAAAATATATTCAGAATTAGTTATAAATAAAACAATAGATGAATCAAAAGTACATGAGTGGATATACAGGTAATAATATCACAAATGATTCGTAATTATTTTAGTCAGATTTTTTGCTGCTGTGATTAAAAGATCTGACCAGAAGAATTGTAGAGAATGAACATTTATTTGGGGCTCATGGTTTCAGAATTCTCAATCCATAGACTAAGTAGACTCCATTCCTCAGGGCTGAAGGTGAGGCTGAACATCATGAGAGAAGAGTGTGGCAGAGGAAAGCAGCTAACATGATGATCAGAGGCAGAGAGAGATCTCCACTTGCCAAATACAAATACTTACCCCAACAACATGCCCCAATTCCCACCTCCTCCAACCACACCTTACCACTTCAATTACCACCCAGTTAATCCCATCAGGAGATTAATTCAGTGATGGGGTTAAGATTGTCACAACTCAATCACTTCTCCTTTGAAAATTCTTGCATTGTCTCACCCTTGAGCTTTTGGGGGACACCTCACATTCAAAGTCTAACAAGTTTTGAACTTAGATAGCAATTGTAGAAAAATATACTGTTATAGAAGTAGAATGACAGATTGCAAATTGGGCTCCAAATTCTCCCCTTCCATTTCAATGACTTCTTGATTTTTCAATGACTCCTTGATTCTTTGATGACCATAAGAATTATTTTGACCCATTTAATTTTAACTATTTTGAGAGAAACAGAGAGAGCAAAAGTTTGTGTTCACTAAGTCTTGATATTGTGCTACCTTTGTAACCTTGGGACTACCAGGAAAACACAACTGAGCTATCCTACCAGAGTATTCTAAACTACATATAGTAGAACTAAGTAACTTTGGTTGACAATTTGCCAATCCACAGACATGTCATTAAGACCATCTTTGACCATCCAGGTAGCCAAAAATATATTGGACAGTCTGTAGATGTTGCTTTAGAAAAACCTTCTCATCCTTCCAAAACTCCCCTAGAACATAAGCTAGCCTCTAAATATTGTGGTGATTCATTATATCAAAGCTACTTAATGTAAGAATTGGTACGTAGAAGCAGGGTAATGTCATAACAAAAACCTGAAATATATAGATATATAAAGTTGGCTCTATGACTGGGTGACAGGCCAAATCTGGAAAGAGATAAGGAAAATATAAGTGAAGAAATGAAATGATATCTATCACCAAAGAGAGGGAATGATCACTCTTGGAATGATAAGAAAGTAAGCCAGGCATGAGAACTTTGCAATAAAACCAATGAACAAATAGGAAAGACAGAGTAGGAAATCAGGGAACTCTCAGAAGGCTGTCTCCAGGAAAAATAAATAAATAGAAATGGTAATTCTCCTCATAGGTTTCTCCACACGTCAATTTAAATGGGGATAATTTTTGTATCTTTTGAAGGGTGTAAGAAGACTATTCAGGTGTGAAATAAATTATAAACAACAAAAAAGAGGTGGTATTTAATTAAATTAAAATAAATAATTATATGAGAATTTAAACAGAGTATACTGCTTGATGCAACAGTAAACAATATTTACATAGACATGGTAATTAAAAATTAAGTATAAATTTAATAAAATTTGAGAGATAATTACATGGCAGGATGAAGGGTTCTATGTATAAGTAAACTAGTATTCTTATTTACCATCATAGAAAGTTAATAGACTGTCAAATCTGATGAATCTTCATATAAAATCTCATGACAAGCTATGATGGCTTGACATTAACATAGGACTCTGGAGATAAATAAAAGGTGAAACAACTAAAATCTATTTTGCTCTTAGGAATGAGTTAAAGTAAAAAAAAATCCTTTAAAAACTTTTAAGCACTTTTGTTTTTGAACTATTTATATATGATTTATTAAAATGAAATTGTCATCATCTGCTTAGGGTTATAATGCATTGAATGTGGGTCCCTGTCCAGCCTACCAAGCCATTTTCCACTATAAATGAATTTATATGTGTTCCTATTTCAGACCTATTTGTTTGCTTGTTTAGTTTTTTTTTTTCCTAAATAAAGTACATGGCCACATGCATTACCTGAAGTTCAGATAATTCAGAAGACTTGTCCTCTTAACTGTCTCAAAAAAAAATGTAGCTGTTAATGAGAATGTAGTGCAGTGGCCATATTATTAGTCTGACCTATATTCTGAGTTGATGGATCTGCAAACCAAGATTAGGCACTTCCTCCTTTCCCTGAGGTTACAGGCATAAACAGATTAATAGGTTCTGATACAACAGTGGGTCTAGGCTGCCTGTTTATGCAGTTTGCTTGAACATCCCTGTTCTTGCTATCATTTGATTCTTGCTATATTACTTCCATCTTACAATGAGTTGTAAAATGAATTGGCCCAACATTATTTCTTTGTTAGCATGACAGGACTCAGCTCATGATAGGCAGTTCTTGCTGCATGGTTATTTAGTGTTCCATGATTAGGGACTCTTTATTTCTTCTGTAGCTCAGGAACACAAAAGTACTATTTATCAAAAAGTTTATCATTTCCCCACTACAGATGACATGGCCTTGCTCTTACTTTGTGATTCTCTCATTAGAGCTTGCCACAAACTCTACACAGTATCTGTTATCACCACAGATTCTTCAAGAATCATAAAATTTACAGGATTGTGTTGCTCAAGTGACAAAGCTTCATGCCCCAGGTTTTGAGGCTGCAGCAAAGTCTTCCTCTCATCTGGGTTATGTATGTAAAATACTAGTTCCCAGACATAAAGATGCACACTTTTGACTTTGGTTTGTTCTTTGGCTTAGGAATTATAACATTTAATAAATGAAGGAGACTTTTTTACACTCTCTGGACCACAAGACCCTTGCATTTTTAAATTTGTGACACATCCTTGAATCTTGTGTTTAGTTTTTTACCATTAGAGTGCATGTGCTTAGTAGTTCTCCAGGCCACTAGTCATCTCTTTATCATTCTGCAAAACTTGTATGATGACATTAATGAAATGAACCAAAGTGATATTCTGAGACTGTTAGAGCAGTTGATATTTCTTTGGACTATGTTGTAAAAGAAGGTGAAAAAGTTTACATAGACTGTGGCACAATGGTAAGTATGCATTTTGACTTTTTTATGTTAATGAAAAGTGTTTCTAACACTCTATTCTTATTGAAACAGAAAATAAAACAGTTTCCCAGGCCATGACTATATTACTGCATGTGAGACCTTACTGAACTGCCCTAGGAAACACAGCTACAGTGATTATGGGTTAAATAAGCTGAAAAATTAAGCAATAAGAAATATAAAATTAATAATAAACTATACAGAACATAAAAAGAAAAGGGAGGGAATAAAAGGCAATAAGAAGAAACAAAAAAAGATAAAAGAAAGAGATTTAAGGAGAAAAAAGAGAGGAGGAAGAAAGACAAAAATAGAAGGGGGGAAAAGACAGAAGAAAAAAGAGGCTATCTTTTCTCCAATGAATGTTTTTGGCAACTTTGTCTAATCTAAGATAATTGTAATTTTGTGGGTTAGTCTCTGTGTCCTCTATTCTGTACCATCGGTCTACCAGTCTGTTTTGGTGCCAATACCATGCTGTTTCTGTGACTATTGCTCTGTAGTATAGTTAAAGGTCTGGTATAGTGATGCCACCTGCTAAGGATTGCTTTAGCTATTCTGGGTCTCTTATTTTTCCAGATGAATTTCATGACTGCTTTTTCTATTTCCACAAGGAATGTCATTGGGATTTTGATCAAAAGTGCATGCATTAAATCTGTATAGTGCTTTTGGAAGTATGATCATTTGATAATATTAATTCTACCTATCCAAGAGATCCAAGGTAGATCTTTTAATCTTCTAAGGTCTTTTTTAACTTCTTTCTTTAGGGTTCTATAATTTTCATTATTGGAAATCAATATGCAACAAAATGAAATTAAACTTCTATCTCTCACCATGCACAAAACTCAACTCAAAATGGATTAAGGACTTAGAAATAAAACCTGTGTCTAATAGAAAAAAAAAGTAGGCCCTAATCTCCATCATAAGGGATCAGGCCCCAACTTTCTTAATAAGACTCCTATAGTGCAAGAATTAAAATCAAGAATCATAAATGAGATGGATTCAAACTAAAAAGTTTCTTCTCAGCGAAAGAAACAATGTATGAGGTGAATAGAGAGCCTATGGCTTGGGAGCAAATCTTTACCCCTCACACATCAGATAGAGCACTAATCTCTAGGGTATATAAAGAACTCAAAAACTAAACACACCCCCAAAAAAACAAAAAACAAATAACCCAATCAATAAAGGGGCCAAGGGCCTGAACAGATTCTTCTCAGAAGATGATATACGATCAATCAACAAATATATAAAAATAGTTGATCATCATTAGCAATTAGAGAAATGTAAATCAAAACCACTTTAAGATTTCATCTCATGCCAGTCAAAACGACACCTATTATGCATACAACAACAATAAATGTTGGCGAGGATGTGGGGGAAAAGACATGCTCATACACTGCTGGTAGGACTACAAATTGGTGCAGCCAATATGGAAACAACTATGGAGATTTCTTGGAAAATTGGGGAATGGAAACACCACTTGACCCGGCTTTGCCTCTCCTCAGTCTATACCCAAAGGACTTTTTTTTTTTTTTTTTTTTTGGTACTGGAGATTAAATTCAGCAGCAATCAGCCACTGAGCCACACACATCTGCAGCCCAATTTTGTATTTTATTTAGAGGCAGGGTCTCACTGTATTTTCCTCTGGCAGTTGAACGTTTCTGGTCTAATTCCTAGGTCTTTGGTCCACTTTGAGTTGACTTTAGTGCAGGGTGAAAGATGTGTGTCTAGTTTCATTCTTCTACATATGGATACTCAGGTTTCCTGGTGTGGGTGGGGCAGGATCCTATGAGTGCAGAGGGGAGATCAGTAGAACAGAGATTGATGGGGAGGGATGAGCGACTGGAAAAGGGAGGAACATGTACATTGAATGAAATTGATCAAACTATGCTATTTTACATATATGAATATACCACAGTGAATTTTACCTTTATGTATATCTCTAAAACATTAATTTAAAAAAACTATAAGTAGAAAGAAGGTCAATAGAGATAGAGGAAGGGGAGTGAGGGGAGAAATGAGGGGATAGAAAGAGCAAGTACTAGGGACTGAAGTGGAGCAAATTATATGCCATGCTTGTATGATTATGCCAAAATGAACTTTAATATTATATATAACTGTAATGCACTAATAAAATACTAAAATTCATTTTTGCTTGATATTTTAAAGGCAGAGGGAACATCTTTCAGGGACTTCCAAATTTGTAATGTGCCAGGTGTTTGGGGTGTGTCCTCTGAGAGTCTCTGGGCATGACAGCAGTGACCTACTTAGCCTGCACTGAACTAGTTTGGAGAACTACTATATTTTTTACCTTTTAGCAGATCTAGAGAAACATCCTCCTTCAAAGAACTGCATGGAACTCAGGCCCAGGGCTGATCTTCACATTCTTCACCCTGCCTAAATCCGGAACGCACCTAGGCAACTTTTTAAGCATCCTATGGGCCCAGTGGCTGGTATGTTCTCTGGAAGCACCAAGCTTTCCTTTATGGTGGGTCCAGGTGCTGGAGAGCCTCCTGCTTGCACAGAGGTGACAGAGAGCTTGCCTGGGGCGGGGGGAGGGGGCGATGGGAGTGTGTGTGCCCTGGGAAGAGCGCGGTTCTTGGGGAAAGTGCACTGAGCCGGGGTACCCTCAGCTGCCCTGCCCTGCTCTGCTCCAACCTCCAGGCAGCGGTAGATATTGGGGCCTTTCAGTAGATGGTTTGCTTCAATATTTGCTGCTATTTCCAGAGGAGATTTGGATGCAGAAACTTGTCTTTCCCCAAGCTGTAAGCTTAGGGGCACTGGCTCCCTGCCACAGCTCTCTGCTCACTAGTTAGGAGAAGCAGGGCGCTTCGCACTTATTGGTGGATTCTGCAGTTTCTGTATCAACTAAATTCAATCTGATTTTTTTTCTTTTGTCTCTGTTTCTGAAGCAATTTTATTTCCAAATTTGCCACATTTTTTTTTCTTTTTCTTTGTGTCACTCCTCTTGCTTGCCTGCATTAGCCCCCCCCCCCCCCCCCCCCCCCCCCCCCCCGCCCCAGGGAGAGGTTCAAAAGTGATGTACTATTGCTCACACTGTTCCAATAATCAGAATCTGAGTTTGGAACACAGGCTTTGTAAATAATCAAGCAGCATTTGCATATTTTTTTTGGCCATAGTCCAATAAGTGCATGTTTTGATCATAATTTCACTAGCTCAAGAAGTGGCTGAATCAAAGGATTGTTTAATTATCCCTTGGTCCACTGATGAAAACACGGGAACAGCATCAAAAAAAAAAAAAAAAAAAAAAAAACACTGCTTAAATCCGTACTGCAAGTCCAAACTCTGACACTTGGATTCGGGGATGGGAGTAAAATTAAAAGACCTATAAAGACCTATATAAAACAGCTGCAAGAAAACAGATAAAGGGTCCTAAACCAGTAGTGTCATGTTTCCTACTAAGTTTTCCATAACACACTTTTTTTCCTACTCTATTAATCAAGGTGAGACCCATTAGCTGTGTTATGGTAATATATCAAATTAAACACATAAAAGGTAATAGTCCTTAATTCCCTGTAGACATGGCTATTCTAGCATAAATAACAAATGTTGAAAACAGCATTTCTAGTAATGTCCTGCTTTTCAGTTTTACACCTGTGTTATTTAGATAAATGCAACAGGAAACAAAGGCAAAGTCCCTTTCTACTACTAGAGCTCACCACAGAGTAAAAGTAAAGAGATCAACATTGTGTTGTGTCTAAGAAGATATTCAGGTCAAAAATTGCTCTATAGAGCTGCTTTCTGTTATATCTGTATTACTTTAAGTCAATGTGATGTGGTTCCAGTTTGACCACTGTCCTACCTCCTTCCAATGGCCTGCTGCTTGATCACCATAATAGCACCTAGCAAGCATAGAATCAAAAAGCTAAGTTTAACCCAGGAGAAAGGATAGTAGTGTTTGGATTGTGTGGATGTATGACTCAGGCAGGAGGAAAAAATATGTCCTCTGCTTTATCTGTTGTGTTTATCTTCCTCATGCAGAGCTGAATTTTGTTGTTTGAATGTTATTATGTAAGGTCCAATAAGTCTGTCATTGTGTACAGTAATTTGGTCAAGAAAGATCCAAGTTGTCCATATTTCAGAGAAAAAACAGTGCTCGGATAGCAAATCGCATCAGAGTAAATATTATGAAAAATACAATATGACCAGGAACAATACAATATGACCAAGCACAACACAATATGACAAGACTGCACACTCTTTAGAACAAAAACATTCTGATTTGTTAATGCTCCTTTTCTCTAGAATTTATTATCCTGTTCTTTAACTAAAAGTTCAAATGTTTCCTTAAGAGAGTCAGTGTCTGCCGCCTCACTTGGAATTTCAGCCAGAAATGTAGTCACCTTTCACATGATGTGCAAGGTCTTGGGAGCATGGTGCTGGATGCATAATGCTATCAGCTGCTTTGGATCCATTAGCCTTTGGGACCTGTTGGCTCTGCACCACCATGGATCGCTGTGCTCCTCCTGACCCTACCTGCCCTGCTACTCATCACCATAAATTCAACTTATCCCTACATTTTCCTGTGTAAGCTTATTCAAATAGAAATATAAGCTGAATAATTGACCTTTTACATCCAAATATAATTTTGGTTCACATCTATATTGTCACACCCTTCATTTCTCCTTATATCTGTTGGTGATCATTTAGGAAGGAGCCTCCTTGAAGACACAGGTTATGAGATTTTTTTTTTTTACTTGAATGTCATTTGAGAACTTACAAATATGTGCCAATTGTTAAAATTAATAAATGCTGTTAAAGATTTCTTTGTGTCAGTTACCATCAATATTCAGGTGTTCTACCATTGATGCATTAAGGTGTTTGGCCTGGAGGTCACCTACAGAAGGAAGAAACTTAAAATCAGATAGCTGGAGCCCTTGAATCCCCTGAATGTAACCAGAAGAGGTGCCCTGGTGAGAGACACCAGAGGGAGATTCCCAGACACCACAAGGCCCCTTAAAATTTTGAGAGAAAAAAACCTAATAATACAGTCAGAGAATTCTTCCAATGACCTTGTTCCACACAATCATAAACCAGTGTCCTAAGAACAATGCCAATGATCTCATCTATTTTTTTCTCATGTTTCTTTCTTTCTTTTTTTTTTGTATAACCTATTTCACATTCTTATGCTTTTATTGTACCACCCACAGAGCCATAAAGCAGTATTATATGGTAAGTAGCACTAAATATGAAATTTCAAACTTAAGGGTCCTTGCTCTTATTATGAGCTATATTCAGAAATTGCTTATTTTCATGGAATGGTAATTGATCTGTAAAATAGGAAACCTTTTATGAAGAATAGATGAGATGAAACAATTTGTGTGTAAGTATATTTAAAATTTTTGTCCAAAATAAAATAAAATATTATTAATATTATGCTTCCTCACTAGTATCTAGGAACAGAACTAGAATATAACAAGAGATAAAATTATAAATCAAATAATGCAGGTCTCATTAAATAGATTGATAATGATTACTTTAAAATCTTAAGAGAATAAAAACACTTAATAAAATTTAACTTTTCATTGCACATATCATTAGTGGGAAGATGTGTCCTTATGGACAGAATTCAGATCTAGATAACTGCAGTCAAATGGAGAGTTTTTTTCTTTAAATAAGAAATGGAAGATGAAATGAGGAACTTAAAAACCCAGAAGATTCTGGGAGTCTAGTCTTGGGAACTGTCAAAATTAAGAAAACTCCTTAGGAATAAGAAAGAGAAACAACCATCTCAAGGAGAAACAACTGTCAGTTTGTCTTGACCAGTGGTACATCTCTGTGGCTGTTATCACCTGTCTCCTTGCTAGCAGCTGCCACTACTGGAAATTACTCCAGTGAGCTTATGACAGAATTATTGGCTTGTCACATGCCAGCTGTGGGTTGTTTGGAACAGTGGGTGAGATGAGGACCTGGCCTACCTACTTTCTAAGCTCAGGATCTAGTAGGCAATTACATAATATCCTTCTAGCAAGACCACACTCAGTGGAAAGGGGTCAGTCTATTTAAGAAAATGGATGCTAATAGGAAGAAATGTGCCAGAAAGCCCAAAACTAATGAAGGTGTTCCTTTAGACAGTCCCTATTTTCTCTGGCCTCATACAGAAATAAAATTTGTATTTAAGGGAATTTATAAACATGACGGTCATTAACAAAAATTCTATGTTAGTATTCTAGTTCTAATGAGGGCATTGGGATGCATTTACTTTTTGTATATGTTTCTCACCCTCTAAGCTACAATAATTCATAATAAAGAATAAACACTAAATATTCTCATCCAAATATTAAGAGCTTACTGACTGCTTATCAGCTAAAAGCAGTTTGTGGAAAAGGTGGGAGCAATCTTGGAAATCTATTTTATTTTTTAAACAAGAATATCTCAGTGTCCATATTCTACTTATTGGAAACCTAATTATACTAAATGTTCTCCATTGCTTTCAAAGGCAGATGTGTCAATTCCTCCTTTTTTTTTGCCATAAAAAGATTAGTGCTTTCCCAATATTTTGAGTTTTTTTTTCTTCAATGTTTTCTTTGGACAGGAAAAGAGCTAGCTTTCTGATAATAAATGCTGATTCTTTTCCTTTTTTCTCTTTGGTTGGATGAAGATAGAAGTAAAGATAGGGTCAGTATAAATTCTGATTGAAGAATGCCAAGAAAAATATGTTTTATTATACCAAATATGATTACCATAAAAACTATCTGGAAATGTAAATATTGTTCATAATGCTGATTAGGGGAAAAAAATTCTATCAGTGGCAGTGTGTGTCCAGGATAAATGACTGAGGAACATTAGATAAGACGGGGATTAAAGTGATTGTTGTAGAATTATGGTTGTTATGTAAATCCATATTCAAATAGATGAAAGACACAGTGATTTAGAAGAGTTCCAAAGGCCAAAGTTTACTAATTTCCAAACTTAGCAAAACAAAAATTATTTTCTCCATGCAATGACTGGTTATCTCCAAACTTTAAGCCTTTCCAAAGAAAAACAAGATCCAAAAATCTCACTTGGAAGTTGTTAGTGCCATTTTGCAAACATTTTGAGAATTTGGAAAAAACAAGTCTCTATTACTTTGGCTTCCTGTTTTCAAATCTGTTCTTAGGGCTGCTTTTCAAATCTTTTAACAACTAAAAGTATGTTTGTTTCCTCAAGTAATGTGCTTGTCAAGGAGGGTTGTTGCTTTTTTTTTGGAAGAATGCCAGAAGGTTCTAAGATTGTTGAAGACAATTTAGGATATCAAACATTGATGAGTAATCCAGGCAAGAATGTCATTTATATCTCTAATAATTCGGTCTCAAACTAAGAATGTTTTTTGAAATTCTATAATATAGTCATTTCTTCATGTATGTCATATTATTTTGTGAAGAAAATATTATCTGATATTAGTGTTTACAGAAATGCTCATTTATTGTGTTACTAGGCCACAAAAATTTACAGAATAAAGATACTTTTCTCTACATCATGAGAATCATTTTTGTGGACTTGGAAATAACTGCATTGCTTGGTTGGAAATAAAAACAAGAAATAATTTATAGCATGCTATCAGCTTAAAAATTTAACAGGGAAACAAAACATTAAAATAAAAATAACCAGAAAATAGAATAAAAATGTACACAATCATTATTTAAAATTATGCAATTTTCATTATTGAGCAGAAATTTGGTACATATAGTAAGAAAAAAAACAGCAAGAGGAAAAATATAAACTCCCTATGAGATAGATTTTTAAAAAATTATTTTTAAATCAATGTGAAATTTGAGGTAGGCAAGTTATATATATATATATATATATATATATATATATATATATATATATATATGTGTGTGTGTGTGTGTGTGTGTGTGTGTATTGGAAATACTTAGAGAGAGGGTTATTGCTTAAAATATTATGTTTTGTTGTCTCTTTTTTTATTGTCCACTATTTTTAATCTATCTCTTTTAATTAATTGTGTTTTATCATAGTATACAGTAATACGTTTTTAAAATAAAATGTGATAGATAAAGCAATATAATAATTTTCTTTAAAAAAAAACTTAGTTGTTCTCCACAAACTGGCATCCTTTCACGTCTCTTACCAGAACATACTTAAATTTTTCAAAAATGTTTGATTATTTGCTAATATATCCAAGAGCTTAGGCAGAAGTATCTGTATCATCTTAACTCCATCTGCTCTTGTTCCTGTCATGTCTGGCAAGATTTTTTAAGGATTAATTTTAACTAACTGAAAATCATTAGTGCTTCATCATACTATTGATATTTGGGTAATTTCACTTCACAACAAAATGTTTCATTTCACATAGTGACTTAGTTTTCCTTCTAGTAATTCCTTGTGACTTTAGAAAACAACTTGGTTTGTTCTTATAAGCATTTCTGAGGTTTTTTTTTTTTTTCATTTTAGAAATTAAAACCTTATACATTGTAGTTGTTAATTTAATAGATCAATTGACTCTGACCAGAATCCAAGAGGGTTAAACCGTTTTCCTGATTGGTCATTAACCCTTTGGCATATCATCTAGGTTCTGTGATACTGAATATCAAGCTTCAATAAAGTATTATATTTCATTTACCTATCATAAATGCAGGTTAATATCATTACAGGAGGAAGCAAAACAGCCAGGCTCCACCAGGTCAAGCATTGTGACTCACTTTCTAGAAGCTTCCCATCCGTGCAGTGTGTCTCTTTCTCACTACAAAGATAATAAAGATCCTTGTCAATACTGAAAAAGTCACTACAGAATGGAAAGTTTGATCATTTAAAAATTTAAAAATTTGGGGGCTGGGATTGTGATTCAGCGGTAGAGCGCTCGCCTAGCATGGGCAGGACCTGGGTTGGATTCTCAGCACCACATAAAAATAAAGGCATTGTGTTGTGTCCATCTACACCTAAAAAATGAATATTAACAAAAATATACAATTTAAAAAATTTAAAAAAATAGTGTTTTGCTTCACCTTTTGGGAAAATACACCAGCTTTGAATCCAAAGGTAAAATAAGAAAAAACAATTTTATTATTTTCTAGTATTTTGAGATTGTCTCTTAAATCTCTTTAAAGGATGGCCAACAGAGCACAGTTTTACTATGCTATTCTTCCAAGTATCTTTTAGGATACACTGTCTTTAGGCTGGGTTCTTGTATTTCACTGATCTTTTTAGACTATTAATTGATATTTATGAAATACTTCATTGATTTTTTTTTACTTTTGTCTATCATCTGTTGGAGATAAAACAGCAATTTGTATACGGGGTAAAAGGGGGAGTTCATAATCCACGTGAATCAAACCGTGTAATATGATGTATTAAGAACTATGTAATGTTATGAACGACCAATTAAAAAAAAAATGATTGTTTTGATGCCATTAGAATCTGTTTTTCCTTCATCATCATTAGACCTCTTAGAAATAAGAATATGTTAGATAGTCTTATGGAAATATTAGCAAATATATTAGTGGATAATAATAAACTAGTGGACCAAGTATGAATGATATACAAAAATGCATTCACTACACATGAAAAATTTTTAAAACTTAATAAGTTTCTTTTCACCAAAATTGCTACACATGTATTTTTGTGAAACACAGACATAACTTTTAAAACTGGAATACTTTTTAGCATATGAAAACATCTTTAATAAAAGAAAGCCCACTGTTTTATTTTTGAAATCAGTCAATTGAAGACACTGAATTGTCACTTTACAGAGGCTACCAGTTTGTTACATGAAAATAGAAACTCAGAATTAGGTTCACACTTTGACTTCTTAGTCTTTGATTATAATATAGTTTAAGCTAAGAAACTGCCTTACAATACTTTAACTTGATGTGAACCCAGAGTTAATCAAACTACATGATTAAGGGAAGTCCTTGAGAATTCAAAAACCCATAATAAAGTTTGAGGTTTTCATAAAAACAAACTCAGATTGGATAATGCACTAGGAAGATTGACATTGTTCTCTCAACTGTATTTATTGCATGGAAAAAAGTGTAAATTAAAACCAACCAAAGGAAGAGATGCATGGGGCATAGTCTGAAGGAGTCCAAACATGGTGCTTCTGGTCATCCTCTCTCTGTGGAGTCATGGAAAATTTTACCTTCTCTCAATTAAACCGGTCATCCAGATTCTTGCCAATAAGGCAAGCTCACTAGAGCTTAAGAGATTTTGTGAGGGTTCATTCCTTAGTCATGACTGCCCACTTGGCTGAGCTCTGTCTCCAATCTACCCCACTTCCCACTCCACCCACTGCCTGACTAATATCAATGGACTCTGGGCACACGTAAGTCACCTTTCGAACATAGATTGTCAGAAAGTGTTGCCCAAGTGCTCTAATCACTTAGGAAATCTCAAGGGTATAGAGGTTGTTTAGTTAAGAACCAAAGCCAGATCCCTCTTTGGACAAGACTCTAATGTCCTTCTATATAAAGATATAAAGAGCTAATTTTTTTATTTGCTGTTTTTATTTTTATTTTTTCAATAGTACTGAGAAATGGATGGAAGGCTTTGCATGTGCTAGGCAAGCACCCTGCTGCTGAGCTATATTCCTAGTCCTTTTTATTTTTATTTTGAAACAGGGTCCTGCTAAATTTCCCAGGCTGGACTTGAACTAACAACCTTTCCTCAGTCTCTGTTATAGCAGGAATTATACATCTATGCAGAAGACCTGGTGGGGTAATATTTTAAATAAGCATATTTTGCAAGACAAAAAATAAAAATTCATATTTTTGAAATAAATTCATCAGAACTGTGTATTTACATACTTCCAATCTGGTTTACTTAAAATAAAACTAACTATATTAAAATTTTTAAGTAAAAGCACAATTGAGATGATCATTTAGCAAACTGATTATAATTTATATTTTTCTCATTTTCATTTATTTTGTAGTCTCAAAATTAAGGTTCTTGATTCTCCTTTAGGAAAGTGATTTTTTTTTAACTCATGTGACATTGTAACCACAACACTCTCTTAATTTGATAGAAAGAAAAGAAGAAAGATTAGTTTTAAAATTCATGGACTCACAAATAACAGATAAGTGCAAAAAGGATACATAAATCCCACCAGCAGATTGGCAATCAGGCAAGGCACATTATTGTAGATAAGGATTGTTTATAAGAACATATTTTCCTGACATATAACCTAACTTATTTGATATTTTTCCAAATGCTTATATTTACTGTTTAAGAAAAACAAAAATACTTACAATAAGTAAAATCAGGTTTAACAAATTTTATCAATCAGACTTTTGATATGAATTTAGTATTTCTCACTATCAATATTTTTCACTATATAAATAGCTCTGTCTTCCTTTTAGGAAAGTCCACATGCTAACTTTGTAACAGATAGTAAACTAAATTTTATTGACAATGTTTGTGAGTTTTATGTTAAATCCAAAATTTTTGATACAAAGAATATGTTGATGACATGTAAGATTCTGATATAAATCTTTGTCAAATAGATAAGGTATTTACTGATACACATTAATCCGAATATTAGTGTCCACATAAGGACATACATGGTGAATATAGTGTGCAGATTTGTGTCACAGAGTCTAGTTTACATATTATTGCATTGTTTTTTATCTGACTTCTTAAGTTTATGTAATTGGAGGTTATAATAATATAGAAGATTTTAAAAACAATGAAATATCTCTAGATATGATAGATTCATGAAAGAGAAATAAATGTTATTTATTTGTGAGTGGATTAAAATTTTGATTGATATTAAACTTTACATGTGGCAGACCCAGAATTTTTTTTTTAAATTAATATTATATTTACTAACTTTTCTTGATAAGAAAGAAAAAAATGAGGTACAGGTAATTTGCTACAAATGATACCCAAAGCAATAATAAATAAAGTAAAAAAACATTTTGCTTCTTTATAATGAGATCAATTATATTATAGATATTTCATCTTGTGTTTGCCATCACAAGATAGGCTGGGTAAACTTTCAAAATTGGATATATGAAGATTTTTCTTTTTTGGAGTTATTTTTGTATAATAATCACTTCTCCTTATTGTGCTGTCTAAAGTTAGCATCGTATTTGCTGGAAGAGATCAGGATTTTCCTCTTTTACTTAGTAGGTGGCTTTATGCTGGATTTATTTCTGCCTACCTTTTCTTATTGTTGTTTTGGTTTGATTTTAGTTTTATTCAGTCATCCATTGACTAAATAAGCATGCATCCAATGGACTGAGTACTTTATTTGGACTTTATAATAAGACAAATTTGTTTGTTATCCTACAAATTCACTACTACTATAATTTTTCAAGTGCTTAAGAAAAATGTTTTGAAGAAATAACTATAGAACTTATTGGGTGCTTATTAGGGAAGCACAATATCCATTCCAAAGTATATAAAGCCAGTACAAATAATTGTAACACCTAAATAAGGGATATGTTATGATTGCATATGGTTTGTCTCCTCTGAGGCTCATGTTGAAATTTGGTTGCCATTTTCCTGGTGTTGGGAGGTGAGGTCTTGAAAACATGAGCAGATTGTTGAGAAGGATTCATTTTTTTTTTCCACAGGAGTAGGTTCCTTTTCACAAGAAAAATTTGCCACCTTTCCTGTTTTGTCTTTCCTGTACGTGCTTGCTGGCCCTTTTGTCTTCTGCCTTGCTGAAACACCCTTGCCAGATATCCCTTCTAGGCCCCTGGGCTTCCCAGTCTCAAAGACCATAAGCCAAAACACACTTCAAGTTTTAGTAGATCTTCAGATGCAGCTGCCCACTGTTGGGCTTTCCAACCTACACAGTCAATTAAACTCTCCTCTTTAGAAATTACCTTGTCAATTATTCTGTTATAGAAACAGAAAATGGACTAAGACAAGGTAAATAAGACATCTTCCCTTTTAGATAAATAGTGATGGTTATCCCCAACTTTGAGCAAATCTGAAAAGGAAACAATAAATAAATTAATTAATTAAACAAATAGAGGCGTCAATACTAACAGTCTAAGATAATACCATCCTACTTTGACAGGCCTCCAAATTGTCTTTCAGTGTTATATTTTTACTACATTTTGATTATCTTGGGTTATTATGGCATACGATTAAACTATGTGTTCAGGTGACAAAACAATATTAGAAACCATGGGAATTATTATATACATTTAGCAATACAATACAGAAATTAAAAGAGTGAAGACGTGAGAGAGATTCTTAAAGTTTTATATGAACAAGAATAAATATAACTCATAAAATGATGCTTAATTTTATTGAACAGATGAGCCATTATAGGAATACAAATACAATTACTCATTTATTCTATTATATTTGGTGAAACATCAGTTTAATAATTCATTGGAAATTATATTGTTAGGTGGCTCAACATGGAGTACTTTTTCTGAAGCTCTCATTCTTTCTTTCCTTCCATCCTTACTTGCAAAGGGAATATTATGTAGAATTACTAACGTCTGGAATACACCTAAAATGTTCCAACACCAGGTTTGTTTAGTAATTTAAGGCTTATTTCTAATGGTCAACTAATGCTCTTTACTCATTCCCTCTTTTTGAATATAGATTCGTTAGACTATCAGGGTAAACATAAGCATAGTTAAGTCATCCAGCTACAGTTTTCCAAAATGTGAGCAATAATGAGTTGGAAAACCAAATTGAACCATAATTTTTAACATATTATAAATAATATTTCTAGAATGCATGACATTTAAACAGCCAGAGGAGAAATATCAATTTTTATGAATAAATTATCAAAGTAATATTTTGTCTTGAATAATGATATCAATAAAAATTCAAACATCTGATTCAGTTTTACAAACCATTTTATAAGTAAATTTCAATTATACAGTCCAAAGGAGGTAAGTGAACTTGAAATTAATGTAGTCTACTCAGTCATCTAAGGTATGAATCTTTTTTCTCTTATTCATACTAGATAACCATTCAGCCAGTGTGTATTGTTTTCAATAGAAAAACTAGCATAAAATCTTTAATACCATATATATGCCCGTTTAACACTGTTTAATGCTTTCACACTGTCTGAACAATATAACATAAAATATTTTAGATCAAACTACATAAAATTATATCTCTCATGCTTTAATCACTTCTTTCAAATTTCTCCCCTTCAAAACCAACATTGCCCTTTATTAACATTTTTTTTACCAACACAAATACTGTTCACTCACAAAAATGTAGCCTCAATCTGAATCCTAATTGTAAGAACTAGAAGCCATTTTTTTTCTTTTCCATATCTATGATTTTTTTCTATTTCCTCCAGAATCACTATGTAATACTGTGTCTTGTACGTAGTCATACACCACATTGCAATGTTTCAGTCAGTGATGGACCTCTAATGGACAGTGATCTCACAGCACTGCAATGGAACTAAACAATTCCTATTAGCTATGGATATAGTTGCCACAATAAACCATAGCAAAAGGCATTACTGTTACGTTTATGTGATGCTGGTGTAAACAAACTTACTGTGCAGCCAGTAAGAATATAAGAATATAGCACATGCAGTGGTAGATAATGATAAAAAAAAAACCATGTTACTCATTTATGTTTTGATAATATCATGTCTTTAATCACTGTTATAGAGTGTCCTCATTATCCTTGTATGTGTGTGTGTGTACACATTCTTTATTGTGAAACAGTATGTCATGTTATACCAGCAACAGCCTCTTATATCTCACATTTACTGAGTTTCTTGATTGCATCATTTTCTCTTTTATCTCTACAGTCTCATTTTGTTTTGTTCATGGCCTAGGATCAATAATATTTTATATATTTATATAATATATTGATTGATTATATATATTTATATAATTGATTATATATAGATCATATATATAGATCATATATATTTGATCGATCATATATTTATTATACATAATATATTATATATCATATATATTGTATATAATATCAGATATTATATATCATGATATTATATTATATATTATAAAATTGATTATATATTCATATAATATATTGATTTTATATATTTATATAATATATTGATTGATTTGTATAATAGTCATGGTCTATTCTATAAAACTGTTAATAAAGCAATTATCAGCAGATAGGGAATTGCTAGTTAATTCTCCCTGGGCTCCCTTCCTGCCTGGATCACTCCTCCCCTGCCCCATTGGCACACCTGTTTCCCACCTTTTGACCTTCCCACCTGCATCCGCCATCACATGCAAGATGAAGGGAAATAAATAAGATAAAGGATGGGAATGTAGAGGGACAAAGAAAACCTTAGATATAAAAGGAATGGGACTTCCTCATCCCCAGGATACCTCCTTTCTAGTCCCCTTCTTCCTCCAGGGAGAAGTTTGTTCTACTACCCTTTAAATAAAGCCTCTTTCTTTCTACTCTACACCTGCCTCCCCATGCTTTTCTGGTGTTATACTTCAGCACTGAGGAAGCAGGAGTTTTCAAGGTAATCAGTAGTATCAGTAGTAGACTATATATATATCATCTAGATTAATGTAAGGTAACCCTATATGATGTGTACACAAAAGCAAATAACCTAACAACATATTTTCCTGTCATTAAATAACACATGACTGTATATGTGTGTATATATATGAATAAATGTGTATATATGACTAAAGCTAATAACATGTATCTCATATATATCATTTCTTTATAAAATTACAAAGCTTTTAAAATTTTCTGTAGTGGTGAAAATGAAAAATTTTCTTTTAGTTGCTGTAACTCTTTCAGCAGTTCATTTTTGTTTACATTTAGTGGTATGAGTTGTACATTATATGAATTAATTTTATTATTTAAAAAGGAATTGAAATATTTAAAATTAAAATGTTTCTGATAGGTTTATATGCTATAATCTTTAGTTAATTTTTAAAAGCAACTTTATTGGGGTATAACTGATAAATAAAAATCTATGCATATTTTATCTAATGTAATTTTTAAATTTGGACATATACTCTGAAACTATCTCTGCCATCAAAGCAAGAGATCTTCACCTCTAGGAGTCTCCTTATGTATCTTGTTTGTTTGTATATGATTTTATATATTTTAAAGGACATTTAACTTGGAATCTAGCCTATTAATAACATTGGTTGGTTGGTTCTTTGACTTCTGGCCTGTGCCAGTATATGAATTAGTATTCAAACCATTGAGTTGAAGCATCAGGTGGGAAGAGTTAATCTGGGAAACTTTCATACTGTAGGACATCTTCATTGTATCAAACAACTGTGAGCCAAACACAGACGTCTTTAATGCCAAGCTAATTGCAACTTCCCTTAGACAGATCTCAATGCTGCCCACAGTCACACCAAGGCCTCTGATACAAATGGAAAGCATGATGGAGTCATGAACTTGAAGTAGGATGATACAGTATACTTAACTGAATAAAATTACAAATGCTACAAAAATATATATGCTCCTGTGAATACATTGTTAGATCCCTCTCGCTTATCTCCATTAGGGTCTTAGACAAAGTATGTATAATTGGATTTCCTAAGTTTAAAAATTATTCTGTGCTTGCTGATATTTTATCCTGTATGGTAAATCAGCTTCTGGATATTTTCCATCACCAATTTGACAGCAAAAACATCTTCTAGACCTTATTTATTTATTTACATGTAAGCCTCAACCTGCTTCTGTGTTTGTATATTCTAAGGATATGACCTAACCCACAGGGAAAAAAAAAAGATTTTTTGACATTTAGAGTTATTTTATAATAGTGTTTGCAGTGATCAAATTATAAATTTAATTTTTTTGTATTTGTTGACAATCTGTGCTTCAATGTAATCCAGGCCAACTTGTTTTCCTACTGCCTTGAATGGCAGTTCCCATAGTATACCATTACACTCTATTTTGTCATTCAAAAAGACAGTGTGCAAATATCTTAGAATCAGTAAGGACTTAGAGCCCTTATCAAACCCAGAATAGTAAAGTAAATTTCAGAAACTGACTGGGGAATTGTTCAAACTTGGAAGCAAAGGGATAAAAAAAAAAATGATATTTTTCATAGACATCTGAAATTGAATTTGGGTCATGGAAAAGATAAGCCTTAGAAGTATTTCTAGTGTCAGTTCTCATAACTACAGATATAGAATATGCTCAGTAAATATTTTGATTATTCGTCTAAAAATTCTACCATCATATAAGCAGAAACAATAAACATTTTGTCTTCTATCACAAGGCAAGGAAGACCTTTTTTTGCCCTTAAGTTGATTCTGGCTTTCTCTTCAGTGTTCCCAGGAGTGAGTCAGCATTAAAGCTGATTAAGCCAGTTGTTAAAATTAAACTGCACTTGTCAAAATAAATGAAGTAAGCACCAACAAAGGAATTGGAGAGGCTTTTTTTTTTTCTTTTACCCTAATAATGTGCTATATATTTTCTCCATATTATGAACAAAGAAGAAGTTCTTTCCATCAGCAAGGGCTATTTTTGATATAAGTTTTACCTTTGAATTTAACTAGGTATCTTAGAATAAACAAGAACATCTTCTTTTTTGGATATGGCATGACTTTCAATATTTCTGGATAAATGAAACGTTGTCCATTCCAAGATACGTGTATTGTAATCTCAAGGGGCACAGAACAGATTACTGCCACTAACAAACTATATGTACCTAGTCATTTAAAATGTCTAGAATCAAGCCAAGCATAGTGTTGCATGTCTGAGGCTACTGGGGAGGCTGAGGCAGAAGAATTTTAAGTTCAAGGCCAGTCTGGGAAACGTAGTGAGACCCTATCTCAAAATACGAAATAAAAAGGGATGTAGCTCAATGGTAGAGAATCCCTGGGTTTAATCCCAGGTACCAAAAAAAAAAAAATATACACACATGCATGCATACATAAAGTCAATTGGATTAATCATATAACCTGTAAGTAATAACAACTACATAGTACTTAAAAATAGTAAATCCACAAAAATGCCTTATATATGTATATATGTATGTGTGTGTGTGTGTACACGTATTTGATTTATTTACTTACTTACTTACTTACTTTTGCCTTGTCTATTTGTTGAAAAGGGATGCTTCCTTCACTGCTCCTGAGGACAATCTTGTCTGTCTTTACATCATATTTGGTGTTTGTTTTCCTTTTTATGTGACAGGGTAACATGCACAGTCTCTGGGCTTTGTGGAGTTTCTCCAATCCTTAGATTTATTAGAAAACTTCTTCAATATGAAAAGGTGCTGATGAATGCATTGTCAGTGTCTGAAAATATATTGGCTCACAGAATAATAAATATGACTCCACATCTATTGATTCTCAGAGGAAGAAGCATAATGGAAAAGCCAAGTGTTTTCTTCATTAAGAGTTCCTTAATTGTTCTTTTAAAGTGAATTTTGTTATTATTCCTTGAGAATATATATATTACCAGCTTTACAAAATTGGTAGGACAAATCACTCCCAATCAATGGGAAAGTTATTCTTTTCCAATTAGTAATGCAAATGTTTAAAGAATAAACTGAATCAAGACTTTCTTACTGAACAGTGTCCAAATCTATATTTTGTTACAAAATATATCTATCTTCTTCACAAATTATAAATGCCATAACTGTAAATAGCAATATTTTATCACCTGTAAACTACATTTTAATTTTTAAAATAATAAATACTGCTTAGAATTTCTTGTGCTGTTCCCTGTGCCTTTAAATTCTTCATATCATTTTGTTTTGTTCAAAACTCTATTTAAGAACACTTTTTAAGTGCGTAGTGAATAAGGCACTATCCTGGCCACTAGGGGATAAAATGATGAGTAAATGATAATATACAACAATAAACAACTTATAGGATTTATTTGTTAAATGGGATATTGATTATTTAAAGTCCCCAAAAAAGGAAACCACAGACTGACAGAGTTGAGTTTTTTCCTGAGAACTGGGAACTGGGACAGTTTGAATCAGGGCCTTGACTGAGAGTCCTTGCACACTACAACCTCAGATCATGTAAACCTGATGCACAGTAGGAATTTAAAAGCAAAATTATTCATTTTGGATTTGGAGCTTTATAGCAGAAATTTAATTTTGCTGTTATACAGGGAGTTTGGCTTAGAGTCGAAAACTGCCTGATTAAACTTGGATCATCAAAGTAGGGGGAGAAGCCCTGTGCATAGTGGGAGTTCAATGAATTTTTATTGAATTTTGGCTTTTACATTTGATAAAATCAGAAGCTTAGAGAAAGACGGATTTGTGCAAAAATTGTTCAACAAGATGTCAATAATCATCTTTCATGACCACACTCCATGTATCTCTCATTTTCCTAATCTTCTAACTCAACCTTTTTTTTTTCTTTTGACTCCTATTAATGTATGTTTAAGCCCCCACTCATTTTCACCTCTGCATGTTCCTAATTCTCAGCTCTCACCTGCCTTGTTCTCCCTCTTTATATGTTTTAGTGACCATTTCTGCAACTCCAGCTCATCCTGTTATACCTCACACTAGACCACAGGCACTCAAATGTCAACAGCTACTGCACAGCAGGAATAAACATTTAAAACTTATTAAATGTGTCTGTAAAAGACAGATCCTGAAACCTATAGTATTTTCTTGATAGTTTCAGGTAGTGGTCATCATATTTTGCCTTTTTTTTTAAGGTGTTTACATGTATTTTAAACATCTGCCTTGATTGTGATATGTTTTCAGAATGAGATTGTCTTTTTTTCCCCTATGATTTGCAGTATACAGCAGGGTAGCTCATGCACAGTAATTCCTCAACAAATATTTCTTGAATATTCCACTTTCTTGTTAAAGTTTTGATGTCTGTGCGTCTAAGAAGTTTCACTTGCAAGATCTACTTATGAACCATTAATCATTTGCTATTTTCTTATCTTGATAGATTGAGTCTTCCAAGTCTCTTAAGGGCTGGGGACTTTCTAGTTTTCTTTTCCAATAAAAATCATTGCTAAAATGCCTCCATGTATCATTATTCATGATCTCTATATCTATAACTTAGGTTATTCATAAGTCTCTACCAGTTGAAATTTATTTTTCAATAAAGTTTGATTGTGAACAATCACTATCTCCACATGGAGGAAAAACTTCTCAGTTAAATGATGGTTTTAAGTCTTATTTTTCCATTCCTATGAATAACTGAGAAGGAGGAAAAGAAATGAAATCACAGAGAAATTGAAACAAATGTAAGGGATAAAAAATAAAAACATTTGTTTCTATCCTAGTTCTATTTTCTTGTGATTTAGATAGCTACTTTATCAATTAAAGGTTTAAGTGAAATATCTGTAAAATACAGGGCTAGCCAAACAAAATTATTTCTATCTTCTCATAATGCTAAACCCTATATTTTAAGATAAAGTGTATATAAAAGATTTATCTAAAGCCTCAGATCTTTAAATTTCTGAATTCCTGAATGCATTATCTGAAACCACATGCCAAAGGAGATGACAAGAAACTTTTTCATTTTAACCTCTAAAATAACCAATGATCCAATTCAAAATCCAATACATCCATATAAGCATGGGAAGAATATTCACAATGCATTCATTAAACTGTAAAAAATGACATTAATAATAAACAGATTTTTCAGCATTTATTAAATAAGTATACTTTATGTCAAGACTTGAGTAATCTATGCCACAGTAGAACCACTCAAAAGTCACTAATCCTCTCCTCTGTTCAACCATGTATCCAGACCTGCCAAGCTCATGAGCAGACATAATCCTATCTAGTCAAACAAACTAACAACAACAACAAAAAAAAAGGAATGGGTCAGAAATCATTCTAATTTACCAAAACATTGCTCTCACAAGCCAAGTATCATTCATAAATTATTTTATTTTACTATTTTCTTTATTTGTTAACAAATTTAGTAGCAGCCTTCTTGTAAGTATAGAATCATTTCAATTATTTGTACTGAACTGAACTCATTCATTGAAATGTATTGGGCTTCTTTTTGACATCAGAGTCATGGTATAGCTCATTAGTTATCTAAATGAATTTGGTTGAAGTATCTAGAAATTTTAGGTACTAGTTATATCATCTGTTAGTAGAAGTGACATGATAAGACAATTCCCAGTGCCTCCTTCAGTTATTTCTATAATTTAGTTTTTGTTTCTCATTCATAATTTAGTACCAAGAGCCACTCAACAAAAGAAAAAGAAAGGCTAAAGGAAAAAAAAAATTCTAAGATATATTTTTGTTAAATTTGGGGGGAAAATAGAAGTTTTTTATTTATTTTTTTTCTTAGTTATTTTAGGAAACTTGATGTATTTGATTTAACAACACCACTTTTCAAAACAAAACAAAACATTTTTTCAGTCAACTGAATCCCCAATTAATTTTCACACTGTGTCATTTTTACATTCTATACCATTAAATTCCTATAAAGCTTTTCAGCCTTTGTAGGCATGCTGACACACTCTCTTAGAACCTAGATACTATACCATACCCTCCATTTATCATTCAGAAAAGGGCAATTGAGTTTAATGATTATGCAGTCCTGGATTGATTCATGGCAATGTTTTGTTGATCTCCTGTCCTAAAATGTCTACAGAAGAAAAAAAAATTTCTAGCAAAGAAATCAGATGACCTTTAAGAGTTTTTATTGCCCTTTCTTTTTATGCCTAGATGCCTAAAAATGGGAAACCCTGCCCTATTTTCACCAAGACATTAAAATTGTAGACAAAGTTGTTTTAGAATGTCAGGTGAGAGATTTGAGATTGAGCAAGCATTCTCAATGTCTTTCACATGTGCGCCTAGGAAACTTAAACTAAAAGCAAGGCCACCAAATAAGTCAAGTAAATTAAACCAAGTTTATAAAAGAAGAGTTAGGGTTTGAGCATTCCAAATTTGTATATAAACACATGTAAGAAAAAGAGGTCTGGGAGTGTGGCTCAGTGGTATAGCACTCGCCTACTGTGCAAGAAGCCAAAAAAAGAAAAGAAAAGAAAGAGAGAGAGAGAGAGAGAAAGAGAGAAAGAAATAGTTACAGAAGGAAAGAAGAAGGAGGAGGAGGAAGATATAAGAAGAAGAAGAAAAAGAAGAAAATGAGGAGGAGGGGGAGAGGCGGGGGAGGGGAGGGGGAGAAAGGGGAGGAGGAGGAAGAAGAAGACAAAGCAAAGCTAACTTCAAGTGAAATTATTGTTCTCAAGATAGTAAGATAGTATAAAGTATGGCACATCTTTAGCTTTAAATGAAAGGAACATCTGGGTATATACTTGGAAGGACCTGTGTCATCTGAGAAGTGTGTTTGGGAACACCGATTCTCTAACAACAGAGCATAGTATTACTCATATTGGCAGCCTGGGTACAGGATTGCCTCAGTGAATACTACAATTATATAGAAATATATTTAAAACTTTAATTTTAATACTTTGATAAAATGTCAAATTTGTAATTCAGTTTATTTTGTACTTTTTCTATTTGTTTTTCTATTATTAAATGGTCCATGCTCAGTCATATATAAGAAGTGTTTTTAAAATCAAATACACTTGAGGATATAATTATGATAAATATCCAGAACAGAAATCTTCCACAAAGAAAGAAAATTTTATCTATTTATCCAAATTTTAGAAATCAGAATCTATTGTCAGAAGGGGGTATAAGTAATAAAACATTTGATCTTTCTGATGGACAATATTATGAATTAACAGATATTAAAATCATCAGTAATGGTAAAGGTGTAGTTCAGAGAAAAAATTAAATATTTGTGGAACATATTTGTATTATATTATAGATTTATCCTTTGAAACACTCTTTTAATTATGATTTATTTCCATTCTTTTATAAAATCCCATAGTTTCTGGCACTTATATTTCTTTGATCCACACTACCACAAGGTTTAGTATTTCATGCTAGCTTTACTGTATCCTCAAAGGATCCTGATTTTCATTATTGCCTGTATAGAATCTAAAATGAGCCCCATCATATAGCAATTAATCAATGCATTTTTATTTAATTGAATTCATCACTTGGAAAAATATAAAGTTTTTATATTCTATTTCATATGTTCAAAACAGTAACTAAGTTGAGTTTGGTAATAAAAGCAAAAGGGCAAAATTCCAAAAATTTCTAACAGCTGATTCCTAATATTTTTTATAAATAATCACCAAACTATACATTCATATATTTAAAATGGAAATTATTATTATTCAATACCTTTGTTTTATTTACTTATTTTTATGAGGTGCTGAGGATCAAACCCAGAGCCTTGCACGTGCTAGGCAAGCATTCTACCACTGAGCCACAATCCCAGCCTCATACAATGGAAATTATTGGCATCCACTTCTCAACATTATTTTGCTACTAAATATAACTAATTTCTATCTCTCTGGAAATAGTAATTTAAATAAGTCAAAGTGCTTACTTTCTTATAGGACCACTCTGCGACTTAGAATAAAAATAATTAGTTAAAATTTAATCAAGAAATATAAATGTAAAATAATAGTATCTTCACATTCTTTGGCATTGTTTGAATAAGAGAATATTATAAAATTGTACTATATTCTTCAACATATTATTTGAATATCTGGAATATTAAGAGTTGCTTTCTTTTTGCTTACATCATATCTTGTATATGCCTGAACTATGGGAATTTTTACATTGCAGTCATCTACTTCTTAGACTTGAATTTTATTTTAATATTTATACTGAGACTTGAAATTTTCTTGCCTATGAAAAAAACAATATAAACAAAAGAATCCAAACAAAGACCTTCCAATATATAAGAAAAAAAGTAGACTTTTAAGCTTCCATACTAATTTTTATGAATTCCCCAAATACTTCATATAATGAGCTCTTTATTTCATTCTTATAGATACAAACACATTGAGTCTGCATGTCCTTAACTATGAACATCAACTTGAAAATAAGACTATATGTGTACCCAAATTTTAAGATTTAATAAGCATATTAGTCAGCTCTTTGTCACTGTGTACAAAACATCTGAGAAGAGCAACTAAGAGGAGAAAAATGTTTATTTGTGGGTTATGGCTTTAGAGGTTCAGTGCATGGTTGGCCAACTTTCTAACTCTGGGCACGAGGTAAGGAAGAACATAATGGAGAAAGGACATGGCAGAGACAACTGCTCAGTTCATGGCATGTGGAAAAAGGAAAGAGAGAGGAGCCAAGGACAAGATATAATCCCACAAAGATATCTTTTCAGTGACCTACTCTCTCCAGCCACACCCTGCTTGCCTATAGACAGCACCTAGTACAGTAGACCCTTTAAATTATTAATCCACCAAATAGATTAATCCAACGATGAAGTTGTAACTCTCATAGTCTAATCATTTCCTCTTTGTACAGTACTATGTTGTCTCACACATGGACTTTTGGGAAAACTCATATCCAAAAAGTAATAATAAGTCATTGGGTAAAATTATAAAACAGTTAAATTTTTCCAGAAATTATAATTAACTCTGACATTTTCCCATTGGACAGCAGTTTCCCTTAATTACAACTGAGTTCAACCATATAATTTCAGTGGTTTCTTGTTTTCATTTTTTTAGAGTAATCTCATTATAGATCTTAAAAACTCAATCCTACTTGTTTTCAAAACCCTTTCCGTGCTTTTTCTAAAGTCCTTCAAGTTGTCCTTAATTCGATACTAGACTTGGTATCCTAAGTATACTTATCTATTTCTCCAAATTCTTGGGCTATTTACTCCTAGACTAGATTTATTAAAAATTGAAGCGAAAAGCCTAATTAACTCATCCTGGTAGTGTATAGTCCCACTTGTGGTTGGTCATCATTTTTACCTATGATCATAGTCCTTGGGTTTAAACAGTTAACAGTTTCAGTGAGCCTCAGTGAATGAGGCTTGTGCTCCTGAAACTGATCTAGACATCTGTGATCGAATAGGGTGCTAAGTCATATATGTGACTAAAATTATCTATAAATTAATAATACTTTCTCTTATGCACAAACTTTTGGCCCCAAGAAATAATATTCCCAGGTAAACAAACAGACCCAGCTTCATAAACCCGAAATTTTCTACCTATTGGGAGTACTCCTGTGAAAAAATACGACTTGCCAAATCTATGCAAGTTGAAACTGGAAACCTGAGGCTTTATTTTCTGGAAGTTATCCACTATGATTATTTCCCCTTGATTCTCATTCTTCTCATTTTAATTTCATGTGTGAAAATCTCAGTTCTTACTCTGAAGAAATCTCCAAATTGTATAAGTCTATTTTAGTTTCTTGCAAATGGATAAGTCTTTGTGAACATAGAATATACCCAAAAGCCTCTTTCACTTTACCCTTTTGATAAATTGGATTGGGTACAATCTGTGTGGAAATATACTGATAGAAATTTTATATCATTTCTTTGTTGGAGTTTATTATACTTATACTTATTAATGGTATGATAATTAGTTACGGTATTAGAAAATTATTTTAGTACATATTTATTCATACAAAGCACAATAGAGGAAAAACCAAGATACCAACATTATTTTAATATCACATCGTGTTCTAACTCAAAAATAAAGACCTAAAATGTACCTTTAATTTACTGTTTTTATAAATTGAAACTCATCCATAATAAATGTAAGCATTATATTAGCATGATGATTTTTCTTTACATAAAGTAAAACTCACTTTTTTTTTCTTTCTATTTTTCTACTAGAGATTGAATCCTGGGGTGCTCTACCACTGAGGTATATCACCAGCCTTTTTTATTTTATGTCATTTTATTTTTTTAAATTTGGGGACAAGGTCCTGCTAAGTTGCCAAGGCTTGCTGTAAACTTGCAATCCTCCAGCCTCAACCTCTAGAGTCACTAGAATTATAAATTTTCTCATCATGCCTGTCATTGGCCTTCCATTCCATACAATTTTGTTTTGCATTTTTTGAAGTTTATTTTCATTCTAATTTGTTATATATGACAGCAGAATGCATTTCAATTCATATTACACAAATAGAGCACAATTTTTCATATCTCTGGTTGTATAAAAAGTATATTCACACCATTCGTGTCTTCGTACATGTACTTAGGGTAAGAATGTCCATGTCAGTCTACCATCTCTTCTACCCCCATACCCTTTCCTCATACCTTTGCTCTATCTAGAGTTAATCTAATCTTCCCATGCTCCCCCTTCCATTATGAATCAGCCTCCTTATATCAGAGAAAACATTCAGCATTTGGCATTTTGGGATTGGTTAACTTCACTTAGCATTATATTCTCCAACTCCATCCACTTACCTGCAACTGCCATTATTTTATACTCTTTTATTGCTGAGTAATATTATATTGTGTATATATATCACAGTTTCTTTACCCATTTATCTACTGAAGGGCATTTAGGTTGGTTCCACAGTATAGCAATTCTGGATTGAGCTGCTATAAACATTGATGTGGTTGTGTCCCTGTAGTATGGTGTTTTTAAGTACTTTGGGTATAGACCAAGGAGTGAGAAAGCTGGGTCAAATGGTGGTTTCATTTCCAGTTTTCCAAAGAATCTCCAAATGGCTTTCCATATTGGCTGCACCAATTTGCAATCTCACCAGTAATGTATCAGTGTGCTTTTTCCCCCCATATCCTCACCAACACTTATTAATTGTGATCCTAATAGCTATCTTTCTGACTGAAGTGAGATGAAATCTTTAAGTAGATTTGATTTGCATTTCTCTAATTGTTAGAGATGTTGAACATTTTTTCATATATATGTTGATTGATTGTATAACATCTTCTGAAAGGTGTATGTTCAGTTCCTTGGCCCATTTATTGATTGAGCTATTTGGGTTTTTTGTTTTGTTATGTTTTGTTTTGTTTGGTGTTTAGTTTTTTGAGTTCTTTATATACCCTAGGGATTAGTGCTCTATCTGATGTGCAAGTAGCAAAAATTTGCTCCCAAGATGTAGGCTCTCATTTCACTTCACAGATTCTTTCTTCTGCTGAGAAGAAACTTTTTAGTTTGAATCCATCCCATTTGTTGATTCTTGATTTTAATTATTGTGCCATAGGAGTCTTGTTAAGGAAGTTGGGGCCTAATCTGACATAATGGATATTTGGTCCTACTTTTTCTTCTAATAGGCACAATCTAGTTTAATTCCTAGGCCTTTGATTGACTTTGAGTTGAGTTTTCTGCATGGTGAGAGTTTGGGGTCTATATTTATTTTGTTGCTTATGGATTTCCAGTTTTCCCAACACCATTTGTTGAAGAGGCTGTTATTTATCCAATGCATACTTTTGGCAACTTTGTCTAATATAAGATAACTGTAATTATGTGAGATAGTCTTTGTTTTCTCTTGTTCTGTACCATTGGTCTACCAGTCTATTTTGGTGCCAATACCATGCTGCTTTTTAATATTGTTCTGTAGTATAGTTCCAGTTTTTAGAGGAACTGTTTTCAATTTTTCTCCATTTAGAATAATGTTGGCCTAGGGTTTAGCATAGATATCTTTTATAATGTTGAGATATGTTCCTGTTATTTCCAGTATTTTGAATATGTATGGGTGCTGTATTTTGTAAAATGCTTTTTCTGCATCAATTAAGATGATTATATCATTCAGTCTATTGATGTGATGAATGAAGCATATTGATTTCCATATGTTGAGCCAACTTTGAATCCTTGGGATGAACCCTACTTGATCATGTGCACTATCTTTTTGATATGTTTTTGTATTCAATTTGCCAGAATTTTATTGAGAATTTTTGCACCATTGTTCATTAGAGATATTTGTCTAAAGTTTTCTTTCTTTGATGTGTCTTTGCCTGGTTTTGGAATCAGGATGATATTGGCCTCATAGAATGACTTTGAAAGAGTTCTCACTTTTTCTATGTCACAGAATAATTTGTAGAGTATAGGTAATTGGATCTTTTTTATAGGTCTTCTAGAACTCAGCCATGTAAAAATCTGGTCCTGGGCTTTTCTTGGTTAGTAGGCTTCTGATGGTGTCTTCTATTTCCTTGCATGAAATTGATCTGTTTAAATTGTGTATATAATCCTGACTCAATTTGGGCAACTCATATCTTCTAGAAATTTGTCAATGCCTTTGATATTCTATATTTTATTAAAGTTTTCAAAATAATTTCTAATTATCTTCTGTATTTCTGTATTGTCTATTGTGATATTTTCTTTTTAACACGTGTTAGTGATTTACATTTTCTCTCTCCTTCTCTTTGTTAGCATGGCTAAGGGTTTGTTAATGTTATTCATTTTTTCAGAGAACCAACCTTTTGCTTTGTCAGCTTTTCCAATTGTTTATTTGCTTGATTGTTTGTTTCAATTTCACTGATTTCAGCTGTGATTTTAATTATTTTCTGTCTCCTATTGCTGTTGGCGATGATTTGTTTTTCTCTTTCTAGGGCTTTAAGATGTAGTGTTAGGTCATTTATTTGTTGACCTTTTCTTCTTTTAAGGAATGAACTCCATGCAACGTACTTTCTTCATTGTACTGCCTTCCTAATGTCTCAGAGATTTCAATATGTTGTATCAGTGTTCTCATATACTGGTAAACATTTTTTAATCTCTTCCTTGATGTCTTTTGCAACACATTGTCCATTCAGTAGCATATTATTTAGTTTCAAGGTTTTGGGCTAGATTTTATTTTTTATTTTATCATTGATTTATAGTTTTATTCCATTGCAATCTGATAGAATGCAGGGTAGTAACTCTACTTTTTTGTATTTGCCAAGACTTGCTTTGTGGCATAATATATGGTCTATTTTAAAGAAGGATCCATGTGCTGTGAGAAGAAAATATAGTCGCTTCCTGAAGGATGAAATATTCATTATATGTTAGTTAAGTCTAAGTTGTTGATTGTATTATTGAGTTCTATTGTTTCTTTTTTCAGCTTTTTTTTAATGATCTATCCTGTGGTGAAAGAAGTATGTTAAAGTCACCCAGAATTATTGTGTCTTGAACATGAGAAGAGTTTGTTTGATGAACAAAGATGCTCCATTTTGGGAGGCATATATATTTATATTGATCAAGTCTTCTTGGTGTATGGTTCCCTTGAACCATATGAAATGTCCTTCTTTGTCTCTTTTGATTAACTTTAGCTTAAAGTCTACTTTATTTGATATGAAGATGAAAACCTCTGGTTGCTTCTGCAGCCCATGTGAATGGTATGATTTTTCCCAATTTTTCACCTTCAGTCTGTTTATTCCTTTTTCTATGAGATGAGTGTCTTGGAGGCAGCATATGGTTTGCTCTTTTTTTAAAAAATCCAGTTAGCTAGCCTATGTCTTTTTTTTGATTGGTGAATTTAAGTCATTAATGTTCAGGGTTATTATTGAGACATGATTTTTTTCCAGACATTTTTATTTATTTTTGTTATTTAGGTTGACTTGGATTTTCCTTTGATAAGATTTTCCTTTAGTGTAATTCCTACTTTTGCTGATTTTCATTGTTGTTTTTCATTTCTTCTTCATAGGATTGTTTGACAAGTATGTTTTTTAATGCAGGTTTTCTAGCTGTAAATTCTTTTAACTTTTGTTTATCATGGAAGGTTTTTATTTCAACTAAAGCTTATTTTTTCTGGGTATAAAATTGTGGTTGGCATTCATTTTGTTTCAGACCTTGATATATGTTGTTCCAGGATCTTCTAAATTTCAGAGTCTGAGTTGAAAAATCTGCACATAACCTAGTTGTTTTCCCCCTACATTTAATCTGATTTCTTTCTCTCTTAGATTTTAATATTCTCTCCTTATTCTGTATATTAGGCATTTTAAGTATTATATTCTTTAGTGTGGATCTGTTGTGATTTTGTACAACTGGCATCCTGTAAGCCTCCTGAATTTGGTTTTCCAATTCATTCTTCATGTTTGGAAACTTTTCTGATAGTATTTCACTGAATAGATTATCCATTCCTTTGATTTGGAACCCTTTGCCCTCTTCTATCCCAATAATTCTTAAATTTGGTCTTTTTATGCCATCCCATATTTCTTGAATGTCTGCTCATGGTTTCTTACCATTTTCACTGTGTAGTCTACATTATTTTCAAGATTATATATTATGTTTTCATTGTCTGAGGTCCTGTCATCACGTGGTCTAATTTTTGGTGATGCTTTCAATTGAACTTTTAATTTGGTTTATTGTTTCTTTCATTTCAAAGATTTCTGTTTGGTTTTTCTTTAGAACAAATATCTCCCTATTGAAGTAATCTTTTGCTTCCTCTATTTGCTTATGTAGTCTTTATGGAAATGATCTTTTGCTGCCTGTATTTTCTGTCTTATATCATCCTTTAATTCACAGAACATTTTAATTATGTACATCCTAAATTCCTTCTGTGTCATATTTTATCTATTGTGCTGGCCATGGATGCTAATAATGTGGTATCTTGATTTGTTCGGGGCACTTTCTTCCCTTATCTTTTCATGTTGCTTGTGTGTCTTCCTTTCTAGCATTGTGGATCCAGTGTTTTTACCCTATAGGATTCTAGTACCCAGTTAGGGTTCCAATATCTCACCTGGCTGTCCAGTGTTCCAAACTGGTAGTTGCACCAAGTAAAGGTGGTAATGGAGGTGATGGAAAATCGTGGCTGCTGCTTACAGTGATGGGATGTTGGGTCAGGTTGGGGGAGCTAGGCAATGGAGTTGTGAGATATGTCCAGAGATGAGTTCTATGGCATGCGGTGTTGCAGCTGTTGGCTTTCTTCAGAGCCTGTGATGACTCCAGGTACAGGCAGGCTATGGCAGTAGCTGCTGTGTCCCAAGATGAAGGAGACCAAGGAAGCTCCAAATTAGTAGATGGGGGTCCACATGGGAGTGGCTGGAGTTTCTGTGCATGGGGAGCAGCTGAGTGCCCTTTGAGGGAGTGGTGTCTGGGAATTTTGTGCTGGTGCTGATGCTGGTGGTCCCTCTAAGACACCTGCCCGAGACCTGTGTGGGTGAGTAGTGGGGAGTTGGAGTCCTTTTCTAATGCTGAGGCCCAGGACTCTGTGTGACACAACAGCCATGGTTCCTGCACAGGGTCAGCTGTGTAGGGGTCCTTTATCACTCTCAGCAAAGTAGTATCCCACGAGTTGAGATCTGGGTCATGGAGTGACACAGAATGCTGCCTCCCTCTGGCCCACCATACTTCATTGCCCATTGTATATATTTTGACATAGAAAATTGTGTTATGGCTATCAAAATCATAATATAGAAAAGTTTTCTCCCTCCATGAAATATCATCAAAATGCTGCAAGTTCATGTCTTTTGCTGTGCCTACCCATTAACAACTACTAATTCATATTTTTTCTATTATATTGCCTTGTCCAGAATATCATAAAGAGAAATTATAATGTATGTAATTCTGCCTTTTGATTCTATTGTTTTTCTACTCATATAAGATATTTGAGATTCATCTATGTGGTTGTGTATATAACTAGCTCATTCTATTTCAGTGTTGAGTGACATTTTGTTGTGAGGACTGGAATTTGTTTCTCTATTGATCAATGAAAAACGTTTAAGTTATTTTCATTTGGAATAAATTATTAATAAAGGTCCTATAAATATTTGTGTTTTGAGTTTACATAAACATAAGTTTTGGTTTCTCTTGGACTGGGATTGCTGGTCATTTTATAGAAATCTGTTTAACTTTGCAGCAATTACCAAAATGTTCTTCAAAGTAACCTGAATGTATTTCATCCTCAGCAGCAATGAGAATTACAGTTGTTCTGTTCCTGAAAATAATTTGCTTTCATATATCCTCATTAATTTTCTCTACTTATATGTTATGTAGCAATGTTTCCTTATACTGTTTATTTGCAATTTTTCCAATACTGAATTACATTGATCATTTGCTTTACATGCTCATTTGGATCCTTAACTCTTCTTTGGTGAGATCTGTCTTCAAATAGTTTATGTTTTAAAAATCAGGTGATTTATCCCATTATTGAATTTTTAAAACAATTTATATTTTTATTATATACATTTTTTGTCAGTTATATTCTCAAATAGGAAATATTTTTTGCAGTCTGATATTTTTGCACTTTGTAATTCAATCTTTCAATTATTTATTTTCAGGGCAGAGGTTTTTAATTTTGGTAGTTAAATTTGTAATTTTTAAAAAATATCATGGTTTGATTGTTGATTTTTCTTGTATCTGTGCTTAAACTAACAAAGATTGTTATACTTACAAGTGAATGTTGTATGTAAATCTGAAAGAAAAATTATGAAAATAAATGTTGTAATAAGAAAAGGCAATTTAAAGGCAGTTCAAGTGAATAACCTTGAAAAAATTATTGAAAATAGTTTTCCAGTTAAAAAGAGTTGCCTTTAAGATGGTTGTGCTTTGTGAAATGTTCCCCAAGGTAAGCCATATGGCCTCCTCTCTTTCATTTGGAAATTGTCAAATTATATGAGAGAAAATTCACAGCATATTTGATTAAAGACACCTAGACAAATTTCAATATTCTTCAAAATCTCCATTTAGAATTAAAAAGATTTGTTTTAACTGTATCTTCTAATGAATTATTATTATATATAACCCCTTATTTTATCTATTAGCTAAAGAAGTAGGTGTTTTTTTTTTTGCACATGCCATTCTTCATTATAGGACATAATATATCATTAGGTGTGCAAAGGCATTCTATGAATAAATACATGGGATCCCAATAGTTTTACTATCAGCTATGGGATTTTTGAAAAAAAAAAAACTTCAATTTTGGAAAAGAAAAGAGCTGTAAATACGTGATGGGGGAAAAGATTTTCATTGGAGCAAGGTGATGAGAATAATAGAGGCAAAAATGAATGGGGTTTATAATAACATCTTACTAAATGTGAATAGAAAGTATAAAAGATCTCTTATAAATATGTTTTGGAACTGAATGTGAAGCACTATCAAGTAGTTAGATAAATATATCTCATAATTATGATTTTTAGTGAGTCCATATATCATAATTATATTGGGAAAACTTCATTATCAAAATCTTCTGAATTGTTAAAGGCAATTTTGAATCAAAAAGAAAGATTAAAGTATAACAATGTTTGATTATGGACTTCAAAAATTAAATACATCTAAGTGGGTAAAATATAGGTACTTAGATTAAATATTAAGATATCAAAGCAAAAATGTAGCATTTGTTTTTTATCACTATAATATATGTATAATCAGCAGAGATAACTAGTGAGTCAACTCAAAAATGTTCAATCTATACAATAAAAATAATTAGAATATACACTATATTTGAGTCATCTATGCTTAAAATATCAATTTTATTTATTTATTTTTTGTTTTTTGTCTAGCCCTACAGCTTTATCGATTCCTGGTGAGCCCTTTAAGTGCATATAAAAAGTGCATTTAAACTTTTCATTTTCTGATGGGCAATCTGTGTTCATCTTTAATGAGTAAATTAATTTAAGCCCCCTGAGTCTTAAAATTCTGATTAAGAATTACAGTGTGCTTAGTAGAATTCAAAGATACATTTCTTATGCTGAAAAACTAGTTGGTCAACAACTACTGTGTTCCTCGGGAGAATAATTCACTAGGAAGTTAAGTAGCAGTATTAGAAATCAGAAGCCTAGGGGGAAGAACAGCTAGAGGGAAAGTAAACTACACAAATTGCCCTCTGTTCGTATAGGATATAAGATAATATTTCTGTTACCATATGATGTTATATTTGAGATTTGCTATTCATGTATACAGAGAAAACAGATTTTTTAAACTGGAAATTGAACAAGGGGCCCCATACATTTTAGGCATGTGCTCTGCTACTGAGTTACATCTCCAGCCTAGAAATACTCTTGATTAAAGTCAATGAAAATGGTACAGAATAGAAGTCACAGAGACTAACCCACAAAATTAAAATTATCTTATATTAGACAAAGCTGTCAAAAACATGCACTGGAGAAAAGACAGCCTCTTCAACAAATGGTGCTGGAAAAACTGGAAATCCATATGCAACAAAATAAAATTAAATCCATATCTTTCACCATGCACAAAACTCAACTCAAAATGGATCAAGGACTTAGGAATAAAACCAGAGACCCTGCATCTAACAGAAGAAAAAATAGGCCCTAATCTCCATCATATGGGATCAGACCCCAACTTCCTTAATAAGACTCCTCTGGCACAAGAATCAATAAATGAGATGAATTCAAAGTAAAATGTTTCTTCTCAGCAAAAGAAACAATCTGTGAGGTGAATAGAGACCTATGGCTTGGGAGCAATCTTTACCCCTCACACATCAGATAGAGCACTAATCTCTAGGGTATATAAAGAACTCAAAAACTAAACACCAATAAAACAAATAAACCAATCAATAAAGGGGCCAAGAACCTTAACAGACATTTCTCAGAAGAGGATATACAATCAATCAACAAATATATGAAAGAATGTTCAACATCTCCAGCAATTAGAGAAATGCAAATCAAAAAAAATCTAAGATTTAATCTCATTCCAGTGAGAATGGCAGCTATTATGAAGACAAACAACCATAAATGTTGGCAAGGATGTGGGGGAAAAGGTACACTCATACACTGCTGGTGGGACTGCAAATTGGTGCAGCCAATATGAAAAGCAGTATGGAGATTTCATGGAAAATTGGGAATGAAAACAACATTTGACCCAGTTGTTCCTCTTCTCCGTCTATATCCAAAGGACTTAAAAAGAGCATACTACAGGGACACAGACAGCCATATCAGTGTTTATAGCAGCACAATTCACAATAGCTAAACTGTGGAACCAACTCAGAATTCCTTCAATAGATGAATGGATAAAAACTATGGCATATATACACAATGGAATATTACTCAGCAACAAAAGAGAACAAAATCATGGCATTTCAGGTAAATGGATGGAGTTAGAGAAGATAATGCTAAGTGAAGTTAGTCAATGCTAAAAAACCAAATGCTGAATGTTTTCTTTTATATAAGGAGGCTGATCCATAGTGGGATGGGGAGAGGGAGTATAGGAGGAACAGATGAACTCTAGATAGGGCAGATTGGTTGGAGAGGAAAGGAGGGGCCATGGGGTTATTAACAATGGTGGAATGTGATGATCATTATTATCCAAAGTACATATATGAAGACAGGAATTGGTGTGAATATACTTTGTATGCAACCAGAGATATGAAAAATTGCACTCTATATGTGTAATGTGAATTGTAATGCATTCTACTGTTATATATAAATAATAAAAACATAAAAAAGTAAAGTCAGTGAAAGACAAACTTGTGAATTATGCTTAATCCTAACTAGAAGACATCCCTGTTTCCAATAAAAGAATATCATTATGAAACAGTCATTGAAAGCCTCCTACTTATCAGGAATAAAACATTTTCTTATTGAATCAGCATTTTGAAAATAAAAAGTTTTAATTTTATTCTATTTTTCCCTAAATCATAGGTTGCATTTATTTTTGAATATTGAGTAGTTGGAGATTTCTCAAGAGACACAGCAAAGCTATTATTATTTTTTATTTTTTTAGAAATTCATTTCTGTCTTAAGCTCTCCCATATTGGCTATATTATATAAAGTGTCCCATATTATCTTAAAGATATTTGAAGAAAATGCCCCATTACGGAAAGGGCTCTCTAAAATTTGCATAAGAATAGACTAAATATTTCAAATATTTACAGCTATTTCCTTTGTAAAAATAGTAAACAAAAAAAGACTTCTATATGATTTATGTCTTTATCAAATTGCATTTGATATGAGTTAATAAAATGTAGCTTGAGTCAAACTGAAGAAACAACAGGTAACATTTTCAATTCTATCCTCTCTTTGTACCTCTATTGTAGAAATATACCACTTATTCACCCAGCCACAGACTCTGGAAGGTAAAGGAGAGAATGCTGAAGAGTAGTAAGGCTAAGTAAGTAACAGTAGAAATCAAGTATTTTTCTCTGACCTTTCCTATTTAAATTTGGAGATTTTCTAATTATTCCCTTTCCTCACTCTGCCCACTGCCTGTTTATGACAATGTCAGAAACCGCAAGTCACCAGCTGGTGCCCACTGAAGTTATCATTCTTGATGTGCCTACTGCTGTCTTTGTCAACAATTTTGGACAGTGTCAAAGGAGTTAATAGCTATTTTTTTTATGATGGTGCTAAAGTTGCACACATTAACATTTTCTGCTGCCCAAGTTGTCAGAAATTCTGACATCATTTTGCTCTGTGAAAATTGTGTAAAATATGTTTCTAGGATGTAAATACAGCATATTTTCATTTTTCGTAGGTTTATCCACTAGATTCCAAGTTAAGACTTCAGGAAATTGAAATAGAACAATCTGGTAGGCACTGAGATGCATCAGGATGCCAAGCTCAGGCACTGTTTTTAACAACACTTGCGCACATGAAGTCTTATGTGAGTTGATGTAACTCCCCAAAGGCCCTTTAGTCCCTTATGTAAAAATAATGAGGCTGAAAGTAGAGTAGGAAGGTATGCCTCTAATTTCCATATGTGCCTAGACATTCCTGAACCCTGGAAAAAATGTAAATTAGAGTCAATCTGAGATCCTGTTACAAGGAGAGTTTCTTTCATTTTATAAGATCATTGACCTGATAACAAATATTTAATAAAGTTAAAGAATAGAAATATAATTCCCATAAATATAATTTGTGGACTAAAATTCTTTTTGAAAGAGTTATCTAACAGATATAAGATAGTATTGAAGCCAGAATTAGACAGGCATTCAGTATAGATAGGTAAATTGAATCAGGTTGGATCAAGGAGGCCAATTTTGAGTGAGTCCGGCAAGTTGGAGACTGTCCCTGAGGGATTGAAATGTTAATTCAGAGATGTTCTTCCACCCTTATCAAGAACATGCCCCTGCTTCAACCTGTTGCTAAGGTTACCTGTCCCAGGAATTGCTCCCCCCGCCATGCACTCAGGGAGCCATAAAGTTATTAATTAATGTGTCCTGGGCTGCACCATCCTCCTCCTACAGCCCACATGTTTCCCATCTTGAAAGATAAGGGGAGGAGAGCAAGAGAACAAAAGAAGCCTAAGACATATAAAAAGGAAAGAACACCTTGCTTCTAGGGATAACAGTATACCAGCTAGGGCCCCCTTCTCCCTCTCTGGAGAAGTCTATGTTACCCCTTTTTAAATAAACTCTGCTTTTTATGCTTGCCTTGGTGAGCTTCTCTAATGTTCAGACTTCAATATTTGAGGGAACAGAACTCTCATTACCGGTAATTGACGGTATCAGTATTATGACTATAGGGAAAATTGAAATTGTATATTCTAATTGTCACATGTACACTATTCTTGGCTTTTCAGACCATGGGGACTTAATTCTCCAGTACTCAGATGGAACTCAAACTTTTTATTATGGTTTGAGTTAAAGTGGAAATTTTAAGACTTAAGCCAATATCTTACCCCCATAAGTGTGTGATAGAAAAGTGTGGTGATAGAAAAAAACACATTATTTTTGTAAAATACTGAAGAATAAAATACTGTTAGATAAAAATATTAATTCTTTTTTGATATATAAGAAATATCTAAACATGACATAAAACCTCCTCAATAATAAAGTTATGTTTTCTGAAATTCATTGAACTGCTATATAATTAAATAAGCCTGGAGGTTCTGCGTGCATTGGTACAAAGGAAAATGAAGACCATTTTCATTCTCTGATTTTTCAAGGGAAGTCACTAGAGAAAAGCATATAAAATAAACCTCAGACTTCCTATGGATTTTAATGATTTTGGAGGCAAATATCTGGGAAACACAAAATTATATGATGGGAAGATGCTGGCTGGTTAAGTGTTTCAGGAATGATTTTCAAAAGGTTATAGCAATATGAACACACTTAAAATTTAGATGTGTTTTAAGAAACGTGTAACAATTAAAATACATTTCCTCAGAATTGTTATCACTAAGTGCTTGACATTGTATAATTTCATTTGCAATGACCTCAAATTATTAGCTACAAAATATGCACATCAAGCAAATGTTGCCTTAAAAATGATAAAAGAAAAATATTTCATATTCTATTATAAAAGCTGCTCTTGAGTTCAAAATTTGCTACTACAGTACATGTGTAATGAATTCATTTGAGACAATTCCACTTCAGAATTAGAGGAGAGTGTCATCTTTCTTCAAAGGAAAGAAACACAAATTACAAATAAAAAATCGCTGATTATTTAAAAATTTGTTTAAGCCAGGCATGGTGGTATACAACTGTAATCCCAGCAACTTTGGAGGCCTAGACAGAAGGATAGCAAGTTCCAGTCCAGCCTCAGCAATTTAATGAGATATTGTCTAAAATTAAAAAAAATAAAAAAGGACTGAGACTATAGCTCAATGGTAAAGTATCCCTGGGTTCAATTCCCTCAAAAAATAAAGTTTGTTTAAAATTTTGCAAATAAAGTGCAAAGATACTTAAACCCCCAAATTATACTTTCTACCATATTTTCCTTTATAAGATTGCAAGAAATATTTGTTAGGGTTATGGTTTGATCTTTGATCGTTTGAAATTTGTCATATATTTGAACAACTACTAAGATTATACCTCAAGGCTTGGCTACTCCTCCCAGATTTTGGAGCCAATCTCTGAGCTGTTAAAGAGCTTATGTCAAATTGTAAAACAATGAAGTCACTTGGTTCACTGCCTATTTACCAGACCATTCTGTTATTTTGTTTAGCAAGACATTCTCGATGAAGGAAGCAGTGCATTGATTGACACAGAGTTCACCTTCTTATCTCTTCCTAAGTTCTGCACTTGGAGTAGAACTGTATTGTTCCGTTCACTTTTTTCCCCACTCCACTTACTTCAGTAGTGGAACTTCCCTTTGACAACTTGCAAGAAAGCTTAACTTCTACATAGACTTCATTTCTTATTCTTTCTAGTAGATTTCTCCTTTTCAATGTGCTTTGATATATGGTCTATAGAGTAAAGTTTAGAATTCAAAAGCACCATTTCTACTTAGGGGCTCATAGCTTCTTTTCATGTGGTATGATAATGAGACTTTGATTTTATTCAGTATGCTGTTCGCACTAGCTTAGCCACTACATTTCTCATAATTTATTTTTGAAATCTACTATTGATATAAAGAAGTACTGCTGTAGCACCCAAAATGATCTTGAAAGCTTAAAATAATCTGTCTGCAGTTAAATAAAAATAAGAACATATGAGATAAATGAGTCTTCAATACAGTTTTATGTGTATCAAAGGATAAGGCCATCTCTTGGATGAGGATTCTGCCAAAGCCAAATACATTAAGGAAAACTTGGTTTGTAGTGTTTGTGAATTTTTATGTTTATTCATTCTTGTCTTAGGTGTGAAAATAACAAATGTGAGCAAACTTGGTCAGTACAATTTCTATAGACAATGTGCCTAAGGGATTTTTAAAAATAATAACAAAAGTTGAAGCACTAGATGATATGAACAGTTATTTCTCTTTCTTTATGAACATGTATAGGAGCTAGGAATACAGCTAGGTCAGTGGTAGAGTCCTGTGTTCAATTCCCAACACCACACACAGAAAAAAAGTATGTAAATATATAAATGCATTGTATATGCATAATAAAATGCATTTGTACATACATTCAAGTTTGATTTTTTTGATAAGAAGAAGCAGTAGATAACTTTGAATTATGTTCCTATATCTAAGATTCACATTTTTTCCACACAAATTTCAAAATTAGTCAAATAGCTGATTCAGGCTTCTTTATTTTTATATAAGAATGTATTGGTGTTGTTTTCCTTTTACATGTTAATAGGATATAGGATAATAAACCATTTCTCTGTGTGATTCTTATATTTAATTCTGCAAACTCTTATCAAACAGAATAAATCCCAGGGTAATAAAGTTTGACCATAGTGTCACTATATTGTGTACACACACACACACACACACACACACACACACACACACCTACCAGTAATTACTTCCTATTGTTTCCTCTAAATGGAAGCTGCTGATCCAGTAAAATTTTGTATTGTTTAAATGACTGTATTCATATTTACCCATACATATGTACTTATCAGACAACAGTGGGCCAAATTATTTAATATAGCTTTTAAGGAAATGAAGACAAAGAATTCCATGATGACAATAAACCTTTTAATTTTAGTTAATTTTATGACATATCTGGTTGTAGCATTTGTATCTGCAATAAAACATATGTTAACTCCCTAATAAAACCTGAGCGATGCTGAATCTGTCACCTCTTTCTTCACTGGGAAGTAGTGTACAAGTTATTACCTCGAGAACAGTTGTTCCCAGCTCCTGTGCAGATCCATATCATTCTCAAATTTGCATTCTGATAGAGAAGCAACAAATGTTACTTAAATCCCATGAAGTGTGTTAATTATACTAAGCTCCGTGAAATTATGGGTGAGAGCGCCAAAAGGATTTCTGCAGCTGTATCCTGGGTCTCTTGAGCATATCTTGTCAGATTAATGTCTTTGTCACTTATATGATAACCTTAAAATTGCTTTTTTCCCCTAAGTGGTATTCCCTAAACTACAGCGATATGGAAAATCTCACACAAACTAAATAGCAGATCCACTTCGGTGTTATTTATATAAATAATGGTGAGATCTTTAGAGAAACAAGTTGAGATTTAATTTCAAAACTGACTTGAATAAGTCTTTTTTATCAGTTGTACTTAATTATATATATTTCTTCTAATTTTTGTTGTATAGAATCTAAAGAATAGAACATGGAATAGGAAATAATATTAAATCCTTTCCCTATAAAGACTCCCTTATACATATGTGTCTCTTGGATATGTGTGGAAGAATTGAGTATGGTTTCATTTATGCAGAGCACAAAAATGAGGAAGTATTTGCTGATAATTTTTTCTAGATTATTATGTAACTCAAAAAAAGGACAAGTATCTGTGAATGGGTAAGGAGCATTTAATATAATTCTTTTCCCTCTAATTTCAGGAATAAAAGGGAAATAGGTACGAAAAAGTATGTATTATATGTATTAAAGTAGAATTTTTAACATATATTAATTTCTATATATTTTTTAATAGTCTTAGCCCTTGTATGGTCTCAGTTCCTGGAATTAGCTTGCTTGAGTTTGAAACCCTGCTCAGTCATTTGCTGGCTGTGAGAACTTGGACAAATTAATTAACTTTCCTAATGTCTCAGTCATGTTGATTATAATTGAGCTAATAATAATAGTTACTTCATATGGTTGCTGAGAGACTTGGAAACACTAATATATGTCATGTGTTTAGGCCAGGACTTGTACATAGCAACCACTATTGAAATGTTATCCATCATTATTAACGAGAATACTGAAGCAACAGCTCTGTGCAGAAGTTACAGAAATGTTCGTACATACAAGGCATATAGTTAAATGTCTAAAAGACTGTCAGGGAGGAACATCAATAGAAAATTTTTTACAGTGGAAAGGATTCATATTCAAAAGATTGAATTTCAGCTCCCCAGTAGGGGCCATTCTCCACCCTCACCAGCAACTCTTACAAAGTCACCCTGTAACTGGAAAAACCTCAATGCACTGGAAATCTATATCACATGTCAGACCCATCGAAGAGACAAATCTAATCTTTTTGGCCGAAAAATAGCTTGCAGCAGTCTGCTATACTTGGTTTACTAATATTTGGAGGAATGGTTTGGTTTGGCAATCAATGTCCTCGAGCCACCCAAGACCTTGACATTATCGTTTTTCTTTGAAGCCATAGAGAGGATTACTGCAGAAGCAGATAACCTGTAATTCTATATAACAATTTGCTGTTTTACTAGTTACTGTGTTTATAGTGTTAAAGCACATCAACTATGCTTTCTAAGGATCTTGCTAAAATTTTAATTGTTTTGAGTCATTTTTTTAAAATCTCATTTTTTTTTTGCTAAACAGGATCTTATTTACAACAAAATATGCATGTTAAAATAAGAATCTGTTAAAAAGGCACTGCTTAATACTTTGTTATTTAACAAGTGTTTTCACATACATCATTTCACTTGTTTTAAAGGTAAGCCTGGAAGCTATCAGGAATAGTGATTTTCACTCTGTTTAATGCATGTGGAAGGAGATCTCATTATTTTACAAGGTACCCTCACTTGTTTAAGTTCGAAAAGTCAGTATGTGGGAGAGAAATGTCTTAAACCCCAACCACCTGCGACCAAATCGAGTGTTAATTCTATGAAATGTTTAAGAGAGAGCACTTAAAGATGAACTGGAGCTCATATTTTCTGGCTGACACTTTTCAACTCTTCATCCTTTTTTATATGCAAATGGTAAAGTTACTTTAGTTTTGGAAAGGGATCCATTTAATATTAATAATTTTAAACTTATTAGTTTTAGCAGATTTGAACACTGATAACTACAATAATGTTTTAGAGGAAAAATGGATTAAAATAAAGTAGTAATTGAATAGTAACAATTTCTCAAGTACATTCTATTTTCCCTAGAGAATATATTTGAGTAAAAAAATAGATATGTTTCATTTTTTAATCACAATAATTCAGTTCAAATGATATTATGTCAAATTATGGGCATATTTTTTGATTCTATAATTTAAGAAATTGAAAAATTCACAAGAAGCAGAAACATTTATAATGGTTGAAAGGTGTATGATAAAAGTAAATATTTAATGCTAAATATCTTGTTGTCTTTTTAATAAAAATATAAGATTTAGAACATAGATGGGAAATAAAATACTGCTTACAACTAACCAGAATATTCCAAAATATCTAAACTAAGAAGGTATGATTTCAAGGAGGAATGCATGTAACTTTTTTTTTTCCCATAGGAAAGGATAAAGTACACATGCCTCATTTTCTAATTACTCTCTTCCTTGAGTTCATGTAAATGAAATATTCTTGGGTGAGATTCTAAGTGCAAATTTATTGATAAGAAATTTGTGATTTACCATAGTGTTTAAGCCCACAATTAACTCATTCATTTAACCATAATTTCTTTAGTATCTCTTATATGGAGCTGTTCTGCTAAACTTCAAGAACAAAAGATGAACATAAAACAGAACAAATGAAGGCATAGAACATGAGTATACCAGACTAGACAGCCTCACAAACAGAGGAAGCACATAAAATAGTGCATATGTAAGGCACAGAGGTAACAGCATATTTGGAAGGACAAAGAACAAAGGTATTTGAAATAGAGGAGCTCAAGGAAGGTTCCTCACAATGGTATGGTTAAGTAAACCTGAAAGCTTGAATGAGAAGTATGGAAGTCAAAGATGAAGCAATGTAAAGAGGCAAAATCATTGCAAAGAGGTCAGTTAAATATCACCCTCGTGCTTTTGGTAAAGAATTAAGAATAATTTTTTCTGATAGGAGAATGAGATAAAGGCAGGTAATGACAATACAGAAGAAGGGAGGTATATCAGGAAGTGTTCTTTTCTGCAAAATATATATGGAGAAAAGAAAAATTAATTTTAATAAAGATCAAAGAATATAATTTTGGTTTTAAGTAGACAAGATGAATATAACAAGATGAATATGACCAGAATTAAACTGGAGGAAGATGAGAATGCAAGATAGACCACCGAGGTAGTCCCTTTACAGTTCATGGGATAAAATGATTCAAGAAATAATCATAATTAAAATCATTGATAAATAGTTAAATATGAGAGGAGAAATATAAGGATGATCCATAAATTTTAGGCTTATTGTCTATAGAGAGTAAAGATGGTGTCATCAAAGTTTCCTTTAGAAAATCTACAAAATGGTCTTTGTTTAGGCTATAATACAATGAGCACTTGTTGAGTATTTTTGAAATGGACGTGAATGATTCCAGAAAGCACCTCTATCTGTGAATCTAAAGTTTGTGAGATACAGTAAGTGAGGATTTAGGGACAATGCATGGTGGGCATCTTTTGCAGGTATTTCGTAAGTACAGTCCTAGGAGGTCCTGAATCAGAATCACCTATGGTGCTTGTTAAAAATGCAGCATTGAACCTCTCACCCAGAGATTTTTGAGTCAAGAAGTCTGGAAAGATCTTAGTAGTTTGAAATGACAGTTATTAAACTGTCCCAAGAAGATAGGATACCATAGATTGAGCTTAAAAATTAGAATATCATTGGTATTATATATATATATATATATATATATATATATATATATATATAGACAATATATAGAATAAATGAGGCATGTTATGAAATTTTTATAGGCCTTTTGCAAGAGTGGAGAGTGACAATTTCATTAGCTTCTGCATTTAAAGATTAAACTTGCTCTGGGACAACAAAGCATATTGTTTACTAATAAAGTGGTTTAAATTTACCCGTTTTGGGCTACTGTAATATTTTTATGTACCAATATGAAATTCCATTTCAAAGTATGAGATCCTTAGAATGCTTTTAAAAATAATCAAATAGATACTGGGAGAATTATGTCTTTGAATATTCTTATGGTCAAGTCACCTGAAAATTTTTTGAAACCAGAGTAAATTATAAAAATTTCAATCTACCTAGGTTGAGGTACAAATGGATTTGGTTCATTTCAGAAGATAATGAGGTGAATGGAATTTCATTTTAAATATCTATGAGAAAGTCTTACGGGAATGAGGAAGGAATAAACACTTCAATAATAAATAGTATTAATTCAATATTGTTGCAATATTATTATCATTGAAATATTTATTGCATGGCATTTAGGTAAGTTTGATAAGTATCTTACAATGATATGACAGTGCTGTGTGATTTTTAAAAGTTCACATATTGTTTATAACTTTTAGACCATCACCTTTGAGGTAATAAAATTATTTTATTGAAAAACCCAGTACACTCTTTCCCCTCATTCTGGCATTGACATATTTATGACCTAGCAAGACACTCATAACTGGTTTACCAATTTTTGAAGTATATCATTATTTCTTCTTCTAGTATGCACATATGTATAACTGTCTTTATCTCCCTTGGACTTGCTGCAGAGGAGGGCTTTGTGTTACAGTCCCACACATTACCTGTGTCATGTTATCATACCTATACTATTCTTCCTCCCAGATGAAAGATGAAACTAATACCCAGATTTCTGGTTCTGTGCAGTTGCCAACTATGAAGATATTGTAGATTTTTCATATGTTGAATTCATGTCCTCTGAGCTTTGCTAGAAGTTACAGTTCTTTGTCTTCAACTGGCCATCCTGCTACAAACGACATTGCTTTACTATCTGAGAGATGAGCACATGAGTGCTTTTGTGAAATGTGTTTGGAATTCTGGCTTGATTACTGCGAAAAAAACTCCAGTGTTTTTTCAGTTGGTTAATACATAAATCCTCACTGACTTTTTCCTCCCTTCTCACATAAGTTGAGGTCAAGAAACTCTCAACAGGCAATGATACTTTGCTGTTACTTAATTGCTCACCCTTGTACTAAGCAACTTTCCAAAGTAGATAATTACCATAAAGCAAAATCAAATGCAAAAGCAGGCACAATAAAACTGAGAAAGAATAAAATGATATTTTCCTCTCATTTTTTCTCCCCTCACAGTTCCTCACATTACTTCAAATACACGCTCATCATTATATGTGTGATTCTCTTTCCTTGGTCCATTATATGAAGGAAGAATGAGGCAAATGACTGATGAATGAAATATTAATTATGTGAAATAATATAGGAAAATGCTTTGTAAATTACAAAATTTTAGAATAATGTGGATTAGTGCTATTATTAATTGTGACTAAAAACAGAACTCATCCAATTTGGAAATGTTTATATCTCTTTACCATGAAATCATAAATTTCCTCAGTATGACCACTCAGCAAACATAAGTAACTCTAGAATATCAAGAGAGCATAGCCAGGGAAAATCAATACTTTCAGTTTGGTTTTAGCAGTCTTGCTCTTTCCAGCAGAACATCCTACTTATCAAGCTGAATGTCTGGGGGCAGGGATGGGGTTATGTCAGCTTTTAAGGATAAAAAGTTCTCTGAGAGAAATAAATGACATCTTCCCCATATGACAAAGTAAAATGGCATTTAAGAAAGAGAAAAAAAGTCCACTTTGAACAAAGAACTTTCTGCTGGGCGTGGTGGCCCATGCCTGTTATCTTAGCTCTTGAGGAGATTAAGGCTGAACAATTTTATTCTTTCATTTTATTCTATCTCAGTTTTATTGTGCCTGCTTTTGCATTTGATTTTTCTTTATGGTAATTATCTACTTTGGAAAGTTGCTTAGTACAAGGATGAGCAACTAAGTGTGAGCCTCATCCAAAAAAAAAAAAAAAAACAGAAAAAAAGGAGAAAGAAAAAAAAAAGATTTGAGAAATGTGACTATTATGAATGATTCTGGAATTTTTTTATTATTTTAATTACTTCTTAGTTAAGGAAGAGCTATTCCCAATGTGTGAAGTCTTCCTGTGCTGGTCAACTCTGAAGTAGCAAGGATGCTACAGCTGTAATTACACAATGCTATAACTAGTGCTATAGTATATTTAATTTTTGCTGATTGTAGCAGACAATGACTACAATAATGATGACTTTATTCTCATAAGTGACTTATCATTAGATCAGGTATAATCAATGATGACAAAAAAAGTGATAAAAATCTGTGAATGGAAATATATATAATGGGCATATCTTCAAGTCTCATAAGAAAGATAAAATTATCAATACAGCATAAAATAATTTTCCAGAAACATTAATTGAACTAATGAAACGATAGTCGATTGAGAGTGATGTGTTCACCTATCATGGGAACTCCCTTACCCTAACATTTCTCAAAGTCTCTTAAGACACTCAAACACGAGTTTTCTGTGAAAACTTTACTGGATGAGGACTCCAAGTTTAAGTGGAAATCTAATATCCTTGAAGAAATTAAGGTTTTTCTCCCAAAATATAGATATTATTGAACTGACATTTAAAATATTCTTTGCAGATTATACTGAAAATGCTTTCACAGAAGTATGTTTCTTTCTTTTACAAATTAATTTTATTGATATAGTGAACATATAATACATCTGTTTTCATAATAAATGTCAGAATTTCTAGGCACACATAATCATCTCTAATAATTAAATACCAAAATATAGCATTGTATCTTTAGGAATAAGTATTTTCCAATTAATCAGATTCTAGATGGGAAAAAAGTATGGTTTTATCTTTCTTGCTTTGCTCATAGATGCTTTCAACTCTATTTTTGCATCTAGACACATTAATTATTCAAAGGAAAAAAAATAATTCCTTTGAAAGAATTATTTGATAAATAGATTTGTTTATTTACATACAATTCAGATAGAACACTGGCAGTGTGATCAACTTAAAGAAAGCTGATAATCTCTTAAATATTTCATTGTAAGATATATTCACCATTCCTTGAACTTTCCATAACCAATTCCATCTAAGCAAGCATCACTAATGGAGAAATATTTTGTAAAAATTTGATGCCACTCTTCTTTTTTCTTTTCTTGCCTGTGATATATTGAATAATTTAGAAAGAAAAAACAATACCTAAATTTTTAGTATGTCATCCACAAGTCAGTTTTTTAAGATAACTTTTAAATAGAGGAAGGTTAATCATTTTGAATTTTTGATGAACACATATATTTTAACTTTATGGTTTCTGCTTAAAACTTAAAAAGAATGCAATGATCTTTTGGAATAAAATCTACAAGATAAATGTTCAATTGTTAGGTAGAATGTGAACTATTGTTTAAGTTAAATTGGTCAATTTTCATCTTTTTGGTACAGGAGGAATTTTTTGATGTATCTGTTCTGCATGACTCAAATTAGGCAATATTTTTTTAATCCCAATTCTTTCATGAAGACTAATGAACTTCTCTCTATCCTGATCAATTTGACAACTTACTCTTATCCCAGCTGATACTATATTTCTCAGTAGCCTTGCTGACTGAGAGGATTTAATATCCCTTATTTGACATTTAGAATGAAACTAAAGACAAATTATATTGGAGCTAGATTGATTAACAAGGTCTCCATCTTGGGTGACTTGTGAAGTAGTGTGAAATAAAACACAGGAAAAAAAAATGAACTTCAGATTGCTGGTAATTTCTTTTAAAATGGTGCCCTTTTTATTGTTCCTATTTTTAACAATTTAATACAATGTTTTCTTTCTTTTCCAGTTACAGTAAAGCAATACACAATATAATGTGCTTGCTATTTAGTTGACAATCAACAAAGATCATCCAAGCAATATTTATTAGAATTCACCTTTTCCCTATGCTATTGAGAAATTTTGATCTCCACTACAGTATGGGATGTGATTTGCAAAAGATAATGATTTGTTTTAGAATCACTGTTAAATCTGCTCTTTTCTGTAAGCTAAGGTCACATAGCACTCTTAGTCATAATTGACAACTACATCTTAGTTTGAACTCCAATTTATACCGTTTTTCAATTTATACAGGTTTTCCTTTATACATTTTTTTCTCATATTAGGCAAATAGAATGTTCTTGCAAGTTTAAATCAGTCAAAGGGCAGATAAATGTTGTGTTGTTCTAGCTTCCTCTAAACAGCTTGGCTAACAGCTCTGCCTCAGCAATAAGAACTGTGATTCCCCTTGGGCAAGAATTTCACCATATTTCACTGAAGAAAGAATGGTATGTTCAACATTCCATATTGTCAGCAAAAGGTATTTGATATGTATACTATTAATTAGTATCAGATGTTTCCCCTAGAACTGTCCCTGAAAAATAATTTCAGAAGTCCTGCTAAGGAGACTGGTGTTTATATTACAAAAGGGCATACAAATTTGCTTATGCCAATTTGCCTCTCAAGACAACTAAATGACTACTAGTGCTCCATTTGTAGGTGTTTTCTGGCTCCTATGATTTAGTTTGCTGCTTTCCTGACTTTAGGGTTCTGTGTACAACACCTCTTCACAAACTTTGATATACATAACCCCTAAACTGTTTCATTTTTTATACTCCCCATTTCACTTCAGCTACTTGTAAGAGACCCAGATTTCCACTCCGATATATTTCTAATAAATGACTTAGCAGTTTATCTTGCTTAAGGAAAGAAGATACATTCCTCATTCCTTGACTGTAATTCCAATTTCTTGTTTGAATGCCTTCCACTCATTAGACCCATGCAAATCATCTGCTGAAACTTGATAGTGAAGGAAATCTCCTGTGTGGCGTGACTCAAGAGACCTTTCATGAGGGAAACATAATGTCTTAAAAGGAGAAAAACAAAGATTGATGGTTACAGAAAACTATAAACTCAGCTTCTGAATCCAGAAACTGATGTCTAATGATGAATCTGGTCTTAGTTGAGTCACATCCTTATATAACTGCTAAAAAAAATATATTATCCAATAATACTTGCTAAAGCCCAGTAAAGAAGACTTTATTCAGGGCCATTGTAGTAGATACAGAAGCCTCTGCAATAGACTCAACCCTGAATACAGCATGAGCATGCAGGAATTTATAGCCAAGGAACAATATGAGAGTCTGTGAAAAAAAAAGTTATTAAGAAGAAACATCAAAGGTAAGATGTGCTTCTGATTAAAATGAACTTTGACTCTGTCAAAGACAGAGCAGTGTAATTAGGCATCCCCTGGGGGATGTTAGAAGATGAACAACCCGACAAGGTACTGAAAATGATCATATATTGAAGATGATTATAAATAGAACATGTGGGTTTCCTACAAAACCAATTTAGCAGGATTCTTTTACAAAAACTGGATTTATAAGGAAGTGTTGTGATAGGCCTAGGAGAATGTTCAGAATCTTGACTCAAGTTTGTCTAAGCAATAAATCTTTGTCAATATGCACTCTTGCCTTTGCATTTTTTCTTTCATTTATTTTCTATTTGTCCTGAAGAATCTCTTGACAAATAATAAAAACAATATATTAATATGAAATATGATTTGGTCTCTTCCCTTTTAATTTATCATGAAATGGTAATTACTATAAAGAGCAGGAATGGGAGATACTTAATACTGATATAACACGTACTGAATTATTTTTTAATATAATAAAAATTGATATATAAAATATAAACATGCATATTTATCTCATGTTTCTCTAGACCAAACACAATAAGAGGTAAAGGTTAGGCTTTAATAAAAGTGTTTTCTTCTCGAATTTGCTCCTAAACTTTTTCTTCAGTGACTCCACATCAATTTATTCTTTCATGGAATACTTAGGAATGCTTTAAACAAAATCTACTTGTCTGACTTACTGAAAAGTCAATACTATTATCTTCTCTTATTTTCAGTTTTAGTGCTTTTTCTATCCATTATCAGTGAAGGCTTTTGTGAAAACACTTATTTGAACTCTACCAAGCCATTCTTTAATCCAGTCTACTAATACTTGATTAATGCCATTTACAGCAATTATACTTAAATATTTAAAATCTTTTTTTTTCTGTCTCCCCCTATTAACATTTTTTTGTTAGTCAGGTTGCCATGGCTGTGACAAACTTCCTGAGAAAAACAACTTAAAATGTTGCAACTTACACAGTAAAAGATCACAAAGAGAGGTTGACAGAGGTATTTTTAAGCAAAGCTGATACCAGGTGGAACGCTATCCTATGATGGAAGAATAGTGACCCAGAACTAGCTCATGTACATTTAGGATCTCATTTTCCAAGAAGTTCAACCATGGAAGCTCTGCAAATTGCTCAAGTTCTGTGATATCTCAAGAGGCTTGTTTGCACACTTAAAGGTTTCAAAGTTGGGAATATTTGGCAGCTGTCCTGCAGTACTCAGAAAACCCATTGTACTAGAACATCTGATAACTGTTGGCATCAGAACCAAGCATCAAGGTTGTTTACACATCCTTGCATCTGGTAAGGAATGTTCCCAGGCGTGGCTTTGCGGACACCTCAGGATCAACCAATGGCCATGGATCATGTGCTCTCCACATTAAAGGAGGAAAATTTTATCTTGGCTCTTAGTTTCAGAAGTTTCTTCCTGTGGCCAGCTGATTTCATGGCTTTTAAGTCGAAGCAAAAATATCATGATGAAAGTGTGTGGTGGCAGAAATTTGCTTACCTTGTGGTGGCCAGGAAGCAAAGAAAAAGCAAGAGAAGGTGCCAGGGAAATGATTTACCCTTCAAAAGCATGCTTGCAGTGATCTACTTCCTCCAAATATGCTCCACTTCTAAAGTTTGCATCCCTGCTGATAGCATCACCAGCTAAGAACCATGCCTTTGACACGTGAGACATTGGGGTTATTTAAGATCCAAACCATAATGCATAAAAACTTCACATGAGTGAGAAATGTGTGTAGTCTACCAGGTCCTTCTTGCTCTTATAAAACAAGTGATAGGCACTCAATAAATACTTACTTTATGACTTATATCAATGAACAGATTAATGCAAATAATTTATTATTTCATTTAAGTTTTATCTCTGTATCACTGATGTTAGCATATTAATTCATCGCAAATTCTACAAAGACTTATTTTAGTACCTACTATATGCCTTGCAGTATTATAGGCATTACAATTATGACAAGCTTGTACATTATAAGCCCTGAATAAATATTTACTAAAAATATTCAGCATAATTACATTAACAACGGAATTAACATTCTAGGAAAAAAAAATGGCACTGAATAATTGTTGAACCCAAGGGTTCAGTATCCCTCATTTATTTTTGTTACCCTCATTTCTTAATAATTTTACCTGAAAAAATTAATCATGACATATGAAAAGTGATAATTTGCAAAATAAATAATGTATTAAGTGTATAAAATAAATCTTTAAAAAGTCCATATACTTTGTTTTCAAAATCAAAATTAAATTTTTATTGCTTGTATTCTTTATATTAATTCCCAATGTCAAATTACCATGTGAATATAAAATAATATATGAGGTATAATTTCCTTGTAATATGACTTATGTTTTAAATACTACTAATAAATAATAAGTTCATCTTCCAATTTGTCTAATTTAAAATAAAGAATATATTAGACAATAGGAAAAATATGCTTTAATATGAATTATGCATTTAAAGTTAAATAGAAAATAAGTGCAATTATATGGAAACATTAAGCCAAACATTTATTTTCCATCAGTTCTCTGTTTTAAAAGACAGCAATAAGCTGCATTTCACATCTTTATGTCGTTACTGCAAATAAAATATATGAGATAATATGTTAAATATAGATAATTGTCTTAATGTAATAACTCATTAAATTATAAAAAATGATTCAACACTGTTTAAAAGACTAGTCCTTTTAAAAATTCTCTGATGGGTACAGCCTTTAGAAGATACAACAACTGATTTGGAGTTTTTGTTATAGTAATATAAGTTAATAATTTACAGGATCTTAAACTACTAGAGAATTCTAAAGTATCTTATACTATAGGCAAAAACAGTGGTTGTAGCACATATAACGTGGTTATATGTTGGTATTCTTTGGGTAGGCTTCATGATCAATTAAATTGTCATTAAAATTTAGATTGTCAATTATATGGAGAATTAAATAGAAAAAACAAGAAACATAATTGAGGGAAAACTAATTTGTCCTGTTGAAATGTGTGTTATTAAAAAAAATAGAGAAATCAGAAAAAGAAAATCTCTCAAAGAAAGATTCTAGATAACACAACTTTAAAATATATTTATAATGACAACTTTAAAATATATTTATAAGTGATAAAGTGGTTAATACAACACTATGAAATCTATTGTTGTCATATTTCAATAAAAAATCCTTCCTCTATGGGACAAATTAAATATCCTAAAGTGAAGGTAGGTAGCATGAAAAGAATCTGAGAGAATCTCAAAAGAAGAATTAGTCATATTTAGTAAAGTATTTGATGAAGATTTTATTATAGAGGAGCGTTTGGAATCATTTACGGGAGAAATCTGGAAGACTGTGGAGGAGTGGGCTAGAGAAATCTTATAACCAAAGTAAAAAGAGCTTAATGGGCAATTCTGCTGGAAGCTCAAATGAATGCTCATAGAAATGTACATGGTAAAATCCATGATGATGAAGTTTCAGATGGAAATGAGGATTCTATCAGAAATTAAAGGAAAGCCCACTCTTGTTGCACCATAGCAAAATTAGGATACATTTTGTCTATGAACTGGGATTTTTTAAGAGATTAAACTTGAAGAGGGATGAACTAGTTTGGTGAAGGAAATTTCAAGGCAGCAAAGCATTCTGACTGACATGGGAATTACTGGCTGTCTTTAGTCAAATTTACAATGAGAAGAAAGAGCAAAAAGGGGTAGAGTGGAGAGATTTGAAAACTTTGCATGCACATAATGGTGTGGCTAAGGAAGATGTAGTTGCTTAAAAGATTAACACTGATTAAAAAAAGAAAGAAAGAAAGAAATGTTCAGTGCTTTGAATTAGGGGAATATGAAAGGTGCCTCTAGGGCATCTTAGAAATCCACAAACTTCAGTTCCTATCACCAGCTAAGAAGTGTAGAAATGCAAATTTGTTTCAAAGATTTTCTGGGACAAGATTTTTTCAAGAATGAAAGAATGAGCCTGTAAGTCTAGGCCTCTGGGATTAATTTACCTCTGTTCACCCAGAAAAGCTGTCAGGGGCTACAGCCATGGTTCAAGTGGGCCTAGGTGCAGCTTATGCTGGTGAGAGACCTGGGAGTCATCCACGTGCTGCTAATTTTGCAGGCATGCAGAATAAAAGAGTTATGGGATCATCACAGCTTCACATGAGATTTCAAAGGGCAATGTAGCAGACCAGGAAATGTGCTAAGGGATGGAATTCCCTGCAGAGAAGCTTCAGTGCCAGTGCTGAAATATGCAATGGAGCTGTTGCAATAAAGTTGCAGTGGAGACCCCAGGAAGGTGAAAGTATCAGCAGCATGCAATTCCTATTGAGGAAGACTGAAAGGCAGCATGCAATACCAGCCTGAGAGAGTAGCCTCAAGAGCTGCAAACAGTAAAGCTATTCAAGCAGGACTGGCCAAGCCTTTGGGGACCCACGTCATATTACAATGTTCTCTGAAAGCCAGAAATGGAAATTTAAGAGTTAATGATTTTCCTAATGGGTTTCAGTCTTGCTTTGGACCAATCACTTCTTTCTTTTTGCCTGTTTCTGTCTTATAAAATAAGAGTGGTTACCCTGTGCCTGTCCCATCATTGTGTCTTGAAACTACATAATTTAAAAAGGTATGTAACAGTTTTTACATTTGAATATGCCTTGAGTCTCAGATGTGACTTTGAACTTGAACTTTTTAGAAATGTTTTGAACTCTTAACACTTTACATTACAAGATGAACTTTTGAGGACAAGGGGCATAATACTATGGTTTGAATAAGTGTCCTCCCAATGGTGCATGTGTAAAGGATTAGCCCCCAGAGCAGCAATATTGTAAGGTGTTGCAGACTTTTAAGTGGTGGAACCTTATGGAATTTCCTTAGATCGTAGCGTTCTCTCAAAAGAGAATTTGTGACCCCAGATTCTCAGTTTCATTCTTCTTCCTGATTTGTGATGTAAGCCATTTGCTCAGCTTGTGATCCCTGACATTTACATCTGATGTGCTCACCAGAGACTCAAAGAAATGGACCACCAAATGTTAAGATGGAAGTTCCAGAACCATATGCCAAATACATATTTCCTCTCTATTGAAAAAAACCCATCAGTTTTATTGAAAAAAAAAAACCTAAAGATTTACCTTATGCTTAAATATATTTAAAAATGATGAGAAAAAAAGTTAATAATTACAAAATAATATTTTTTGAAAAGATGAAAATGAGGAAAGAATAGAGGAAGAGAATGGGAGATGCATCTTCAAAATTTGAGATATTGATGGAGGATATACTGAATTGAACATATTTATATACCTTGATTTCAAGAGACTTATAGTTAAAAATGAGTTGTGGAATAGGGAGAATTATTCAAATGTCTATTTACCACTGAGCCAAAGAAGAATTTGCAATCTGCAATAACACTGTTGGTTACAGAAGATCCATGCCAATTCACTGCTTCTCATTTAATTGGACAAAGCAATTAGAGAAACATGACCCTCCCTTATGTGCAAAAATAGAACCAAACTGAAACTTGGTAAGCTATAGTAATGATGGGGATGTCAATCGATAATAAATAAGTAAGCAAATGAATGAATTAATAAACTATAACTGGAAGGACACAATTAGGAAAGCATTTTATAAAGTATGAACTCTCTACTACTACTCTGAAAGTTTTCATGTAAAGTCATAAGCAACAAATTTAGCTATCTACTGGGTCTTTTTTGTTCATACCCCTCTTGAATTCTAAGAATTCAGTACTATGTTTTTATTTTTCTTAAAAGCTTCTCTTATTTTTTTCTCCAAAAAAATTAATAAATTCTTCTGAATTTCAAATTACTACTTTTCTCTTTTTTAGACCATTCAGTAGAAAATGCTCTTTGACCCACAAACATCTTCTCCCCAAGCCCTTCTACTGCACTTTGGCTCCACTTCCAACTGCCATAATAGGACTTTCTCTAGTGTCTCAAATCCATTCTGTCACCTGCATGAATGCCAGAAGCGGAAGGGAATTAACATCCCCAGGAAGAAGTCTTCTATAAATACACTAGCTATGTGATCTATAAATACCCCAACTTCCTTTTCTCCCAATTCAAATAACACTAGTACGCATTTTTTACACTTGAAAAACACTAAAATTTCTCTGCAAGATCAAACATCAGTTTTCTACTAGATGTAGACACTTATTTGATATCTTTCTTATTGCATAACAAGTAGTTTATTGATGAACTCGTTTCCCTGCTTCACTTTCTCCTCTCCTCCCAGTATTTCCCCAAGTCTTCTTCTAAAGAAACTACTTGAATTTAAATCTTTTCTCAGCATCTATTTCTGAAGCAATACAAATTAGGGTAAAAGATTTCAAGTCATTTTTTTTTCACACAACTATTTTTCCTTCACTCCCAAACTCTGTACACACTACCATTATCCATGAAGTTAGCAAGGTGGAAACCCAGATTCATCAAGTATTTCCCCCTTTCTCACTCTCTTCCATATGAGTCTCTGAAATCATGCAGATTCTTGATGACTTATGCCTCATTGGTCAGGTCAAAATCAATTCTCATTCAGATTGCTAAAACAATCTTTACCAGTCTGGGCTCCTTCATTTTTTTTTCACAAAGCAATTTAAATCAACACATTTAAACTATCAGTATTAAATGCATCACCAAAATATCACTGGTTTACCATTGCTTTTAGGAATTTTAAATTCTTAAATGTCTTTCAACTACTTTCTGATCCTACTTCCCATTTATCACTCCAATCTCAATTCCCATTTATTCTTTGGAGAGTATTTTTCAATGCTAGCAAATGAACAGAAGCAAAATAAGCCTATAAATGGGAATTAGAGTTGGTGGAGGAGGGGGTATGTATAAGTGTAAAATACAATGATAGTTGATCAATAAGGGATTTTCTTTTATTGAAAAGAAAACAACAGTTCTTTTTTTTTTAAAGATAGAGTGAGAGAGGAGAGAGAGAGAGAGAGAGAGAGAGAGAGAGAGAGAATTTTTCAATATTTATTTTTTTTATTTTTTTAGTTTTCAGCGGACACAACATCTTTGTTTGTATGTGGTGCTGAGGATCGAACCCAGGCCGCACGCATGCCAGGCAAGCCTGCTACCGCTTGAGCCACATCCCCAGCCCCAAAACAAGAAATCTTTAAAGACAGGATTATTAAATGTGTGCTTTTAAATGTGGTTATGTATATAAAGATTACTCCTTGTAATGTAAAATTATTTATTACAGAAATTACCTAAAGAATAATCTTCAGTTTATGCTGATTGCAAAGCATAAACAGGAAAACATGGCTAGTGAAAATGGAAGTGGGTATAAATTGGTTTGCTCCTTCAATAAGAGAAACACAGATGATAGTACTATTCTTAGAATACAAACTAAATTCCCCAAATTACCATACAGAGATTCTTATATTTTATAATAGTGAAATAAATATTGTACTATATCTTTTGTGCATTATGTGAATATTAATATCCATAGTGTCAATAACTAAATCAACTTTTTAAGTTACAAATTAACACATCCTTACATGATTTTGTATTTCTCTTGTGTCTAGGAACGAGTTGAAAACTAGTTTGGTTCCATAGGAAAATTAGAAAAGTAAATCCAGTTTCTGTTTCTTGGTATTACATAGATTAAATATTATATATATATGTATATACATATATATATATATACACACACATACGTGTGTGCATAGCTATATATGTATATCTATGTATATAGATATATATGTGTATATCTATACACATACATACATATGTACACACACATATGTATACACCAACTTTCATCTGGAGGGAGTGTCATATACATTTACCTTAATGATACAGCTATTTTACACTGTAAACATAATATGGACTAAAATATTCTAACTTACAAACTAATACGTTTAAAAAATAAAATATTTATATTAAATTTGGTCAAATGAACATCATCATATAATGTTGAGATGGGATTCTAACATTCTAACCCAGAAAAATCACTACCATTATTAAATATGGTAAGTCTTGAATGGATTTGCTGCTTTCAATCCCACACTAGACAATTTATTCTACATATGTTTGTACTCTTTCTTGTCTTCCATTTTTGCTTATTATTTTTTCTCCTGTGGATCGAATTCTTTGTTTTTGCCATAAGATTATTGATCTAAATCTAACAACTAAAAGTCATTTCATACTCAAAAACCTTGGGAAAATATTATATAAGAGAACTATAAGGGAAACTGAGTAATGCTTTGTTTTTCTCTCATCTTCATTATTGTATGAAAAAATAAACATCTGCTTTAAAAGCAAGGAAATAAAATATACAGTATAACTTATTCCACAAATATATGTAGATAGTGTTATAAAATCATACACATAGATGCTGCTCTTGACATAGGGAGGAGATGTCATATCCACAGCCCTTTGGTGCTAGGGTAGTGAGGAGATGGTGGGAAATCCAAAGAAAGTGCCCAGACACCCCATGAGATTTATTGGTGAAAGTTTTTGAGAGTCCAATAAGTGCACAAAAGGGCATGGAAAAAAATAATATGGCATTTTTACAAAAATGTAAATATTAGTATTGCAGATTTATAACTAAGAAGTTCAATTTATGGCTTTTATGACTGTATTTAGAAATAAACAAAAATTATGATAGTTAAAATTAAATTATTGTAGGCATAAATGATACATTGCAAGTTGTTGTATCTTTCATTCTTTTTATGCTTAACTCTTTATTATTCCTCAAGAACTATTGTTTATTTCGTAATCTGAACAGGACAGTCCACACTGTGTTCAATTATCTAACACATGATACTGCCCTTTTCCTTGATGTGAATGAGATAAATAACATTTTGTAACTCACACATCTGTGGATGATGGTCCCCAAAGATGATCAATGGTAGAAGTGAAGAAATGTTACATTTGACTCTAGCAAGAATGTGAAGTAAAGAGCTCTGTCTGATCAATACAGAGCCTATTAATTTTGATACAAGCTTGATGATTGCTGTTCCCTCCCTAGAGTTAAATTACTTTAAAACAGCACAAAAACTACTCAGAAAGCTTAGTCAGAAACCACAAAAAAAATGTTCTTTTTCTAACAGTCCAGTTATCACTGAGTTGCACACAATGAAAAGGCGAGAATTTAGTTCTACAGTGTATATTTCCTGCCATAGAACTCCCCAAATGCGCTCCATAATAGAAGCTAATATCAATCTGAGTAATTCCGAAGCTATGCAGTGAGTGCTCTGTAAGAGTTTGCCTTGGGACATTACAGCCCATTTTGTTGATAGGTAGAATGTTGGCTAGGACCCCAAGGACATTCTTTATCACTTCTGGAAATATGCTTGATATTGTTTTTCCATTTCAACTGGAAAAATCATAAGCTCAGTTTTTCAAATGACTAATATGTATTAAGGGCCAAACAGTGGGCACAGAGGACATACAAACATGATTTAAAAGTGGATCTTGTACTCCAACTGCTCACGAAGTAGTCATTTTAACCACCATAAGCATATGATTATAATCAACTTTGAAACTTGGAGACATTCACAGCCCGATCAGAGGATATCTACACATGGATTGAAGTTTGAAGATGTATCAAATTCAAATCAGATGTACCTCTCAGATTTATGAAATTTAAAAAAATAGTCCAACAAAACAAAAATAACTTTTTAGGTACATACATCATAGCATGTCTGAGAAAACTATCATTGATGCATTGTGGTTATATTTTAGGATGTGAAGATATATAGAAGATAATAACTCAGACTGTGTTGTGGAGATTTTTTTTGAATTAAGAAAAATGGAAATACATGAAGCTGGAAAAAATGATGATTCTATTTGGTGTTTTGCAATGAAAATTCTGGCAGTGATACTGTAGATGGATTAAAAAACTAATGAGATCACAAAGATCAGTAAGACAGTGAGGTTGAGATTATTAAGAAAAAAAAAGGGATCGATGAAAGGGTTAAGAGATGGTCAGAGTGAAAGGATTCTTCAAGAATATTTTAGACTTACAACATATTTAACAGTAAGTTTTACAACTTTAGCACTGATGTATTTTTAAGAGTTTTTTTTTTTCTTAAGGTAATGAATAGCTGATTATACAATTAAAGTACAACTAGGAAGATTCTTGGTAAAAGAAACTGATACGATGGCCCATTTTTAACTTGATATTATCTGCAGAGCATTCATGAGACAATATGCTGGAATAGGAGAAATACAGATTCCACAGATCAAGCTTTAGGTGTTATAAGTACAAATAGTATTGAGTGGCATAGGCGATGATGAAAGGCCCCTCAATGAGGAAAGTGAGGACATGAAATGACCAAGAACAGAACTACAGGGAATAGGAAACGTTCAGTATTTATCCAAAGGCAAAAAGGTTCTATATACATATATGTGTAAGTTACACAGTATATGTTAGGAAAAGAGAGATGGAGGGGCGGTGGGGGAGAGAGAGAGAGAGAGAGAGAGAGAGAGAGAGAGAGAGAGAGAGAGAGAGAGAGAGAGAGAGAGAGAGAGACTTAATTAGTGTTATGAGAATGAAGATAATCGGGAGGCAGAGTAATAGACAGCAAGAGAAAAATTCTCTAAAAATGTGCTTACTCATTTCTCTGTGCCCTTAGCCCACTTGTGAGAATACATATTTATCAAGATACCAGTCAAATATCCAAACTCACACTCTAGTTATGTCTCCTTCAAAATTTTATCCTCTAAAATGATATATTTGAAGAAAATGTGTTATATCCGGCAGCAGTTATGCAACATGGCAACTTAGAATACTTTCAGGTTTGCAAAATGAATCCTACGTGTAACTTCAACTTTTAAAGGATAATTTGTGAGAGGCTACACAAGTTAGACAATGACTACATTTATTTCATTTGAGTGACCCGGCATAGCACAAAGAAATAGCAGGTTCTTCCAAATGTTCCCCACTCTGACTTAACTCCCTCTACTGTCACCTGCTCTGTCATGTGGCAATTGCCCAGTAATTATGTAGGAAAAGTATCAGACATTACAATGCATGCTGCTGGTTACTTCTAAGATTTACATAAAATGTGTTATAAAAGTAAATATTTGTATATATGTATGTCCTATTTAAAAAATAATAAAATTTAAAGTAATTCAAACCAAGTTATCATGACTTGTTTATCCCAATGTGGAAAGCAGAATGTAGAATATAGAAAGCAGAATGTAGAATATAGAAATATTCTATAGGCCCTCCCACAAAAAGCAGTGTAGTTTTTATATCAAAAACATATTTATCTCCGAGAGAATGTTGCCTTTATTTTATTATTCAGTTTTATTTACTTATAGTTTATTTTCCTAAAACATACATTGACTTAATTTGAACAGATGGATTAATGTTTTAGATAAGACATTAAGCCACAAGCTATTTTAAATTTAGGCTCTTTTAGAGCTATTTACCATATCCCACCATGGATCCATACACATAATTGCCTATTCAAATCAGTGACGCATTCTGAAAAAAAAATATACATATGGCAAGATGAAGAAGTTACAAACATTGATATGGTCTTCACAAACTAAAATCTCTCCCATTATGTTTAACTTCTGTACTTAAGAGAATTATGTAGCTTTTAATAATACTAAAAAAAAAATGTTGCCTGGCTGAGGCTGTCCCACAACTATTTAATATATCTTTAGCTACTTTTTTACCTTTCTCAAGTGGAAAAATAATAGTAAAATATGCATTAGTAGCTATCTTTTTCACTGTCATTTATTCTTTAAATTGATTTTCGGGAAGGAATTCAGAGTTTAGAAATTATTCCAAAAAAAAAGGTCTTGCATAACATACTTTAAAAGAGTAGAGAATTTCAAATGAGTACAACAAAATATTACAAAACTATGAATGAAAACAAGTTATAAACAGTTACTAAATATTAAAGATATTCTCTCTAATGAGCCCAATCATTAGTTTTTTCAGATGCTATAAAATTGTAGAGATACTTATAAGAGTTAGTGAGTAAAAATTATAAAAACAGTTTTGAGATTTAAGTGAAAATAATCTGCCTCTACCATAATTTCAAGACTTGCATAATTTTTAAAGTTATCGTTTTTTCTCCTCCCTAATCCCTGTCCTTCAATAATATTAAAACCTTATTTGTCTATATCTTTATTTATGAAATTATGACTGAAACAACTGTCAAACAAAAATACAACCTATCAATAATTCATTTCTCTGTATATATATATATATATATATATATATCAATATACATATATATGTAGAATATATTATGTTAAGAATTGGAGATAGGGCACTGAATAAAACATTCAAGATATCTTTTCAAGACATTTTAATGAGAATTCGTAGCACTTAATTGTTTTAAAAAATTCTCATATGTGGTTAATATATATGGAATACTAAATGGTTTGTTAAACAGTGCATTAAAAATTTATATTGTAATCCAGATATGATTTTATGTGACCTTTCCTTGTTGCTAAAGGGGAATATTAATGCTTACCCCCATGGTTAAATTTTTTAGTGAATTAATGTGATCAAATAATAATATTTACAGAATATCATTTATACTACTCCAAAAAACCAGAGATACTGTATTTTGCCCAATAATCTTTCATCAATATTATTTCTATCAATCAGATTTCTTAGAGAATAGATGTTTAAATTTTGCAAATTGTGGTTTCACTGGCGTTCTCAGTGGTATTTTATATGGTGGTTTGAGGATAGATTCTTATACTTAAAACAACAACAAAAAAGTTTAAAAAAATAGGCAGTTATAAAAAAAATTGAGATTCTAATTTGGATGTTCAATTTGTTAAACAGCCCTGAGAAATTCATCAGAATAGGAGAAAGCAAAACCAAAATTTTCTTTAGGAAGCAATTTTCTACTACAATACATGAATATGTTTCCCATGGTGTCTGTAAAATTTTATATCAAAAATCAAAATGACTTAAGCCCAGTTAATTTTCTAAGGAATTGTCTACAGAACTTGTAGAGAAATCCTATAATGTTCCCTTTGTGCCCTAATTACATGCAAAATAGTTTCTTTCTGAAGCCAGTGAGATGAACTAATGGAAAAACATACTCGTAGATGACTACATTGATTTATTAAACATATGTAGTTATTTGAACTAAAGAAATATGACTTGCAGACTGAATTCCAAATATAATTTGATTTTAGTTTTGCAAATTAATCTTTCTGACAATAATTGTTTCTAGTATTAATTGTCAACTGAGATGAACAGTGTTTCTTGAATTGAAGAATGATCTTCACAGTATAACTTTGGAAACCTTCTGAAATGTCCAATATAAATATATAATAAACATACATGTTTATTGGTATATTGGTGTAGTAGAATAATGCATATTTATTAAAACAACATCATTGAATTATTTTTCTCAGAAAATTTTTTATTATACATTGTAAATTGACAGTGCTGATTGTATGAATTTGATTATTTATATACTCCATTAGCTTAAAAGTTACATTAGAAAAGCAAAACACTTATTACTTGTGGGCACATATTAACTGTGCTTACTCTGAGTGACAATAACTAATTTTATTGCTTACTTTCTCTGTGTTCTTAATGTTTAAAAATGCATAGCACTTTACATATCACTCCTCTTAAACTTATTATTAGAGTAAGTAACTCTACTCTTAAAAGATTTCAAAATACTTTGATAAAATATTTTAAAATAAATATTCATTTAATTTTCTGCATAATGAAAGAACATTTAAAAATATATTACTTCAAAAAACACTCAAAAACAAAAGAAAATTGTGTGAAGGGTTATTGTGAAGCATGGCAGATAAATCAAATATATTTACTCCTATTCATACTAAACCTGCCCCAAAATTATATCAAATGCATTTTGTTAAAAACATAACATTATAAGGTAATAGAAGAGAAAATTATATAATCCAGGAAATCCTCATCCTGCTTTTATGAAAAGACACAAAACAATAGAAATTAGATCATAGAACACCTGTACCATAAAAAAAAAAAAAAACTTAGTAACGGGCCACACTAAGGAGTATGAGACTACATAAAGAGAATTGAATAAAAGGCATTTTAAGAATCCCTGAATCATTTCACACGCAGCATGTCAACTGACCTCACTCCTTCCAGATAAAAGATATTTTTACCCTATAGAAGATTTTAAAAAAATGCAAGAAGGTTGAGAGCAAACACCACCCACTGGGAAAGAAAGAGTAATGTCTAAAATCAAAGGTTTCATGATGCTGAATAATGTGGCCCCAGCATTCTGTTCCTACTCATCCCTAGCATGCTGGCAGCCAGTCTCATAACAGGCAGTCAGGTGTCTGAAAAAGGCTTATCTGGAGCAACAAAAAAGAGAAGAAGACTATAAATACTGACATCTAGGGAGTTCCCAAGAGAAGAATCTGACAGTTTAGTGAAAAGTAAGGCCGCGATTAAGAACAGAAAAAATAAAGATAAATGGTTGGAAAATGAAATGACAATCGAGGACCAGTTTAGAAAAATATTATCTACATTATAAGATTGTTCAGACATGAGAAGAGCCAAGCACAGTGGTGCATACTAGTAATCCCAGCCGCTCAGGAGGCAGAGGCAGGAGGATCATGAGTTCGAAGCCAGCCTCATCAACTGCTAGGCAGTAAGCAACTTAGAGGTTGTCTCTAAATAAAATACAAAATAAGCCTGGGGATGTGGTTCAGTGATCGAGTGCCTCTGAGTTCATCCCCAGTACCACCACTTCTCCCCCAACCCCCCCCCCAAAAAAAAAATGAGAAAAAAGAAAATAGAAAAGAAGAAATGTGGGCTAGGGAATGTGAACTTTAATTAATGTCACATACACAGAGGACTAAGTAAGCAAAGAGAATACAGATGGTATCTGGTTTGCAAAAGTTTGACTTATGATTTTTTTTTTTTTTACAGTAGAATGGTGTGAACATGGCATGAATTCTGTAGAAACTATACTTTGGATTTTGATCTTTTCCTCAGCTACTGATATGAAGTAGAAAATTATTTTGTGGTATTGAGTAACCACAGCTTCAAGCCACAGCTTCCTGTCAGCCATATAATCAGGAGGGTGAACATTTGGAACTCTACAGTGTCCTATGTCATTAAGCTATGCTACTGAGTAGGTTACATACAAATGCATTCTGATTTATGGTATTGTGGACTTATGATAGATTTATTAGTAAGTAACCTTGTTGTGCTCATCATAAGTTCAGGAGCATCTGTATTTCTTTCAGAGAAAGCATGATTGTAGAAAAGCATACATACTTTTGATAGAACACATGTAAATGATATTTTTATTGTCATAACTTCTCAATTTTAAACAAAAATTAGTAAGTAAATATTTTGAGAAAAAGAGGACAGAAACAGTGTGTGGCTCAGATAGGGTAGTGTAGTCAAGGAAAGAAAAAAAGAAAATTATTTTCTAATGAGGAAAGTTAAAAGACTATCTCTAAAATTGAATATGTATTTGGTAAGTGTCCCCTAAAGACCTATGTGGTGGGGGCTTAGTTTTTGTTCTTGATAATATTTGAAGGTAATAGGATGATTAGGAGATGGGGACTAACAAAAAGAATTTAGGTCAAGGGGACGTGCCCTTGACAGGATATTGGGATCCTGGCCCTTCCTCTTCCTTTCTCTTTGATTCCCAAATGCCATAAGGTGATAAGCTTACTCTGCCATAGGTTCCTGCCATGATTTACTGCCTTGCCCAAGCTCAAAATCAATGAAATCTTCAACCATGAACTGAAATCTTCAAAACTATGAGACTTAGTAAATCTTTCCTTCTTTCAAACTAATTACCTCAGGTATTTTGTCACAGTAATGAAAAGCTGATGAACATATTTAGCAGTATGATTGGTTGTCATAAAATAAATAGCTCTAAAAGTTCAAATTCCTTGTAATCTAAATAAAAACAAGTTCTATAGATTATTTGACTCTTAGTTATAGCTAAAAAATTCATATAGTAATGTATTCATATTTTTAAATGGCATATATTCATACATGCAAATATTGAAATAATAGTATAGAATATTGACATTTATAAGGTCAAGGTCATGAGTTATATGAATCGCAATACAAATAAATATTAATAATGGGCTAAATAAACAGATAAATAAAATTTTAGAGTTAAAAATCAAAATAGATACATCTGTTTGATAACAGCTGAATAAAGCTGACAAATATAGTTCAAAACCTAGTGAAGGGAAAAAATTTGCAGCCTACCTAGTAAAACAGGAGAATACCGCCCAAAGGGATTTCAAATTTTATTTAACCATAGCAACAACAAAAAAAGTACTACAGCATGTTTTTATTAAAGGGAATGCATTCTGAAATGTCACACCATACAGTATGACTGAGACAGTAGCTGAGAAATTTTTAGATTAGATTCAGACTAAATACACTCAGTATAGTTTAGATAATCATCTTAACGGCCTATTGTCAATGCATTCAGAATCACAAACTCTTCTTCTTGTCAATTGTGCTGCATTCTAAAGACACTTTACAACCCTCATCGCAATAGACTGTGAGCAGTCCTTCAGTCCGGCAGCCACTCAGTTAGTGTTATCAACAAAGATGTGAAATGCTCTATAAAGGTAAACCAGATAAAGTAGATCAATATGGAGTCTGGCAATATACACCCCGTGGCATATGTGAAATGCCAGGATGATGCAGGCTCAGCAGCTGATATTGTGCTACTGAAAGGCTCTCAATAAAACCTGCAAAAAAGACAAACAATCAATCTGGTAAAAATCCCTGCAGATGTTTCAGAATCGAACTGAAACATTGCTGTCTGAGAACCTCCCATAATGACCCTTCAACATGATTAATTCATACATAGACTGTCTTTTAGCCAGGTTTCCCCAATTCTCCCAGCTACCGTCTGAGAATCTACCTCAGCTGTGTCAGAGTTACACTTAGAAAGACTAGACCATTTCAAATCTCCGTAGCAGTCCCTGGACATATTCTGTTTGTGGCTTGCTTATCGCTCCATCCCAGAGAGCTTCTACATCTCCAATGTTATCTTTCATCAAAAAATTCTACTCGGAGTTTTTCATGTCTAGTGTGTAAGAAGCTTATGGGTGGCTATTCAAAATAAAAAAGCAGAACAAACTGAAAAAGCAACAATCCTGAGATCTGTCAGAGAGTGAGAAGGCAGGTCAAACTGCTGCTCCCAGAATTGAAGTGAAAGACAGGCAGACACACAGAATCATAACTCACTGGAGCAGAAGCCTCTAAGAAAACCAGCATTGGGGTAGGAAAACTTAAAGCATAACTTAAAAATTTACTAGAGACTCACTGAGAACATTTCTAAGTGTTGAAACTCTGGGAACAAAGTTATAGAGGACCATTACATTTTTGTTTCTTTCTTTTCTTTTTTAGTTTAATTTCTTGGAGTTCTACTAGATGCTCACAGTAATTCCCTCTTGCTGCTTGGAGTAGGAAGGGGCGAGGGGAATCCCACCTTGAAAAATAGGATTCTGTTCTCAAAAAGTCTTGCAGAAGAAACTATTTTACCAGAGCCTAAACTTACTGGGATTATATAAGAGGCTAACATTGATGAAGAAAAATAACCAACTGAAGTCACCTTGAACCATCTTGTCATACCTAAGGTGGTGGAGAAACAAAACTGAGAAGCATTTGTGAAGCTCACAGCTAAGAGACACAGCTCATTCAAGGACTGAGATTGATTGGTAGAACTATGGAATGCTTCTCCTCCCTGTCCACACCATTGAATAGACCTATTTGTTGCAATTCCTTTTATACTGTATATCATGCCCACCTTTCTTTCTTTTTAAATTGTTTTTAATTGTAGATGGACACAATACCTTTATTTTATTTATCCATTTCCATGTGATGCTGAGGATCCAACCCAGTGCCTCACACGTGCCAGATCTTTCAACACAGAAATTACAAGGCATAGTACAGGACAAAACCACAGTTTTTAACATATTAAACAAGTGTTAGAACCAAAGTAAGATATGTTAGGAATATTGGACTCATCAGACTAGAATTTAAAAAATGTTATCAATATGAAAAAAGTAAACAAAATACAAGAACAAAGGTATAATATAATTATAGAGATTGGGATTTAAGAAAGAATCAAAGAAGAAATACTAAAAATCATAAACAGTATAATAAAAATTAAGAATGCTTTGGATGGGCTCATTGGAGGCCTGGATATGGCAGAGGGGAGGATCTCTGAACTCTTGCACATGTAACAATAGAAACTCTCCATATTGAAGAGTCAAAAGAAAAAAGACTAAAGAAGTAACCAAATATCTGTGGAAACTATGGAATAACTGAACAGAGAGTAACATAAAATATACAGTCATCTTTCAGTATCTAGAGAGAAATGGTCTCAGAAACCCTTGGAATGCTGAAATTTGTAGATGCTCAAGTCCCTTATATAAAATGGCATATTTTTTTTGCATATAACCTGTGTACATTCACCCACAGACTTTAAATCATCACTAGATTATTTACAATTCCTAGTGCAATGTATATGCAATATAAAAGGCAATTGTACTGTATTTCTTAGGGGAAAGTGACAAGAAAAAGTCTGTGTATGTTCAGTAGAGATGCCATGGTTTTAAATTTTCTGAATATTTTGAACCATGTTTGGTTTTATCAGTGCATTTGGATCCTGCAAATATGAAGAACAACCTGTAATGGGAAGCTGGGTGTGGTGGTACATGCCTGTAATTCCAGAGGCTCAGGAGGCTGAGGCAGGAGGATCATGAGTTCAAAGCCAGCCTCAGCAAAAGCAAGTTTAAGGCAATCAGAAGTTTTCCATATTTATTCTGATAATTTTAATTAAAATTATAGTGATATAACCCTCAAATGGATTAATTTCTTCCTATAAAATTGTATAGTTAAAAGTTGCTTTCAGAAATATTTTCTGAGTGGGCGCTTCCCAAGGCCATCCTATTTTTAATAAGTCATATTGAGTGTTCCCCATAATTAGCAACACTTTTTAGAAACAAATTCAAAAAATTATTAATCTTTAATACATTTAAAAGAAAAGCTTCAGAGTTCAAAATTAACTCTCTATTAAGCATTACATACAATGAATCAACTATATTAAAATAATAAATCTGTATAAAACTATGTCAGTCTAAGATAGTTAGTGGAATAGGATCATTGTACAATAATATAACATTAAAAAATCTGTTGAACACGCAACTATACTGAAAGATCTTTACCTATAAAGAAATTGAGCTCAAATTGAGCTCAAACATTAACATAATTAACATTTTTCATTTGTCTAAATTTATTTATTTTTTTCTTGAGTTGTTATACTCTTGTTTCTCAGCAGATTTTGAGTATATGTATACATATGCACATATAAGCACCTGTTTGTTTTATACATGTGTCAAAGAATTTTCCACAAAATTATATTCATTCAAAATATATTCATCGTATATTATTAGAATATGGGAGACCCAAGAATTCCAGAAATTCTAAAGTTATTTGTCTTCAATTCTGGGCTACTAATTTCCATAAAGACATTGAAAATGTAATTTCTTAGAGTTTAAATTTAATCAACGTTCTCCATTTCAAAGCTGAATATTGGCATTATCATTTGTCAGCAAAGTAGACTTGCATGCAGCCGGCCAAATTATTTCATGGTTGGTTAATTATACAGTACTTAGCATCTCTGCATTTGGCTATCTTGGTCTGTAGCAATTACCACACTAATGATAGACACAATTTGTTCCTTGATATACAGCATCTCTTTGAAAACTTATACAATGAATTCACATTAAAATACACCTTGTATTACAAAAAGAAACTTTATGCTATCCTGTGATTCTCTAACCCAGTCAGGTTGTTTCAAGTATGTGACTGAAAGTTTGGAACAACTTTAACATGGGAAGAAAAAAATGGTTTATTATTTCTCTTATTTGAAAATCGATGTTTTACTCATAATTCTAGAATAAATAGACATTTATTTAGATAATTAAGTATGACAAATCAAGAAGAAAGTTTAATTAAATATTAAGTTATATTTCCCCATTAAATCTGGAGGCATGCCAATTAAGTTTATTACATCAATCAAGCACTGCACTTCTAACATTGATTACTCTCAATTTATGAGTAACATCATCAGGTCATAGTATTACTAGTTAAGTGCTTCTTCCGCCCTTCTGGGCAAGGTTTGGTCCTACTTTATCAAAGTGGAAGGAATCAATGTCAAATGAGATGTACAAAATCATTAAATCAATGGAAAATTATCAGGCTTTTTACCCTATCACCAATTATTTCCCAGAGAATGACAGTTATTTTCATAATGTTTATTGATGTTTTCAGTTTACCAAAGAACTTAAACTTGTAGCTTAATATAAAAACACTGAGGCTATATATGCACAGGCACACACACCTAGAGACACACACACAAACACACACACCCTAAAGCTAGATGTTTATATTTATTCAGACCAAGAATAATAGTAAAATGTTTGCATATATGATGCTATTTGAGATATATAAGAAATGATTTGGACATTTATAACTTCCTTTACAAGATATTTTCTTATGTCACGTACCTATTTTGATGAAAGCAAGTATATATTCAAGAAAATAATCAAATGCATATTCTTGATTAAAATTGGTAATGATATTTATATTTAGCATTTTTTATTTTTTAAAAAGTCAAATAAATACATTTAACCAAGAACAAGGAAAAGGCAAATCCTAATGTTCTGGGTGTAAAATAAAATAATAAATATATTGCAAACATACTTAGTAAGTTTAGTGTTGTTTCTGATTCTAATTAATTGAAGATACAAATAATAACACATTCATTGAGAATTCCAATCTTTGAAACCATAATCTTAAGTTATTTATCAGAAAAGATCCTCAAGTCAAAACCTTCAAATTAATTGAATTCAGGCATAGTAATAGGACAGGTGCAGCTTGTTACCTATGACAATTGATGAACTGCTTCCAAATGTTAAATTTATTAAATAAAATTAAATCATTACAGTTTTACATGCAGGTTATAAAATAGATTATCTCCTACTGAGCTATAACATCTGTACTTACTGATAACTTATTAAATTGGAAGACGTTTTCAGTTAAAAATGCTATTGAAAGTAGTTATTTAAAAACTGGAATTTTTTCTCATCCTCAAATTTTAGTTTCATAGTGTAAAAGTTGAAAGTTATACAAGCATAGAATATATTTTATTCTAGTTAGGGTCCCATTCTTATAGATGTACATGGTGGTGGGATTCACTGTGTTGTTTTCATTTATGTGCATGGGAAAACTATGTCCAATTCATTCTACTTTCTTTCCTTTCCCCATACTTCCTCCCTTCATTCCATTCCCCATTGTCTAATCTACTGCATTTCTATTCTTTCCCCCAACACCACTCCCTTATTTAAAGTCAGCTTGCATCTATCAGAGAAAACATTTCACCTTTGATTTTTTTTAGGAATGACTGGATTTGCTTAGCATGATAGTATCCAGATCTATCAATTTGCTCTCAAATGCCATAAAGCCATTCTTCTTTAAGGCTGAGAATACTTCATTCTGTATACATATGACATTTTCTTTATTCTCTATTGAAGAGCACCTAGTTTGGTTCCAATTGAACTGCTATAAACATTGATGTGTGTATATCACTGTAGTATGCTATTTTAACTTCTTTTGCTATATACCAAGGAATAGTTAGGTCAAAAGTTGGTTCCATTACAAATTTTGGGAGGAAGCTCCATACTGCTTTCCATAGTGATTGCACCAATTTGCTGTCCCACCAACAATGTGTACCTTTCCCCCATATCCTTGCCAACATTTATTATTACTTGTATTCTTGATAATTGCCATTTTGACTCACTGTAGTTTTAATTTGAATGTCTCTAATTGCTAGAGATGTTGAACACATTTTCATATATTTGTTGTCCATTTGTATTTCTTCTTCTGTGAAGTGCCTGTTCAGTTCCTTTGCCCAATTTTTGATTGGGTTATTTGTGAAATTTTTTGGTGTTATGTTTTTGAGTTCTTTATATATCCTGGTGATTAATGATCTATCTAAAGTGCAGGTGGCAAATATTTTCTCCCATTCTGCAAGCTCTATTTATGTTCTTAATTGTTTCATTGCCATGAAGAAGCTTTTTACTTTAATGCCATCCCATTTATTGATTCTTGATTCTACTTCTTGTGCTTTAGGGTTTTTATTAAAGATGTCAATTCCTCTGAACAGACACTTCACAGAAGAAGAAATACTACTGATGAACCAGTATATGAAAAAAAGTTCAACAACTCTAGCAATTAGAGTAATGCGAATTAAAACTACCCTGAGATACTATCTCACTGAAGTCAGAATGGCAATCATCAACAATACAAGAAACAATAAATGTTGGCAAGGATATGGGGAAAAGGTGCACTTATACATTGCTGATGGGACTGCAAATTGGTGCAACCACTCTGAAAACTAATATGGAGATTCCTCAGAAATGAATAGAATCACTATTTGACTCAGTCATCACACTCTTAGGTTTAAACCCAAAGGACTTAAAATCATCATACTACAGTGATGCTGTCACATCAATGTTTATAGCAGCTAAATTCACAATGGCTAAACTATTAAACCAAACTAGGTACCCTTCAACAAATGACTGGCTAAAGAAATTGTGGTTTACATACACAATGGAATATTGCTCAACCTTAAAGAAGAATGAAATTATGGCATTTGCCAATAAATGGATGAAACTGGAGAATATCATGTTAAGCAAAATTAGCCAATACCAAAGAATCAAGCCTTGATTCAAAATAAGAGGGGGAGAAATTAGGGAAGAATAAAATTACTTTGGATTAGACAGATGAGAGTGAAGGGAGGAGAGGCATATGAGGGTAGGAAAATTAGTAGAATGAAACAGATGTTATTTTCCTATGTGCATATATGATTATGCGACCGATATAACTCTACACTATGTACAACCAGAAGAATGAGAAGTTATACTCCATTTATGTATGATGTGTCAAAATGCATTCTACTGTCATGTAAAACTAATTGGAACAAATTTTTTGAAATTAAAAAAAAGAATGTCACTTCCTTTCACTTTCTGAGCAGATATGTTGGAGTGTGTGGCCTACCTTTCTTCTAGTATGTGCTGGGTTTCCTGTGTAATACCTAGGTTCTTGATCTACTTTCAGTTGATTTTTGTGCAGGGTGAGAGATATGGATTAACTTTACTATTACTTATAGATTTCCAATTCTCCCAGCACCATTTGCTGAAGTGGCTCTTTTCTTCAATGTGTGTTTTTGGCACTTTAATCTCATATAACATAACTGTATTTTTGCTGGTTATTCTCTATGTCTTTAATTCTGTTCAATTGGTCTTCTTGACTATTTTGGTGCCAATACCATATTGTTTTTGTTACTATGGCTCTACAGTATAATTTGCAGTTGGTATTGTGATGCCTCTTGCTTCACTTTTCTCAGTAAGTATTGCTTTGCCTATTCTGGGTCTATTTTCCAGATGAATTTCATGAGTCCTTTTTCTGTTTCCATGAAGAATATCATTGGAATTTTGATGGGAATTGCATTGAATCTGTATAGCACTTTTGGTAGTATGGCCATTTTGACAATATTAATTCAAACTCAGATTTATTGCACAAGTATTAAGATTATTTAAAATTCAATAGCTTTCTGATAAATGTGATTAATTATAAACTTCAAAGATATAATAAAAATATTAGGAATATAATCCTTAGCACAAAAAAATGATTTCAACTTTCCCAGAAACCACAATGGATAACCATTTTATCATTACTAGTCAACATCATCATAACTGAAATATAAAATAAAAATCAATAATAATACTAACAGCAAAATTTTGAAAACTTAAGAAGGAATAGAAATGTTGAAAAGTGAGGCATAATACTCTAGCATTCTTTCATTACATGGTTCAGAGATTATGAGTTCTAGATAAAGATACATTTGTAAGCAATAGAATTTGGCAGTATTGTTACTTTCAAGATCCTCATGTGATCTTTAAATTATGAATAATTTTATTTTTGCAAAATTTTGAGGTAAATATTTAAATAAAATAAGGGGAATGTATTTTTAATGTTGGCAGAACTGTAATAATTTAAGATTTTTTAAATAAAAATGGCAAGCCAAATTACATTTCAAGCAAGAGAATAAGCAATCATATTGTAGGGAAGACTTCAGATAATAAAAATGGCCAATAACCTCAAGTTAATATGTAAATTTAATGCAAAGTTATATTTTCAACAGTGTTTTGGTTTGTTTAGTAGATTAAATGAGGAAGGGTCACAAAATCATAATAGCTCCAAAAGACATCAAATATAAAATACACTATATGATTTTTATGATATATCAAGAGCTTTGTAATATTTTGAACAATTAATAATAAAAAATAAAAAAATAAATCAATATCGTATTGGAAATAAATACATATGTCCATATTGACTTGGGAATAAACAAACACATCAAGAGAACTGAAATTGGGACCCAAACAATCCTGATATATATAAGTGTCTAGAATGATAAATGTGGTAATTCAACTTGAGGAGAAGAAGAGATTAGTTAATAAATGGTGTTGACATATTCTCTCCATCTGGAAGAAAATGAAAACTGGATCTCTATGTTACACTCTCTATTACTGAAAGAAAATGCAAATGTTTTCAGACTGAACATTAAAAACACGTTACTCATAAATAGATCAAGAAAATTAAAAAGACAATATTTAGAAACTAAAAGCAAGGAGAAGCTTCCATAACAAGTCATATAAATTTAGATAAATTCAAACATAAATGCACCATTTAAATAAATTAAACATAAATGTAAATTTAAGTAAAGAAACATTCACTAAATTAAAAATTTTAAAAAGTTATGTTTAAATATGTTATAAACAAGATCTGCAAAAGTTTGGAAATTGACAAAATGATGTTTGCTATGAAGATGACAAATATGAACACTTCTTAGAAATACAGAGTAAAATAATTTGTGACCTGGTAAAAATAGCTTATGTCACTCACAGAATAATAAATACAAATGTCCAAATACTGAAAACTTAAAAAAAAAAAAAGATGCTGTAATGATCACCAAATTGAAGGGACAAAAGGATGGTAATATGTTGAGTTGGTGATGGTGTACTGTAAACATAGTAGTTTACATATTTACTGCTTGTGGGATTTTATGGAACATTTTATGGAACATTTACTGTCATTTCTTGGAGAATATGTGAATTGTTTTAGTGTTTTGGAAAAATATAATAATATCCAATGAAATATTGCAAATTTATCTTTTATCCAGCCATTATATGCCTAGTAAATTTAATCAATAAAAGCAATATAGCAAATTAAAATAATTACAAAGATGTTATTAGCAAAATATTTCTCATGGGCAAACTTAAACAGCAAACATAAATTAAGATAAAAATGCTAAATACATCCCCATCAATGGCGACTTATTATATACACACTGAGAAATATTATCTACCTTTAAAAGAAATTATCTACAAGAATAACAATTAACTGATGTTGATTTCCAGGATATGTTTTTAGGGAACTAAATATTGGTATATGATCCTATTGTTTTGTAAAATAACAACAAAAATTCTACAAACATATTTGTTTATGTGTGTATGTTAAATATGATCATATCTTCGTTTTTGAATAGAATAAAAAAACACATGCTGGTGATAAAATGTACTAATATTGATTCCATGCAGGCATGAAAAGGGTGAGGTAAAGCAAACAGAAAGTGAAAAGGAAAAAAAAATGATTTGGAAAAACATCATTTTAAGTAACACCAGTTAAAGTGGGAAACTATGTGGGAGTGTAGGGCAGTTATTGTAAAAGCTTTAGAGTCAGATGAGAATTCATATTTGACCAATATGTTTCTTATTATTATACTCTATTTTTATTCTCAAATATTATAATTATATCACAAGATGATTTATGAATATGATTTAAGAATATAATGTAGAATAATTAGCTAATTAAAATACTTAGTATTTTTATCTTAACAATGTTTGAAGTTTGTTCTCTAGAACATTTTGAATTGTATATACTTGATTGGTTACTATATTCACCACACTGAGTCATTTATCTTTATAAAAAATTCTCTTATTTTACTGAGATTTCAGTACCCTTTGAGCATCATCTCTTTATTCTTTCCAGCCTCTAGCCTCTAAAATTCCCATTCTACTCTCAGCTTCTATGAAATGCATTGTTTCAGATGCCACATATAAGTGAGAATGTGATGGATGTCTCCGTCTTTCTATAACTGGCTGATTTCACTTAGTATAATGTTCTCCAGTTCCATCAATTTTCCTGCAAATAACAAAATTTATTTCTTTTTAAGCCTTTACAGTATTCCCTTGTGTACATATGTCACATTTTCTTTGTCCTTTCATCCATTAATGGACAATCAGTGAGAGTCCACACCTTGCTGTGTGAGTTGTGTTGTAAATCTGGAGTGCAGATATCTCTCCCATTACTCATTTCATTTCCTTTGAATAAGGAAGATTGCTGGAAAAATATGATGAATCTATTTTTTGAGGATCTTTCATGCAGTTTTCCATAATAACTATTTCTAATAATAACTATTTTCACTATTTCTAAGCAATAGTCCATAAGAGTTCCCTTTTCTCCATATTCTTGCCAACATTTGTTATCTTTTGTATTTTTGTTGATAGCCATTCTGACAGGCCTGAGGTACTATCTTATTGTGGTGGAAATTTTCATTATCCTAATTCCTATTAATGTTGAGCATTTTCTCATACATCTGTTGGCCATTTATATATTTATCAATCTTTGTCATCCCATGGTTGACTGGGAGTGGAACAGAAGCTCACTGCCACTGCCCAGCACTGATAGGGAACAATGTACAGCATGTTGACAGCCTGGAAAATTATGAAAATTCAATACTTGAAGTATGGTTTCTACTGAATGTGCACAGCTCGTACACCATCACGAACTCCAAAAATCCTTAGTGAACCATCATATATTGGGTACACTCAGCATGGATTTATTAGTTTTAACACTTTTGATGAAGTCTGTATTTTTTTCCAAACACAAGATTATATAATCTGCAAAGAAAAAGGACTTATTTTTTTTCTTTCCTATTCAGATGACTTTTAGTTTTATCTCTTTCCTAATTGATCTTGCAAGGATTTCCAATACTGTGTTGAATAGAGGTGTTAAGAATGGTCATCCTGTCTTAAAGTCTTTGAATTTTTCATCATTTAGTGTGCCATTAGCTTCTTATATATGGCCTTTATGGAGTTAAGCTTAATTGTTTATATACTTAAATGGGTAACAATTTTTAATCACGAAAGGAAGCTGACTTTTGTAAAATGCTTACCTCCATCTAATGAGACAATTGTATGAATTTCGTCGTTCAGTCTGTTAATGTGACTTGTTACATGTCTTCATTTGTATATGCCAAACCATCTTCGAATCCAAGGCATGAATCCCATTATCTATGGTGGACAATCTTTGAAATGTGTCGTTGAATTTGATTTGTTAGTATTTTGTTGAGGACTTCTGCATCTGAGCTCCTCAATAACATTAGCTTATGGCTTTATTTTATTTTATATCTATCTCATAATGTTCTTGTCTTGCTTGAGTAATAGGGAAATATAGGATTCATAAAAATAATTTTGAGGTAGTGTAATTTTTTTGGAAGAGATTGACTAGGACTGGTGTTAGGTTTTATTTAAATGTCTGGTAGAATTAGCAACAAAGCCATCAGATCCTAAGCTTCCCTCCCCCCCCGCCCCCCCGCCCAGAGAGATTTTGTGCTCTGATTTTTCTTGCTAGTTATTGGTTTGTTCATATTTTTTATTTCTTAGTGATTCATTCTTGGTAGAATGTGTCTAAAGATCTATTTCTTCTATATTTATTGGCATGTAATTGTTTATACTAGTTTCTTATGATGCTGTATCTCTCTGTGGTATTAGTTGTAATGACTGCTTTTTTATTTCTGATTTTGTTGACCCGAGTTAACTCTCTCTTTTTCTTAATTAGTCTGCTAAAAGGTTTGTTGATTCTGTTATCTTTTTAAAACAACTCTTCATCTTCTGTTTTTCTACTTTCTACCTTCTTTTCATTTATCTCTGCTCTGGTCAATATTTCCTTTCTTCTGCTAAATTGAGACTCATTTTGTTATTTTCCTAATTCCTTGAGTTGTAATGTTACTTCTGGATTTATCCACTATGCTCTCGTTTCTTTGTTTCTATCTCACATTAATATGCCAAATTCCTTCTCAAACTGACTCTTTCTCATGATAGCAAAACTGCAGAAGTAATTCAAGGTATTGCATATGAACAAACTATCATCTGAAGTAAGAGACAGATTTTCCTTCTTTAGATTGCTCAGAAAAATATCTTTAATTTGTAACATACCTTCTATCATATTCACTCTTTTTAATCAATCATTTGTTCAAATGAGAGATCTAGGCCCTCTGGTTATCAAATTTAGCTTTCCTTGAAACCTGTGAATCCCTCAGAAGAAAAACAACACCTATAGAATGAATAAAGCAAATCCTAGTAGAACAGAAGGCAAATCCAAAAGAGTCTACCATCTTAGTTAATCAATATCCACATGCATTTTTCTTTTGCTACAAAATATTAAAAATGGACATGCTTGGCCGGATGTGGTGGTGCATGCTTGTAATCCTAGCAGGTTGGGAGGCTTAGGCAGGAGGATTGTGAGTTTGAAGTCAGTCTTTGCAACAATGAGGCACTAAGCAACTCAGTGAGACCCTGTCTCTAAATAAAATACAAAATTGGGCTTGGAAAAATGAGAATTTATATCCTATTTGAATCAAATGTATGATATGTCAAAATCATTGATTGTCTTGAGCAACTAATAAAAAAAAATTGGGCTTGGGATGTGTTTCAGTGGCCAAGTGCCCCTGAGTTCAATCCCTAGTACCCAGTACCCCCACCTTCCCCCCAAAAATGGACATGCTTTTATGAGGTACATTCATACCCTCCATAAAGGAAAAATAATGCAATGACCTTATATTATAATCCATGTCTCCAGGGATTTTCCTGGTTCAATTCATTGTAATAGTCTTTATTGTTCATTATTTTTCTTAACATACTTGAAATAACCATTGGAAAACTTTGAGGAGCTTCTGTATTTAAGGCGGCTTTCTGTTTATGAAAACTGTCAGAAAACCAATAATCACCATTCTTTTATTTTGGTCCATGTCTAACAATTTAACTTCCTAAAATCTTGACAAACCTATGGTACCAGAGCATTCTGTGGTCTGGCCTCCAAAGCCAAAATTCTTGTCAAAGTCTATTCTAGTCAAATGCATCATACATTAGTACTCTCGCCTCTTTATAGCACTAAGTTGATTCATTGTAATACTCTATCTTAAGCAATATGAAATAAGCTGGGATGAGGAGGCACAAATAACTTACAGCAGTATACAAGTTTTCCTTCTAAATTCGTCTGCAAAATTATAGTTATTTTCTCTTTTTATACGCAGATAAAATAAGGATCTAGGTGTGTATGTGTGTGGAGGGGCGTATTTTCAGGATGCAATTATTTTTTCACTCAGATTGCCACCTGAAGGTTTGCTAGCATGACTTGTTTATAAGTCCACATACTTTGGCTCTCATCACATAAAATAGTGTAAACTAACTCGTGTTGGAGTCCATTCACTGAAAGAGCATTTTAGAAAACAGAACAATGGAATGCATTAGAACACTCAACCTTAGTGTTTTAGTCAGCTTTTCTGCTGCTGTCACTAAAAGATCTAACAAGAATTGGGGAAGAAAAGTTTATTTGGAGGCTTATGGTTTCCGAGGTCTTAGTTCATAGATGGCCAGACTTCTTTCCTTGGGGCCTAAGGCAAGGAGGAACATCATGACAGAAGTATGTGTTGGAGAAACATGGCTCACATGATGATCAAGAATAAGGTAAACTTCACCTGCCAAATACAAAATATAGACCTCAAAGGCAGCCCCTCCTCCAACTGAGAAAAGAGCATCTTTAGGAAATAGAACCCACCTCCTCCAGCCAGACCCTATCTGCCTTCAGTTGCCATTGATGGGGATTAATTCACTAATTGAATGAAGGCCCTCATAATCCAATCATTTCACCTGACTGTTCTTTGATTTAAATTTGTTATTTTCAGTTATATATGACAGAAGAATGTATATCAACATATCAAACATTCATGGAGTATAACTTCCCAGTCTTGTGGTTGTACATAATGTGAAGTTACACTGGTCTTGTATTTATAGATGAACACAGGAGAATTATGTCCTATTGATTCTCCTGTCTTTCGAAGTCAGTCTCAACAACAGTGAGGCACTAAGCAACTCAGTGAGACCTTGTCTCTAAATAAAATACAAAATTGGGCTTCCCATCCTTCCTCCTTTCCCTATATTCCCTTTGAGTAATTCAATAAACTTCTCTTTGGCCCCCACCATAATCCCTCCTGAAATTCCCCTCACCTCACTCCCACTTATTGTGAGTCAGCATTCAGATTTGAATATCATAGAGAACATTTAGCCTTTGTTTTTTTTTTTGGGGGGGGGGGCATTGGCTTAATTCAGTTGGCATGATAGTCTCCAAATCCTTCCATTTACCAGCAAATACCATTGATTCATTCTTCTTTACAGCAAAGTAATATTACATTTTGTGTATGTACCACCTGTTCTTTATCTATTCATCTGTTGAAGGGCACCTAGGTTGACCCCTAACTTGACTATTGTGAATTGAGATGCTATAAACATTTATGTAGAAATGTAACTGTAACATGTTAATTTTAACTCTTTTGAGTATATGCTGAGGAATGAGATAATTGTTTCAAATGGTGGTTCCATTCCAAAATTTCTGTGAATCTCCACACTGTTTTTAATAATAGTTGCACCAATTTGCAGTCATGACAGCAATGTATAAGTGTACCTTTTCCCCCACATCATCACCAACATTTATTGTTACTTGTATTCTTGATAATTACCATTCTGAGTAGGGTGAGATGGAATTTCAATGTAGTTCTAATTTGCATTTCTCTAATTGCTAGAGATATTGAACATTTTTTTTCATATAGTCATGGACTGATCATATTTCTTCTTCTATAAAGTGTCTGTTCAGTTTCTTGGCCTGTTTATTGATTGGGTGATTTTTAATTTGGGTTTTTTTGTTTGTTTGTTTGTTTGTTTATTTGTTGTTCATTTGTTTATTTTTTGGCATTAAGTCTTTTAAGTTCTTTATATACCCTGTAGATTAATGATGTATTTGAAATGCAGGTGGCAAAGATTTTCTCCCATTTTGTGGCTCTCTATTCATAGACTTGACAGTTTCCTTTGCTGTGAAGAAGCTTTTTAGTTTGTTACTATTATGTTTATTGATTTTACATCTTGTGCTTTAGGAGTTTTGTTAAGGAATTCAGTTCTTAAGCTGACGTGATGAAGATTTGGGCCTATATTTTCTTCTAGTTGGTGCAGGGTCTCTGGTCTAATGCCTAGCTCCTTGATCCACTTAGAGTTGTGTTTTGTGCAGGGTGACAGATAGGGGTCTAATTTCATTTTGTTATATATGGATTTCCAGTTTTCCCAGCATCATTTGTTGAAGAGGCTATCTTTCCTCCAATGTATGTTTATGAAGTCTTTGTCTAATATTCAATAAGTGTATTATGTGGGTTTATCTCTGTGTCTTCTGTTCTGTACCATTCGTCTTCATGTCTGTTTTGATGCCAGTACTATGCTATTTTTGTTACTATAGCTCTGTGGTATAATTTAAGGTTTGTTACTGTGATGCCTCCTGCTTCACTTTTCTCACTGTAGATTGCTTTTTCTGTTCTGGGCCTCTTATTTTTGCAAATGAATTTCAGGTCTGCTTTTCTATTTCTATGAAGAACATTATCAAAATATAAACAGGAATTGCATTAAGTCTGTATAGCATTTCTGGTAGTTCAACCATTTTGACAATATTAATTCTTCCTATTCATGAACACGGGATGTAATGCCATCTTCTAAGGTCTTCTTCAATTTCTTTAATGTTGTGTAGTTTTCATTCAAGAGGTCCTTCACCAGGTCTTTCATCAGATTGACCCCCAAATATATTTTTAAGGCTATTTTGAATGGCATAGTTTTTCTAATTTCTCTTTCACCTGATTCATCACTGGTGCCTAGGCATGCAATGTATTTATTGGAGTTAATTTTATATCTTGCTATTTTGCTGAAATCATTTATGAGTTCTAAATGTTTTCTGGTGGGATTTTGGGGTCTTCTAAATGTAGAAACATGTCATCATCAAATAAGGATTTTTGAGTTCTTCTTTTTCTATTTGTATCCTTTAATTTCTTTCTTATGTTTTCTCTGACTAGAGTCTCAAGGACTATGTTGAATAGAAGTGGTAAAAGAGGGAATACTTGTCTTGATTTAGTTTTTAGAGGGAATGCTTTCAATTTTTTTCCCATTTAGAATGATGTTGGCCTTAGGTTTAGCCTATACAGCTTTTCAATGATGAGGTATCCTCTTACTATCCCTAGTTTTTCTAGTATTTTGAACATGAATTTATGCTTTATGTTGTCACGTGTGTTTTTTTTCCTGCATCTATTGAGATTATCATGCAATTCTTGATTTATGTCTATTGATGTGATGGATATGTTTACTGATTTCTGTAGGTTGAAACAACCATGCATCCTGGCATGAACCTCACTTGATCATGGTGCACTATCTTTTCAATATGTTTTTGTATGTAATTGGCCAATATTTTATTAAGAATTTTTGTGCCTAGGTTCATCAGGGATATTGTTCTGAAATTTTCTCTCCTTGATACATCTTTGTCTGGTTTTGGTATCAGGGTAACACTAGCTTAAAATAATGAGTTTGGAAGGGTTTCCTTATGGAATAATTTGAGCAGTATTGGTGTGATTTTTTTCTTTGAAGGTCTAGTAGAACTCAGCTGAGGATTTGTCTTGTCCTGGGCATTTCTTTCTTGGTAGGCTTCAATTTCATTGCTAAAAGTTTATCTGCTTAAATCTTCTGTCCTCGTGATGCAATATGGGTAAGTCATATGTCTCTAGACATTTGTCAATGTCTTCAAGATTTTCTATCTTATTAATTAGAGTATAAATTTTTAAAATAGTTTCAAATATCACCTGTATTTCAATAGAGTCCATCATGAAATTTCCTTTTTAATTACTAGTTTTAGTAATTTGAGTTTTCTCTCTCTTCTTTTCAGTAGCATGGCTAAGGGCTTATCAATTTTATTTAGTTTTTTAAAGAACCAACTTTTTGTTTTGTTGATTTTTTTGAATTGTTTCTTTTGTTTTAATTTTATCAATTTTTATCTCTGATTTTAACTGTTTCCTATCTTTCACTGCTTTTGGTGTTGATTTGTTCTTCTGTTTCAAGGGTTTGGAGATGAAATGTTAGATTTTTATTTTTGGTGACTTTCTACCCTTTTAGTGAATGAGCTTAATGCAATAAACTCTCCTATTAGAAGTGCCTTGGAAGTGTCCTAGAGATTTTAATATGTTGTTTTGGTATTTTCATTTACCTGTAAGTATTTTTTTTTATTCATCCCTGATTTCTTCTACTATTCTTTGGTCATTCAATAACATATTATTTAGTCTCTAGTTGTTAGAGTACATTCTATTTTTTTATTTTATTGTTGATTCTAATTTCATTCCATTATTATCTGATAGAATTCAAGGTATTATCTCTATTTTTTTTTGTACTTGTGAAGAGATTCCTTGGGGCCTATGATATGGTCTATTTTAGAGAAGAATCCATGTGCTGTTAAGAAACATTGTACTCAGTCATTGTGGGTGGAATATTTTTATATATGTCTGTTAAGTCTAAATTATTAATTGTATTTTCTTTTAGTTCTTTAGCTTCTTTTTAAAATTTTGTTTGGATATTCTATCCAGTGGTGAGAGAGGTGTGTTAAATTCACCCAGTGTTATTTTGTTGTGGTCTATATTTTTCTTCAAATTAGGAAGGATTTGGTGTACATAGATGCTCCATTGTTTAAGGCATAAATATTTGCAATGTTTATGTCTTATTCATGTATAATTCCCTTAAGCAGTGTAGTTTGCAAAAGGGTTTACAATTTGGAATGGTGGACAGGGAGAGAGCTGTATTGATGTAGGTTGTAATGACTATGAGGTAGGAGAAGCTAGAAGTAAAAAACTTAGTGGAAGAGTGAAAGGGCAAACAATAGAGATTGTCTGTTAGCAGAAGAGAAGAAAGACATCAAGGGAAACAGATAAGTGAGAGAAAAATCTATATAAAGTAAAAATTTAAAATCTTAAAAATAAAAGAATACAAAACAAAACTGAAATGTACTAATCAAACTTTCTAGTCCTGAAAAAAACTGATCCGTGAACAATAACTGGTTTCAAAAATGCTAGAAATTTTGAAAGAAAAAAAACAATATGAATATGCATAAATGCCCCTAAACTCTTATGGTCATAATTAAGAAGAGAAAAAAGGGGGGGGAGAATCCCAATGAAAAATTAAAGAATTGTTTATGTTGGAGTTCAAAAGATTCTCAGCTACTACTCTTCTCAGCAGTTAGGTAGTTAGGTGGGGTTTTCTGGTGTACAATGCTTGCCCTACCCTCATTGTGGATTTGCTAGGGTGAGAGAGGTAATCCTATAGTCAGAATGCTGGAGGCTGGGTTTAGTCTTAAGGAAGTTCCAGGCTCTTTGCTGAAAGCCAATGGGTCCAGAGATTCTAAATCAGTGCACCTCCAGGGCCCAGCAATTGCCTCTCCACACTGGAACACTGCACACCAGGATCTCTCCTGGGTTACATCCCTGTGGTGGAGGAGCCAATTCATAGTCCACTGTGTCACCTAAGGATCCAAGTTCCCTAATCTCAGTTTCGGTCTCCAAACTCAGTCTCTCTCTCCACCACCTTTTCCAATTCCTGACCTGGTGCTTCTCTCCCATCTGGTCATGCAAGCAGCCAGATTAAAAGTGGTGAAGGAGAGCCAAGTGTGTTTCACAGACAAGTTGTTCCTGTGTAAACCTCTCTCCACGTTTGATTTTCACTCTGTCACTTAGGCTCACTCTACGTCATGCAGTGTGTGTTTGTCAGGCCTATATTTCAGACCAGACTTTACAGAAATCAGCTCCCTTAACTGTTGGCCGCCAAGCTGTGGCCACAAAATAATTTCTTCCTCTATCCTCTACAGACTATCAGGGGAGATGTGGTTTCTTTCTCGCACAAGGATATTGTGCAGAGTGCCTTTCAGTTTAATCGGGCAGTGTCTTTGATCTCAAAACTCTCAGAAACCAGACTTGCCTGAGTCCTAAAAATGTAAGTTTTTTTTAATTCACTTATCCCTCTCCTGAGCTTGTGGAAGGACCTCTCTGACTGGTACCTCCGACCACAGTAGTGGTATAATAATGTAATACATATTATACTATATAAAATACAAGAATATTTTCTTATATCCAACCTCCTTAGTCCTCAATCTGCTTTGAGTGTCCAGTTTTAAATTCCAGTAAAGGCCCCACTCTCCCTTTTTTGTTTTTGTTCACCCCCCAGGAAAGCAGCTGCCTGTCTGCTTTCCTGGTTTCAGGCCACCACAGAGCAGCCAAAAAAGTGACCTTCTCTATTCCACCCTCTTGAAACCTCCTTAATGTTCTTGCATTGCCTCGCCCAAGAGCTTCTAGGGGACAACAAATATCTAAACCATAACACTTAAGAATTTCTCCTCTGTAGAGGGCAGAATCAAATTATTTTGGGTGACATAAGAGCATTCAGGTACTATTGGAAAGAGCAATGAACTTCTGGTAGTAAATGACAAGTATTTACTCAAATAACCAACGTTTGTTAGTTATTTCAGCAGAAAACTCTTTCTGATCCTGAAACACATAGTCTTTCACTCTGTTACACTACCATCAAGTTATAATCTAATCGAAGCCCATGCTTGAAAAACCAAAACTGGTTAAAACAATGTTAAAATTAAGGACTATAAAATGTATTTCATTCAATATTAGGTCATCATATGAGATAATAAGGACCAGAATTCAGTTGCTAAGTAACATGCTAAAAATATTTTTGAGAAATTCTTTTCACTTGTAAATCCTGTTCATTTTGTATATCTTCTTAGCTTCTTAAAAACACAGTTTTCAAAACAAAGAAAATAAATTTAATAAAGAATTTAATGCCCCATTAATACTATAATATGACTGAAAATTTAAGCAATGCATTTATCTAATTTGAGCCACACATTCATTATTATAAAATGAAGACTTTGAGCCAACCAATTTCTAATTTCCCATAAATGTTTTGGGCAATCATTCTGTCAATTAAGTAAAAATAATTAGAACTGCAGTTTAAATTTATAGATTCAATCTGGTTTTATGAAAATGGGAAATTTCACATTCAACAATAGGCTAAAAATACTTTAATCTATTTTTTTCCTGTTCTTCATAAAATCTGTGAATTGTTTCTTGATCAGAGATGATTGGCAAACCTCACCAAGACACAGACAGAGAGAGAGGTCAAGAGAAAGGGCAATCCACTTTACGCAAATGACTCTTCCTTATACCTGATGCTTAATCCATGAGAAGAAAGTTGATTCCTAAGAAAAGGCGAACTCATGGAGCTTAATAGAAAGAGCTTGATCTTGTACTTGTAAGCACCAAAATTTAAATGTCTCTGGCCCTTATTTTTAACTTCAAAAGGTTAGTTCTTTCTGGGACTCTGTTTCCTTATTTGTAAAATAAATATAATACAAATTGCCTTGCTGGAATTATATAATGTAATTTCAAGGACTCAGGCTAATGATAGATGACCCATATTTTATGTTTCAACATTATTCATATTGTCATAAAAGTTAATATTTTAAAGAAATTATAAGAGATGAATGCATAAGAAACTATAATATAGAATATTGGTCAAACACTGAAATGAAGAAGCATAAGCAGACAAATTAAGAAATTTGTATGGACACAGTTTTAACAAAAAGAGGGGAGAAATTCTGTGATAAGACTGTTAAAATGTCAAGTGTTCTGAGTTGGGACTAGAGGACAGTTAGACTTAATTCGCATGTTTGAGGAAATCACTTCAACTATAAAAATCAAAGCTTTCATGGGAAACTTTCCCCCATACCAGTTGATCATTCTATTAGTTTCATGGGCTCCTGGGTGTAAGTACAAATGCTGCATTATTTGAAAGCTTCTTAGATCTGATCTATGGAACTCTGTTGTATTTTCTCTGAATGATTCTTTTTATTGACAAGCTTACTGTAAGTGAAGAACAATTGGAGACATTAAACAGATGTTTCAAACATGTGTTTAGCAAAATGTGTTTTTCTGGCAATCTGAATAAATTTGTGACTTCTGTCAAAGTCTTATTTCCCGCTCTTCAGAATAAATTAAAATATGATATAAATATAATTGTCATAATAATTATAATAGTTAATGTTGCTGAATTTTAAAAAATTGGTAAATACTTGATCTAATAATTCCTATGTTCTAAGAGAAACAAATATTTTGTGTAGATAAAATCATACTTTATATTGTCATATACCATATTTTTATTATAATCACTAAAATCACATCCATCAAGCACTATGGGAATAACTTTTGAACTTGATTATGTCATGAACTCTGGCCAAAATGCATGCTCACACTGAATATTAATTAGTCAATGTCATCAGGAAAATTCTAATTTTTTTAATAATTTACTTTTTTATCAGCACATTATAATTATACATATTAATGTGATTCATTATGTCATATAGTATATGCATATATTTCTAACAATCTCCATCCCCAATACCTCCTTTTCTCTTTCCTCCTCCCCAGTCCTTTTGTTTAAAAAATATTCAACAAGGCAGAGTTGCTTCTGGAAGACTTTATGAAACATTTACTGTAAACTCAGATACATGGAGATAGGCCAGCCAAAATGCCACTGATATACTGAGAAAATGAATTAAGCACTGGGGGCCAAATTTAGTAACTACACTCAAATAATTGGGATTCTTTCTCTAGTAGTAAGATAATATTTCTTTAGAATATGCAGTTGGTGTTTCTTCCCAGGTGTGATAATAGATGACTGATTTAGTCACTCTTATGCTTGGGAATCATGATAATAATAATAATAATAATAATAATAATAATAATTTGACAGAATAATGAAGCTGGCCTACATTAGTGATAGGACCTCTAGTGATTGCCAGAATTGTTTCTCCATTATTTTTTTAAAACTTGACTTTATTCCTTCAAATTTTGTTTTTACTTAAAGGTATCATATTAAAACTAAACCTGGTAACCAATCCTGGTATCATACACTATGCTATCAAGGGGAAAGCAGATAGTTTGTTAGACATTGAGACTTAATCTCAGTTTTATCTTAAACAGTGAAAAAGAAAGAGAGATCATTCAATCATGAATGTTTGAATTATCTACTGAATTCATCCCAGTTTCTAGATGATATTATATTTGTTACTTTTCTAAATTAAATAATTGTTTAAAAAATCACATTTTGTATGATGATTTATCTATCATTTCCTTATATTCATTTTTATTTAATTTGAGAAAAATATTTTTAATAATTAAATTGGTAAATATATTACAAGATGTAAAGAAAAGAATTTTGTCTGTGCCTCCTGGTGAGGAGGTGTCTGTACCTCTTCCATTAGCAGAACCCTTTGAAGCTAAATTTTAGCAGGAATTCAGCTCTCCATCACTGTAATAAGGTAAAATAGGTCAAGCCTGCATGGGGCCAAACTAAAAGAAACCAATTTTCTAAATAGTTTCCCTAGCTGGAGGACAAACTAAAAAACAAAGTAAAACACTGCCTTCCTGGAAAGTTGCAATAGGTTGTAATTGAGTAAGGGAAAATAAGAAATGGAAGAGCTTTGATAACAAAGTGGGAGGGTATCTTTCAGAAAAGGGAAGCATATATCACTCCTTTTATCATTTTCCTGGTCATTTAAATAGTGTGCTTCTGTCAATGTCACGTTAGGTATTGTACGACAGATAGGCACTGTATAAGTAAAATAAATGAAGTTTATATATGATGCATATATTAGGTTACAATAAATCTGTAGGTGAACAGAATGACACATTTACTTTTAAACAGGTTTTTAAGTTAGAAGTAAAAATAAGATAGTAGAATAAGGTCATAGTGCTTAAAAGCTTTTCACAGTGTTTTGGTGTTCCTATTCCTATTTAAAAGCCAAATGGCTGGTAAATTCATTTTTAAAAACAGCCTCTTTTTCTTATCATACATTTAGATTATTGGCATCTTGGGCAGTTTAATTTGATTTTGGAATATCCTTTCATTTTTAAGTTTTAATTATACATTTAGAAAATTATATTAGACCTCTTAAGATAACTAAAACTTCCCCAAGTGTCTCAAAACTAGAATTGAAAATCACTGGTTTCTTTAATCAGCAGTACAAGATCTATGACCAGTGTTTTTGGTGAAGACAGTCAGCACAATTTATCTCTTCTCAGAATGATATCTAAGTTTTGTCTATCATCCATTCATTTGGCTTTCTTTCCTCAAGCTCTCATGGGTCCCATTTGTCTGTATTTGTGTTCATTTATTTATACAGTAAACATTTTTGCTTATCGAGTTCTACTTGCCCTCATAGGGCCTCTGCCGTCCCTCATTCCTCTTATCTCCACTTTCCCCTTCTTTTCCCAGCCCCTGCCTCCATCCATACTTCCCGTCTGCCCTTCTGCTGTTTCATATATCTGGAAGCCTCTTGCTCAAGTACCTCCTAGTGCTTAATTGATCATTTTGTGCAGTTCTCGAATCAAATGTCACCTCCTGAAAAAAGCTTTACCAGATTATGCTGTATAAATCAATACCTTCGTTTTTACTTGTTTTTCTGGATGTTTTTTAATAGTTCCTGTTAACTACTTGAAATTACATTATATCTTTAAAATTTTTATTTGTATTCTTTTGTGTTTCTCTCTCACAACAGATTGTAAAATCAATGAAGCCAGCTATTTTGTGATATCAAAATTGTATAGCTTAGTGGCAGAGCAGGTGCTTAGTATTCATAAAGACCTGGGTTTGATCCCTAGCCCAACCTGCAATAAGTTATATTTGCAGCATGTGTAGAGCCTTGAATATAAGAAATAGTAATTGTTGAATAAAGAAAAAATAACTTTTAATAAGGAAGTAAAAATAATTGTGTATAACTTTTTAAGACATTAGATCCAAAAATTATGTTATGCTTTGTTTTGAGTGCTTTATTACTGAGCTAAATTCTTCACAAAATTCTTTTTTTATGCATTGCTTTTATATGTAATCTGAGACATTAGAATAATACAATGAAAAATAACTCCTTAGGTTTTATTCCTTGATTTAATGATAGTATTTTATATATTTATATAAACTTAAAATTTTCTCATCTGACTTTTCTTGATGACTATCTTAAGCAATTCAAATAACAGGACAGGAAACAATAAATATTAAGACACGTACCTTAAAAAATCATTGGGAAAAAGAAAACGTCTTAGAAGAAAACTTGCCATTATGTGAAAGTGCCAAATGAAGTTACCTTAACTCCAGATTAATATGATCAGAAGACATTGAGAGAGAGGCCCTTAGAGTAGAATAATTACAAAAGAATCAGAAATTCCCTTCTTAAGAAAAATAGATGCATTTTTAACATTCTCAACATATGCAACTTAATGGGACAATTCTACCATATAAGGTGAACTTTTGCAATTTTTATATTATTCTAAGTAAGGAATTAGCTTAGCACAGGTATTTATTTCAGCCATCAATATGCATTTATTGTGCCTAAGTGCTTTTAGCTTTAAAATATGATTACATAGGTGAAGAAAAAGTGATTTTATTCTTTACATGGACTTGCAGAATCTGTTCCAGTCATTTGGGCTATGAAGTAGAAGGAGCAAACAGATGGGTCTTCTATCTTCCTGTGAACATTCAGATATCTGAGATAATTTTAACTTGATAAACAGAGACATGCAAAAAACCCAGGTCTCGGGTATACCCAAATTTGTATTGTCTCCTCGAAATTTTGTTTCTTTGTTTGACTTGATGAAACTAATCTTTTATAATGGTATCAGACAATTAATTCTCTTCCTTTTTTTCTGAATATTTTTATCTTTAAAGTTAACATTGTGTAATTTAGGATGCATTTTGTTTTCAATTATTTTTGTAGTAATTATTACTCTATTAATTTTTTCCTCTAATTATATCACAAGGCTTTAAAAGCAGGATTTATATCCTCTACTCCTTCTATAGTAGGCAAACATATGTTTAAATTGGTAACATATTTTGATTTGCTACTAAAGTATGTTATAAAACATAAATTCATCCAAATGTCTAGATATGCAATGTGTTAGACATAAAACTTTACATCTTACATAAGCCCTCAAATCTCCTCCAAAAAATAATACTATGTATCCTATGTTTATGTATTTGTTACTAGTGAAATTCTTTGCTCCTTCATTCATCCTGAATATTTTATATTCACCTTTTTTCTCCTCTATTTCTACCTTAGACTTTGAATCCAATGGCATCTAGATGTTTGCAACTGTGCTTAGTTGACTTTTCATAGTCACATTTTATTTAGATGTCAGTCTCCTGGTTCATATTCTCATGATTGTCTTTTTTTTTTTTAGCTTCAAATGTCTACATGTTGTATGATACCTTTTCTTTTCCTGCTGGATTTGTTTTTCTAAAATGGATTTTAATCAAACATGGCACTGATAAAACTTACACTGAATCCCATTGTAAGTAGATTAATGTTTAAATTTCACATCCTGCATTTAAACCTAACCTACCTTTCAGTACTTATCTATAATTATTATTCTACATTATGTCATTTTCAATAAAAATACTTGTTCTTCCCCAATAAATAATTTATCTTCTTGCTTTTATGCACTAATTATTTTTATCATTCTCCATAAAATGCATGATTTCCCTTCTCAGTGAAATGAAATACTTTAAATCCAGCTCAAATACTTCCTCCCTGACTGCTTCCTTTATCCTGTTAGTCACTACCTTCATTTAATATAACATTTATGCATTATTTTTTAATAACCACATTTCCTTCAATATTTTATTGCATACTGTTCTATCTTACTTGTAGTCCTCAATTTCCTTTAAATGCTAAAAATGTCTTATTCAATTTTGCTTTTCTCAGAGGCAAATAAGATAATATCTTACATGGGGTAAATTCTCCATAAAAGGAAGTTAGTGAAGTAATCAATTAATGACAAAACACTGGAAGAAAGAACTGAACCTGTGTCCATGTGCATGCCACATTTAGGAAGACAGAGATTATGGAAAGTAGTTGAATACAGGAAGATCAGATTCAAGGTGTGAAATTATAGAGCAATGAAAAATAAAAGCTACATTGTTTTGTTTGTTCTTATTCAAGCATAGTTAATTCAGCCTTCCCTATGCAATTGTGAGACCCATTTATATCCTTAAATACTTTCCTCTTGAATGTTAATTCAAAACATATGCTGCCCCTTAGCTCTAACTAAACTGTCATCGTTTTGGACATGACCATGAAAGGCATTATATATTTAACTCTCTTTTATACATACCTATTATTTCTTAATGACAGCAATTGTATTTTTTAAACATTTATTTCTCATTCTTATAATACTTATTATTAGTTTACAATGAATTGCTTTGCTGTAATTTGATTGCCTTGGTAGGCCACTGTAAATTATCTAAGCTGATAAGACATCAGTCTATTCTGTTAGGGTGTGTAATTGTCTATTGGGGGTGGGATGGGAAATTCCATCCACAGTCCATGCTATGAAAATTGAACTGCTCTGTCTTTCCTCCAAAGACATTTATGATAGTTGTATATCTTATACATTAAAATGATGGGTAAAAAAATATAAAATAACTCATAAAAGTCACACAGTTAGTAAGAAATAAAAGTTTTGAAGCTTTTCAAACCAATTTCTATGTTATCAATGAAGAGTCCATCTTGCTATGCCAATTTGACATCTATTAATGATTGGGTATTAAAGAGCCATTTATATCACAATAACTATACAAATATATTTAAGCTTTGTTTGCTTTAATAGAACAATCTTGTTTAATTTCAAATTGAAAAATTAGGGAGAGGAAAGTGAAGGGATTTTTTTTTTCAATGCTTAGTACACCGAACTGCTAATTCTTTCCTAAAACCACAGGCATCTGAGTGATATTAACATGATCTATCGTGGCAGGAAACGGAACTTTAATTGATCCACGATTTCAATCTGTGTTGTAGTGCTAGGAGAAAGATCTGAAGTACTAGCAGTTACTTTGAGGTATATCAATTGACTTTAAAATTTGAAATATCTTTATGGTTTTGTAATGATTACTACAACCTTAAAGTTGAAAGTTTCAGAGATAAATATATTAAGTAAATTTTGACAATCTCTTAATATTTTTAAATGAAAATAATACTTAAATTGAAGCAAATACATGAAGTCAAAAAATAAAATAAACATGTTAAATTGTAGGCTATTAAAATATCATTCATTTTCTGAACTCTTACAACTTACTGAAAACACATTTTCCAAGCCATAATTATCTAGACCAGTTGTGCCTCATTTGGTGATGATGATGACCATGATGATGATGATGATGATGATAATAATAATAATAATAATAATAATAATAACACTGTACAAAGTAATTTCTAAGCTCAGGATTTTCTCCTTACTACCACATACAGTTTACATAGTAGCAAATCTTTCCCCCACTGAGCCAACCAGCCAATACAATGAAGTAAGGGGAGAGTGGAAGAAGAAAGAAATAGAGAAGAGACTTATTCTTGCCCATGATATAAGAGAACCTGTAATTGCTACGTCATCTCATTTAGTATAAAGAATCACTGTCTTTTTCTGATAGATAGCAGTCTATTTTCCCTCCTTCTTCCTAGCCATAATGACAAAAGATACTTCAGAGACAGCTCAGGTTTTAGCTTTTAGCATCTGTGAAAATGTTGACTTCAAAGTACACATTAATGCTTTGATTTAGCATTTTTCCCTTCCTTCCTGAAATTAAAACTTAAAGGAAGTCCAGGCTCTTTTAAAAGGATTCTGAAACCACAACTAAAAGTATTCAAAGGATACAACATTGTCCATGCAAACCATTATCCCAAGCAATGTTACCTTCATCAAGGACTTCAGAGACTTCTTAGGATGCTCATGTAAATTACCTGGTAGTGAGGATAAAATAAATACCTGAGCAGCTCCAAGGGGGGAATATGGTAATCAAGGTACTGAGCTCCAAGAAACAAAGAAAAAATACTTAGCCTTACATGAAAGTGAACCTAACCCCAAAGGTCTATGACCATGCAGGTGAAAACTGGATGAGAATGAAGAACATAGTATGTAAATATAACAGAATTCATATTGTCAGCTCTGTTAGAACTGCCAAAATATAGGTTCAACAAGGAAATTAATTCTCAGATATTGTAAAGTTATGAATTGCACTTGAAGAGATTAATGTTTTATCAAAAAGTATCATGTGAAGGGGAAAGACTTTGTAAGCCAAGGGTATAAAAAAGAAATCACTACCATCTCAATGCCAGGAAGTGTAGATTTTTTTTTTCTCCATTGACTTTAATTAATCTCTTTTTCTCTCTCTGGACTTCCATGAGATGGAAAAAAAGGTTTATTTTTGTTTTTAGCTCTTGCTTGCCAGATGGGGTTCTTTGAACTATCACTGTTCTAACTCTGCCAACGACAGCATTCATAGCAAAAGATTTTAATTTGTTTTACAACATGACAAAAGTGGAACAAGAAAGTGTGTGGGCAGTGGATTGGTGGGGTGAGGGTCAATCCTCAGGATACCAAGGACTATTAGTAAAATCGGCATACAGTACTTGTCTCTATTTCTTCTAATTATTATAGAAAGATCCCTGGTGGCTGAGATTGAATTTTTTTAACCATTTGTTGCTATCTTTAAAATAACAATGATCTAATCAGACCCTTGATTTTTTTTTTTTTTTACAATATGCAGTACAAGGCTTACCCATAGTAGTTGATGTATGTGATTAGTTGCATGGATTTAAATTGCACAGTGGACAATTTAAGTCAAGATATATTCTTTAAGGAAATATATATTATAAAAGGCAGGTAGAAAGCCTTTTATAAACACTCTTAAATGTTGTAAAAATATGTGATGAATTTAATTCTAAAATGATTTACTTCACTGAAACTTATAGCTTTTATATTAGTCAAAAAGCAATTCAGGGGCTAGAGAAGTAGCTCGGTGGCAGAATGCTTGCTTAACATGTATAAAACCCTGACTTTTGTCCTTCCCACCACACAAAAATAAAGCAATTCATACCAACAAAGGGATTTGCTGAAATTTCCCTTGCTGTACCACCATCCCATGTTACATAAATGTTAATTCAGTAATGACATTCTCTTTTCTCCTAGATCTAGAACAACATGTAAGGAAAACATGCAAAAAAAAAAAAAACAGAGGCAGTTGAATGTAATTAAGGAAATATATTTGTTGCCTTTAAATTTGGTTTTGAAATCAATCAATTTGATTTTGAAATCAATCTCCTTGTTGAACAGAGGGAACCAAGTAGTTTCATAGCTAGACACTGACCAAATCAAATAACAATAATCCTTCCTTTCCTCTCTCCCCCTCCTTATCTTGTTTCTCTTTCTTGCTTGCTTCTACTTCCTTTTTTCTTCTTCCTGCATCAAACATTTACTGGAAAACCTCCTATGTCAAAATTAATATGATAAATATTAAACATACTAACGTCCTCTTAGGAAACAGACCTGCTTTTCATTTACAAATTTAGATTCCAAAAATAATGAATAATAACCTGTCATGTTGCTTTCTGTGTTAAACTTTGGAGACTGACTGGCAATCAATAGAGACACACTTCTTTTGCTCATGTACTTTGGTATTTAAACCTAAACAGTTAGAATTTAAAATTCTTCCAAGTAAAGGAATACAAGGAGTCAGTGACAAAGATTGAGGTAGGAATCATAAATCTAAATTTGCTATATGCATTATTTGCTCTATTCTAAATGTGAATAGAAACTAAGAGAAAAAAATATTTGCCAATGATTCTGATGTTCAAGGACTTACAGATATAGCAGTCAAAAGCATCCCAGGAGCCAATAAAAATTAGTCTGTCTATTGTTATAGAAAATTCTATAGTTAGGTAACTATATATCTATATCATATTTCTTCTTTCTCCAACATTTTATTATGAAAATTATAAACATATAGTAAAGTTAGAAAACAAGCAATCATATAATTGCCATCTAAATTTTACAAATATTTTGATATGTTTGCTTCAGACTCTACCTTAAAACATGACTTTAACATAAAATAAAATAGCATGATTAGAACATGGACAACTAACCACATTGAAGGTAATTCTATAGCCTTATTAGACCATAACTATTTAATAGAAAACCTAAAGGAATCAATTAAGCTTTGGTGAGAAATGAATGGTGATAGCATCACATAAACATGACACTCAGTGTTGATGTTTATTGTAATAAAATTATTTTTAAAAAATCACGTTAAACAAATTCTTAAACTATCTTGACATATAAAGGTAGAAACAAAATTAATAATGCTTATTCCCATTTTGATTAAGATTTAATTACATGTAAAGGGGAAATTTTGAAAAGTCAAAGTAACTTAAAATAGCTTAATGGAAATAAGTGAGTTTGTTTTCTTAACACACTATGATAGCCTTCCCCAAACTCTTATCTTCATCAACACAGCAATGATATTTAAAATCACTTAATTCTTTATATGCACTTACTATTATTAGGATTTGCAAATATTAGTTAGATGTCACACAAAAGAGGTGTAAAAAGAATAGTTTTGTGTGGTTGCCGCAGTCTGGCTGGGCACAAATCAAGAGCCACTCAAGCAGGAACAAACTTTATTTTTGAACTCCACCAGCACACTCCACACATGCTCCCGGGGAACTCTCCTGAACGCCACCCACACCGCTCCTCCAGGAACACACCACACACCAACCGGAACTCCCACCACCAGAACTTCACCAACCAACTGGAACTCTTCAGGAATCCCCGCGTGAGCTCAACCAGAACTCAACGGGAACTCCGCGAGAACTCAAAAGTCATCATGTTAATGTCTTGCTGGCGTCACCTCTCAACCACTACATCTGGCAAAAATGCCATGTGTCATCCTGACTCGGCTGTGGCCCTCAACATCTGGTAAAAGTGGCACATGTCTGGGAAGTTGCAGAACTGCATTCTAGGCAATGCTATATGAGATCCTGGTTAAGTAAACCTTGAAACATCAGATTTCTTATTGCTATCTTTTTTAAAAAGAGATTTTTTTTTTTGTGTGTGTGTGTGAGAGAGAGAGAGAGAGAGAGAGAGAGAGAGAGAGAGAGAGAGAGAAATAGAGAGAGAAAGAGAGAGAGAGTTGAATGTATCTCTCTTTAAGGTTCCTACAGATAAATCCACTCTATCTATAGTCTATAGTGGCACTAATGTTACCTTGGGGATTTGGATCCTTCCAGTAGAAGTTGCAGAAATTGATTAGAGCACATAGTTGTCTTTATTCATTTGAGCTACTATAACAAAATACCATAAATTGGAACATAAACAGCAGAAATAAATTCCTCATAGATCTGAAGGTTGAGACATCTAAGATCAGATGCTGTCAGATTTGTTATCTTGCTAGAACCTACTTCCTATTCTGAAAATAGTTGTCATATCAATGTTTCTTCACAGGATGAAAAGAAGAAGAGAGTTCTCTGGAGCATCTTTCCTAAGAGCACTAATATCATTCACCATTCGTGAAGTCTCTACTCTCAGGACCTAATCACCTCGTAGAGACCCCACCTTCTATTACCAGAGATTTGGAGATTACAATTTCCACATATGACTTTGGTGGGAATGATGCAAACATTCAGACAATAGCAGTAGTCATTTATTATTCTTAATTTCACTAAAGAAAAATTTCCAGACTCAGAAAAAGTTCATCTCAGGTTCTTCTCCCATTTCCAGGATTATACCTCATTAGTTTCAGGCTAATTTTTTTTTTTTATAAATAATAACCTTGACCTCAAACTTTGTCTTTTATATATTAATCACCCATACTTGTAGCCCCCATCCCTTTTATTTCAACTTAGGGAGGAAACATACTCCCCCACCCCATTTCTCAATCATTAGTTACCATGTTTTCTAAGGCAAATGTCTGCTTCACTTGTTCTCATCAATATAGTACATATATTTTTCATATAGATCCATTCGTTTATTCTAAAGCATTCATTATACAGAAATTTATGAGGTTTTTCGATGATCTGAGAATAAACCAACATCACTGCAAATGTAAAACAGGATATCAATACATGGAAACTATCTTATAACTTCCAGACTGAAAATCCCATTATAGAATTACTTCAAGAGTGCTGCAGATTTGATCTTCACAGAGATTATCAGGAAGACAGGTTAGATCAAAAATTTGAAGAACAAGAAACTTAACAGTTTCCTTCACCCATGTATTTCAATGCCCAACAAATTCCATAGTTTGAAAGTAATCTCTAAAAGTAGCACAAGAATAACAGTGCAAAAGTTCAAACCTGTCATAGCACTACTATGTAGCAACCCCTCTTATAATTGCTTTATATGTACTTATTTAATGTTCAAAAACTCTCAGGTAATGTGACAGTTGAGAAAACTGAGTCACAGATAGGTTACATAAGGTCATGCATTTAAGAAATTGTAGGTACCAGGATTTGAACCAAAGCCCTTTGCTTCAGAATCTCATCCCAAATTACTTTAAGAATACATTAAAAATTCTGCTCTTGTTTTTGCACTAATAGACCAGTGCTAAACTCTGTGACCTATAACACTTAAAGCCTTTCATATTTGTCTTGTCTAGTTAGCTCCATTGCTCATCTTTTGTCATTTAACTCCTTTTGGGAATGACTCCTCTTCAATGTCATCCATTTACAAATTCATTTAACAATAAGAGAACTTACAAGGCTGAACCATTATTGTTATTCCAGGAATCAGAAATTCTATTGCTTCAAAAACTGTAGATTCCTTTTTGAAGCAGATAGAATGACCCACATTAAGCACAGAGGTTACTGAACTGTTGTTTAGAGCATGTCAAATGTAAAACAGCTGTCTATAATCAATGTTTGGCATTAAGCACCATGTGCCCTTCTGAAAATATTTATTTTAAAAATCAGAATAGAGCAAGAATAAAGAAATCATTTTGAAGTTTTTCATATTTGAATACTAATGTATCTCTCTCTCTCAATATATATATATATATATATATATATATATATATATATATAAACTCCATTTTATCAGGGTGTTTTACATATCTAGAAAGAACCTTTAACTATATATATATATATATATATATATATATATATATATATAAAAACTCCAATTTATCAAGGTGTTTTACATATCTAGAAAGAACCTCAAATAACCCTCTAGCAATTAAAGGAAAAGAAGAAAAGAAAGAACATAAAAAGTTGTATAACTTTTATATTTCTGTATATTCCCTGAATATAAAAATAGAGGTCAGTTATGTAACCAAAAGTATGGGGATAGGTATAAGAGAACATTTATACAAACTTCATGATATTTCCTAGGTCCCTAAATTCACAACCAGAATATGAAGTTAAAACATCATAGAAAAATCCACACTGCAACTGGAATCATAATTATATGTGCGCCCTATGTGCTGGCTCTGCGTTATTCCAGTGATAACAATACACAGGTTGACATCAAGCACCATCTCTATAATGCAGCCTCAGAAAAAAAAAATCCACTTCAAGTTAAACAAAACCTGCATGATCAAATTAGTAGTCAGCACAAATTTTATGTCCCTAATTAGATTGTATAATAATCTTTTGATAGGGTTTTACAACATGATTACAAAAAGGTACAAACTCCTGAAAGGAATTGAAGAATTATATTATGTAATGATGACCATCCAAACAGAAAAAAATAAAGAAAAATTACTTAATTTCAATATAAGTGATGCAATGAATATTAATTATAGTAAGAATTTCTGACTAAAATTAATATTATCAAGTAAATTTTGCCCAACTTTTTGAATATAATTAATTTAGATTTTAGAGATAAAATTTATTTCATGTTCTTATTTTTGTTATCTAAATTTTCTGAGAATATTTTATAATCTCCTATATAAGATCCTATAAGTTAATAATAGCTCCATTTATTGAGGATTAGCATCATTTTAAATACTTTTTATACTTCATTTAATAATTTTGATCATTCTATGAAATAGATACCAAAATAATCCCTGATTTTGAAATGATTGAAATTGAGTACGTAAAATGAGTAAATTAACCGAATTTATTCAAATAGTAAGCGCCAAATCCAGTATTTGAACATTGAGAGTTAATGTCTTTCTAGTGAATACAAAATAGAATGCATTCTAGAGTACTGTTAAAAGAGGTAAGTCACCTTTACACATTTTAAATGCTATTTCATAATTAATTATTTTAATATTGATTACTTGTAATATATGCTCTTCTCTGAAGTAAAATTTGTTTTTCTTAAATCCACATTTCTATTTTTATTATTATAATTTTGTTTTTTCCATCAGAGTTAATCAGTATTTGATATGCTTTCTATAACATCAAAAAATAAATATTTATTTTATAATAATATAATAATAATCTCTGAATCAAAATGGAAATAATTTGACAATTTAAAACATTATACTGTATATCCTTCTAACATTTTGTTCTGAGTACAGAAATTTTTTCCTTCATTAATATTACATTGTACAAGCAACTTGAAATGTAATTCTACTTAACTATTAAGGTGATGTTTTTAATCATTTTGATTAACATTTTTCTCTCATGCCTAGAACAATAGAACCTCAACAACTAATTGCTTAATGATTTGTTCTTGAATGAACCTCATTTATAACTTATTGCAAAAACTTTCTACTATTCTTAATTTCTCTTATTTCTTTGAACTTTACTGCCATTTATTTCTTACTCCATTGGGATTTCACTTAGTGAATAAATATCTTTATAAATAATCACATTGCATTTTTGTTTGTTTGTTTTGGTACTGGGAATTAAAACCAGGGGTGCTAGTTGCCTTGCTAAGTTGCTGAGACTGCCTTTGAACTTTGAAATCCTCTTGCCTAAGCCTCCCGAGCAACTGGAATTATAGGCCTGCATCATTGCTCTCTGCACAATCTTCTTTTAACTTGATCCTTCATCTTTCATCAACTTTTGTAGGATGTATTTTCTGTGTTAGGGTGCAAGATTCAGCAATTCATCATTGGTTTGTTCCTTTGATTCCATTTCCATGTCCCACTCCTTACCAAGAGCAACATTTTTATGTTATTAATATATACCATCCTGTTTTTATACATTCCTATAAAATGTGTAATGTTTTAACTGTATAAATGTTTTTTATATTGCATTATGTTTCTTATTTTTTTCATCAGTTTTAATGTGTTAAAGTCCTATCCATCTTGAGACAGATATATAGATACCCTAAGAATTATTTATTATGGTTAAATTGTCCCTCATGGTGTCTTTTCTTTGCTTGTTCTTCAATTTACCTCCTCCCAGATATGGACACAAACGTAATCAGTTACTCATTTCCATAAATAATGTAGCATTAGCCATTGGATACTTTATGTATATATAGTAATATATTCTATATATGGCTGTATCATCATTTGAGTAGCTGGTTTTGTAAATTTATTCTCGGTTCCTCTCTGAATATTGGTCCAGTTTATTTCTATTAGATTGTTTTAAAGTGCCTTTGGAAAGGCCACAGAGACTCGGTAATATGACTTCATATTTGTTAGGAATTCCATCATTCAGATAAATCTCTCTTAGTAAATCAAGTAATCAATACCAATTACCTTTTAATGAAATGGAAAATTCAGGCTGGATGAGTAGCTCCATGGTAGAATGTGTGTTTAGTATGCTGGAGACCCTAGAAAGCTATAGAAATCTCCAGAATCAAAAGGAAGGGGGGGGGAAACAAGCAATGGAATACAAGTGTCCTGCTTCTAAAAATAAATAAATAAATAAATAAATAAATAAACTATTATTGAGTCATTAGAAAGAAATAATACAACCACACCTCAACAAGTTCTTTGCATTTCCAGTGATGCCCATGTGTAGCTACAAACTCATATCCATTTTAAGAAAAGCCACTGAATATCTTTGTGTCCTTGTGTCCTATAAGCTAACCTATAAATTGGGAAAATCTTATATACCAAGGTGAAGATAATTTAAATATCATGATACTAATACGTGTTGAAGTTCTCTTAAACTTATACTGAAACCCCATTTAAAAGTAGTGAACCATGTATGCAGTTGTGGTTTCTTTCATACCTTAAGTTCCATTGCATAAAGACAGGTTGCTTCAGTACTTCCACTGGCAACAATTTTGAGTGAGAATAAAGTGGTACATGGACTTGGGGGTTGGGTGTTAGTGCTTTAATGTGGGAACAAATTTCAATCTTTGTTATACTACCATTTTCAAAATATTTGTTTCTATCCTATCTGGGATATCTATGCTGAAATGTCTTCTGTGATTCATTCCAGGTCAGGTTCTCAGGCAAACCTACTGGTAATCTGCCAAGGAATCACTTTCCCACACAACCTTATCTTTAATACCATTCTCTCATACTGGGACCAAATGATACCAAAGTAGAAAAATATGTTTTAGCCAAACAATGCTGTTCATTTATATGAAAAAAAACCCAGCAGGATTCGGGAAAGAGATGTTATATAGAAGATTATACTCAGGGGAGGAAGGAACATTGCCTTAACTTTGTTCACTCTCATACTATAGAAAGCCAAATAATAATCCAACCATAAAATTGAAAATGCACTTATTCATAAGCCAGATACGTTGATAATCAATTGTATCTATTGTTTTTCACAGCAGCACTCTGTTTCCATACAAAAAAAAAATTTGCATCAATTGCATCAGCTCATGTACAAACTTCAATTACCAGGTTTACTGGTTATTGAACTAAAGAGAACTGAAGGTGGGAGTTGCTAAGGGGTGGAAAATCAAGACTAAGATGTCAAATGTTCTTTGAACTTTTTCAATTTATACACTCTGGTCTCAGTTTACTTATTAGACTTATTAACAAATGGTGACAGTAATAGTATCTCAGTGGAGATTTTATGAGTCAAAAAGAAAAAGAAAGAAACAGTTACAACTTTTAAAGCAGATTAATATTTGAAAAGTGGCTGTAAGTAGATTTTAGAATTTGAAAGTTGATTTTAATTTGATGCTTTATGCATAACTGCCCAGTTGTTTTTATCCATAAAACTGAATTATTGCCAAGATGATGATTCCAAGCAACACAATCTCCATCAAAAACCTCCTTACTTCCAATGTTGAAGTGATATCTTGTATCAACATGAACATGATGGTCAAAGCATTGGTCACCATCAATTGCATAGCAGTAGGGTAGAAGTACTTCTTCAGAAGGGGTTAAACTAAGAAGGCGTATACATAAAACATGAAGAGCAATGAGTTCCCCAGAACACCAATGCACACCAATTCAAAAGTCAGAAGACTTTTGAATAAGCCTGAATAATAACTGAAACATTATTTTATGATTTTTCCAAAGAGGATGCAAGTTTAAATGCTGTGTTTTGTTTTGCACTTTTACTGAAGACACTGAATACTTATGCTTAAAACTGTTAATGAAATATTTGGGTTTACTTAATTTTCACATTATTTACATCTGTTTAAGCAAATTTTAATTTTGATTACATTATCAGGGTACAAATAACAGGATAAAAATAGGCTTCTTTCAATAAAAACTGGTTAGAGAAATCCAAGAAATAGATGAAACACATAAACAAGAATTTGTTGTGTGTGATGTAGCCAAAAAAACTTTTTAAATAGTCCATTTTAATCCAAAAGCAAAATATGGATTTTAGAAGTGCTTTTTTTTCCTTTCTTTTTTTTTTCACATTCAATAATACTGCAAGTCAAAAAAAACTGATTGCACTATGTCAGGGTTTATGAGATGACTGGATTATTGGTCACATTTAGGGACTTGAGGCTTAAAACAGCATAAGCTTTGACAAGGAAAATATGCATTTAATTGTATTAATTTAGTATAATGTTTCTTGATGTAAATGAATAATTTTAGTGAATTGATGGAAAGTGTCATGTCAATTTAAGTTGTGATAATTCAGTTTTTCTTTCTTTATTCTTTTTCTTTTTTTTTGTTTTCCAAAATATTTACTTTAGCAGAAGGCATGAGCATACCCAAGACCAGCCAGAGTGAAATTGCTAATGTCTGTAATGGTTTCAATAACATAGAAGTAGACAACGATGTTGAGAATTCAGAAGAAAAGGAAAAAGGGACAATTCCATATGTAGTGCTTAAATTTAAGCCACACCCACTTAGAATTACTGGGACTGACAGGTTTGAAATGCACTCAGGAGACAGGTGGTGTAGATGGAAACACCCTGGGTAACTCTGTATGAGAACAAAACTGCCTGATAGCCAACCTCCATCAAAAACCACCTTACTCCCAAGGTTGAAGTGATATCTGGTATCAACATGAACATGATGGTCAAAGAATTGGCCAACATTCATTGCATAGCAATAGGATAGATGTGCTTCTTCAGATGGGGTTTAATTAAAAAGGTATACACATATATCGTTAAGAGCAAAGATATCCCCAGGACACCAGTGCACAGCTGAGAGATGAAAACCCCAAAGATTATGTTGTTTGGAATCACCATCTTCGAAATAATTCAGTTTTATGAATAAAACAATGGACAGTTATGAATAAAAGCATCAAATTAAAATCAACTTTTAGATTCTAAAATCTACTCAATAGCCACTTTTCAAAAGTTAACCTGCTTTAAAAGTTGTAACTGTTTCTTTTTTTTGCCTTATAAAATCTCCACTATAGTGATACTATTACTGTCACCATTTATTAATAAGTCTAATAAGTAAACTGAGACCAGAGTGTATAAATTGAAAAAAAAAAGCCATGCAGGTGTTAAATGGCTCAGTTAGAATCAGATCTAGATAATTTAATGATACTATAGATGATATTAAATTATTATATGGATAGATCAGGGAAGTAAAGAGGTGACATTCTGTCTTCCAGGTAGAGGAAAAGGAAGCAAACAGATTACAAAAATACTACATCTCTTTCCTGTGCTCATAGAAGAGGAGAAAGAAAGGGTTAAAGACTTCCCTTTTTCATGATCCACAGAAACTCCTATTTATTCACTTCTCATTCTCCATCACAGCCATTTCACAATCATTCTTTGCTTCACCTCATCAGTGAAATTTTCTTCAAATTCTTAGGTCAGATATTTTTAGTTTGGGAGAAGCAATTTTCCAGTTATCAAAGTGCCTGAGAGCTTTCAGAATTTCTTTTCTGATAACACTTTTACCATTTTCTAAGTTATCACAAAGAAAAAAATTATAAAGTAGATTTTTCTCTTGCCCATCTTAGATTATGTCTTTGTTAGATATAAAGTCCAATGTGCTATTTTACACATTTGAATTCCTTAACATCTGTTTCCAAATTTTATCAGTATCAACTGCTTCCTGAGTTTTTTCATTTAAGCCAAAGCACATTGTCCTTTTGTGAGGAGCTGATCCCATACTCTGGCTTCTTCATTTTTCAAAACCATCTCTGAAGTCACTGCTGGAAGCTGCTTTTCCTTAACAGTTTCTACCCCAGTGGGAGAGGACATCTCTTCAGAAGGTGATGTTGATAAAACTGAATGGCCATATACAAAGGTATGAAATTATATCCTTATTTCATACTATATCCCAAAATGAACTGAAATGGATGAAGGACTTTAATATAAGACCTAAACCCATGTAACTTCTAGAAGAAAACACAAGGGAAAAGCTACATGACTTTGGTCTGGGTGTATTTTTTAGATTTTACCTCGAAAGTGAGAAAATATAAACAAAAGTAGGCAAATGGGATTACATCAATTAAAACAACAAAGCAAGGGCTGAGGCTGGGACTCAGTGGCAGAGCACTTGCCTAGCATGTATAAAGCACTGGGTTCTATTCTTAGCACCACATATAAAAATAAACAAAATAAAGGCATGCTGACCATCTACAACTACAAAAAAAAAATTAAAAACAAAGCAAAAGGCTTCTGGACACCAAGGAAAGAACAATGTGAAGATATGATGTACAGAATGAGAAAATATGTGCAAGCCATACATTCTTTAAAGGAGTTAATATCCAAAATAATATAAGGAACTCAACTAAGTAGCAGGAAAAAGGAAACTGGTTTATAAATGGATAATGCACCTAAACAGACATTTATCCAAGAAGACATAGAAATGGGAAAAAATATTTGAAAATGATTTCAACATTACCAATCATTTTGAAAATTGAAATCATAATGATGATTCTTAGGATGGCTATCATCATAAACATGAAAGAGAACCAAGTGTTACTAAGGCTGTAGGGAAAAGGGAACACTAATGAACTGCTGCTGGGAATTTAAGTTAGTGGCACCATTGTGAAAAACAGTACGGAATTTCCATTGAATAAATAAATACAGCTAGAATTTCCATATGATCCAACAATCCCATTTCTGGGTATTTACCCAAACGATTTGAGATTGTTCTGAAGACATGTCTGCTTATTCTCTCAAGTACAGTGTGGCACCATTCACAGTAGACAGTTATGGAATAGCCTCAGTGTCCATCAAGAGATGAGTAGACAAAGAAAGTATAGTTCATATCTACAAGAGAGTACTATTAAGTCTTTAAAAAGAAATATTGTCATTTGGGACAATATAGATGGAAGTAGAAAAAATTATGCTAAGTGAAATAAGCCAGGCACAAAAAGACAAATGCCACATGACCTCACTAATATATGAGAATCTAAAACAATTTAACTCACACAAGCACAGAGGAGAATGGTGGTTACCAGAGGCTCAGGGATCGGGAGAAATGGTGAGATGACGGGAGAAATGGTGAGATGATGCTTAAAGGGTACAAATGTCCAATAAGGAGAAATTTATAATTTATATTGATATCTCCTGTACAGTGTGCATAATATAGTATATAATAATGTACATTCCAAAATTGCTAAAAGCAAATTTTAAAATTCACACCAAATAATAGGCATTTGTAGATGTGGATGTATTAATTAGCTTGATTTAATTATATTATATTATTTAATTATATTATAATATTATTTACATTATATTCAGGAAACAATATCATTTTGTTCTCTATAAATGTATAAAACTAATAAATAATTAGTCAATTTAAAAGTAAAAAATCAAATAGTATAATTCTAAAAAAGATCATTTTGATTATAGTTTGGAAATATAACTTATTGGTTAAAAACATGAGATTTGGTGACAAAAGACATTGGTTTTATCAATTCCTAGTTATTCTCTTAAATCTATCTGTTCTTAATCTATATGTGCCAGAGTTTTCTAAGGCAAAAATTAGAATAAAAAAAGATGAGAAAAAAAGAAAAAAAAAGCTTCTAGGTCATGGTTTTTATTAAAGTTAAAATAATTTTTTAAATACTTAAAAATTTCCCTGATCTAAATGTTTGTAATGAATATTTACTATTATTATTTGAAAAATGTGCTAGTGTATGAGTTTTATGAGAGGAATTTTATAATTAAAAAAGTATTAACTAAAAGTTAGCAGGCTCTATTGAAAAATTAATTTGCTTAATTAACCTACTTACTTCCACTTCACCTTACTTTAATTGTGTGTTGATCCATTTAACTGTGTCTGTGTTATTTTGCTTTATAGTAAATGTTTTGTTTTTTTATGATAATAAATTCATATACAAATGATTTAAGAGACTGCTAAGATAAGGAAAAGTTTTAACCTTAAATTTTAAAGGCAATAATTCAATCAAAAGTGAGCATAAAATGAAATTTTAATTTAAAATACAATTAAACCAAAATTAACCATAAAAGGTGTGATAAGATCATTTAATAGCTGTTAATCTAAATAAATATGCTTTTAATCATCAACTGGCATTTAATTAACCTGCAATAACTGGCTTATTAAATTTAAATTAAATCATTATATGAGACTTCATTTAAATTGTACATGAATGCTATATTTTTCTGCTACTTTGCACTTATCTAATGTATTTCAGATGTGCTAAAAGAAGGTTAAAATAATTTTTAAATTTTAACTTTTCATATATCCTTACTGCAAATCTCTATTCTTACTGAACAAGTTTAAATGTTGTGTAAATTATGGGGCAAAAAATCAAGAAATTGAAAACAATGCTATAACTTTTAAAAAATAGATAGAAAAAAAAGAACAACTAGCCTAGAAATTATATGATTAATTTATCAGCTTTATTGTTCCCAAATATATTTATAAATCTCTGAGTGCTGAGTGTGCTCTTTGCTCATGGATTTTTACTGCTTCTAGACTTTCTTAATGTTCAGTGTTAGTTATATAGTACATATATAGTTATATTTACTCCATGTCTACACAAATATCTATGTATTTATTTCTTTGTGTATGCATGTATGTTTATATGTGTGTGAATAAACACATGCACACACACATATTATGCACAGAATATATATATATATATCAAAAGGCACATGAGTTCATACTAATACCTAGACTCCAAACCAAAATTATAAGATTTATTCTAACATTTTCTCTGTGATTTTTTTTTCAATTTCTTTCTCAGGGAAAATTTCTCTTATATTCCTTCTAATACCATGATATATTTTTTGATATTGCTAAGTTGTATAAATCATGTCAAAAACAAATTATCTATATATAACTCTCTGGCATAGATTCTTAGAATATGTTTTTAAAGACTATCACATAACTACATTCAAGTTGTTTAGTTTAATTTCTTTCTCAGACTACTGTAATGTATTTGAATGACTACTTTTTTGAAAGTACTGCACAGTATACCTTATGAGCTCTTGCTTGCAAAAATAGTTGGCTAAAGAAATATTTCTTCAGTAGCTATATTTCCCCCATGAAAATTAGATAGCAGTATTCCATTACTTTTTTATGTAATTAAAAAACAAGACTATACGTTAGTTCTAATAAAATTTAATTCATTGATAAGAAGTTAAATTTTGTTTCTAGATAATGGTGGGAACATTTCTTTATCAGAATCATCAGTAAATGTTTTAAGTGTTATCTTTTTTTTTTCATTTCTCAGTGCTTTTGCAGGATAATACATTGACAATTTAATCTAAATTTCCAAATATATTTTCTGCACAAAAATTATTTATATTAATACCAGGCAGAGTGGTGCACACCTATAATTCCAGTGGCTTGAGAGGCTTGCAGGAAGATCATAAATTCAAAGCAAGCCTCAGTAATTTTACAGAGACCCTGTCTCAAAATAAAAGAAATAAAAAGGATTGCAGATGTGGCTAAATGGTTAAGCACCCCTGGATTCAATACCCAGTACCAAATAAATAAATAAATAAAAAGACTAAATAATTTTGTTTCTGTGATTATGCTTTCTTCTCACAGCAATGTACTTTTTTAGAAATATTTTTAAGTTGTAGATGGACAACATAACTTTATTTTATATGGTGGTGAGGATTGAACCCAGTGCCTCACACGTTTGAGGAAACTGATCTACCACTGATCTACCGCCCCAACCCCAACAATGTTCTTTTCTTATAGAGTTTGGTTTATCCCATTCTCTCTGTTATATTTTTATTTTGCAATAAATAATTACCCTGCCTTTTTTCATGATCTAATTATAAGAAATTATGATCTCAAATTTTAATATTACAACTTATGGATTTAAAATTTCATAGTATTGTTATAGGAAAACTGCTTAAAAAACATTGAAAGACCAAAAAATTTTGAAACAAATTAGAGAGCTTTATTACCTGGCCAGGGGCACTAATGCCATGCCCAAATGGCCTTCTGAAAGAAGCATGCCAGCCTGTCTGTGCTTCTAATACTTAAGGAAGAAAACCACATCCTATGGAATCTGCAAATTACAAGCAAGCAGGGTTGAAAAAGTAGTTAGCAGAGCAGAGTTAGACAACCATATCCTGGGTTCCAGCACAGTTTTGGTTGAACATCCTGGGTTCGGGTACATTTGCAGATGAATGAAGCACAAAAACACATGTTTTAGATGAATCTTAAAAATAGATTATGTAACAGTTTCACATGGGAACCATAAAGATGGAGTCACTATGGCTATACTATTAGTATATATTTTAATCTATTATTTATAACTTATTAATTGTACTGATTAATTCAGACCATAACAGTATGCACTACAGTGCTGCTATTCATAAAAAAATACATGCTCCTGATTAGTCAGTAGGGTTTGCTTCTTTTGGAGTCCTTTCCTTTCAAATGCCTTTTCCTCCAAATTTACTCAGAGATAAATCATCTGCATATCTTGTATTAAGAAGAAGATATGTATTAAGAAGTACAAATATGTACTGAGGAAAGAGGTAATCCCTCTTTCCTCATAAGGGTCATTTATGTAGCTATTCCTAACATTCCAAATGGAAGAGGAATTCCTATTTTAGTGTATTAATGCTGGAGGTGTTCGTATGCTATGCTGTATCACTGGTAAGGGCTTCTCTAACTGAAAGAAGTCTAGGGACATTCTCTCATCTTTGAACTTTCTGAGTCAGATATAGGAAACTGCCAGCCTGTGGGGTCAGGTGTGTTACCTTATTCTTATTTTCCAATTCGTATAGCTGGAAAAGTGAGAGAATTCAAGACTTTCTTTTCATTTCCATGCGCTATTTTGGTGTTTGATTTAGAATAGTAAATAGAAGATCAGCTTCTTGGAGTCTAAGCTCTTTCTTCAATTTACATTTATCTGAAAGCCATAAATTAGAGAATATTGGAAATTGGTTTTGATATTAATAAAATTCTATGTAATCCCCTTTTCATTTTCAGTGTATATAGTCTTGAGAACACACTGAATTAGATTTGTTTCTTTACTAAAACTTATCCTATAATATTGCTAAAAGGGTGGGGAGTTCTGAGAAATTGAGGCAGTAATGGAGTCCCCCACTCTTCAAATAGCAATTTTTTAAATTTACTTTTTATTCTAATTGTTATATATGACAGCAGAATGCATTATAATTCGTATTATATAGAGAGCACAATTTTTCATATCTCTGGTTGTATACAAAGTATATTCACACATTCCTGTCTTCAAATATGTACTGAGGATAATGATGTCCATCTCATTCCACTATCTTTTCTATTCCCTTGCCTCTCCCTTCCCCTCCCATCTCTTTGCTCTATATAGAGTTCATCTAACCCTCCCATGCCGCCCCTCCCAAACCCACTATGAATCAGCCTCCTTATATCAGAGAAAACATTCAGCCTTTGGTTTTTTGGGATTGGCTAAATTCACTTAGCATGATATTCTCCAACTCCATTCATTTACCTACAAATCCCATGGTTTTATTCTCTTTTATTACTGAGTAATATTCCATTGTGGATATATACCACATTTTCTTTATCCATTCATCTACTGAAGGGCATCTAGGTTGCTTCCACAGTTTAGCTATTGTGAATTGATCTGCTATAAATATTGATGTGGCTGTGTCCCTGTAATATGCTGTTTTTAAGTCCTTTGGGTTTAGATCGAGGAGTGAGATAGCTTAAATGAGGCCAGAAAATTTTCAAACATCTCCCTCAGAAAAACAGAAATGAATTTATTGGAAGGGATAAGTGGGACATTCCCAAGGGAGAGAGTAAGTCCTCTTAGAGAGGAGAGAGATGGTATGTCTCTCCCGCCCTTCATTTTTATTGGGATCCTAGGGAAGTTTTCACAGAGCCCCACCCAAGTCTACCACTTGACTTTTGAATGACATCAGACTTTCAAGTGCTCACTGACATGATAACTCATGGTAACTTTGGTGCATACTGACCAGTTCTAGTTGGAACATGTTCTTAAGAGATTTTATGACCAAGGGGAATTATCTTTTCCTCCCTGAGTTCTGAGATCTGGTCTGTGTAAGAATCTCAAAAGTTCTTACCCTCCTTCAGGATAACTTGTATTCTTTTTATCCAAATTTTGATTCTGCAGTTCCTTTGCAGATATCATGCTGTTTGCTGAAGAATGTAACATATCCTGTGATTTAAGCCAGACAGAGCTGCAAGTAAATTGCCCTTTAGAAAAGAAAGCATGTGAGGGTCAGAGCAGTAGATTCAATGGATAGAATTGTTCTCCTACTCTCATGTTCATTCTCTTCACAACTATCTGTTCGCTATCAATACCAAGCATGAATCCTATCAATAATCTCCTATTAATGAGCTTTGTGGAAGAATATATAAAATTTGAATATGTAAGAGTTAAAAAGGCAAAAAGTATTGAATTTATTAAATTATACATTATAATATTATGAAACCAATTTTAAAAAGATCCCATACAATTTTTAATTTTAGGAGTCTTCCCGTTTCACTTCTGAGGATGACAGAATAATATCATAACCCAAGAAAATGGACCGATATACTTTTCCTATATGACTATTTAATTTTAGTGAATTGGACTTTCTATTATGTGTACCAGAGCCTACAAATTAATATTCCTTAAAATTAGTTGAGTATTGAAATTGTAAGAAAAATGAATTTTAATCAATATTGGTTCATAATAATGCAAACAGATGGTTTACATATAAGATATTTTTATCCCTGATGCATTATGGAAATAATGTTGTCAACTACTAAAGAAGAAATTAAAATTTAAAGGATGGTATAATTGGGCTTTTAGATTTTCTTGGAAAGTCAATACATACCATGTAAAATATAAAGGAACATTAGTCATATTATGATTACTAGATAAACATATTTTATTTTCTATGGAATATATTCCAAATATTTTCAAATTACTGATTTTTTGATGGTTAAGCAATAGTAGAAAACATAAAAATTACAGGAAAGAAATTACCATCTAACAGTAATACCTATGTATTGGTTATCTGGCTGAATTTCTAGACTTTCTTTTCCAATATACTTTACATACCCTTAACATGGTTTAATTCAAGAATAGCCCACCTTGACTGAACTTTTGAAGAACTTCTCAATAAAAATACATGAAAAGCAATACACAATACTTTGTTGTTCAAAGCAACATTCATGAGCAACTACCTCAATAAAACCAAAATGGCCTGCGAACATATCTGACTTAAGTCCAATTCATTCTCACAGAAGAGACTAATTTACATGAATTATGGTTTGACTGACATCACCAACATAGCAATTTAACATGAGAAATATGCATCTCCATCAAAAATGAAAGTAATTCAAAATAAGCATTCAAAATAAATTCAAACTGTTTGTTACAAAGAATATCGAAGGAATATCAAGAGGAGACCCTGATTAATCAGAAAGTTCAGGATTGAGCCACAGCAATTAGAAGAAAGATATTAAAGGGATACAAATAGGAAAAGAACTCAAACTATCCCTATATGCTGACAACATGATTTTATATTTGGAAGACTGAAAACACTCCAGCAAAAAACTTCTAGAACTCATAAATGAATTCAGCAAAGTAGCAGGATATAAAATTAACACCTATAAATCAATTGTCTTCCTGTATATCAGAATCAACTGAAAGTGAAACTATGAGAACTGTCCAATTCAGAATAGCCTCAAAAAAAAATATTTGGTAATCAATCTAACAAAACAGGTGAAAGACCTCAACAATGAAAGTTGCAGAACACTAAAGAAATTGAAGAACTTAGAAGATGGAAAGATCGCCCATGTTCTAAGATAGGCAGAATTAATATTGTCAAAATGGCCATACTACCAAAAGTGCTATACAGATTTGATGCAATTCCTATTCATATGTTCTTCATAGACATAGACAAAGCAGACATGAAAATCATTTGCAAAAATAAGGGGCCCAGAATAGCCAAAGCAATGATCAGCAAGAAAAATGAAGCAGGAGGCACCATAGTAACACATCTTTAATTACACTAGAGAGCTATAATAACAAAAATGTCACAGTATTGGCACAAAACAGACAGGAAGACCAATGATACAGAATAGAAGACACAGAGACCAATGCACATAAATAGTTATCTCATACTAGACAAAGGCTCCATAAATGTACATTGAAGGAAAGATAGCCTCTTCAACAAATGGTGTTGAGAAAACTGGAAATCCATATATAACAAAATGAAATTGGACCCCTACCTGTCACTTGCATGAAACTCAACTTAAACTGGATTAAGGATCTAGATATTAGATCAGAGACTGTACACCTACTAGAAATAAAGTAGGCCCAGCATGTCAGCTTAGGAAGAAAATTCCTCAAGAATCCTAAAGCACAAGAAGTAAAATCAGGAATCAATAAGTGGTATGGTCTCAAACTAAAAAATTTCTTCATAGCAAAGGAAATAATCAAGAACATTAAGAGAATGCCTACAGAATGGGAGCAAATCTTTGCCACCTGCACTTCAGATAGAGCATTAATCACCAGGATACATAAAGAACTCAAAACACTTAACACCACCAATAATAATAACAATAATAATCCAATTAATAAGTGGGCAAAGGAAATGATCAGATACTTCACAGATAAAGAAATATGACTGGTCAATAAGTATACAAAAATATTCAACATCTCTAGCTATTAGAGAAATGCAAACTAACACTACACTGAGATTTTATCTCTAGTCAAAATGCCAATTATCAAGAATACAAGTAACAATAAATATTGGTGATGATGTGGGGAAAAAGTTACACTCATACATTGCTGGCAGGTCTGCAAATTGGTATAACCATATGGAAAGTAGTGTTGAAATTCCTCAGAAAATTTGGAATGGAACACCCATTTAAGCCAATTATCCCATTCCTTGACATATACCCAATGGAGTTAAAATCATCAGTGATTTTAAAATCTACAGAGACGTGGCCACATCCATGTGTATAACAACTCAATTCACAATAGCTAAGCTATGGAACCAACTTACATGCCCTTCAACAGATATATGAATGAAGAATACATGGTACATATACACAGTGAAATATGACTCAGCCATAAAGAATAACAATGAAGTGATAGCATTTGCTGGTTAATGGATACAACTGGAGACTATCAAGGTAAGTGAAATAAGCCAGTCCCAAAAAAACAAAAACCCAGTGTTTTCTCTGATATGCAGATACTGACTCAACAATAGGCGACAGGGCAGGGAGAAGTGGAGGTTCACCAGATTGGACAGGGTGGAGTGGGGCAAAGGGAGGGAGTATGAGAATGGGAAAGAGAGTAGAATTCATGGGACATAACTTTCCTATGTTTGTACATGAATACAAGAGCAGTGTAACTCCCCATCATGTACAACCACAAAAATAGAGAGTTATATTCCATGTTTGTAAGACATGTCAAAATACATTCTACTGTCATGTATAACTAAAAAGAACTTTTTTAAAAGAAAGTTCAGGTTTGATTCCTGTCTTTTATATGTTTGGCTTTGGAAATTTAGATAATTCTAAGGGTTCATATAAAAAGGGCATATTAAGATTTCTAGAAGATGCTTGTTAATACTTAGAATATAGTGTACATCAAAGTCACTGGAAATTCCAAAACTATAGGTTCATACTAAATATACAAAATCCTTAATTTAATGCAGGAAAACAATGAAATATTTAATGTTTTAAAGTAAATAGCCTTTTTAAACGAAATAACAAATGTTGCCATTAACCATTTGCTCCAAGTTCCACTGACATCACAGCTAAGAGGAAAACCCTTCATTCTCATCTGACTGAAAATTGTGAGAGGCTCATTTGTCTATTTAAGTGATGAAATACATTTGGGAATTAAAGTCTTTCTTTTCTTGTTGTTGTTGTTTATGCTATCATCAGACCATACGTGGGAAGGTGTTTGCCTTTGATTCACCTAACTTGGAAATCACTGTGTGCAAAACCAGTGGGCATTTCTGGCAAACATTGTAAGACAAATGAAAACCCCATGGTCACTTGGAGCAAAAGATTACAGTTGAAGCAAACAGAGCACCAAAATCTCAGAGGGAAAAAAAAATAGAAAATTTCTAACGGAAGTCAGAGCAAAGTAATTTTCTAAGGGAAATCAGGGCAATGAAAAGTACCTGTGTAGACTGGGTCTGGTGACTTGGAAAGCCATACCCATTTCCAAGGTGAAACACCCCGGGAAACACTTCTTAGAAGAGATCTGAGAAATCCTCAACATTCACCAGCATATAATCACTAGGCTCAGTGAAAAAATAAAATGCGAAGATAGAGTTTTAAATGGTGTGGATCAGCAATGAAGAATGTACTCTACCATAGAAGCAATGAACAAAGACTGAGGGATATTTTTCTTCAAATTTGTTTCTCTTCTGTGTGTGTGTGTGTGTGTGTGTGTGTGTGTGTGTGTCTAGCTATTCCATAACATCACCATTACACACTCCTCAACTCCCCCCCCCCTTCTATTGACATTCATTGAATTCCGTGGAACACCAAAATCACACAATTGAAAGAAAAAAAGATTTCAGAGACAACACAAATAATACAGACTTTACAATAACATTTTGAAAAATCAGTAACAAACAGCTATGATCTACAACAAGAAATAAAAACAAATCACGTGGAAGGGAAAGACTCTTATTTTCATAATTACCACATTATAATATCCTCAATGTTCAGTTTTGAAAAATTAATTATAAAGAATGCAACAAAAAATAAGAAAATATATCCTGTCCAAGCAAAAAAAAAAAAAAAAAAAAAAAACTCAATAGAAACTGACCTTATGAAAGCATAGATATTGGACTGCCTACATGAAGATTTTAAATAAATTTCCTTAAATATGCTAAAAGAGCTAAAGGAAATAATGCACAAAACTAAAGGAACTAAGAAAATGAATAAAATAATATGTATTTTCAATAAGAAGACTGAAATCATAGCAAAAAATTAAATTATGCAGCTAAAAAGTATAATAACTAAAATAAAAACTCACTAAAATGATTCACTAGCATATTCTAGATTTTAAAAAGAAATATTGAATCTGAAGAGTAGCCAATTAAAATTATCCAGTCTAAGTAGCAGAAAGAGATAAAGCACAAAGAAAAATAAATAAGATTTAAGCAATCTGGAGGACACCATAAAGCATACCAATATAAAAACAATAGGACAGATGACAGAGAGAGTAGATCCAAATATTTAAATTAATAATGAACAGGAACTTCCCAAATTTATAAGATACAAGTGTATGCATGGGAGAAATTTAGAGAACTACAGCTTAGAGTGAAGAGATCCACACCAAGACATATTATAATTAAATTTTTGAAAAGAAAAATAAAGAAAAATAATCTCAAAAGTGGGCTTAGCAACTCATTATAGACAAGGAATTCCCGAAAAGATTAAGAACATATTTCTTACCAGAATCCATTGAGGCCAGGAAGGAATGAATGACATTTTAAAAGTACTTAAAGAAAAAAAGAAAAAAAAGAAAACTTCCCGACCAATTATTCTCAACAGTCATCCTTCAGACTGGAGAAATTAAGACCCTGTAAAAAAACAACATGCTGAAATGAAAGGACACTAGAAAGTATCTTGACTCATATGAAGACACTAATTTCAATAAATGTAAGCACATAGGTACAAATCTGAACAGAAAAACAGAGAAGCCAGTATTAATGCACAGTTTGTCCTTAATTGTATTTTAATTTCATATATGATTTAAATGACAAATTCACAAAATTTGTAAATCTGTGTTAACTGGCACACAATATAAAAATTGTGATTTTCATCAATAACAACATAAAAGGTGAGGAGAAAGAGAAATGGATAAGAGAAAAAAATGTGTATTTTGTATTTTATATTAAAGCTAAGTTGAAATTAATTCTAACTAGTCTCATAATTTTTAGTTGCTAGCTTTAATTCTTATAGGAATCACAATATCACACATAATATTCCATTTAAAAAATATTATAATAATCCCCCTCACATTCTAAGATATCATATTATTTTCAACTGAGATAGTTTCAGGTTGGCATACAGTTATAAGAAATAGTACAGATAAATTCCACATACCCTTAACCTAATTTCTCACTAGTAACAACTTACAAAAGTAGAGTACATTATCACAGCCAGGATTTGGTAACCTCCCTTAGATGTTCAGCCTCCAATGACTTCCTGCTTGGCCCCAGTATTTAAAGGTTCTACCACCTGCCAGTAGCCCCATGCTGAAGACCACGCCTCTAATAAATTGGCCCTTGGGGAACCCTCACAGATGCAAACTGTAACATGCCCCTTCCACTCCTTATTCTTGGCAACCGGTAATCTCTTCTCCATTTCCACATTTTTGTATTCAGGAAGGTTATCTAGATGTTATCTAATCACACATTCTTATACCATGTAAACTTTTTGGATTAGCAGTTTCACTAGGCACAATTCTCTAGAGATTAATTCAGATGAATGCACTACAGTTTAATTATTCAGTCATTAAACAACACGTGGATAGTTTCCAGTTTGGAGCTATTCTACTTACAATAAAATTGTCACAAATGCATATACAAATACAACTACTTATACATATACACGTTGGTATACAGGTTAATGGGTGAATCTAAGTTATTTCTTTGGGATAATAGCCCAAGAGTGCAACTGCTGAGTCATAGATTAGTTGCATTTTCAGTTTTGTAAGAAGCTTTTCAAATTACTTTCTAAAATATTATACCATATTATGTTCCCAAGAGTAATGTATGAGTGATCCAGTTTCTCACCAGCATTATTTTTTAGCCATTCTGATAGATGTACAGCAGAATTTCCTGGTGGTTTTCAATTTCAATTCCTGAATTACTTGTGATGTTGAACAGTTTTCCTTTTCATTGAGTTTTCCTCTGTTCTATGGATTATTTAAAATTGTGTTGTATAATTCCCAGGTGTTTGAGTATTTTCTTTCTCTTGTTTATTTCAAGTTTGATTCCTTTATGGTCTGAGAACATAATTTGTATGGTTTTAAATTTGCTGAGGTTTCATTTAAGGGCGAATATATGAACTTGTTATATGTGTGTTGGCAGTTGAAGTCAGTGTACAATCTACTGTTGTTGAGTTAGTGTACTGTAAATTTTTATTACATCCTGTTGCATGATGATGTTCAGCACTATATTTTTGCTGATTTTCTGTCTAGCTAGTGATAAATTGTTCAGACAAATATTTTGAGGTTTTCAGTTTGTGAATTTCTCTTTATCACTTCAGTTATATGGGATTTTTCTTCTAATTCTGAGCTATATTGCTTCATGTATAAATAAATAGGATTACTATAGGTTCTGCATAGATTGACTTTTTATCATCATATACTTTCTCTGTCTCTGATCATTTTATTCTCTCCAGAGTCTCTTTCATGTGAAAATCTGGCTTCTCCTCCTATGATTCAATTACTCGTTGCATGCTAGATCTTTTTTATGTTAACTCACTTTCAATCTGGGTATACTGTTACATTTGGAGCAAGTTCCTTATAGATATCACAGGGTCTTATTCTTTAATCATGTTGTCAGTTTATTCACCTCCAACTTTGGGATATTTAAAGCAAAAATGAAAACAATAAACTCACAAGTATTACACACTTGTGTCCTAAGGATTGATGTCAGTGTGTTACCTTCTCACCAACTTTCAGAAATATCTTTTGTTTATTTCATAAAAAAAAACATTCTCTTAAATTTTTCTTAGCAGGTGGAATTGGGAAAAGTATGTCTACACTATGTCTGCAGCTTAGGAAAATATGTTGATTTAAAAACTTTTATGTGGTGATGGTGGGTGAGAAAACACTGTCTTTCTTTTCTAAAAATAATTGTTGTCAGAGAACAATATAAACAGTTCTAGTAACACATGCCTGGTTGAATTTTCCTAATCTCATCATCATTGATATTCAAAGTAGCACAGATACCTAGAATATCCTTTATAAAGATCATTAGTAGTGATTCCATATGTTGCTACTTACAAAAGTCTTTCTATTGAATTCTCTTGTTAGATTCCTATAGCTTTTGTCTTTTTTAATATTAGGTCAAAATATAGACTCAAAGAAAATATATGACTATAGGCACAAAAAATGCTTGCTACTAGGTGTATAAAATACTCGATCAACCCAGACTATGCAGGACACACGCATAGGAGACTTATCTAACTCTGCAGACCTCCTTCAACCAGTAGAAGGTACTGGTGATCATCAGCAAGAAACTGGAGTTAGGTGGGATTTAAATCATATAGCAAGTGATTGTCAAAAACAAGTCCAAGGTGAACACTTTTTATAGCTCAACTCTATCAACAAGGACTGGGCTTTTCCTGACCTTTCACTATGAATTTCTATCATATCCTCTTTTCTCTTTCTAACTGCAAAACTGATGCTTTAGCCACACCCAGTCAAGAGAGAAAATAAGAGCAAAAGTTATAAGACTATTTATCTCATGTGCCTATTGCTTTTGGGGGGGATAAAAATCTTCAACAAAAAATCCCTAGTTAACATAACATAATGATTAATTAGCCAGAATTGAACTGAATTCCCACTGCAAAAGCTCAGGGAAAAACATGTATTTGACAGAAAAACACTGGGAGGTAAGCTCACTGGGAATAAATAGTTGAAAATATGAACAATCTACAATTGCATCATTTTTGATAATCAAGAGTCTCTTACTGTGCTGTGATGTTAAAAGTCCAGTTTTACTGACACTTAAGCTCATTTCTATATTTGTATTTCTCACTGATTGTGAATTAGTACAAATTAAAGTATTAAGCAATAATAATGATTATTATTATTTTAATTAGTGCTAATATTTATTAATAACTTCAATGTCAGGAAGAAAATGATAAATTCCAGTTTTTTAAAAAAAACACTGCATTGGGCTGGGGATGTGGCTCAAGCGGTAACAAGCTTGCCTGGCATGCGTGCGGCCCGGGTTCGATCCTCAGCACCTCGTACAAAGAAAGATGTTGTGTCCACTGATAACTAAAAAATAAATATTAAAAATTCTCTCTCTCAAAAAAATAAATAAATAAAACCACTGCATTTGTTAGCATTGCTATAGTAGCAAAGAATCCTAAGCATTTTTTACTTTTTAAAATCTCTATACTAGTGCTCATACCAGGGTTAAAATTTTGTACCCTCATCAGAATCTTCATTCCATAAAGCTTGAGTAGTATAATAATTTTCATGAAAATAATTTTCCAAGTTTGAGAAAATTTCACTAAGTTCATCAGACTCTATTAGTTTTTAGAAATTCACTGAATGAATATTATAAGACTCTAATAAATCCTAAAAGAAATAATAATGATGATAGTTTAGACTTGTTTGACCCACTATTTTTTAAATGTAACACTTTTCTCACAATTAAACCTATAATTTCCTGTGTAGAAATTATGTTCTAGAAAATGTACTCTGGGAAACATTGTCTCTTTAAATATAAACAGTTCTAAAAACACTGTTTGCCTGGTTGAATTTTCCTAGTCTCATCATCATTGATATTCAAAATAGCACACCTAGAATATCCTTTTTTGTATCATCAGTAGTGATTCTATACATTGTTACTTATAAAAGTCTTTCTATTGAATTCTCTTGTTAGATTCCAATAGCTTTCAAAATTAGATTTTAACTTAATTACAACCTTTTTGTTTGTTTTGCATTGCTATGGATAGAACTCAAGGCCTTGTGCATCCCCAGTCCATTTCCAAACTTCAGATGAAGAAAATCAGCAAGACCAAATGATTCCTTTACTTATACAAACCTCAATGATAGAACTAGACATAGGACTTAGGTTTAAGTATTTTCCCCACAACTTGATACTAATAATTGAGCATATTATGTGATTTCTTTGAGTCAATGTTTTCTCAGCTAGAAATTAAGTATAATGAAGAGAATTAAAGAACTGATATTTAAGCCAGGTGTGGTGACACTCGCCTGTTATCCTAGCAACTCAGAAGGCTGAGGCTGGAGGATCACAGGTCAAAGTCAGCCTTAACAACTTTACAAGGAGAGCCTTAAGCAATTTAGCAAGATCCCCTCTCAAAAATATTTTTTTAAAAAATTAAAAGCTGGGGTTGTGGTTCAGTGTTTAAGTGCTCCTGGGTACAATTCCTGGTACCAAACAAACAAACAAATAACAACTGAAAACACCTGAACACTTGGTAATCATTTAATGAAGGTACATTGGAGATGATCAGTACTATTATCATATTCATGCGTGCACTGAAACTGTATCTTGAAGAGACTAAAAATCATTTGGTTCAGTGGAAAGATTTGGTTTCTAGTTTTTTATTCTAATTAATACCTGGCTCCCTCATAATCTACATGGCCAATGGTAAATTCCAAAGAAATTTTCATAGACTTAACCTTGTCTTTTGTTTTGAGATACTATTTTTTAATATTCTTTCTTCTCAGCCTACTATACTATTCCATTTCTTGGGTACCTCATAGTTGTGCTAACCCTTCACAACTCATCTCAAATTCTATTTCCATTGTAAAATTTTAATTTTACTTTCTATTGGGGAGTGAGTCTCTTGACCTTCTGGGTTGACACCTACTTTTGCATGAATATTGTTTTGTGCATTTCTATTTACTTCAGTTTTCTCACTGTTGTGCAAACTTCTTGAAAGCATATCCCATGGTTTATTCATGTCTCTATTTCTGGTGTGTGACAACATACAAGGCAAGTGACATGTTTGTCATGTGACATGTGGTGTTTGTCTATCATAAAATTCTTAGGGGCAAATTGATAAGATCATTCTGTGTTCTTTAGGAGGATTGGTTTCAGCATAATTTATTTTAAAAGGACATGTTAAAAACTTACTGCAAATGTCTATCACTAACTCAAAAATAGGAATTGCTCTTCTGAAAATATAACAAGTTATTCATAAAATCAATTATTCATATGGCTTAAATAAGGGGTTTGCTGCTAAGATAAACTCTCTGATATTTCTGACATCAACAAATACGAAACAAGCATGGTGTTTGTATTTTCTCCCTGCTTCCCATTTCTTCTCCTTTCTTTTTTTCTTTTTTCCTTTCCCCCGCTTTTTTACCATATGCATTTGGATATTCTTATTATCTTTATTCTCCCATGAAAATCATTTTACTTATTTATTCCTCCCACAAATTTGTGTGAACTTTCTCACAGGTCAAGTACATACTAATCTTACAATATTGAACAACAAGAACAAAAAAAGATTACTTTCAGTTATGTATGGCCAAAATTGTGTTTGCTTTTGAGAAAGTCATCTCTTTTTGTTCCATAAGTTTTATGAGGTAGCACTACATCTGTTTCAAAATATTCATTTTCTAAAGGGATTCCAACTTTTCCAATGACCATCCCATTTTAAATGATAGGTCTAAAACATGAAACAATTTTTGATCACATTGAGAAATTTGTGGTTCTGGATCACACACAGTTGATTTTGAGGTGGCCTCTGAGATTTTTTTGTAAATTTCAAACTGAACTAATGCACGTCTATTGGGGAGCTGTTTCATTCTGTGTCCTCTAACTTGGAGCTTTTTAAGATGGGCTATGTATTTAGGTATGACACACACACTGGCATCAATATTATAATAGATCTAACTTTTTAAATTTAATATGCAGGAACTCATCTATAATTCTTTTCTGTAGAATTCAAGATCTTGCTGTAATGAAATTAACCATATAAAAACAAGGGTGCACAGATTCTCCTGTGTATATTCTCTATACCTCTCTCAGATGATACCTTAAAGACTATGACTGATATAAATACCTAATTCTAAATTTTATTTATTGTTGTCTACATCCATTTTTAAGGCCAAGGTCTATAATAATAATTCTATTTTTTTTTTGTCTCACTAACAACTAAAATCACATCGTTTGGTATTTCATTCATTATTTAATAGAGTTGCTACGTGCATGCAATTACAAGTATCAGGGACATAATTCTATTGGGGGATAATAATAATGACAGCAATAGAGTTTAAAATTATCATTTCATTTATACCATTTTCAGTCATAACCTCAAACTTTGAAGATAGCCTTCAGTCTCAAAAAGAAATACCCTAATTCAGGAGGAAAAAAAAAATCTTCTTCAGACTCTATTTGCACTTTTCTGTAAGGAAACATTTGCTTTGAATAGAGAGAGACACTTCTTTTACCACTTTAACTCCTCTCCTGGCAAAAATTTCAGTTTCTAAATCCAGGATCCAACAACTTCAAAAATATTTCGGAAATTATCTGAAGAACACTAAACAAAAATTGGATAATTTTTCAGTATTTATTGATCACTTATATTTTTATTCATATGTTCAAAATTTTTACTTAAAAAACGATTTTTCTTTATATCTGCAGCAGTATTTGCATTTTGATACAAGATCTTTCTGATATGCATGTAGTATAAATTCCTTTTCTATTTTGTGGCTTCCTAGTTTTAGTTTTCTAATAATACCTTTGATATGCAGAAGTTTATTTTTTCCTATATTCAATATATCAATTATTTTTATATTATGTTTAGTGTCATGTCAAAGTTGAAAAATAAATTTACTTTTGCAGAATCCTGAAAATATTCTCCCATACACTGGAATCAGTATAGTTTAAATTTCATATCTGTGACTGTGATATATCTTGAGAATATTATCTGTGAATATTTGTGTATTTAGAAGGATGTGGGGTCATGGCTACTGTGTTTCCCACACAGATATTCTGTTGTTCCAGTATCATTTATTGAAAATACTTTTCAATTCTAGCCTTTTAATTCCATCGTGACAGAATAAATACTACTAGATTTTTAACTGCTTCTTGGCCATATTAAATGACAGAACTAAAAATATCGTAGATACAAATTGTGACCATGAATGTGAAGCAATTGGACCTCTCACAAATTGCTTCTGAGTAGAGAAATTGGTCCAAATGTTATCATTGGTATCCATTTGGTAGTTTCTTATAAAGGGTAAAACACATTTACTAGATTATCCTGTACTCTTTTATATTTATAAATTAATGAAAAAATTATGTAGTCACACAAAAGTTTTAATGAATGCTTATGGTAAATAAGTGCCCCAAAGTAGAAAACAAAAACTGTCAAGTATCTTTTCAGTTACAATATTTTTTTTTCTGACTGGAATTTCCTTCACTTTAATCTGAATAGTTCCTTTCAATTCTTAATATTAAAATCTTCTGTCAACTCCTCTACAGTGCCTTCCCCTTACCCTATCATTCCTCACTCACAATGGGCTAAATATCTAGCTTGTTCCCAAGAAAGTCATGTTTATGTCATCTATCACATAATATTGACGCATAATAAACATCTTAATCTTCCATCAACCTGAAATTGTTGAGAATAGAAACTTTGAATTTCTATGCTTAATTTAAATAAGTATCTGCTATCTCTTCAATATATAAATATTTAGTGATCCATACCAAATATGTTAGCATGATGAAATAAAATTTGAAGATGTTTATCTGTTGTCTTTCCCCGTATAGTTCCCTTTTCCTTTCTTGGTACTAAACAGACTCTCCACTCTGTGCATTGTCTCAAGGAAGGCATGTGTGGAGTTAGAAATAAAACACAACACAAAAATATTCCCCAGAGGTATAACAGAATCAGCACATATTTATTGAGCAGGAGGCAGGTGGAGGGGGTGGGAATTGAGAATACATTTTATTTAGCAACTTTTATCCTAAGTTTACCAGGCACTTTGACACATATGGGTATTTTCTCTAGTCTTGGACTGGGGCTGGGGCTCATTGGTAGAGCCCTTGCCTCATACCAGTGAGGCACTGGGTTCAGTCCTCAGCACTACATAAAAATTTTTAAACTAATTAATTAATTAATTAGTTAATTAATTTAAAAATAATATACTCTTGAAGAACCAATGAGGGTAGGAATCAGTTCAGTTTTCTGAAAAATAAATAAAACAATCATGTTGAAAAGTACAATTTTTAGAAAAACACCACTATCCCTTTAATAAAAACAGATTAAGAAATTTATTACAGTACTTGAATACTTAACCAAGAAAAAATAGTTACTTCACTTATGACTATTTTAAGATGGTCAGGAATCAAGTGGTTTATTTTATGTTTGTTTAATTTTAACATATATGGACAAATTCATTTTACTAAAGATTTTTATCTTTGAAAATATTGTTTGAATAGAACTGTTTCATAGTTTGAAGACAAATAAAGGATCTAACTACTAATAAAACCAAAGATAATACTCCCCAAAAAAGATAAAGATCCTTCTCCATTTATTTCAATTGACTGAAAAGCAATAAAATCGTACAGAAATCTGAAATAATCTCAGCAAAAGAACCTTTGGCATAATGAGCATGTAGTCCAGCTACTCACTTTCAGAGGAAGTCTAATATGTCAAGAGTAAAGAAATAAAGACAGCTTCTTCAGAGCAAATGTTAGAAATATGATAATGAATATTTCTAGAAATATCCATGAAATGATAACCTGATACTAGGAGCTTTCTACCAAGTACTTTGAAATAATTTAGTTCCTTATAAAAGCTACACAAGTTTGTTGTGGAAACCCAGGTAAGTGTTTGAAATTAATTCTCCTTCCAGTTAAATGGGATGGAGACTTCAAATAAAAAATCAACCAATACCTTAGGCAACAAAGTTTAGTTTTTTGAATACAGATGTTTTGATATCCTTTGAACTGGCTCCAGATTAAGAGCAACTTTTTTTTCTTGTGAATCCACCACACACACATTCTTTTTAAGGTATGTAGATAGATTCTTTCTGGGTTTGGGGAAAATTTCATTCACCTGTCTTATGTTTCAGAAGGCAAGACAATTAATTGAATGCACATGCATGATAATCTAATATGCATACATCATTTGTCTATTTTAAAGGGAACTTTTGTGTACCATAGTAGAAAATGAAGCATGAATGACAACTTTCAGTGTGACTACAAGGTCGCTCTACATGCCACTCTCAATCAACCAGTAGCTACGGAATGTCCTAGATACAAGTGGAAAGAGCTAAGCCTTAGGTATTTAGATGAAATATTACAGAAAATCACAGTGCAACGGTATAAACTGCCTTTTGATATTACTCATGTAAGTTTCAAGAAGCATAACCTAGCTAAGCTGAGAAACATAGTTGCAGGCTATTTTCCATTCATAGAGTCACTACAGGAATACTGGCTATCTTTGTAACAATTTTTATGTTAAATAAGACTTGATAATATTGAGAACACTGGCTTAATATGAGAAGATCACTAAGCAATACAGGTATTGGGCAATTGTCAATCTATGAGATAGATCCCATAGCTGAGACTTAATTGGTAAAATGCCTCAAGAGATGTTAGTGAGAATCTAAGTATTAAAAATAAATTAAATAGTAGTGGATCATGACTTCTTTTGCTCTTCAAATATTTATCTGCAGCCTAGTTTGCCCAACTTCTTAGAGATATCACTAAATCTCTAAATTTAAAGTTCAAGAACAGAATCAATGTAGTTATTAAAGCACCCTTCAGAAGCTTCTCTAATCAAGATATCACAAAGCAGAAGAGAGCTGTCCAAAGGCCTTTAATAAAGATATGTCTGAAAAAAAATTCAAAAAAAAAATAAAGATATGTGTGAACATTAGGAAATTTAGGCAAAAGATCACCTTGGCTTACTGATACTCTTTGGGAAGCCATAGTAACTAACTATTCCAATGAAGAGAATTTCTGTTCTTTCTATAAATCTAAACTTAATATGTGAAGATAACAGATTGATTAATTCATGACCTATTAATTGGAGGAAAATGCTTATTTAAAGAATGGAAAACAGCTTTCTCAAGTATAAACACTGGTTTGTCTTTGATTAATCAAGAAGATTTATTATTGACAGAGAACAGTAATTTACAAAGAGAATGAAGTTTTTATCCATAAAAACTCTTGTCTATAATCAAGAAAACTTATTTATTAAAAAAAAATAAGTACACAATTTGACAAGTTCTAAGCCAATAATTTTCTAGTATCTGAGCTCTGGCTCAGATATTTTAGAAAATTAAATGTGTGGTTTAATGTAAATGGTGTGCATACATATACATACATATATATGCGTGCACACATACACATGTGTGTAACTATATATATGTTTGTATATACATGCATGTATATAAAATACAGCTACAATAATAATTAAGTTATAAGAGAATATATCATCTTTGTTACATTTAGGTATCATTGCATTTGCTCTTGCCCATTTTGCTGGAATTTCTATGTCCTCCACAAGTCCTGCTGCTTGAACAATATGTTCTCCTTTGTATGTAGCCAACTCCATTTGGCAAGCAGTGTCTCTGGCCATCTGCAATTGATGCATAGCTAGTTTTGTTAATCACTCCCAACGGCATTTACTAGATTTTTTTTTCTTTTTCAATTAATTGGTCCCAGGTCATTTCATCTTGCTGGGAGCTGCACTTACAGGTAGCTAATACAGCTAAGAGGACTGACATAAGCTGCTGGATACCTGGCCAATGAGCACATTACCAGAACGAACATGGTCTATTAAAAAGCTTTGTGCTGAGCTAAAATGAAATTCCAAAGCATTTACTGTGTCTTGCATTATCTAAAAACAGCAGATAGAGAAAAACAAAAACTGCAACCGCATCCCAACCACATTTGAAAGGTCCCTACAGTCTTGAAACTGGACAACCACCTTCCTTGTAAATAGTCTAAGAAGACCAAATATGAGAATAGGTGCTCCCAGAAATGTGAAAGGAAAGAAAGCAATATATTGCTTTAACTCTAGGATCATCACACAGAAAATTCATTTCTAGGTGTGTCTTTTTTTCTTTTATCATTAAGAACGACATGATTCTTGAAGAGGGCCACTTCTGTTTGTTTTCTCATAGGCCTAAAGGTCATTGTAATGTAACAATAATCAGGTGACAAAAATACTGGGAAGGTAATATGTGACCAGTAAGCTGTGAGCATACAAGAAATACTCCAAATGAAACTTCATGTTTTTAATATTAGAAAGAAATGTTCAATTATAAAGAAGGATCATGGACATATGGTTGGTTAGTTGCAACAATGCTTTATATGTGGATACAACCTACTTAATGTTAAAATAATTTTTAAATAAATACACTGTATAATGGTAACGAAAGAAGTGGCTTGTATGTCTAAGATGTCACAGCCAGTGAGTAAGGGATTTAGGATGAGTCATCTTTGTGCATATTCTGACCTGTGTCACTGCCTCTGCACATTGACTACACAGTCTTCCTGTAGTTATCTGTCAAAAGTCTCTTGTCAACCGTGATAAACATCAATGAATCCAGAATATACCTTTGTGAGAACAAAATGTAAATGCTGTCAGTTTCCTTGTGTTCATAATATTTTTCCATTTAATTCTCACAATAATTCTGTGAATTTTTGTATTTCCATTCATCATATGAGGAATAGGCAAGAAAATAGTATAGATTAAACAGTAAGTAGTTGGGCTAGAATTCAAGCAAAATATACACATTTTAATAATCTGCGATATACTTTTCTCCTTGACTTTTCATTTTATAGTATCCATGTGAATAATTTATAAGTTGTTTTTAATGAAGTTAAAATAGTGACTGCAGTTTTCATGTTTTTTTTTAATTTATTTTTTAGTTTTAGATGGACGCAATACCTTTATTTATTGTTATGTGGTGCTGAGGATTGAACCCAGTACCTTGCATGTGTGAGGCAAGCATTCTACCACTGAGCTGTAACTCCAGCCCCAGTTTTCATGTTTTTGATGATAATGTGGCATGTGCAAATAATATATGATTTAAGTGTATCCCACCCTATCTCACCTTGCTACCTTCTCAGAAGAAAATGGTAGAGGAGAAAACCTCAGGCAAAACTTTTCTTACTCAAGTGCAAATTAAGATATAACTCAAGTATTTCCTCTTGTTCTCTTTGGTTACTTCAATCAAGATTAGAGGTGTTTGCATAGTGGGGTAGGAGGGGAACAAGGGAGGAATAGATGAATTGTAGATAGGGAAGAGGGGAGGGAGAGAAAGGGAGGAGGCAGGGAATTAGCAAGGATGATGGAATATGATGGACATCATTATTCAAAGCACATGTATGGAGACAAGAATTGGTGTCAACATACTTTATATACAATGAGAGATATGAAAAAATATGGTATATATGTGTAATAAGAATTGTAATGCAAAAAGATAAAAACAACATACATTTATAAAGACATGAATTGGCGTGAACATACTTTATATACAAAGACATGAAAAATTGTGCTTTATATATGTAATAAGAATTGTAATGCATTCCACTGTCATGTATTTAAAAAATAAAATCAATAAAAAAAGATTAGAGATATTTGGTGAAATGTGGGACATTATATTTCCTATCAATGCTTTGCAAAAATTCTGGAATTAAGTTAATTTCTAATTTTTACTTCTTAACAATCTGTTATAGAGATTTAGACAAAGCAATGAAAATGTGTCATTTACAAATAAATAATTTTAATAACTTTTTGGAATAATAGCAAATATGTGTAACTGAAGAGAACAGAAGGTATTTTCCTGTGGACTAAAATTTATGTCACTCTTGTGAAAAATCAACTTTCTTAATCAAAAACAAAACAAAACAAAAATACCCTTCAGGGTAAAATAATAAATAAACATAAATGAATGAGTAGCTTTAGAAAAATTCATGTATCCATTCTTCAGATATTGCTTGAGGACCTAATATGTATCAGATGTTGTTCTAGCTGCATGATATGCAAAACTGAATGAAACACTCCACTATCCTTCCCTGGAGACATTTACGTTCTAAAATCTATGACAACACCGTTTAGATAACGTGGGACTGCAATGTGTACTTTTTGCTAGCTAAGACATTGCCATTTCTGTTCCAGGCAACTTGCATCTCTCCATGAGTATCTTCTGTGAGTAATTCTGCAATAAGTTTATAAACTGCTTTCACAGATCTGTTTGTAGATGCTATACATCCTAAATCCTTTCTCACTTTCCTCCTGGTGACCTTTCCAAAAGAGCTCTTATTTGCAGAATTGCGATAATTTATGCTTTCTAACCTCCATGTCAAAAATAACTTGGTTCTCTTGGGTGAAAAGGAAACCTTACTAGGAGTAACTTGCCTTTTAATCTTCATCAAGAGGGGTTCTGAAACAACTTGAGATTTTTTACTGTCTGCCTATCTCGGTACGAATGCAGCATTTCACAAGGTTTTTGCACTAACTATCTTTGGGTCTTCTCATAAGAGCCCTATAATAGCCATAAATATTCCTCTGGAGAGCAAGATAGAATCTGAAAGGCCTATAATAGCTATCATAAATGAATAATAAAATGTAGAAAAGACAAGCCACCATGAAAATGGCAAATGAATGTGATGACATGTATACTGTACATGAAGTAATTATTTGAGTGTTATATTTACAGAAATTCTCTGCTGCATTTTGTGGAGTCTGCAAAATTTAGCCAAGCCCACATATATTATGAATTTGGTGGTCTGAAAAGAGGTGGTTCAGCACTATAAAACTAAACTGGTTTTTTTTGTGTGTATCCTTTATAATTAAATCAAGTACAACCACCTAACCACATTGATTTCAGAAATTTGTCTTTTCTTTATATTTTCATCTAGAAGTTTAATTGTTCTCTATGTTATATTTAGGTTGAGATCATGTATGTATACAGGTTCTGGGTACAGCGGATTTTATAAGCTACATGAAAAAGCAGGGCTTCCTAAGACACACCTCTGCTTCTTAAGAGGGTCTGGGATGGAGACTTTGAAGAGAATTCTCAGTGTGTTGGGCAACTGAATTGGGGCAGGACTCCCAGCAGCTGAAGGTCTCTACTGCTAATGGTCTTATTCCTCGGGATCTTATTCCTTGAGGCTCACCACCCTGTTGCTGTGGAAAAATTCATTATCATATCAGGAAATGAGCTTGACAAGATGGCCATTGAGAACAATGCCAGCCTCAAAATTAAAGGAAGCGTGTCACTGTTCAGGTTATAGGAAACAATCTTGTCCTCCACATAGCCCAAGATAGCATTTAGAGGACCCTCCAGGACTGTTTCACTATATTCTCAATGTCATATCTAGCAACTTTCTCCAGGTCATATTCATGAGAACACAATTATTTGGGGAGACAGACAATCATGCCAGTGAGTCTTTTATTCAGAGACAATCTCTCCCATAGCCTTGGCAATGCCAGTGCATGCAGGGATAATGTTATAGGCATCCCAATGGTCATCACACCACAATTTCCCAGAGGGGCCACACACAGTCTTTTGGTTAGCCATGGTTGCTTGAAATTGTAGTTATGAGTCCATTCATGATACCAAATTTGTCATGGATGACTTCAGCTAGGACTAAGCAATTCATGGTGCAGGAGGTATTGCTGACCAAATTGAGGAAGTTGGTATACTTCTCAGAGTTTATACCCATCACAAACATGGAGTGTCAGCAGAAAAGGCAGAGATGATAACTTTTTTGGTTTCACCCTTCAAGTGAACCCCAGCCTTCTCCATGGTAGTGAAGACATCTGTGGACTCCACAATGTATCCATCACCAGCTTAGCCCCACTGATGGACTGGGGTTTTGCCATTTGGAGCACGGATATGGGCTTCCTGTTGATGACAAGGTTTGTGTTTTCAGCTTTGAACTTGCCATGGATGGAATTGAACTGGAACATTTACATCATACAGTTAAAGTCGATGAAGGAGTCATTGATGTCAATAATAATCACTTTTCCAGAGTTGAAATTTAGTGGTTAGTCACAAATTCATTTACTCTGAACTTCACCATTGTATCTCAAGTTTGGAGACACAGCTGGTACTGCAAGGAAAGATGCATCTATGTATGAAACAGAGAGGAACAATTGTTTTCATTTTTTAATATTTATTTTTTAGTTTTAGGTGGACACAATATCTTTATTTTTACATTTATGTGGTGCTGAGGATTGAACCCAGTGCCTCGTGCATGCTAGGTGACCACTCTACCACTGAGCCACACCCCCAGCCCCCAGTTGTTTTCATTTTTAAATATTTAAATAACAAATAAAATGGTATATATTCAAGTTGTACAACCTGATGATTTAATGCATGCATATATTGCATAATGGTTATCAATATTAAATTAATTAATAAAACCGTCACTACTAATGTTTTACCTTAGATCCTCAAAATTTGTTCATTCTTAACCTAAAAGATTAGACCTATGACCGACATCTCACTCTAAGCTTCCAATGTTTATGAACATCAAAAAGAAATAATACGCCAAATAACAGAATTTTTAAAGTATTAGAACTCATAAAGTAACATGCAAGGAAACTTAGTTGCTAAGATGAAATCATGATTGTATGGGTGTGGGGGATGGGAGAATACACGTATTAAGAATATTACAAAAGTGAATCATAGCTGCATGACTCAATTTCAGAAGAATAAAGAGAAATGCATGCAAGATTGCTTTGTACTTAGAGAAGCAATTCTCCAATTCCTCATGAAAAAGAACATGTATGTTTTATAGAGAGGAAGCTTTTAATGTTTCCTGACTAAAAGGTCTTTTCCCCTGTCAGAAAAAAAAAAATAGAGAATAGATACACAAAAAAAGAAAAAAAAATTCTATAAAACCTTGAGAAGAACCATTGAATAGAAAGAAAAAAAAACTTTTGAAATGATAAAGCGAAAGAAGTGATCTATCAATTCTTTCGAACCTACTGTATGATATGCTGAAGTCTTAGTGGCCTTTTGTCCAATTGTAAAGGTTTGCATACGGAGAAGTCACTTTTACAAATGAACAGTTGAACATGAAAAAACCCATGGGGAAACACCTGATCATTCATAACCTCTTTTTTCTTCCCAGAATTCTTTCTGTATTAATTACAGATAAAAATTTTATAGCAAGTAAATTTAGAAGCTATGTATGCTAGGGTCCTTAAAGGCAGTTCTCTTAGTCATTAACGTCCTTAGAGGAGAGAAACTATTCCTGACTTAACTCCTGTGTTCTCACTCCAGGCTTAACATAGCCTGAACACCAGGCCTTATATCTCTGTGCTGCTTCTCAGCCTATTACAGGAGCTCTGTTGTCTGAATTCTTGCAAGATTTGGTCCATTTCCAATGTATTCTGCTGTACACAGACTGGAATAGCATTACCGGTCCATAGATTTCATGGAGTAGAGCTGATCAATTCAAATCCTCCCACAATCTCAACACAATCTATATTTTTGCCTAATAAATACTAAAAAATAGTCAAAAAAGTTTAATCCCTGATTTGATCATAAATTTATTTGTGCCTACTCTTTATGCTTGTTCAATACCATAAGGTCAACTCAAATTGTCTATCATTTAGGAAAGCTTGATCAATTATAACTGCTGAAAGCAACTCCCATAACAATTGTCTGAACCACTTATCTACGTGGATGGTCTCCTATTACATATACAAGTAATATCTTCTTTGCAAATATATATGGCTAATTTCTGAAATTCAATGTCTTGTTAGAAAACATTTTACACATAGTTTATCAGGTTAAATAGATTTTAATTTTTTTATTTTTCCTGTTTTATTTAATTATTTTCATTTAAAAAACTCAGTTATCTCTAATTTTTTAAGTGTACAAAAAAGTGAAGATATGATAGAAAAAGTTCACTCATAATGGACACAGCACTCAAATTTTTAAATCTAAAACTCGATACAGAGCTCCCTTTGTTTGTTCATGCTTGTGCACCTGATATTGTGCAAAGAATATGCCTTTCTGGGCTCCTCATTCACGAGGAAAATCACTTTACTTCTTAGTAAGTTTGTCTTCTTATTTACTCAATAAGCATAAAACTTCCTGCCTGTTCTACTTAAAAGAGACTATTTGGAGAAACAAATGTAAAACCAGGTGTCAACAAAATTTGGAAAGTGTTTATATATATTTTTTTCTATGCTTATGTATGCTTTACATTCTTAGTGTGCCCTGTTGATGATGAATTAATGTGTCATTCAGTATTTTTGTATGGTACTCTTGAGCACATGCTACTGATTATCTTTTCTTTCTTGCTCTCCCTACTGGTTTTCAAAAATGCACTGGACACATCTAGGACTAAAATATTTCCTGCTAACCTATTTGTATGCTAAAGTAGAAATTTTTTAGATTGATAAAACAGAATGGTTTTGACAACCTTAATTTCATAAATGCACATACTCAACTATCAACAATATGATGCAGAGAGAATAAATCCAGGATATTATGCTTTTCTTTTATGATCTGTTTTTCCTCTTCTATAGTATGACCAAGAAGTCTAAAAACAAACTAAAATAATTTAACCATGTTTTGTAATTGCATAATAATTTACCTTTGATTATATATTTGTGTAAGCTTCCAAACGTGATTGTGCCATTGTGGATCAAATAATGAAAATAGTTTTCTATAGCATGTATATTTTGATATATATTGGTGAACAGACTCATAAAAGGGTCTGCAAAAGAGAGTCTGAGAGTTTATATTTTATTATTTCTGCCTAATTTGCAATTTTTCTCAAACCAGTAGTTATTCAATACATTCTGTATTACCAAAACAATTGCACATAGTTTCTTTCCTTCAACATATATTTATATTGTCTAATGCTGTAATCAGCATTAGCAACATTCCTGATAATACCATATATAGTTAAGCTATTGTAGCAGATTGAAAAAACAACATTTATTATTAAAATTCCAGTTATAAAATCTCATACCTTCCTTGGGACTGTCTAATTTCTCATAGAGAATTAATAATTTACCCTCCTTTACTTTCATAGAAATTTGTGTATCTACTATGAATTTGCATTGCATTATAATTACCTAAACAATAAATATAATTTTCCCACAATACATAGTGAATTTCCTGGGGTTAGGAACTTTTTCTGATTTGTCTTTGTGTTGCCAAAGCCTAGCTCATATTCTGGGAAAAACTGTTAGCATGTAATAAATATTCTCTAAAAGAAAAATAATTCTTAGGTTGCTTGTAGGTAAATGTGAATGGTATTTGCTTCATTAAAATGCAAATCTCTTAGAAAATAAATTATTAGAATTGAGGATAGCTATTAAAGTCCTATCAAATTCCACCTTTTCTTTTCCCGCCATGTCTCCCAGTTAATCAAACCAAAGAAGAATATCTGTTTTGACCCATCCTCTTTTTCAAATATTGGTTGCCATGACAATGTGAATCATGATGCCATGGCAGAGGCTAAGTGTAGATGACAATTCAGTTTAATTTACTGAGGCCATTTCCTGTGTCTCCTCATTCTCTTTTGCATAGGCAGAATTGACTATGGTACATTTAAGCAAAGATTAGTTGATGCCAGGGAGTGAATGTGCTCAGATATTAAGCTTGCGGTAATAATACACTTGACAGTACTTGGCAATTCATGGATTTCAAAGTGTCACCATTTTACTCATTGCTCTGACAAGAATTGATTTGGGGGAAAACTCTTTCACAGATGAAGCCTATTGTCCATTACCATTCATCCCACATCCCTCATTGTGCTGCTCTCGTCATTGTCCTTCAGTCAGGGTCTTCCTCCATTCCATGAGATGACTTGCGTCTACATTATTGCTGTCTGTATCAAACAAAATCTACTACAAAGCATTTATTTTTTGTCAGTGTAGTAAAATGACTTTAAATATTAGTTTACATTGCCAATTTGAACTATAACAGAATCATAATATAAATGAATAAATTCTTGAAATCAGAATTTCAGGCATCAATCAGAAAAGAACAGAGGCTTTTTTGAGAGTCTAAGATCCTTAGCAGTCATTTCAAAGGTTGCATTACATACACAAGACCTGATTCTACTTAAAAATTTAATAATTATCTGGCTAAACCAGACTCTCTTCATTTTCCTTCTTATAAATTAAGTCTAATTTGTTGTGCCCTAACATTATACCTGAGTTTGGGTCCTTTTCAAAAAAAATGGATTTATTAATTTCACAGAAAGGAAAGAGGAGAATTCAAAATCAGGCAGATGAATTTGGCAAGGACTCCATGCTACATTGTAACGTGACACCCATCTCATGGTGAGCACTTGTACACAAGAGGCCCCAACACATAGGTTTCACTTTATAATAACCATTCATTCTCATGATAACCGTTCCAATCCTGCAAGACAGGTATTATTTTCTCTAAGGATGCGACTCCCACGACCTGAGTACCTGACTTGCCCAACCTGTTAGAGATTGTACCACCTTTCCACACCATTGCATGGAGGATAAATCTTCCAGCACACAAACTTTAAGGAACAAACCACATCCAAACCAAAACATGCACACACACTACCTACCTAGGTGAATCACGGAAATTCAATTTGGTTCCATCACTTTGGCATACACACATCTAAGTAAAGACACTGGTCTTCTTGTAAATAAATTGATACATCTCAAAATATTTAATTTCTAGGAACTTTTGTAATTGATATTATTTGGCTTAGCTGGAATAATATAAATGGGATAATCTATCAGTCCAAGAATCAAGTGTCCTAAGAAGTATTTACTTAATCAGAGATAATGACAAATATGCTCTTTCACTTTTTCGTTATGAATTTTAAAATTATGTGTCCTTTAATGTTTTGTTATATTTGCCACATTTCCAAAATGGTAATATAAGCCACTAATATTCAAAGGCTGCATTAACTTTTCCTACCATATTGATTTTAAAATTGTGAAGTCTTCATAAGATCAATTCATAGTTTTGTTTAGAATTTTAGACATTGACTTGAGATCATGTGGAACATAATAAACATAGAATTTTTGTTGCCTAAAAGTCACAGGATAAATTGTGGAATTTCATAAGTTTCCCTTAAAGATCAGGTTGAAAGTTCTCTCACAGAATGAAGTTTAAGGAGCCAGTGTAGGAAATCACTATTAGTATAACTATAACTTCTAAACTTGCATTTTGATTAAAAATAATTTTAGTATATTTCATGAATTCCAATGTCAGAAGGACAGACATCATTAGTGACTTTCCCCCCATATAACATTCACAATTTGTTTACAAATATAGTATTATTTTGGCAAAACTTTTTACTACCCATACTGGCATCATTTCTCTACAACTTGTTTCTTGGGTATAAGCACAAATTCACTCTATGGGGTAGTATGAACCATACATAATCAAATAGAAGAATGGATATTAAATAAATATTAATCAGGATAAATACATTTGCTAATCAATCATTTTTTTGTATAAATAAATGTGTCTTTGGTTTTCAGTCATGGTGATGGTGGTTAAAAAAAATACTACATCAGAGCTACATTTGAATTTCAAAATTGCATGAAAAATTTTCTCCATAAAAATATAAAAAGATATCAGTCTAAAACTGTTTAGATTTAGGATTTTTAAAGTTTAAACTAAAAACCAAATTCCTTTAATTACTAGTGGATTACCAGAAATAGGTAACTCTATATCTATCTAATCATTGCACCTCTTATATATATATATATATATATATATATATATATATATATATATATATATATACTTTTAATATCCATCTTGAATGATTGACCTGGAATAAAATTGAGGAAATGTTAAGAAAATTGCTGAGCAGACTGTTGGGAAAGAGTTGTTTTAAACTAAAGCTTAATAGTCAGATGGTTGAAAGCCCAAAATTTGTTTGAAGAGCCTTAAAACAATTAATAGCATTAAAAATAGGGAATATATTTCAAACAATTAAGCAAACAGGAGAAAGGGAACCATTAGGAAATAAATTGGAACAAAGTGCTAATGTTGGTGGATGAAATAGCTTTGGAGAGAGAGCAGCTTAGAAGAGGGAGTCCCTCTCCAGCCAGAAGTGGGCTGGTCAACCCAGAGGAACTTGGAAAGATGGAGCTCAAGGCAGCCTGCCAGAGCAGTAGTGACAGCAGAGAGCAAAACAGGAATTCACTAAAATTCACATGGGCAATAGGTAAAACTTTCTTGGCTCTTCTCACAACATGGAATGTCAGAACTTTCTGGAGCCAGTTCTTGCCCCAGTTCAGGAGTACATCTCCACTTAATTAACTTGATCAGTTAGTTTGGCATTAGTACTTTAGTTAAACCCTTCTCATTTGGGCATTGAGGGTTTTCTACAGATAAGAACTTTGCAATGTCTATAAATGTGGTGTTGAAGAAAATAGATCCCAGTTTAAAAGAACCTCCTGTCACCGATCCAGACCATATAGTTCTATAACAAATACAAAATATAACTTTTATTGTACTTGCTGGCAGAACTTTAGACCTCTCCCCATAAATTTTCTGCACTCACTTTCAAGGAGCTTTTAAAAAGAAAAATATTCAGCTAGTTTATAAAATAATTGGTATATTCCCTTAAAGGTCTTTAAAGAACATCTTTATCAGTTGAAATCTCATACACTGCATTGTCTACAAATACCAAAAATCTAGGTACAATATAATTCTCACCACAATATTGAAATTGTGAACACAGTAAGTAAACACTTATCTGAGATACTTCAATAAAAAGAGTATTTTAGAGGGCTGGGGATGTGGCTCAAGCGGTAGCACGCTCGCCTGGCATGCGTGCGGCCCGGGTTCGGTCCTCAGCACCACATACAAACTAAAAAATAAATATTAAAAAAAAAACCTCTCTCTCTCTAAAAAAAAGACTATTTTAGAAAAATATAAAATCACAATGATAAATCAATTATCCAATTATTTAAAGTGTAATTATAATGCAGACACTCTAAAAAGTTCTTTTTCAGATTACTATATACAAAATACCAAGTATATAGAGATCCTTTCTTAAAATTATATACTAATATTATATTTTTTGCATATTCTTATTATTGTTCTGTGTTTGAGAGATGCTAATTGATCCAAAGATTAAATTGTGTGCAATAAAAATGTTCTAGCATTTGATGATAGCTATACAGGTTTGTGAATATTCCTAAAATCATTTAATTGTATACTTTAAGATGTTGAATTTTATGGTATATGAATTATATCTCAACAAAATAAAAACATTTTAAATATTTTTTTCTTTTTCTTCCTTCTTTAATAGATACAATCTCATTCCAAACCTTTTTATTATTTCAACGGTTGATTGTTCTTTTTAGTCCAAGGTTAAATTTCTGTGTTGACCTCAAAAATCATAGTAGGACGAGAAAGCAAGAACAAGAGAGAATAAAGCAGGTATGTAGAATCATTGGATTTAAATGAGCTTAATTTATATAATTTTGAGCTTCATAAAATTTATTTGCATAATCCTCTGTCTTTCTAGCTAGAAACATGAAAAACATATTCAATAACAATATCCAAATAAAATCTCTTCTTCATACTTTAACAGTAAATGTCCCTTCATTTCTATCAAAGGACTTTTAATTAATTCTGGAACTGCAATAACCAGGAAGGTTACTTACTATGCATAGCCTACAGGCACTTGCAATGTGGTATGTGTGTAAAATATACACTGGCTTTTGAAGACACTATGAAATAAAATGGGATATAAAATCCCTACTTAGTAATTTTTAATTAAATGTGTTGAAACAATATTTTATGTATTACATTATATAAAACTTTATTAAAATAATTTATCCTTTCTGAATTGTGGCTACTAGAAAATTTAGATCTCCTATGTCATATAGGTATACATTCCTCCATTAAAATGAAGTTATTGACAGGTATATATATTTTACTTTTATCATTCATCCATCACCGCCTCCAATTGATATATTTCATTAAAATCTCCAAATGAATAATAACTCTATTTAATTTTGGAATTTAGTATTAAAATAGTTTCAGGGCAGCAGGCAAAGTGGGGCACACCTGTAATTCCAGGGCTCAGGAGGCTGAGAGAAGAAAGATGGTGAGTTCAAAGCCAGCCTCAGCAATGGTGAGGTGCTAAGCAATTCAGTGAGACGCTGTCTCTAAATAAAATACAAAATAGGGCTGGGGTTGGGGCTCAGTGGTTGAGTGCCCCTGAGTTCAATCCCCAAGTACCAAAAAAAAAAAAAAAAAAAAAGAAAGAAAGAAAAAAGAAATATAGGGGTATTTACTATATTTTGTGTAAATTTCTAATTTATGTAGTAGATTCATGACTACTTTTAAGCAGTGTGTAGGGTTGTCCCTATTTTCTCCTTCACTATGCATTTATACACCCTGTCATCACCCAGGGAACATGATTTCTACCAGGTCACTTCACTAGGATCCCTAATTCACTGGCTTCTGGTTTGCTTTGGCTTGGCCAATAAGGGATACTGGCAGTAGGTCAAAGGGAGAAGGCACAGGACTCTGGGCATTTATTTTCCCTGTTTCTCCCACTATTAACCTTATTTTGACCTTGGCCATGTTTCACTGCCTGGAATCATAGTTGCTGAAAAGCATCCCCCATTTTCAACCTGCATTTGCCTCTGTGGGGTTTGGTAATGACTGCAGCTGGCAAAGACTTCCCCTCTGTATTAATGCTTCATCATTCCTTGCTCCCTTGACCTTGGCTGCACCTTTGTAAATTGTCCCTGCATTAAATTCTCTTCAGTTACCCGTTTGAATACACCATCTATTTCCTGCCAAAGCCTTGATTGACAGAGAGTATCCTGTGTGTAGTATATCCATTATTTTTACAGTGAACTCTTCTGAAGGCCTGGTGTATTGGAAGATAACTCTGAGGAGATTAACCTTCCAAAGTGTAAGAGTTTAGACTGTCACTCTTAGCGATTTTTAAGAAGTACTTCTAAAGTGTTATGTCCACTTTTCCTAGGTCCCAATAAAATTTTGCACCTCCTCCTGGATGTCAGCATGAGACTTATATTTTTAAATTTTATTTTTCTAAAGAGGCTACACCTGGTCCTGGTCAAGTTGGAGAATTTTTATGTTATTTTTTTGTGTACTGTAGAACATTAAGATCTCTTAGATAAGTGGTCATCAAATATTTTGGATGATGTATTCCTAAAATAATATTCAAAGACAATGTATTTGATCACATGTTTTTAACTTGACCTCTGGAGTTTTATGTGCAAAGTTGAAATATAGCTTGAAGGGAAGTTATTTCTATGCATTGTAAACATAGGTATTTGGTTATTTCAGCTGAAACTGCTCTCATGTTTTTCAGTCATGTTCCCAATAAAATCAGAATAACATTGAAATCCAATATTACCAATTCAATTTAAAACTTGATGAAAATTTTATCAATAAATGAGAGTTTACATGGTTTTTTCTCTTCTCTTTGTACTCAATTTCCATTATACTTTATGCACAGAGTTATGTCTTAATGCAGTATATTCTTTTTTTACAAATTTTTTAAGAGAGAGAGAGAGAGGAGAGAGAGAGAGAGAGAGAGAGAGAGAGAGAGAGAATTTTTTTAATATTTATTTCTTTTATACTTTTCGGCGGACACAACATCTTTGTTTGTGGTGCTGAGGATCGAACCCGGGCCGCACGCATGCCAGGCGAATACGCTACAGCTTGAGCCACATCCCCATCCCCAGTATATTCTTATTTTTGAAAGTATTTTATTGGCACCCTTTTAAACTTCACAGAAACAAATATCTCTCTCTCTCTCTCTCTCTCTCTCTCTCTCTCACACACACACACACACACACACACATAAGCAATGAAATGTTTCCTTGTAGCATAAGATATATGTGTTAAATATCTTTTCTCCTGGTTTGGGTTTTAAAATAATCATAAATCAACAAATATATTTTAAAGCTTTTAACAATTATGAAAAATAAATACATTTTTAGTTATGTTCCCATTCCTTAATAAAAAATGTGGTTTCCTTTTCTTAATTTTTTTATAACTATAGGTCACTATTACCTGTTGCTAGATGGAGAAATAATTTAGCCTCAATTCTATGCCAGTTTTGTTATGCTGTGTTTTGCTTTTATATACTTAAATATTGAATAACATGTAAATTATTAATAAGAATAAGAGCTTTTTAAAGTAATGTCACTCAATTGTTTTTTTTAACTCCAAAGTGTCAAGACCTCAGCTAAGCTGGAACACAGAGACCTGAGGGGCCAGGTGTTGAGTAGCCATTATAGCAACAAGCCAAAATAGTAACTGTTAAACCTTTAATTGCTCATCACAATGTTTTGAGGAAAAGTCTGAAGCCAGGAAAAATACCAGCTCCATTTTCTCCATAGAAAAGCAAACGAATGGAAGGACCAAGGGATCAGTAAATGTGAAGAAAATTTCACTCTTGAAGGAGTCCTGAATGAGAGACTAGCAGTTGTATGGATGTGAGGTTTGAGAAACCAAGATCCAGAGGAGGAAATATGAATGTGAAACTACCTATTACTGAGTCAGACTAGAACAAAGTGACTTTGAGGTTTCCCACTGTTTCTCCAGTGAAGAGGTCAGTCACAGGGAAATATCTGAAGAGGACTAACACAGAAGTCTGCAGATAGAGGGACTTCACAATAAAACCACGGGGGCTAAGAAAACAAATATGTGCAAAGCAAGACTAACCTGTCAGCTGCAAATATGGCAGCAGCTCTCTCAGATACTATAATGCACCATCTCCAAATCTGGTGTAGGGAGGGCAGATTTCCCTCTTCAAATTCTGTCTGATAAAGCCTTTTTAATTGCCTATGGGCTAGGAATAAAAAAAAAAAAAGTCACAGAATTTTAACTAGGAGCCAGACCCCTCACTAAGTCATATGCTAAATATCAGAGACTGATCTAACATTGAATGTTATTTTTAATAATATTTTACCCAAAAAACTGGATCAAATCATATTTCAATTAGGATAGCAAATGTTTGCTTTGCAATAAAAAAAAATGGCAGCAACTGTTTCACAAAGGTATTTGTTACTCATTTAGAATCACTCCTGAACAGCACTTGTAATTGTCCATGAGCTAAATGCCATAAGGATTTTATCAATGGAAATGGCAGTTGTCACTGCTGTTATCATGAATCAGAGGCTTGTATTTCTTTGGTAAAATGATGGAAACAAGGGTGGAGAAGAGGAACAAAATCTCAGCCAAACTCTCAATAAAATGCTGTTTTCATATATACCTTTGGGGAAAATATTCACATATACATATGCAGTTTGGGCATTTGAAAATCAACTTCTCTGAACAATCTATGATTTTTTTGTCTTCCATGGGGGCACCCATATGCAGTCAAAAGATTATCATGATGATCACATAGGTAGCAAGTGGAAGAGACAAACAAATCCTGGCAATCTGCCTTGAGAATCTAAATTTATAATATGTTTACTGCCTGAGGTACAGGTTTAATGATATGATATAGCCATACAAATCTATGAACAGCAGTATAATCTACAGCTAAAGTAATTATGCTTTATTTTCCATACTTGTTTTCTCAGGAGTCACTGAACTCTATCTTTAAAATGTGGATTTAACTCAGGAGTAAAGAAGAAAGTTCACAAGTCCAGTCTGATCTTAGAGGAGAGTTGTCACCATGCACTTCACTGAGGAAGCTGTAGACAAATGATCTGGGAGAATCATTTTGTTATTCTGAAAGCAAATAAAGTGGTGTGCTTCCTTCATTCACACAGAAAAATCTCTACGGCTGGATTCAAGATAAAACAAACAACTGTTTAATTTTAGAAGAAAATAAATAAAAATTGCACTTTGAGTTGGAGGATTTTCTAAATAAAACCAAACATATATGAGTATAAACTTTTAAGGAAAATGGTAAATACATGTTAAAAATGATTTAACACTTAAAATTAAATATTTAACTAATGAACTACTATGCCAGTCAATCAAAAATCTATTTAAAATAAATGCAGTTAAAAATTATACACCAAGCATGTGTATTGGGGGCATATATATATGAGCAAATCAATAAGAAATAAGTGACTACACTAATTTAGAAAATGACTAAATACAAAAAGATAATTACAGAGCAGAAAATCCATATGATGCTAACAATTAATATGAAAGTTAGGCAACAAGAATATAAAAGTTAAAGCCTCAGCTATTTAAAAGAATTTGGAGCAATAATAAGTCAGTCGGTAGATGTCTTGGTACATTTTCTGCTGCTATAACAATACCAAAGGCCAGATTAATTTATAAGCAGTTAAAGTTTATTTGACTTATTAGTTTTGGAGATGACTTTCAAACCATAGCAGTGTGAACATACATAGTTGAAATCAACTTGGTAATTAATTTGACTATATCCAGTAAAATTGAAGCTTTATTCATGTGCCTACAACCCCAAAATTTGTGTATACAAAATCTTTCTTAAAACTCACAAACATATGGTAGTCTTCCATTGCAACATTGTCTGTAAGCAAAAAAATAAAATAAAATAAAAACAAAGAAAAAAGAGAAAAACGTGAAATACCCATCAACTCCAAAATGGCTAAGTAACTTGTATTTTCATGTGGTAAAGTACTACAATACAGGTATAAAAATGAATGTTCTGAAACTACATGTAGTACACGTGGATGCTCTCAAAATATCACATAAATATAAAATCAAACTGATGAATGACGCATAGATCATTTATCTTACTACATAAAAATGTGTCATGTGGTGTTGACTAATACATGCATATGTAGAGGTATGTATGTGTTTGGGTAGGGCAAGGGTTAGGAGTAAGCAAATAAAATGCAAAAGCTATCTCTCTATTTGTACCTTTTATTTCTTAAGCGAGCAAGTGTAAAATTGTTATTCTTCATGTCATTGTTCATACAAATTTAAAAAAGAAATATTTCCAGAGGGTCATTCTTTGGGAAAACAGTAGACTGCAGGGGCTCTCCAGTATTATTAAGAATGCAGAAAAACCTAATGACATGATGAAAATACAGAGTGAAGAGTGGAACTGCATCAGAAAGTCATTATCCAAAAATAGAAAATAACCATCACCAAGAAAAGGCCACATTTGAATAGGAAGTAAAGGATGTTAAGAAAATTGGAGAGGCTTCCTAGCTAGTATGGAATTTTGTTTTCTCACTCAATTACTATCTGTGCGAACTTTCCAGAATGTGGATTTTTCTAATAAATAACTCACCAATCTATTTTCAAATGCCAGCTGGAAAACATGTTATTGAGAACTAGTCATTTGGACATATCCCTTTCCTTGTTTAACACAAAAACATGGGGAAAAAGTACATATAGGCAATTCCCCAGTCATTTCTATGCTGTGAGATGATGTGGTAAAAGAAATTAGCAGATAATATTTTTTCCTATTATTACTAAATTGTATATACAGACTGCAATGCAGATATCATCCATCTTAATAAGGTAAAACCTATATGTGATAAGACAGAAGGCAAGGAAAAACAGGTGAACAGAAGAAAAGCAGTACTAATAACTGACCGTAAAGAGGAAAGAATAAGAAGATCATCTATAATAAATAACAGCAGTTTTAAAAAATGAGGCTTTAAATGTGTAGTTTTGTATTAAAACAGCAACCTGCCAATCCATCTAGCAGAGAATACCAGTGGTGATATTTAAGTGTTATGCCAACTGTTACCACTAGGTAGGCCAATGAACATGTAGATCCACTTCTTTAGTGATACATCAAAGAGCTGAAAGCTGCCTCTGTCCCAGGAAGGTGTATGGAGGGCTGCTGAAGGCACTCAAGGACCTTGAGATGAAATGTGAATGAACTTACAGGCATATTTGAAGATTGAAGGCAGTACTGATATTTGTCAGCTGAACAAAACCCTTAAACAAATCTTTGTGGAGTTAGGAGGGAAAACAACATCGACTGTAGCTAAAGGAAACCCCCAAATTTCCATTAAGATAGGAAAACAAATATCCATTTCTAAAATCAACAAAATAAGTAATAGATAAAGCTTACTATTAGAAATATTTGATTATGTAATGAAAGCTAAAATTGAAGTTACTCCTTATTGCTATTATTTATTAACTTTCCTATCAATTCCCCATGCTAGTCAAGGACCTGTGTCTCTACAATAGTACTTGTGGTTATTCCAAGGAACACATGGTCTTGCCTGTTTATTTGCCTGTGTCTCTACTGACCTCCTCCCCTTCTCAATTATACACTTACCAATTTCAAAGGATCTAATGCCAACATATTAAATCCCAGTCAGATGTCCCAATCTTATCTGCTTTCAGCTTATGTTTTCAAGTAAATTCTCATCTTTCTCTTCAAAATATTACACTCACCATTCTCTCCCTACCTATAAACACCCTTCTGTTCTCTGTTACATCCTGTTTAGATTTCATGATTCATAAAAATAAGTGATCCTTAGCAAAAGTATTTAACCCCCACTTCATTCACTTTCTGCCCTGCTCAGCTAAAAGAACCTCAGTATTATAAGGTCTATAGAAGGCAAATGTGGAGATCTGCAGATGAAAGTCACACAACCAGTGAGGATGGCCAAAAGTGGAATTTTAAATTAAACCTGTGATGTCAAATGTCAAGTAGACACTAAACTTCCTCTTACAGTTCAAACACATTTCTGCAGAAAGTTTATGTATTTATCCTAAAACAATAGTTTCATAAGTTATCTTTATTTCTCAACCACCTTAGTGTTCCTCGACTATACCTGCTTAATCACTTTTAGATGTTAAACTCGCTTCTAATTCACTGAAAATACAGAAATTACCAGAATTCCTTCCAATTTTACTTAAATTTCTGATCTCCCTTCACATGTATCCATATTATTCATCTTCCCTTGCATTACAAAGTTTATCTGTCCTTCTTACTCCATAATTGTATCCCATTTCACTTAACTAACTTAAAATAGTTCGCCTCTTACTCATTCTTTTTCATTCCTAAACCATTTTTCTCACCTTCTCTAGTAGAATATTTGTATCAGGATACAAATTTCTCTTCCTGATTCATATTATAAACACCAAATTACTTTTTCCTCTGCAGTTCTTTTTAACCGCTGCTCCAATTTGTGGTCACGTTTATAGAAAAACTAGGAAAAAAAAAAAGAACCAGTTACATTCACTCCATTTTTCCACCTGCTGCTCCCTCCTCAGTGCTCTATAATTTAGCTGCTTTCTTCATTACTGAGAGAAAGTCCTTTCTGCCAAAATCTGTAGCAACTTTACTTTGGCTAAGTTCAGTGATCAGGTTCTGTTCTCATTTACTTCTCTGCATCCTTTATCACAGCTAAGTATTCCCTTCTTCTGAAAGCCATCTCCTCTTTTAGCTGCAAGAACATCGATTTTATCTTGCTTTTTCTAATAACCTTTCCAATAACCTTCCTGACAGCTTCATGCTGAAATCTGTAAGGCTTATGCTTTGGCCTTTGCTCTTCTCTCTCTACACTCCATCCCTATGGCTGCTAGTGACCCTGAATTTTCTTGTACTGCTTTTTTTTAAGGCCAATTTTCTTATATTATATACAAGTCTCAAAACTAGCATATCCATAGTACACACAATAATTTACCTTTATCCACATAAAACCTAAGTCTATTTCTTATCTGAATAAATGATAAAATCATTCACAGAGATTTTCAAGAGAAATGCCTCTGGGGGCTTTCATTATTTTTCGCTCTCCTTTGTCCCCCTCTATACAAAATACCACCAAATATATATGTGTGTGTGTGTATATATATATACACACACACACACATTATATAGATATATATAATTATTGGTTCCATTTTAGTCACACATATCTATAGAATTCATTTTGATATGATTATGAAAGCATGAAATATAATTTGTTCTAAGTCAGTACCATTACTTTCCCTTTCTCTCTTCCTCCCTCCCCCTGTTTCATTTCCTCTACTAATCTGTCTGCTATTTACTTATGGTTTTCTTTTAACTTTTTAATTTGAGTCTTATGGATGTACACAATGGTGAGACTCACTGTGGCATATTTATATATGTACATAGGAAAGTTAGGTCAGATTCATTTCACTGTCTTTTCCTACCACATCATTCCTCCCTTCCCTTCATCCCCCTGTGTCTACTCCAGTAATCTTTCTTCTATTATTTTTTTAATCTCCCCCTCCTTGTTTTGAATTACTTTCTGTGTATAAGAGAAAAAAAATGACCTATGACATTTTGGGATTGGCTTATTTCACTTAGCTTAATAGTCTCCAATTTTATCCGTTTACCAGAAAATGCCATAAAGAAGTTATTCTTCTTTATGGCCAGATAATATTTCATCATCTATATATGTCACACTTTCTTTATCCATCCATAGGTTGAAGGGTCCCTAGGTTCCACCAAGTGTTCTTACTCACATCATCAAAATAAATCATGTTTGCCTCATCTTTCTCCCTAGTACTGCCATCATAATTTAGACCACCTCTTGCCTGAACTCTAGCCATAGTCTTTTATTGTTCTCCTGATTTCCATTCCTGTTCTCCATACTTTCATCATACTATCAACAATCAATGTATTCTGGGTCATCTTCTTTTTTAAAGTCATAAACTTATAATGTGCCATGCCTCATAACTCTTTTCCAATGACTTCTTGTGGAACTTTGAATCTATTACACATCCTGTGTATGGCCTACCAATCTTGGTCCCTACATGTACATTATAGTTTTGGAGTAGAACATCCCCCAAAGGTCACTTTGTTGCAGGATGGAGTAATTGGGAAGTAGTAGAAATTTTAGGAGTTGAGACACCTGTGGGAGGTTCCTAGGCCACTGGGGACAAGCCTTATTTCTCTCTTTTGCTTCTGACCATAAGGTGAGGAGTTTACCTCTCCATGTGCTCCCTGCTATTGCCATCCGGTAGAGCCACCAAAGGCACAAAGTAATGAGTTCACCCAATCTTGGACTGAAACCTCCAAAATCATGAGCCAAAATAAAACATTTATGTTTATAATTATCTCAGGTATTTCATGATAGTAATGTGCAGCTAATACAGTATGTTTCAACCACAATTTAAACAACTCTTACAATGATGTGAAAAGTTCTGATTACATCAGACTCTCTGTATCCTATAAGTACACCCAAGTCCGTCCCTTTCCCAGCAAAAGCCATTTGGGCTGCCTGGAATTCATTATTTGTGTTCTTTACACAGTTTTATCTTCTTGACTCATGAGTCATGACTTAGTAACTCATCTTAAATGGTATACATGTTCCTCCCTATGCAATCATCTGGCCCCTATCTATTCACTTCTACAACTGAATTTTTCTCATTGCTACAGAGAGTGCATTTATAATTGCAAAGCTTTTAGTTTGTTTGCATATTTATGTTTTATCTTCCTCATTATATGGTAAATTCCATGATGATAGAAATTGTCTTTTCTGTCAGAACCCAGGATATATTAGAATTTATTTAATGTAGAGATAAATGAATGATAGATTATTATGTGTTTCAAATAACTCTATAAACAACGGACTTTGTTGTAAGTATCTAGAGTCTAACCTAACTGTATGATTCACCATATCTGTATGTGGCATATAGCTGTTACATAAACATTGTATCTATATGTTTACTGACTATTCTAAATTCACATTCCTACATAGAATTAGCAATACCTGTTATTTCATATAAATTTTTCTCACTTATTTCTTTTTATCAAGTATTTTCGGTCATGTAGTCAGCACTCATGTTTAATATATGGGCTAAAGAGGACGATATAGAACTAATAAATATAACAAGCTGATTAATTTAATTCCCCCTCTGTCATTGCCAATTTGGAAGCAAAATATAAATTCTAATTTCATTGAATTTTTAGAGGAAAAATAAATAACATTCCCTTCAAGCAAACTGAAGAAAGCCACAGAGTTTCTATTTTTACATTGCCTTTCATCATAATTTTAAACTACCACAACAATTCAGTCAAACAATCTATGTGCTTTTTCCTCTGGGGAACTTGCTAAATTTGCAATTGAGATAAGCAATCAATGCTCACCTCTGCTAAACTGTACATAAATATTATTTCAAAAGGAAATTCCTTAGAGGAACTCCTTTATGGAATATAACTTCATTACTAAGTAATGGATTGCCCTATTGTAAGTTTTCTCCCATCAAGCTAATTTGGAAACTCTTAATTGTCTTACATTTCTTTTATATGGCAAAATAAATGATACCCCTGTGTGAGAATCGACCTGATTATAATTACGCTTTCCATGAGTTAATAGTATCGACTTCATTCAACTTTTATGTTCACATTAATCTATTTATTATAGAATATTTACAGAATTGAATCAGAATGGAATTCATCCTCACCTCTACTTTGTTCTTTAAGCTTCCATGGGCCTAACAGCAGATAAAAAATAAATCTATTATTAAAGAAAAGAGCTAAACATTATTCTGACTCTTCAACATTCAAACAAAGACCTTTCACTATTGCTATCTTAGTCTACTGAGTTTATAAAGAGGTGGATATATTATTTTTTGTTCCTTTGTTTGCTTTGTATTGTTGCATTTTTGTTTTTTAGTTTTTTTGTTTTTGTTTTTGTTTTTGTTTTTTGATATAGGGGATTTAATCCAGGATGCTTTCGCTAAGAGATACATCCCCAGCATTTGTCATTTTTTGTTTATTTATTTTTTTATTCTGAAGGTATCACTAACTTGTTGAGGCTAGCCTCAAACCTATGATCTTCTTGTCTCAGCCTCTCAAGTTGTTCAGATTATAGGTGTGTACCACCACCACACCTGAATTATTTTTAAAGAGAATTGCAAGATTTAGCCACTGATGCCCATATGAAAATTTGTTTCTTTTTGTTTCTTTTTTTTAGTAAAAAAATCTTCTACAACTAATATTTTATTTACTTATTTTATTAATAGAGATGAAACTCTGTTTTTTCCCTCAAAATGCATTAACTTCATTTTCATAAAATTATCAGAATTATGTAGAATTTAGAATATAAAAGATATTTTGAAAGGATATAATCTAACAAATCAATTCTAGAGATAATAAAACTGAGGCATGGAAAACTTGAACTTATTTTAGCCTGCATCACTAAGATCACAGAATCATGATCTTATAAGACTGCCAAGAGGAAGACCTTTTCTTTAAATTTATCTGGGGGAGGGGTGGGGGGAAACTCAGACAAATGATAATGTTACTATTTGGAAATAATCTCTTTGGTATTTTCTGCCAGTGCTCTTGATAATTTTTTTCTCCTTCATTTGTCTGTGTATTAATTTTTTTTTTACTTTATTCAGTAGCTTAGCAATTCTCATAAGTTTCAAACAAAGAATGTTATTTCTTTTCCTTATTTGCTTTGATCCTTTGTATAATTTTCTCTTCCTTGTGCATATCTTCAAGCTTGTTGCTTCTTAAACATTTCTTTAAAAGTGATTTGGTTGTTACTCTAGTAGCTGGTGTTTTCCATGATCTTTTGTTGTTGTGGCTTTCATTTCTACTGAAGTTGTCACACCATGAGAGTTTCATTTGTACCTCATTATAATTGACTAACTGAACATGAACTTGAACTTGCTTGAACTCAAAGCACTGAACTTGAAATGTTATCTAGGAATAATTTCGTGTCTGAACTAAAGTTTCCTCTCATTCAGAATGTATGGGAACTTAATCTTGCCAACCGCCTGCAAACAATACTGAGCTAGGACCAACTTAAATCAGTCTCACAACATTAAGGTTTTTCAGTATATCTAAGCAAAATTCTATGAAAGAGGGATGCTCTAATTTTCAATCTTTCGCTGGGTATCCCAATACATTGGGATCAAAGATTGTTTTGTGTTGTTGTTGTTGTTGTTTTCTTTTCTTTTCAGATGTTGTATGATTTAAAATTAATTCCCCTTAGAAAATGTGAATTATCTGAAATCTAGAAATCAGTTTTAGAATTCCTTTATGTCTGGGTTTCTTTTCCTTCTCATATATCTTCACTTCTTTCTTAGTTCTTCAAATGCTTAAGAATATTTTAATAATGAATTCATCTGATGTTGTTACTCTCCTCAGAGACAGTTTCAGTCCCAATGTCCTTGCTTACTATTAACAGAAACAGAAAGTCAGAAATAAACTTAAAAAACTATAACAAATTCAATTAATTCTGAAAGATTCTTATGTTCAGAATTATTATATTCCTAAACTACATAATATAAATATAATCATTTTGAAAGAAGAGTTATTTTAACTTAATTATAAGGACACTTAACTACCATCTAAAAAATAACATTTCTTTTAATTTTCCTTTATATGAATTCCTTAAATTATTAAATTTGAAATTAAGTAGTTATGGTGGCACATATATCATCTATGAAAAAAATGTTCAAATTATAAACAGATTGTTGTATTCTAAAAAGCATTATATAAATGGATGGGTACTTAGCTCTTCCACTGATAAATTCATGCAGGTGTCCAGATTCTTGACAACTTAGGGACTTACAGAAAAAAGGGGGAAAAAATCAAAAAACAAACAAAACCCTCCCAGTTCTGTTCTTTAGGAAAACATGATAGCTCCTGTGTTCCTTTAAAATCAAGATGAAATGGCCTGGTGATGAATAAAGTCTTTTTATCTTACTTTTATGTGGGCAACTTGACAGTTAGACATCATGAGTTTCAGAATGTGCAACAGATTCTACAAATAAGAATACCTTTCTCCCACAGGTGACAGAACCTGTCAAGGAGAAGGCAGGGTACAGTGTTCTTTTCACATGACACATCATGATTTAAAAGCTTTCCTTGGATAATTTCTATAAGTTTTCTAGAAGTTGTTTTGCTCTTTTATTCATTTTAATAAAATAGTCAAGGCAGACAGGTTTTCAAATTTAGTATATGATCACTTGCTGGTACAATACAATTCTATGTTTAGTAACCACTTTTTAAATATTGTACATTGAAATTTGAAGTTCCAAAATGATTTACTTTTCACTTTTTTTAAATTAATAATGAAGTAACTTTTTAAGCCACAAAATATCTGTTGTATATGGTACTCATTTAGCAGAAGTCTATTCATTTTGGCCGACTGAATTTGATCAACAAATATAACTGGGTAACTGAGGTAAAATGACAATATTCAGCCTTTGGGAAGGGAAAAAAATTAAAATAGAAAGAAATGGATATTTGTGGTTTTTTAAATTAACCAATTTTAAGGCTTGGAGAGATAAATATCATAAACAATTTTAAGATCATTTTTATTAACAGTTTTCATTTTTTAATACTTAAGGCATTTAACACTTAAACATTTAGCAAGTGTGGTGAGTGAAGTTCTAAGATTAGCACCCCTGATGTAAACAACTTGAATCATTCCCTCCCTTTGTGTGTGTCAATAGCTATGGACACAGTAGGATGAGTTGAGCATTTAACAGAGTCAAGAAGGAGCAGAAGAGAATTTTTTGTTAGTCTTAAAGGAGCAAATTGAAAATAAAGGAGAGGGTCGTGAAGCTGGGAATGTTAGGTAACTTGTAAGAACTGAGAACTCCAGGAGTAGATTTATAAAAAGTATAAAATCAGGAACCTCAGTCCTACAAGCACAGGGAACTGAATTCTTCTGGAAAATAAATGACTACATTTGGAGGAGGCCCATAAGCTGCAGGTGGAATTGTGGTATCACCAACACTTCAATTTCAGCCAAGTGAGACAAAGAGCAACAAATCAATATTAGTTCAGTAAGTAATTGTGATTTTAAGCTAATAAGTTGTTGGTAATTTGTTACACAGTAAGAAAAATACTGTAGATATAATTTTATAACTTCTGTTGCTCATTATTTATCTGTAGTAAGCATATTACAATGGATAAATTGTCCTTGGGAAGTTTTTAATATCAGCTTAACATGCAGATTGTAACCATATTGGTTAAATTTTAGTTTTATAATTTAGGTCACTTTTCCTATGATTATTTTCCATATAATAGCATTGATATCCAGCCAAAGGAGAATGAAGTAGAAAATACCAAAAAAAAAAGTCTAGTGCATAAGAATATCAGGTTAATCTGCATGCCTGCCACCCTTACCTTATATTCTCTTTCCACAGATAAGAAACACACAGACAAATTGGGAAGAGAGAAAATTAATTCACACTATTTTTATTTTAACACAACACTGAGTTATAAGTGTCATTGTGATTGATATCATGCAAGTATCTGAAACATGGAGAGTTGTCAGCAATTATGCCCTGGACGACATAAAAGTTGAGCTGAACCATAAAAAATGGGGGAGATTGAGATTGCAGAAGGTGAGTATTAAGAGATGGTTTTTATAAAAAGAAAAACAAAAACAATCTCCAAAACATTCAACCATTTATTTATTAAAATATGTATGGCTTACCTACAAAATGTCAGGTACCTAAAGTAATAAAGCTACATTTCTCTTTCAATGATTAAAAAAGAAAAGTCAGGTAGTATTTTCACTTCTGAAAATAGAAGGAAATTGAAGATTTCCTCATTCTTTAGGAATTTAAGTTTATCTGGAAAAATTGATACTTTTAATTCTCAGTGACAGGTGAAATTATGGACATGTGGACAAGGAAGGAAGAGAGCTAGGAAATTGAGTTTGGGTGACAATGAAGTCCTCAAAAAGTTATAAAATTTGATCTGGGATTTGAAAAAAACAAATGTATAAAGAAATACCAAGGAGACAGATGTTCCTGGGAAAATGTAAAAGGATGTTTTTCCCTGGAAGAAAATGTAAAAAGATGTTTTTCCCTGGAAGAAAATGAAAATTTTGGATGTTTTAAATCATGTTATATGCACAATAGAAAATAGAAATAGTGACAGCATGCAAAAGAATAAAAAAAAATAATCTTCAGTACCACAAAAAAGAAAGGAAGGAAGGAAGGAGAGAAGAGGAAAGAAAAAAAGGAAAGAAAATAAAAGAAGGCAAAAGAAGAATGGGAAATTTTTTTAAAAAATTGTCATTTATTCTGTAAAAATCAGCAAACATTAAGAGAATGCCTGACAAGAAAGACTCATGATCAGATTTCAGTTTCAAAAAGATTGCTTCCAAAGTACAGTAGTCAAAGATCAGATGAAATTAAAATAGGATCAGGGGAACCAGTGAGGATATAGTGCTACCAAAATTATAAATAGAAGGTGCACACCATTTCAGCAACTCTGGAGGCTAAAGTAAAAGGATCACCAAGTTCAAGGCCAGCCTCAAGCAACTTAGCAAGACCCTGTCTCAAAATTTTTAAAAATGAAATTAAAAGGAACTAATGATGCGGCTCAGTGGTAAAAGCACCCTTTAGTTCAATCCCCAGTACTAATAAATTACTAAATAAACAGAAGAGAAGAACAACCTAAAGTGAGGCAATAGCAAAGGGAATAAAGGGAAGAAGCATGTGTGACACACATAAAAGATAGCATAACCAAACACTCTTTACATCTAAGGGAAATAAAGAACATTCACAGGCTTCAGTTAGAAACACTACCTGGTCTGTGGGATCCTTCGTCAAAATAAGGCAAGGAAGGAAGTAGAAGGAAAGATAATTTATTCAGAATTTATTTTTTATAGTAATTTCAGGTGTCACATAAAGAATTCATGAAGTACTGATCAGTAAGCAGCATATGATTCTGGGTCTAGAAATTTATTTTTAGAAATTACCATTACCTGATAACAGAAGGCATGAGTGAATTGTAGTACCCACGAGAACTTGTGGATTACATGGTAAAAAAAAAAAAAAAAAAAAAAAAAAAAAAAAAAAAAAAAAAAAAAAATCAGTGGAACAACCTGAAATAATTTAATGGTAGAGAAAGGAAGAAATGCCTGCTCCTTTCATTATCTTGCAAATATCGATTGTAGGGACTGTAATACCACTATTCCACAGCCTTTAAAATGAGATTATTGATAAATATAAAAATGATTTAACATATTTAAAAAGTATCAAAACATACTTCTAGAAATTCGGGGCGGGGGGGGGGGGCACTGGTATAAAATTCAGTGGTTTAGCCAGCCACCGTGAGGCTGAGGCAGGAGGATCACAAGTTCAAAGTCAGCCTCAGCAAAAAGCAAGGCGGCACTAAGCAATTCAGTGAGACCCTGTCTCTAAATAAAATACAAAAAAGAGCTGGGGATGTGACTCAGTGGTTGAGTGCCCCTGAGTTCAATGCCCAGTACCCGCCCCCCCCAAAAAAAATCAGTGGTTTATTTAACAACATATTAAACACTGCTCAGCAAAGAATTAATTAAGTGAAAAATATATCTGAGGCAATTATCCAGAATACAACAGAAAAATAATTTCATGGAAAAATATAAGGAGTTAAAATTATAAAGGTAAAGAAATGTTAGAAAATATAAAGATCTAATAAACAGGAGGTAAAAGCTGTATAAAAAGTGATTGAATAAAAATGCTCTAGAACTTAACTAAAATACCAGATTCAGTAAAGCATATATTTAACCAAACCACATGTTCAAAAAACAGCTAAACAAATCTCAAACAGGGTAGGTGTAATAAACTTATAAAAGCATATGAAACTTCAGAACACAAGAAGCAATCAAAGACACAGAGAGGCAAGTTGATGTCAAATTAGACTTTTAAGTGACATTGTCTTCTCAACAAAAATAGAATAAAAAATAATTTTTTATGAATGCATCAATAAATTTGTAAAACAGAAAAAATTTATTTCATTTAACTATCTCAGTATTTCATATTACCTAGAAGAATTACAAGAGACACCAAATGGCTTGTTTAGTTTACAGATATTTTCCCTTCACTTTTTACACCTGAGTCGCTATTTTGAACTGTATCAATCAGTCTTTATCTTCCATAATGTGAATGATCAGTTCTTTTCTTTCAGAAATGAAATTTCCATGAAGATATATAGAGATGGTGAGTCACTGATGAAAGTAGCCTAGTGAGAGAAGGCTCTTGGCTTAGTTTGCTTCCAACTATATAAAAACATCTAATAAAGCTCTTTATTAAAACTTTCTGAGCCTTAGAGAGTAAAATATTCAAAATATGTAGGCTTTTTAAGTATCAATTAAAAAATTAAATTGAATAGTAACGTGATAATTCCAGGAGTTGAAAAAAAGATTTCTTTGAAGAGATTATATTTCAAGTCAGCTTCAGGGTGAAGCAACATTTCCATACTCAAGAACACTATTGGAGTTAATATAAAAGTTAGTGTTAGCAGAATGAACAGAGTAGAAGACTGAAGCTTAAGGAAACTAGGAATTGTAGTACAAGTGGTATGGGAATTGTTAGCTTCTCAGTATGAGTAAAGGAGGATGTGAAATTAGGTGGACGTTTATATAACAAAGTACCACTCTATAGTAGTGGACAACACTATAATAATCGCTTGGAAAATTTCTTTTGATTACATACTCCTCTTACTGAAATATGCCCCAAACAATAAATTATACATTCATTACATGCATCAATGAAAATCTATGAGGAAAAAAATGCTTTTTTTAAATGCAGGACATTCCACAAAAAGATTGAAAGGAAAATTAAAGTTTTGACATGTGATGTTCCCCAAAATCTCATGTGTGAGACAATCTAAGAGACTTCAGAGGTGAAATGATTGGGTCATGAGAGTTGTAACCTGATCAGTGTATTGATCCACTGGTATGGATTAACAGAGAAATAACTTTAAAAATGGGATGGGTCTAGAGAAAGTAGGTTGCTGGGGGCATGCTTTGGGGTTTTATATTTTGTTCCTGGTGAGGAGAGTTCTCTCTACTTCCTGGTGTCATATTTCTGAGCTGCTTTCCTCCACCATGACCTTCTGTCATGCTGTACTTCCTCACCTTGGGCCCAGAACAATGGAGTTGGCTGTTGAAGGACTTGGACCACTGAAACTGTGAGCCAAATAAACATTTCCTCCTCTAATTTTTCTTGTCAGATATTTGAGTCACAGCAAAGGAAAAGCTAAATAAAACAATATTTTAAATGAGTACTATCCAACCAGGTCAATCAGTTATAATATATATTAGAAACATATATACTTTAAAAATAACTAGAGGTAGAACTTTGATAGAAACTTCATAAATTTTCCAAAGATAAACATTAAATACTAGACTATTGACATCAATCTAATATTATTATTTAAATCTGAAACTTTCATTACAAATCATTTAAATTTTTTGAAGGTTGATCAGAAAGATGATTGATAATACAGTAAATTTTGCAAATTATCATCGAAATGCATTAATATAATTTAAGTATCTCAGGATGGATCACCACTTGCCAAACAGAAACTGTAATTCATATTCTAAAACCCTTCGGTAGTGAAAGTTCCATCATGGTTAGAGGAGAATAAAGAGGCAATATTGAGAGCTTTCTGGGAACAAGAAGCTGCTTATCACAAGTACTTTGTAAATCAATATTATATGATCTGGGCCATATTCATTCAGAATTTTTAATAATTCTTTAAATTAAACATGTTAATATTTTAAAAAGAACATTCATTCATCAAATAAATCATTCAAACAAGATTATTAAGGAGGATTAAATATGTTTATGATAACAATGTGTTTTCCAACTATAAAGTAACTTTTCATAATCTTAGAAATGAAAACATTTGTCCCACACTTCGTTCTGAGGAAAAGTAATTTTTTCTCTAGCAATATTTTAGGCAGAACCTTGGCTTTTCACTGATAGCATTTCGAAGAAGATCATTTGCTGATTGGGAAATTTGGGGAGGAATAACAGTTGAGTACAAGACAGACCCAGGAATGCTATCAGCTGCTATTGACCAGGGCCTCAGCCTAGGAAAGAGGCCTGCTTCCCTCTAGTCCCAAACTGAGGTAATCTGGCCCCACTTGGCTGTCACATCATGCTATATCCTCAATGAAGACAGTATAAGTAATAACAAAACAAACAAACAAACAAAATATATAAAAATATACACACACAGACATATACACACATTATATATATATTGTCTTTTGGTACTGGGGAAGGAACTCAGGGACTGGCTTTACCACAGAGCTACATCTCCAAACTTTTTACTCTTTTTTTTTCTTTTCTTTTGGGATAGGGTCTCACATAGAGGTTGGCTTTGAACTTACAATCCACCTGCCTCCGGTTCCAGAGTAGCTGTGACTATAGGAATGTGTCATTATGCTTGTCAAATAATGCTATTTTGTTGACCTTATTTATTATTTTCTATTCATTTTTTTAAAAAATTTTATTTGTTCTAATTAGTTATTCATGACAGCAGAATGCATCTTGACTCATTTAACACAAGTGGTACACAACTTTTTATTTCTCTGGTTGTACACAATGTGGAGTCACACCATTAGTGCAATTATACATGTAACTAGAGTAATGATGTTTGTCTCATTCCACCATCTTTTATACCCCCATGCCCTCTCCTCTCCCCTCACTCCCCTCTGCCCAATCCAAAGTTCTCCAATCTTCCCCGACTCCTCCCCCATTATGGATCAGCATCCACATATCAGAGAAAACACTGGCCTTTGCTTTTTTGGAGACTGGCTTACTTTGCTTAGCATGATATTCTCCATCTCCATCCATTTACCTGCAAATGCCATAATTCTATTCTCCTTTAAGGACGAGTAATATTCCATTGTATCTGTATACCACATTTTCTTTATCCGTTCATTCATTGAAAGGCATCTAGGTTAGTTCCACCATTTAGCTGTTGTGATTTGATCTACTATAAACATTGATGTGGCTGCATCACTTAGTATGCTGATTTAAAGTCCTTTGGGGATAGATGGAGGTGTGGGCTAGCTGGGTCAAACGGTGGTTCCATTCCAAGTTTTCTAAGGAATTTCCATACTGCTTTTCTGAGTAAACAGCTTTCAAATGGTGAAGAAAAATGCTGTTGCTTGAACCTTGACTAGGGCAAATCAACTCAGAGATAAGATGCGAATCACCAGAATTTTATTGCACATTGAAAGAAGTGCTGGGAAATATTTCAATACTTGGTTAATTAATAGTTTGCATTATTATTGTGTATAACTTACAATACAAAAATGTTTTTTTTCTGCTATCTTGGATCCAAATTATTATGCTTCCTTGAGCTGGAGTGAGCTAAGAGGTGTTTGGCAGTTTGATAATTTTTATGTATTTCTATGATCTGAGAAATTAAGAAAATGCTGCTGCTGCAAGTCTCCATCTTTCTGAACTATGGGTGCAATTTTAGAATATATTGCTAAAGAGAATGTCTGAACAAAGGTTGAATTTCAAAGTGAATAATGGATCAAAAGCAGGTTTGAAACCAAATAACAGATTAAAGACAGAGCTTGTTTTCCAAAAAGTGATATGAATGGCTACAGACTATGCTGTCAGATTTTTCTCTAAGGTTTCAGAGGAACAATTATTGGTTGTTGTTTTTTTTTTCCTCAGACCTGTGATTAGCTGATTCAATTCTGTTTTTCCCAGGAACTACAAAGATAATGTGTGTAGCTGCAAATGAAAAGGTCCAAAATAAACCTTAAATATAGTGTATAGGGCATATGTTAAAAAGAATAATTGGTGTAGAAGGTGGTAACTGACTGAGAGCCTTAGAACTGCACATTTCAAGTTTATCTGTGTGAACCTGTACACACACACACACACACACACACACACACACACACACACACACACACACGTATACATACAGGAAAGATAATACCGGAAAGACAATAGATTCTTTATGGAGTTTTAAGTAATTTCTACTTAATATATTCAGTAAATCTATTAAAAACCCTGTCTGTGTACAAATACCAAGAATATTAGATTTTTATCCTTTTTTCTACTACAGTCTGTATAAAAGGCCAAAGCCAAGAGTCAAAGCAAAGACAACAGAAAAATACAAGAATATGACTAATACTATAGGTTAATGAGGAACATAAAAAAAATCATACACAGTGTGTGGTGTTTTATACATTTTCAGGAAAAATGTACTTGCACAGACAAAAATAATGAGAGTTAAAATCTGTGAACTCAATGTAGAGTCTGTTCTCATTGTGCCATGTAACCAGATGCAGAATCAGGAAGATATGGCCAATTTCTTTCTTGTAATCATGCCAATCATGAAAAAAAGACACATTACCAGAATTAACGTGCTGTATGACTTTGTGAATGCCCCTTCAAGCTGTCAGTCTTCTTGCCAGTACTACAGCAGTAGCTTTAACCAACAGGAATGTGGACCTATTTCAAGCCCAGGTGTCGAGTAATTTGAAATGCATGAGTTCCTTGTTGTGAAACAATCATTCCCTCTGAGGCTCATATTGTCCTCATCACTCTATGAACTATGCACATGGCGAATATGCATTTACTTGCTTTCCTACATGCAAATTTCCAAGAAGACTAGGATATTGTTGTCTGATCTTCTCTCTACTAGTTCTTGCAGCAGGAATCAGGAAGGCAAGCTACAAGAAAGGAGGAAGGCATTAGATTTGAAGACTGTATTAAAACATTCTATAATTGCGACATTACCAATTAGCAACATCAGTGCACAAGATGGCCTCTGATTTAAAACAGACAAGTATGCAACTGAGTATTCTTTAAGAAATGCCTTACAATAGAAATAAACTAAAATCTTTCAAACTGTAAACATGACCAGTATTCCTAGATTGTTATTTCTAGATTTTTTTTTTTACTCTTTCTGAGCCAATTGGCATTTTTAGGTGCTTTTTCCTCCAGCACAGAAAACCAAAGGTAATTATGAACAAAGCTTTTAATGTGTTTCACTTGGATTTATCTGAAAAAAAGGTTTGTAAAACAACTTTTGCTTTTCTCTACATCTGCTAGGAGATTCTAATACCTTCTCTCTGGGACAAGTTAAAATGATAATATATAGATATCAGTCCCCAAAATGTTGGATTTGTGATTTTTATACATATTGTGTCAATATAAAAAATATTCGAAGTCTAATTTTAGAATTGTTGCAATCTATAGTGATAAATATATTTAGAAAATATAAATTGGTCATTCACAATCTATTGGAGTATCGTAGAGGAAAACTCTATAACTGAAAATCATATTTTCATTTTCATGAATATGCAATTTATGGTTGGGGTAAAAATTATATTAACCCAATAAGAATTAGTAATGTAACTAATTTTTTTTCTATAGAAATCTAAGGTCTGGATTCAACAGCCTAGGATACAATATTGATTCTATCACTCATTAGCTGTAGAGCAATGAGCAAGTAAATAATATTTGCCTCACTTTTCTCATGTTTAATGTGGATATAATAATATAATTCTTTATATATAATCATATTTTATGGTGTTATTAGAATAATTAGACTTGTTAGTTGAGCGACGTGGTGCATGCCTGTAATCCCAGCAACTTGGGAGGCTGAGGCAGGAGGATTGCAAGTTCAAAGCCAGACTCAGCAACTTAGCAAAGCCCTATGCAATTGTGAGCCGCTGTCTCAAAACAAAACATTAAAAGGTCTGGGATATGGCTCAATGATAAAGTTCCCCTGGATTAATTCCCCAGTACAAAAAAAAAAAAAAAGAATAATTAGACTTGTTAGTATTGTTAAAGTAAAAAGGTTAGTGCCTGGAATATTATAAATGATCAAATACATTTGAGTATTATAATTAATATTATTTGGTTCATTTCAGTGATACCAATAACTACCACATTTTGAAACATCTAGAAAAAAAATATTTATAAATTGTCCCTCTAAAATTCTCTATATGATCTATGATTTTATTGAAAAAGTACATCCATAAAAATATAAGGATATTTTAGAAATAAAAAGTAATATAAAAATTTAAATACTCCATCAACAACATACATTTAAAGTTTTCTGATGCTGTTCATTTAAATGTTTGTCTGAAAAACAACTTGAAAAATGCCTTATGACTTCCAGGAAGAAGATGTTTTAAAAAATATGTTGAACACATTTCTGTACGCATGGATATATAAATAAAATATGCCCCAAAGCTTCTTTTGCATAGCTGTAAGCCAAAGATTTGCCCATGAGATGAGACTCTGGTGTGAATATTTTTATGGTTAGGTATAAGCCCTGTACCTTAATTATAGCAGCAGAAATAGTGCTGGTCTCATGAATTTAGTAAACGCTTTCCCTGGAACAGCATTCACCAATGGGGAAAAAATAGATCCATGTTAAAAGGTACACAGTCCTATGAAAATATGATGCAAACAGAATTTTCAGTGCAAATTAAGGTTGCTCGTAAACAAGGAACAATGAGCAACATATTTACAAGCACAGAAAGAATTTCAAATTGTATCTGCAACTTCGTTTGCAATTAAAATACAAGAGTCATTCATCCCAATATAAAGGAGTTTATGATCTCTGTGTTCTGCTTATTGGTGTTTGGAGGCAAACAAAAAAAAATCGCATATTGTATGTTAATCCTGTTCATAAAGTATCTGACTCCCCCCCTCCCCAATTCATGCTGTGCATTAAATGATCCAGATAGTAGAAGGAAATTGTTCTCTCCAAGCACATCCTGGGTATTTCCATGAATCACTTCTTAGACTTATGTAGAATTATAACAAAAAGGAAAATGATAACTCTCCACCACAGGTAATTTTTTCAACTTTAAAAATATATATATTTATTTTTTAGTTGTAGTTGGACACAATAACTTTATTTTATTTATTTAATTTTATGTGGTGCTGAGGATCAAACACAGGACTCCCGCACATGCTAGGCGAGCACTCCCGCACATGCTAGGCGAGCACTCTATCACTGAGCCACAATCCCAGCCCTCCCTCCTCCTTTTTTTAGTGAAAGAATTTCTTCTGAACATGCTTTGAAAAAATGAAAAAGTATGTGTTTTATAAAAGTGTGGTATTGCAGAGTCAGGAAGTTTTTGTATTTGTTTGTTTTTAAGATTCTGATATTATCCGTTCTCTTCTAATGCAAATTCTGCAAAGATCATTTTTTTTTACTGACATTTATTTAATGAGAGAAATGAATGTGCACAACAAACACAGGGATTGATGGCTGTCGCTTTCTACAAATTTAGAGTCTTTCTGTCAAACATACTCAAGAGTTTTCGCACATTTCACTTTCTGTCATGAGTCTCCATCCATGTTCTGTGAAGTCCAGCCTTGATGGGAAGTTACCATTTTCCACTTGTGCTCTTTCTTACTGACAGATTATAGAAGTTGCAGAGTAGGACACTGAAGACACGGGCAGTGTTCCTGTTACCCTGGGCCCCAAGGCCTTTGCCACATTTGCTCCTTCCTTCCTGGCCTTACTTTCCTCAGCCAGTGCTGGCTCCCTTGGTTTCTCTGATTTGAGGGGACAGTATGGTGGACAGTCCTGCCTGGACTCCAGAAGAAGAAAGCGAGGATGTGGCCCCACAGTTCTTCACTCAAGATGCTCTCATCCATCCATCACCTCCTAGTCAGTTTCCTGTTCAGGGGAACACAGTCCCTTCCTAAGTATCAACTGAGGAAATTCTCAGAAACAGCCATCTAGTAGACAATAGATGAGAAAGAGAAAGAAAGTAACCTGAAATCAATATTTGCCAGTTAATCATTTCATTAAAAATCTAACAGTACAGTAGAAGAGTTTGACATAGTAAGCTAAAAATAAACCTGCTGAAACATCACCTCGAAAATGGACCCGGGTTGTACCTGAAAGGTGATCATAGCTTTACCACGAAGAGGAAACACCTAACATCAAAATGTTGAATGTGAAAATTTGATAAAAGCTCAGATAGAAATTGAGAACATAGATCACAGCCTTACATTTCTTACCTACTCAGAAATGCCCTCAAAATTTCAAATGTTTATCAAAAAGGAAAATATGAGTTTTCACTCCACTGATGATTCTGTAATTGCATCCGACCTTCTGCCTTCCAAGGGTTGATGAACTGGTTTGTTCTTATGGACCTACGAGATCACCTGGCATTGTGTGAGTCTTCTGTTCATTTGGCATTTCATCCCATGGTCACTTATATTATTTTAATTATTCTGATTAAATGAAAATCAAGCAAGGAAAACATTGTATAATGACATTCCAAAGAAAAAAATTTAGAAAGCTTATCTAGTCAATAAATTGTAGTTATTGGTAATAGATCAGGAATCATGAAATACTTCATCTCATAAAAAGAATTCTAGGGTAAAAATATTACTATTACAAACATAGGTTATTATATACTTTCTAATCTAGAATCTTGCAAAAAAAATAAAAATTCATGAAAATAGCCAATGAGATTGAGAGAATACATGAAGTTCAAGTCAATGCAATAATTAGGGCAATAGTTTTTTACATGTTTGGGATATAGTGTTATTTAAATTTGACTTCTGTTACTTTTCTGAAGTACCATAAATAGGGAGTTAAGGGGAGAAATTTTTTCCCAATATAAATATGTTCCTAAAATATTCATTTGGGGCAAACCAGAGAACAACTTCATGTATTGTATGGCTGCACAAAGTTAGTCTCTTTTGCTGCTTGTTTTTAAAAATATTTATAGTAATATTTTTTTCCTATCTCCATTTTCATATAGTAATTATATTTGGCCTCACAACAATAGATATATCTGTGCATCTGGGTATCCATATGTATGTATTTAATATAAATATCTAAAAGTACTAATACTTCACTGCTAGTTAAAAAATTAAAAGGAAAGAAAATAAATCTCTTTTAAATCTTTTTCATAGGAATTGTCAGCTTTCTATCTCTACAATAAAATATTTGAGACACCCAATTTATATAAGGAAAATATTTACATTGGCTTATGGTTTGGGAGGTTCCAGCCTGTGATTGGTTAATTGTGTTTCTTTGGGCCTGAGGCAAGGTAGCACATCATAGCAAAAGCATTTGATGGATCAGAATGCCTTCCATCATCAGTCAGGAAGGAAGGAGGGACAAAGAGGAAGGGGCTGGGGGACCAATTATTGCCCTCACGGACATGCTGTCAATGACCTAAGAATATCTTAAAAAGCCCTACTTCTAATGTTTCCACTACATCCCAATAGTACCACTATAGAGACCAAATCTTTAATCCAAAGGCCTTTGGGAAAAGGGCTGGGGATATAGCTCAGTTGGTAGAGGGCTTTCCTTCATGCACAAGGTCCTGGGTTCTAATCCCCAGCAGCACACTAAGGCCTTTGGGAGATATTGAATATCCAAACGACAGCATTCTTTTCCTGGCCCCATGCAAAATGCATTTAGTCCCCCTTAAAGAGTCCCAAAAGTCTTAACATTTCTAGCATTGCTTAAATGGCCAAGTCTAAAGTTTTCTCTGTGATTCATGGGAAAGAGTTCTGGGCCTCTCTAAAAATGCAAAAAAAAAAAAAAAAAAAAAAAAAAAACCAAGTTGCCTACATCAAAGACAAGATAGTGGGATGGCACAGGGGAACAGAAAGACAGAAAGGATGGATTAGCCCAAAGCAAAACCAAAACTCAGCAGGGCAAACATTAAATCCTTCCATTCCATGCCCACCATCTGGGGCAACTGCGGAGAAAGATGGACTCTTAAGGTCTTGGGCAACCACACCACTATGTGCTGGTTGCAGCCCACACAACCACTCTCTCAGACCCCTTTTCGTGTTGGGTGTAGCTTTCTGCAATGAACGTTGAATGTTGCTAATACATTTATTGTTCTGGGTATCTTCACTGTAGCTTCAGCTTCACTTCTACAGCACCACACATGAGCTGGTCACAGGCTGCTTGCAGAGACTTCGGTCCTGCAACACACTGCCTTACCTCCTGGGTATTCCCTTGAAATCTCAGTGGAAGTCCCCATGACTGCTCAAGTCCTGTATTCTTCATGGCTGCAAAACCAGTATCACATGGATCATGCCAAGGACTGCCACCAGCATGAGCTATACCTGGGGCCACTTGAACCAGGGCTGTCATGGCATTTGAGTCCCTTGCCTGGTGAACAACAGGAAATAAACTCCAGAGAAAATTATTCTTAAAGTGGTCCTGGGTGGGCAGGTGCTGGTAGCCCCAGGGCCCTTTATTGAAAAAATTATGTCCTCCAAAATCTTTGAAAATATTTTTCACTTCTATATCTCTGAACCTGGGATAGCCAAGGTAGCATAGAGGATTTCTAAGATGCCCCAAAGCATTTTTTTTTAACTGTCCCAGTACAAAGCACTTGACTTCTTTTTATCAGCACTAGCAACTACACAATTCTCGGCCAAGTTGCAAATTTGCCAAGTTGCAAATTTTCCAAATGTTTAAACTCAGCTTGGTATCACTATAATGAAATAACTGAGATAATCTACTTATAAAGATAAAAAGGTTATTTTGGCTCACAATTTTAGAGCCTCCAGTCTGTGATCAGTTGGCCCCTCTGATTTGAGTCTGTTGCAAAGCAGCATATCATGGTGAGAGTGTGTGACTGAGCAAAACCATTTATATCACAAGCCAGGAAGCAGAGAGACAGAATAGCCAGGTCTCACTGTCCTTTGAGGGTGTGCTCCCAGTGACCTAAGGACCACCCACAGGCTTCACTTCTCAAAGAATTTACCACTTCCCAAAAGCATTACCCTGGGGACCAATCTTTTAAATTATGACTGTTTCAGGAATAAAATTTCAAATGAATTTGAAGATTTTATTTCTTCTCCTGAAGTGGGCCTGAGCCAAAATGTGATTGAAATAGAAAAAATAAGTGGCAATTGTATCTCTAGTTTTATGCTTGTAAGCTAAGTTAATTAAACATTAATGTGCTTTCGATTGAAAGTAGTAATGATGAACAGTTAAGAATTCAGATTCTTCTGAGCCAACGAGCAAGTTGCTAATCAGAACAAAAAGAATAAAATGCCTGATGGATAAATTAAATATATATCCAGGAAACAGAAATAAATGGATGACCATAAAACATTTACTAAGGAGTAACTTAATGGTGACTTTAAAATGTTACTCTGAAATCATGAAACTAGATCTTATCATAATCTCTAACCCTCTGAGATCAACCAAAATGTGAATTCTTCGAGTTTCTCCCAAATTCTATTCCTTTTTTAATATATTTGTATATGGCAACCAAAAAAAGAAAGGAAATGTGGATACAGGAGTTTTTTTTCTTTGGCTACCATGATACTGTGATTTCCTGGTTCTCATTGTTATAAGATCTCTGTATAAAAATACTCCATGGGCTTCTTTTTCTCCTGGGTGAGGGATATTTTAGTATCAAGTTAAAGAAACAGTTTAAATTCCTTAAGAAAAGGGGGAAATTACAGTATCATACAATTATGACTACTCAACAGTCTCAAACAAATGTCATTCAAACATCTTTTAAGGTTTTTTTTTTTTCTGTGTGTGTTTGTTTTGTTTTGTTTTTCTGTAAGAGAGAAAGAATATGAAATGAATTCAAATTAAACAAGGAAATAAATTGTTTAGTTGAAACAGTTCTCCTGCTAAAGTAACCTGTTCAGGATTTAGTGCCATGTGCCATTTTTTATTTCAAAAAAGTTAAAAGAAATCATGAAATAATTAGATAATTATTTTTTTAGGACTGTATGTTCAAGGATTGGACTTAGTCCCTTTTTACCTAGGACATATAAGCATTATTATTGAGTCATTAGTAAAAATGATTTGTCTGTCTTCAGCAACAGATCTAAAGTCCCAATCCAAATCTTGGTCAAATTTAACTTCAGCCAACTGAACAGGTAAACCAAATTCAACAGATAGTAATGCTAATTCTGTTAGTGTAATCTAATTGCTGTCTTCATGGTGAAAATCTTTAATCCCAGAAAAAATCTTTTTCTATTTAGTTAGAACACTAAATACAAGGACTACCCTCTTAATTTTGAAGTATACTGTACAGTTTTGTTAACTAAACACAAGATTTTACAGCAGCTCTATATAATCTAATTGCCTTGCATAAATGAAACACAATACCTTTTAAATAGCAACTCCCTAATTTTGCTTCCCCCTGCACTTGGCAATCACTATTCTATCCTCTATTTGAAGTTCCAGTCTCTTCCATGTACGACACACAGATGGAATCATGCTGTGTCTGTCCTTCTGTGACTGGTTGATTTCACTTGGTACAATGTCTGACAAAGTTCACCTAAGCTGTCACATATGGCATGATGTCAATCTTACGACTGAACAGTATTCCATTGTATACATACACAGCATTATCAGTTCATTCATCTGTTAATGGACATTTATGTGTTTCCACTTCTAAGCGATTGAGAATATCACTGAAATGAATGCGGGAGTGCAAAAATCAATGAACAACCCTGATTTCTGATATAAGCATAGACAATTTCATTTTTTTTTTGGTTACCATTCACATAATGTTACCTTTATCATGCTTTCAGTTACAGTTTATGTTCTTAAATCTAAATTGAGTCTATTACAAACAACACACAGGTAGAAATTTTCTTTTTTAACCCATTCATTCAGATACTCTATGTCTTTGAGGAATTTAATCTGCCTAGTGCTGGGGAAATTTAAATTCATGTTCAGAGTGAGAAAAATAAAAGCAAACTGATGGTAATAATATTTTTGCATAAATGAAAGAAAAGTCTGTGTATATTTGACATTTAAAAATATTTAATGTTTAAGATAATTTGACATAATATCTAATCAGATTACTAGGTTGGTGATTTCATGTTAATCAATAGAGTAATTGATTTATGCCTGTACTCCTAATTTAAAAATAATGAAAATAATTTTATATTATAAGCAGTAAAATAATGTCTGAGTTCATATTTAGTGTTTAAATTTATTAAATTCTTAGAACTAACAATTCAGTGATGATTTGTTAGATAATTAAAATATCTTAAAAGGCAATCAGATATCTTAAATGCATAAATATTGTTCCAATATTTAAGGAAATTTTTTCAACTGTGTTGAAAACAAAATGTAGAGTGTTAAATATTATAGAATTATAAATAAAATATAAAGGTAGGGATGTTGAACTATATAATCCTAATGAAATATTATGTAATTAAAATTAACATTTTAACAAATTGGTGACGAACAGTTTCCTTTGCATAGAAACTGACTTCAGGGTCACCAGAAACTTCATTTTGATAATGTGCAAAGATAGAAAAAGAGTGGCGTGGCTCTAGAACTCAAGAAATTGTGGCAGAAGAATTCAAATCATCTTGAGCATCACTCATATTGTACATGGTCAGGCTTTTCTGAGTAGTTTTCTTTTACCTTGATTATTGTTGAGATTAACCAAACCATATCAATAGGAAGTAATGGAGATTGGTGAGACATTATTACAAAGACCATACTGCACTTTAAAAAAATTAAATAAATTGATGTATCTGTTAATGACATTGAGCTACTTGAAGTTTTCCTAACACCAAAACTCTAGGATCATACTGGTATTAATCTTATATTCTTCCAAATGTGACCAGTATATTAGTAGATATATCTTTCAATTTAAATGGGAAATTGTTTTATTTTGCTCTAATTAATTTTTAAAGCACATAAATTTAAAATCAAGATTGAATTATCCAATCCTTAATATTTACAATTAGCCATATTTCCTCTGATAAATGAAATGAGATGATAAAGAAGTTAGAAGTAACATTTTATATTTTAAGTGTATGTAAACCTATATATAGGTATGAATTTAAATACATTCAAATATATATACACACATATATATGTATATATATATATACATTTTCTTTAAAATGAGAAAATATTTCAAGTATTTTTACATAATTTTTACATTTTCTTCCAATTTTTTTTAGTGAAATCATTATGTTTCCAGGGTATCCTCTATTACACAATTTTCTTCTTCAGGCTCCAGACTAGCTGAGATCACAGGCATGAGCCACTTTGTCTGATTCTGCAATATATTGCTTCCAATATATGTATCATGTAGCTGATAATTTGGAAATCTTAACCCAAAAATCATATTTAATGCTGGGATTCTATTTGAATTGCCAGTCTTAAGAGATATATTTGGCTTATCAAATTTAAGTAACAGCAAAATTGAACATGCAAAACTTATTTAGAATGAGATATAGATACTTGCATTTTAAATAATTGTTTGTAAGACAAATCAGGAAAGTTCTACTATGTACTCTATATTGTGTAATATTGAAGATGTATTGTTAACTTTGTTAGGTTTGTCAGTGACATTGTTGTCACATTTTTAAACTTGTTTTCTTTGCACAGACAATCCCATCTCCACTACTTGATCCTTAGCCCCCACTGCTGTTTCTGCAGTTTGTACTTGAGGTGAGTCATTTCATCCTTTCCCAATATACAGAATGTATTTAAGTTGCTTTGAAGCCTTCAATAAAGGTAAGGGGAAGAAAAATGTGGAAATAGAGGTGAAAAAGACAAACTAAATTGGGCTATTATCTTCCACCTTGGGTGGGTGAGCTACGATGCTCTTTGGTACATGGGCTTATTTCCTGCATATCAGACTGTAACTCCTTACTAATATTATTACAAATAAGGTAGAATGCCCTCTTTGATTTTCCATGTATATACCATATACCTCTTTGAGTTTCTATCTCTGAAATTCCTTTTCCTTTTATAGCTTTCTCTTATAAAGCATTTTAACTGTATTTCTGTAGTAGAGGGGGCTTAAGAAGATATGCCCTAAATCCTGACATAAATCTAAGTGAGCTTCTCCCTCCAGACCTTGATGCTTCTGAATGGGAAATTCATCAGAACTGTTCTTCTCTTCTTCGTATCTCAGAGTGATAGTTAACAACTTGCCCTTCCATATGCACAGGAAAGTCTTTCAGTATCTTCTGCTCCAGGCAAGGCTTTGTCTGCCAGGAGTGGCTCTGGACTCAGCACCTGGCAAGAGTAACTTTTTGGCCACACATAGCAGCCCGCAGACTAGCCTCCAATGCACACATTTCTCTGTGCATCATCCCACAAAGCATTTATGAGTTGCCAATTTGCTCAGGCAGGGCGACATTGAGAAGCAGATCAGCTTGATCTTTGGCACCTCTCTTTCATCAAATACTCAGTCCCATCATTTTACCAGACTATCACATAATCATTTAAAAAGATGAGTTTCATGTTTAAAAGCTGAAAATTATTTTGTTATAATTTAATAAGCACATATAACATCTGAACTGAAAACTAACAATAGTGTATATGACCTAAATTTGCCATGCAGAAAATAATCTTCCTCATCATGATCATATATTGACTATCATGAAGTTTATCCTTTCATCCTTTTTCAGAATATAACCAAAATAAATTTTGAGAATTTGCATGAAATGAAGCAAAAGTGAACCACAGAAAGGAAGTAGAAAGATTAGTGGTGGAGAGCCAATAAAGTCTAAGGATATTTAAGGAAAGAGGTAAGAGAATAAGTAGAGAAGAGAGATGGGGAGCAATGATAATAAAGTGAGACTAGAGAAAGGAGAAAAATGAAATGAGTGCAGTGGTAGAGGACAGAGAATAAGTATGGTTTAGGGCTGAATAAAATTCCCCATCCATACTGAGCTGTTAATCCTGAAATTGCCTTGGTTGAGTTATCAGTTGGTTTTGTGAAAAACACATTCATACTTGACTTCTCATACTTCAATCTCAAAAGTTTATTTATTAAAATGCATACTTATAATAAGAATCACGTATGTAAGTCAGTCACTAAAGATATAAGGTGCAATGTATAAGAAATGTATCTGGAGCTATTATTTAGCAGAGCTTCAGTTTTAAAGGATGCTTGTGTGGTACCCTAGCTTCTACGAAGAATGAAGTTGAGTGGTTGGTTTTATATTCTACAGTGAGGGAAGGCACATTAGTATGACTCATTTATTCTCTGTGAAATACTTGGATTCTCTTACTAACCCTGCATAGATCATTGTTCTTAGATGATGTCAAAAAAAGAGTTTTTGTTTATGCCAAAGAACTGACCTCTTGAATGACGTTATTTCTTTTATTCTCTAAACTGAAGCAATATTTTCCTTTTATGATTTTAATCATTAACCAGAGACATGGTTTTGCCCCATGCACATTTATTTCAAGAACAAATAAAATGTTATACTGAATAATCTATATATTCAAAGGACTACTCGGATGATGGCTTTCTCTTCAAATTTCCCAAATTCATTCTGTTTGAAAAGCCTCACAGTGTCATGCATAATGAGGTTTTTAGCATAGGAAAATATGGTTCCTCAAATTTAAAATATACTTCTTATAACACATTACTTTTCTGTATAAACACTCTTTGGTTTAAGAGACTTCACAAATTAATTTTTTTTTTTTTGCCAAGCATAAATTTGCTTAGGTTACAAATCTCTGAATAACAACATGTTCTGCAGTGTTGCCCAAACATTGAGCAGGCTAACATTCTTTCCGGGATAGCTGTTAATATGAAATCCTGATCCTTATGATTAATGTATGCAATTAAAAAGTAGGAACCTAGAATCATGGAAAGAACTTAGAAATGTGAGATTATCCCAGGTGTAGGGCTTCACAAATGAAGAAACCAAAAAAAAATCATAAATTATATGTGTATGTTTAGTAAATGGCAGATGGCAGTGATCTTACTTCCTTTAGCTCCAGTGTTTGTTTTGCTGTTAATATGACTCTCCCTATTAATGATAACTTTGTCCCTCAAATCTATTTGTATAATTTCTGATTATGTATTGCAAAAAACTGAAACAATCAGACTACATCCATGTTTATCCTACCAGGCAAATCTATGCTAATTCTTCAGTTTTATGAATAGGACTCTCTATAACTAAACATATATTGCATGGTCAACTAATGAAAGATATAAAATAAATGAATAACAAAAAGAAATAATGGGAGAAGACAGAAAAGCAGAAGAAGAGCCTCTAAATAAATTCTAATAATAAATTCTAATATTTTAAGTAATGATATGGAGACAGTTTGGGAATATAAAAAAATGAAAAAAAAATGTTACCAAATTCAGAATATAGAAAAAGATTTTTGTACGTGGATTACTAAAATGTGTGTCAGTGAGTCTCCTGGCTTCAAAAGTTTGTCTTCTTTGGCCCATTTTGTAGTAGCCACCTGTTACAGTTCAGCTATGAGGTGTTCCCCAAAAGCTCATGTGAGACAAGAAGCTTTAGAGGTAAAATGAATGGGTTGTGAGAGCCTTAACCCAATCAATGCATTAATCCTCTAATAGGGATTACTTTGGTGCAAGGCAGGTAGGGTGTGGATGGAGGAAGTGCATCCCTGGGAATGTGTCTTAGGGTTTTATATTTTGTCCTTGTTGAGAAGAGCTCTCTGTCAGCTTCCTGATTGTCATGTCCTGAGTTGCTTTCCTCCACCACATTCTTCTTCCATTGTGTTCTGCCTCACCTGAAACCCTGAGGAATGGATCCAGCAGTATATGGACTAAGACCTCTGAGACCATGGGCTCACAAATAAACTTTTCCTCCCTCTAAATTTGTTCTTGTCATGTCTTTTTGCTGAAGCAATAAAAAAAGCTGACTAAAACACCATGCGATCTCCCTATGACAACTGTGATTATTTGCCCCTGTCAGATCAATAGCCTCCTTTTCTGTTTTGACTGTGCTGCCCCAGGAAACTCCAGGTAGTTTTAGTTTCCAATTAAGTGGAACTTTGAATATGCTACCTGGTGGAGGCATTCTCTCCAAGACCACCAAGCTTGCTGCTCCTAAGGTTATGAACAAAGAAATGGCAAGTCCCTGTGTCCTATGTTGGGTATGTAGAGAGAGGGTGCTCACGATCACTTTTTCCCCAGACTTCTGCTTCCTGGCTAAGAATGATGTAATATGACTGTTATTTTTTTTGGGGGGGGGATTTTTTTATTTATTTTTAATTTATTTTTTTATTGGTTGTTCAAAACATTATAAAGATTACAGAATCACATCGGTTACACATCCACATTTTTACATAATGCCATATTAGTAACTGTGTTGACTGTTATTTTTAATTAAAAATTTATGCTGAATCTCACAGGACAGCATCCCTTCCTAACAAGGTGTTTTCCCTCATTGGCACCACAACCAAGCACTTAGTAGCCATTTCTCCACTATATCATGCCAGAACTATTTTTAATTTTTTTTTTTTTTAGTTTTTGATGGAAACAGTACCTTTATTTTATTTATTTATTTTTACGTTGTGCTGAAGATTACATCCAGTGCCTCTTACTTGTGAGGCAAGTGCTCTGCGACTGAGCCACGATCCAAGTCCATGCCAGAAATTTTTGAGTGATAAGATAAATCATAAGACTGGTGATTTCTGTGAAAATTAGCCTGTTGCTGTAATCCACCACAAATTAAAATTTTTCCTAAGAAACTTGGAATGGAACCACCATTTGACCCAGTTACCCCACTTCTTGGTCTAGACCCAAAGGACTTAAAAACAGCATAATACACTGACACAGCCCCAGCCACATTTATAATAGCTCAACGCACAATGTCCAAGGTATGGAAACAAGTTAGGTGTACTTCAATGGATTAATAGATAAAGAAAATGTGTAATGTAATATTACTTGCCGAAGTCCGGCTGCAGCAAAATAGCTGGGGGGTGACGAATAACTTGTGTACGTTGATACAGCAGGAATAGGAGCCGTTTATTGTAGGACAGCAGAGCTATTTATACATTTTGCACAGCTTATCTTAATTAGCATAAACTAGATACATCAGTCAACCAATAAGGAATCTCCACACTTAATGGCTCACTTTTGTTACTTTTCAAACCACTCCCTCTGGCATTTTGCCAGGCACCATCCAGACTTGTTTACGAACTCTAACATTCCCCTGGCAAAATACCAGGTGTTATTTTGACTTGTTTACAGACCTTAACAATTACTCAGACATAAAAAAGAATGAAATTATGGCATTTATCAGTAAATGGGTGGAACTGGAAAATATTATGCTAAATGAAATAAGCCAATCCCCTCAAAAATCAATGACCAAATGTTCTCTATGATTTGTGGATACTAACCCAAAATAGAGTAGATTGGGGAGGGAATTATAGAAATTCAATGGACTGGAGAAAAGGAATTGAAGGGTACAGGGGAGGGAATGGGAAAGAAGTGGAATTTTTTAGGCATAACTTTCCTAGCTTTGTATTTATATGCACAACCATTGCAACCCTACATCATGAACAATGTGAATCTAAATAGAATAAGTTATAGTTTATAGTTTATGTATATATTTTTTCTGCCAAAATACATTCTACTGTCATTTATAAATAAAAATATTTTTAAAAGATTTTTTGTAAGAGTCACAGTTATATCTCTACTTGGTTGTTGAAAGTTCCTATTTTATGAGGTAAACTAGTAATACTGTGTACTTTTCTTAGACAGTGACTTGCATTTCTTGATAGGAATTAAGGGAATCCTTTGCTATAAAGATGGAAGAGGCTATGTTTATTTTTCAGTAAACAAACTTAAAGAGAGTTTAAAAATTCAAAAGCATGTTAAGCAAGTTCTCTTTGAATAAAAGAAATAACGTAAATAATATGATAAAGAAATTATTAGAGTTATTCTATGTTCATTAAGGTTACACAATTAATACCAAATCTCCTTTGAATATAGCCATATATAATAGATTTACTAAATGAATGTTATATTTAATCCTCTTCCATGGAGTTCATGACAATACAAGATCTTTTGGGTACTACCATAGAGGTCAGCTATATCTTTTTTTTTTTTTTTCTGTAGTCTCTTACCAGAAAAGATACTTCAATTCTCTCTGAAAAGTTTTGACTTTTAATTCTCACTGTGGGTTTGAAAGTAACCAAGTGTAGTGGGTATAGGTCTTATGAAGAAAAACAGTTACTGAAAGAACTCCAATATTTATTTTCTCAAAAGTGTTGATGGAAACAGTCAGCAATGAAGAGTGGGAAATATATGTATGGGTTTAGGCTTCCTATGTATCAGACTACAGTCCCAGCTCACATGTGAGGAACCACTGCATTCACATTGGCAAGAAGGACCTGGTGAACTGCGTATTTAATTGGAGTTGCCTTACTGTCATCTGTTTTTGTTAGGGTTGGTAAACAAGTCAAGATGGCTCCTGACATTTTGCCAGAGGGAGTGGTTTGTGAAGTAACACCAGCAAGCCATTAAGATAATGGAGATTCCTTAATGACTGACTGCTGTATCTAGTTTATGTTAATTGAGTTAAGCTGTGTGTAATCATTAAGATGAGAATTCCTTATTGGTTGACTGCTGTATCTAGTTTATGTTTATTAAGATAAGCTGTGTGTAATTAGTTGGGTATAAATACTTCTCTGTCGGGTAATAAAGCGGCTCCCGCTGTATCAATCTTCACAAGTTGCTTGTCACCGCACCCCGCCCCCTTAGTTTGACCAGCCAGACTGCGGCATGTTTTATGGTCACATGAGGACTATGCTTGAGATAACTACTGCAGATGCTATCAGGGTGCTACCTAGTTGCTCTCACCATGTTTTAGGGATTATTTTGAATTCCACTACAAATTCCTCTATCTGCCAATGTTTTCTGACTCAAGACCCGGTGTAAGGGGCAAACTAGAAGTGACAGGAAATGAATACCCTAGAAATGTTGAACTAATATTTGATAGGAACTTGTAGATCAAATATCCTGACTTTCTCCTCCCTGAGATGGATAATTCCTTAAAGACTAATGGATAATGCCCTATGTAGCCCCCTATGGGATTGAGAAAGGGTAACCTGCTCATTAATGTACATTTAATGCTTTCCTTAATTGTTTGCTTTAATTCCACACTCTCACTGTAATATTTAGGGTTGTCTGTAAGATAATTTACTTAAAACCCAAATTCTTCTCTGAGCCTTCTTTTGGAAAAGCCCAAAATAAAACACCAAATCAAAGACTGCAAAAATTTTATGATTTTTTTTTCTTTTTCTTTTTTTTATTGGTTGTTCAAAACATTACAAAGCTTTTGACATATCATATTTCATACATTTGATTCAAGCAGATTATGAACTCCCATTTTTACCCCGTATACATATTGCAGATTCACATCGGTTACACATCCACTTTTTTACATACTGCCATACTAGTGTCTGTTGTATTCTGCTGCCCTTCCTATCCTCTACTATCCCCCCTCCCCTCCCCTCTCCTCCCATCTTCTCTCTCTACCCCATCTACTGTAATTCATTTCTCTCTCTTGTTTTTTAATCCATGCTATAAATTGGAATTTTAAGGTGACGATCTTCTACTTTTTGTAATTTCACTTCAATCAATAGCTGTCCTCCCCTAATACAGTAATTGTTCTCACTCTGTCTATAATATGGATCACAGTTACTGTCTAGTTCTTTGCTAGTACTACATTCCATGCCAGAGATGTTTTTATATAAAATTTGGATAATGCAATGTCACTCTTTACTATGAATTCCAACATCCAATTCTTCATCCACTAGTAAGGAAGTCACTTTTGTGTCCATTGGATATGTCCCAGAAACCCCTCTGTTCCTTGGAAACAGTTCTGGTACCATTTATTGTGCAAATAATCATCTCAATAGGAAAGACATTTCCACATAAAGCATTTAAATGAAGAAATTTTAATGATGGGACCATTTAGAAATTCGTGTCCCAGTTTAAAGGAATCATGAAAAGAGTTTGAGAAGCCCAGAGACTCATGATAACATTAATCCTTGCTTCGCCTACAGGCCTTATATTATTCTCAGAGACTGAGAGCTGAAGCTTTCTACATTCTTGTCTTAGAAGAATGTAGGCACTGTTGTTTTAATAAACTAAAGAAGACATGGTGCAGGTTCTTCCCCCTGACTTCTTACTTATTCCTCCTATTAGCTATAGTCAACAGCCAGAGACCAACCAGGACACAGAACAGGGGGAAATGGACCTATTTGAGTAGATGGAGACTAATTGGTATATAGATGTTAAGTATTGTTGCTATTTTTATTTTCAATCTGCCTTTAGTCTTATGTCTATTGTTCCTGAATCATTGATGAATCTAGTCATGACCAAACCTTCAAACAAATAGACAAAGGGGGGGGGGATCTGTCATGAGTTGTAACAGAGAACTTTTTTTGACTAAATGCTATGATTTGCTATTAATTTCTTTGGGATGTTTAAAGAGTCAGATTTCAAGTTTTTATTTTAATATGATAGTACTGTTTTTTATGAAGCATTAATAGCAAAGTAAACTATAAATAATCAATTGGAGTTATCAGATAATATTTACAAATAATGATCTAATATTCTGCTGAGGGAAATACAGGTTTAAAAATAAGTAGTCCACTTGAATCAAACTGTGAAATATGATATATTAAGAACGGTGTAATGTTTTGAACTACCAACAATAAAAGAAAAATAAGTAGTCCACATACCTGAAAAAGTAAAGAGAAAAATATAGATATTGGAAGAAAAGGGCAATACAATGTAACACAAAACAGTAAAAAAAGTTATGCTGGATGGAGGAAGAAGTTAAGACTCTGCAAAGTGTTGTTTTTTTTTTAATTTTCTAACTCTTTTTGCACATACAGTCTTAGAATTATCTAGTAAATTAGGTTCCTTAATTTTTAAATAATTTTAGTTAATTACAAAATACTTAAAGGAGGCTATGGCTTTTATTTAAGTGAGTAAATTTTAAAATTAGTCCAATATGTATGTCCATCTGTAGAATTCAACACTAAATTTCTTCCATAGTGACAAAAAAAATTCAAATGGTCATGGATTGATAACTAATGCTATAAAATGAACACACTTAGTTCATCAAGGTTAACACTTTCAATGCCTCTTGCAGATACATCCGAATTTCTTCATTTAGAAATGAATTTAGGAAGGCACATCTGTTTCATGATTCTGAAATTTTGATAATAAGACACAAGCAGAAGGATCATGTTTAGAAATGATGAAGAGTGCTTTGGCAACTTTCATTAGTGTAGGATGATGATTCCACCATGGCTAGGCTGGGAGACTGCACTGAAGCATGTGCCAATGAACCCTTAGAAAGTGCTCTTATGTTTGATACAGACAGTTGCTTTGGGAAGTAAGTGGTTGTATCCTGAGAGGTTGACAACTGTTAACATATTCTTAAATAAAACTTGAACCTTACAGTATCATGATGCATACTAATCACTGCATCACTGTGAGGCTTATTAAAAATCAATGAAACTCAAGTGACTAGCTTTTCATCAAAATATTCATAAGATATCCCCCTTCCACACAGTGGAGAAGTACTCTGCAGGCTCGGATCAGTGCTTTAAAGGCTCCCTCAGTATGCATTGGCACAGTGGACCATAGCAACTGTGAAAGAGCCATTATAGTCTATCATGTCAATGGTCTGTGCATGAGGACTCCCTTAGTGTGCATTGGCACGATGCACCATGATGGCTTCAGAACACATGATTTTGATTTCAATGGAAGAACCATAATGGCTGTGTTAAGATTTCAGTGAAATTTCAATGGAAGCATCTCATACACTTCTCATGAGATCATAATGACTCATAGCTTTGTTATTATCTCTGTAGATGTTTAGGGGGTGGGGAGAATGTAACAGTAAGATGACTTTCAGAGTCATGCATTTATTCCTCCTTTATAAAAGCATTTTTTTATTTCCAACAATAAATAATCGGGAATGAATTCACTAACCGGTTTATAAAAGAAATGCAAATAAAAATAACTGTAACAACAATAAAGAAGCATTTGTTGAGCACAATATGTACTTGCCATACAAGGCATAGAAGAAAGTGTCTTCACAGTTATGATGCCATTGCATATTCAAAAACACACCTGAGGTTAATAGTATGGTTTTCCCTTCATCACAAAAGAAAATTAAAGGTTTGGAAAAGGTAACTTGCTCAAGTAACTCCATGGTCAAATGCTATCACAGAATGATCAAAACAACTTTACTAATCTCACTTTGTCAGTTATGAAGTATTCAGTTATATTATAATATCATTTACATTATATTCAAATTTCTGCATTTAAGGATTCTCACAAATGATTGCCACACAATTTGAGTTTATTATAAGCAATCAATCACCATACTTAAAGAATCATGAGTAAGCTTTTCCAAAGGTTTTCCAAACTTTTCTTATTCAGTCCTACTAACAACATTCAGAGCAAGATGGTAATTATACCTGCATTTTTTATAGTAAAAGCACAGTGATGAAACAGAGTTCTCATGTAGGATTCCAATTTATTCAATCTGCCTTAATGAAGGAAAAGCTGCCCAGGCTAAGACTAAGGGAGCTAAACTTAGAAATTTTTGCTCTCCATATTCGTAAACCCCTTTCTTCAAATGAAATCTTTCTTTTTCTTTTTCTTTTTCTTTTTTAGTTGCACATGACAATACAATGATCTTGACATATCATACATTTGAATCAAATGGGGTATAATTTCTCATTTTTCCAAGTGTACAGGTTGCAGAATCACATTGGTTAGTATGAAAAGAAGTAAGAGTAAAGCTGTTCTTCCTAAAGGGAGGGAATGAGATATTCATTTGGCTTATCCCCACATCGACCCTCATATCTGTTTCTAAGACGACTCCTCAGAGTCAAGTTATAAACACAATGCTTTAAAAATGTTCAGTATTTAACTAGTCATGCCTTTGTTCTAAGTACAAGCTGAATCCCACAGAAACAGGCTTCTGCGCCCCCATACATTCTATTTATCCTATTGGAACTCTGGAAAAAACAAGAAAACTTTAAACAGATCTCAGTAGAAAATTCCAGATGAATCTTTCCTCTGGACCAGATTTTATGAAGCTGAACAGAATGGTATTCTTAGTTTAGGAGGGGTTATAAATAATGAGTTTTAGCAAGAGTTAAAAATAATGATACTCGGGGCTGCGGTTGTGGTTCAGTGGTAGAGTGCTCGCCTAGCATGTGTGTAGCACTGGGTTCAATCTTCAGCATCACATAAAAATAAATAAAACAAAATATATCGTGTCTATCTACAACTAAAATATTTTGAAAAAAAATAATAATACTGTATAAGTGGAATTTTTGTCAGTACTCTGTTTTGATATAGACAAGGTTTAGACTGGTAAGAATTAATTTTTATTTACCTCATATTGCTATAGCAGAGACCTTGAACCAGCCAATGATCCATGTCATTTTACTGAACATGTTACATTAGAACAGCAGATTAATTCACAGCCAACAATAAACACTCGGGGCAGCTAAGCAGCCTTCACTATAATGTCCAAACAACCACATGTGACATTATACATTAATATTGCTAACCCTGGTAGTAACCTTTTTCATAATAAAAGAGCCCTTTTACCTAGAAAACAAATCACATGGAAATGTCATAATGTACCAGAAGAAAAAAAGACTGTATATGATTTCAGGTATACATTGAGGGTGGCCAAACAAAAGCAAAATAATTTGTCATGTGTTGTCACAGTAGAGTCAGAAAGAAAACGGGTTTTGAAAAATAAAACTCAAGCAAAAATACAGTCAATGTTATTTTTGTTTGTTCATTTGGGCTGTGAGCAGCTTCAATTTAAGTGAGGAATCTAAGCATGCAAATGAAATTCACATTCATTGTAAGGGTATCACTAGAGGAATTATGTACCTTTTTAAAATTATAAATGTTCCATCCCTCACACCCCCCTAGAAAAGGAAAAGGACATTCAACTCAACTGAGGCAACAGTTTGAACCCTAGTAGTGAGAACACTCTGCCCTAGGTAATAATTGTCATGCTGTATTCACTGTGTGATTTGAGCCTGGTATTCCATGTTTCAGTGATTCAACCTAAGATCTCAGATTCTTATCCGTGAGAAGAATTCCACTTGCTGTTTTTTTCCCTTTACAGGAATATTTTGATATTTGAGATATGATGTCTGTTAAGTGCTTGCTTAGAAAGTAAGTGATTTATAAACATGGATCATATGGAAGAAAATGTAGGCTTTTGACAGTCACAAGAAAATGCAATAATAGATCCTGCATTTTTTCAAAGTGCAATACAGTATATTTCACTTTAATCAGGAAATAAAGAGCTTGTAATTTTTAAAAGAGTGTACATTCAAAAATGAATAAAGAGAACAAATTCTGTAAAAATCATAAGCACCTTACTTCCACCTTTAGCAAAGCTGAACTATTTGAGATGTATATATTATTAATGTGTGGTGCAATTATTTCTCAATTTGCTCCACCATTACATGTACATATATTCATACACAGACACATATAGGAATATAAATATATAGAAAGACAAATGCATACATACATATATGACTATATTAAATATAACTTCTCAATATGAGTAAATGTGGAGGATAGGAATTTTTATGCCATTATGATTTTGACAGTTTTGTAATTCAATTCCCTTTGATAGGTGGTCAATGTTTTGTTGAAAATTGTATTTCTAGCTAAGCAGTCACATATCCCAGCATCAAAGCAAATATTAATGTATAAAATCCAATGCTGTTGCACAATAATGCATATTAATTTTTCTTTAAAATGGGCATATGAATTTATATTTAATTATTATAATTAGGACTTTTGATAAAGTAGCAGTCTTTCTCATAAGTGGAATTCATGACAGTACTTCATCAAGGTTTGGGACACTCCTTATGCCTCTTAGTTTCTACAGATATAGGTAGATAGTCAGCAACTGTAGCTCCTCCTTTCCTTATTAAGTTATTCTCAAAGTCTGGGTTTTGTTCTATTTTCCCCCAGGGGCCTCAACGTCTCAAGCCTATCATTGGGTTTGTTTTTACAGTCAGAATGTTCTGTAATTAAGAAAAAAAATCATGCACGTTAAAACACAAAATGCTACTTAATATCATTCAAAGGTCAACATGCCATTCAGAAAAAATGGGAGTCATCTTGATCTGTTTTGTCTCATTTGACCTTCATCCCTTCCAAATCCACTTTTTACTAGGTTATTGAAAAGTCCAGACCTCATGTGTTTTCAATTGCATGTTCTATTGATTGGAGTATGTTAGGAAAAGATTCAGAGTATATTGATTTCCTCCACCCCTATACAGATTATGTATTTATTGAAGTGTTTAAAACAGTCCCAGGAAAACTGAAAAAAAAAAAGTCAAAGTATTAGTGCTCCTACTTCAGCCTCAAAACTCAGATGACCAGTAGTAGCTTTCTATAACCTGACATAGCTTTCTTCTGCCATAAAGGTAAAGATAAGGGGCATTCTTCTGCAGCAGCTGAAAAGGCAGACTCAGCAAATGTTGAGACAAATAAGGGAACAATTTTATCTCCTCTGTCCTGAGAGGGGTAGGATATTCTAAAGAGTAAAGGACCAACTGAGAAGCCCTATTTATTTTCACAGAAAGTTCTAAGAAGTTCAGAGCACTCAATACATCATCAAATCAATGCTTCCAAGCAAACTGCATTGCCAGAATTCCACTGCCCAAAATCCTGTTTTCAGTAAGGCCATGGGAGTTAAATAGGTACCTAACAATGTGCGATTAACTTTCTCAAAACACTGGGGTATCATTGAGCCCATTGCAGCATCAATTTGTTGAATGGTACTCTAGTGAACAGACAGAGCGAGTGCAGTACCCTGCATGCTAACATATTCCCAGGAAGTCATTAGCACACTGGAAGAATCCCACTGATAAAAGCCCATTTATCCCTCAATGTACTAGACATGGCAGAACACATACTGTCGGTTCAGTGGCTCAAATTTCAAGTTAGATGAACACAGCAGAGACGTACAAGTTGGAAGGCAGATGCCAGAGAGAGTCAGGAAACTATGGTTTGAGGATTTTTGTGATAAGCTGTGTTCTTTCCAATGTATTAGGCATCAGATTGCCTGTGATGTGGAATTTTACCTTAAGTTTCCTGATGTTTGAGAAACTTATCCAGAAGTCTAACTAATACATATAATTCAAGGCATAAAAAAGAACAAGCTTTATAACATTAGTCCTCCATACTCTTGATAATTATAGGAGTTCAATGGAGCTTTTAAAACTCAGAAATAATCCCACATAATGCATTTGTAGAACATTTCAAAGGGATTAAATATAGCACTGATGTTCTAAAACCAGAGAGGGAGCATTTATAAATTTGCTTCCCTGTTCTATTTTCTTGTTTTCCACGTTTAAGTTAATATTATACGATTCTATTTATTATTTATGGCAAACACGTTATTTTTAGAATATGTGTGGTTACATTTGAAAAATATTTTCTTTAAACCTATTATAAGGGAAAAGGGTATGGAGATAACTAATTCTAAACTATGTGTAGCTCCTTAGAGAGTCCTTAAATAATATGTAATGCAAAATTTATTCCATTCATTTTGTTACATACAGTGCTCATAAAAACTGGACATTATTGATTCTTAATAGAACCACTATTTAAGATATTTATTTTATGCTTTTTGATTCAGAATTAGCTATAAGCTTGAAAAATGACATTTATTTAAATTGTATTACCTGCCATAGCAGAGGAAATGCTACTGAGTGTGCAGTTGTGATAGGAGGGTCATTTACTATAATTGCCCAAGAATTCCACCCACCCCCAAAAGGCTGAAAACAGTTCATACTTCCCTAAGAAAAAAGTTCTCTTCTGATCAGTATAAAACATCTATTCTTGGAAAGAATTTATATATGATTGACCCTGGGGAAGAACACCAACACTGATATAGGTCTAGGGTCATGCTTCATGTTTCCTCGTTGTATCAAACAATATAAATAGAATTTCAACATCAAGTCGGAAGTAGGCAATTTTGCTCTCTTTCAATTTGTGATAAAACATCACTGAAGTTGAATGTGTAAACGGACAGTAAAACTTTTAATTGAAACAAAAAGTACAGGTTTTTAAAAATAGTTTAACTATAATAAGTGGAAGTAAATATGAAAATATGAAAGACAAGGGGGAAATGGAGATAAGTCTTGGTTACATCTAACAAAATAGCCTCAAGGAAAGAGCTGAAACACCTAATTATAGTATGGTTTTCTTCTCATGATTTGAAAGAGAGGATCAATCCTTGGGAAGAAGGACACATTCTGTCTTTTGAGATCTGCCTGTTGACTGAGGGACTGAGCCTAGGGTCTCAGACTAGATAGTTATGAGCCTTTATGGAAAAATGTAATACTGAGATACATTCCAAAGAGAATTCATCAAGCAAATTTACATAATTTTCCATAGATGACTCCATAATATGAATTTATATTTAGAGCTAACAAAAGTTGTAAGTCTAAGATTATGTGTATATATATATGTATGCATATATGTGTGTATATATGTGAGTGTGCATATATGTATACATATATACATTATATATATATATTACTATCTTATTTTTATTAAATACTGAGAACCTACTGTGTTTCAGGTAATTTCTAGTTTATAATCTAAATGTTGATAAGACACAAATGTTAAGAAAACTGCAAAGTTACAAGATAAATTTACAAATATAAATTTAAAGAGTCATTGTAATACAAGACGCAGTTGGCAGCAAATTTAAAGCTAGAAAATGTTTCTGTACACAAATTAAAAGGGATTAGCATTAAACCAAGTAACAGTACCTAACACAGTGGTAATGGCATGCATGGTGTTTAAAGTCAGCAAGAGCTGTGCTAAATCTTGGCTCTCCAATAATGATGATGGTGATGAAGAAGAAGAAGAAGAAGAAGAAGAAGAAGAAGAAGAAGAAGGAGGAGGAGGAGGAGGAGGAGGAGGAGGAGGAGGAGGAGGAGGAGGAGAAGAAGAAAAAGAAGAAGAAGAAAGCTTGCTATTATTGACTAATATAATGAATAGAAACAAGAAAAAGCCAAAAAGAAAAGGGATTATGCAAATTGTGTGCTACAGGACACTTACAATTTTGTGTTCTAACTCATTGTGTAGTTGTATAGAGAAAAGTCCAACCTCAGATAGGACAACTAAAAGTCTACTTGACACAACTCCCTGGGTGCCAAAAGTAGACAATTAGACTTGGTGGATCAGTTTATTACTCAGAGCTAAGCAAATAGTTTAAATCAGTATGCTAATGCAAATTCCTCTTGTCCTCAAGACCCCATGGGGCAACATTATGGGCCCTCATGAAGGGTACACATGCAATTCATTTCACCTTAGGTTAGGGCCAGGCTCTGTAGTAGACAACAACAAAGCTGTCTCCTCCCCTGAGGATCAAGCTGTCACACTGTTAACATGTTTAGTCACTTTGACCTAAGTAGTTACTTGACTGAGAAGCAGGAAAACAGCAACATATCTGGGGATGATAACCCTTGTCGTTGGGCACATTCAGCTATAAAGTTCATGGATGCTCATGGTCTATGCTGGACTTCATTTATCCACACCAGAGTCAAAACAGTGTGGATCATTTTTTCACAGAAATATTTCAAAGACACAAAATGTAAAACAAAATGTAATGTTTAACCTTTACTTAAACATTATTATGAGAGGACAGAGACAGAAATACAATAATAAATAAAATAGAAAACAAGTGGCAGTGGAAGAATAAGAATGCCATGAATAAACTGGGGAAAAAGGACATAGATTAGCTCAGCTCAGCATTTCTCAACATTGTCATGGTCATATTTTTAACATGGGCTCAATAGTATTTGATGCCAGATAATTCTTACCAGAGGTGGCTGTCCAGGGCATTGTAGGATGCTTAGCACTTGCTGGCTGCCAGTAGCCCTCTCCAAGTAATGACAACCAAAATTGTGTTCAGATATTTTCAAATGTTCAAGGGGTGTGGTGAGCCGTTTCTGTGAACTGTGGCCGCCATTACAAGATGGCGCTGGTTTCCCCTGTAGTCTGTGACAAACAACTCCTTATCAGAATGAGTTGGCACGCTGTGACTTGGCACCCTATGAGAAAAGTCCACGTGGCAGTTGTGCATTGGGGCTTTATCTGCTTTATTAAGGCTGGGGCACACGGGAGTAGGAGTAGTGGCAGTAGGAGTAGCAGTAGAAGTAGTGGCAGTAGGAGTAGCAGTAGAAGTAGTAGTAGGAGTAGCAGTAGAAGCTAAAAGACATGTCAATACAAAGGCCTGAATAAACAGCTGAAAGAAGAAAAAGTATCAAGGACCTGAATAAACTGCTGAGAGAAGATTCCCGAGTTGCGTCTTCCTTGCGGGCAAGGGGTCGCGACAAAGGGGGGTAAATGTTTCCTAGTTGAGTGCAAATGCATGGGGATGGGAGTGAAGGAATTAATAGGGAAAAATAATTGGAGAAGATTTTAGAAGATAATTGCCAATTCCTTAATTTATGCCTGGTATTGTACTATGTCCATTAAATATATTATTTCACTTAAAACTCACTGTACCAATTAGGTAGATGAACTGTTATTATTATAGCTGTTTTAAATCTAAGAAAACAAAAACTCTTGTAATTGAAATAATTTTTGCATGATGTTGTGTTACACTAGTAGAGTTTACTAACAGTTTGAAAATTTGACTAGACATAATAGTTTGCAAACTGGTTGCAGCTAGGTCACCAATTGTGGTAGAACATAGGACTTCCCCACATGAAAAAGTTAAGTTTGCAAAGTGTGAGACAGGAATCTTCCTTTCTCTTTCACCACCAGGAGAGACTCATTCAATGAAAGGGATGTTTTCATGAGACATCAAAATCATCATCACCTCCTCATTTTTTCTGTAAAATACATATCATTATGAAAGATAACGATTTTAAAATAAAAACATAAGTAGAGGTACATTTCTTTTTGACTATTTTCTTTTGGAGCCCAATTGAGAAATGCTAACATAGAAAGAAACTACCTAGAACTATTTTTGCAACATGTCTCTCAAACATGTAGACTTTAAAAAAATTAAGACATTAAATTTTCTACAGACACATTTGCTAAAAATGACATGCACTTAAGTAATTGAGTCCACACCCAATGTGATGAAGTTGGATCCACCTTTCAGTTTAAAGAATATTCATTTGTAAGAACCATCATACTGTACATTCTGCAGGAAACTAAGGACTTGAAGTGACTCATAGACTTGAGCTTTGTTGTTCTGTAATAAATCAACCCAAATTTATTTTTTAACCACTCTGATCAATGCCAGGTTTGTCTATAATGTATCAGCAGTACTTATTAACTATCTATTCATTACATTGCTAGACTCTGACATCCAATCAGAAATATGATAAAGAAGCCTTATTTTTTGGTAGTCTTCTGGCATGCTACATGTATATTAATACATCCTCAGCCCAATAATATCAAGAAATTTTTCAGAATCAAAGGATTGATTACCAATTGTGGTAGCCTATGTATATTTAAATGATTTATTTCAAAAGATTCTTAGAGGAAAAACACATTATTGCATGTAATTAATTTTTTAAAAGACCAATTTAAAATGAATTGTAGTATAATGCTGTTCTGTGCCTGCAATGAATTGGATGCCCTAAACTTCATTTATTATACATCAGCATACAATTATTGCCCCTTATGACATATTTATCTTAACACTGAGATAACGATGAGGTATTTTTACAGATACAAAAAGAAAATATATTATCTCCACTTTCAAACATTGCACAAACTAGCTGAAAGAGGGGCAGGAGAGTCACAAGTAACTATAATACAGGGTACAAAGCAATGTGCATTTTCAGGTAAATGCAATACCATAGGAACATGAAGTGGATAAATAGATAATCTGTTAGAGCAAGAAGTGACTTGCAAATACTGAGAGGAAATGAAACCAGAGAGATAGCAGGGTCACATCCTTCTACTCCATAGTCTCTTGTGAGTACTTGGTTTTGCTCTGAATAAAAATGATTGTCATTGGAAGGTTCAAAGCAAGAGTGAAATCAATGGATTTATATTTTATCAGGATTAATTGTGGCTATGCCAAGAAAAAAATCTAAAGACCTAGGGATGTAGCTCAATGGCAGAAGGCTTACTTTGTATGTGCAAAAGGATGAACTTGGTCCCTTAGCATACACCATACATAAGGATCAAGTCATGGATAAAATACCTAAATGTAAAACCAGAACCTATAAAACTCCTAGGAGAGGACAGGAACACTCCTGAACATTGGTTTTGACAGTCAATTTTTGAATATTACACCGAAAGCACAGGCCACAGAAGCCAAAATAAATAAATGGAACTTCATTAAACTAAAAAGTTCCATGATAAAGGAAACAATTAACAATATGAAAGGGCAATGTTCAGATTGGAAAACAAAAATTACCAATTTATGTATCTAATAATATCTAAAAATTTATAATGATCATACACAACTCAAATAAAAAGAAACAACCTGATTTTAAAAATGGACTAAAGACCTGAATAGACATTTCTCAAAAAGAAAAAAAGACATAAAAATCAACAAGCATTTGGAAAATTTGGAAAGGCAATTGACACCATTTATTATCAGGCAAAAACAAACAAAAACAAGTACGACATACTACCTCTATCTATTAGGATGACTATTATTGAAAAGGCAAAAGATAAATGTCAGCAAAAATTTGGAGAAAAGACAACTGTACACTCTGGGTGAGAATGAAGCTTAGTACAAACATTATGGAAAACAGTATGGAGGTTTCTTAAGAAATAGAAGTTGGAACTGCCATCTACTCAGCACTCACTCTCCTGGGAATACATCCAAAGGCCATGAAATCATTACCTCAGAAAGATATCTGCATTCCTATGTTTATAGCAAGATTATTCACAATTGCCACTAAATGGAAGAAACTGAATTGTCCTTCTGCAGAAGAATGGATAAAGAAAACTGTGACATACAGAAAAATGTTCATCCCTAATCAAAGAGATAATTGCCTTTTGCCACAATATAGGAACCTGGAGGACATTATACTAAATGGTACAAAAAAGAAAGAAAGAAAAATACTGCATTATCTCACATATAAATGGTATCCAAACAAGAAAATTTAAATATATAGAGATTGAGAACAACAACAACAAAAAAAAATGCCCTGGGTTGGGGATGGTGGAGGAAACAGGAAGACTTAGGTTAGATGATACAAAGTTTCAGATAATGTAGAATAATGAAATCTAGTCATCCTAAAAATGTATAATATGAGGACTAGAGGAAATAAAATTATATGTTTGGGATTTTGCTCCTCTTGTCACAAAAAAAGAAAAAAATGAGTAACTATCCCAGATGATAGATATGTTAGTATGCTTCACTTTACTAGTCTCATATATATGATACAACATTATATTATATGCCATAACTATACACAATAAAATATATTTTAAAAAATAATACAAATGGGCAGAAATTGTAGTTCAGTGGTAGAGCTCTTGCCTAGCATGTGGAAGGTCATATGTTGATTCCCAGGACTACATACATACACACACACACACACACACACACACACAATACAGACTATTATAAACAAAAAATAGTAATTTATAATATATTTTACTTGATGATATTCATTTCAAATATTTTATATAAAATGTTATTCTCACCACTCACAATTTTCAGTTTGGCAATTAACAGAGTACATATAATATATGAATGATCATTCCAAACTACTTGTCAGTCTAGTAATTTCATGAACTGCCTATATCTATTTTTTTTTCCTTTTTAATTTGCAGTATTATTAAAGAAAATCTCTTTTAATAAAGATGTTCTTGTCTTTCCTAACATTAGGAAAATGAATGGGTGTATATAATGATAAAGTTATGAGGCAGTGAGAGGATCACATTTTATTCCTAGTTTGATTTTGATTGACATCTTTGACTATTTTCTGTCTCATATAAAAACTTTAAAATGTTCTCCTTTAATAAATTGAACACTAAAGATCTTGTGTTGTTAGGCCACACTAGGTCTATTAAGAAAAGATAGTTCAAGATTTTCTTATATTCATAGTAATGGTATTTTTAGTAATGATTAAACACACACAGCATATATGGTATAAAAGTTGCTCTTGTTGTTTGTCGAGTGCTCAGTGCCATTCTCTTTTTGTCAAAAAGTAAGTGAAATTGCTCAAAGAGGCTTTGTGCATAAATGTCTTCTCTTTTATTATAATTCTAGAAAGTTGGGAATACAGACACCCCCTTTCTTTGCAGAAGGCAGTAAAACTTCAACAAGAGTATAAGCAGAGCTGTTAGCAAAGACTAAATGCAAATAATATGGTTGAAGTCCTGGCTGGGAATAACTAGCACAAGAGTGATCCATTATGACATCAGTTTAAGGTTTTATTTATATTACTGTCACTCAAGGAATGGTACTTGATAAAACTTAAAATTTAAAATAAACTCTTCCATTTATCTTCTCCACTGTTTGAAACTGAATGAGCAAACCAGCTTTCTTTCACTTCTTAAACCCTGTTTAATGATTTTTCAATGGCTTAACAAAGGGAAGCTTTACTTTAATTCACTAAGACTCTAATTTCTCTCACTATTACCAATAAAAAGACCTGTAACAAATTAACTGAAACAAATCCACTCCAGTTGCTTTCTTTTCACCATAATCATGGGGTATTACATGAAACTCTGTAATGTAAGACACAAACTTGGAGAGGATCTGATATATAAGGTTTTGAGTCTATAAATTTTCTTCATCAATTATCTCACTCATTTAATCACTTTTTATTACTTTTATATTCAGATAGAGAATCAAACTACTAAGCTAATATTCAATATTATTAACTCATTGAACCTCTTTAAAAATAATTTTAGAGTTTGGTATTACCAATAAATGGTGAAATGTTCATAAATTTTTGTGTGGAATTAATTCATTGAATACAAAAGTCAAATTTTTCTTTTGTTAGGCAGGAGAGTTATTTGTTCTTGTCTTTAAATAATAATAACTCTTGAAAGGTTATTAAGATGCTAATAATATCAAAAATTATTTGGGGCCATAATTTATAGGTATGTTTCATGAACTATTTTCCTATTTCACCAACTCTCACACTTACTTTTTAATCAAGAGCAGACCAGTAGCTATAGTGGAAGGAGGAAAAATGTATGCCAACAAACACAACTCATTAAACACTGTTTCCAAATTGATTGTCACATACTCAGACAACTTGAAGAAATCTTGAATGCTGATCTCACAAGAGATAATAGTTAACCAAAATCTAAGAGCAATTGAAGAACTGCCCAAAACTTAGAAACAGTCATAAAAGTAAATGGAAAAAAAAAATGGAACCCCCCGAATACATCAAATTTCATGTAATTTAGTAACTAAGTAGTCTTTTGTGCATAAGAATTTTGAAGATATTTAAACTTTGGAGTCTCTTTAAAATAGCAAATTTTATTCCAGGAATTTCCAGGTACTTCCAATACTTAGAAATTAGCTCATTACAAATTAGTTGAGATCTCTTTTCTCTGAAGCAAAAGATTGATATTTTTCCAAGAATTCCTTCAAGGTTATTGATTGAATGTGCGTGCGTGTGTGTGTGTGTGTGTGTGTGTGTGTGTGTGTGCACAAGGAAAGGAGATAAGGAGAGAGAAGAATGATAGAAGTAACATTGACTAGGAATCTACTATGTGCTAGGAATTCACAATACTCCAAAAAGAAAATATATAGATTAGTTTCTTTTTAACTTTGAAAACAAAATTTTCTTTCTTTGTTTTTAAGATTAAATAAATGATGGTGAAGATTTCCATAGGTAGTTCCCTACTGTGGAACCTACTGTGTTTCACTTCAGAGTTCTTGATGTGTAGATGCCACACAGTTTTTCTCAAATGAGTAACTAGAATTAAATGAGTAACTAGAATTAAAATCATAGATGTAGGCTAATTTTCCCAAAACTATTAATCTAAGAATTGTAAAAATCTATTTTATGCTAACTTTATTACTTTTGAATGTAAGTTTACTGAAATAATGTTTTCATTTATACTGAGTACCGTAAGTCTTAACTTCGGAAAATTGTAACCTAGTATTTTACTTTAGTAAAGTTTTTAAGGCCAAGATGAATGATAAAATATCTTGTTAGATTAATTTATGTGATTTTTCTCCTTCAGAATAAAATCCAGCATTAAGCTGTCCTTTAACTGAGAGCAAACTCATAAAATCTATTCTGCCAGGTATTCCGACTTTTATAAGGACAAAAATGACTTTACCCAGGAGAAAAATCACATTCAATCATCATCATTAAGAAGCTAGAATTGCAGGACCATTTTAATTTTACTTTTAATTAGGAAAGATAAAGATTCTCTCTGATTACTTTTTGATTTTAGAACTTTTTATTTGTTGATCTTCCAAGATTTCAGAGTCCATTCTTATTTTGGATCTTAATGGTGGTTCTATTGTAGTTTTAAATCTGTGCTTAAGTCATATATTTCTTGCTTTGATATATGCCACCCAGCTGAGCTATGGGGTCAGCTCATTGTAAATCACAGTTGGAAGAACAGAATTGAAAGATTTTGAATAAATGAAGTTTATTCATGCTTAGACAAAAACGAATCTTGAAACCTCAAAGGAAATTCTGTGTCACCTACAAAATTTCTATGGGGCATACTCAACTTATTTGATAAGGAAAAGTTCTAAGAAGACATTTTCCATGAAGTTCTTTTATTTAAGATAAATATTTATCATCCATTGTATCTATAGGTTAAGAAAATATTCACCCACAAATCACTTATTTTCATGTTCATCAGGCAAGAAATGCCCTTGAAAGAGCCTTGAAGGAAATTAAAATGCACCACCAGGAACCAAGTAATGAATATATCCCTATGTTCAGACAAATTCTTCCAAGAAATTAGTTTGAGCCATCCACTATGGGGTGACCTTATCTTCTTTAGATATCCTAATATTCTTTCTGGGCTTCTCCTTCTTACTGAGGAATTTCCATACCCTCTCTCTTGTTATGCTCATGTAAATTTTCCTCATACTCACTCTTTGCTCTTCTTAGCCTATCATTATACTTTGGTTTTTACAATGTTAATACCAATCTTCATCCATGTAATAAAAACATTTAGTATTTTTTAAATAAAGACACTGTTCCAAGTATTTTACATAAATTAACTTATTTCATCTACATAACACCTCTTTAAAGAAGATAATAATAATCATATTTGAATGTAACAAATAAGGAAACTAAAGAAAGATATAATACTAGAAAGTGTCTCTCACATACTACATTTCTAATAGAAGTCTACCCCAGGATTTCATTTCTGTTATGTCCCACTGGAATTTTTCCATCTTTTTATACTTTAGGTTCCAAGAGAAGAGATCATCATTATTAGACTCATATTGTTCTCCTGGGGCAGGACATAGGAGTAGACATGGAGTAACATTCAAGCTCTTAAAAATCCCCTAGATATTTTCAATCTGCTACCCTAGATGAATAGTGCCCCTCGATCACTGTTTCATCAAATTCTATACCTATGTATTTTATGCATTTGTCTTCCCTGTTTCAGTGATCATTCAGTTAATAACAACTCAGTATGCACAGTCCCAGTAAACTCTTAGCACATGCACTTGTGACTCTACATTCACCTCAAATTGTTTAAAAACCAGCTTAGCATCTTTTAAAACAAAATGTCCATCTGTATCCCTTTGTCAGAAAAATCACCAAGTCACCTAACTTGAGAGATGGGGAATCCTCCTCCAAGCTGTTTTGTTTTTCCCCCTGCCTCTTTCCCTGTCAACAAATCCTTCATGTTAAGATAAGTTTAAGTCATTATTATTATTTTGGGGGGTTGAATGGAGGATTGAACTCAGGGGCACTCAACCACTGAGCCACATCCTCAGGACTATTTTGTATTTTATTTAGAGACAGGATAACACTAAGTTGCTTAGTGCCTCTCTTTTGCTTTGGCTGGCTTTGAACTTGTAATCCTCATGTCTCAGCCTCCCAAGCCACTGGGATTGCAGGGTCATTATTAAAGCAGCTTTTCCTCATATAAGATTCAGAGTCCACGTTCCTGATCTAAGGGAGCACTGTAGATTGTACATTTATCTTTCAGAAAACTAAGTATCATAAGTGTTTACTTATAAGCTTATCATCCAAACAAAATTAAAAATGTCTCAAAATTAGACATGGTACCCTCTTCGCCTGTGGGGAAAAAAAATTATTACCTGAACTAACATAAAATGTGGAGAAAAATTTATCCCTTTACCAGTTGGTGCTGGAATCCCCAGAAGTGGAAAAAGAAGGCTGATGCAGAGAAGTTTTGAGAAGTTCTCTAAGGACAAATTTGGCTCAAGGCTGGACCTGAATTATATTTCGTAAGGAAGTGATTTTGTGTATTTATGGAAGTTCCTCAGATTTGAGAAAGATCCACAGGATATTGGCTATCATGACTTTGGTCAGAATGTAAATACCTACTATGGATTAGTTAAATATTTTTATTGTAGGGGAATGTTCTATATCTTCCCTAAGATATTTTAAATAAATTATATGAACTTATTCCCTAGAATGGATATTTTATGGTGACTACATACAATGTACATATTATTATTCCCTAGAATGGATATTTTATGGTGACTACATACATGGTACTTTTATAAGTGTTTGAAGTAAAATAAAAATGCTGAACTTTTTTTCAACTCTTCCCATATTTGCAAGTATAAAGAGGAGAATCAAACTGAGCAAAACTTGCTGGAGGGGAATATACATTCAATATACATATATGAATATACATATATACATCAACACAATATAATTATTTTAATTTTCTAGGACATAAACTAAAGGACATGAAATTTTATGGCTTTTCATCAGTACTTGCACAGTGAACGCCTGGTTCTGAGTAAAATTTCAGTAGAGCAACAACGATTTGCACTTCAGAATTCAAGTGAGCAAAATGCTCAAAAGGTTGCTAAGAAAAAGAATGAATGAGGGCTGGGGATGTGGCTTAAGCAGTAGCACGCTCGCCTGGCATGTGTGCGGCCCGGGTTCGATCCTCAGCACCACATACAAACAAAGATGTTGTGTCCGCCAAAAACTAAAAAATAAATAAATAAATATTAAAAAAAAAAGAATGAATGAATTGAAAAAGTTACAACACAAGCAAAGCCAGAGTTCTAGAATTCAATACGAACATATACATATAAATAGAATAATGACACAAATGTTTGGCACTTATGCTCAACATTGTACACATATTATCTTTCTTAAATTTTATAAAACTCACAGGGTGTTATTTTGAGAATGTTAAAGATTACCAAATATGAAAGAAACCAAATATCATTCCAGACTATATAATATGTGACAATGTAGAATTATAATAAGAAGTTCTCATAAATGTTTATTGGATTCTAATATCCATGTTTTTAATGTCCACAGGTGATATCAATAGATAGCAATTGTGCATGCTCCTCCCAAGTCCATTTATAAATGACAGATCAGAGCATCAAAATCTTTATGTACAAATATAACAAAATCAGGAAGGTAGTCTCTCAAATAAATATAACATATACATTTTTTTCCTGAAGAAAAAAATTGTTTATGCAAAATAATTCTATGCTCCAACTACCTGAAAACAGTGTAAATATATTTTGACACATCCTAAAGCACTGTACTAAAGTGACAATATTTATTTTCTTTTTATTTCTCATTTCTTTTCCCCCAATCCTTCCACTGAGCCAAGTACATTGAAAAACTGGAAAGATGAATTGGATGGCCTCGATTTGCTAGTAATCCCCATGTTTCAGATTGTAAAACACAAAATTCTGTAAAGTCAAGAGGAATAGTTCATGTGAAATTCTCAATAATTATACTAACTGTACATTTTATCACATTAGCTATTTTGTATTTAACTCTTAATTTTATCTTGATTTCTTAGTAAAGGCTAGGAAAGAGATATTAGTTATGTTTAAAATGTTTTAAATGTAGTAGAAATTGGTGGAAGGTGCATAGCTGATCATTAACAAAAAGAGCTAATGAAAAAGATATTATCAGAACAGGCCCAGAACAAAAACTCTGTTAAAAATGTATTTTTTTCAGCAGATACCACCTGCATGCAAAAACACTTCTCACATAAAAGCCAGCTTAGTCAAACTCACTTAGCACTTTTGTCTCAGAATAAAAAAAGATTTGATTGAGCAAAGGGAAGGGAGGGGAGGGAGAGGAGGAGAGGAGGGTAGAAGGTATTGGGGCAGGAAAGATGGTGGAATGGGATAAAAATTATTACCCTAGGTAGATGAATGATTTTTGCACATATGTTATTATGCTACATCGTGTACAATCAGAAATGAAAAGTTGTGCTGCAATTGTGTACAATTAATCAAAATGCACTCTTCTGTCATTTATACCTAATTAAAATAAATAAATATGTTTTTTAAAAAGTTGCTACTGACACAATTGTGCCTAGGTCTTGCAATCAATGGCTAGTGTAATTCAAAATACTCAAATATCATCCTGTATAACTATTGCTATTAAGTCATAATGCAAATTATAACTGCTATGGTGATGCTTTATACTTTGAATATGGGTTGCACTACAAAGAGATGGTGATATAGGTGTTAAAGTATTGTTCTAATGGACTTTCCATAATTGTTTAGCATAATGAGACAGATGCAACCCAGAATGTCTTAGAATTTCTTCTATATTTTCAAATAATGCTGGGAAATGCACTTTTAAATATTTTTAAAAACTTTTCTTCTTCACAGAAAGAAATGGCTTCAGCTAGATCCTACAGTTCCTGTAGACTTCAATGTAATCCTACCAACAGCAAGTATGATAATTATAAAGATGAACACCCTCCTAGAAAGCACCATGTCAGAAACAAGATGAGGAAGCCAAAAACATACTTCGGGCCCCAGACAATCATTTCTCCAAATGTGTGAACAATTTATGCCCTAAATATTTCAAATATGCAAATTGATTTTAATACTCAGAAGGAGGGAAAAATCAAATTTCATACATCTTTCTCATTTGTTTGTGTATGTTTGCATTTCATTTCACTAAGAATGGTACTTTTGGGGTTTTTTTCTTTCTTTTTTTTCTTTGTGTGTGTGTATGTGTATGTGTTTGTTACTGGGGATTGAACACAGAGGTTCACTCATGCTAGGTCAGAACTCTACCAATAAGCTATACCCCAGCCTTAATGGATCCTTCTATGTGCCCCCACAATAGCAAACTTTAGTGAAACAATGGGCATCATTTTATCAAGCTGAACTGCTACAGGACACAGGCTATATCTTGTTCATCTGCACATGATGATCAATGGCTGTTCAGTGCCTTGCTCTCAGATGCTCTAAAAATTGAAATTTTATTGAATTTGTGAACGAGGAAATTGAAACCCAAGAAAGAAGCCATTTACTCAAGATTCTGTTAATCAATGAAGAAAAAAGTCAAAAGCAAGTCCTAGATTTGGGAATATTAGTTTATTATGATTCTCTACGAGTATTAATAGGCTCAGACAAATCTCAATAAAATAAACTAACAATTGTTTCAAAGGGGTTATTTACTTTTTGCAAAATATAAATGGAAGCCAAATAGAAGCTTAATATAGTTGGATGCTAAAACCTCCTGTGGTGAGGTCTAGAATACTTACAAGTTCTCTAAGTTCTGCTATATGAACTGTGATTTAGTGTCACAGGCAAGTTTGACGAAAAGTTAGACCTGCATTTCCTAGTTGCTTTTTTGTTTGCCACAGTAAAAATACTGGAAGTGCAAAACTAATTGGCTATTGGGAATTTCTAAAATTGACTAGTTGGCAACCAGAAGAAACTGAATTGTCTCTTCAGAATGCTAATGTATTTAAATTATAATTAAAAGAACATCTAAGTGAATCATTCCTCCTAATAGCATCTATAACATGAGAGAATGCTGTATTTGGATTGCTAGATTTCAATATTACAAAGCAATTCACTGGACTCAGATGCTTATTAAAGGTATTTCCTGATGAACAAATAAATAGAAATTGAAAGACATTTCACATCTAAAAAGTAATGAAAATGATCCATTTCTTAAAAATTTGTGCTATCTAATATAGCAATGTAAACATTGTCAATCATCCTCCCTGATATCTGGTAATATTGAACATCATGGTTTGAAATGCAGGTTTAATATTTCAGGGTTTTGTTTTTTCCCCTTTAGGTTACTTAGCAAGAAATCATTTTGGAAAAAGTATCTCAGTGATACATTTTGATTATATTTTCTCTTAAAATGAATACCACAAATTGTACTCTTCAATTTCCAAAAGTATTTAAATTTTCTTCAATATGCTAATTTATTAGCCTCATGTAACTGACAAAATAAAACAGTGTGCATATTTTTATTCTATTATAAAAAAAGTCTGAAACATTTCCAGCCATCTCCTAATCAATCTATTCATAGACATACAAGCATAGTTCTTAGAAACAAATTAATGTTTCCCTAGCTATAGAAGAGATGAGAACATGGTCCACATTAAGAATAGCATTCGTACATTATCACAAGGAAAGAAACATACTTATATTTAAAAAATAAGAAATTCTAGTGTTAATAATAAGAGAAGTGCTTTACTTATTTATGTTTATAAACTGATTTTTGGTTAATATCCTTAAGATTTTAATTTAAGCTATTAAAAACTAATAAAATAATTTTTAAAGATTCAGAAGCATATTGTTATTATTTCTCTAGTCATAAACTACTAACCTAAGAAGGAAAAGAACCCATATATCCAAAATAATTTGCATACATTTCAATAATTCTTGTATGCCATCCAGACACCCAATGAACCCCAGCACAGTAATTTTGCATCCAGGGAATACACAGAAAAGGATAAGACAAGAAGAGGGAGAAAAAACAAGAGATAAAGTAGGTAAATCAAAAACAGCAAAGGAAAATTAAAGATTAGAAAGTAATATCTTAAGTAATTATTTTCATATATTAAATAAAGAAAAAATTTTTCCTGAATTGCTGAGACAGTTAATTTGATTATACAATATGATGGCATGATAAAACAGACATTTTAAACTACAATGCTCAATTGTATGATTTCAATAAATCTTTTCAATGATTGCATGATTTCAATAAATATTTAGATATATGTTGGGCAGTGGAAATGATACTTGGAGTAAAAAATGTTTTGGATTACTCTTGTCTTTGTTTTTTCATTATTATTTTTTTCTACAGTCAATATTACTGTGAGCTGAATTATGATATATCAAAAGTCAATGTCATCTTTCAGTGTCCTCATCAAATTCTCATAAAACCCTCCTGGTGGGCACTGAGTAATCTGTACTGACTTTAATGTCCATGTAAAGTTACTTATATAGAATATCACAATTCTGTTGCCTTTAAATCTTTATCTGAATACTGAATACTGCTTTTTCCTCTGGACCTCGTTGGTTTTTTTTTTGTTTGTTTGTTTGTTTGTTTTATTTTTATATTTATTTATTTATTTATTTTATACTGGGGATTGAACCCAGGATCTCTTTACCACTGAGCTATATCCCAGTCCTTTTATTTATCTATTTATTTATTTTGAAATTTTGAAATTTTGAGATAGGGTTCTACTAAGTTGCTGAGACTGGCCTCTAACTTGTAATCTCTTTGGCTTGTTCTCCTGAATCACTGGACAAACAACCAATAACCAGCCATACTGATGAAAGCAAACATTTTCTAAGAAGGTTCTATTTGGAATGCCATTACCTCCAATTATTTCACTTGAGGCAGTCTTTCTTTTTGTACCTCTGGGAATCACACTCAAGGCCTCACCCACACTAGGTAAGTACTGTACCATGGAGCTATATCGAAGCCTCTGTGGGTTTTGTTGTTGTTGTTGTTGTTTTGTTTTGTTTTTAGGATTTCACTTTTTCTTTTTTTTTCTTTTTTTTTTTAGGATTTCACTTTTTCTTTTTTTTCTTTTTTTTTATTGTTGGTTGTTCAAAACATTACATAGTTCTTGATATATCATATTTCACACTTTGATTCAAGTGGGTTATGAACTCCCATTTTTACCCCGTATACAGATTGCAGAATCACATCAGTTACAGGGGGATAGTAGAGGATAGGAAAGGCACCAGAATACAACAGACATGAGTATGGCAATATGTAAATCAATGGAAGTGTAACTGATGTTTTGTTTTGTTTTATTTGAAAATGTTCCACTGATTCTGTATAACAATGAACAACGATCAGTCTAACTCCAGAAAGAAGCTCTCCCTGGTTACCCAGAGAGTTAGTTGTGGAGTCTCTAATTCCATTGCACATTAATCATTATTACTGCACAAATAAAACTGATAGTTCTCTATCCCAGGGTGAATGAATGAGCTCAGTATTATATATCTTTGTTGTTAATTTATCACACATCAGAGACTCTTTCCAGGATCTTCCTTTATAGCCTCAAATTCTAAACTGGCTTTATTTCCCATTGAAGCCTTTCAGATTGGCCCTACACTTAAAGCTTCACTTGGCAAAGTCCCAGAAAACAGTCTCTTAGAACCAAGTGCTTTGGCCTGTTTCTTACTCAAGAACTCCCACTATTGCTGCAGAACCACACTGCCCAGTCTAACTTCCTGCAGGAAAGAAAATGTCCCTTATCTGCACTGGGTGATACAATAGCTACTAGTTACATGTGGTTATTGAGCTCCGGAAATTTCACTATTGTGATCGAGGGACTGAACTTTTACTTTTAAAGATCTTTAATTATACTTAAATAGCCACATGTGGTTAGTATCTCTCATATTGAACAAGATAGTCTAGGAGTTGGAATCAATCTCAAGTATTTTTTCCTGAAAATTGATTTATAGATTTTTTTATTTCTTGAAAAATGAAATTTTAAAATCAGAAAATATAAAATTTACCAAGAGATATTAAAGGCATTAAAGATAAGACCATTCCTGCTCCTTTCCTCATCTTTATAAGTGTTGGGTTCTGTAACAACTTGAAACACATTCCACTCTCAATTTGCAAGATTCTGCTATTATCCCTCCATTCATCCACCCATTAATTAACTCATTTATTCAGTGATCATTTATGCTTCTGAAATATATTTTGAGCTCCTAGAAGTGAAGCATCATGATGTAATAAATACCATAATTTAGTCTTTGTGTGTAAAAAACATTTTTTTTCTGATCAAAAGAACATTATTTTTCCATCTCTAAAATGTGACATACATTCTTACCTTTGATGTTCTATTTTTCTCCTATTGTAACACCAACTTTTTCAATGTTCCATTTATTTGATAAAAAGAAATAATATCTGCCTCATTTTCACTTTATTTGGGGCCCTATAACCACAGGTGCAAAATTTATCAGAACTATGAGATATTTGCCCATGCTCATCGAGATGACAATTATCAAAAAGATAGTAGGTAAAAGTAGTTGTTGAGAATATACAGAATTAAGAACCCTAGTAGCCATTCTGGAAAATGTCACAGAGTCTCCTAAATAAATTAAAAGTAGAACCATCAGATGAGTCTCATCTGGGTTTTTCAATGCCTCATAAAGATACCTGCGCTCCCACATTCATTTTAGTGTTATTCACAATTGCCAAAATATGGAAATCCCTAAGTGTCCCTCAACAGATGAATGGATAAATAAAATGTGGAAAATACTTAAATGTATGTATATGCCTGTGTGTATGATATACATGCATATCATACAATATTATTATGTTTTAAAAAGGAGATCCTGCTCTTTGTGTTAACGTAGATGGACTTGAAGGACATTAAAATAAATGCAAAATGTCAGATACAGAAAGAAACATATTGTAAGATCTCATTTCTATATGGTATTTAACCAAAAAAAATGGTTCAAATATTACAGGTAGAATAAAACAGAGATCACTAGCATTAGGAGGAAGTGGGAAGATGGGGAGATACATATCAGAGAACACAAAGTGGCTGATATGTAGGATGAACAAGTCTAGATATCTAATATATAATATCAAGACTAAAGTTAATAACATTTTTATTAGGGACTTCTATAAATAAGTAGATTTTAGCTGCTCTTGTCAACAAAATAAATAAATATGTGACCTGATAGATATGTTAATATTCTTCACTATAGTAACTTGCTATCAAAATGTATCTCATAATACCATGTTACAAATCTCAAAAATACATCACAAAATTTATTTTAAAAAATTATAGATAAGCCAATTCCAAAAAAAACAAAGGCTGAATATTTTCTTTTCTATGTGAATGCTGATTCATAATGGGGTTGGGGGGAGCATGGGAGGAATGGAGACTCTTTAAATAGAGCAAAGAGGAGGTGTATGGGGGTAGGAAAGATGGTGGAATCTATGGACATAATTACCCTAAGAACATGTATGAAGACACAAACTGTGTGACTCTACTTTGTGTACAACTAGAGATATGATAAAATGCTCTATATGTGTACTATGAATTGAAATATATTCTGCTATCATGTATAACCAATTAGAATAAATAAATTTTTAAAACTATAGGTAAATAGTGCAGATCCCTTTATTGAATCATGACTATAGTGCATATTAGCCATATGACTTCCAGCCAGCTGCTTCTTTGAATTTTAGGATATTGTCTCGAATACATAAAACAGGATGATAGATTAATAATATACATACTGAGTGTTCCTTGTTGACTCCACATCTTTCTCTCTTAATCATAGTACTGTTTTGACTAAGTATCATGCTTTTCTAGCAATTAAATAAAGTAGATGGAAAAATACACCTAGCCAAGTTCCAGACACATATTAGACTACTAAGACAATATAATTTGTTTTTTCTAGATATGCCACCAGAAAAATAACTAACTGTACAGACAGAGGACCAGATGCTTGAGATTCAAGTCACTTACTAGCCAAGTGAACTTGGGGAAATTACTTGACCTTTCTTTATAATATACCCACATCTGAACTGGGAATAATAATGGTATCTAGTCTGTTGAAATGGTGTGAGGATGAAATTGATTAATGTATATCAAATGATTAGAAGATATCTACCACAATATAAGCAATGAATAATTATTCACTTCTATCATCATCATCATCCAAATGTTTTCATCACTTCTAAACCTTGAAGCTTTCCAGGGCTAAATGTCAGGCAATGAGTAGGAAGTACTTTAGACTCTAAGAACATAGATGTACTTGAAATATGTTACTTAGCTCAAACAATTGTAATGATAGTATTGTGCTTTAGTGAAAGGACATGGACTTCAGAGCCAGACAAATGTATTGCATATGTAATCTTGTACAAATTGCTTTACCTCTTTGATCCTCAGATTTCTCATCCATAAAAGAATAAAAATCATTATCCCTGTCTCATACAGTTATTTTTTCATTACATTAGAAAAGTATGCAAGGGATCTAACGTGCTTTATCCCATTAGAAGACTTTGATAAATATTTACTTTCCATCTTCTCCATTTTACACTAGGCTAAATTTACTAAGTGAGTTTTGAGGAATTCACAAATACATGTTCAATAGATATCAATTATGTGTTTTAGTCAGTGTTTTTGCTGCTGTAACTAAAGGAATTGACCAAAACAACTATAGAGGAGTTAAGGGCTCACAGTTTCAGAGGTCTCAGTACTTAGAGAGTTGGCTCCATTCCTTGGGGCTCAAGGTGAGGCTGAACATCGTGATGGAAGAGTGTGGCAGAGGGAACATCTCACATGATGATCAGGAAACAAAGAGAGATCTCCACTTGCCAGATACAAAATTATACCCCAAAGCCACACCCTCAACGCGTCACCTCCTCTCTCCAAACCCCACCTGCCTACAATTACCACTCAATTAATTCCATCAGGTGATTAATTCACTGATTGGGTTAAGGCTCTTGTAACTCATTTCTTCTCTGAACCTTCTTGCATTGTCTCACATGTAAGCTTTTGGAGGATACCTCACATCCAAACCATAACAATATGTATTTGATATTTTTACACTAACACTAATACCTAAGTCATGGTAGGATGATCTGAATATACTGCATAAATGCACTCAAAAATTGCTCATCCTCTCATTTATTCTACAACAAACAGCAAACTCCAGTTATGAGACATGTGTGGTCCAAGGATGGAATGCTGGATTGAGATTTAAGAGTCACTGCCCATGTGTCCTACTCGGCTGTTTGGTTTTGTGATGTCAATTAGGAAAGTCACTTATCTTCTCTTCGCTTCACTTTCTCCAGATGTGAAATAAGGATCATACTTCCCTATAGGAAAACCTTTTAAAATTATGGACGATCTATGGATGACTCTGTCTAAAGCACTGGTAAGGTTATCTAGAGCTGGCAATATACCAAAGTCAGAATCAGTGTCAGGGCTTTAAGAAGAATCTGGCAACTTTGCTTATCCCTAAAGTACCACATTATGTACTTTGCAAACGCATTACCTTCTTTTTCCACATGCTCCACGCATAGCTAGGCAGAGGTCTAATGATTTTTCAAAGGCCATTTTAAATATCAGCTCTTCTTTGAAGGTCTTGCCAAAACCCACTGGCTCTGCTCCATAGACTGAATGTCTCTATCCATCCTTTATAATTCTATAGTACTTAATTCAAGTGATTAGGATAATATAGGATATTGAACACATTTTATTAGAGTGCAGTTATTTATGTTCCTGTCTCTCATCCTGGGCTGGGAATTCTGTGATGAAAGAAACCTTTCATTTGTTTATTTGCTTGCTTGTTTAAATTAGCTCACAATCTGGAATACAGCCTAGCACACAGCCTGAAATATAGTAATCATTCTATAAATTTTATTTTAATTAAACAAAGATCTTCCCAACTTTCTGACATTGCCTCTAAACTATTTGACCTGGTTATCTAAAGACTTTGCTAAATAATTATATTACTAAAACATTATTTTGCTGGTTGATGATAATTTGAGGTTTCATACAGCATTCTGTGATAAACTAAGTTCATTAACAATTGAGGTAAAGGGAATATTCTTTTAAGTGAATAATACTTGAGAAGTTATCAACTTTCCATACCTGTACATTTTAGGCAGATGTGTGAATGTTCATACAAAGATACACATAAACATACACATACATAAACATTTGTTGACTTAGTATAAATTAAAAGATCACACTGTCAAGTAAGATTTCATGGTTTATGAACATAATGATAAACTGCCTACCTTTGACTAAAACAACTTGAGTCAAATATTATTTATGCAGAAGAAAAATGTCAATCTATCATATGATGTTATAGTATAAGTTTTGCATTATGCCAGTATTTGTTCTACAAATTATTAGCCCAGACACTTAATAGTTGATTGGACTAAATTTTTTTTCAATGTATGTTTTTAAGTTGTAGCAACATTTAACTAAAATACCTGCTTAAATTAGTAAATTATAATCATTCTCCAAAATTGTACCAAAGATTTTGCTTCATTCATTTCTGAGCAACAGGAAACCAATCTTAAGACTAAAGATTTTGAAATGTAAATTGGAAGGAATAGACACATTTTAGAAAATCAGCTGCCTAATGATCTTGGCTGTGCTGCTCTCCAATTAGTGCTGGGTCACCAATTAATTCTTTTCTAGGTGCCCACGCGTCCTGGATACCATTGCCAGGCTGAGTCCTCTTGATCCTTTCACCTAGGGCTTCAACTGTACTAATGACTTTGACCTTGGTAAGACTTGGACAGCAGCTTTCTCAATTTAAAGAAAAAGTATCCTTTCGATTATTTTCAGAGCAAAAAAAAAAAAAATCAGAGTAAACCCAAAGCTTCATTGTCACTCATTATTATTTATGCTCTAACAAAATTAACTTGAGACACTGGCTTCCTACAGTTATCATGCTTATATTTTCCCACCTTTATGCTTTACCACAATCCCTCAAAGCATTCTGAGATTTTGTCCAAATTATTTCATCTTCTTTTTTAGTTTGTTGGGGTTTTTTTGTTGTTGTTTATTTTGTTATTTTTTTCTACTTTGCTCAGTCTCTGAATTCCATAGTTTCCTTATGTGCTCAGATTATTAAGTATTCTCAAGAAGAAGCAAGACCCCTTCTTTCAAACTCACTAGGCTTCTACACAAAGTTTCCAGTTTTCATATACTGGAAAGTTTGTGTAGAAGCCTAGTATATATATGTATGTATATGTGTGTGTGTATATATATATACACACACACATATACATACATATACATTTACAACTATATATATATAGTTGTAAATGGATGCAATACTTTTAGTTTGTTTATTTATTTATTTATTTATTTATTTATTTTTGTGATGCTGAGGATAGAACCCAGTGCCCCACACATGTGAAGCAAGCACTCTACTGCTGAGTCACAACCCCAGGCCCCATAGCTACATATTTTTACAAGGTAATTTTGTAGGTTCTTCCCATAAAGTCTTTAATCATAGTATTCACTAATTCCTTCACATTGAGTTTTCTACTGTTTCCCAATATCATGCCACTGTTTTTTCTTCATTTTTTAATATAGTCAGTGAACATTGCCATATTTAAAGACTGCTTCCCATTCAGTCCAGCAGCGTCTCACCTTGCAAATTTCCCTTAGTTTCTCATCAATGTTCTCTTCCATCTCTTTAGGAGGTCATGGACTTGGGAGTCAATCTAATCATGGTTTGCATGTCAGCTTTATCTCTTCCTTGCTGAGCAATTTCCAAAAATGCACTTAGCCTCTCTTGGCCTCAACTTCTTCCTAAATAAAATTGGGATGAAAATATAAGCCTTTTAGATCACCTTCTCTACAAATTCTTTGTCAGTTCCAACCATCTCTTTAACTATAACTGAAAGCAATCTGTCTCCTTGATGCCCCATATACAGGACAATCATAGGGTTAATTGTCAAAATCTAGCCACATTTTTAAATGAATCACCATCACATGTAGTTTTGCCACAAAAACAGATAAAAACTGGTTAATCTTTTAGTGATGAAGGGGGAATAATGTGGCCTAATTTGGGAAATTATTTTGGAAAAAATTTGTCTCTTTTAGAGCTCAATTATTTTATAGCAATATCAAAACGAATTTCCACTATCAGAATGCTTATCAAGGAGTAAAACAGGAACATAAGAGTTCAAAAGAACTCTCTTCCAAAATGAAAATAAAAACCAAACAAAAATATACTTCATTCTTCATTTTCATAAGATTCTCTTTGAAAAGCAGAAATTGCAAGACACAAGACTAAAGTTGAAAAAAATCTTTTTGTAAATAAAAATAAGATTAAAGTTGAAGCGAGTCATTTTAACTCACCTTATTCTTCAGGTAAAAAAGATGTAATTATTCTTACTAGGCTGACTCCATTTTTGGCTTTGCTTTGTGACCTTCTCCAGTTTCACCTGTCCACCTCCCCTTCTGCCCATACTTGGGTGAAATAAGAAAGCCCAGGTGTTTCCTTCTTCACGGACAGCAAGAAATTCACACCATAGTTTGTGTTTCCTATTCTTTCCTCTCTCCAGCGGTCTTACTACCAACTTGCAACCTACCCTGATTTCCCCCAAAAAGTTATATTATATAAGAAATTACTTTAAAAAACTTGTAGTGTGGGTGTGCTATCATTATTCTTGACATTTGTACTAAATTTGGGGGTCTAGCATGGCTTTGCAGGATAATCACAAAACCAAAGTTTAAGTCTGGTGTAAAATGTCTAGATACATGTAGGCATTCAGGTTATCGACGTGGATTATTTTCACATCAAAAAATAGAAATATTATGACAAATCCTACAGATTTTAAAGAAATAAAGAATGCTATGCCAATAATATAACAATTTAAAAGAAATCATCAAATTATTTTAAATGTCACAACTTACCAATTTGAACACCTCCTGGACATAAACCCACATCTTACTTCAATATCCTATGTATTTATGTTGTTATTACTAAATATCCTATCATTGAGGACAATGTGAGATAGTTGGGCCATATGAAGATATGAGTGCAAGGCTATTTGGGATTAATAGGCCCACTTAACCAATAACTGTGAAAAGAGTGAATATAAAAATGTTATGTTGGTAATTTGATAATCATTTTATGAAGTGAATATTATCCAGTATTATTGTTTGCAACTACACAAAAAATCAGAAAAAAAAAACCTTGATACAAATATTTTTTATAATATCTAATTCCCTGAGTATTGCTGTCATAAAACGAAATTGCAAAATATGACCAAGCACTTGTTGCAAATCATAGAGAGATTGGTGGTAGCAGTTTACTGATCAATCAATTTTTTTATTGGTGCATTACAATTATACATAATAAGTAGGATTTATTGTGCCATATTTGTACATGCACATAACATAATGTCAATTATAATTTCAAAACCTATTGCTTACTGGAGAGTATGAAGAAGTTCTAATGTAAAATGTGTATGCAAAATATAAAAAGCACCTAATTTTCAATATTACTTTTAGGATAGGATTTCCAGCATAAGTCAAATATTAGGCAATTTAGAAGTAGAAGACAAAATTTTGGAATTTTTAACATACTAAGACATAATAAGTACAAATTAAATAGTAAATTGAAATAATAAGAAAACCAGGGAAATTTTTATATACAATGTGAGTGTACAGTAGGACACAAATGTGAAGGGTCTATATTTATTTTTTCACAGCATGTCAATGCTGTAATTACATGGACAACTGCAAAGTCAAGATGCTCATAGTTATTCCTGGAAGCATACAAATGTCAGCAGTCATTACAAGAACTTCTGGACCCAAATACTTAGTGGAATATTCTTCTTCTCAGATTTTGACACACAAGAATTTCATTATATGCAACAAGAGCACACAGTGATGATTTATTTGCCCACTTTATTCTCAGTGGTTTTCTTCTCCCATGTACTAGAAAAAATACTTAGGGAAAATGGGACAGCGTCCAGAAAAAAAAAAAAAAAAGATAATGCTGAATTGGTAGCTAAGAAACTTCATGTACTCTGACCCTTATTCACCAATTGTATTTTTGTAGAGAAACCACTTATCTCCTTTGACCTTTATTTCATCATCTAGAAAAATGAGAAAAAAAATTGGCTAAGTAAATTCTTACAATCTTATTCTTTTCTATTGTATTATTTTCCACATATGATTTTTGACTAGTATTCTCTAATAAATATCTATCAGAATAGATTTAATTTTTCAAACAAAAATTCCAAAATTAAACTAAATGTTATTAGAAGTCAACAGTTCTGGAGAAAAGGAGATTACTCATTCACTCAATTAATAAATATGTAATTATGTGTCATCTCAATCTTAAAAATATAGAGCAGAAATGTTGCTTTCCTCCTTATCACCTATTTTTTTTTCAGCTTTCTCATTATTCCTCCTCCTTCTAACTTGCCAAAAGTTTGGGTAATTTCTTTGGTTATTCTTTCCTCTACCAAATCCATTTCAGTAAATACCTTATTTTCAACTATATCCAAAAAAACAGTTGATGAATCTACTCATCTCTCTTCATCTCTTATGCTGTCACCTAGAACACCATTTATCACCTGACATTCCAGGTGGTTTCTCTTTTTTAACCCTCCTTGCCACTGCCATACCCCCAAATATATAATAGCTAGAGCCGTCCTCTAAAAATGCATTTCAGATTTGATCAATCCTTGCTTAAAGTCTATCAATGACTTCACTCTGCACTTGAACTATATCCTGACTCCTTACCCTATTAGCAAAGTCCTGTAGAACTAGACTCCAACTTCATCCAAGAACATTCTCCATTAAGCCATTGGTTTTAAGTCACATTGGCTTTCTACTTATTCAAATTACTTTTTAATTTGGGGTGTTTGCATTTACTATTGCCTCTGACTAGATTGTTTCGCTTCCTAATTTTCACATGACTGACTCTTTCAAGATGGTCATATTTCCACTTCAATGTAATTTCTCTGAGAGTCCATCCCAGACACCAAACTCAAGGAGTCATCCAGATACATACTATGACATGACCTGTTTCCTGAATATTCCCTTGTGTCTTCACAGAAATGTAAGTCCTACACCGACGGGCAGCATCTCATTCTTGGTCATTTCTCTGTCCTCAGACCCTCAGTCACTCTGTGAATGAAGAAATGTGCCAACAGAGTTTCTATTTTTGTGAAGCTTAATAGACATGTGGTTCCATATAAATAATGGTCTATTTATGGAGCGGGAGTACAAAGTAATGATTGACAGTGATGTTTTTTTCTGTTGTTAGTTGGTGGTTTCTGCAACTTGGGAGTTTCAAAATGCTTGAAAAAATGCAAATAGTAAATTGACAAGATAACTACATTCTGAAACAGCACTCAGTCTAATGCAGATTAATAGATGTGGTTTGGAAAATTCAGTTTAAAGTCTTTAAATTCACAACTAGTAACTCATCACATATAAATAGACCTCTCACCATTATTATTTTATATTATAGGACTTTTTCAGTAGCAATATGAACTGATCTAGTTGCCTAAAGAGAATTTTATGAAAAAGATATGGATTAGCTCATAGATCTGCTAAAAACAAACTGAAAAATACAACTATCATAGGAAGGACAAAAATTACAGTGACCTTGATGACATAATTAATTTGTCAACATGCCTGCAGCATTGTCCAATATTATCATCACCCATGGTTTTCCACAATTCTTTGAGATTCCTTTGAGTTCACTCATTAGTTTATAGAGAATGAACATCAACCTTAATACTGTCACATTGCCAATTACTGCTTATATGACCCTGAGCACCAGAGTCGCTTAACCTTTTCCATTCTCAGAATCTTTGCCTATACAAATGTGATAATCTCCTTTCATGGTTATTACTGTGACGATTAAAAAGGTAATGTAAGTAATAGCCCTTATGGGCACTAATTCACCACACAAAGTTTATTGACATGGCACTGAAATCTTTATGTTGCCAGATGTTGTCCAATTTTTCCACCACTAAGCTGGTGAGGTATTGCCACATAGACCTATTAAAGACAGACCTTCCTGAAATCCTTTAAAGAAGTAGTTCCTGTTATAGCTTCACTTACAGTTGATGCTAAGTAGAACTGAAGACGAAGTACTTTTACTTTTCTTGGTAAATATTATGGCCATTTGCCCTGATTATACTGGTATTCTTTTCTTGGCTTTATAGAATGGCAAAGTTTGGAAGATGTCTATATTGTGTCTGGCATCTTGCAAATTTACATCATCATATTTAAACTATCACAGGAATGAAGATCTAAAATATTTAAAATATGTATTTCTCTATTTCTCAACATAGACTAGCTCATAAAAACCTGATTTACACTCAGCAACTGAGATAGCAAGACTTCCAATTCAGGCAACTCAATTACTTTTACTTGAAGTTAGTTTACTTTGAAAACTGTCTACTCAATTCTAGACTTTCCACTTTTCTCTTCTTAACTGGGTTGCATTAGGGTACCAATCTGAATATAAATATGGTATTCTAAGTTTGGGGGATAATTTTTATATATGGTAGTTCTCTGTCCATTGAGGAGTGTCCTTTACTGATAGATGTCCTTGATCCAACAAGGCCATCCATTTGCCAAATGTATACAATTGTTCTTCATCTTCTCCACCATGAGGCCTCAACTGACCTGTCATAATTTTCAACTATTTCTCCATTATTATGGGGGAAGGTAGCGCTCAGGAAATGCAAGTGAGGATATTAAGAAACTTTTGGGCACCCACCACCATCTGAACAGTAACCACTTTTGGCACATCTTTTCTCTAATTGTATTCCTTGATGAAACTCTCATATACCCTTAGGCAGAAAAAAAGAAAAATAAAGACTTCAGTGTTACCATGCATTCTTCCTTACCTTATAATCTTATGAAATAATCTTAGTGCTTTAATTGTTCTTAGTCTTTGGCTCATAATACATAGAGCCAACTACGGATTGTAAATTTTTCTTTTTCCAAATACAATGTTGTCTGCTAAAAAGGAATGCCATAGATTTCAAGACAAACTTGTTTTGCTATAGAATTCCATGAGTTCAAAACGGGCTCAAAAATCAAGAATGAATTTTCCTCATACCTAGACCAGAAAGAAGTCTTGACTGCTGAGTATTGAGGGTAATATTGTAGAGTATTCCATTAAACAATGATCAAAAAACTATGAACCTATGTCAATTTCAGATCATTTCCAATTCTTATACAGCTTTATTGAAGCAGAATTATGCATTTCTGTACAGTTAATAAATGCTTTCCTGTTATCATAGCCAAGTAATCTTTTGTCACCAAGACCATATGTTTGAATGAACCCAAAGTATTTAATATTTGACCCCTTATGGAAATACTTGCTAATTCCTGCTATAAGTTTATTGAATATCAAAATATAATATACCCACATGAATAAAATCTAAGTTTTTTCTACAGTTTCATTACTTAAATTATAACAATACATGTTACATTTTGCACCTTTCCATTCAATAAGTAAAAGCATTAAAGTACCATCAGGAGATTTGCAATATATAAATGAAATATATCCCAGGCACTATGCTAAAGATAAGTGAATTAGTTGTGTCATCCTGTGTTCTCCTCTCATCTTTGCTAGATGGACATCATCAGAAAGAAACTGCCATATGTGAGTAACTATCTACAGGGTCTCTTCTCTTTACCTATCACACCCTTATCCGATCAATTCAAAAGGGAGGCCTCATAGTGGGAGAGTCATTATCTGCCATTGAAATTGTCTCCTATTACATAGAATGCAATTTATTCTTTTTAAAATTTTTCTCCACTCTATGAAAATATTTTTATGCCTAGAGCTCTTTAAAGTAAATATGGTTATGATTGTCAGCATTTTGTTTCTCTTGGGGTAAGGGATGTTACACTGTGATGTGTCTCCTTATGTTACTATATTTGTCTGTATCATTTTTCACATTATTTATAAAACTCAAAACTTGGACATGATTTTCTGCTCAAGGTTCCTGCAGGCTTTAAATTCAATATATATTTTTTTCCTCTTGGGTTTTTTTTTTAGAGAAGACAGATGTTATTAAACAGCACTGTTTACTCATTAGCAAACTAAACCACAAATATTTTGGACTAACCCCTTTTATATTAATTTTAAACATTCTGTTGCTATAAAGACAAATGACAGTACAAAATTTCTAGATGGGCAGATATAGGGTTTTGATATATCTACCTTCATAGTGTAGGACTCCCTCTTATATTTCTTTAAATAAAATTAATCTTAATTTCTTTAAAAAATTAAATTTAATTGGGGCTGGGGTTGTGGCTCAGCAGTAGAGGGCTTGCCTAGCACATGCGGCTGCTGGGTTCAATCCTCAGCACCACATAAAAATAAAATACAAGGATGGTGTCCAACTACAACTAAAACAAAATATTTTTTTAAAAAGTTAAATTTAATTATCTTTGTGAGGTTTTGGTTTTGGTTATTGTTTACAATAAATTTATGTGCTGTTATCTTATTTCCCTATGTTATTCATTAACTTCAAAGGGTACAATGCCACTTTTAGGTGTTCTGTTAAGACAATGATTGTGTCCTTATAAAATTGGTTTCAGGTGCTCATGCCTGTAAAAGATGTAGGCACTTTGAGATTTGTTCACAGATAGTCTTACAGTATGTGAACTAACAAGCTGAGCACAAAGTAGGAAAAAATGCTTTTATGATTTCCAACTACCTAAATAGGGATATTGAAACAAGGGATAGTCTAAGAGAAATAAAAATATTTTGAAGAGAGAGAGAAGGTTTAAAAGCTAGGGAAAATTTGTATTGTTATTTTCTGAAAATATTTTAATATTTTTACTGCCCTAGAGTTTCATTAGCAATGGTAAGCAATGGTTCACAGAGTGAGAAACTATAAACTTTATTCTACTACCTTTAATGTCATTTCTACTACATTCCTACAAGCATTAAATTTTGCTCAAAAATTCCAGTATCTGGGAACTATTTAAAAAAAATGACTTCTCCATTCCTGTACATTTTTAAAGTAAAAGTCGTTCTTAATATTGATGTAAGAATTTGGCATTAAATTATGTATCCCAATTTTCAATATATATTTTCCTTTAAGGTAAAAAGAGAACATGTGTAGCCTTCTTGTGAATGAAAGTCTAATAAATATTTGAAAGCTATCATTATGCTTCCTCTTAGTTGTCTCTGCCCTAAGCTAGGCACTCTGCGTTGATACAGCATGTTTCTAAATCTTGTTTATCCTTTGCTCCCATCATTTCTGTAATGTATTTCTTTTTTTCTTAAATATTTTTAGTTGTATGTAGAGACAATACTTTTATTTTATTCCATGAAACTTTATTTAATGCTCTCCACATGTTCAAATCTGTAAAAAGTCTCATGAAATTCTTACATTATTCTTGATTTCCTTCAGCTTGAATGTGTTTATATCCACAAATCTGATGACTGATAATACAACATCACTATGTACACTCACATATCACATTAAAGGAGTAGGCTAAAGAAAAGTTTACTTCTGAGAATCGTCATTGTGTCTAGAATGCAAAGAAATTCGATTGAGTTGTTTTTTAAACTTTTTCATTTCATTATGTAAATTATAATTCCAAAAAGATACCCAGATCTGAGAGACCTTGTTTGTGCTGTCACCTCTGGTGCTCTTTATCCTTATTCTCTTCTTAAGCAGATTATCTTTATTTGACAGAAAAGATGACCACTCGAAACTCAAGAAATGAGTATTCACAATCTCAGAAAGAGCAAGATCCCTGAATCTCAGTGTTCATATAGATCACTTTGAAGAGTGCCTACCCCATTATTAGCCATTTATCAATGAAAAGTCATGTTTGGCTAATATCAACCCAGTAACCAGGTCTAGGCTGAATTCCTTGGAGCTACTCAATTTGTAGACCCTATGGATGAAGGAGGCATATTCTCAAAAAAAAAAAAAGTTTTTGCAGACTAAAAACTAAAAAGGAATGATTGCATTCACTTTACTTCATTTAGTACTAATGAGCAATATTTCAAATTGTTCCTTAAGTCTTTATGACTTCAAATTAATATCAACTGGTATATATGCCCTACCACCCCACTAAGGCCTGTGTTTAACAATATGGTAAAAACAACTTTGGTCAGAAAATAATAGAGGATTATTCCATCACTGCTATATGCATATTTGTATTGTCAACTCTAAATATTTGTTACAATTAAAGAATAATTTGTTAGAATTCATAACAGGTGGTCGCCATCATTAGAGGTAAGATGTTTCCCATTTTAAATTTCAATCTTGACTGCTATTCATAAATGCATTTGTTCAGTTAACAAATATTTGCTGAGTTCTTTCTCTGGGCTTACTTAGCACTTTTCCAGGACTGAAGATATAGTACTGAGCAATTCTTACAAGGTCACTGGCATAGCGCAATATGGAATACAAATCTTAAATCATTTATTTTTGGGCCTCAGATGGGATAAGAAATGAAACGTAAAAGAAAAACATACTGCAATGTACTAGGATAATATAAAACAGTAAGTAATAAAATAGTCTATGGAATTAAGAATGTTTTTCTTTAAAAAATGAGATTTAAAATCTAAGAGTTGGATGAGGAGTAAGTAATCTATGTTTGTATTGATGGTGAATGAAGGGCAAGAAATAGTTTTCCAGTGCTTTAAAGACAGTAGGAACATCTGACCGGCTAGAGAGATGACACTATAATGAGCCCAGAGAGAGGAGTCAGAAAAGATGCAAGAGTGAAGCACAAACCAGTTCAACATGGTCATTTAAAAGATCTTTGGTTTATTTTAAAATAATGGCGAGCTTGAAGCAGAGGAATGATATGAAAATATTTCTGAGTTTTGAAATCTGTCACTTGCAACACATGGATGGAACTGGAGATCATTGTGTTAAATGAAATAAGCCAGGCACAGAAAGACAAGTGTCATATGAACTCACTGATATGTGGAATCTGAGATGATCTCATAGAGATTGACAGTAGAATGGTTCCCAGAGGCTAGAAAAGTAGGGGGTTTAGGGGTGGGGTAAAGGCCTATTAGTGGGTACTAGATTGCATTTAGATAGCAAGAAGTTCTGGTGTGCTATTGCATGGTAGGATTACAATAGAGAACAATAATGTACTGTTCATTTCCAAAAGCTACAAGAAAGGATTTTGAAAATTTCCACTTTAAAGAAATAAAGAGACAAATAGTTTCAACCTGAACATCAAACAATGTATAGATATACCAAAAGATTACATGGTACCCTCTTAATATATACAATTTTTATGTTTGTATGTATCAGTAAAGCATTTAAAAAATATCACTATGCTTGTGCATCAGGAATGCTTTAGGATAGTAGGTAGAAGGCTTTTGAGAACTGTTTATAATCTGTGGTAACAGTGGAGTTAGAGGACTAAGACCATCTTAGAAAATACAGTCATCAGGATTTAATGATTGCTCATTTGTATGTGCATATGTAAATATGACTCACTCTTTTCACCTGATGTTAATCATAATGAAGGTATGTTTTAAACTAAAAGTAGCTGATTATGTTATTTATTATGTTACATGAGGAACTTAATTAGTTGCTGTGACCTGAATATTTTAATGGAGAAGAACTTCAATTCAGACTCCTCAAAATAATTTCTTTGAGAACAATAAATTATTTTAAGATTTAAGAAGAAGACTAAGCACCCATGAAGTTAGAAAATGCCTCCAACTATAACCACCACATTTTCATCTCACTGAATTTCTAGAAATCTAAGCAAAAAAACAAAGTTGCCCAGAGTAAAGAAATAAGAAAAGTCGTAAGGAGAAAGACAGTTGAGAAAAATAAACAGTAGAACAAGGAAACCCAGGGGGAACATGCAGTTGACCCAATTTTCAGCCTTACCTAAATTTGAAATATCCAAGGAGACAACTCTATCTGCAGGAGAAGCAGGTATCCAAGCATTCCTGACTCTAAGGTTGCACTGACCTCTTTTAAATGCTGCACATCCCACACTCATTCTGCTGGAAATGAAATCTGACTATGCAGCAGCCTCTCCAGGAGCAATGACCTCCCCAAGGCTATTTCTCTTTTTCTTTCTGTGTAAAGGCAAAATAAAAAGGGCACACTGAGAGCTAAAATGTGCTGTGCCTAGTTTTATGTGCTTTACTTGTAATAATTCACCTAATCTTCATAACAATTCTTTTAAATCATGGCATTTCTTTTGCCAGTTTTCTCAAGAAGTCACAATAGCATGATGAGTTTAATTCCCCCAAGGCCACCATGCCACTAAACAGCAGAACTGGTTTCTGGAAGCATATGATTTAGCTCCAGAGCCCACTTACTTGAACACTTACTCTACTAACCCCAACATATCAGGAATAGCAACAATAGCTACATTTCGTACAGGCTTCTTATGTCAGGCCCTGTAGGCTAATGGAAGTTATTTGGGATCCTGGAAAAGATATAAATAACATTTTTAAATTATGAGAAATCATTCCTGTTTTTAGAAATCAGTAGCTCAGAGAGTTTAATGTATTAGACATGGGTCACATAACTAGTGGAAATTTGAGCCAAATGTCAGAGGTAGATGTGTCAAAATATTAAAACTATTCCCTTTTAACAATATCAAGGACACTCAGATGCTAGTTTCAGCTGCATGTGTGACGGTATGACCATGAACATTATATAACTTCCTAGCTCTGCTCAACTTGACTCTAAAATGAAAGATTCAGTGTTTCTCAAAATTTAGTAATTTTAGGCTTCACCTAGGATATTTATTACAAATGCAGATTCCTCAACAGGTCCTCAGTTGCTTAATCAAGTAGCCCTGGGGAGACCATCCAATCATTTGCATTTGGAATAATAACCCATAGAGATTCTAATTCTGTTAGAAATTTCATCAAAGTTTAGCAATCCTATAATACCTGTATGGCACCCAAATAACCTTGTCTCTGAGATATTTCCATTTTTTTTTTTAGAATCAACATAATTTCATGGTCTGTGGGAGTCAGAGAACACTTCTCATTACCAGAATTCATGGAATAGCTTTTAGGTTCTGTCTTTATAATATCATCGGGTCTCCAGATATTTATGTCCTTATGGTCCAGTTCCTTGGACCACATGAACTTTTCTCTGATTTCTTTTTTCTCGTGTGACACCCAAGGGCCACATACACAATTGTAAGTTGGTATTATAGTTCAGATGTGGTGTACCCCAAAAGCTGACATGTGAGACAATGTGAGAGGGTTCAGAGGGGCAAATATTAAGTTGTAAGAGTCTTAAAGTAATCAGTGAATTAATCCCTGATGGGAGTAACTGAGTGGTAACTGGGGACAGGTGAGATGTGGCTGGATGAGGTGGAGCTTTGGGGGCGTGGCTTTGGGTTATATATTTGTATCTGGCCAGTGGAGTTTCTCTCTCTGCCTCTGATCACCACGTGAGCTGTTTCCTTCTGCCACACCCTTCCGCTGCTATGTTCTGCCTCACCTGGATCCTGGAGAAATGGAGCCTGCTGGAGACCTCTAAAACCGTAAGTTTTCAAATAAACCTTTCCTACTCTACAGTTATTCTGGTTGGGTACTTTTAATCACCAGTGGAAAAAGAAGGGACTAAAACAGTTGGTATAGGCTCTGTTCCCTTCCTTATTTCTCATGGCTGCTTGCAGTCAATAATAATCCACCTTTAGGCCCCTGATAAATATATTTCATAATCTAACTATATTTTCCTCCTAGGATGTTATTCTAATATTATTTTATTTGTTCTGTCTGAACATTATCATTCTTTATCTGTGTGCCATTTCCTCCCTAGTATTCATCATGATGCTGAATAGTAATTGCTTAATAAGTATGTAATTAATGAAAAATATACATGACATTTGACTCTATTTTGTGACTCTTAATTAACTTTAATTTTTTAAACAAATGGAGCACAACTCTTCATTTTTCTTATTGTACATGATATAGAGTCACACCATTCATGCAATCATACCCATACAAAGGGGGAATAATGTCCATCTCATTCTATCATCTCCCCCCCCCATATCTCTCCTACCCTACCCTTAAGCTCCATTCAGAGAGTTCCTCCATTCTTCCCTTGCCCCCTCCCATTATGGATCAGTATCCATTTCTCAGAGAAAACATTTGGCCTTTATTTTGGGGGGATTGACTTACACTGCTTAGCATGATATTCTCCAACTCTATCCATTCACCTGTAAATAACATAGTTTCATTCTTCTTTAAACCTGAGTAATATTTCATTGTGTATATATACCACAGTTTCTTTATCCATTTATCTATTGAAGGGCATCTAGGCTGCTTCCAAAGTTTAGCTATTGTGAATTAAGCTGCTATAAACATTGAGGTGGCTGCATTGCTATAGTGTGCTGCTTTTAAGTCCTTTGGGTATAGACCTAGGAGTGAGATAGCTGGTGGTTCCATTCCAAGTTTTCTAAGGTAGCTCCCTAATACTTTCCATATTGACTACACCAATTTGCAGTCCCACCATCAATGAATTAGTGTACCTTTTTCCCCCACATCCTCTCCAGCACTTATCGTTGTTTGTATTCTTAATAACTGCCATTCTGACTGGACTGAGATGAAATCTTAGAGTAGTTTTGATTTGCATTTCTCTAGTTGCTAGAAATGTTGAATATTTTTTCATAAATCTGTTTATCAATTGTGTATCTTTTTCTGCTCATTTCCTTAGCACATTTATTGACTGGGTTATTTGTCTTTGGGTTTTTTTTTTTTTGTGTGTGTGTGTGTGTGTGTGTGTTTTGAGTTCTTTATATATCCTGGAAATTAGTGCTCTATCTGATGGTCATGTGGTAAAAATTTGCTCCCATTCTATAGGCTCTCTATTTACTTCATTAATTGTTTCTTTTGCTGAAAAAAAAAAAGATTTTTAGTTTCAATTCGTCCCATCTATTGATTCTTAACTTGACTTCTTGTGCTTTAGGAATCTTGTTAAGGAATTCAGGTCCTAAGCCAACATGTTGAAGGTGTAAAGTTAAAAGGATACCATAAAACAATAAACATATAATGTATGTCACCTCTGCAAGCAGGGAATTCAGAAATCATTCAGTGTTCTCATTTGATATCCTTCCTTGATGCCACTGATTAGGCTAGATTCTATTCACTTGAAATCAGGATGATTGCCACAGTGGATCCCTCTCTCCCTCTCTCCCTCTCTCTCTATCTAAAGTCATTCCTTCAAATTTTATCTTATTTTTATCAAATTGGATTCTTCCTTCAATATCATTATTCAACATATAAAAACTGAAAATATTCTCTAAAACTGAAAATACTCTAGTGTCCCTCTAGTTGCTCTTTAGTTTCTCCTATGCTAGGTGTCAACCTTTCATTCTCAAGTTAGTTTTGCATCTCTTTACACACTTTTTCTCTGTGTTTGTACTTCTTGTTCCAAAACCACATTTACATTTCTTCCAGGAGGGTCTCTTCATGATTGTGAGAACAGGTCTGCATCCATGGTCTCCTCTTTCCTATTTCGTCCTTCATTTGCTGTCATTCTTCAGAATCTGGTTCAAGTTTAGTCTCTTTGGTGACCTTTTCACTGACTCTTATGTTAAAGTTTGTTGTGTATTATTCTTCCCTGACCTAATTGTACTCTCCTTGGAGAGAGTCCTTACCTGCTCTATAACAGTGCTTTTCAATCTGCTTACTAAACATGGGTCTCAATCAACATTGTTTAATGCAATAGAATAAACAACTAAGAAGGAAAACAAGTAGAATAAAATCCTAGGGTAAAGCAAAGATTGTGTCAGAGGATTTCACAAATATAAACATGGTCCTATTTACTTGAGACTTGTTACCATTGAGTGTGTGCATAAATGGATTCACAATATAAAACAGATTTCTGAACTGTGGATCTTAATTTTAAAAGTTTGAAAGCTACTGTTCTAATTGAACTAAACACAGAATTGTTCACATTATAGAAACTCATTAAGGAACTGCCTTGTGATTGATTGGCTCAAATGACTCAATTAACATCTACAATTAATGGTAGGAAATTAGGTCCGGTATTAGACAAAATAATTGTATTGCTGCTACAACAGTGTACTGAAAGATCATTTTCCTAATTATTTAAAACCAAAAAGGAAGAATTTAGGTTACAAACTTAATATGACTCATTTAGTATCACTTAAACTTTCCATTATTCTGGTTTTCAGATTTAATCTCCTCTCTAATGAAAAATCAACTCCAGTTTCTGTATTTGACCAGAACAGGAAGACTAATGAGTCTGTGTCATTTTCTTAAGCACTAAGTACAAAAAGGATTTAAGGCTGACCTAATATGTTTTAGTTTAATGAGTTTTAGACGCAGGGTTTTATTTTACTTCATCATAAACACCCAAATTCTAAAACTAATACTAGTCTGCATAGGATTTTCTGTAATCTAGGAAGAATAATAAAGATTTTGAGCCTTTAGAGTCATTATTAAAAGTGCCTGATTTCAACAACAAGCCATCATTGAAGACAGAATTAAGTGGGATCAGCTTCTAGTGAAATCCATTTTGCACACAGCTTTTGTTTTATAGTTCAGCAGCAACCTTTGAATGAAATACAAAAGACAGCAAGGTGTTAATTCTTTATTAATGAGCATTCAAGGATATATGGCAAAATAGGGAGCAGTACCAATCAACTGCTTGGAAGAACCACAAGTGAATGAAATGTTTTTTGAGAGAGAGAGAGAGAGAGAAGAGAGAGAATCTTAATATTTATTTATTTATTTATTTTTTAGTTTTCAGCGGACACAACATCTTTGTTTGTATGTGGTGCTGAGGATGGAACCCCAGCCGCACGCATGCTAGGCGAGCGCGCTACCGCTTGAGCCACATCCCCAGCCCTGTGAATGAATTTTAATCATGGTAAAATCCTGTCACATCTTACCACACAATTTCTTTTCCAGCAATTTTTAAATGATGGCATTTATTGATAACTTCCCTTTCCTAGTGTCAAAAACTATAAATGAACAACAGCAGCAACATAAACATCAACAAAACAGAGGGCCTTATTTTTCTTTACATACCAAAAGAAAAGGAAAGGCAATCTAGAGCAAAAAACACTGCAAAGACAGCAGATATGAATATTTTGTGGGCAGAAATACAACGTGAAATAATACGGATATTAAAGTCTAGTAAGTGAGGACTGGCAAGGAAGTGAGAGACAAAGCAGAGGTGACAAGGGCACCCAGGATCAGCAGAAGGGTCTTTAGAGCACCAGGCATGACCAAAGAGGGGGAAGAAGAAATGAACACAAATCACAGATCATATTTCACTTGGGAATCTGAGAGTCATAAAGCTTTTGCATTTTAAAGCTGGAGGGACTTAGATCAACACTCTCATTTCACAGAAGGGGAAATTGAATCATGTTCTGCTCAGTTATACAGTATGTATTCCACGTTTGTAAAAAATGCAAGCGGCTTTTTAGAACCAGGCTTACATAACAAGATAAAATATATATTGGTTTCCTCTCCCTGTGCTTCTCTCCACTGCACACTTTGCAAACTCCCTTCTTCTTTCTTCATCCCTCACTTTTTCTTTATTTTTATTTATTTATTCATGAATGCACTAATTGTCTTCAATCTTTCAAGCATAGTACTGAGCATTGAAAATATGTTAGCCTCACCTTCAGGAAGTTTATGATCTAATGGATGAAAAAAGGACATATAAAAAGCAATGAGGTTGAAATTTAAGTTAAAGGGAAATTAATGCATGATACAATGATTCCCCACTAAAGTGACAAGTCACCACTTTTCTGGATATGTGCGGAATGAGTAGTCTGGATTAAATCCTGAACAATTAGTAAGAAGTATCCAGATTTTTATGAAGAACATGAAGTGAAATAAATGCTTTTGTAAATATAATATACATGTAAATGGGGGAGCTACAAGGAAAGAGAATGGCTCATATGTAGTGATTTTACAGTACAGTAGACCAAGTCTATTTTTATGAGACTTCTTTCAATTGATATTTATTCCCCAAGCAATCTCATTGTATATCATGATTTTTAACTACCATTTGTTGATGACACCTCCATTTGTACCCATTCCTTTAAGGTTGGACTTGTGAATATACAATTACTCAATGCTTTCATTTAGAGGGCCAGCAGGTGTCTCAGATCTAATGCATCCAAAATTAAGATCTGTGATTCCTTTCCAAACCTTAAATTCCTGCAAAGGTCCACATAGCTAAAATGACTACATCATAATTTTCATAGATTCTCTTCTCCCTTTTCCTAGACTCTCTTTTCCCTTTTCCTAGGTGTTTTAGCTCTATCTTTGCAAAGGATGTCTTTTAGTTCTCACTATCTCTGCTGTAACCAGTGTAGTGCAAGCCCCCTGCATGTTCTAATTTTCTGATAGGTTTCTCTGTACCTACTCTGGTTCCTTGCAATTTATTCTCATCATAGCAGCCAGATAGATCCCATTTAAAAGGTGAATCTGCTCATACTTTGTTTACAATGCTCACCAAGAGTCAAAACCACTGTATTCATTATAATCTCATAGCCCTCCAGGAATCAGCCCTTTTTTACTCTTCTACTCTCATTACTAAATTGTTCCCCTGGCTAATATATCTTTCTCCACACAGCCCTTTCCTTTCCTCAAACATACCAGACATGCTCTTGCCTTAGGATCTTTACCTTTGCCATTCAATCTACTAAGAATAATCAGACAACAAGATTCACCCTTTTCCTTCCTTTGAATCTCAACTAGAATGTTATCTTGTCGGTAAGGGTTTCACTCATCATCTCTCCTAAATATACATTTATATATGTGTCTTGTTTTTGCCTTTTTGGTTTTGTTGTTGTTATCATACAAAGGAATGCAAGATATATATGGGCAATGTTCCTTACCATTAACAATCAGTTTTCAACAATTGATGTAAACCAGCCTGAGCCCATCATTCCTTATCAATACTTGTGATGACATGAAAAAAATTTCTCCCTCCCAGAGGCAATTTCTTTTCATTGAAAATTCCATTACTAGAAGTGCCTTACAACAAGCATTTGTTTTTTCCATCTCTCTCTAAAGGTTGTTCTTCTTGGGAAGAGAAACACATCAACTTAAATTAATTATTAATATATTAACATTAAATCATTAATTATCTATTTGGTTTCCATGATGACTCCTTAAAAATTTTCTCTACAACATTGAGTTTCTCAGATGGGGAGAAGAGAGGGATACTATTTTTAAATATGGCAGCCTCTGTTGAAAGACAGTGAACCATGGCAAGAATAAAGAAATGAGGTGGTCTAGTAATAGGTAAAGAAAGATTTAGGTTCACAATTTCTGTGTCTACATGGCCTATGTGATTCTAATACTGCTAGGTGGGTAGGACAGTAGGGTTCTCGGCTGATGGTAAAGGACTTTGGTTCTCAGAGTGAAAATCCACATTAAATCAGGGGAATTCAACTCATAAAGCATGACCATTGAACATTTTTATCAATGAATTGGGAATCAGAATTGCCTTATAGGCTTTGATACTGGAAAACACATTAAAATCTGAATTAAATAATGTTTCAAAACACAGCTTTATATATGGCAAGTAGCAGCTATTTTAACCAGAACCAGCTATTGATGTACATCCAAGATTCAGCTATTCACTGATGTTTATGCTAACACATTTAACGCCCCCTTGGAGACACCATCGTATTTACAGTTTATATTTTGAAGGTGGAGTAAGTAACTTACAGATGCTCTGCAATGTAGCAAGTTGGTATTACATGATTAGTAATGCAGACCATAAAGTCATTAAAAAATTGTCTCTTTTAGTTTATTTCTTATGCCAATGTAAGAAAGTAGTCTCAGAGGATGCAGGGTTGATTCTGTTTTTTTCAATGATTCTCTGAAAAATAGGCATTAGGGGAAGTCAAGATGTGACTTTTACAAATAAATTATTTCATTTCCACTTAGTAGGTACATCACTCTCAATTTTAAATGACCTGAGAGACAGATGGACCAAGAGATAGTATCACAAATGACAGATACAGTTCTAGAAATAATTATAAAATGCAAATATCGATGTCCAATTTCAGAATTTTTAGGTCCAGCAATGAGCAAAGCTTGTGAATAAAAGTAAAGCTGTTAGACTTCTCTGGACATTCACTCTTATTTCAAAAATCTCAGTTGGCATTCTGAATTTCACATTTTATATAAAGTTCTGGAAAAGGAAAACAACAGGATGACATTAATATTTAATGTAAAAAAGTCAGAAATAACTGAAGGGAAGCAAAAAGTCGAAAGGCAAGTGATGGGGGAGTTTGATCTAAATGAGTGAGCAATTATTAAGAAGTCTTGCTTGAGTAAGACAGAGTCAGCATTGTAGGGGGCATTAGTTGAACTAAGGAATGAGGACTGATTAAGAACAGCTGGCAGAGGGAGGAGCTGAGAACCACATAATCACCCTATGTGAATTCAATATAATTGACTCAGATTATCCCAGTAAGTCTCAGCTACTTTCTAGCTTCACAAGGCACTTTTAGAAATAGAATGAACTCTTTCTGTCATTAATTTCTCTGATGTCCTGCAGAATCATCCTGCAGTAGCTCAAAGATCTGTCATTGGCAGAAAATATCCAGATTCGCCATGAAATACTACAACAAGAAATAGTACAACTCAAAACAATTTGGAAACCAAATGAAAAAATTTCATCTCCACTTTTTTTTCCTCAAGAAAGTGCCAGAAATTTAAAAGTATAAGTCTAAGACTCCATTACCATATTTCATATTTGTAGTACACTTTGTTTCAAAGAACTGTAATTCATTTTGCAGTCTGAATTTCATAGTCCTCCTCACCTCTAGAAAGAATAAGTCATGTGTCTTTTATTTCTTTATATTTGTAGTATTCTTAAGGCACTGATGACTGAAAAAAAAATCTGAATTTGACTCATGATGGTAATGTAGCTTATTACCTCCATAAGGCATAAATACCACTCAGAGATTCCTAAAGGACATAAGACAGTTGTAATATGTGGCTTAAAAATAAGGAAATGTTCACATAAAAATCTTAAACATCAAAATATTTATTTGCAATGAAATAGTGAATTCATTCATTTAAAATGAATCGATATAAAACTTAGAAAGATACTTTAGATTAATAAAAAGAAAGTAATGATGGACTCATTCAATATTACTCGTAAGACTTAGGATTCTATTTTCCATGAAAGATTTTGTATTAGCTTTAAAAATTATAATATTATAGAACAAGATGATAAAAATGCTATATGGCATGAGTTAAAAGTAGATGTTACTAGTTTCTTGTAATTGACATATGACTATAGTTGAAATATGTCATCTACTATGCTTCTCCCAAGAAATCTATGCTCATATAGAGGGACTTAGGACTCTGAATGGTGAAGCCAGCATGTGCATTGTGGCACATAAATGTTTTTACATCTGCAGGCATACTTCAGCCCACTATGCAGTATTTGTGCACTTTGGCTTTTACATTTGCTTGACCCTATAGAAACCAGCATTGTTTTTCTTAATAAATAGTACATAACTGGTGTTAGATGAGTGCATTTTAAACTTTACTATGTGTATATACTATATACTCTCACATGGAGATCTTGTTAAAGTACACATTTCAACCCAGTAGGTTTGTGGTAAGGTCTGAGGTTCTTATTTCTAATCTTCTCGCTGGTATATAATGTTGACTCTGATGATCATTGACTATGCTATGTATAGCAAGGCTTTGGACCTCAGTTGCTATAGATTTTTCTCTTGTCATTAAAAAAAATGAGTTAAGTACTAGAAATCACACATTACTGTGCTTTCACACTGTGCTGTGATATCCTTATTAGAAGTAGAATTAGCATCTATAGAGGAATGTGGTAACCAAAAGCTTTGCTTTTCTCTAATTCTGCCTTTAGTTACTTGCACTCTATTTTCTCTTGGAGCTACAGAACACCTTAACAAGCGCGAACCTGTGACAGTAAGTGACATTAATGAAGTTGAGCATGAAGCCTCCACATTACAGACTATTAGCTTGGTCATTTGATGTCAGTCTCTATCACTTCACAAAATACCTGTGGCAAACAAGATTTGGTTCCAAACTTCTTTCATTACCTAATGTAATTCTAAAGTGAAAATTTCAGGATCAAATTTCAGATCTATATTTTCACAATATTCTTCAGGATGAATGTGCTTCTTTTTAAAATTCACATTGGCACAGTCATTCCTCCAGCCTATATATTAGGCTCTGAAAGTCATAGTCAATAGGATTAATTTCAACACTTCTCCAAAATTGGTGGTAGGTACAACCTCTTTTATAATCAGAGATTTAGTATATTTTATGACCCATCCATAATTTCATAGAAAACACTGATCACTGCATATTCCCTGTAACATGCCTGCTTTGGTCTTTGGGAAAGGATCAGAAAATGTACCATCCTCACTGACAAGATCAACAATACCCTGAAAATGACTAGGAGCTAAAGAAAGCCAGGAAGTGAGGTACATGCACCCAGATAAATATGGATTATGGGGTAGTGCACAAAACTATATGAACTCAAATACTGATTGTAATTGCTGGCCTTTCAACAATTCAATCATCATCTTCGTATTTAGGAAAGTGCAAAAACAGCAAAGTCCAACAAAAGCAAATGATAGGTCTTCTTTCTTTCCTGCCCTTGGTTTATTTTTTACATGGCTTTTGAAGCCCTAAGCAAGGCGACACCCCTATCCAAAGCGCTAAGATCTTTTTTAACAAGGAAATAAGAGTTCCATTGTGTTAAAAAAAAAAAAAAAAAAAGGGCAGGAACACACAATGCCAACTGGATCCAAACACAATCACTTTAAATTAAATGACATGGAAACCAAAGGCACTTTCGCTAGGACATTAAAGTAATTCCTTATGAGGACAACATGTACACATTTCCAGGAGTAGAGAAATGCAGAAGTGCTTTAGCTTCTTACTGCAAATGAAGACATCTCTAACCTCAGAAAACAGACCTGAGGCACCAGAAGTAAGCACTCCAGCTAGAAGGGCAATAGAGAGATGTGGTAGCATAAAAATGGAAAGAAAAATAAACTTCCAACAACAAAACAGGTTAGGGACGTTCCCTAAGGTTAGCTAAAGAAAAGAAAAGACCACCTTGTTTTTCTTAAAGTGGGAAAATCAGAAAATTTTACATATAAATAAATACAGAGCCATTTTGTAGATATGCACATATGTATATTATCTTAATATATAGAATGATACAGTTCATGAAGACACAATTTAATGTACCACTAGAAAAGCTCAATTCAGGAAATAAAGCACCAGCATTAAAATACTGGAAACTTTAGTCAAAGTTTGTACTATCCTCATGAAAATAGATTAATTTGTACTACAGTTAGTCTCTGCTTTGAATTTCCACCTTTTAGGAAAGCTAGTCAGGAGGCAAAGGTAGAAATTTCAGTAGCAGAAAAAGCCACCAAGAGTTAATATTTAATGTTGTTACATCTAATCTAAAAACTTTTTAGCAAGATAAAAAATAGTTTTAGAAACATTAAGGATCAATACAAAGCCTAATATTTATTTAAGATATAAATTCATTTTAATGTTGAATTAACAATATTTTCTGCTGAGGTGAATTGAATGTGGAGAATCTCTTTGTGCTGCATGTTCCTTAATTTTAATTGCCCAATTAGCTGGGGCTGCCTTGCTCATGCTTAACAGGAGCAAGCTAGATCACTTTAGTAAGCAGCACAACAGTTAGGTCTGGCAGTTTACTCATGTGTAACTGGAAAGCAAATTACTCTGCATTCTTCATAAGCAATATCATAAGAGACCCAATATCTAAAAACTTAAAAATAATGAATAGAAAATGATGCTAAGTCTAAATTAACATTTTACTCATTATTTTGCATTATTTTCTCAAAGAATATTTTAAGAACGTGTTTGATCATCAGAGGCAACTTAATTAGAAAGAAGAATCTATTTTTTAAAAAGAGGCTTTGCAAAAATACTCCCTCCTATGGAAAAAGGGGGCAACCAAAAGCTTTTGGTTATTTTTACAAATATAAAGTGCTGGGCATAGTGGTATACACCTAGAATCGCCATAACTTGGAAGGTTGACACCAGAAGATTACAATTTCAACTTAGCAAGACCCTGTCTCCAATTCATTTTTTTTCTTGCCATTATTCCCTGAAAAATACAGGCTAACAACTATTTTTTTTTCAGCACTTAACAATTGCTTTATTAGAGTGTTTACAATGTATTAGGAATTATAAATAATCTAGACATGATTTTAAATATATTTGAGATGAACATGGGTTATTGCAAATATTACATCATTTTATATTAGGAATTTGAACATCTGCTGATTTGGGTATCCACAGGGGTGCTGGACCAATCCTCCACAGATAGTGACGGATGACTGGCTTCATAACAGATGGTTTTAACAAGAGATGAGAGATGATTATAGAAAGGTCTACTGATCTTGAAGAGACAAATCTAATGAAATTATCCAATCTGAAGAATGAAGTAGAAAAAAAGCATGTAAAAGACAAAGAATAGGGCCTCATGTCCTACATATGCATTTTGGGGAATCACCAACAAAGAAGAGATATTAGGACAGAAAAGCATTTGTGTTGAAGCAGAGTTTGGAAAAATTCTAAAACCACTTCTTTTCTCAAGCTAAAATAGAATAAATTCAAGGGAAACTCTATTAAGGTACATCATAGTAAAAATGCTGAATATCCAAGATAAAGCAAAAATCTTGAATGTTTCCAGAGAAAATAACACAATAGATACAGAGAAATAATGGTGTCAGTTATGGCCAACTTCCTGTCAGAAATAGTACAAGCCAGAAGATAATAAAACATGGCATTAAAATACTGACAAAAAATATCCACTGGAAATCTATATGGTGTGTAAATATACATCAAAAACAACTTGAAATTGACATTTTTAGAGAAACAAAACAGATTTTATTGCCAGAAACCTTCACTACCAAAAATACTAAAATACTTATTCTAAGAAAAAGAATATAAGATGGAAATTCAGCTATATCCAAGGAAGATACTAAGGAAAAAAAATGAAAATGTGGATTAAACATTGCAGACTATTCTTTTGTTCCTTTCATAATTTTCTTAAAAGACAATTATGTTTTAAACAAAGATAATATCAATGTAAGATGGTTATAATGTATCTAGAAATTTTTACACTTCAGTTATGATGTAAAAGACTGAAATACATATTAATATAATATTACTTCTAAGCAGACTGATAAGCTCAGCATGCATATTTTAGATCCTGGAGCAAATATTAAAAAGTATTAAAATGATATGTAAGTAAAAACTCTGCAGTTAGGCTATTTGACAACACCTTTTATTATTGCCATACATTGTTATACTAACCTGGTGTCTTCAGGTGGCATAATGTATATATTTTCATTTACTTATAAATAAGTAATTAGCATATAATTCATGAGTGACAGACATGGTATAGAGAAGCACACAGACATGGTGTAGTGGGTTAAATCTTGAATTCTGGCATAGGACATCCTGGGTTCAAATCCATCATTGTAATTTGGATAAATTACCAAAGATCTCTGAATTTCTTCATCTATAGTATGGAACCAATAATATACCTGCTAACAAAGTTTTACAAAAATATTATTCATGAAAATTTCTTATTACAGCACCTGGAACATGGTAAGAATTCAGTCAATAAGAAATAAATATTGCATTTTTTGTTCATTTGTTTCATTTTGTTCAAGTAAAATTCAAGACATCTTAAATTGGCTTTAAACACAAGGTTTTCTTATTTGCTGTTGATGCTCTAAAAACATCATGCCATATAAACATTTTTAAACATTAAAAATTTCTGAGTACATATATGTCAGAGTAAATGAAAATTTTTTGCAGAAGCGTGAATGTGGGAGAAGACATAGGCCTCCCAGGCGCTGCTTCAACTAAATCAGCATTCATGCACTGTACAAATGAACTAACTGGTCATCTAAAGGGTTATTATTGAATCTTTCTCTTTGAAGAAATCCTTTGTATAAACAGATAGCATTGGAGATGTATTTGAATGTTTTAATAAGCTATGCCACTTAGCATCTTTGTCAAATATGTATTAAAGGGAATAGAGTTCCAATCAGAGACATTTACCCTATGGGAGGTAGGATTTTGATATATATTCATTAAGCTCCAAAACTATTCCAGAAAACTAAGACTAAAGAAAAAATAATTCAAACACATTGAATTTGCAATGAGGAAAGTTATATTCTTTTTCTTAAGTTGAACTTAATTAGAACAAATCACAAGTTCCAAAGCACAGTAGGCCCTTAGTTTAAATTCATTTAATGACTTGGTGAATGCCATTTTTTTGCAACTTCAATTTAAAAGGTAATATAGAAATAAGGAAGGGCTAGAGTGAGATGAAATCTTAGAGTAGTTTTGATTTGCATTTCTCTAATTGCTAGAGATGTTGGACATTATTCATATGTTTGTTGATTGATTGTATATCCTCTTCCAAGAAGTGTCTGTTCAGTTCCTTGGCCCATTTATTGATTGGGTTATTTGTGTTTTTTTTAGTGTTAAAGTTTTTGAATGTTTTATATATTCTAGAGATTAGTGCTGTATCTGATGTGCTTGTGGTAAAAATTTGTTCCCATTTTGTAGACTCTCTATCCACGTCACTGATTGTTTCTTTTGCTGAGAAGAAGCTTTTTAGTTTGAATCCATCCCATTAATTGATTATTAGTTTTAATTCTTGTGCTACAGGAGTTTTATTAAGAAAGTTGGGGCCTAATCCGACATAATGGAGATTTGGGCCTACTTTTTCTTCCATTAGGCGCAAGGTCTCTGTTTTGATTCCTAGGTCCTTGATTCACTTGGAGTTGAGTTTTGTGCATGGTGAGAGAGAAAGGTTTAATTTCATTTTGTCAGAATGGCAGCTATAAAGAAAACAAACAACAGGGGCTGGGGCTGGGGCTCAGTGGTAAAGTGCTCACCTACCACATGCAAGGCCCTGGGTTCAATCCTCAGTACCACATATAAATAAATAAATAAAGGTATTGTGTCCAACTACAACTAAAAAATAAATATTAAAAAAAGAATACAAACATCAGTAAATGTTGGCAAGGATGTGGAGGAAAAGGCATACTCATACATTGCTGGTGGGACTGCAAATTGGTACAGGCAATCTGGAAAACAGTATGGAGATTCCTTGGAAAACTGGGAATGGAACCACCATTTGACCTAGCTATTCCACTCCTCAGTTTATACCCAAAGGACTTAAAAACAGCATACTGCAGGGACACAGCCATATCAATGTTTATAGCAGCACAATTCACAATAGCTAAATTATGGAACCAAACTAGATGCCCTTCAGGATAGGGAAACTTTGGTATTTATACACACTGGAGCATTACTTAGCATTAAAAGAGAATAAAATTATGGTATTTGTAGGTAAATGGATGAAGTTGGAGAATATAATGCTAAGTGGAGCAAGCCAATCCCCAAAAAACAAAGTCCTAATGTTTTCTTTGATATTAAGATGCTAATTCATAATGGTGATGGGGGGAGCATAGGAGGAATGGAGGAACTTTAGATAGGGCAAAGGGGAGGGAGGGGAAAGGAGGGGGCAAAGGAGTAGGAATGATAGTGGAATGAGTTAGATATCATTACCCTAAGTACATGTATGAAGAATCAAATGGTGTGAAAATACTTTGTATACAATCAGTGACTTGAAAAATTGTGTTCTATATATGTAATATGAAATGATTTGCATTCTGTCATCATGTATAACAAATTAGAATAATTTTTTTAAAAACTGAAGAAAAAATAAATAAGGAAGGGCTATAAGTAATTAAACTTTTTATTTCTATTGACTCTTTATAATAAAATCACTCTATCAGAACAGACACCAAACGCAATAAGGAACCGCAAAGAAATGAAAGCGCATGCAAAATTCTGGAATATATAAATATTTTGAAGCATGAAGTGTACAAGAAAAATATGATAAGAAAAGGAAAAATGACAAATGGAAAGAAGATTTCAGGAGAGCTTAAGACAAAGAGGATATTTTTCAAACATAAAAGCAAAAGGTCAGCAACAAGAGTATGGAGTTTCTTACAGAAAGCCAGAACAATTTAGTAACTGAAAAGATAGACATTGCTAAAACAAAACTCAAATGAGATCATGGCTTGCCTAATATCACAGAGGGTTTGGGGAACAGAAATAGACATAAAAGTCTCAGAGGAATGAGGAAAAATAACACCAAAAGAGGCCTGGGTTATCCTTAATAAGTGCTTAAAAATAAGATCAGTTTTTTAAAATATTTTTTTAATTGTTGTTGGACTTTATTTTATTCATTTATTTTTATGCAGTGCTGAGAATCAAACCCAGTGTCTCACACATGTGAGGCAAGCATGCTACCACTGAGCCACAAACCCAGCCCGTTTTTTTTTTTAACAAGAAGTAAAATCACTTATAACAAATTTATTATTTTACAATTTTTAAATGGAAATCTGCAAGGCATTTTTAAAGGAAACTACAGCAGGATCCAACCCATCTCCTTTTCCCAAGTTTGTGACTTAACTGGACAAACTGGTACAGTCCTGGGACTTATGAGCTTTCCACCTGGAATGTGTTTCCAGTAAGAAGAAAGAAAACAACTTCTGTGGAATTCCTGAAGTATATATCAGAATATGAAGAGGATGTCATTGGGTGGTGGGTCTTTTTCCTGCAGTTGCAATGACTTCTGTTATGCAGATGGAAATGGCAACAGGAAAAATTCTGCTTCTATAGAGAACCTAGACTAACATGGAAAAAAAATATAACTCACAACGTCACTTTTATAGCAGTGTCAGAATAAATGTAGCTTGTTATGTCAGAATTCTGTTCCCACTGTTCAGCCTCTTGCATCTCTGAACTAAAATGTGCAACTAATCCTTGGTGTTAAAAGCTGAGAAGTGGCTTTATAGTGCATCCAGGTGGACAGTGATGAGCCAAATAAAATTTCACTAACTTTACCTGAGGAACAAGTAACAAAAACAGAATGGAGGGACCTCCCGCCTCTAAGAGGCCTGTGAAGACAGTCACTCATAAAGTAAAATAAACTGTTATAGGTTTAGACGAGCATGCTTTTGAAAAAGATGTATAGCAGGAAGCAGAATATTTTAAAAATTGCTATACTTAATCCTAGTTGAATTTTGTATGTGATCAAGAAAATCGTAAAGATGAGTTCTAAGATGTTTCTTCTACAATAATTTAGTCAAACATTGTTCTGAAAGTTTCTATGAAGGTATTTTTTTTTTAATGAGCTTAACTTTTTTTTTCCCCCAGTACATCGGATTAACCCAGGTCCTCACACATGCTAGGCAAGCACTCTACCACTGAACTCCATTCCCAATCCTTTTTATTTTATTCTTTTATTTTGAGATAGGGTTCTCACTAAATTGCCCAGGTTGGCCTCCAACTCATGATCTTCTGACCTCAGCCTCAGAGTAGGTAGAATTAGAGATGTGTGCTGCCAGACCTGTAAGATAAACATTGAAATCAGTAGGCTTTGATTGAAGCAGGTTATACTCCATAATATTGGTGAGTCTCATCCAATCAACTGAAAGGTTTAAAAAGAGTAAATTCTTTTGAGTGAGTAGTATTTCTACCGATAGACTGCATTTGAACAGAAACTACAATGCTTCTCTGAGTCTCCAGTTTATGCCATCAGATTTTGGATTCATCTAGCTTCTACAATCACATACACCTTAAAATTTCTGTCTCTATCTCAACACATGTATGCAGAAATTTGAACAATGAAGTAGATCAGAGGAAGGGAGGAAGAGAAGCGGAAGGAGAAAGAGCAAATTATGTTTTGCACATATACAAAATACCATAATGAATCCCACTATTATGTATAATTACAATGTAACAATAAAATAGTAACAATACCTAATTCCACTTACTGTAATTTGAGATTATCTTTATATTTATATTTTATATATTTTCTTCTTGTCCAAAATAATATTGTGAATTCCCTTCTAAACAGGAAAACAGTTGATTTCAGTAAACTATATAAACTTTGAGTCAGTAAGTACTCTTGAAATTTCATTTAATGAGGTAATTCTCAAAGAAGACCAATATTAAGCAAAAACATGTTCATTAAAATATTATCTGGGTGTAGTGGCACACACCTGTAATCACAGTGGCACGGGAGGCTGAGGGAGGAGCTGAAAGCCAGCCTCAGCAATGGTGAGGTACTAAGCAACTCAGTGAGACCCTGTCTCTAAATAAAATACAAAATAGGGCTGAGGATATGGCTCAGTGGCTGAGTGTCCCTGAGTTCAATCCCCAGTACTAAAAAAAAAAAAAAAAAAAAAAAAAATTGAAAATTTACAATAAATTTTTAAGTATGTGATATACAAATTATTTGAAATTAATTTAAAGGCCTTGGCCTAAAATTATCAGCATAATGTATCATAGACAAAAATAACTTTTCCATAGTATATTTATGGACAAAAATGAGTGGTGGATGTGTAGCAGACTTGATTGCTCATATGAAATCCAACAGTAATAAAGATGTGGAAATTGAGTTTTCAATCTCAGCTCTAATTATTTGGACAACTCTTTGGACAAACTGTCCATTTGGACAACTCTTTATACAAAGCTGTGCCTTTTCCATATTGTAGTCCCATTATATTTTACCAATTTCAGTTTTTCACTGAAGTTTAGAAGCTTTATTAGTAGACGTAGTGAATACTGGACCCCATCCATACCTTGTATTCAAAGATAAAACAAAATTATTTACACATTTAATCTCTGCTCAAAGACACTGCAAAAGAGTTTCAAAGCAAAATAAAAATGTTTCACCTTGGGAAAATATAAAAAAATATATATATTCAAAAGAAGCATGGAAGAGTGCCGTAAACTCAAGCCTGGGACTGTAGTTGGGAAGTTGATTGGAGACATACTCCTTCCTCTTCAGTTGCAATCAGTACATCTTTCAATTTTCATGATTGAATTAACCCTCTTCTAAGTTATAACCCCTTATAATTTGCAATCATTAACTAGATAAAAATACATCCCTTGAGAAAAATGTAGCATAGAGTATTTAATATTCTAAAATAGAAGGGGTGAATTTGTAAAACTCTGGTCTATTTTTCTTCATTCCTAGAGTGGGGACAGCAGTAGTCTCATAGTTTGTTTTCTTGAAGGTAAAAGTAATGTGAGGCATGAAAACCCAACACTGCAGTTAGTATGTATTAATTTTCACAATTTTATTAGTGTTTAATGGAAGTATGCTGTCACATATGCGATATACACTTCTTGGACATGCAAACAGGTTAGTCCCATAGAAACCACAGTGAAAGGGAGGGGTACCATGCTTGGTTTAATGGTGTACCATCACAATGATAAAATTCTCAATTTTTGAACACAGAACTTAAAGGTTTCATTTTGCATTTGCTGGCTGATGCTGTTCATTAAAATAAATCACTTGATTTTATGAATGCAAGTTGGTAATTAGGACTTGTCACAGTACAATTTTATGGACTCTCACCATTATAAAAGCCAGGGCATTTGACTTAGCTCCTGTGTATTGAAGTTTTGGCATCAGCTTTTTATATAATCTATGTATAGTAAGGAAATAGGTATAAATATAATACATACAGTCCATCTTATGGATTCAATCTGGTTTTAAAGGAGCACAATCTTCGTTTTGATTAAAATGATTCAGAATTCTTAAACATTTATCGTGATTTTAGGAAACAACAATTTCAGTCTATAAAATGGAATTATGTATGTTGCAAGCACCTTATAATCTGCAAGATGCTATGCTAAACATTTTAATTAAGATGGTGGAAAGTTTCTATGATTTTTTATGGAAAAATAGAATGCCTGAATATTAGTATTGGAAGTTACATTAATGCAAGCTTCTGCAATGTCATAATATTGGATTTTATAATATTAGAATAATTATTCATCTACTTTCATTACTTAAGAAAATGTATACTATTATGTGTGTATTTTAAAGGACACATTATAAAAAGAAGAATTCAATAATGGGCAGAACTTTTTATCTACCATATTCAAGTCTTAAAGGATCAGGATCAGATTTTTGAATTGCATCTGACAAGAAATTGATGGCACATACTGAAAAGAAGAGTGTTTAGTTCTGTGAGAAATCCATAACAAATGATTTTTTAGGGGCTTCTTTCTAGGTCAGCCCTTTGAAAATGGTTTCAAAGTTCTAGTCAAAATGTGCTATGAATATTAAGATAATAAATGGTATTAACTGAACACTTTAAAAATATATTCTATAATTCATAGCTTTGTGAATGGATATCTACATCCTCAAATTTGTTTTTTTTAATTTATCACCATTTATGAAATATAAACAAGCTGGGATGACATTTGAACAAATAACTAGTAATAACATTACTGTTGGCAATTTACAGAAAAGCAAAATGAGTTATAGAAATTAACAGCTGTTCATTAATTCTTTTCCAAAACATGCTACTCCTATAAAAGCAAAAGATAGATAAAAACACAATCATATATATTGCAGTATTTTTGACCTGCCACCTCCAACAAATAAAAAGAACAGTTAAAACATTTACAAATTGGTCCTCCCTTCCAAGTCAATAATAGCTATCTGAATATACTAATCTACATGACAAAATGGGGATTGGAAGACTTTAGGACAGTAGAACGGACTCTTCCTCACAAGTTCTCAGAGCCCTTTATGCCTAAAAGTTGGCAAATGGGTGAATATAGAGGCAACGAAAACAAAGATATAGAGATTGGGTCCTTTGATTGAGGGGGAAAGGGTATGTGGTATTGAACTCACTTAACCATGGAGTCATATCCCTATCCCTATTTTGTATTTAGAGAAAGGATCTCACTGAGTTACTTAGTACCTCACCATTGCTGAGGCTGGCTTTGAACCTGTAATCTTCCTGTCTCAGTCTGTCCAGCCACTGCGATTACAGGCATGCACCACTGCGCCAGGCCAGAGATTGGTTCCATTTTTAAGTTTAATAAATTGCCAACTCAGACAACAGTGAAACGAAGTATGGAATATTAAAAGACTTAGAATAAATTATAAGACACCAAAAATTTTTTTTAAATTAAATTACTGTTAAAACAAAAAATGAATTGAAACATAGTGCTTTAAGAAAGAATAGTGTTCTTCCTATAAGTTCTGTATTGTCATTAATTTTTTTTGTTGACACATAAAATTGTATGTATTTACAATGTTCAGTGTTTTGTTTTGAAGTATATATATACTGTGAAATGACTAAAACCAGGTGAATAACATATATAGATGCACATTTTCATACTTATCCCTAATTTTCTTCCTTTATTTTGACAAGGATATTGTTCTACTTTTATTGCTGTTTTCCTGTTAAGAGATAAGAGCTGATGACTTTGTGTATTCTTGTTATAACTAGTCATTTTACTAATTGATTTTCATTTGTTTCAACAATTTTTAATCATTGCTTATTTTATGTGAACAAAATCATATTAACTAAGAAAAAATCATTGCTTTTCTTAGTCACTATTTATATATTATTTGGTTTTCATATCCTATGCAAGTGTCTGTAATATCTGATATAGTCTACTGTGAATAGTAATTAGTAGTGTCTATATTTTATTACTAAATTGAAAGGCAACTTTTTAGGTATTTAGTGCTGTCGTCTTTCATGTTTGTCTACTTTGGTTAATTTGTTCTACCTTTGTTTTTTAAATAGTAGTGCTTGATAAAAGATAATCTTTTGGGGGGCTCTGTTAAAAAAATCATACAGTATTTTTCCTTTGAAATTTCTTAAAATTTCAATGGATGGTGATGGAAAACCTGGTTCACTATGTAGAAAAAAAAAATGTTGAATCCCAAACTTTTATGACATATAAAAGAGAACTCTGGATGGTTTAAGACATTAAAGTAGTATCTCTCTCCTTCTGGAGATGGCCATATTCTCCCTTCAATATGTATTCCCTACTTTACCAAAATGTATTCCTTGCTTTATTCTAAAATCTTCTCACTTTCGAGATGGCTCACATTCTTCCTTGAATGTGCCTCTGCCTTCCTAAATAAACCTTTTCTAAACGAAACCCACATTTTTAAAATGTTAAAAGTTTCTTGATATGAAAATTTCAGAATCAAGAATATCACTTTAGTATAGAAAAACTCATAAGAAGATATTGAAACATTGAAACCCAACAAAATTTCTTTATTACAGCCTTTGAAAATAAATTTGGCAATATTTAGAAAAATAAAGACATATAGTATAATTCAGGAATGTCAATGCTCTGGAGAAATTCTAACACAAATTACTAAGTGGATATACACAAGTCTGTTTATTGTAGGTTGTTCATTCCCTTAGAAATCAGAGGCAACCTAATTGTCCATCACTAAAACAGATTTTTAAAAATACTGAATTATTCTTTGTTTTAGCTTGTTGTTGTTGTTTGCTGCTGCTGTGACTAAATGACCCTACCAGAACAACTGCAGGAGAGGAAAAAGTTTGAGAGTTCATGGTTTCATAGTTCTTAATCCACAGAAGGCCAACTCCATTCCTTGGGGCTCAAGGTGATGGTGAATTTCATGGCAGGAAAGTGTGGCAGAGGGGAACAGCTCACAGCATGACCAGAAAGCAGAGAGAAACTCTACTCCTCAGATACAAATATATACTCCATAGCCATGTCCCCAGTGAACCAGTTCCGGCCAACCCCCACCTGCCTCTAGTTACCATTCAATCAATCCTTAGGTTAAGGCTATAACCCAATCATTTCTCCTCCAAACCTTGTATCATCTTACACTTGAGTTTCTGGGCCACAACTCACATCCAAACCATAACATTCTTACAGTAGGATACGCTGCAAGGGTTACGAACAGTGAAATAGATGGACACACAGTATGGGTAGAGCTTGAGATACTGAATGTGTTTTAAAAAGAATATTGAAAGCAATTTATAGCAAAATGAAATGAAGCATACTTTAAAATCAATACTGTCTACTTTATGCAACTTAAACATATAAGACACATTGGCAGAAATAAAATATAAATACTTTTCAAAGTGTATGGATGGTAAAGGAGGATCTACTAACTTTTAGATTAGGGGATTGGAAATAGATGATCTTCTACAAAGTTTGGAAGGAATTTTTTAAAAAAATTATGTGGGTGAGCAGGTGATGTAGCACAGTGGCAGAATACTTACCTAGCATGAACAAGGCACTGAGTTCAATTCCCAGAATGGCAAGTAAAAAAAATGTTATGAGTAATAAGTAAAGGGCTAGTTTTGCTTTAATTTCAGTCCTAGAGAAACATTTACAGAAAGAAAAAAAGATTCCTTATTTGCTGTTTTCTGTCATCCAGATTATCCAGAATTTTGCTGCATTTGCCCTATTATTCAATAGTCAGTATTCTTCACAACTAGTCATTGAATCCTTAGCTCTTCTTTGGAAAAAAGTCCTACCTGCCAAATAAATGTTATACAAAGTATCAATATCAAGAATTTAACACCGATTTAACATTGCCATCTAATTCAGAGATCCCATTCAAATCCTATTTATTGTTCCAAAAATGGTCTTGTTTTTTTTTCTTTCAAGATATTTATGAAATTAGAGTATATTTTGATGTATTATACATACATAGAGTAAGTATAACTTATTGCAATTAGGATCCCATTATTGTGGTTGTATATGATGTGGAGTTACTTACATTGGTCATGTAGTCTTATTAAGGATAGAAAAAATATGTCCAATTCATTCTACTGTCTTTTCTATTCCCATCCTCCCTTTCTTCCGCTTTGTCTAGTCCAATGAAATTCTAATCCTCCCTTCCTTTTTCTGAGTTAGCATCCACATTTCAGACAGAACATTGGACTTTGAATTTGGGGGACTGAGCTATTTCACTAGTAGGATATCTCCAGTTCCATCCATTTCTGGAAAAAGCTATAATTCCATTCTTCTTTATGGCTGAGTAATATTCCATTGTGTATATATACCACTTCTTTTTTTTTCTTTTCTTTTTTTTTTACTTGCAATGTTATCTTTTTGTACCACAGTTTGTTAATGCATTCAATAAGAAAATTCATAGCATCTGTATCATAGTTTTTTGTAACTATTAAATTATATAAAGCACTTGATAAGAATACCTCGCATGTAAATATGACATAAATATTAGTTCTACTTGTCACTGCTATTTCTTCCTGATTCCTGAGGTTGTTTTTACTTTTTGCTTCCATAACTTCTTGGTTTTCTTCCTACTTCTGAGTAGCTACTTACTCTTCTTTAGATATTCCCCTGGAAGCTTCTTAATCCCTTTTAATTTATCACTAAAAATGAACTAAACACCTATTGCCTCATGTTGGATATTTCACACTCACTTCAAAATTAACAGACTTACACCTTCAAACCTACTTTCCTGTAGTCTCTATAGTAAATAGCTTGGTTATATATTTGTGAATCAAAGCATTAAAATGGATTTTAATTTAGTTCATGTCCATAAACAAATATTTTGAATAACAACTATATATGTAATTCTGGAATTAAAAAAAAATAAAGAAAATTATATGGGTCTCATGCCTTAGAAATGTACCTTTGCTGAGTGTGCAGGGAGGTGTGAATTATCTGGGAGATGAGTTTGAGTATGATGTAGGGCAAAAGGGTAGTGGGTGGAAAGAAATAAGACTATGCAAGCCAATAGGGATGAATGAAAAATACCCTGCTATGTTTTGATAATGAGTCAAAGGTAAACCACTGAAAAATTATATGTTTACGTTACATTTGATACAGCCTCCACTTTCCTTCAATCATAAATTAAACTTTCAGTAAGTCCATTATAAGTATTTTCTCTTTCTACTTTCCTGCTGTGTTCACTAGTGCTCATTTAAATCCAACTTTTTTATTATTTCTGGATTATTGCAAAAATATGCTAATTTGGTTTTGCTTTAAAATTTTACCCATGCTCCAACTTAGAACTTCAATGACAGCTCGGTTTTCACACATTAGCTGGCCTTTCGTACAAAGAAGGCCCTTGGTCATCATCCCTGTGCTTCTCTAGATTCACTTGATTCACTCACACAGGCAATGCCAGCCTCACCAAGTGCAAGACATTTCACATGTCCTGTAAGGACCACACATTTCATTATTTGTGGTTGCACATACTCTGTTGGTTTTGCTTGGAATTTTCCTTTCCTCACTCAACCATTTGTCTACCCCTGTGCTTCAAGACCAGCTCCTCTGAGGTGTCCATGCTCAGTCACCCCTAGTTTCCTTAGGTACTCCTTTGCAGACCTATATTATATCCTTCCAGTTGTGATGATATTTAGCGCTGTATCTACATGGTAAAATGTGGGTATCTTAAGGAATATTAGAATAATCTGATACAATTCCAAAAGAAGCTTAAAATAACAAAAATGTATTTTCTCACAGTTTCTGTGGATCTGAATTCAGGAGTAGCTTAGATGCATGTTTAGACTCAGTCATGAGGTTAGCAGTCAACATGGGGGTTAGGACTAAAGTTTTCTGAAAGCAGAATAAGATGAAGAGCTTCATCCAACAGAAAGCGTTACTTCTTCTTAGGGACAGAGGGGGTTAATTCCTTGTCACATGGCCCTTTCATAATGATATCCAGAAGGCTGTTGGCTTATCTCAAAGCAGATAGCTAGCAGCTAAGGAAGCACTGAGGGATTTTACATGATTAAACTTGAAAAATACACTGCATCATCTTCAAAATCAGGTGGTTGTACCAATCATCCCTATCCAGAATGAGACAGGACCACATAGGGCATGAATATCAGGAAGTAAGGATCAGTATGTGCTCTCATTGAGGCTATTACATTTTTTTAAAAAAAGTAATATTACATAGGATTATATAAATTATTTAATAGTACCTTAGAATCCCCTCAATTGTTCTGTTTTATTTCCCTGAAATTTTTATCCTCAAGGAAATCTCAATTTAAAATAAAGAGGAATCATTTCAAACACTATTCTAAATTTTACACATATATTTCACCTTTATTTCTTTTTTACAACTGTATTTCAGCTTGTGAGTAATCACATATTTAAAGAAAGCTGAATGTATCATGGTGAACAAAATGGTAAGTGAAACACCTTTTCTTTTGAAGTAACTGTGAAGTGGGAGCACCTAAGGAACTTCATTGTGCTTCAGTTCTGTCACCATTCAGATGGGCAGTACAACTCAATGTCCTTACATCTTAGGAGATGGGTGTGAATATAAAGAACACTACTGATATGAAGCATCAATGAAACATCAACCACCAATAAAAAGGTAGCGTGTCTTCATTAAGCGATATGTAAAAGTGTCCCATAAATGACATTTGAATATCTGTAATTGCCTAGCATACATTACAAACAAATAATAATTAACATAATTATTGTGTGACATTAATTTCAGATGACTTCTAGCAAAGCACCTTCATTCTCTACCAGATGAGCTCATCAAGAAGCTAGGTTTACAATGCCACGTGGAAAGATAATATTGATCTTCAGGCATCATTTATCTTTATTCAAGCTCAGTTCACAAATGCAAATGACATAGAAGCCTGGAAATGTACATAAGACTCATTAGTGTTAAATACCAGTGTTATTAACCTTTTCTTGAATGTAAAATGATGGACAAATAGAAGGTCATAAATGTAATTCCTAGTTCTGAACAGAGCAAGTTTTCAATTTTTTCAAAGTTAAATTTGTGAACATTCTTCCAACAAAAAATAATATTACTGTTTAACAATCTCACTGTTTGCAGATGTCTCTCAGATCCACAATTGGGAAGGAATTTCAAGCACAGACAGTGGCTTTGCCTAAGCAATGGCAGCAGCACGAAAGCCACATTTGGGTTGTGTAGAACCAAAGTCACAGATTGATGTTCCTCTCTCTAAAGTCATGTCCCCACCAAGAAGGATGGCTTAACTGGACAAATGAGCATTTCCATGAACTACCATTGAATTTATTTTATGAAATATGTCCTGTCATTAAACAGAATACTAAATGATTTTTTAAGATGGTAACTTAACTTTTTCTCCCTTTAATTTTGACCAAAATAACAACAAAAAGGTAAGAAACCACTTGACTTACACAAAAAGATAGGTTACCAATTATTTAAGACATTGTTTTTCTAAATTTATTTAAGCCACAACCAAACTGGTCCTGACATGATTGATATAAAAATTACTAGGTAGATTGATATAAAATTTAAAACAAAAATTTTAAATGTATGTCATTCACGGAGGTTTATGGTGAATGACAAGGAAACTGACATTAAATCTGAAAGTGAAGTGATCCAAAGTATGCAATGATGAACTATTTATTAACATGTCTCCTATCATACCTTGGACAGAAGATAATGTTGATCCAAAGGCAGCGGTAGAAAACCAAATTTTAGTAATTGTGTGTTAGATATTATTAAAAGAAAAAAAATAACAAGAAGATTTGGGAACTTAAAGGTTTGGAAAATGCAATGAGATCTTAATAAAAATTAATAAACTATACCATTTTAAAATTCAGAAATTTTTGCTTAGTGGCAAGAACCAAACAATGTCTGCCCTTTTACTCATTATTGAAATTTCCTGCCTGGCAATGGTGGTACACCATAAATCTTTTCTTTTGGACAAATTGACTCTAGGGAAAAAGAAAAAAGCTATTCTTCCCTCTCCAAAGCTTAACACGTCTAAAGTACCTACAATTAGTTTGAGAGCTTCTGAAAGTGAGAGTTTGGGTCATAATGAAAGAGAGAATGCAAAGAAAGAAATTTAAGAAGTATATCCATAAAATAGCAGAATGCAACTACTGGTATGCAGAGCTGATGGGAAATAAATAGATAAGAAGGCAACTGAGTGTTTAGAGAGCTGTTCTTCCAAAAGAAGGGTGAGCACAAACTGAAAGATTATGCCATTTAGGAATTACACAATTATTGTGTCCTCAACATTGTACAGAAGATAGTTGAGTTCTCAAGAATGGTACAATACATAATATCCAACAAGGAGGACACTGGGCAAAGAAGACCATCTCAGAACAATGAATGGAGGGCCATCTTTCTCAGGGAGCAGAGGTGGGTCTGGTGAAAAACCATCCTTTTCACCAAGGAGAGGACTTTACCAAAACCTGCTATGCAGGGTATCTCTTATTGCTATTGTGTGTCTCCCCTTCTCCTCTATGTGGGTGGAGATCTTTGTGATTGTTCTGGCCCCATTTATCCACAGAAAATCAGGTGTATATGAAACATGACTTGTATATTTGTTAGTAATTATCAAGAATCTCTGTATGAGGGGATAAGGTAGAATCTCTTCCTTCCTCCCTAGAAGAATATCTTAGCTGAATGTTGAGCTAGCAAGGAGTACTGGCTATCTTTATGGATCAAAGGCAGAAGGATTTCTGTTTGCAAAGGAAAGTGAGCTGAATATTCAATCACAAGAAAAAGAAGCCCTGGCAGTCATTAATACTGCTCACAGATACTTTCTAGGTTCCTCTCCTAGTTACACAGTAGGAAGGGAATTAAAACTGGTTTGACTAATCTTTTAAAGAGATGAAATCAACTCACGTCAATGAGACCTTGGTTTCAGAATCTTTTAAAATGCTTAAATATAATAATAGCTTCTCTAACAAAGCTTCCTTCCCTGAGTCATCTTTTCCTATCTTTAGAATGGTGATAATCTTTCGCTTTCATTGTAGTCCTAATCTTACACTACCTGCTCCCTAGGTGACCTTTTTCAATTTTATGACTCCAGCTATCAACTGTACTTTGGATGAATATTAAATTCTTGTCCAGATTTTTCTACTGAATTTCAAATTCAAATATCTAAAACCTAATAGGCCCTTCAAACCCATTATTTCTCCAAATTGAATTAATTATTTAATGACTGCAAATAGGGTTATCTTCCTAAATTTCTCATTCCTTTCATTGAAGGTAAAAAAAAAATAATAATAAAGTGATAATCTCAGAATTCAATTATCTTTTCTATGAATCTAATTGTTTGCCAGGTCATATCAATTGTAAGTTTTCTAGATTTCACCCATGGTTCTTGAATTCCCCCACACCTTTACTTTCCTCCCTAACTCATGACTTTATTTTCTACTGTAGTCCTTTGAACAAAAGAAATTTAAATAACACTGGTGACAAAAAAGTAACACCAGTGATTACAGTAAATCATAATAAATTCTGTAGTAGAAATTTGAAGGAAGTAACACTGCAAAGAGGCATCTGAAATCCACCTTAGGAGATAGGAAACACTTCAGGAACATCATGCTCCTTTCATTCATCTCACAGATACTTGTGATGTGAATTCTCTCTGACAGATCAAGCTTTCTCTTTGAATCAGTCAACTTTACTACATACTAGATAGAGTGATAGACATGATCAGACAGCATCCCTCTTGAATTCACTGAATAAAATGTGGAAAATAATGGTGTCAGCTACAGTGTTGGAAAATACATCATTCTCTGCAAGGGAAATAAGACTGAAAGAATGTCCTTAATTGGAAACTGTGGGACATGAGCCTGCAGATGTCATGTTGGACTAGATTATGAAGGACCTTCTACACCTTGCAACACTTTGGGAAACTTGTCCTTAGAACAATGGAAGGCCTGAAAACATGAATTAGCTTCTGGAGAAAGTATGGTGTGGTATGAAAACTGAATCTTCCCTAGGTTTTAGCTCTTAAGGGAAAATTCCTGTAGTTCAGTTTAAGGCAGGAGTGGTGTTAACTTAAGATAATGTTTTAAAATATATACACAAAAATAAAAATAAGATTAACCTAAAGGAAAACTTATAAGGATAAGACTCATATTTTGCCCAAATCAACTGTACCTCACTCAATAGTATGCTGAAAAAAAAATTATGATTATGGAATCAAGAAAATGGAGCAATGAAGTAGAATAACATTTTCTCTGTTAGATTTTTATAAATCTAATTTTTATAACCATTACAAATATTATAATATTTGTAAAATGTACATGTATTCTTTCATAATCAAGAAAACTAAAATTTTCTAATATCTTTATTTTTCTTCAAATGACCTTTCTAGGAAGAAAAGTATTGGATGAAAATAAGTCATTTCTTTTCATACTGAATATGCAGTTACTTGTGCCCAGAGACTCTCTCTATTGAGTTAATACATACTAGCTGGAGTAAAGCCCCTGTTCAGATTTCCAAAATGGTAGTCTATAACTTTCTCTACTTTTTGTAGAGAATATACAAACAATGGGTACAGAATGTTGGAAAGAAGGAACAAATCAAGAAACAATTACATCAAATGCACATGTTCCCTCTTTTAAAATGTCTATAATTACTTGACAACTCTAATCAGATTATATCACCACTATAAGCAACTAAGCAAAATTATTTTCTACTTGCTAATAATTTTTCTTGAACCGATACTAATAAAAAAATAAGTTAAAATGTATAGGAACTTTCTAAATTACTCAAATTTGTTGTTGGTTATAAAGAAGCCGAACCACTTAACTGATTATTTGATATTTAAATTTTATTGTATCACATGTAAGAATTTTTTTTCTTGGACTATTTTAATATACTTTCATGCTATTAGCAAAAATAAAATGCTTGATAACCTCTCAATATTTCAAATATATTTTAAAAAATTTTTAAGTTGTCAATGGACCTTTATTTTATTTATTTATGTGTAATGCTGGGAATGGAACCCAGGGCCTCACACATGCTAGGCAAGTGCTCTACCACTGAGCCACAACCTCAGCCCATTCAAATATATTTTTAAAACTTTATTTTCTTTCTTTCACTTGACTATTAATAAAATTTGGGTCATTCTTTATTAAAAGTGACTTAATATTTGAGGCCTAAAAAAAGCATAAAAGGAATAAAAATCTTGAAGTATATTTTACCCATAAATGTAATACTGCAATGACCATGGGACCATGGTAAGGTTTAAGCTGTAGATCCCTCTGAAGTACTGTGCAGATCCTGAGCTTCTAGACAAACAAAGCAATATTCGGCAGAGCCACGGATTTCAAATTCACCGGTGCATTTAAGAATTATCTTATTTGACATTAGGCTGAGGAAACTAGGTAGAGAATGTCTCCAGGGAAGAGCCCTTTATCCAGCATGTGACAGGCAGGAAGAAGATATGCTGTATGTGTACCTTTGTGTTTGTACACACTGTGTTGTAGAGATCTAATTCTACCTGATGGGGCCCATGATGAAAACGCAAACAAACCACGTAAGCACTCACACGAACACACACACGCACTCACACACAAAGAAAAAGAGCTGAAGGATAACATATCATGAAATTCTCTATAATATGATTGTTCTTGATACTTTCTGTTTTCACTTACACCCTGGTGTCTTTTCAATTTTCCAGATAACAAAATAAGGCTTTTAAATTCTTCTTTTGTAGAGTATAAATGTTCTGTTTCTATTGCTTCCTTTAGCTTCTGTCTCAAGAGACTACCAGAGAGATAGAAATATGAGCTTTTCATCTTCTACTTGTTCTTCCTTCCAAAGAAAATGTACACAAAAATGTAAGGGAAAAGTTCTCCTTGTCTGCAACAGCACAAACAATTGTCTTCCAGCAACTTCTTTCAAATATAGTATATATATAAATATATGCTTATGTACTGTATATTTATGCAATAAATGTATGCATTTGTTTTATACAAGATACATATTTTTAAATGTTATTGGTATTGCTGGTATTTACTCAAACATGACAGGTTGGAAACATAATGAATTATTAGGACAGTATTCTTGTGAGCACCTACACATAAAATTTTGTCACGTCAGCTATAAATACATTGCTTATAACTCTTTATACCTGTGTCTCCTTACCTTTATCTGATTGAAAATGGAACAGTTAGGCTTTCCCTAATTTGCCATCATCCATGAAATTTATAAACCGCATCCTATGTGTTAATAGTGAAAAATTCAGTAAATTCATTATTTTCATCTGATGTATTTTCTAACTTTCAATTTAAATCTAATGGGCCAGGTTTTTTTATCCAGTGGTTTAATCAAATAATACCAAGATGTGCTATTGATATAGCCATAATCTCAAACAATAAAATGTGGGAAGTCATGAAAAATGCCACAAATAGTTTTGGATAATTTTTATTGACCAGGTAATATGTGTTGCTGTGCCACTATAACCTGTTTCACTGGCTCGTCCTCATTTATCACAGCAGGACACTAAGTTTCTTGTCAAATCCTGTAACTGATTTCTGGAATTCCACAAAGGTTTCAAATGCACTAATAAGAAGTACATTTCCTTCTCACCTGTCCACTGGATGATTTCTGTGATTAACACAGAAACATCCTCCTGGTTTCAGACTTTTTAGTTATTTTTGTGAAGACAGGAAAACACTTTCTTTTCATGCTACCCTCAATTAGAGGATTATTGAAGCTATATAACCTTTTTCTACATCATTTTAGAATTCTGGCAGCAAATGCTTTTTCAAATTCTACCAACGGACTGAGACAAATTTGAGGGCTAACTACAGCATGCTGTATTTATAATCACACTTTCTTTCTGATGAGTATATTTTTGTTATTCTGCTAGCTTTTCCACCTTACCTCTCTCTTTTAGGAAGATTTTTCTCTAGGTGAAGAAATGCAAAAGAACTTCCAGTTGACATATTCCATAAATCCTCAAAACATGAATAGGCACTTTAGATTTGCTTTGGTAGACACAGCTGGGATTCTCTTCTACATAGAGCTGAGTTCTTAGATTGCCTAAGTTAATATGATGATCATTCTTTTGACTAAATATATAGTGATTCATCTCTCTCTGAATATTTATGCTTCCCACTGGGAAATACAGTCTCCCTCCTATGTGTCACCAGAACTGACTGGTTTTGTTTTGTTATTTTCTACCCAACCTAATCTTTATCTAGATTTACTCACATGGTTTAATTTTATTTTTTCTTAAAGCATTGTGTGCAATTTATGAGCATTAAGGATATAATCCAGTAGATAAACAAAAGCATTTAATAAACACTTTTCCATAAACAATTTAGATAAGTCACATAACAGCTCAATTTACAAATAGATAATATGTAGTTAATACCATGTAGACATAATTAAAATATGATCATAGTATTGCTTGGAATTTAAACTTCAATGTATATACATCTTTCATAATATGATTATTTTTTACCACTAGAATGTTCAATAAATGTTTAGCAACTGTATTTACAGGAGTGGGAGACCCTGATTTGAAGCACTTGCAAATGCTCCTACAGGAACTGATTTCAAGCTACCCATTTGATGTCACAGAATGTGCAACTGAGAAGAAATGAACAAAATCACTTGCCACTAGCTGGTGCAAACCCATGTGAGCCTTCTGCAAAGGATCATTATTTGTTTTTATACATATTACAATATGTATTTGTAATGTGCCCATTTCTAAACTAATGCATTTTTAATTTTGAAGTAAATTTCTATATATTTTTGGTGCTAATGTTAACTATTATCCTGAAACTGTCAATCACCAGGATCCTGCAGCTGCAAATAATAAGACTCTTATATCCTGGACATAAACAACAAATATGTTTTTATAATATAATAAGCAAAAATAATGGGACAAAACTCTGTGAGAAACATAATCTATATCAAAATAGGAACACATACATAGTGGATGCATATCCCTTGTAAGAGCAGTCTCATGTATTCACCTTAACATATTTAGGAGTTAAATTAAAATTACCTTGCTCAGAGAAGACTATATTGTTCAACTCAGATCATTTTAATAGTGAAAAAAATTACACTGTTTACTAAAGTCTTCGTTTTTCTTTAAAACTTGGCCTTCACTTTTTCAAAACAGATTTTTAGTTTTATGATTCAAGTATAATCTTTCAAATATTTGTATCAGAAGAACTTAAATACATGTGATATCCAAGTAATAGACTAGAATATTTTATTTTGTGAAGCTCTATTTATATTTATATTTCTTTCAGCAACTCTGTTGTTTGGTGGTATATATTTGTATAGAACTCAGGACATCAATTAAAGAAATCTATAAGTGATGCTGGTTGGTTTAGTTCTACAAAAAGAACTCTAAGAAGTCTTACCCTTGATACCTTACACCTGTTTATTGTAAATTAATGAAAACAACTCTATGCTTGAAGGATCTCTATTCACTTTCAACTTTCATTCTATCTTTGGATATTTCTGAATATCAGAATTATCTTCTTATGATTAACTAAAATAGGTCTATATGTATATTTTCTATTCTTGCAAAGGGTTGACATAAAACAATTTTGGATAGTTAAAACAGTTTAATGTCAGTATTTCCTCGATGTTCTAAACCCACTCTCTTCAGTCACACACACAAAAAAGAGATTTTTTATTCTCAATTCTGATTACCTTCCTTTGAATGCTTCCAATTTATTTATATTATTTAATAGTTTGTGCCTTGAACTGAAACTATTTTCTAGATGCGATTTTGCCACTCAAGATTATGAAATGACTAAGCTATCATAGATCATTCCTAGCAACTCAAGACGACTAGTAGTCAGCAAAGAGTATTTTAAGGAAACATCACAAATATACTCAGAGCACATACTACTTGATATTTGAATGTAGCATCTCATACACACATTCTCTTTTCTTTTGTATTTAGGACTTTCTAGCAATGAAAATCTTTCTGATATCTCCTTTTTATAAATAATAACAAATTTTGATTTATTATTTTTATTAGTCCATTTTAGCTATACATCATAATAGGGTTTATTTTCACATAATTATACAAGCATGGAGTATATCTGTTCCAATTCAGTCCCTAGACCCTTTCTCTCCCCTTCCCTCCCCAAACCCATTCCCTTTCTTCTATTCCACAGATCTTTCTTCTATTTATTTATAGTTTTATTTAATTAGTGCCTGTGGATGGAGATATATACACACACACACACACACACAAACAACAAAACACACACACATATACACATAAAGTAAGATTCACTTTGGGATATTCATAAATGTATGTACCTAGTAAAATTAGATCAAAATTCATTCCACTGTTCCTATCTGTCCAGTCCTTCCTCCCTCCCTTTCAATCCCCTTCCTCTGTTCTACTGATCTCTCTTCTATTTTTTATTTTTGTAAAAAAAAAAAAATTCTCTTTCTTTCCTTATTTTGGTCTAGCTTCCACATGTTAGAGAAAACATTCAACCTTTCTCTTTGTTGGTGAGGCTTATTTCACTTAGACTGATTGTCCCCAGTTCCATCCATTTACTGGCAAATGTCATACTTTCATTCTTCTTTACAGCTAAGTAGTAATCCATTGTGTATATATACCACATTTTCTTTATTCATTCATCATCTGAAGAGCAACTAGCTTTGTTCCATAGCTTGGCTACAATGAATTAGGCTGTTATAAACATCGATGTGGCAAATTCAATAGTACATTGATTTTAGATTTTTTGGATATACACTGAAAAGTAAGATAGTTGGGTCATATGGTAGTCCCTTTCTTACTTTTCTGAGGAATCTTCATACTGTTTTCCAGAGTGGTTTCACTAACTTTTGGTCCCACCAACAATGTATTAATATACCATTTCCCAACATCATCACCAACATTTATTATTATTTGTATTCTTGATAATTGCCATTGTGACTGGATTGAGATGAAATATCAATGTAGTTTTTATTTGCATTTCTCTGTTTGCTAGAGATTTTGAACATATTTTTGCATATATTTATTGGTCATTTGTATTTCTTCTTTTGAGAAATGCCTGTTTAGTTCTTTGGTCCATATATTAACTTATTTTTTTTTTCTTGGAAGGGGGTACTCTTCATATATTCTGGATATTAATCCTCTGAGGATTAGGGAGCAAAGATTTCCCATTTTGCAGATGCTCTCATCATGCTCTCATCATGCTCTTAATTGTTTCCTTTGCTGTGCAGAAGCTTTTTAATTTGATGCCATCCCACTTATTGATTCTTGGTTTTATTTCTTGTGTTTTAGGAGTTTTGTTAAGGAAATCAGTTTCTTCGACAATATGTTGGAGTACTGTGCTTACATTTTCTTTGAGCAGTTGCAGAGTATCTGGTCTAATTCTGAGATCTTTGATCCACTTTGAGTTGGATCAAAGTGAGGTAAAGATCCAGTTTCATTCTTCTACATATGGATGTCCAGTTTTCCCAGCACCATTTCTTAAAAAGGCTATCTTTTCTCCAAATGTACACTTTTGGCACCTTTGTCAAGTATCAGATGACTGATCTTTCCCTTTGATCCCTCTGTGTATTCAATAATACCTTATCAAATATGAATCTTCCAAGAACCTTCCCAGACAATGCCAAACACATTTTAACAGATTACAACTAGAACTGTAATTTCCTTTAGCAAGAAAGCAAACACATTGAGGACTCCACATCCTCTATCCTAGCTTGTCATCACTGATTGCTTATACATGGGACCTTTTTGATGACTATCTACAATTGAGCAGGAAATATAAAATAGGCCTATACAAAATTGTAGAAATTCTTGTGTTACATAACACAATAAAGTTCAAAAGTTCAGAACATCATCATGCTTTTTTTTGCTCTTTCCTTTGATGGTGTGCTTGACAAACCAGATACATGACATTCAACAGAGGGCAAGGTTCTGCTTTTCCTCTTCTGTATTTTTTCCTTGGGATTCTTTCCTCAATTACATGCTTGCTCTACATATTTCTCCATCTTTTTAATATTTGTCCCTGGCTAACTACATTGCCTCAAAATTATTTAAATCAAACAGGATACTATAACATTCCCCATGTGCATAGAAGTGAAGGTGTATAAGGGAAAATGGTTGACAAGTGTCTCCTTAATAAGGTTTTGTGAGAAATGATTCAAGAACCTTTGAAGGTAATGATTGGAAACATTTCTTCTTTTTCTCACATGAGGTTTTCTGTTTAATATATGGACAATATTAAGTGTGAGATTTCCATTAGTTAAATTAATAATACATGTATAAAATCAAAATTGTGAGTTTTCCTAATCGTTACTAAAAGACCTTAAATTCTCAATAAAATTTTTAGGAGTTTTTATTGCATTATAAATCCAGGATTTCCTGACTAAAAGTGATCCTGTGACATTGACCCATTACTTGTACCAAAAAGGAAAGAGATCATAGATCAAAAATGTGCCATGTCTCGGACACATCCTGGAAAGAGTTCCTTGTTCTTCCTGCCTATTCTCAGCAAAAATTTCATTAAAATATTTCTGTACGATTTATAATATGAATTAAATCCTATAAGAAGTGACATAAGTATTCTATCAGTGACATAGTAACATAATGACATAAGTATTCTAAGTAAAGAGGAGAGGAAAGAGGTAAAGGTCAGAGTTTATTTTGCTGAGCATTTCTGGCACTGCTGCTGGTTTTTAAAATTTTAATTCTTGATTTTGTTTTCTTTATATTTGATTATTGTATTACAATCCAGCTGACCCTGGATGGATATCCTTTGAACCCTGGGAGGTTCAATAGAAGGGTTAGACACTCAAACTTCAAGAAGACTTCAAAGAAAATGGTGAGCTGTTAATTAGTGCTGAATCTCATACTTGTATTTTCCCTGGCCCTGTGTATCAGTCTTTATTTCCCAGATTTTGATACATGCGCCCTATTTTATGTTCTTTTCTACATCTCTCTTCACTACTATCTTGCCACATTGATTTTTAAGCATTAGTCTAATCAGTTTATTTTCCATGTGTCTGGTGTTGTCATTTCTCACTCTGCTTCATGTTAAATTTCTCACCACCTGTATCTTCTGCCACAAGACTCATCTCCCCATACATACATCCACCAGTCATCTGTTCTGATATAACATAAGCCAAAAATAAGTAATTGGAAATGATTACAGAAAGGAGTGAGAAACTACTGTGAACATCCTCTTTAAGGTTGCGATGCATAGTTACAATATTTGTCTTGCAAATGTTTTGGTTTTGTTCATATTTCAACATTTTTGCTGAAAAAACAGGCTCCATTAAGAGCAGGAGAGAAAAATTACGCATAAGGGTATTCTGACTTCATCTTTGAATTGTTTCATAGGTAAAAATAATCAAAGGATTAACATGAATGTCTGTTGAGTGTTTCGTTGTGCATTTTAGTTTTAGAATCATATCCACAGTTTAATATTTGTGTCTAAAACAGCCTGTGTGTAAAAAAGAAATTAAGTATGAGAAATTTCATGTGTAAACTAAAAATTAAAAAATATTCTTTTTTTTTATTCCCAACATAGCACTGGTAAAAATGTGTACTTGAGACTTGCCCTCGGCCTTAGGTTTTGTTCCCCCCTCATTATGATCTTTTAGCCTTATATGTATGATGTGGTAATTTTTAGTAAGGCAATTCAACTGTTTGAATGTGCAATCTGGGCTTTACTTATTTGTCTTTGAACAGTTTAAACAGTTCTATTTAGGTAATAGAATTACCTTTACCATCTCCTCACCAGTTTGAAAGCTTAAAAAAGAGTGAAGCCATCATAGTAGAACATGGTAAAGAAACCAATTTAAAATGCCAAATGTGTTCTACTATATGCCAAAAATATATAATATTCCTTGAGCCAGTGCAAGTCAAGTAGAGCATAATAACCTGTTGGGGTTAGGAAAGTTTATGCCAAGAGTGAATGATTTCCCTAGAGCCAATCAAAATGATGGAAACATTGGTACAAAATCACAGCTGAGCAGGTTCAGTCCTCTCTTCACTAGCTACAGATGGCATGTAATTTAGGAATGCCCATTTGGTGGAATTTACCAGTTCCTCTAGAGATCACACATATGGGTTTGCATTTAAAAAGCAATTGCACCACGAATAGCTTTTTAAACAACAGATGTAAGTATTGACAGTAAAAGGATGTCCAAAAAGCAAAGTACGTCCACAAAAGAAAAAAGAGAGCTTATGTTATACTTTGCAGCACTTTACATGGCCTTTTAACTTAAAAAAATACTGAAAATAATTATAAAATCAATGTACACAATGTTTGCCAAGCTTACTGAATTAGATATGAGATTCTGTCTTCATACTTGGTTACTTCCTGATATTATGCTCCTTTTTCCCCTTTCATATATTGCAACTGCACTCTGAGATGCCCAAAGTGTGCCAGCATATCCTGAGAGGAGTTTGAGAAGTGTGTGTCATCCTATGCCCTCTGATTTTCACAGTATTGGGGTTTGGGGCAGGAAGTTCCCAAGGGATCTGTGAAAACTCTATTGTTTAAAACTTGAAGGTAGCTGCATGTGGAAGTACACATGAAAAAGGATATTTATGTTTGCAGATGTGTGCACTAGTTACTAAAGGATATTAGTTATAAATGGCGAGGTTTTGAATTGCCTGTCCTTTATTGCTTCCTTTAAAGAAGGAAATTAATTGTGCAAAATTGCCTTGCTGGTAAAGTGATACCAGATTGCAGTGGCAGCACTGACCTCATCTAGCAGTAAAACAGGCAATCACATCGCCAGTGAACACTCATAGAAATATTTGATTTCAGGAGTGTGCAGGACCAAAGTTTCCCTGGAGAAACACTCACATAATTTCTATTCTCATATTCAAGGGTAGTTTCTGTTGTGGATTTTGCCTGTATAGTGCAAGCTCCTCTTGTTGTTATTGAAGGATAAGCCTTTGTACCTCACAGTACAATCCCATATGGAGAGAAACTGTAATTAAAAGGTTAGGCTTGGACATCCACCTTTTGACACTGATTGTTTCTTGATTGAATAAAATACGATGTTACTTTTTCTCCCCTTCTCTGATGCAGAGATGCACTGGAATACTAATGGCTATGCAAATGATGACATTAATGGCAAGTCCATTTTTCTGGCTGCTTATTACTAGCATCAGGTGAAAAATTGTGGAAGATTGGATTGCTTTTGTTTGGAGGTGCAAAGATGGGCAATTGGTGCTATCCCAGAAAGCAAAGGAAAATGAAATTGCTTGTACAAAGGGATGAACAGATTCAGATTAGTATTGAAATATTTATGACACCATTATATGGGTGTAGTGAGGATTCAGAATATGGAATGCCCATAAAGTACATATTCAAATAAGGAAACTGTTGTTATCATGCATCTTCTGTATTCAGCTTTATTTTTGTACTGGCTATTTACACAGAAACTACAATATTGCCCAAGTTGTATTAAATTTGCGTATTAAATTAATTCAAGTGTTTTCTTCTTTCACAAAACAGACTGTATTAGAAGGGAAAATGCTTGTATATATTACATATATAACCATAAAAGCAATTGATTATTGTATTCCCATAGCATGCTAACTGCTACCATACACTTAGATAAAGAGCTCTGATTTTAGAAAATTACAATTTGAGAAAATAAAGAAACTAAATAAGCCTTTTGCTTTAGATGCAAAATTATCCATTGTTTTCATTAGATATGGAATAATTTACGTATAATTTTCTGCATAAAAGAATGCACATTATGGTGAGTTTTGAAAGAAGAGAGATTATCCTCAGAGAGGAAGACATACTGAAAATTCCAAGCATACAGAAAAGCACAGAGAGAGGTGAAACACAGAAAATAATAGGGTGAATAATGGAGAGAATGGGAAGGGGGGGGAGAAACTATAATAAAGTTACTCCATGGTGCTACAGGGGGCTGTTATGGAGTATTGGAAGATATGATTTTTCCTGTATTTCTGATTATTCTGGGTTCTTTCCAATGTTTACATGCAGGCTACCCAAGCAGAACCAGAAAGTGAATACCTATGTACATTTGTGGATTTTAGATTTCAAAAGGGGCACTTCATCTGTAGGAAAAGACTGGGAAATTATCAGGCAAAACAAATATTTGCTACCAATCCTCTTTTCTCTACTTGTTCCTCTCTGCTTTGTAAACACATAATACATACAGACTATAGGAACACCATTTAAATAGTGAAAAGTGAAATAGTAGAGGTGGGCCCTGGTTTGTGCCCCTCAGAAGACATCATGAGTCTTCCCACCCCCTGCAAAGGCCAATCATAGCTCTACAGAGTACTGTGGAGCCTGGACTGGGGCAATTTCACAGAATCTGCTCCCTAACCTGGAACAAGGAGATCTCTTCCTTCAATTGCCTGAACTTAACCTGAAATAGATAGCCTGTCAGCCAAGACAGAGAAACCACGAGTGTCCAGACCTTGACCCCAGGCCACAGTAATACTCTAGAATCTAAATGACAGCTAGGAAGAGGTTGAGAAAATAGGGATCCACCAGTGATCACATTTATCCTGAGACAACTGGGGAAATTCTCAAGCAACAGAGCTTATTCTTAACTAGTGACATCTAGTTTTTATTACTAGATAAGGTGACTTGTTATAGAAATCCACTTCCATTGGAGAATATAATAATGAGTGACATCTTAGTATGTGAATGGAGAATTCATACTTTCTATGTAATTAATCAATGACAAAACATTTTGGAGAGTAGCTGTGATTCCTGACTACAGTTTAGTTGTGGGAATGAAATTGCTGTACCAGAGACAGTTCGTGAGCTAACAGTGATAGTTTATTAATAAATAATGAAGGTGTAATACAGAGCACTAGTACTGTGTGGACATCCGGATGAAAATAACAAGATTAGTGGAAAGTAGAGAAATTGCAAATGACTTGCTTTGAACTTCTAAAAGATGGCTATGACTTGTATGGAAAGACCATTTCAGATGGAAAAGGAACAGGAAAATGAATAGCAAGGAAACTAGATCATAACAATGCCAAAAAGTACTATGGCTTTCACTACACACTGTATCCTCAATGCTCAGTTCAAGGCATGATAATAACTAATAAATATTGAATTGTTGATTGCCACTAAGATGTGATCACTATAAATTCCAAATATAATAGGATTAACTCAGAGTTTCTCAAAGTCTTCAATTTTAACAATTTGGGCTGGATTATTATTTTTTGTGTGCATTGGAGGATGTTTAGCAGCATCTCTGACTTTTTCTTCTTGAAGCCAATAGAAACCACTCTCCCTCTAGTCATGACAATCCAAAATGGTATTGTTAATGGTCCTCTGAGTGGTAAAATCGAGAAGCCTTAGGTAGTCTGATTGGAGCCTGGTAAGGAAATGATGAAAGGAGGTATGACAGAATAACCAAAGAAGTTTTGCAGATTATAGAACTATAAACTTTATTTCACTAATGGAGTTAGTGCTTTACTTCCTGGATATGGCACCACTTATTGAGTTCATAGTCTGGTCAGGGCACTGTATTAAGCACTTTATAGTAATTAAAGCTCTGAAATTGGTGTTACTGCCTTTATTTGCAGACAAAAAAATAGCCAAAAGTCACAATGCTAATATTTGAACCAAATTCTAACTCTAATATGGCTATATAGAGTATGATATACTGTTTCTTCAGAGTGCTAATAGTTCAATGTACAATGAGATAATATAGATATCCACATATATATGCATATCTGTAGGGTGACAAATAACAGATAAGTGGATAAATATAGATAAACATATATACTTGTTTCATGTATTGTGATATAGAAACCAATACACTGTCTACATTGAACATGAGATTGTGAGGAATGGCACAGGTATTTCACTTATTACTTGAGCCATATTAATCTTGCTTTATTCAACTTGAGTACAGTGTTGACTAATACTGCAATTAGTTCCAGTTTGCTTGATTTCACACTCCATAAAAGTTAATGCTGGCTGTGTCTACACAAAGTGGAGATGAAGTGATTATTGCAAAATTATAAATAGCAAATTCACATTCTGTTGTTGAAGAAAGGTAGCTTGATAAGGCTGAACTATGCAGATTGCTTTTCATATTCAGTTGTTTTAAATAATATATCCCTGTGCTATTTTAAGGTCATAATATTAAAAGACAGAAAATGTTAATTGACCCCTGATGAATCTTACTATGTGTTATATTTATCGTTATGAAACAAAGAAGAAAGTGAAGAGTATTTCTGACACGACCTGACAGCTAATCTTAAAGTAACATAATACTAAATCTCAATTTCATAGCTAAAGAGATTGTGAGGAATGAATAATTCTGGTAGTCTCCTCTAAACTGTGCATCCTGGTGTACTTCTACTACATTAACCAAGAAGGCTGCTGACTCTTTCAGTTACTTCAAAGACAGTTTTCTATGTCCTCAGGACTTCAAGGTCATAAGAATTGAGCCTTTTGATACAGAGTGAACACAATATGCCTCTGTGTGTGAGGGGGTGGGATCTTTGGGAATTGGACCCAAGAGCATTCTGCCACTGAGCAATATCCTCAAGCCCTTCTTTAAAATTTAATTTTAAAACAGGGTTATTCTAAATTGTCCAGGCTGGTCCTGAACTTATGATCCTTCTGCCTCAGTTTTCTGAGTAGCTCGGATAACAGGCCTGCACCACCATGATGGCCACAATACCTTTAATATATACAACCCAGTGGTCACTCACATCAAAACATCACAAAACAGTGTTGAACACGGTCGCCCTATGACTTCAATTTGGAAGGCTCAGCTATGGGTCCTTCAGTGACTCTACTGAATAGTCTGCCTTTATATTCCTACTCTTCAGGTTTATCCCTTTAGGTCCACATTCTGTATCATTTCTCCTTTCATGTGCCTGTCAGTTTAAAATACTTTTCATGAAGCCATCTTAGGATGCCTCTCCTTCCATAGAAGTAGTAAATGTACAGTAGTCAGGAACCTGGTGTCCAGTTCCACATGTGGCCTCGCCCTTGCAGTTTGTACTTCCTTGAGCAAGTTATTGAACTTTTGAACTCAGGTCTCTTTGTCTGTACAACTAAACATACCTACATAGGAATATTATGAGGCATAAATAGGGGAAATTGCAAACTGAAAGAAGACAGTCACGGCAATGCCTACAATATAGTAAGCCTTTGCTTAGCATTAGAGAAATAGAAAGTTTTGGGGCAAGGATGCATAAAGCGCTGGAGGGTTGTGAGAACTAATATTTTATATTGTAAGATTTTTAAGCTTTAAGCATACAAATCATCATGCCTGTTCTTTCTATTCACACAAACATAATGTAAAATGTGTGTTTTAAAACCATTTTATAAACTTTAAATGCTATGAAGGTTTTTTTTTTCAAAAATACCAATTATTTTCAATACTCTGAAAGCATTAACACCTTGTGTTCATTTTTAAATCACCACTTTAATGGCATAAATATACCTTCTTCATATTCCTCCAGATTTCTTTACAGCTTACTTTAAGGGAAAGTAAATAATATAGGTATTTTGTTAAATAATAAACTGTTTTTATTTACCAAGTTATTTTCATACTCAACTCTCTGTTGCTTTAAAATCCATTTATGAAGCAGAAATTACAGCCTTTTTTGTCTTTGTATGAAAGTTCCCAAGGTTGCTGGTTTTTGTAAAAAAGAAGGAGATATTTTTCTTGTGTATGAAACAAACACAAAAGGCCTTTCATACATAAGAACTTGGGTAGTAAGTAATGCCAAGTGATGGTTTGCTTATATTGTTTAATGACCTTAATTTCTCATCTACAGCTTTCTTCCCCCTGTTTATCTTCTACATTAAGATGTTTTAAAACCTAGAGAAGATTTTAAATAATAGTGTATTAAATACCCATACCCCTAGATTCAATAATTAACATTTTTTATAATATCTACCTGTCCATATGTACTAAAGAGTTTAAAATAATTTTCAAACATCTTAACATTTAAACCTAAATACACAACAAACCCTAAAAGTAATTGCATTGCATTTTATTATTTTATTTGGCCTCTTTTTGAAAGAATAGACCCACTGCATTTTTTTTTAAAGCAGAATGTTGAATTAATTAATTAATTTTGTTCTGGGAATTCAACCCAGAGTCACTGAGCCACATCCCCAGCCATTTTTTTTTTTTTTTTTTTTTTGAAGCAAGATCTCATTAAGTTGCTCACAGTCTTGCTGAGTTGCTGAGGCTGGCTTCAAACTTGTGATCCTCATACCTCAGCCTCCTGAGCTGCTGGGATTACTAGCAAATACCACCACACCTGGAAAACATTGAATTTTAAAGATAACAGGCCAGTTAACTTTAAATATTCCACAGCCTAGATTTATCTGATTGCTTCCTTCTTGTTTCATTGAATTTATTCCTTTCTCCCTGACATATTTTATAAAGTGAATGTCAGTTCTGAAATCTTGATTCAATTCCAAATGAAGATTTTTTTTTGGTAAAACATATCACAAAGAATTCTGTTTCAGCATCATAACTGTTCTAATTATTGTGTGTATGTTAAATTCATTTGTTCTGAGGTTTTAGTTTGTTTAGCAGGTATTTATTGAGAACCCATTGTGTTCTGGGGACACTGTACTTGAGCAAAGTAACTACAACAAGGAAAAGGAATAAGAATACCATAAACATAGGGCCCCTACCCTTAAAGGACTCATTCTAATAATGAGATTAGGTGATAAAAATAAATTCTTTATTTATTATCTTAGAAAGTGATAAATGTTATGAAAACAGCTAAGAGAAATGTCATGGGTGTGGAATGTCAAAGAAGAGGGTTGGTGAGAAGGACACAGTATTAGAATAATCGGGCTACACTTCAGTGACAATGTCAAGAAGGAAGCCAAGACTTGCAATAAGGGCTTAGCAAGTCCAGATCCAGAAGAAAGGGGGTGGGGGTGATAAATGGAGTAAGGAAATGAGAGAAAAGTATGTGAAATGTAGCCCCATCTTTAGAGCCTGTATTCGGTCTTTGACTTTCTTTCTGAGTAACTTTGGGAGTTTTTGTGTGTGTGTGTGTGTAGATTATGATTTCAAAGAATGATTCTGGCAATTAGGTTGATGTGTTTGTTAGAATTCTTTAGAGAAATAGAACCAACAGCAGGACACATATTATCTATATGTATATGTATATGTACATACATTGAAGCATATATAAATATATGAACCTGGGATTCCTAGCTTTATTAGAGAAATTGCACTATATATTAGATGCATGTATAGTGCATGTATATATGGAGAAGGTGGAGTAGGAGAGATTTATTGAGAAATTGCCTCACCCAATTGTGGAGGTCAGCAAACTCCTATCTGCAAACTGAAGAACAAGGAAAAGTGGTAGTGTAATATAGCTCAAACCCAAAGCCCTCAGAAACAGGAAAACAGATGTAATAAGTTTTGGTCCCAGTCCAAAGACGTTAAGACCCAGGAGTACCAATTTTGGAAGACAAGAGAAGATGGATGTCTTGGTTCAGAGAGAAAGAATGTGCCCTTCCTCCCTCTTTGTTCTACTCAGATCTTCCACACATTAGACAATGCCTACCCACATTGGTCAGGGAAATCTTTATCACTCAGTCTACTTATTAAAATACTAATATCTTCTGGAAACACCCTCATAGAGAAACCCAGAAATAATGTTTTATTAGCTATTTGAGCATCTTTTAGCCCAATTTTTTACATAAAACTAAATATCATAAGTCCACCCCAGATCAGTTTGATACCTATTTGTATTTTTGTATTTCTTTAAACCATGCCAACTCTCCAAATAAAGATGGTTAAAAAAAAGTAATTCCTTTTACCCAGAAGAGTATGTAAGGTCCCTCAGGAATGTTGCAATGTTGACTCTTCTCCAGATATGACATAATTGAATCACCACAATGTGAAATCAAAAATACTTAACTACTAATACAAATTTGACTTATTTTACATTACAGGACAAGGGAATAAGAGACAAAATAAAACCAAGGTTTGGGGTTAATGTATGCCTATGTACATACATTGTATTCATAACAAAATAAGGAAGAAATGCAACAACTGTAATCCCCCCTTCGATAATTGCTCATAAGGTCATAGCAAGTATTCATAACAATCTTCTGCTACTATTCATCTGTATTCCTTTGCCTTTAGCAAATGACCTATCTAGTTGTGCATTGGTTCTTTTTCTTAGCATGGAAACCTTCATTTCCAAGAGTCCAGGCTATCTGTAGTCCTACAATGCTTGGATTCCTGTAGTTTTACCTTGACTAACCAGTCAAATTAGCACATAAAATTAACCATCATAGTTCACAGTTGAAAACAGTAGACACTTAAAAGGAAAAGGCTGGAACAAGATGTATTAGAAGATTATAATTTGGACCTGTTGTTCTTGTGCCTGTAATCCCAGCAACTCAAGAGGCTGAGACAGGACGATCACCAGTCTGAAGCCAGCCTCAGCAACTCAGTGAGACCCAGAGTAACTTAGCCAGAGGACACCTCAAAACAAAGGAGGGGGGGGGTGTTTGTGAATGTAACTCAGTGGTTAAACTCCCTGGGTTCAATCTCTAATCTCCCCTATCCATAAAAAAGAAGATTGTAAAGTAGCTCAGACTCAAAATAATGATGGGGTAGGTTAGTGGAAGACAGGAATAATGGAGGTCTATGAACACGTAGAAAGAAGTACCAACAGGTTGCCTGACAGATTGGATATGAATTTGGAAAGTGACGTAGAATAGAAGAAATAAAAAGACGACAAAATGAAGGTGAAGGAAATATAACTTCAATCTGAAAGCTTTATGCTGAAGTTCTGCCATATTTCACTTCCTAAGCCAGTTTTCTCTCTCAGGCCTGTAACTCACAAATTTTGGAGAAATCTACAAATCTTCACTCACAATTTTTTTAAGAGAGAGAGAGAAAATTTTTAATATTTTATAGTTTTCGGTGGACACAACATCTTTATTTTTTATTTTTATGTGGTGCTGAGAATTGAACCCAGCGCCCTACGCATGCCAGGCGAGCGTGTTGCTGCTTGAACCACATCCCCAGCCCACAATTTTTAAGTTATTGAAAATTCACCAACTTGTGAAAATTGCCCTGTGCATCCTTAATTAGTCTATAAACACATGTATTTTAAAAATAGAGCAAAGGGAAAGATGAGATCTATAATCTAGGGTAATTTCCTAACTTTAATTATTGATCAGATAATGGAGACCATGTCAGCCAAGGGATCCTGAGAATTGTCAAATCACCATAAGCCATCCTTGGATTATCAGAATGCTGTCATTCCCACATGCCTTCCCATGCCCACCCCTCATCAACTCTCCTTTAAAAGAAGAGCCCAAGCACTTACAAAGCAGCTCTCACTCCCAAGATAGTCTGCATCCTCCCTTGAATTTATATTCCTGTTTTCCTAAAGCAATCTCTGTGCCTTGATATCTGACACATGCTGAAATACCTTTACCTTCAAATAACCCAATGAAGTAGGTATAATTATACATATGAAAACAATAATGCATATAACACAAAGAAGTTCTCCAAATTTACCAGGTTTGTAAGAGTTTGAGGGAGATTTTCATGTATTTGCTTCTGATTTCAAAGTTTGTATTATTAGTAAATGATTTGTAATTATATCTCTTATATTTGAAGTAGAGAAATTTATGTGATAGAATAAAAGAAAGAAGTGAATGTTTTAGGAATTGTTAATCAGTGAATCTTAAAAGTATTGATCCTGTTCATTTGCCTTTATTCCACATGATAGGCCTGGTGAAATAAATGTCTGTGGATATCCATGTTATTCAATATACATAAATAATGCTAGCTCAATATTTGTAAACCAATTCTATGAAAGAGGAATGAAATTTAAAATGTGTAGGGCTAAAGGAGCTCAAGGCAACATCTAAAATTCTGTTTCACAAATGAGATCCAAAGGCACCAAGCCAAAAAGCAAAGGTTATAATTTTGATAGCATACAAATATATGATAGGAACCCTTACTTAATTTAACACAATGCACTAGTTTAGTATAAATATTTTTTTTTCCTGAAATGTTCCCTTAGGGACGACCAGATCTGTTGTTCAAACACTGCCACCCACATCCATATGTATCATCTTCCCTGCCAGTGTTTTTCAGTTAGTTTTTTGCTTTGTTTTGTTGTTTTGCTTTTGGCCACCATGTAGACCTTAAACAGCCAATATATATTCATACACATATATCACAGGATACATATGGCACGTGACATGACTTCAGAAAAAGTGTTTTCAATTAAGGTGTAATTGAAGGATGTGTGCCATATTCATATGAATTCTTTGCTAGTTACTTAGTAATATGAAGTAGGACCTTCTAGAATCTAGATAATTAGTACAAATAACACATTTGAAAAGTATGCCATATATCACTTCCTTTTGAAGGAAATAATTTATTTCCTTGGGAAAATTTTAAAAAAAAGTCTGTCTTCTTAGAATAACTTTCACTCTAGTTTTAGCACATTATTTTGGCAGTTTATTAAAACTTCAAGTAGGAGTCATAGAGATTAGTCTAAATATCTTATTTTGCTTTAACACTAGATTTCTTTTAAAACACAGCAGATCATTAAATTCATTCATCATCATCTGACTGTGAGGCTGCTGTAATCCAAAAATAGTTAACACTTGTGGAATATATAATAATTGAGAGAATTGAGAGCAACAGCAAAATCCATGTTAAGGAATCATCAAGGTGAGAATGAGACATTTCAGTGCCACTTCTTACATCTTGTTAGGGAACTTTGCCAAGTTATAACCATTTAATGATTTGTGGAGGAATGCCTTATTTCATTGGCCTTTCTTTGTGTTGACTTAAACCCATGAGCATATGATGGAGTTTCTCTAATGACACTGGTTTGCCTTTACCAACTGAATTGTGGATAAAGGCATAAATTTCAATAATATCCATAAAATCAAATATGACTGCTAAAGGCATAACACTATTGCATTATGTTTCTATGGCAAATTCTGTTGCGTCTTGCAAATTCATTCTTATAGTCTGTGGAAAAATTTATGAGGAAAATGGTAATTTAAACAAAAAGAATTCAGAGTAAAAAAATTTCAGGATAACAAAATGACCAGTAAAAAATCCTTCTGTAGTAGTTTCTCTCAACTGGTGCCCATATACTCTCTGGGATAAGCAGCTTTATCCCTGTGTATTGGAATTTCCGCCAGAATTTTTAAAGTGTAGAACTTTTATATTATTTTTAAAAATAGTTAAGTTTTAACCTAAGTAACACTACATTTATTGTAGTGACTAAGGAGAAAAAAATTTGGAGAATTAATATGTAAATGATGCGTTCATTCAAAATACACCAGGGTATGTGTACTAATGAGTGTTTTACAATAGGTCAAAAAAGAGATAAGTGGTAGGAGATTTACATCATTGTAAGATTCACAGTAGTTTAGCAAAGCCAAACTTGAAACCACCTGCAGTCAGTCCCTAAGCAGAGCAATGTGCCCTACTCTTTCCTATTTACATATCCAGTGGCAATTTAGTTTAGATAGAACACAATCATTCATCATGCTAAGTTAATTGTAATTAATTTTAGTTTTATTGGATTTGTGTTCCAGTTTTTGTATAATTTGTAAATTTCTTTTTGTTTTTTAGATAAACACTATCAGTGTGTGGAAGTCATATTAGTTTCATATTTATTCTTGAACAAAATTGGCTACATTATAGTACAAATAATTTGATAGCAAGAAAACAAAATATATTTTCCTTTAAAGAAGTTGGGTGCTCCAAAGAGATATTGAGAAATCATTCTCTATTAACAGAGCTGCCAAGAAATAATTCAAAGGGTTGCTACTTTTGACAGCAATTAATTGTTCTAGAAGGAAACTTCATATTAACATAATTTTCTAGACAAGTCATGATCTTTCAGACATCCAGGTTTGGAAAGCACTGCTTCCATCTCCCAGAGTTCCATTCTTTCTAGCAATTTCTCTAACCTTCTTTTCACTGTACAAACTTCCACCCATCCTTTAAAATAACTAGGTAGTTACTTCCTGTACAAACACTTGTGATGTTTGGAAAAATTAACTTACATGTGCCTTGGATACAAAATTAATTTACTTTACATTTCTCAGTATGATTCTCCACCATCCTGAAACTGTAACCATCAAACAAATTGGACCTAAACACCATCCATATTATGATGCATCCATTTTCATAGTGTACTAGAGTTCTCTAGAGAAACAGAATTAACTGGAGAACTATCTATTAAGAGAGAGAAAAAAAAAGATTGTGAAGAACTGACGTTAATTTAACCAACACACTCCTTAACAAATAATTCAAAATAAAGATATTTAAAAAGAACATGTGAGGAGTTATAATAATTATTTTATTCACTCCATAGTCAATTTCATTTCTTAAAAATATCAAATATGAAAATTATGTTATAAGTTTTGTTTTCTATTTCATTTTTTTTTTATACTACTGCTCTGCTTATATCCTAAACTTGGCCATAGTCTACCCACTGGGAAATTTCCATTGTACTTATCAACTATATCCCTAAATGACCTCTCAGCTAAAAATTCACTGAGTTCTTAGGTATTCAATATTAAATTGTGAACTGCATGTCAAATTCACTTCTTAAGTCTGGAGATCTCTGAAATGGAAGAGTAATGAAAATTGTATAGCCATAATTACCTGAGAAAATCCTAAACCAAGAAATTGAAATGGGATAAAAAAAAAAGCAACAGCACCTACATTTACATGAGAAAATAGTATAAATACTGCACCAAGTGATGTTTATTTTGTCAAATCTCTCAGTAGAGTCTACTGGCAGATATTTAAATGTGCAATAACCTACAAGCATACAAGTCTATTTTTGCCAGGTAAAGTATGGGACTCTGATTTTACTTTTTGACACAACTCTCTCCCCCACCCACCAATGCTCACTAATCCCTAAATGTTGTTTTCAGTTGTTGAAGTAAGAACATGTATGAATTAAAATATTTGAGAGAATATTAAATATAAAATATTTGAGAGAATATTAGTTTTTTCAGTGGGTTTTTTTGGGGGGTGGGGGGAGGCAGGTAATAAATTCTGGAACTAGCTTTCAGAAACAAAGACTTTTTTAAAAAGTATATTAATTTTATTTTTTAAATTATAATTTGTTTTAAATTAAAGCAATTACTTTTTCTGAGTAAAATTGTTCCTGAAAACATGTGTATCTCTTAAATCTAAATTATATATATGATATTTTCAGAAAGTGTTTTTTTATGTCCTGTAAACTTTGCAATATATCATTAAAAATGCATGGATAATGAGGAAATGCATATGTTAATTAGTATGACTTAGCCATTGCATATTGTGTACATATTACAAACATCATGTTGTATATCTATTTCCCTATTTCATATTTTTGTCAATTAAAAATAATTAATAGTAATAAGCAAGAGTGGGTAATGTTCCATTACATATTTGGGTTAACTAACCTTTCATTTGAGTTTTGTTTTTATTTAAAATCACATATAAATTGCTCTAACATGAACTATTTCCTTCTTCTTGAGGAATTTTACAAGTTCAGTTGTGCTAAAAATATAGTTAAGTTTCTCACGAGAATTTTGTTCTTTCCGGATAAAAGCAATGACTATTTTACTTTACTTTAAATTTTAGGAATCAAAGGAAATCAGAAATAAAGTTGTTGTTTTTTCCAGATTAGGTACTGACGTTTTCCTTCTAATAGTGCTGACTTTGCCTATGAAATTTTAACTTAATCCTATGCATTATTTTATATAGGCATTTAAAACTGTTTTAATGAACTTTGGAAGAAAGGGAAGCTAAACACTTTTTTTTCCTTGAATTATTCCTCACTTAGCATCTTTCCCGCTTATTTTTAAATAATTTTATTGACCTTTGAGAAAACTTACTAAGCTTATCTTTAGTTGATTTTCTAAAAGAATTTCAAACAAAGAACTTTTTCTTCTATCATAGGGTCTCTTCCCCAAACCTTTCTTCTCCTCTTCCTTTTCAATTCTTGGCAAGTCTTTTCAAATTATTCTCACATTTTATCATTTTGTTCATTTAGGATCCTTTTGTAATCTCCAGGTGCTTGGTTTGAAGGATTGCATATGCTACACAAAGCTGAATTCCTGTACAATCAAATGCTTAGTGCAGTACTTTTAGTGGAACACAATTATGAATGATTTTGAGCATAATTTGAGGAAAGGTCAATTCATTATTTTAAGTCAAAAATATTTGCAGTAGTAACACATATTTTTTCTAAAATATCATTAAAACAATATTCTTTTCTGCCTGTTGATTTGACTTTGAAAACAAAAATCTATAGTTTTAACAACTGCCCTACATAACAAGACTCAATTATACCAGGTCCTATTGACTGATACATTTAATAATGTAATAAAGATGCCAACTGTGACAGAATTGGTTAGTTTAAAAATAGGGCAAAAAGCCATTTCTTCCACAAAGTTGGCTAATAAAAAAAATATTGCTTATCCTGTGATGAGACCTGTCAAGTAAATTTATAGTATGCAAAATTCATAAACTCTCAAGTATTTCTTTGGAGTCTGGCAGCACGGGCAGTTTACAGTGTGCTCTGTGTAAGGAATAAACTAATTAAAAAGATGAGATGACTAGTAAGCAATCCACCTTACAGTTGATTAATTGGAAATATTTCATATTGTGTATACATCTTTCATCTAAAATCTTTCTTTTTGAAAAATTCTGTATTTCACATTTAATTCTTATGTTCACTTGCAAGTTCCTCCGGTCTCACAATTCAAAGACATTCTGTGGAAGGGGAAAGCAGAGACTGTGATTCAGAATGCAGTGAGTCTAGTCCCTGCAGAAACTTGGCAGAGGATAGAATCAGTTCTCAGGATGCCAAATTTAGTGGCCCCAGGCCAAATGCTAATTTTGAATGCATGGCACACATCACTTTGTGTCTCGATTAAGCCATGTCTGTGAGTCCCATGCAAGCCCAGCAACAGATTTTATGCAACACATGTATTAGCGTTCAGGGCATCATTGATTTAATTCTGACTTTAAATGTGTGACACAAATTGCTTCTTTTACATTATAACTCCCAACTCTTTGAAAAGAACTGAATACGGCATGTTAATTGACTTTTTGTTTCCCATAATTATTCCTAATGTATTTGACTTTTTGTTTTTTGTGACTTTTCTTAATTTTCGTATCAATTTTGATGACTTATAATGAAGGCTTATTCAGAAAGAGCAAGCCTTACCTCGTAAAAGTAAGTATAGTTTAAGATTACTGTTCCTCGCTACTTACTTGCTTCTTTCGTACATATTAGCTAGAATTGTGTTCATAAATTGGTTTGTTCATTAAGCTAATTCAGAAGTCTTAGAAAAGCCTAATAAAAATTACGGAGCAAAGAAAATTTGATGTCAGTGTATGAAACTGGATTAAAAGTTTGATTTGATTATTCATTATTTTTGTCTTATTTTAATCATACTACTGTTTTCTGAGCTGAGAACCTGGCCAGAATGTTTCCTTCTCTTTTTATTGGCTTGGGAAACTAAAGCTTTCAGCAGAAACTGCAGAAACATAACCCTTTCCATTCAAGTACTTTGGGCATTGTTCTTGTTTAGAAGTCATTTGTAAATATGTATGTATGTATTTTTAAACTGAAAAAAAAATATTAAGTGGCTAATACAGAATTTTTAAAACGGGACTTGGAGCCACTGAATGATAAAGGATTGTGTGCTATTTTAATGTACTTACCTTGAACTGTGCCAGCTTGCTCAATTTTCAGTCCAGATTTTTTTTAAAAAGAGAAAAAAAAGAGGGGACATGATGAATCAGGTACAGCTGGCTCTGTGAGTTACAATAAAGCATAGGATTCTTGCAAATCTATTGTCTGAGAGCTTTACACAGAGTCTTCTATCTACACTAACAATTTTTTTTAAATGTAAAACAAACCTCTCCTTTTGTTCAGAGAAAAGTAAATCCATTAGGTAAATGATTGATTTTATGTATAATTTCTTCTTTATATAATGTCGTCCCCCTCCCTCCATTGTCTGTGGTGTTTGTGTTTTATGCATATCTGGGTAGTCATCACTGGATATGTAAAAAAGAAAGGAGAATAAAATATATGAACAAAATTAGAAGCTCTTTTTTATGGGTTGACTTTTATTCTAACACATCTTCTGAGTCAAAAATAATGTTGCTTTTTTTTTTTTTAATTAAGGGCAGAGAAAAGAATTCAGTGTAAATTATATCATTATTTTATGACATGTTTGCATTGGCCTAAGGGAAATAGAAATCAAAACAGAAGAAAATTTGAAGCATAGTATGAATAAAATCATGTTTTCATCCAACACTGGTTTGACCCTGTGTGGGTCTGGCCTAAATTGTGGGGACTGTGGTCATATATAATGGAGATGAGATTGGGGAGGCCTGACACCTCTTAATTTATTTATTCTACCCATGTAATGCTAGCCACCTCCTGTTTTTATTATACCAATTTAATGCCAGCCATTTCCTGTTTTCATTAGACCATTGTAATGCTAGACTCCTACTGTTCTCATTAGTGCAGGACTGTGTAATGGCAGCCACCTCATGTTTTCATTATAACAGAGCTGTATGGTGCCAGCTGCCACTTGTTTAACTTTACTGAGAAGCATTTGACCATGGACTGCATACTTCTACAAGCTAGTGGCAAACAAGGTAAAGGCCTCCAGGGTTCTGTTGAAATAGTGGTGATGTTTATGTGACTTATTGAGTATCAATGTGCAAGGAATATGGTTGCTCATAATGGCTGTGAAACTGTAATAAACTGGGTAAATTCTCAAAATAACTGGTTTGTTATTGTTGTTGTTTTGTTGTGTTTCATTTTAGAATAATTTTGAGAAAGACCTTCGACAAGATGTTGCAGTTAGTATTGAGGTTGTGTGTGGATAGATGTATATAACTGACAAGAGTCCATTTGCAATGATGGATAGCATTCATTGAGAGCTTACTGTGTATCCAAATGGTTTTAAGCTTTTCATGTAGTACTTCGATTATTCCTTACCTTTACCATGGAAGTGGCTCTTGTCATTCACATTTTATAAGAGAATAAACTGAAATACACACTAGTTTCATTATGCAAGGCCAGCATATGCCCTTTGCAGAGAGACAAATCATATTTCTGACTTTATGGGACATACAGTTGTCTTCTAACACATCAACCTTTTAGCAGGAAAATAGCTCAAAACAATACCCAAACAAACAAACAAAATGGCACATCCAGCTTCTAAACTTCCAATAAATCTAAATCTTCATTTACAAAAATAAGCTGGGGTCTGGATTTGACCTGTGGCTAAATTTTGTCTATTCCTGATAGAAGACCACATGGTTAGAGAGCATAGATGTAGTTAAGATTCCAGTTGAGGTAATTCGGCTGCAGAGCTCATGACATTAACTACCATCCTCTACTTCTTCTCTGTAGCTTTGTAACTGGAAAAACTTCAGATTCCATTCATTTGGAAAACTTTATCATATAATCTTCAAAGTTTTAAAAAAACTAGGTGCAGTGGAGTATGCCTTTAATCTCAGTGACTTGGGAGGCTGAGGCAGGAGGATCATGAGTTTAAACCCAGCCTCAGCAACTTAGCAAGGCCCTAAGGAATTTAGGACACCTTGTCTCTAAATAAAATTTGAAAAAAGGGCTGAGGATGTGGCTTGGTGGTTAAGTGTTCCTGGATTCGATCCCTGGTAGGAAAAAAAAAAAAAAAAATTCGAAGACAAAAAGTGACTTTGTTTAAATATATAAGTTAAATTTTTTTGTTTAATTTTTTTAGTTTTTTTATAGTTTTTTCCAAGTACTTTAATTTATAAAATATCTAAGTATTCTTTTCAGGAATAACATGACATTTATTATTGAAAATTCAAGGAGTTTTGCCAATGGATTAAAAAAACAAACTTTCAAATATGTTTTGACCTATATTTTCTTTTTCTACATAAAAATTATATGGAATAATTTCTTAAAAAAATTATTGCTTTTTCTCTCCCAGATAGTTTTGTCATTAACTTTACTGAATAGGGTAATTGACAGATGTTTGTAAGTTTGTTGAAAGGATTAAAAGCTGTTGAAAATTGTAACCTGTCAATTTTCCCTGGGAAAAACAGTCCTATCCATCTGTTTGGGGACTCTCTAAATGAGGATAATTAGTCACCTTTGAAATGGCAGGTATCACCTTAGGATTTGAACCTTGAAGTAGAAAAAAATGTATATATATGCATATATATATATATATGCATATATATGCATATATATATAATGATGGATGAGCTTCAACAAGAAGGGAACATATTAGGCCATGATCTGTACTTTGGACCTCTGTCTGAGGCCAATAAAAGTCAACTAGCAGGAGTAATATGAAAGATTGGTAAGTTTTTCTATCTGCATGTAACTTTGCACTTGTCTTTTACATTTCTCAAACTTAATACACCCTCGCAATGAACTTAGTATGGCTTAGCATCACCTGTGGAAATTACCTTTATTGAACTGCCACAGTAGTGGTGGGGGAGAGGGAGAGGGAGAGGGAGAGGGAGAGGGAGAGGGAGAGGGAGAGGGAGAGGGAGAGAGGATTGAAACAGCCAGTGCTCCTGTGTGTGAGGGTAGAAATCATCATGCTTTATCATGTTCTTTCCTGACTGTTAAATTCAGGGTCACCAAGTAGGAATGGGTGGGTGAGATGTTTCAGATATTCATTCTCTTTTTCAACATTTGTGTTTTCTTTCTTAGTTCTGGAGTTCTGCTTAAAATAGGGCAGGTGGCGTCATAAGATTTGCTGTGAAATAAAATGCAAATTCTGCTATGCAAATAGACCATTAAGAAGTAAATTAACTTGAACCATAATAGTATATCACAATTACATTATTTTTTAATATAGGAAGATTTAACATAGGAAATACACACAAGTTTGTGTGTATGCTGGAAGATAAATGAGTCTCCACTGGAAAGACCACATTCAAAGGTGAGGCTCTGGTATTTTCTTCTGCCTCTCAGGAAAGCCTTTGCTTTTCAAAGTGGTCCTGGTCTGTAGGTAACACTGAAATTCACCACATTATAGAATAACTCTTACCTTTTAATGCACTCAGTGCATATTTAGCCAAATAAAAGCCAATCTCAAATGTGGATTGGTTATGGTAATTACTATTTATATTAATTGGCTGTCAATGCACAGACTTTCAACTTTGCCACTGGAGTTCTTGTCACCCTTTTAACACATTACCATTATTATTTTAAAAGTAGAGTCAATTCAAGTTCAAATTCATAAAATGTGCATTGGAACCGCCTACCCTGCATTACAGATGGGTAAAACAGAATATGTGTCAAGAGAAATAAAACTTTTAAGAAACCGTTTGCACTCACCTTCCCCTCACCTCATTTAGAAAGTCAATCTGACATTTTTTTGTCATTTCATGTATTACTTTGAAAGGATTAAAGTCAGTATTTGTGGTTGGAAGGTGACTAGGAGATCAATAGGGACATTCATCCTATGGCATCCAGGCTTAGAGATGGTCACCCAGCTTCTGCTTGAACATTGTCATTTCTGAATCTGCTTCCTAATACCATCACCGCTTTTCTAGTAACTAGCCTCCACAATCACCCAGTGTCATGGTAGAGACAGATCCTACATACACACAAATGACAAGGGACTTCAGGCTGGGAAATGAATTGGTCATAGGAATTGGCCTATAAGTTTATATCTTTGAGATTGTCCCAGCAACAGATTCTTTTTCCTCCTATTGGGCGCTGCTTGGGAATTCTGTTTTACCCTACTTGCTCAGGAAATCAGGATTAGACCCCTTTAGCAGAAGTAGAGAGAACGGTCATCTCTAAGCAATAGCCTCCCCTCTCATTCCGTGGAAAATCGTTCAATATGTGTGTTATTAGTACCAACAAGAGTCAGAGATAATTGTCTGAGATGCAGGAAGACACTGGCTCTGACAATTTCTGGAGAGGACTATATCCATAAAAAATTGGAGAAAAGTCTTAGTCCTTAATAACTAAAGCATTGAGAAGAATTCTCAGGACTCCTCTCACAATTCTGGCGGGAAACATGTCAATCCCTTTAACTCAACACCAAATATCCCAAACTCAATGTTGTTCACTCCTCTTAACTACATCCTTTCTCTCTAAGGTAGGATTTCTCAACCTGGAGTTATTGGCACTTTTTTGTGGGTGACTGTCCTGTGCATTTTAGGATGTTCACAAACACCCTTAACTGCAGGAGATACCCATTAAATGCCAATAATAACAACCTACTTATCTCCATGTCTTAACAACAAAAACTGTTTGTATAAACTAGCAAATAATCTAGGAGGCCAAACTTCCCCAGATTTGAACTACTACGGAACTTCTGTAATTATTCCCTATTTTAGTGCCTAAATTATCAATAAGTATAAGCTCCTTGCTTGGAATATTGTAGAAACAATAAGACTGGACACCTCTCAGTTTGAAGAGCCTGGGACCTAATAAACAATTCTTAGGATTGCAACTACTCTACCTAATAGTTTATACAGAAGATTCCAAGAGATGCTTGAGAATCTAGGAATATTAAAAAGTCACTATTCCACGCATGGAAATCATCCATACCCTTGATTTTTACCTTTGTCTTGCCTCTTTGACTCCCAAAGCTTCAAACATGATTACAGATTTCAAAGGAAGAATTATTTCTGGGAAGCTGGAAACATACACATAAATACTCTGCTGATAGCTTAAAGCTGAGAATTTCAAGATTCAGCAAAGTTGGCATTGCCTCTAGATAGTTGGACCTGACCCAAGAACAAGGTGCTATTAGGCAGCATCTTATAAAGAATGAATCGCCAGGCAGCAGCAAGCTGTCCCAGTGTTATTTTCCTGAATTCACATTCAGCTTGGCAAACCTTCCTCAGAGCTTTCCAAACTAGTGAGACTAATTCAGGTGTCCTTAAGCCTCTTCTCCTTTAGGATAGACATTCAAGACATCTCCTAATCTACGCATTCTGCACATCACCCCACTTGATCTAACCAATCCTGGTAACTTTCTAATCAGAAAACATCCTGACTTTCTTTAAATATCTTTGCACACACTGCCTCTCTCTTTCTCCAGAATCCATGTCTTATACAGCTCTGCTGCCAAAATCCTGCCCCACCTTAAGTGTTCCTTTGGAATGCTGCTGTCTCCCAGAAGCTGATTCAGTTCCCACCTCAAAGTTCCTCAACAGGAAGCAGTTGCCTATCTTTTTTTTTTTTTTTTTGGTCTATCCACAGCAACTTGCACTTCTTTCATACTACCAATTCAGCCTGCATTTTAAAAATATCTTCACTTCCTACTATACTGTAAATTACATAGAGGCAGAAGCTTCATTTAGTTCATATCTTTATGCCCCATTGTGTCAAAATATAGAATACATGCTCCATAGATTAGTCTTGAATTGAATAGGGATGCCACAGCCTCAAAACAGAAAGTCACTAGAGAAGCCATTTATTTATTTCCTTTTCTCCTGTGGATTATGGACTGAGAGAAAATTTTTGAACAAAATGAAAGAAATGACAAACTTCATATAATATTCGAATGCTGGAGATGTGGAAGGAAGAAGCATAGTTTGAGAAATCATAAGCACATAATAATCTCAGAGGATCTTCAATCAATGTCAAACATTTAACACGATGAGATCTTAATGTGAGGATTTCTTAATACACAGGATTGGGGATAACACAGTAAGATAATTAGCTTTCTAATCAGTGGGTGAGCCATTCAGTGAAGGAGTTAAATGCTCCTGTGTAAAGATTTTTTTTCTAAAATTCCTCATGCTAACTATTTTCACTTTGTATACTGCCTGCTAGAAATCATTATGCATTTTATCAGTTTTAACACTTCGTGAAAGTTACATCTAAATACTGCTATTGGTTTTACTATAGCTTTACAAAAATGGCTTAGAAAATTTCTACCTACTATAATAATCAGGTAACTTCTCACTTGTTCAATAATTAATCTATAACATGCAGTTTATTTTAATAAATATTAAAAGCTAACATAATATTTAGCTAATATTGAAGAAGGTATGGAATGAAAACGAAACTAGGAGGTAATTGTATGATAGATAATAAAGAAACAGAATGCTTTATTAATACTATAAACACAGAGTTATAGGTGGAAATCAGATTTTTTTAAGGGAAAGGGCAATAAAACTTCAAAACGTTTATCTGAAAGTAAATTATTTAGTAAAGTCTTTCAGCTGCAGTAGTAAGAGAGAATAATATCAAAATATGATTTAAAATTTTAAAAAGTAGTACTGAGATATTTAGCTAGTCAATGCAATGAGTGAATATCACATCTATTTTAATTTAGATTTCCAAAATATAAAAGAACTCATTAGTAATACAGGGACATTAACATTTATTATTGTACTACTTCAGAATAAAATTGTGTTTCTGAGAGTTGTGGGAGAGATCACAAACCAATTTTCAGCGAGTTAAATTCAAAGAGAATCAGATCAGCTTCACTAGTGATTAATCATCCTAAAAAGTGACTTTGATAGCAATATGCAATGTCTTCATCTGATCACTGAAAAACAAAATAATATAATATTTATCCAATATGAGACAAGTCAGAAATCTAAAAATGTGTTATTCATCCTTAGCCATGATACTGTTGCTTAAATAACTTCTCCCTTTTGTTCTGTGATCCTGGCTTTTGAAGTTATTAGACTCTCATACCTTTATGTGTATATGTTATTTCATAGAAATGGCTATATTATTCAAATATACTTTTAATATTACTAGCATTTGTGTAGCCATTTCTAAGAAGCCAGTTAATAACCCTGTTGTTAAGCATTCTTTAGCATATGCGAAACTTCATGATCTAAAGGAATTCAGTGAAGTGCATGTGATCAATTCCAAGTGAAAATATACCCAGTTCACTGGGAAATTCTGATATTATATAATAATTTTTAAAGATTGTACCACCAATGTTGTAAAATAATTTCATAGATGGCAATGAGAAAAATGAAGGCAATCTTAAGACATACCCAATTATTATAATGTCTATTCACTTTCTTGGAGACTATAAATTCTCTTCTCTGCTGTGCAAATTATTTAATACTGAATAACAAGTCATTAACATAGGCATGATATAAAGGATAATGTGACTATCAAAAAGAAAATCATATTAGGGGCATAATATGAAAAAGTGTTTTTGAATGATAAATGGAAGATGCTAGGGAAGAAACATTAAGTATGGCAAGATTACAGAATTCAGAAAATAGAGAAATGGCATCAGAATTAGACACTTAGTTCAAGTCTAGGTGTATGTAAGTCTTCCCAGATAGTTACTCTTGGATAAGCCCAATTACTTTTTTGAGCTTTGGAATCCTTAATTCTGTATGCCCTATAAATCTGTGAAAGGACTCTGTGAATTAGAAAATTTCCTACAACCAGAATTTATCAGTATTAATTTAGGTTTGTGGAATTATTCTGCTAGTTGGCCAGAGTGACATTGTAAACCCTTAGGAAAGTAAGTACAACTTTCATATAAGCTTCCCTGAATGCCAATTATTTTAAACAAAATATGGCAATCTACGTAAGGTGAACAAAAAGGCGTTTAAAATTTGATTCTTTAGTTTTATTTTTTAACAATTTTAAAATGTATGATATGAAATAATATGACTGCTATGTAACTTCATGAAGTAAGACTTAAATATATCATATTCAAAATTTAGTCATTTAAAAATGTCATAATTTAATTTGTACATAAAAAAGGGAGTGAAAAATAAATTGTTCTTCTTAAAGTGGAATATCCCATTCATAAAACAAAGAAAAAGATCTATTTTGAACCAAGGAGCAGTAAATCAGCCTGTGTTGTACACAATTTTGTGTAACTCTCCAATAACAGGTAATGAAAGGTTTGAAAATGATCCATTAACATGTTGCTCTATTTCTATGTGCCACATTGACACTACAGTGGCCTTTAATAATTCTTTTTCTTTATATTCAACAAAGAATTGTGAAACAATTGTACCTTGTGTCTAATCTACTAAAAAAAACTGGGGGAGACATAATCATTTCATTGACACGGAGTAATACTGCAATACATGTTCCACACAAGACTTCCTCCAGGTGGTGGCATGGTCAGATAGGGCTCTTCACTTGAAATGATTTTGTGCTCTCTAGACTCTGGTCAGTTTCAGGTGTTTCAATTAACAGCTTGGTCTTCTCTCACACCTTGAAGCAGTTAATGGCATGGATTTTTATATTCTTAATAGTGAAATTATTTTCATTATGGAAAGGAAATGGTATAAAAGGTGAGAAAAGGTCAACTCCTATGTCAGTATATATTACCAAGATACAAATTCTAAAAACTCAGAGAACAAAATGTAATTGGCTTAGTTCTCTGTAACTTAAGATCCTTCCATAATAAGTGGCACCTGGATAGTAGCGCTCAAAGAAAAGAAAAAAGATCAACAAAGAAAGAATCAAAAAACAAAATTATTGAGTTTATACCAGTAAATCTAACCAATAACGGCCTTATTAAATATGGAAAAACTGCTCACTCTTATTGATAGGTCATACTGTCATAAAAAGTAAAACACAAAATATTAACAGGCAAAATATTATTTTGGTTTGTAATTTAGAAGATGCATCTACTATGAGATAGCAGAAATACTGGGTGTATGGATTAATGGAGGAAAAATGAAATCAAATCTAATTTTTGTATAGTAATGTATATTGGAACTTACCTAATTGTTTCTTCCATCTGATTATAAACCAGCACTGGTTCCTTGTTAACTATTTATTCCTGAGGCATATTAGGCCCAGGCAAACACACAGTAGAAATTCAATAAATACTTGTTGAATTGGTAGGAGAGGCTTATCATTTTTAAATACCATGACAAACATACATTTACTTCAAATTCCCTTTTATAAATACGTGCTTTCATAAGTCATGTAATATATTAAGAGAATGTTTATAAACTGAATTTTTGAAACCATTTGGCATTCTGTACCAAATTATTGTTACACCAATGGTGAATATTAAAAGCCACAGAATTGTTAGGTCCCGATTCCATGATCATTTGACTAGACAACTTATCTAAGATATCTGAAAGATTTTTTAAGCCACTCCCGTAGAGAAACTGGTGACATTATTGTGAAGTAAATTTTTAAAGGAATCTCATTTTACTGGCAAAGAGATAATTAGCAAAAACAGTTGTGATGCCACATTTGCTTTTCCAAAACAATTATAATCCGGGTCTTTGAGGTATGCAGTGTGTGACACATCGCTTCTGTGTTAATGAATTCAAGGGAAGGCAACGCCACTATTAGTAATAGCTTTTTATTCGGAGTCCTCATTTTCCAGATAGGTCACATTAAACACAGCCATTAAACAATAGCGTTGAGATAAATCCATACAATGTATGCTGCTTTTGTTGTTGTTGTCCTTGTTCACCAATCACTTGGTGCAGCTAAGAACCTTATGGAGTAATGGGGCTGATAAATGGGAGTAGCTAACCTGCAAAACACTGGGGCCAGGAAAGTCAGACTTTAATCAGGTCTCATTCAATTATGTTTCGAATCAACACATCTTGATAGCCAAAACTCTCATTTGAATTAATGCTCTGATAAATGCTGTCTGTTGTCAAAAGAATATAATTAGACCATAATGAGTGGGCATATATTATGCCAGACCTCAGTCTATTTGTTGACCTCAGCAACTTCTCCTCCATTAGACAACAAACAGCTTTAACCTGGTTCTAATAAAGCATACTGCTCTATTACTACATGACTATTTTTTTAATGGTGCCATTTTATTTTAAATTGAACTGTGTCTAGATCCTTTAAAGGAAGTCATGTTTTACAAGATTTCAGTTAATTTGGAAAAATAAAACAAGTCAATCTCCCAACCAGGAATTCAATTAGCTTATGGAATCAGGGGCCAATTCTTGCATGTTGCCTGCAAAAAGGATAAGTCTATCAGGTTGAGAAACAATGTGAAGCATTCTTTGAAATTGCATGGTATGTCTCTTTAATGTTTACTTTGGTATAGATATAACTAACACTGATTCTTACTATTTTTAACTATGATGAAGATTTTTTTCATATTAACATCTGATGAAAAGATCGTTTTGTTATTGATTTTTATTTTTTAGTTCATCAGTAAGCAAGTTTTAGAAATTGGGATTCTTACTAAATTCCCATGAACGGATTCTTTTTTTCTGTGCTTGACTTCAGTTATTTAAGAACCTAAATGACAGAGTAGTATCAAATAGTTCATTTTAAAGTGTGGGTTCTTTTTTTTTTCTTTTTTTTGAGGGGTTAGTATCTGAAAGATGTAAAGAAGACTTTTGTTTTTTTTTTTTTTTACACATTTTAAATTCCACCGAAACCCCTTCAATTCTCAGTGATTATGCATCACCATTAGAGCAATTGCTCCCCATAGGTGTGATTTGGCATCTCAGAGGCTTCCTTGGAAGCCAAGCACCAGAGGTCTGTGTTAAAGGCAGTTGCCAGGGAAATGAATAAAAGCAAGAATCATTAACTACAAAAGCTCAGAGTCCTGACTGCTGAATTACCACCAACTTGTAAATAAATAATCACTACTAAATACAGATAATGTGTTAAAGAGCTAACACTAGTAAATCACTGGTGACAGAGAGCCTAAAGGTAAATTCCTCACACATTGGCACAACCAATTCTTATGATCATATGGTGTCCTAATGTCTTCAGACACACAGAATAAACTGAACAACTTGCTACTTAGTGTTAAGAATGTTTTAAAAATAAATCCTACTCTCTTTGTTGATTTCATTTACATACTGCTTTAGATTTTACTAAGTGGTTATCTGTCTAGTAAGAGAGAGGCAACACTTGGTAAGACTAAATGGAAATCAGTTTTCCATCAAATTTTAGCTATCAAGCTAAATCAACCTGTAGTCTCCTGGCAAAATTAACATCATATAACAGAGACAACACATTTCAGATACATAAATTGTCCAAAATATAGAGAGTTGATTAGGTTTCACAGGTACAAGATCCCTTCTTTTCTTTTTTAAACATTTACGAATAATAAAAACCAAGAGTAGAGCTTTGGAAAGGCTGTTACTAGGAACCAAATATAGTTCTCAAGAGAATAAGGCTGATGGGAGTTGTCCACTCTTCTCTCCCAAAGCAATTTTGCAAATGAGGTACAGTCTAAAATCTTGACGTCATTTGATGGAAATATTTTCAGTAGAACTTTTTAAGGTTTAAGATTACAAAAACTTAATTTAGTTCAATGTTTGTTTTTTGCTTTTGCTTTTTTTTTTTAATATAGGGTTTTATGACATTTATGCTTTTTCTACACTGGCTTGGTGGCCAGAAAAGAAGGCACAGAATTCTCCACCAGTTTGCAAATAATGCATTTTTTCTGCTCCAGTGCACAAACAGCCTTTATTTAACTCAGCACCACATTTTCTAAGGTATGGGCTCTAAACTGTTTGCCATGAAGTTGTAAAATGCCAAAAAATTTAAATGCTGAAGGAAAATGTCAATCAAGGCATTTTCCCATCTGCTACTACTTCTGCAAGTGCTAATTTTATTTTTCCCAATTCCTGAAATTAGAGGTTTCTTAGCCTCACATGGAAGTAAGTTTGAAACTTGCTAAATGTCACAAGAAAAGGTGCAACCCAAGGATGGAATAGAAGGTGTATTGTTCTCGAAGGACACCAATAAAAAGAAGCAGAGGAGCACTGAGACAAAGGAAAAAAGATTTTGTTACAACCCAGACCTCTTGAAAAACACTACACAATGCAAGTAACCAGTGCTGGTACCACACATGCATTAAAGCATTTTTCATGTTTTGGAAATATAATGGAAACATACATCTGAACCACTTAAGATACTTTTGAGAACCAACCAATGTTATGGTATCTACATAGGCAGAAGCTTTAAGATATGAAAACAACATGAAGAAGTTTCAGGTATTGGTACAAATGTAATTCTTGTGATTTAGCATGACTTTAATAAAAGCTTCTACAAGGACTTGCACAGAACCATGACTGACGGATGTAATTTCTGACCTTTCAGTTAGCTCCATCAGCTCACTCAAACACATTTTGAACAGATTATGTACTGTAGTACTTGGTAGACTATACATTAAACAAGAGACTCTGCTCTGAGGCACTGCTTCCCACACTCCATGGGGAAAAGGAAGCAGGAAAAAACAAAACTCATAGAGTTCGACAGCTACCGAGGCAACACTTGCCATTTACAATATAAGCCCAAATATTTTGCAACACAACTATATATTAATTTAATAAAATACACAATATAGCTCTTATACACTCAACAATTTGGCTCATATGCACGGAATCTGCAATAAATCAATAAAAATATGTCATTTGATGTAAACACATTGAATCTTCTTACATTTGCACATTTAAATGGTCATGTGATTTGTGTATGTCTAAGACATTTTCACTTTTCTGAGCTATTTTAGTGTCCACAAATGAATAAGTCATATTATTCATGTTAATATGCTCTGAATATTACCACTCAAAGTTGACTAATTTTCAGAACTTTTCTCTGTGCCAAATTTCAAACGAACTAATCATTTTTTTTTTATATTTTTGTTGGACACTAAAATGCTAAATAGACATTTTAAATCTTTAAATTTTTTTCTCCTTTAATGAAGTGAATTAGTCTACGTGTGTGCAGGACAAAATGGACTATATCTTTTTTACATTTAACTTTTTATACGACATGAGGTGTCTTACAAATGACCCAAGTTTTTTTTTTTTTTTCTTGTTTTTTGTTTTTGTTTTTGACTAATGAAGTGGAATGTTCTTTGTGTTTATATGTGTGGCAGGTAACTTTATACAGAAATGTTTACCACAAATATGTATTATGTTTGGTGTAGCTTGGACTACTGCAAGGTCTTTTCGGGACTTTCAGTAGAAGCCTGTGATGACTGCTAGAAATCCACCACAGATCACAAATGATGACCCTGCTTTGTATGGGGTTTATAGGTAAACAGTTAAGTCAGCATAAATCACGGAGGACAGTCTTTAGAGTGATCAGAAATACTTCACTTCCCACACTGCATACCTTCCTAACAGATTGTCAAAAGGTAACGCCTCCTCCTCCTCCTTTTTTTCTTCTCTCCATTTTCATCTCTCTCTCTCCTCTCTCTTTTTCTTTTTCTCTTTAAGCATCATTAATTCTGTCCTAATAGAAGTTTGGTCAAAACAAAACCATTGTTATCTCTGAAAAAGAAACAGCAGTGAAAAGAACATACTTGTGGGCACTTCAGATGTTCACTAAAAGCCTTAGAGCAGCATTGGTCTTTCTTCATCCCTGTAAGATGGGTTGTCCCCAGGAGCGATCATTCTAAAATCAACAGAAGAGACAAGAAAATGCCAATGCGTTTCTCTCTCGCTCTCTTTCGTTCTCACTTTCTCACAGCCACAGGGTCATTCCCCCGGCAGTCCTGCAAAAGCTTATCAATTTCTCTCACAACTTCCTCTGCATCCACAGACTCTCGGCCCAGATCCCTGTTGGGGTGATCAAGCTGCTCAAGAACAGCACCCATCTCGCTGGAATCTCGGCTGGCTCTGGAATGCACATCTGCGAAGACCCTTGCCATCTGATCGGAAGCCATGAAGGGAGGGTCTCTTGGTTGCTTACTGGGCGACAGATACTGACTGTCAGTGGGCAAGTACTGACTGCTTGCTTCGGCCAGGGCTCCTGGTTTTGCTTCACAACCATCGAGGGAGCCTTTTGTTGAGGTGCAAGGCTCGATGCATGCCTTGGTAGGGCTGCTAGATGCTGAGGGGACCTCCTGGAGGAGAGGGCTCAGGGCACGTTTGGCTTTTAAATAAGGTTTAACATTGGCAATGAGAATTGTGTGCTCTCGCTTGTCTTTTCCAAATGTACAAAAAGTCTTTTTCCCAGTGGGATTCACAGTTTCGTAAGTCTCAGTCTCAACATTAGCTTCAACTGTGGGTACAAAGAGATTTGTGCGGTAATCTGCGTTTTCAGCCTGATTGGCTGCAGGGAACTGTGGCATCCAACACCTGTCAGAATGACCAAGCACTCGGCATTCATCTGTGCAATTAACACACTCTTCTGGTTCTGCAAAACAAAAGAGAAGACAGCAAATCCAATCATTAGGGTTTCCTTTAAATTTCTACAGAGGCTGTGATCAGCTCTCAGTGGGCTTGCTTGACCTCTGGTCTCTTAATTAAAAAGGAAAAGAAAACAATAATTAAAACATTTCAGGATGGTTGCATAAACCTGCTGGTTGAGACAATGGTTTTATTTAAGTCTATTCTCTAGATATTAACGAATTCCCATAGCCTGCAAAGAAGTAAAAAGTGGCCATTGGAGAATCAATCTCAGTAGAATAGAGCATCATCATAATCTAATGTCCTGGGGATATCAGTTAGTCTTTGTTCTGTATAACCTATCCTGGAAACAGAGAACTTCAAAAAGGATTATCAGGATTAATTTTTCAAATCAAATAGCAGGGAAAAAACTGGATTGCAGACTTCCATGCCAAGTACTAAGCTGCTTTTTTTAAAAAAAATGTCTTATCCCTATTTTACTTGTAATTGTTATTTTGATGACAGTCATGAAATAAAAGGTTTTCTTTCAAAGCCTACTTTTCCTACTGAGAGTGGCAAATAGAATTTTCTATCAGAATGTATTATGAATAAGCTTGTCAAAAAGTGCACATTCCTGTTTTATTAGATATGCGTATGGATCATGTAATCAGTTTTTTGCACTTCTGTTTTTGGTGTAAGTAGGTGAAAACGGATTTATTCAACAAGTAGAGTTCAGAATAAATGACAATTCACCATTTCCTGTTTTAAATAATAATGCCTTCTGTGAGAATTTTTATTTCTCTCCTTTGCCAATAAACATATGGAGAATCTATGTAAAGCATTTTTTAATGATCCCTATTTTAAAGATGTAAAACAAAGCCATAGGAAAGAAAAATCCTTCATAATGACAACAGTTGCTTATTTTCCTTGACCCCAATATTTTAAACCATAACTTTGAAGTTACATCTTTCCAGTTCTCCCTTTTCTCTGTGAATGGTTGTTTTCATTCTGTTTAATGATCCTTTTTAAATCAGGGACTTTTACTTTCAGGAGAGGATATTTACAATTTACCTCTACATGGTGGGAATAGAATTCCCTACACATTCAGGAGCACTGGGGATTGCCTTTTAATTGATGCTGGATGATCCCTACAAATTTATAGTGTCCTGTTTAAGGGGAAAAAAAGTCTATATAAAAGATATTTGAATTAGAAAACAGCAAATTTAATAGCATTATTTCCAAAGTATCAAATGAGATATGAATTTATAGTTAAAGTTCATATATAATCCCTCATCAAACAAATAAACAAAAAAAATCACAAACTCACAACTTGTTTTATCTCAGTTTTAACAATAAAATAATTTTCCTATGAGAGTACATTTTTTTTAGAATCAAAATGGTGTTTTGACAGAACAAAAATATGGAAGTATTTTATAACATGTACAGTCTTGGTGAAATGCTAAAGAATCTTATTGAGGTAGCTATGTCTATTTTATTTTTGTCACTTAAAAATGATTTCCTAGAGGAGAATAGAATATTTGCTATTATGTAATGCAGGCAAGATGTCTGAAAGTAGTCTCACACCAAAGTCCACACCTATCCACTCACACATGCTACCTATGGCTGGGAAGGCTCTTTGAGAGGCTTGAACAGCTTGAGCATAAACTAGACACACAGTATATTCTGGTAAGTTTTCTTATGTATTTAAATTAGAGCTAAGATAAAAAAAAATAAATGTCAGAAAAGTTCAATATCAGCTGTTTTCTTTACCTATACTGAATGGGAATCATATATCACTCTATATCTGTCAGTAAGTGTTAGAAACTAGAATATCATTTCATTTAACAATTCTATCCTTCAAAAACATAATAGAAAACTTTACAATCTATTTTTTGTTCATAGTTTTGTATCTTTTAGAGCCATGCTTTCTTTTTCCTTAAATTCATTTAAAACCAAAACATTGTCTTTGAAATATGCCAACACAGTTTTTATATTCCAGTATTGACTGGCCTTCCATTTCAGCTCTTTGGATAGCCAGTGCTGAATGAATTCAATAAGATTTTAAGAAGAGGGAGAAAGACATAGACTAATGCAGCCATAAGAAACTGTAAATCGACCTTGAATTTGAAACCACCAACATAAAATGATTGTTTGCACTTCACTGCTGAAAATCTGCAGCTTTTTACTTGGCTCTTTTATGTCACATCCAGGGGAGCAAATTTTGAGTATTGATTATGATACATTACAAGCTGTTCACCTTGTGATTAGACTGTAATTTTGATGCCAGCAGTTCACAGACAGTGAAGAAAATCGAATGGATACTTTGTACAAACGGCAGAGACTATGAGCACAAAGTGAACCATAACTGCCAAGGGTCAAGTTAGAGTTTATGAGAGAGTGAAATCATTTCTGAGAAAACATAAATAAATAGATAAATAAGTAGGTACCCAAAGGAATACAGGTAATCTATAATGAATAACAAGCTGGACACAAAAATATTAGATGCAATGAAAAAAGAAAGTGAGAAAATGGGGAAGAAATAATGCAAAGAGAAAGAGTAAGGGAGGAAAGGAAGAAGAAAGAGTAAAGGAGAAAAGAAAGGAGCGATGGAGGATGGAAGAGAGAGAAGAAAGAAAGGGTGGAGAAGAGATGAAGGGGACACAGAAGAAGGAGGGCTGCCAAAAAAGCAGGCATTTAAGACAAAGTGAGTTATACCAGTAAGATCTCTGTCATGTGTACCTTCTGTTATCTATTTTTAAATCCCTTTAAAGAAGCCAAATGTGTATAATACAGAATAATAATGTGGAGTACTTTTTAAGCCCTGTGGCTCTAAAGGTAGATAATCAAATTATTCTCTGTACTTCCGAAAGAATGAATCCCAGAACAGATACATGGAATTATCAACTACCCAAATGAAAAAGGAAGTAAACCATCTAGGTAGCCACTATTTACATGGCTTTGATATTTGTGTTGCATGGATTATTAATTATTAATTAATTATTGCATGGATTTGATATTTGTATCAGAAAACAAATTCACTGAATAAAAAGAAAAAATTCACCCAATAGTCACATTTTTTTCTTCTGGTCCAATCTAGACTATTAAGAAATTATTTACCCCTTTACCTTCATCCATTCCTAAATACAACATGGACACCTTTTCGGAGAATGTGCCCCTTGCCAAGAAAGAGAGAATAATACCAGTGTCATGCAGATGAGAAAACTGAGAGCTCCACATGGTAAAACAACTTTTAAGTCCAGCAGCTGGAACTCTGGGCAGTTCTGCCTGGGAAACTTCAAAGCGTTTAATCTGGTAAAGGTAAGATTCCCTGAAGGACCATGTGACAATCAAATCACTTTAAACACTTGTTCAGTATTAAGAATCATTTTCTATACTCCTGTCACCACATCTATTACACTTGCTCTGAGAGGGAATTATTGAAATGCAGTAACTTGAGTTGGTTCAATTTTGCATCTTAATTTATACGATATTGTTGCAAAAGATACCAAGTGACTCAACTAACTATTGAATGACTGTAGTTGTTGCTTTTCAGCTGAATCATAAATCCCACACACAATATGAACAAACATGTATACATCTTCATTTCTATGTATTTGATAAACTTCGACTTTCGCCAAGACATTAAACCAAAAATGTTTTTTAAAAATTTGAATTGTAAAATTCATAATCATTGCATTTTTGAATATTAAGATTTGGTATATGCCACAAGCAAATCACAAGAACATTCCAATGTGATGGACATCATTATCCGAAGTTCATGTGTGAAGACATAAATTGGTGCTAACATACTTTATATACAAACAGAGATATGAAGAATTTTGTTCTATATGTGTAATAAGAATTGTGATGCATTCCACTGTCATGTATTTAAAAAATAAAAGCAATTTAAAAAATAAAATATACTCAATATAAATAACATTAATAAAAACTATGAAATATTTTTTAAAGTCACAATAACATTCTAAATTCATAATATAAGGGAATGTAAATGAGATTTCATTTTTAATAAAATAATATTTTATATATTTAGTTATATATTAATGAAATTATTATATGTAAATGCACACATGTAAATTAATCTTTTGAATTAAAACATTCAAAAATGCCATTTTAATCTTCCCTTTTCCTCTTCTATCATGAGGGTGAAGTCTATGATCAGGTGAACAATTTACCTACCTCTAAAATCAGAATTTTATACAATGAAAACACATTGTGATTTTAATTTTGCAATGTCACTGTCTCACTAGAAGCACATAGCCATTTCAATGATGGCTGAAAAGTAGCAACAATTAACATACATGATTAAAATTAGAAGTTAGAACTCTTATTTAAATGGGCAAGAATTAACAGAGATCCAATTGGCCCCTGTATGGCCTAAGTATTTTGGAAAACTCAGGGGGAAAATGGCATGTGCTATGATTCTGTGGTGTACATTACAAAGGAAACATGTCTAGAAACCAGCCAAAACATTTCTCACTTCAGAGCAAACCAACCTCTTTATTCTTTTTCTGTCTTGCTTTCAGGCAGGAATATATCTCAAATCAGAAGTCTAAACTTATTTGCCCAGTCTTCAAAGTACTATACAACACCCCCAAGGAGAACTAGCTGGCAACTAATTTGTTACCACTTAGGGAAATGTTAGAAAACGTAAAAGTATTGCCCACCCTTAGTTGTAAATTTACCAGCTGCCTCAGACCTCACACATATGTACATCTGAAAATACACATATAATTTTCAGCATGAGAGTCTCTCTCACTCATGCATCTGGTATCTGCCTGTGATTTACTTAAATAGATGTCTATGCCACAGAAGTTTGGAAACTGGAATTCATAAATCAAGGCATCAGTGAGGAAGTTCTAAAGTGCTGTGGCCATGGGAGATGGATATTTAAGAGGGAGTTTTCTGTGCTTTATAAGACTGTCAACAAAATGGTTTTATTTCTGTTTTGTAAACAGCTTTAAATAGGAATAGTGCTCTTCTGTTACTGTGGTACTTGGTACTGTTTCTAACAGCTTCTTAAAATTAGAGTTGTTTCCAGACAACTCTATAAATGGAAATCCATTTTTTATTTGTTCTCATTTTTCTTTTTTCTAATTTACCTTCTTTCACTAATGTAAGCTTTCTTAACACCTAATTAGCTGTTTGGAAAAGCAAAACAGGCACCCATCTCTATTTATGGCTGACAGAAGAATTCTGTATATTAATTCTACAGAATTTAAGCCAAGTGCCAATCACAAATTCTCCATCTTTCTGCAAACCATGACAAGCCAAGATCTTAGACTGGCAGTACATGAGTAGTTGTTTTCTATTGAAAGGTTTTAATGTTGTAACAAAAGCTTGTTTTCATTCTCTTTATCTTTATTTGACACACACACACAATATCTCTCATATATCTGTGCACATACTTCTCTATAAACACCACAGATTACAATTTATCCAAATATATTCTAACTTGTCAGAGAACTATCAATGCTAAAATAAAAATCTTGTCAGAATACAGTCCAACAAACCTTATAAAGTAGGTTTCCCTTTCACTAAGTTGGCATAATTTGCAACATCCTGTGAATTGACATTTCTCTAACATAAACAGTTCTTTCTTTTTTTTTGACTACGTTATTATTCGCTTGCTTCTCTTGACCAGCCAATAAAATCATTTTGTTTCGATGATAAAGTTATTCGATATAAATGATACCTGAACGATTTATAGTCATAAAATTATTTCCTCTTATGACTTCTGTGTCCCATTTACTTGTATATTAGTTTAAAATAAACTGTCTGGTTTCACTTATGCCTACAAGAAGAGTAAAAATTTCACTTTCAATATTATTTCTAAAGACAGAGCAGCAAAGTTATTTCAAAACTATTTTTCCTATGTAAATAAAAACATATTCTAGTATTGCAATTTTATTATATGCAGGTTTTTATATCCTTGCAAGTACTCATGTGACGAACTGGCTTTATTTTAGCATTACTTTGAATAAGCTTGGTTGATATCCTATGCAGGGAAGAACAAGGATGTGTACATAAAAAAAAAAAAAAGGGACATGGGAGAATTAATCACTTACTTAAATAAGTGATCTTCTTTTGCATTGTATTTCTCATGCTTCTCTCTTATGCACAAAGATCTATGCTATTTTTCTAATCAAGTGTCATTACTCATACACAGATACACAGGTGTGAAGCATCTTTTTGCTTCTTTTTATTATTTAATGTAATGGGGAAAATGCATCTAGTTACAATATGCTCATTGCACAAGGATGCCTGTTCACACAGGAGCAACATCTTAAAAAACATTATGTATAAAACACCAGGAATTTAATTATTTCAAAGTAATCACCCACAAGGAATAAGAATTTAGATGTATAGTTCACATAATAAAAATACTACAAAAAAAAACAAACGTATTTTTAGGTAGATGCACTGCCAAGCTTGGCTCACAGATTTTACTTCAGTTGTGAAATGCCATTCTATCTGCTTTTGATAGGCGGAGAGCACATTTTGAAGGAGAAGTTATTATAATGCCATCAAATAGTCAAACCGTGGCAGCTCTGAAGTACCAATCCTCTAGCATGCACCTGCGTCGCACAATGCTTCTGAATGTATTGCCATGGCTGCATTCAGACACCAGAAACCACTGGCCTATATCATATTCAAGAGAATCCAATTGCAGCTGGGTATCTGAAGCTGCTTGGAGCATTTGCACTTCCTATTGCTCGCACCTGCACACCTTCAGGGATGCTTATAAGTGTGACTTTTCGGACATAGCAAAATATCTACCAGAGTGACCTTTGGGGGCACATATTGATAACATCTACATAGTGCTCAGAGATGAAAAAAAACTTAACACAAGTTACAATGAACTTTATGTTATGGAACAAATGCAAAACAGTCTAAGGAAATTTGATGTGGAAGCACTAGATATATAAGACAATGAGAATCTCAGCCATGCATTGGAAATTTATGACACAAATATAATTGTGTCCCATGGCACACTACTCTGAGATTAACATTTAAAATTTAGTTACCCCAATCCTATCCTGTAAGCACAGTTATTACCCCGGGCAGCAGCAGATGCTTGGAAGGGAAGGCACAGCTAAATGGGGCCATCTCTTTCCTAACAGGTACCCTGAGGAGAACTAGCTCTCACGTTCAGTGCTATACAAATGGAAGAAGGTTTGTATTTTCTCTGAGAAGTTTCTGATACCTCTCAAAGAAAACAATAAAATGCAAATGTCCCAATAGATTAAGACTCTTTGGGTGCATTAGATATGTGTAGCTCAGCAGTTACTTTGAAGTAGTGTACTCAATAATTCATAAGGTAAAAATGCATTAAACATCTATTTTGTGCCTAGGTGCTAGAAGTTTCAACAGGGACATTCTTGAATAGGTTGTTCAAATAAAGTGTTGCATCAGGTAGAAGTTTATGGTAAGTGAACCTAAATCTATCCACTTTCACATTCTCAAGTATGTATAACTAGCTCTTCACCAAGGAGTTTAAACTTGGAGTGTAAACTAGAAACTGGATTTGAAACCAACATAGGGAAAATAATTCATAAACAACTACCTTTTGAACTATCTTGTAAGAATGCCATACAACAAATATCAGAGACAAATGTAGATTTCAATATTGTGAAAGGCTTTGTACAGGAGATGATGCTTGATCTGTGATTCAAAGAATTTCAGAGTTTCAACAGGGAGTGAAGAGTAGGAAGAGGGTGTTTCAGATAAGGGCACTGATAAGAGAAGCAATCTTTACACATTTCACAAGGCAGTAAGATATCAGTCAAAGAATTTATGCTGCGATAATTAAAAAATTAAATAACAATGCAGGTGAAATTAGCTAGGATCTGAAAGAAGAAATGCTCTAAATAAAAGACCAAATTTAATGAAGCAGGCAATGAACACTATTATAGATATTTGCTCAGCTGATCACATGTTTCAGAAGTTTCTTGAATTATTGAATGATTAACTGAAAAAATACTAGACAACATTTATGAACCTGCAGAACTTGGATGAACTAAAGAGTAGGTAATATTCAAATCAGCATTATTCCTAGAAACAGATACCTAGAGTTTTGATATCTGTAACAGATAAAATAGAAATTGGTATGATTCACTGACCTCAAAACAATTCCTTAGATAATCATTACAGTCCCAAATCTTGCCTTTTCAGCTTGGACTTGATTGTACGTCTCCAAAACTAAGGAAAATATTCATGATTTTTGATTCAACTGATATTTTATATTACCAATATGAATCCTGCACTTTATAACTTTACCTTAGAAAAGTATTTTATTCCTTCATTTACATTATTTCTCTTTGCTCCCTAATTTGCTGTTATTATTATCAACTACAATGATCACATGTGATCACATACCTAAAAAATTAGAGGATTATTTTAGAAAACTAGAAGGGTTAAGAAGAAAAGAGATATTTTAGATATTTAGGAGAGAAATAACAAATACTCAACTAAGCAAAGGGATGACAACAAATAAATTAGAATTTTTAATCAGGAATATTTCAAATTTGATAGCCTATATCAATAAGAATAACTAATGAAATGAAATTACTGATATTTTCTTTAAAGTAAATATTTCTATTTTGGATGAAGAAAATGTTATAATTTTCCAAGTAAATTATGTATTCTAACTCTCTTGAGTTTTTAATCAGTTTTCCTCATTGAGCCCCTCATGCCCTGGTATACTCTTTGGGGCACCATTCCCTGAATGCATAGAACATGCTTGATAAACATTTCTGAATCTAAACACAATGCTGTAACTGATATAAAGGATAATTCAATTTAAAAGATATCAAATACTATGAGTAATCAAAAATAGGAACAAAGAGGAGGCTGGGGATATAGGTCAGTTGGTAGAGTGCTTGCCTAGCATGCATAAGGCCCTGGACTCAATTCCTAGCACCACCAAAAAAAAAAAGAGTAGGAACAACCATTCCTGATAGATCACTCATTGTCAAATTGCTCATTAGTGAATCTATAAACTCAGTTTTTATAATGATGCCAGGACCTAAAAGAAGTTGTGCATACCTCTCTACTGCTATGACATATTCATTGCTTAAAGTAACATTATATTTGTCTCTTAAATGCCATGTTTATATAAAAATTCAAAACTCTTCATGTATTATTGACTATGCCATTTTATAACATGATATAAATAAATACTGCCTGAAATACAGTCCCCTCAAACTTGGAGGTCAGCTTATTTTCCCTTCACAAAATTTTTTAAAACCAGGGACACTGTTATTGAAATCAAAACCTCTATGTAAATAACCACCTCTTTATAATTTTAAATTATGGAAAGCACTAAGTATCCTGACAATCTACACTTCAGCACAAATAGGTTTCTTTATTCTCTCTTAGGTTTCTCCTTTTGTCCCTTTTTTCCTTCTACAGCCTGTTGTAAAGTGAGCCAGCTTCTCTGTTTAGTTTTACATTAGTCGCCTTTGTATCTTACACTTTATTCGAAAGCTATCATCAACATATAAATTAATTCATAAGTCTTTGTAATTTTAAAGTCTTGAAAGAGTTAATGCAGCTTCCAAAAGAACCTGATTTATATGCAGCGTGAAACCTATGCTCTGGCATGAAACAGTTAGTAAAAGCTGTTTAGTTTACAAGGACAAATATAAAATTCTAGCAACTTAAATAATTCTGTGAATTTCAGACCTAAGACTATGCAAATATGCTACCACTCTTTATCTTTAGAGAGGATGTTTTCCTTATGCTTTTATTGCCTCTGTAAGTTAACCCCATCTCTGATAATGACACCATTTTTGATGACATGGATGAATACATCTAAGATTCAAATCATCCTCCTAGCAGAGTGGTAATCCTGTAAGGAAGGTCAATAAAAACTTGCCTATTAAGCCAAACCCTTGTAAAAAGCAAGCAAGATAGCCTTATTAATGTTTTTTTTTTTTTCCATGCCTGCTAACTGATTGCTTTGGGGAGGTATATCTGTTTACCAATTTAAAATCCTATTGTTCATCTTGTTTCTAGCACTTCTTTGCTTTCAGGTTCTAGAAACAAGCAAACAGAATTGATGCCATTTTTAGCATTCTCTGAAAACAGTTAATTCAGAGACAGATAATCCTCTTCTGCTTATTATTTTGTAATCAACTTCTGTCAGTAGAATGTGGAACTTCCAAAAGATGGATTTTTAAGAAAAAAATTTAGTATTTTAATATTCTCAGTGACATCCTAGGTCCCCAAAGCTGCTAAATTCAATGAAATCAACTCTAGAGGTATAGCTGAAGTTTAAATTATTATCTTAAATTAGATAGACATGACACCAAATGAACAAATAGGTGCCCTGTTCAGATTAGCAACCAAAATATACTATTTTTTAAAGAAGAGAGCAATACAAATAATTCTTAAGGTCAAAGCAAAGGGAAATATACATAAATGATATACTTCTCAATAAATGATTGTTGTAAAAATATTCTTACATTGCACAAGTTTAAAAATAAACTAAAGCTAAATGTTTTTCATGTGCATGTACATAAAAGTATGTTTGTATGCACACAATAACACATGATAATAAGCATGTATTTTTACTATTTTAATTCCTATAAAATAAAATACTTCTGAGAGAACCAAGGAGATTTACATAGTCCACAGGCTACTATAGAATTAAATAGAGAAAGTCTGAACCTTAACAATTCAGCCTTCATCTAACCAAGACAAAAAACCCTACTACCAAATTGCTGATACTAGCTGAAGATAATTGACATTTTACATAAAGGCTGTTCTTGGAATTACTTCACTAAAATTATTCTGTTCTTGATACCTGTAAGTGTGCAGTAAGCTTATTGGAAGCTAATGTTTTTATCCTGTATGATTGGGTCATCCCAAGAATGAAAATTTAAGTAAAATCAATGCATTCAATATCCATGTTCTAGAGTAAATACAGAAATGTTTTTTGTAATGGATTTTACTGGCAGTGACAAGCCATTTTTCTAGTAATGGATTTAATATTTTGTAATCATTAAAACATACTGAAGCAATAAGAAATTGGAAAAGCAGTCAGGAAACTCACATACTAAAAGAAATGAGATGTGTTCCTCTGGATTATCATGCTGTATATTCAAACCAAGGGTCAAAAAAGTGATTGGAGAAGGCTCACAGGTATGTCAGGGATAATAAAGATGTGTTGTTAAGGCACATGAAAGTGATTCCATATGTAATGCATTGTTATATGTGTATATATGTGTATATATATGTATGTATACATATATGCATATATATCAGAAAGTGGTATATTATTTTATTTTTATTTATTTTTAAATAGGAATGAGTTTGCTAAAAGGAACAGAAAAAGAGGACACACTCAAGGGAGAGAGAGGGTCCTCTTAGAGATGATAGGGACCTATAGATATATTTTAAATAGTCCCTTATAATGAAAATTATGTTCTATGATTTTTTGATGATGGACCATATCCAGAACAAAGAACAGATGACAAAACTGAAATACATTCCCTGGGAATAATAGTAATAGGGAAACAAATATAAATATATGAGCACTTATTTATTATCAGTCTTATAATCCAAATTTTATCAAAAAAATAATTTTTTATTGATATAGCAGGGACAATAAGATCTTTGTTAATTCAAGAATGCTAATATTTGACGTTTTCCCTTTTTAAAAAATATATATGCTCAATCTTAAAAATAAGTGATATATTGTTATTGCCAAAGTCATTTCTTTTATAATTTCCACGGTCATTATGGAAAAAACGATGGAATATGAACTGCTAAATTTGGTATTCAAAGCCCTCTGCAATCTGGCACAAATAAATTCTTTAGGAACAGAAAACAAATAAAACCATTTCTATCAAGTTATTTCTTTGAAAATGTTTAGGAAAATGGCAACAATCTTCTAATTAAATCTTGAAATTCCTTTATAAATATAATTACCTACGTCAATTGGAGAATGTGGAAACCTACTGGACACATAGTTGGAATCACCAATTTTCTGCGCAAAGGAGAGAACAACTTGAATCTAAGGGTCACTCTAATCTTAAACTTGTAGGTGACTCAATTTACAGCTTCAGATGAGTTTATTCCTTGATTTAAAATTACCCAATATCAAGATCCAGGTCCAACTAGAAATAGAATAAAATATGACTATTTAATTTGTCTAGTTTCTAGTAATATATTTAATGTTCATTCCCTGAATTAATAAAATAATTATGATCACAAAAGAAAAATATCTAATTATCTATAGTAGAGTAATATTGCAAATAGAAAAATTATTAGTTCAGCAGTACTTGAGTTTCTGTCTTGGTCTTTTTCTTATTAAGTATACTTGTTTTATTATTAAAAACACACATATCTGTATATACTTTTACATAAAATTCCCAAAAGAAATGAATTGGTAGCTTAAGCATTTATTTTAAAGTATACATTTTAACATATATAGTCCAGTGATAAACTTATTATGCATAAAATTCAAGGGTTGTACAGTTGTCCCTTGGCATCCTGGGGAATTGGGTCCAGGATCCCTGCAGACACCAAAACTTGTGACTGCTTAGTTCATTATATTAAATGAGGTAGTATTAGCATAAAATCTCTGTATATCTTCCTGTATACTTTAAGTCATCTCTATATTACTTACAATAACTAACATAATAAAGGGGTATGTAAAAAGCTGTACTGTTTTGGTAATAATAACAAAAAAAGTTTGCAAATGTTCAGTACAGATGCAATATTTTTCAGAATATTTTTGATCTGAGGTTGGTTGAATCCATGGATAAAGAACCCAAGGATAGAGAGGGCCAACTGTATCTATATTAAGCATTTGTTTGCCAGATTATTGTAACTAAAACAAAAAAAAATGCTATTCTGATTATTTTATAACATAAACAGATATTTTACATAATAATTCTATTATGAAAATAAAGAATATATATGCAAGATAGTTACATTCAATAAACCTCAGTAATTCTGATTTAATTGAAGGGTTTTATTATAGTGTATTTGTTAGTAGAAAATACTTTCAAGTTTCACTATCTTGCTTATATGATACTTTAACTGAGAAAATAAATGTTTCAATATGACAAGATCACTTTAAATGTCATATAATTATCACCAAAGAAATGCAACTAAAATAAAGCATGCATGTATTTATGCACTCCCCTTTTAAGCACATGATGAATTAAAAAATCCTATTCCAGATGGAAATGAACAGAAGGGGTCTTGCCTAAAGGCCAAAATTTCCTATAATTTTTTTAGTGGATATAAAAATCCACTTATCCACTTAAGTATAACTCTTCTTTTCCTGGTGCTCAATTAGCTCATTCATGTTTTAACATGGTAAGTGGCCATGGTTAAGCATAGGTGTGCCCATGTATGTATGTACATGAACCTGTGAGCATGCATGTACACATGAGCAGAAAGTAGGTATCGGAACAAGATAGAGACACCTTTAGGAGCACATGGAATTATGTACAGAAACTTGCATTCCAGAAGCTAAAATTATTTATTGGTATACATATTACTCTTGAATTTAATTTTCACAGAATTGAAAAACTCTTCATCCCAACTGATTAAAATTTAATCAACATGAAATCATTGCGATTTAAGTATAAGAAGAAAGATTTTATGTAGATCATGGGGGAGGGTGTGCACACAAGTCTTCACAGTTTTACATCACTACCCAAAATTCAGAGACACGTATAACTTTCCACACTGTAATGTTTTCTATTTAAGGCCTTTGCTTGTACGTTCTCTCCAATTTCCATTCATTTCCATACAGGAAATAAGGCAATCTCTTTGCTTTTTATGGCATGAGTAAAGCAACACAAATAAAACTAACAGGAATTCTTAGACTGCTGTAATACACATGTCTATTTTTCAAGTACAGCAACATCCTGATATAAGCATTTTCTCTCATGGCTTGACTTTCCCTCATGCAGGGATTAAACTGGAATGTAATCAGATCTCTGGAATGCATTCAAATGATTCAGAGACTTAGACTATATAAATCCCTACAAAGAAAAATATAATACGGTGAGCTAAAATTTCACCTGAGATACAGAAATTCCTTCCTGCTCTTCACTTAATTCATTCAGTTATGCCCAATGTTAATGTGCTTTCTGAAATTATCTAAATCACATCCAGAGCATACCTAGAGATTAGAATATATTGGCAAAATTTATGGAGTTCAGAGGGTTTTATTATTGAGTTTCACCAGCTATTGTAATTTATATGAATTTGGTTCTATCATGCCTTTAGCAATGTATATTAAGGTGAGGTGTAAAGATTTTTAAAAGTAATGTATCAAGTAGTCTTTAGTATATTTCCATAAAATAAAAATTATCTAACATAACACATAATTGTCCATCCAAAAGGAGAGGAGAATTTTGGCACCCAGTTTCTCAGGTAAAATGCAATTCTTCAGGCTGTGACAGCAAAGCAATTTGTTCTGTACCCATAATTTACAACAAAGGAAAGTATTCAGCTCCTCATTCCTGAATCAGCCCACTCTCTATTCCATCACATTTCTTTCCTTAGCATTTCCTATACTATTTTCAGTGTGAAATTAATATCATTGGTAGACTTTTTTACATGAAATTATTAAGAATAGGACCGCTTAAATAAATATGAAACACCCTAATTTAAATCAATATTTAGATTCTTTTTCAACCCTTAACATTTATTTCATAGTTTGTCCTGAAGTACTGATAGCACCAATACAGATGTAACAGAGTCAATGGGTTAATTTTTTTTCCTTTAAGAAATAAAGTCTACAAGTTCTGCATGGCAAATGCATAGTCTTATGAATGCCACAATCTAACAAGTCAAATTCGGATCACAGAGAAGAAAGCTAGCAGATGAAGAAATTGCTCACCTGGAGGAAGCAGATCAACAGACTGAAGTCTAGTTGTGATGGTGTGTAGGGTGAGGATAGCAAAGGAAAGCAAAGTCGGGAATGCTTGAAAAATAAAATATTTTTAGTTAACAAATAGAAAAATCAAGTGGGAAAAAAAGGGCCAAATGAATCATGAATCCTTCTCTACTGACTTTAATTTTATATTAAATTTCCTTAGATGGCTCCAACCCTAAAAGTTATGGTTATTGACATTTCCCCAGATATATAAGATTTGTTCTTAAAGGAAGAAAATTACTTTTAGAGGGTATTTCAATTTAAATGAGATGTAAACAGTGCCAAGTAACTATAGGAATTCCTAGGTCAATGGTAAAAAATACTCTTGTAATGATGAGGCACCCAGTTATCTATGCTAAACTAAATAATTTTCTACACTAATGGGTAGAAGATGTAAACAAGAAGCACACCAAAACTATTGTCAGAAACTGTCAATTCTATAATATCCCCAGAAACCAAGGCTTTCATGAAAATGTTTACTACATCTTAAAGTTTTACACAATTTATGATGTCTGCAACTTAAAACAATAGACTGTGTGTAATTTAGCTCTCTACTCAGTCACCTAATAATGACTTCAGTAATAATAACACACACACACACACACACACACACACACACACACATAAGCCCAAATACATTTATACACATAGATAGATGGATACAGATATAGATACATTTTTGTAGCAACTTCTATTTTTTTTTACCTGAAACATTTATTTAATATAAAATTAAGGAAATGCAATACTTGTTTTATTTTCATTTGCTTTCTATAAGCCTCTAGCATATATATTATGGATACATAAAATTGGTCTACTTCTTAGAGAAAAGGTAAAAAGAGAACATCTTGTTTTGCATTAATGCTATTGAAATATACAGAAACTTAAGAAATCAATTATTACCTATAAAAAAACAAAAGCCTGTTGGTGAGTAAAAGTGAGTTCACTGTTAAAATAAGTCTCCTTTTCTTAGTTTCAACTTTTTTTCCACATCTGTTGTTTGTTCCTCCCCTGAAATGGTATTATGCAGGATTGCAATGAAAAACAGGTTGAGTAGTTAACAACAGGCACCTCAAACACTTCTGTCACTGTTGCTCTACAGATGTTTCTTTTATTTTTTTTTCTTTTTTCCCCTGGCTTCATGTTTAATTTGTGTATGTTTCTCTATATTTTTAAAGTATACTCCAGGACAGATGGGAACACCTGAAAATAAGTCTGCCACATGCACATGTGTAGATTATGTCTCTTGTGCTACTTAACACAGTAAAAAGAACACAGAATATAAAGAAGAGCTGTTTAGGAGAAGGACAAATAATCTGTGAATCACCTTATTATTATTCTCAATTTATAGTTCTGAAAGTAATAACGTATAGTCTCTTCATTTATTCTTATTTTATTACCAGACTCATTTGTCTTCTCTGCACATGACACAGATCTTAATTTTCAATCCTACCACCAGATGGACTTTATTGTACCCCATGACCATTTTCCTATATAAAAAGCATTTTACATCTGCTTGATAATAATCCAAACTCATTACTTAGTATCTAGTGTATTTTAGGTGTATTCATAATGTTATATGTTTTCTTTAAAATATAATATAAATCAAGTCACATATAGAACTACTTTAATCTATAAAATACTTTGTACATATTAGAGAAAAAAGAGCTATAGGTATGTGCACTGGGTTGGATACTGTGCTCCCAAAATTTATGTCCATCCAGGTCATCAGAATATTACCTTATTTGGAAATAGTATTTTTTGCAGATGTAATTATTTAAAGTGAGTTCATCTTGGATTAGAATTGGACCCAATCCAAAACAGAAGTATTTGTAAGAAGAGAAAACAGAGACATAGATATTGTCATGCAGCAAAACACGGTAAGGCTATGGAGGCAGAGGTTGGAGGGGTGTTTGGGATCACGGACCAGGGGCAGAAGGAAAAGAAGGGTCCTCCCTTGGAGTTATTAGAGAAGCATGACCCTGCCGGTAACTTGATTTTGTACTTCTAGTTTCCAGAACGGTGAGAGGATAAACTTCTGTTGTTTTAAGCCACCCAGGTAGCAATGCTTTATTACAACAGCCCTAGGGAAATAATATAAAGTATCATAAAATATAAAGTTTGAAATATAAAATACAGAAAAAGAGAATCTGTTGAGAATGGCAGAACAGCAATGGGATAAATTAAAAAGCTGGTTCTAGAAGGTAAAAAGGAGTGAAATGGAAAAATTAAAATAAAGTCTCCCTTACAATGATTTATAGATAAACTAATTGGCAAAAGAGACAAGAATATATACCACTAAAATTGATGCCACTAACTATAAGACTTTATGAAAATCACTTAGGAAACAAACACAATTGTTACAAATCATACTAAATACTTTGAAGTTCAGGTGGTCACTGATTTACTATAGTTCAACTTAATTTATTTTTATTTTTTTACTTTATGATGCAAAAAAATATATACATTCAGTACATTCTGTACTTTAAATTTTAAATTCTGATCTTTCCTAGGCTAATTTTTTTTTTTTTAAATTGTCTTGTTTTCTATGTGGTGCTTGAGATGAACCCAGGGTCTCCTGTAGGCTAGGGAAGCGCTCTACCATTGAGCTATACCCCAAACCTTTTCATCTGTATTTTGAGACAGGATCTGGCCAAATTACCTTGGCTGGCCTTGAACTTGCAATCCTCCTGCCTCGGCCTCCTCCTGCCTCAGCCTCCCAAATAGCTATAATTACAGGTGAGCACCACTGGACCCAGCTGCCAGTCACATATGGTATGATATTTTCTCACTGGGCAACAGCTTCCAGGCAACCACCTCATCATGGTGGTAAACAATCATAGTCTACAGTGTACTCTGTTGGTGAGCTACAATGTTCAGTAGGTTAGATGAATTAAATGGGTTTTTTTACTTGCGATATTATTAATTTTACAATCAAATTATTGGTATGTAAAGCCAATGTAAGATGGAAAGGATGTGAAGGATATTTTCTTTAAAACACCTGCAAATTAAGAGACCCTTCTGCTTATTTTCTAAGATTGCTGAGGCTTCTCTCTTTAATCTATGGTTTGATTTTTAGGTATAGTATATTACATTTGTAGTAGCCTGTGAATGGGCAGCTTGCTTAGAAGTTCCATATACACTAGGGAGTTACTAAACAAAATTTGTGACAAAAGGTATGTAAACATGTATGCATAGAGATTTGAGTTAACAACCAAAAAATATTGTCTTTTATAGTAAGAAGTCTTGTTCTATATTATAAATATGACTTCATACACATGCACTTTAGAAACAATACAGATAGGATTATCATCAGCACTGATCATTCTCAGCATTATCTCAAAGCATATATTAATAACTTTTGCTTTTATTAAAAAATAAATAAACATTCAAAATGTTTCATATTGATGTATTGCCTTTAGTCAATATGGGAAAAAAGTTGAAATACATTTTACTTAAGAAATTTGATGCTAAATTCTAACAAAATATACTGTACATTAGCAATAGTTATATACATTATATGCAAAAGCACTTCTTTTTTGAAGTTAATTTATTACACACACATTGTACCTCTTTCAGAATTTATCTCTATCTATATCATCATTTTCTTCTCTGAGATGTTGTATTTAAGAAAATAAAATAAATGTTGTGGGAAGAAAGACTAAATGTCCAATAGTTTTAAAAAGAAATTGAGCCAAATCTCACAACAGATATGTTTTTAAATTAAAAAAATTATTTTATAACCAATATAGATACAGTATTCACATGCCCTTAGTAAGTACAGAGCCTGATAATTGATCTATTCAAGTTGTGTGATATCCCTCAAAGTGACTGAACCTAGTGGTGTTTAAAAGGTGACAATATATATCTAATATGCAATATATACAAATGCAAGAAACATACAAATGCAAAAAAAATATCTCATATACAAATTCAAGAAAACATCACCTATTGTTTTGTGGAATTGTTCATAGTAGAATGTTTCTGCCATGTCAATTCAGTTTCGTTAAATAAAAAATCAATGCATGCATTATTGTAGCATAGTAAATTACCCCCTGTCACTTTGTTTCAAATAATGCTTTCCAAGTACTGTGCTCACATCTTAGGTTTCAGTGGTTTGGGGCATAGGAATTTGAGTCACCGAGACAGGCTTTACAATAGGAAATAGCTATTAAGTTAAAATTATTCCTAATATTTTTCTATCAATCATTATGATGACCCAGAAATAGAGTAGAAAACTAGATTAAAAAATGGTTTCTATTACCAGAACTATAATAAAAGGAGAAAATGCTTGAGAAATTTTTGGTTTCTACAAAATTTCTGCTGCCTACCAAACAGCTTTAGTGAGCAGATCTTCTTATCTGTAGTGCCTACCAAAATGTCATGAAGATATAATAAGCCATGTAATCATCATTATCCTTGACAATGGCTAAAAAGAAGAGAGCGATCACTTGAACCCTTTCAATTTGATGTCAAAACAAAATGGTACATTGACAGGTACAGATCTGGTTGTGATTCAGATTTCAGACTACAAACCTATAGAACTGAATTCTCATTCACTGATTCTTTAAATCGGAGTTCTGATATCTAAAAATATAAAACTATCCAACAAAGTGAGAAATAAATCTTATCTGAAAATTCCTCTAACTGAACAACAATAGCAATGACTGTAAAATGAAAAAGAGAAGACAACATCAATCTTATGACAGAAAGCAAACATCACTATGGGATTATGTAACCTAAAACACCAAGCGTATTTGTATTCCACAATTGCAGATGAGTTACTTCTGAAAATTTATTCATTTTTCCAGCTTTTGCAATTCAAAATGTATTTTACTACTTAAAATGTTTAAAGTTAAGTAGACTTTTAGTTTAGTTTACAAAAACATGCTAAACTCAGGGTGGCTAAACTATAATACTAAATACAGAACTAATACTAACTCAAGCTAAATAATTTGAAGTCCTAGGAGCAGAAAACAATAAAGCACCATAGGAAGTTCAGGGGGGAAAGAGCTACTTCCCTCCACAGTCATGGAAGTGATCCTCTGAAGAGGTATGAAATGAATTTGTTTCCCTCCTTTTCTCTCTCTTCCTTGTCTTTCCTCCAATTGACACTCTCTCCTACATCCCTACATTTACTACATTTTCTTTATTATCCACCTGGGAAATATCACCTAGGTTTGTTTAAAAATCCCTAGAAGTTCTCTGTGCTCCCAAAATTATCTATAGGTTTTTCTTAAAAGCAAGCTCATTAAATTATATCCAATGTGGCTTTTTTAAAATCTTGGTAGCCTTTTCAAATTTAGAGGAAAAGAAGGTACTTTTTATGAAGTTGAAAATTAACTTCTTTGTCAAAGAGTGTGACATTAAAAAAGGGTGTCCATTCTCAAAAGCAAGTCAGTTCACTCTTTTGAGAAAATCTTGATAGAATCAAAGTGGTAATATGAAAACGGGGGGGAAAAAACAGAACACACAGAAGCACAAATGCAGATAACACCACACACACACACACAGAGACTTTGGCAGAGAAGCAGAAAACCCAACTTTATGTGGGAGCCTGCAGAAATTCTTTGATTACTTGCTTTGCCATTTCTAGTAGTATTTCATTCTTCCCTTTATTTGAACTCATCATAAGCATCAAGAATTTGGAATATGGAAAAGACAATAAAGCCATGAGAGTTTTCTCCTGGAGATCCAGGTGGGTCATTTGTAAGTTCGTCCATGTGAGTTATTTATAAGTAGAAACTGCTATCTGTCACATGCAACTGCATCTGACACTGCTGACTCTCTCAAGTACTTAGAAAAGACAAAGGAGACAATAAGAAAATAATCACACCATCCCTGGACCCTAGCTACCAGCTATGTTTGAGTTGAAACTTTCAAAACCTTGAGAGTAAGGATTTTACAGACATGGAATAAATAATGTTCAGCAGTTACAGTATTGGGGAAGGGCAAGCTTGAATTTGACAAGGGCCCATAGCTGGATCTAAAAGTTCACTACTTGTAATCTAGATGAAATCTCAAAAGTTATCTATTCTTTCTCCTTCTCATATGTAAAATGGAGATACTCTTATAGTGTGGTTGTAGGGATTAACAGATGTGTGTAAATACATGTGTGCAAAGCATTCAGATAGGTTCATAAAAAGCATTCACTCGTTCTAATGCTATGCCAAGATTAGCAAGTCAAGGAAGATACAGTACAATTCAGACAAAAATTCCATTTGGATGTGGACCTTCTGCAAGCAAAAGTCGTTCATTTGGGGACTCAAGTTTTAATAGCACAGAGCAAATCATGCTATTGTTATTTTTGTTTGTAATGTGCTTAATACTTTCCATTTAAAATTTAAGTATATAATAATCAATACATAGTCTTTTAGGTGTGGTATTAATTTACAATTGAAGTTGAAAGGTCATGAATATGCTATTTTTTACCTGTAGGTCATTTTTGTAATGAATGATCTCAGAATTTGAGAGCCATTGATCTGCTGTGTCTAGGCTTCTCTAATAGGGACTGTTTACAGGATATACCAACCCGAACACATTGAACATTTTCCTGAAGGATAACATTACTAGATGAAAAATAATTAAAACATTTTATCTCTCCTAAATGAATATCAAAATTTTTAAATGGAGAGCAAAATTGTGGTATTTGCAATTTAAAGCATGAGAATCAAATATCTCTAATATTTATTGAAAGGCCCTTAAGTACTCATTTACTCTTCTCTGGCTTTAGGCACTCTTTAGAAGAAAATTTGAGATAAGCCAGAAAGATAAAGGAATTTACCAGGCTCATACACAAATTACAAGCAGATATGTATTTAGAATGTATGTTTATACCTACTCTAAGAGTCATCTTCCTACCTGCCCTTCTACAATTTATATAACAAAAAACAAGGAAGAGGATGACACAAAGTGACACTGTGACAAAATAATTCAATTAACTATGAAAGGTTATGCTAGTTGTTGTCTTTCTTTGATTTTTTACTTTTAAACTTCTTTTATAGCAGGTCTTAATACAGAAAAAGAATAATGAGAGAGGTTTATTTTTAATTGGACCTTCTGTTCATTATCTATGTATTATTTATTGACACTCAACAAAATAGTGACACAAAAACATATCTTATTTACCTTTTAATGGAACACTGTAGAAATAATTCTATTTTCCCAACAGTATCAACGTTCTGAACTTTCCTAGTCTATCCAGTCAGGCTTTCATGTACATAACTGCTCACATAGAAAATGACAGTAATAGGAGTAGATTTACTTTATATTTTTTTCAAAGGCATTTGGACAATACAAGTCCAAATAAAAGAAAGAAAATAGTAATTCCCTCAATCCACCTTCTTTAATATCTTAAAACAAACATAACCATCTAAAATCCTTTCCTTGAAGCTATTATGTAATTTGAATCTCAAAGGAGAAATAATAATGTATGATAGTTAATATTTTAAGGATGAGAGGAATTTTAAATAACATGAAATACAATGTCTGCTTTTCAAATAAGAAAACTGAAGTTCAAAAGTGTGGCAAAATAACAGTTATTCTCCTGATGCCAAGTCTGGCCTTTCCCCCATGTTTCACAAACCTATATATTTTTGCTTTTAAGTTACTTTGCTGTAGTCACCTATAACAGGTTAGCCACAATATCTTGTCCCAACTAGACTATTCTGAAAGTGATAGGGCATGCTATTAAAAACCATGACTGGACAACATGTAAAAACATATTTTTCCCCCAAGTAGACCTGTTAGGGTCTGTAAACAAGTCTGGATGGCGCCTGGCAAAATGTATGATAGCCCTATCTGTAAGGCAAAAAAAGACCAAACTTATCATCCTTTGTTTTGTTATGGAAAGGTCATTTTTAAAAATAAACAAATAAAAATTTCATTTGAGTGCAATAATCTAAACAGTTTTTTTCTGGAAAATAGCATAAATTTTTAATTTGCTAAAACTGAAAAACAATAGCGAATTTATTGATTGACTGTAAAGAAGCTTTCACCTATGCACAAAGAAAAATGTGGTAAAAAATTAATTATTGTTTTTCTGGGAAACAAAAGGTACCACTGTAAACAAAATTAAGGGAATAGTAGAGATAGTTATATAAAATAGTAAGCTAATCAAAAAAACTTTAAGCCATATTAAGAATTATAAAATACAGCAATAAAAATGCCTGGAAAAAAATCTAACAACACATTAAAAAAGAATAAAAATGCATTAGATCTGGCTGGGGATGTGGCTCAAGCGGTAGCGCGCTCGTCTGGCACGTGTGCGGCCCGGATTCGATCCTCAGCACCACATACCAACAAAGATGTTGTGTCCGCCGAGAACTAAAAAATAAATATTAAAAATTCTCTCTCTCTCTCTCTCTCTCTCTCCTCTCTCACTCTCTCTTTAAAAAAAAAATGCTTTAGATCCCAAATGAGAATGTAAGTTTGCAAAGAGACTGTGCAAATTTATCATAGAAAACAGAAAGGAAAATATATTGTGCAAATTTGATGAACGGATTCTTTTGGCACTCACTGAATAATCAAAGAATGATAGATCATTAATTAAAATTACAAACATATCCAAGAAAAAAAAAATCTTAAAAATTCAGGAAATTAGTAGAAATCTCCACCTTATTTTCTAATTTGAGGAAGAAAAAGATATACAAATTATTTCATACACACATGCAAACTTTAAAAACACAAAATCAATGAACCATAACTAAGCATAAACTTTCTAATATCTCTTTTGATGAAACATCAAAGCCTAAAAGGGAATTCACACGCACTGCAATAATACAATCTGAAACCGTTCAGATGTACCACAGCTAGTAATTATCTAGGACACTAAAAGATCCTGGCAATAGTTAATCTAATAAATCTGCCATTATCTCTAATACTTCAAATCTGTGCCTTGAGCTAAACAGTTGTCAGAATGGAGCTTTGTTTACATATAACTGAATCAGAGTCAGGGAAAAAAAGATGTCAAGACCATTCTAATTTATTTTTTTTTCCCATTAAATTCTTAACATGGAATAGTCAGCTGGTATTTTAGTCTAATTTTCTACATGATACTAAAGTTCACTTTTTTTTAATGCCCTCCTAAAGATATGCTACTATTGTGAAGGTAACTGCTCACTTGAGTTCCTTAGCTCTGAAAGCCAGTTTTGGCAGTGTGCAAGACCTAACAAGACATCATCTCTGATTTTAATGTATTTTTATGACCTGAATGAATCAGCTACTGAGTGAAAGACAGTATGTTTGAATATTTTTTAAATGGGTCCCAGATTCAATGATTTCTGTGTAATAGGTAAATTCATTTCATTGTATAGTTCTCAAAACTAGTAATTAAAATTTTGAAAAATGTAGTATGTTATTTGGTATTTTTCAGAAACATGAACAGTAATTAATATCCAAATACTATAATCAATCTTTGCTTAGGTCAAGAGATAGTAACATGATTTTTATAAACAAATGAAGACCAATATATGAACTCTGAATTTTAAAACTATGAACTCATGCATGATAGATTCCTTAGCCCCAATTTTCCTATCCAGTAAACAAGAAAGTTTGTCTCTTCAAATATCTTCCAGAAATGATACTTAAAATAAACATATGAAAGAAGGATCTTGAGTTACTAAAAACACCCAATATGTAGACTCTATATACTTTATATATCTCTCTGTATACTATTAATTAGAAATGCAGTCAATTCAATCAACTCAGAACATTTTATAAGTTTCTAACACCAAAAATACATCAAGTCATGTCATTTTATCAATCTTACTTGATAAAATGTCTGTGTACAATGTTACACCAAAATGCATATCCCATTTCTTTATCACAGCAGATGTTCACTGTCCTTGTATTCAGGTGCTTCACTGTGTGAGGTGGTTATCTATAAAAACAGCTAAAAAATATCTGGGATGCTAAAATATCCTTTATTGTATTTGAAGGAATAATAGAACCTTGAAGTACATTTATGATCTATTTGATCTTGCATAATGAAGATAATATAAATTTATGTAATATGCATTGTCCCAGTCTAGGAGTTCTGCTTTTGTTTTGTTTTTAATCCCCTTCTAATATTCTTTGTAACCAAATAACACTCATTTTTTGTTTTGAGTTGTAAGATTTCAGACATACTATGCTATCTTTTATTTTTGGATCATATAAACATTTTTTATTTTTGAAACAATGTTCATGAATATCTTTCGATTTTACGTAGAGAGTCTATTCTTGTCCAGGCAGTCATGATTTGATAGTAGCGGTTCATACATAGCCCCTAACATAGTGGAAGAGCTATTCGTGATGGATATAAAAAAGAGTTAAAGTCTTGATATTATTTAGCCAATTTTGCTTATTTGGTAAGATCATTGCATTGTTTAACGTTAGATGTTATACACATTACCATAAATCTAATAGTTCAACTTTAAAAAAATCCTCTAATATCTCTTCAGGTAAAAAAAAAAGAAGGTTATCTTAGATTTCTAGCATGGAACACATGCAAGCTAAAGTTTGCTGACTCACTGTTGTGCAACATGTATAACTGAATAAAAAACATTTATTTCAGGAATACATAAAAACTACTATGTACAGACATGCAAGACAAATGGAAAGGCAGCCTGAAATTATGGACTTTTTACTTAATGAAAATAAGTCCACATAGTTCAATAAAGGGAGGAGAATCTGAGGTGTCACAATGGATAAAACATTATCTCCATAAGAGATAAGCCCTCTGCATTAATAAAAGCAAATGACTCCGCTTGAAGCAGAAATTTCCTAATGATTTCTTCAAGTCTACTTAAAAAAAATTAAGAATTGTTTAAAATATACCAAGTGGGCAATTATCAGTTTGTTGAGAGTGTCAATCAATTGTAGATGTGGGAGGAATTTAAGTAGATGTAAGAACTGCTAACCTTCATATTTGACTCCTTTCTTCTACCAACAGACAAAAACTTCAGCAGCTTCCCTGCCATTTAAAAGGAAAAATAAAGGCTTTTTTTTGCTCATTGAGAGTTTCAATTTATAATTTCTTTCTAATCTCTATTGTTAATAATCAAAATGTGTAAAATTTTGTATCTTATTTGAAAAAAAAAGAATCACTACCATCTTTTATCCAATGTAAATGATAAAAATAAATTTATTCTCACTATTATTTCTTTGAAATATGTTATATGTTTTATTGGATATAGTTTAAAATAGGCTGCAAAGGATTCAAAGGCATTTCTTCACATTGTTCTGCTTGCAAAAGTGTGTATCTGCATTTTCATTTGAAGTAACATTGTCATTTTCTGTCAATATTCTATTTTATTATGCTTCTCTACTCAAGAAGGTTTGCTTTCTTAAAATTTAAGATTAAAATACAATTATTCATATGAAATAGTAAGTAAATCTGGGTTTTTGAACATTTACAAAATCTGAAGAGTTTGGCTATCTAAAAATAAATATTTAAATAATGTTATGCCATCTGCAGGTTTTGCTCTCTAAAATCAAGATAGCTGGCTGTCTATTGAAAGTTGAAAGCAATGTTCTGGAAATATTGTCTATTGAAAGTCAAATATTGTCTATTAAAAGTTAAAAGTTACTGGTTTGGAAAACCAGGGTAGTAGTTTCAAATAAAATATAAAGATCAACCATTTATTCTTATTTTCTGTTAAGAGCAGCTGTTATAATAATAATAACATCTGTATAGCATTTGCACGTTGTATTCACTTAAATGTCTTTAAAGAGGAAGAAAATGTTCTTTCAAAGAATCAAAGAAGAATAAAAGGAACTTACATTGCATTAGCACTGACAAAATCACCTAGAACAATTTTTTTTTGCTTCATTTTCTACTTCTGTATGAAGCACAAAGTTACCCTAGGTAAACCATAGATCTAGGATTATGAAGAATATTCTGAAGAGCATGAGAAGAAGATTACCACGAAACAAGAAAAAGAGGAGGGAGGGAAAGGGAGGGGAAAGGGGAACTGCACGGAGGACGGAAGGAGACCCTCATGGGTTCACAAAATACATATACAATGGTGTGAGGGGGAAGGGAAGAAAAAAAAGAGAGAGAGATAAGTGTCACAGTAGAATGGGTAGAGAATAGTGATGGGAGGGGAGGGGGGGAATAGGGAGGGCAGCAGAATACAACTGACACTAGGATTGCTGTATGTATACACATGGATGTATAACCAAAGTGATCCTGCAATCTGTACATGTGGAAAAATGAGAATTCATACCCTATTTGAATCAAATGTATGATATGTCAGGATCATTGTATTGTCTTGAGCAACTAATAAAAAAAGAATATTCTTTGATCCATAATATCCTTTTACTAGTATGGGAATAACATCTAAATCACAGAAGTTTTTAATCTGTGAAGAGAGAAACAATATATGTAAAGAGCTGGATAAAGAAGTAGAGGCATAGTAAATAGCAGGTATATTTTACATTGTGTTGGTCCATAAAGTTTAAATTTGCTCCAATTTTCCAATCCAAAATTAATGTTTAATTAGAAAAGCTTAGGTTTTTGAGGGGAAAATTATATTAATTATATAAGTTAAAAACTTTGAAGTTGCTGGAGAAAATACATGTTTTTCCACAGAGGACATCATTGAGCTTTTGCAACCAATCTTTTCTCTCCATTCCTTCGTTCTTGCCACCCTCTCTCCTCCTTTCCTATCTTCTTCCTTTCTTCCCTTCTTTCTTTCTTCTCTCCTTTCACCTTATTTGTAATCTCAGTTTTACCTTGAGTGTTTTTATATGAAAGCCCAATTTTGGCAGCATTTAAAAACCAAATAGTTAAGCTAGAGTGGATAAATGAGAGGCAATAATTCAAAAACAAACTAAACAAAATAGTGTCCCTCCTTTCTGATGATTAATTACTTAATTTTTAAAAAAATATAAATTATCAACACACTTGAAGCCATTGTTAGGAGGAAATTAGGTCTTCCCTTCTCTGTGTGCTTGATTTTAATTTATTTATAAAGAAAAACATAATTAGTTGTTTCAGATAGTGGGAAAGTTTTCTAAAAGTCCAGTCTGTTGTATAATCAGGATTTTCACTTACTGTAACAAAAGTATGTACCACTTAACAGTATGCCAAGCATCAATAAAGTGGTTAATAGACTACAAAACACTGAAGTCTATATAGTGCAAAAGGCCAATATATTTCTACTCCTCATGAGGGAATTATAGAAACATCCTGACCCAGCTCTTTGGACACACAGGAGTTGCCATCCCAATTCAGAACCTTGATTAATATACTCTAGAATGATATATCTGGCAATGACCTATATAGGAACTCTCTGAGGAGTGGGGTGGGGGGAAGACTATTAAAATGAAACAATTATGCTATCATACACTGTAAATGTTTTTGCAGTTTACAACACAATAACAGGAAAAAAAGGTAAATTTTTTAAATAATCAAAGCTCAGGAGAAGAGACTTCATTTTTGGAAAATGTAAAATAATAATGATTATAAAAAAGATAAAATTTACCATTATAAAATTTACTTTAAGGACCAAAACTAGTTTTAGGTATATTTATAAAACAATAAATAAATTCACATAAACTATATTTTTAAGGCTAAAATTTCATTTAAACTTCTGAATTACTTGAAATGTCTTAAGACTTTTCTGGACATGCACTTTTCATAGGAAATAAACTACTATATACAAGAACACACACACACACACACACACAAATTCCCTCACTCTCATCAAAATATTTGCATGTTCCTTACTCCCTAGATTCTAACAATTGCTGTATATGGTATATAAGATATTGCTGACATAATTTTTACACATAAAAGGTAGATATTATAAAATAGTAATTATACTGTGCTCTAAAAACTCTTTAAGAGATAACTTTCCTCTACTGAGCATTTTTTTTGGGGGGGCAGTTATTGAGCCCAGGAGCATCTAATCAATGAGCCAAATCCCCAGCAATTTTTCTTTTTATTTAGAGACAGGGTCTCATTAAGTTGGTTAAGACCTCACTAAATTGCTTAGGCTGGTTTTCAACTTGAAATCCTCCTGCCACAGCCTCCTAAACTGCAGAATTACAGGCATGCACCACCACATCTGGAATACTGAACATTTTTAATAAAAAGACCTTTGGCTGAGAAACAAGTTAAAACTAATGTACTGACTTGCTCACTTGCAGCTTCACATCTTGACAACTGAGTCAATGCACAAATTTTGCTAGATCAAAGAAGGACAGATTTCATTTTTCAGAAATATGTGTGGTGTCACATGCTTTTAGTCCCAGCTACTTGGAAAATGAAAGCAGGAGGATTCCTTGAGTCCACAAATTCTGGGGCAGCCTAGGCAACATGGGAAGATCCCATTTAAGAGGAAAATAGTTGGTTGGTAAATAAGGTTGGTAAATAGATAAATAGATAAATAAAACACACACACACACACTCTTTTCTCTCTCTTATATATAAGTATTATCTCTCTCTCTCTCTCTCTCTCTAGATCGCTCGAGTGCACGTGCTATTAAATGTCCAAGATGTGTATCACTTAGATTTCTCTTATATGTCATTCTTTAATGTGGTTTGCCTGAAAACTATTTCCATAAATGAAGCAGTAAGGTCTCTGAGATTTTTGTATCTACAATTTATAAATTGGAAGTATTTTTACAAACTATTTTTACTTTAATTGGTCTCTAAAGACATAACTTGAATTGTTATAAATGGAGAAAATGGTACTTAAAAAGTTATTAGTTTGGAAAATTTAAGAAGAAAATCAGCGATTTACATGTTATTTTCTAGCAATATACTCACTTCAAAAAGATAATATATGAGAAAATACCATTAAACAAGCACTATCTAATTAAGAAAATGATTGGAAAGCAATGTTTTGCAATAACTAAACTCCTCTTATGAGAGATATTTTGTGTAGCTGAAAATTTAAAAATATAAAGCAATCATTAGCGTTGAATAATTGTATCCCCCACAACATTTGAAATAATAAGATCAAAGTGATTTTAAGCATTGTGTGATTCTTTCACTATTGACAGATATTGTATATAGACTCCATATCCTCTTTGAGCTACCTGTAATTTCCATAGTAATATGTCAAAACTTTAAAAAATAAAATGCAAAAGAGCAATGTACAATTTTTAATAGAGCTGAATATCAAAATTTGGGAATTACTATAAAGAAAATACTTTTGAGTACTAACTTCTTGAAATACCTATGAATTTAAATGAACACATCAAACTTGCTTTTAATTTTTTTTTTTTTTACTGCAAATGCTATTTCAATTCACAATGGGCTACCATATCTATATAGAAAAAATGTTGATCACATTTATGTGTCATATTTATTATTTGCTGAGCAATAACTTCCTTGATATTTGAAAACTGGAAATATGTAAAAGTGGAAGTACTTTAACAGGCACATCCCTTGAACTGTAACTGCCACTTTTGGCTATGTGTCATGAAAATGGTTTTTGGCTATGGGTAAGCTGAGAAATTCCAGTGCCTCTTCAGTTAAAGAAATTCTTAAGCTATCTACAAGTGTATTGTCTGTATTTATAAGACCAAATGACATAAAATAATGTGATTACAAAATAAGTTCTAATAAAAATAAATTCAAAGATGTTATAATATAGGTCACCTTTGTATTAAATGTACATGAGTGTCCATGTATAATTTGTTTTTAATTGAAATAGTTTTGGAAATGAGATTTACTTTTAAAAGCTGAGTTTAGAAAACTAAACAAGCACTTTCCCATTCTCTTTAAAAGAAAAGTAGTGAAAAGGAGACTAAAAAGAAAACATTAAGAGAGAAAAATAATACTTCAAATGAATGAATACTAAGTGAAAGTTAATTTACGTTTTTTTTTCTGTTCTGTTTTCTATTAGTTTATATGCTATTGTGTCTTTTTATATTGCACTTTTAGAGATGTGTTCCACTAAAAAGTTAAGAAATAAAGGTAACATTTCAAAATTTCCAGATATAGCTCTTATGCATTAAAACATCTTAATTATTACAGAAGTAGCTGAACTAGCTTATGGCGTATTTTAACTCTTTTTAATACAAAATTTCTAAAATTTTACTTCAATGTGAATAAGATCACCAAATGTGTGTCTAGTTAACCACAAAAAGTATTATAACATAAAAAGTAAAAAATTAAAGCAAATTAAATTAACATAAATATAATTAACTATTTGATAAACTGAAAGATCAGCTAAAGTAATCAACTGGTGTATAGAAATAAAAATTGGCAGTATGCTTCCTGAGCATGTTTAAGAAATTGTGAATTTCTCATTTATTTCTCCATAAAATTGCAGATAATTTAGTAATAAGCATGGAACTGTTATTCAAAGCATGGAAAATGATAAATATCGATGTCTATATACCAGAAAAAAAGAGAATAAAAAAAAATAATAAGAGAAAATGTTATCAGCCGGCACCATGAAACATTATCAAGTTAAAATTATCTTCCTGAATTTTATAAGCCTTTTATCTTCCTGTTCTCTCTGGCATTTATTAAACTATAAGTCACCTTAAATTGGTTTACTTGTATTAAAATTTAATAAGCTCAACTATACTTTCAAAATAAAAAGACTCAGTGTTATATGAACTCAAACACAGGTTTTCTTTTAATTTAAAAATGAAGTATCATATCAGTTGTTATAATATTAATGTATTTATTAATTAGGTAAAGTTAAACTCTGTAAAGACAATCTAGTTTCCTAATGGTAGCAACTAAAATCATTCTATATAGGCAATTTTATCTATGTATTAAAATTTAAATGATTTTCTTTCTCATGGATTCCCTGTTAACTTATTCATTTCTACTTTTAAACACACAAGGGAAATACACAAAGTTATTTGTAAAGCTATTAACTTTTAATTGATGGGTACACATATTAAATCTATGAGTAACAAAAATAGTTCACATTCTGTTTAAATATTAAAATGTAAATGTTAAAAGTTTAACATTAAAAATAACTACAACAGAGTCAAATAGTGCAATATTTGGTTTTACTTCTCACTCTTTATTTCTCCATTATACTTATCTTTTGATTTCCCCACAATTGCGCTCTCTCTCTCTCTATATATATATATAAATATATATATGTATATATATATATATATAATAGTACATGAGTGTATATTAAAAATTAAATTTAAAAAATACATTTTTAAATTTAAGTTCACCTTTACTTATTTTATTATTTTATATATATTTTTATGCTAATTTTAAGTTCTAATTTGCCCTGAAAAGTCTGGCCCAGTAAATATACTAAAGATTCCCCCTTCTCCTTAAAAAAAAACAGTTATTTTGGGCAATAAGTGATTATCATAATATCTCATTATGTCCTACAAAATGGCTGTGAATTAATGAGTGAATGAAGTTCATTGAAAATGAACAAATAGTTGGCTTGTCTTTCACTGTTCATTTCAGTAAATAATATAACTTTGGTTAAAATAATTAAACATTTGGCCTTAATTTCTTCATTTGATTTTGAGAAACACTTTTGATAAGCTGGTAAGTAAGTTACTAAAGAATTATTAGTTTATTGTACTTCCAATGAGCAAGAAGAGATGGGAGAAAAAAGTATAATGCAGACATTTTTCTAAGGGTGTAATTTTTAACTTACACGCGTGTAACTTAAATGTCTGCAAAATGCTTCTGCCAAAATGTTGATACTGCATTTAAAAACCACAAGGGATACCATTTTCAAAGGTTACACAGTTATGCTGTCAAATGAAGGGCATACAACACAGCTAGTTAGAGTAATGCAATTAGTGAACATGCTGTGGTTAGAATATTATGAAAATTGTACCTGGCACAAGGTAAAAACTATGTGATTTATATAAAAAATATACACAACACACTACAGGACCTATATTGTGGATCAGGATTATCCTTTTCTATCCATGAGTATATTGAGTTTCATTCAGTAGTCATGTTCTATGATCATAGATGAATACTAAATATGTATTATTCCATCTACTAGAAAGTCATGACTTTGCTCAATTTTACCCTTTCCATTGAGTTTCAGTTTGCATATTTTGGAAAATAAGGTATTATCATTTGCGAATGTTATACTAATAATTTTAAGTTTTCTAAACTGCTATATCTAAAAACTGAACTCTCTTACAAATCATTAAGTTACCTCTTTACATTCTAATTAGATTATACCCTTGAATGTAATTGCTTACACTTTTTATTACATTAAAATAGTATAGTAATTTTTAAAAGTAATTTGTGAAGACTTTGGGCCAATAAATGGAAATAGTGTAATGAAAATCTAGCATGAATATTTTTGGATGCTAGTCAAAGAAATATTTTTATATAAGATTTCTGAAATCCAATAAATTGAACTATAAAATCTAAATATATTTAGATTTTATATTTCTAATATAAAATATTAGATTTTAATATTTATATATTAGATTTAATATTTATATATTAGATTTAATATTTATATATTAGATTTAATATTTAATATTATAAAATATTATAATATAATATATTTAGATTTTATATTTCTAATATATTTTATATTTCTAATATTTTTTTTCGGACACTGGACTGGTTTTGTATGTGAAAATTTTTAGAATCTATACCTTGTTAAAGTTATTCTAAAATCCTATGAAGCTTTTATCAAGAACTTTTAAAGTATTCTTTATTCTTTGACAGTAATTTCGTTTCTAGTGTCAAATTTAAAGAAAATAATTAGAGAGATTATTTTAAGAGATAACATTAACAATATATTATTTGCAAGTGTAGTTAGAATAGCCCATTATTTATAAAAGTTATCATAAAATGTGTACATGTATATTCTTCCTCAAATACAGGACAGCATCAACAAAAATTTGCTCAACTGCAGTTTTAAATAGTGAGTTGAATAAGACTAATGATCTTGAATAAAATTAGGGATCAGGATTTACTCAAGATGTGATATTAGGGAAATGCACAAATTATATATTTCAAATGACTCCAAATATGCATATATAAGAAATACATTGTGTCAGAAGGGCATATTTAGGGGAAAGCAAAAATTATATATTTCAAATGATTCCAAATATGGATATATAAAGAATACATTGTTAGAGTCAGGCACAGTGGTATGTGCCTATAGTCCAAGCTACTAGGGAAAATGAAGCAGGAGGATCATTTGAGCCCTGGAATTCAACGCCAGCCTAGGTAACATGCAGACCTCTCCTCTCAAAAATAAACAAACAAACCCAAACAACAACAAATACATTGCATTATGTGTGTGAATATATACACTTATAATATACACATTATTATATAATAACATATAACAATAACATTATATTGTATGTATAATACTGTTATGTGTTTGTTAATATATATGCATTCAAAAGTACATATTGAAGAAATGTGCAAATTTACAAAGGCCTAATTAAATCATTTATAATCCATAATTCCCATAAAAATTTGGCATTTTACTATAAGAGGACCTCACCTGGATGATTCTTCAAAAAGTAAAATAAAAAATAAAAGTTGCAAACATCATCAGTAGAGTAATTAACCAGGAATTTTGTCCTTCCCATTTTCTATAAGGTACTATACATTCACTTGCACTGTTTCCTTCCCCCATCTGACATGTCCTCCTACCTCAAACTCACTCTTTCTGTGCCAGCTGTTCGGAACTTTGTGCTTTTTATTCAACTTGCCCAACAAGTGGGAATAGCACTGGTCATTCTCTCTGCTTGAAACTCCCTTCCCCACAGTTACTGAATGTACTTCCTCATTACTTTCATGGTTGTCCTCCCTCACTAACTTCATGTGTTGAAAGAATGACATAGTTTCCATGAGGACTCCTGCCTACCCAGTTTACAATGTGTCCGCCATATTACACTCATGAAAAAATCATTAAATGACTGAATCTTATTTTGCAGAAATATTTTTCATTATTATCACATTATCAATCATCTATATCACCAGAAACAGGATTGCTGAAAATTTAGAAAAACACAAATAAGTTTTCTAAGAATTGGCAGTTATTAATATTACCCATGTGGAAGTAATCATACTAAGAAAATAATTGATGAATTTGAGTAGAGGTTGTCTTATCAGCATTAAAGTGGTGAGACTTTTCAGTTTTCATATATGCAACATTATGAAGTGGTCAGACAAATTAAAGTTAATCCAGTTTGGTCCTCTCAGTTATAGGCCAGGCATTTAAGACATACTCAAGCTGGGAAAGGCCCAAGCCAAAGACCAATAAGCACTGTTCTTATAACTGGGTCAATACTAGAACTCAGTCCATTAATTCCTGATCTAGTGTTCACTACAATGATATTGAATGTTCTAAATCTGCTTCTAGGTATTTAATGATATATTAAATTGCTTCAACATAATACATAGCATTTATACAAACACCCATCCAACTCTGACACTTCAATGATCAGTAGGCATTTGAAAAACAAAAACAAACTTCAATGAAGGAGAAGGATCTGCCTTAATGAATACAGTAACTAACCTTCTTTTTTTCTGTCACATAAATTCTTAAAATGCATGTTGATTAGTACCAAGAGAGAGATTTTATTTTACAATCACAATCTACTGCTGCCAACTTAATGCCTTAACTACATAACAATCCAAAGAGAAAAGCGCAACACCTCTAAAGGTTTCAGAGTAAATGGGGTGGGGTGGAGATGGAAGAATGTTGGGTTAAGCTTTTTCATTGGAGGAAAACTTTTCCAAGATGTTTCCACCTCACTGTACTATGAATGACCTAAATTAACAATCTCTGTCCATACAATTCATCTGCACTTAAATACTCTCACCGAATTCCAACCACCCTGAAAAGGTCTGTACTTGATGGAGGGGAAGATAATTTGTCACCTGTGAGGGCTTTGCCCATACAGGGAGCTCCCTCCACACAACTTCAGCCTTTGACAACAGTGCATTGAACAAGAAATTTTATGAATTCATCAATTTTATTAATCATGGGAGTATCCATGCTACCTATCCTCTTTTGTGGACAAAAGTCCTATTATTTCTTTCAGGTACTCATAGTTAAATTTGTCCAATATATACTCTTTGATCTATTTTAATCAAGTATTATAATTTATTTAACATTATAATTATAATTTTATAATTTATTCAACAGAATCATAATATTATAATAATATAAGTATGATCATATTTTACTTTGATGCTTAAAAATGAAAGGCATGGTACAAGCCAATAAATAATGTAAGTATTTTTTACCCTTTGGTTTCTAGAATGTTACTTCGTGGCTAGCTCTTGATAATGCAACTTTAGATTTGTTTACAATGAAGACTTGGCTTCTTTAAGAGGTTAGAATGGTATTTACCAGAGTCTGAGGAGGGAGTGAGAGAAGGATGAGGAAAGATTAGTCTATGAAATTATGTGAAATCCATAAGTATAAAATTGTAGTTAGGTAGGAGACATTAGTTCTGGTGTGGTATTACACAGTACAGTGACTATAAATGATGATAATGCACTGTACATTTCAAAAGTCTAGAAGGAAGGATTTTGAATGTTTTCACCACAAAGAATGATGAATGTTGAAGAAAGAGATATGCTTACTCTGATTTGAACATATACAATGTATACATGTATCAAAACACCACGTGATAGTCCATAATTACGTTCAGTTTTTATGTTAATTAAAGAAAAAAATTAAAAACAATAATCCAAAAGACCCCACAAAGTCTATAAAATGCAAATTTAAATCTATTTGAGATAGTGCTTCACCTAATAATAACTTCTAATTTGCACATGTCAAATCACCTGCACAAACTTTCCAGGAACCTCTACTGACATCAAGGGGACTGTTCCACACACCTCAGAATAAGTTTCAGCTCTAACTCATACTGGTATTTTATGGGTGATCTTCAAATTCTAAATGTCCAACTGTTTATCTTTCTTTTAAAATTTCAGAAATTAATTTATTTAGCAAATGTAACATAGAGAACATAAAATCATTTTTAAAAATGAAAAGTAGAAATGAAAATGAGAATAAAGTAAGAGTTAACTACTTAAAATTTCATTTTATCAAATGAATTTGGAATTACAATAATGTTCCATTTTTAGACAATTATAATCATGAATTAATATTCTGGATACATATTAGAGATTACTGATTGAGTGATAGTCTGGCAGCTAGAAAATTTCCTATTTTACTCTGAACTCTTAGTTTATGTGTTAAAAGGATATGGCTCACTGTGTGTTCATGAGAAAATGCTAATATTTCAAATAAGAACAAAATCATCATGGCAAAGAGAATAGTGATACAGACCATGATGACATTCTAGACTCGAAAATCCAAGCATTCTTTGTTCACTGCTAAAAAGGCTTCAAATTATTTAATCATAGAACATTTCTGTAGGAAATGATAAAACTTTCATTCACCCTTGGGAATGCAAATGCATCTTTTGCCCTACCAAGTTTAACACCATCAGAAAGTGTAGATTTTAGTTTAAATCATACATTGTTATCTTTTTTTTTTTTTTTTTTTTTTTTTTTTTTTTGGTGGTGCTGGGAATGGAACCTGCATGAGAGACAAGCACTCTACCAATTGAGCTCAATACATTGTTATCTTATTCCAAATCTAGTTATTGTGTCAAAAACATCTCTAAATCATCCAGATTTTGTTTGTCCTACAGAATTATTCAGATAGCTTATTCAAATACCATTAGTTATTTGCAAACAATATCAAGTCTTGATCTGTCCATTCATTTTAACCACCATATAATTTCTGGTGTTTATCACTTTCTAAGGGGATTATTGACTTACACTGGCTTCCTTAATTTCACCTTTCCCCTCCTACAATTTATATGTGTAGTCATAAAAAAGGTTTTCCTAAATGGCTGCCCTAATGATGCTCCTTTTTGTACAGTTTCAATAGTTTCTTAGGGATCATTAAAAATGCTAAATTCTTACGTTAACATCTAAGGTTATACAAAATTTGATTTCAATGTTTTTTCTGCTAATGTTAATGATTTTTAAAATAAACTTTACTTTATAATATTTGCAATTTTGCATAAAAATTGAAAAGATACTACAGAAAGTTCCAGGTACCTCACACCTGGTTAGCCCTATTATTAAAATCTTTACATTTTTGTGGTATATTCCTCACAATTAATGAGCCAGTACTGATACCCCATTATTAACTACAGTTCATACTTTATTCAGATTTCTATATTTATTAACATATTCTTTTTCTGTTTGAAGATCCCATCCAGTGTCTCATTCCTCAATTTTTTCACTCCATATGAAAGGGATAAAATTTAATCCTACAATCCCCAACATCTACAGATATATTTTCTGCCTGCTTGATTTTTATAGTCATGTATTATCATTGAAATTCACAGGATAAATCTAAGTATTTTTTTAGACATATGTTTATCACTGGCAAAACATCAAACTAGATATTGTTCCAAAAACTTGGAATAACACAAACATATTTTGGAGTGACATAAGCAGCAAAAAGTCAGGAATGAAGTTGATTTGGGGCACAATTTCATCTTTCAGTGCTTTACATTGTGCTTAGCAAAAATAACTGTTCAACTCGTTAATGCAAGCTATATTTGAGAAGGCAGAAAAGAATGTGTACCACACTGAAGAATCAGCAATGCTTCATAAATAAGCATAATTATTGCTGGATAGATTTTTTACCTTGTCCGATATTTTAAATAGATAATGCATTAAGCACACAATAATTATAAGGGGATATTTACAGTACTAAGGAAACAAATTACTTCTAATCTCCCTTAAATAAATTAGAAAGAAATTGTAGATAACATATTAATTACTATCTATTATATCTATTCATCTTTGCAGGTTGCAATAAGGATTTTTATGGTAACATACTATTGACTCAATTTGAATTTCAGCATGATGTTGAATCAAAGCAAGTAAAAATCTGACTTCTTTTTAAAGTTATTCATGATGCAGCTAAATCCCCTCTAAGGTAGAATTAAAGACTATGTTGTATTATTAAAGTGAATTTTAGTAGTTTGACATTATCGAACTGACATCAGAGAAGAACTGGTTACATCTGAAGAAAATAATAACAATCCAGGGAACACTGATGACACTAGCAAATATATCAAGTTTTTAAGTGAAATGATAATATGTAAGTAACAAACATACTCACATGAATGTACATATTTATATTTACAACTCCATAGTTCTAAAACTAATGAGGTGTAACACCTCACCTCTATTTTAAAAAGCATAATGCATACTCACAACATCAAGCAAATAATATGGCTTTTTAAAACTGTTTTATTTTCTTCACTCTTTTCAGCATTCAACATTTTAAAAAATAGGGGTTAATAAAATATAGTCATGTGAACACAAAAATAAGCAAGTTAATAAAAAAATGGTTTTTGAATACACTCATGTTCATAAGTTTATGTGCAGATCCATTATTTCATATTGTTTATAAATTTTGTGATTTCAAGAATAAGTCTCTAGCAACATGGTATAATTTTCAGGCAGTAAATGTAAGCTAAGTGTAATTTAAAAGTTTTTTAAAAGCTTTGCCATTAGATTTTAAAGATATGTGTGTATACAAAACATCATATATATTATATGTGTGTGTGTGAGTATAATGTAGAAAATATGGTTTAGTAATCAAATATATAGAAAGCTAAAATTACATCTCATTAAAATAAGTCTAAGAGGACATTTATTTCCTAATTTTGGGGAATTTATGTAACAAGTTTACAGAAGTAAAATTTGTACAAAAGTATAGTGTTGGTGTCTTGGAAAACCCTGGCCCCTGGAGTTTTTCCTTTACACTTTTATTTTAAATAGAAGTTCTCTAAGGGAACTCACAGTGTGTCCAGAAAGGTACACTTACCCTTCTCTCTTCAGGAACATTTTTTTTTTTTTAAATGAGTATCTTTCTCTATTTCTTTCCTTAGTGATGTTTTATTATCCCTTTGACACATCTTTCATTTCTACCATTTTTTTTTCACCACATCCCTATTGCTTTAGATGGACTTACATAAACTGGTGTTTTGTAAAATCAGTGTTCATGTGGTTACCTATAGCAGTGTAAGGGTGGTCCACTTTATGCTTTGAATATAACCTTTGCAGCTCTTCCACTGAGACTTATTTATTTTTTTTTTTCAAAGCAGACCTTTCTTTCTCTTCCTTTCTCCCACTTCCTCCCTAATCTGTCCTTCTTTCTAATCTCAGGGAAGATTAACTTTCCTTGCATCCTACCTATGCAAAGCTCCTTCAGCACACACCCATCCTGGAACTAAATAATATTCAGATTGGGGGATGGCACCAGAAGATTTAAGAAACAATCATCTCCCAAATTAACAAGTGAATTGAAACACCAGGCAGAGAGCCCTAGGAATGTAGCCTTTGATTCACCTTTGTAAAAAACGCTCTGTTCTCAGAGAATCACAGCCCAAGACAGGAGTACTCTGTGTTTCTTCTTTGCTAGAAAAGCAATAAAACTTCTATTTCCTTTTTCTCAAAACATGTGCTTGTTATTGGATTGGGATCTGGGACAAGGACCAAGCTTCCTGAAACATCAGTATTTCACAAATAAATGAACACTACTATCTGGCTATTCAAATTTAATTATTTCATTGCAAATACGTCTTCTGGGCCCAGTAATAGGAAGTGCCACTTCTGAGTCCTGTGGCATCTTTACCAGCTTCACCTCAGGGTCTTCACTGCATTTACTCATACGATAAATTTTTATTTTGCTTATCTGTCTCCCGTGTTTCATCATATTGTCAACTTGATTCACTATTTTCCTGAATGTGTCAGTTTACTACTTGAGTTTTTTTGTGTATATGCTTTATAATCCAATATTAGTTATAGACACTCAAAATGTAACTCAACTTTATTCATCTCTCCCTTGGTATCACACTATATTCTGAGGATCTACAGTCTCACATTTCAAATGGAACAGCCACATGTTTCAAAATGGATTATACACACTTTTTACATTATCTCATTTCTCTTTTCACCTATTCCTGTGCAATCATTTGCTTTCTCTGCATGCTATTTTTGCCTGCCAACAGTATTCAATAGCCCAGCAGTGTTGTTAAAAATCTCTTGGAAATTCTGAATACAGAAAAACTATGACAACCCTTTCATACTGTCTGTCAGGAAGGTAAGGCCTTTCTTCTCCAAATGTGATCAATTCCATGGCTCTCTTGTATCTATCACTTAGAATGGTTAAAACTTCGTTTTTCTTACATGGGCTATTGTCATTGTGAAATAATAAGACTTAGGAAAATAGAATTACATATCTTAAGCTAAAATTTTGACATAGCCACAGAATATATTGGTGGCCTTAACTAATTAGTTCCTCCATTCAAAATGGAAATGGTTAATACCTACCTTATTAAAATCACATATGTCAAGTGATAAAATTTAGGTAAATATGCATAATTCAGTTCCTTGAATAGTCATTGCATGTTGGATGTATAAGAACTGGCTTCCCTAAAGGGTAAAGGTTAATTCAATACCATGTCCTTTACCTGATCAAGATCCTTTATCATTTTCTCAATGACTTCAGAGTCTCCAAAATCTTCTCCTCATTCCATGCTGATAATCTCTGATAAATTTTTCTCTCTTTTTCAAAAGGGACATTGGAAAAACATTGGAGAGTACAGCAAGTATCCCCTTCCCACCACATTTTGGGGGAGGCCAGTTAGTGCAAAAAAGATCTCAGAACTGGAAGTCTCTATCTTTAAAAAAAAAAAAAAAAAGAAAGAAAGAAAAAAAAGGAAGGAGGAAAAGTGTGAATAAAGAAAGGAAGGGAGGGGATAGAAAATGAAGATAAAATGAAGATAAAAGGAAGGGAGGAAGGGGGAAGGAAGAAAGCCTCCACTACTCCACTACTGTAGTGAAGTGAGCAAGCAGGAGGCAGTAGTGACTCAGAAGACCAAGTTTGAAAGTTCAGATTAGTCTTTCAAATGTCTGAGGAAGGCACTTTAGGATTTAATTAAAGGAGAACAATGATTTATTTACATTTGTATGAGATGACTCTCTTTCTAATGGTTAGTGATTTAGATAATAGTAAAACAAGGAAGTTGTGGCCAGAAAGAGCCCCAGCGTGGGTGGAGGAGGTTGGCTGAGGGAAGGGAAGACTTTTCAAGTGGAATTGGGAAGAAGCCACCACTGGAGTTAAGAATAGATTTTGGAATTAAGAAAAAAAAAAAAAAAAAGAGGAATTCTTTTGTTTCTGACTGGAGACTAGGTGGATTGTACTATTATCTGAAAGAAGCTGGCAGGGGAGACTTTGGGAAACAAATGGAGATAAAGTGCTGGCAAGTTTGGATGGAGAAAAAAAATGAACTGAATGGAATTTAATCAAGTGTCTTTTTAATCCATTTTAATTGTGTCAAAACTTAGATCAAGTACCTAAGGGTGAACCACAGTCTTTTGTATATTATGGATAGTCAATGTAGTAGAATAAACTTTTTCTGTGTTTATATAACACAGATATTTCCGAATAGTCTAAAATAGTTCTAATCCTACCACTAGGGCTAGGACTTAGATCCAGTGCTTAAAAACAAAAGAGATCGTATGTATTGTTCCAAATTAGCAGAAGTACCACTTTGACAAATTTAAGAGACACTGAATGAAAAGACAGATCATAAATTTAAAATTGTCTTGTTATATCGTAATTTTACCACTGATAACACATTAATAAGTTAGGCCTCTTTGATGAATGTGAAGCTTAAGAGTATATAGAGATGAAATTATTTTAATGTGTTAACATGGGAGTTATTTTGTGCATTCTGCTCATTTTTTATAAGACTGTATAGAGTTAGCAGAAGAACAGTGGTCATTCTAAGTGAAGGCCAGTAGACCATATAAATACCAAACAAATAAAATCAACCAAACAAATAAAATCAACCAACCAACCAACCAACCAACGAAAAGTTCAAGATATGAATCTCATTTTTAAATACTAGGCAAAGTAAGACAAAATAATAATAGATAACTATATGTGGTCCTGAAGCACCCTTCATAAGTCTATATACTTAGGAATAAAGTATCAAATTTAATTCTTTCAAAAGTAACATACCTTATTTTCAACTTATAAATGCTAGTATAACTGCCCTGCAAACTCTCCTTTGTACATTATTATTGAAGACTGTAAATAATCAAAAGGGACAAGAGTGGAAAGAGTAGACATGATATTAGACACATAACTAATGCATTGCTAAGGACATCAACATGAGCAAGTTTCTTCAGTACTCAAATACTGAAGTTTTTCACTTAACAAAAACAGTCATTACATGTTCATCTGAGAACAAATTATGTTTAAAAATAATTGTGCAGTTCAGGAATCACGGTAGTTGTTCAATAAACATTTTCATTTTATTTCTACTGCTGGTGGTTGGAACCAGGGACACTCTTCCACCATGCAAATCCCAGCCCTGTTAGTTTTTTGTTTTGACATGGGGACTTCCTAAATTTTAGAGGCTGGCCTCTAATTTGTGATCCTCCTGCCTCGCCCTCCTGGAGTTACTGGGATCACAGGCTTACAACCTAATCCCCAGTTTGTTGTTTCTTCCTTTCAATTCTCTCTTACTACTGGCCAATCTTTTGTTCTCTGAGTGAAAAGGTTCCATTTTCCATGTATTTATAATCATTTAAGGGTTTCATCAATACTGTTTTTAATGTAAGTGGGCTATCTCTGTTAGAAATGAAAATTAAATGGGAAAAATTAAATTTAATCATCATCAACACAAAGAAATAAATGGTGTTTGGTATTCTTCAATTTTTCTTTTGAGTTATGTTTATAGCTGAGAATAATTTCAATAAAAATTCATAGCAGAGCTATTATGATATAGAAAAATTAAAAAGCATTAAACATATCACTGCCCTTTTGAATCATTTGATGTGAATGATCATGTTGGACATTGTGATATTTTTATTTCCATGCTTCTGCTGGTTTAACATTAATTGATCAATATAAAACAAAAATCTGTCCAAATGACCCCACTCAAAATAGTTTTTACCTACCTATAGAATAAGATTTAAACTTTATTACTGCGTGCCAGGATTTTCATAATCTGACCTTACCCATTGCTTCATTCCAATGCATTTGCATTATAACTCTACATCCCAGATTCCAATAAAAATAGCTCTACTTGTTTGCCATTCCTGGGTTATACTATGACTTTCCATATCCCTAATTCTCTGATGATGTGATTATCCCACCTTTTAATATTCAATTCACCTTCATCTAGAAATTCTACTTTATACTTTCAAGACCCTATTAAAAATCTCATCTAATTTGTGGAGTTATTTTCTATTGATTTCTCTCATAGAATTTATTTTATTTATACACGTAAGATAGTAATTATACCTAAACAGAAAGTTGACATCTCAGATGAAATATCTTGCACGTAAAGAGTGTCATTTATGTGAATGCTAAAGTAATATGCACTGAATGATTTTATTCATGTATTAATTAATGGTAATAAAATCTGTCCATGAGCAATAGTCACAATATTTTCTCATGAATAAACAAAAATTCTAGATTCATATTTACTTAAGATTCAATCTATAGTCTACTGTTTTCCAACAGTGCAGAGTAATGTTTGCAGAAATCATTGAGGGAATTTTGTATACATTAAAATTTTTACGGACTTCTGGCTATCTCATAGAGCTTTTAGGATTTTAATTGAAGGAGAAAAATGATTTACTTACATCTATATGAGACGACTCTCTTAAATTTTTAAATACTGTTAGCTTGTAGGGGTAAAAGGTCAGATGTCTATATAAAAGTAATTAAATAATAGATGAGGTAATTAGAATTAAGAAGAAAATGACTGAGGACAAAGAAAATACAAAACAATTTCATCCTCTAATATGAATTTCAAAACCTCAAGGAAAATAAAATCCAGAAGACACAAATCAATTTCCATAAAATATATATTTTGTTTCAAAAATAAACTCAATCTCAGGATGGGGGTGTATTTCTTATTGGTCTACAAATCCTAAAACTGCTACTCAAAATGATCGTATGCTGTGAATAACATTAAACATGTCAAAAAATGTTTTAGCTTCCCAAAGTAAATATTTATTATATTAAAACTACTACAAGGTTATAGATTACTTTTTCTATATTCAGTCTGATGCAAAATTTTATAAGCTACTATATTAAATAATTTCACTTGGTGGTAGACGGTATTTTCATTCTACTGTCACTTAACTCATCAATATAACTTATTGTTAGGAATTTAAGGAACAAAATGGCATAATGTACAAATTAAGAACAAGTCAACATATTCCTTGTCCATAAATTCAAAATTTAAAAAAAAAGCAGTTGCATAGTGGTCAAAGTGACTCGAACTGACATAGATGATTTATTAATTTGAAGCATTTCATGTGAATAGTCAGACTTTTCACTATATAACTGTTGATGTGTTTGAATTGGGGTACTGCCACTGATTCCAGAATGGATATTACATAACACATGTAGAGCACCACATAAACTAAGACAGAAAAAAAAATTTTAATTCTGGATGATATTCTATTCTAAGAATTACAGGCTTATATATCATAACATCAGCTTTCAAAAATTTATGAGGCCTATGAGATTGAAAAGGAAGAACTGATATTAATATGGTAATATATTTGATTTGATATATTACAGTTTCCTATTTCTTTTTTTTTTCCAGCTATAAATATGAGATAATGGCTACATCTGTTTTTGACAGATGTGTTTGCCTTATGGTAAACTATCTTGGTAATTTCCTGAGTTTCTCCGGTATTCACATATCTGCATGTCATTTGTATAAAAAGTGTTCATATGAAATAAAAGAATGATGAACTTTGCCTCGCACTTTATAAAGAAGAGTTGGAGACACCTTTTAGGAGCTCCTGATAATTATTTTCCCCTAATTCCCACATTACTATTTATCTTTTCAAATTAATTTCTCCTATCTCTCCCTTATAGAGAAAGTTTACTTTAAAACCATCATCCTCATAATGCTCAAGTAAGTATCCTTTGTCTAGTTAAGTCCTTCAATATTTCCTTCCAATTGGATCATTTGCCTTAGTGTATTCAGGTGCTTAAAAAGCATTTTCAATCCATAACACCATTTTCTTAGGTGTTTTCCCCAAACCCCTTTCCATTTTCCATTATTTGACAGTCTTCTTGAAAGGGCAGGGAATCTGTCGAATTTCTAAACAAAATTCCAGGATATATCCTTTGTATAATTATTTTCTTTTTAAATTTTTTTATTCCTCCCTCTTAAATCCTCTCATTGAAATCAAGTGATGTGTCAGTCATCTGACTGCATAACATCCCTTGAGTCTCTTTTCCCTGGTGTTCTCTAAAGAGGCAATCTTGCTTCCTTTGGGCTGACATTGGCACTGTGACAACACAGCTTTTTGAGCACTCTCCCCCCTTTCTTCTGGACCATTCCTTTCCTGTTTTTGATAATTCTTCTTCCTTCTTCCTTCTTCTTCTAGGCCATTCTCTTCTGGATATCTCAAAGTGTTCATTATCCCTCAACTTCATGTGTACTTTCTGTATCTATGATTGTATTTAGGTAGTGTTTTTACTTTGATAAAAGTAAAAATCCTGTTCATCTATAATGTCATACCTAAATTTCATCTCTTAAGAAATCTTCATTGAATAGCTATCAGTATTCTATTCCTCTTTTGAAAGCATCATATTTCTTTACCTACACTTAAATAATGACATACCATTTCCCCTTTTTATAATATGCTTAATGCTTTATTTGCCTTACTATACTATAAATTCCTTGAAAATAGCTTTCATGATTCCAAGGAGGGTTTTCCATGCATTGAATCCTCATTGGAATGTAGGCTCCTTGTGAGCAGGAATATTTATTTCACTAAATATTCCACCCATAACACTTGGGATAGTGCCTGGTGAATACCAAAAACCCAGTAAATTTTGGATGAGCAAACATTCATTGTATCCACTAAGATGGTCCTATGTTTGTAATAAATATTGAACAAGGAACTAGTTAAAAATTCAAAACATATTGTTCCAAGTGAATGCTTCTTTACTTAAAAATAAAAATAGTGAGTCACACACCTATGACACTGATGCCTGACTGCACATTTGGAAGTGTCCTCAGAAATTGTCAGCCATTTAACAGAACCAGTTCAGTATTGCTGAGGGCCATTACCAAGTAGGTATTGACGCATCGTAATCCTTGCCAGTGTACCCCATGTTAAATGGACTTGCCTTGGAAATTTGCTGCGACCTTGCTTGTGTGTTTGAGAAAGATGACCCTGCTCAAGGTGATCGAGGGTGGATCCAGGTTTGAGGAAGTATCCTGCAGGTTTGAGGAAGTATCCCGGTCCTTGGGCTTAGGGTGTTCCCGGTTTAAGGCGTTTCCCGGTTTAAGAATATGGGTTTTAGGGAAGTTGAGGTTGAAGATTATTGCTGCTGGGATTAGGGTGTTCCTGTTGCTTGTTCCCGTTGAGTTCTCGTGAGATTCAAATGGGATTTTGGAAAAAGCCTCGTGGAGTAGGTGAAGTGTGCGGCAGAAGGAGACTGCCCCTGAACGTGTGTGGAGGCTGGTGTGAGATCCGGAATAAAGAATTGCTGTTTGAACCTACAAAGCTGTGTGGTGCCTCCTGATTCTGGTGCCCCCCAAGACATCGGCAAATGGTGGCCCGTACTCGGGATGTCTGAAGCTTGGGGGTAAGTGAATTTGCTCCCTCCCGAAGGAGAGCAAAAAAATGGGTGACCATCTCAAAAAACAATGTGTTCTTGTTGTGATTTATTTTGTTTTTATTTCAAGTTGCCTGTTCCTAGAACTTTCTCAGGCAAACTGGGGAAAATGGTTGACTCAAGGTTTGAAGTTGTTCACCTCTGAGGAAGAGAAATTGTTAGAGGAAGGAGGCACCCCAGTGAGACCAAGAACAGCTAGGGCATGTGTTGATACAGTACAAAAATGTAGCCCATGGCTTTTTAAAGACGAGTTATTAAGTATATCAATGGGACCATCATGGTATCCTGTAGAAGGATTTTTCTTCAACAAGAAAGAGATGGCTAGTTCTGTTTACTACATTTGTCTAAGATCTTGGTTTTTACAGACATCTGATTAATTACCAAGCTAAAGTGTTAAAATATCAACCACTAAATATAAAATCAAGTACTCTTTACTTATTAAGTTCCATAAGGTAATATATTTAAACATTATGTGGGTTTTCATAAATTGGTAAATGGAAAAAGGTTTAATATTGCTTTGGTCTGTGTCTTTGCTGAAACAAGGTTACTGAGTGTTAAGATTCTATCATGTGTAATTTATATACAAATAGTATAAGAAGTTTCAGTTGGGTTTCAATTACAGCATAATAGTACCTTAAAAAACATGAAAGTATTTCATCTTATTAAAGTGGAGTAATTTTATAAGGGTTGTTTCAGAATGTGAATTTATAAAAAGGGTTAATAGCTAGAAAAGAGATATAAAAATATTTAAGATGTGGAAATATATTTTAATATAAAAGGTTAAAGGAAAAAGAAATGTTTCTAGATGAGATAATTTTTGTGTGGTAAAGTAAAAAGTTGTCAAATGCCATTTAAAAGGATTTTGAGGAAACTAGACTTACTTTAAAAGCTTAAGAAAGGAAGAAAGAAGAAAAAGATATTTGTACATGGCAGATTGAGACAAAGCTTCTCAATGGAGTAAAAAAGAGCCTTTGGTTGAAGGGCAGCCATGTAAACTAATATTAAGCGATTTAAACAGAATCTAAGCCTCGTTTTAAAGAGTAAAGCTGTAGGTAGTGAAAAAAGTACATTTAAAAGTACAGTATAGATGATAATTGAAAGGCTTTAAAAGATTAATTTGAAAGTGGTCGAGATACCTTCATGGCGGAAAAAAAAAAGATTGCTTTACTCATCAAACTATTAAAATGTACTTATTAAACTAAAAAGAGGGAGATGAGATAATCTTTGTGGTAAAGTAAAAAGTTGTAAAATGTCTAAGTATGTTACAAAAGATTTTAAAAGGTTAAATTGAAGGTGGTTAAGATGCCTTCATGATGAAAAAAAACCATGAAAACTGGAAGATAATAAGATAAAAGATTTAGATAAAGAAGATTAAAAATTTGAAGTGGAAAACTTCAAAAACAGAAGTACAGAAAGGTAAAAAAAAAAGAGAGAAGATATAGAAAGATAAAGATATAGGAAGATAATAAAGATGTAGAAAGACAAGAATTTTAAACCCACAAAATAGGAAACAAGAAAACTAGGAGAGGAAAAAAGCAACTAAGGGTAAATATAAAAACCTTAGAAGAAAACTAGAATATAGAAATAAGATTGAAAATGTCAAGTAAAGGTATTTCAGATAGAAAATGCAAAAGGCTAAGACAACTATGGTTTAAAACCACATCTAAAAATTAAAAGGATTAAAGTAATTCTAAAACTAAGGCAGAATGCTTTTGAAAGACTTAAATTTAAAAGGATCTTAAAGGGGTATATATCCCCCAAAGATAAACTTAAAATAACCCTTTTTTACTCTAAACTTTTTAAATTTGGATTCATCAGGACTTAATGCTGTGGAAAGACATATGTATCCGATAAATGTACATAAGCCTAAGGTACTTTGGAAAGATATTCTAACAGGACAATGGAAAGGTCCCGACCCAGTTATTGTCTGGAGTCGGGGTTCCGTTTGTGTGTTCCCACAGGGAGAACAGCAGCCGATTTGGATTCCAGAGAGGTTAACCAAAACAATTTCTACAGAAAAAGAAGATGATTTGACTGAAATCCATAACAGCTGATATCCAGAGCTCCAGCTTGGCTATTCTTACATCTGCGACAGTGATTAACCACGGTGCTTTTTTTCAATATCTATTTTATTATTGCATTTTTCCCACATCATAAAGTTCTATTTTATTTTTTGAGCTCATACAAACCTAGGTTAATGTTTTTCTGATCAGTTTTGTTTTTTGACTGTGTTTTATTTTTTGACTGTGGAGTTTTTAAACATTGCAATGGAGATTTCACTTAGGTATAGCTACAAGGCCTTTACTTATTATTGTCTTATGTGTTGTATGTTATGTGTGTACTGTTTTGTGTTGCATGTCAGTATGTGTGTATGTCCATATTTTTATTTGAGGAGCGCTCATGAAAAAATGGATCCGAATTTTTTTTTTTTATTCACGTGATTTAAGTGGTTTAATCTAAATTAGGTAAACAGCTGTTAATGATTGTTTTCAAAGGTGGTTAACAGATCTGTTTGCTTGCTATTGTTTTTAAAAGTGATTAACAGATCTGTTTGTTTACTTTCACTTTTCCTTTTCATTATATTTAATAATTCTGTTCAGGATAATGTCTCTTTAACATCATTGCCAGAATTCCCATCTCCATCCCAGTGCCTGTGAAGACTAAGAAAACCAAACTACAGCTTCTATGATCACAGTAAACTGTATAAACTGATGCATCAATGAATATAACTCAACAAGTAATGCTCAATCAAGGACTTGATTTACTTTGGGAGGAAATGGACATATTGATAGACTCTTCCACTTTGAACTGCCTGCAGAACTTGCCTGGACTATATATCAGTTGCATGCATTGTGAACTATCGTCTGGTGCAGCGAATTGTGGTACTGCTGGCATATTTTTGCTGATGGTGTCACCAGTGATGCAATTTCCTTGCCAGCGCACCCCATGTTAATTGTGGTAACACTGGCATCTTTGCTGATGGTGTCACAGTGACGCAATTTTTCCAAAGGAGCCGTCAATTGGCTTGGTGTCTTGGCATTTCTGTGTCTTCCTCCCTTCTACTAGTGATGGTCTAAAATTTGGGGGCCAACAGAGGTGAGGCAAGAACCTCACCCCCCCACTGGTGCTTAGGCCTATCCACAAGCATGGCTGAATGCTGGACCGGTAGTCAGTGACGGGTTGATCTGGTTGCAGTGGATTCAACCTAAGACAGGAAGTTGACGCCCAAAGGTCAGCTCTCCCATGACGGGTAAGAACCACATGTTGAATTGGACAACCTACCAGGCACGGTCCTAAGCCACATTGCTTGTTGTTTAATTAATCAGAAGGGGGGAGATGCTGAGGGCCATTACCAAGTAGGTATTGACGCATCGTAATCCTTGCCAGTGTACCCCATGTTAAATGGACTTGCCTTGGAAATTTGCTGCGACCTTGCTTGTGTGTTTGAGAAAGATGACCCTGCTCAAGGTGATCGAGGGTGGATCCAGGTTTGAGGAAGTATCCTGCAGGTTTGAGGAAGTATCCCGGTCCTTGGGCTTAGGGTGTTCCCGGTTTAAGGCGTTTCCCGGTTTAAGAATATGGGTTTTAGGGAAGTTGAGGTTGAAGATTATTGCTGCTGGGATTAGGGTGTTCCTGTTGCTTGTTCCCGTTGAGTTCTCGTGAGATTCAAATGGGATTTTGGAAAAAGCCTCGTGGAGTAGGTGAAGTGTGCGGCAGAAGGAGACTGCCCCTGAACGTGTGTGGAGGCTGGTGTGAGATCCGGAATAAAGAATTGCTGTTTGAACCTACAAAGCTGTGTGGTGCCTCCTGATTCTGGTGCCCCCCAAGACATCGGCACAGTATCATTTTGTTTTAGACAAAATTATCCAGCTAATATATTGATTAAATTTGACTATCAATTGCATTTGGCTGACAATGAAAAAGGAAAAAAAAGGTCCATTTTAGTCAGATAACTCATTTAGAAGTTTTCAGATTTTTGGATTCATACAGAACATACTGAGAATTCTTTTTTGGCAAGTTGAAATATTTAACTTTTCTTCCCAATTTCTAAATGTTGTATGCTCTAGGACTTCATCCTGGCTCCTACTTATTTTTTCTTTGTATTCTTTCTCATCAATTTACTTGAATTAAAGTGAAATTTTATGTCAATGATTTCTAAATGTAGACAGCCCAACCTTTCTGGTAGCCAAAATGTAAATGACAGGTGCCTCTTCTGATACTTCCACATGGGTGCCTCAGACAGGTCTAACTAACAAGTTCAATTTTAAATTCTTCCTTTTAATGACCCAAGTATTTTCTAATTGTGTTTTCTCTGGAGTGACCTCACCATGTCTTCATCACATTAATAAACTGAATCACTGTCTACTGTTACAGAATTCACACTCCAAAGATTTAAAAATACATTATTTTATACTGTTTCCAAATGTTCTCTCAAAGATCTGAAATTGTTTTCTATTTGCTGTTGTTTTCCTAGTATTTCTGAATGGCAATGGTTCAAGTGATCCATATTATTGAGTCATTTCCAGTATAAAATATGGTATTGATCATTTAAGTTAAATTAACACATAAATGAAAGTTTTAGCTTTCATTTTATATACAGCATCTAAAACTTAAAACATTAATTAATTCAAGTTTTATTTCATTTATTTGAAAATCAAATCATTTTTTCCTTTTAGAATTCCTTCATCCCTAAATCAGTTTTAAGTAAAATACTAACCAATCCATTATAACTACAACATTTTGACATATATACCAAAATGCATTTCAAATTTTTTACTTAGTTCATTCCTGCTACTTTATCATGACTCGGTGTCTCATTTTTCCCTGCCTGGGACTACTTTCCCCTGCTTTCTAAAGGTATTACTGTCTGCCTAGGTATTGTCAGAAAAATCATTGCTTTAAGATCAGAGCTTGAACTGTTACCTCCCAAACGCCTGCAGTAATTCCCTAACACACTTCACATCACCGGGCTTCCAGCCACATCCCTAGTCCCACATCTGCCATTCCTAGTCTCACGTAGTGGTACTCATCTGCTCCCAACAGCAACTTGCCACACATTGCTACATTTCATCTACGTTTCTGAGAGCGTCCTGTCATCCTCCTTTCTCCAACTTCATTCTGCCAAGGAAGCAGAAGGATCTGCTCAGATGTCTCCTATGCCAAAAATATTCTTCAACACCCTAACTCTGGGCTGGATTTTCTTTTTTATGACTATTATTTGTATGGACTTGTTCTGCTGCACTGATCTCATGGTTTATATGTCAAATTCTCTTACAACACTGTGAGTTCCCTCAGTGCCTTAGTTCATGTCTATATTCATAAACACAGTCATTTGTTAAAGAATGTTTGAATAAATAAATACATAAATAAAGATTGAAAATCTCTTCTGCATCCCCCATTTCTCAATGCAGTAAAATATCAAGGGACAACAAGTAGAAGTTTTTCAGACTGAAAAAATAATACTATCCTAGTGTTTGGTGATAAATATTTCACAGTAGCATCAATGACTAAATCTGGATTATATATTTTATTGTCCTCTTAGAGGTTTTATTCAATATTTGTTAGAGAATCAAGAATTAAGCTCTCCAACATTACTGCTTACATAGTCAGATTCATAAAGAGATAAAAGGTACTGTACAGATCCAATGTGCCTGTTTAGAGACCTACAGGTCTAATTATGCTCTATAGGAATGGCATGGTAGGATAGAAAAAGCTTTAGACTAGACATTTATAAACCCTGAATCAGCCTTACCACTAACTTAAGGCTTTGGAATCTGTTTTCTTACTTGTAAAATTAAAGAGCTCAAAGTTTCTTCTTAACTGAATATTTTGTAATTTGGCTTTCAAAAGAACAGAGAACCATTACTATTGAAGCATGCTACCAAAGTAAAATAACACACAATTTCTGGGGGAAGTTTTAGACTTGTTAAATTAACAAAATTATTTTCTTACAGTTCTTAATAAATGGTTGAGTATTATACCAAATATTTGTAATTTATAAACACACTTAAAATTCTCTGGGTTGTGTTGAGATATTTGAGAGGTACAATAATTTTAAGGAAGGAGAGGGTGTTCTTTGGGACTCTGAGAAATAATGTCCCAACATTCCTAATTAGAATGTTTAGCAAAATTTACTGATAGGCATATTAAAGAAAGAAATTTCCCATATTACATCTACTCTGTAGTAAATCATTCAACACTTATTCAGTGGCTTTACAATGAGCATAAAGTTTGATGATGATAATATCTCTATTTTTAATGATACCAGCAGCTGGAATCTAGAAGCAGATTTTTACCCATGAGAAAAAGAGATGTCACTGAAACTCTTAAAGTCAAGTGAACTGGAGGATAGTTGTGAAGTTTAATAAGAAAATAAACTGATCCTGCTTTCAGTTTGGGGAATACATTTTTCCAGTAAATTGTATGGCCAAGTGAATTCTGAAAGTCCTGAAAGACATCACAGGAATGTGAAAATATTGATAGTGAAGTATTGTTAGGTAAATCTAGTCTAATAAAAATGTACTGGGTTTGAAATAATAGGAATTCATGGCAAATTATACAATTTCTCAAACGTCACTTACATGAATTATAAAATATCAATGTCTTCAAACATTTGTAACTTATTTTTCTTACAATAAATATTTAATAATTTACTCTAATTCTCTATATGACAATAATTTTTCATTTCTTTAATAAGACCAATTTGTTATTCATAAATTTATGGGAGCATTTCTTTAATTTTTTTTTTTCTGAGATTGGCCAATGACTGCTAAGAGGATGGATGTAGTCATCACTTCATTTTTCTTGCTCATAGGGAGTTGCTTTTGCAGCTGCCTATTCTGGGGAGGTCTGGGAAAAAGGAAGGCTTGATAGGAAGGGTCCAAACTGCATGAATCATAATGAGGAAATGCAATACAGAGCAGAAAACTTGAGAACATAGAAGTATTATCCCGACTATAATTCTAGGTTAGTTCTAGAGAAAATTGCAAAGAATGTCAAGTGTGTGCTCAGCCCCTGAGTCTGGCTTAGTTTCTCCTCCCCTAATCTGCATGTGTGATTCTGGACTCACTCACCCAGTGCACAAGAGCCTAACTCCTATTCTCTAACTTCCCTACTGCAGTTTTCTTCAGCAGCTCTTTTAGGTGAAGTTCAGGCCATGGAAATCTTCTTACTCTGTTTTCTTTCCATATACAAGTAAAAATACATTGAAATCATAGTCATCACACACTGAATTATGGAGAGAGATTTGAAGAAATGAAGCTTAGAACATCTAACGAACTCTGGAATCACGTTAACAAATATTTTTTGTCCCTTATGGAGAACACAAGCAAAATTTAAATACTGACTTAGAGGAAGAACAAACATACTACCACAAAAAGATCAACTGGCTTTAATTCTGTAGCTTTCTGTAAGGCACTATAAGAAAACAGGAAATTAAGAACACAATTTAGCTTTAAAATTGGAATTAATTATAGCAAACAAGGGTTATTTGGTATTTTGTCCACAACTTTTCATGCAATTTTCAAAGCTGGGTTTTAATCAAGGATTGTACTGTGAAATATTTTTGACCCAAAGTGCAATTTAAGCAGTTAGAAGTTCTAACAGTGGAAAAAAAAAAATATGGAAGCCACAGAATGAAATATAAAAAAATGAAAATTGTAAGGCACTTAAATAAATGGAAAATGATAAATAATTTGAATGGAATAATACCTAAGAAGCACAAAATATTTTGGAATTCAATCACAGGGGAAGGAACTGACAGTAAACTACTAGAAGCCTTAAACTTGGTAATGTTCCCTTGGCCAACTCTCACACAGGTTGTCAATAAAATTACAATGTATGGTTCTATTTCACTAGCTTCTGTCATTAATGACTTGGTTTTCGGTCATTTATAAAGATATCAGAAGGACTGATTATCCCTGGAAACTTGAGAACTTTCACTTGGTCACCAATAAGATCAGAAAATTACTGGTAAGCAATTACTAAGATGCACATTTATTATTTAGGAATCAATGGAGATCACTGCATTTTAGGTAATGCTTATTAAATCTTTTGGAATGAAAAAGTTATTGCTAACATTTAAATCATTCATCAGGCATCTAGTGGTAGAATTCAAAGGTATAGTACTGAGTGTAGAAGTCAAAGTGTGAATAATATTCTGAGACATAAAAGGTAAGTTAAGTTCTATTCTTTATAAATAAATATAATATATATAATATATAATATATTACAATTATATAATACAATATAATATTATATAAATAAATATAAATAATAAAACTCTTGAGTTCTATTCTTTATAAATCTGTATGTGGCTCTTCTTTACAAAAATAGCATTAAGTGTATTTTTTATGAGTTCTTGATGTCAGATTTTCTTATTCTAAAATAAAAAGTCAGTAAAATAACAGCAAGTAGCCTTGTGCTGTGGTGCATAACTGTAATCCCAGCAGCTCAGGAGGCTGAGGCAGGAGGATCTTGAGTTCAAAGCCAGCCTCAACAAAAGTGAGGCGCTAAGCAACTCAGTGAGACTCTGTTTCTAAATAAAATACAAAATAGGGCTGGGGATGTAACCCAGTGGTAGACTATCCCTGACTTCAATCCCTGCCTGGTACTCCTCCCCAAAAAAAGAGCAAGTGCTGCTTTGATCAATTTTGTATGACATTCTTGATAGAACAATGGCATATTAGGCATAAATATATATTTGCCTTTCTCTTCAAATAATGTGATATTCAAGTTCCAAAATCTTTGAATTGTTTATCTATCTTCTATCATCTATCCATCTACGTACCCCCCATTCACCTACCTACCTATAATATTTGATAAAGGATGCACAGAATGTGGAAAAAACAGGACACCTGAATGCACATAGAAAAAAAACTAAGTACATCACTTTTTTTTAATTCTACTTAAAAAACCCTAAATAACCTTTTCCTATTAGAGGGTTTATTAACATAAAATCCTTAAAGCTACCTTCTGCTATAGCACAGCATATAACACCTTCAGTGAGCTGCTGAATCCTTTCCAATATTTTTGCTAAAATAATAGGTAATACATACCAGTGCTGTGTATCTGGAATTATTAAGCTGATGATAGCAAAAATACACAATTATGAGAAACAGAACAAATACAAAAAATAACTCAAAGAGAAGAAAAAATAACATTTGAGCTAATAAAACAAAAATCTCAAGAGATCTAAGTCATTTCCAGAGGAAAACTATAATTAGCAAAAATAGTACCATTGATAATATGAAAATTATTTTTGAAACTTATTTGAATTGTGACAGTGATAAAAGGGTTCTTTTAAATTAACTCTTTGTTTCTATTTTATAGGAGACAATTTCCTTTTGTTTTCTAGGACATTTTTTAAAAGTACTAAAAATTAAGGTCTAACATTTGAAATGTACATGAAATAATTATTTGGATATGGCTGTCATGGTCTCTCATCTGTAAAGGAAGCTGTTCTTTTTATGTGTGCACTGAATTCAGTGTGGCATTGCCTGTCATGATGTTTTTCAAATAAACTAACAGAATGTATTGACCAAGAAAATAGCTGCATGATTCTTCAACATTTTACATTTATTTCTTAGTAAACAGCTTATTATGCAAATAGCATAAATCACTGGCTAAAAGAGTAGGTTCAAAAGGCATGTGTTTTATTGCTGCTTTTCTTCTTTTTTTTCTAAATTTCTTTACTACTTATAACTGCAGAACATTTTTAAAAGTGCTTAAATCTATTAAGTGTGAGAGTAATAATACTTACCTACCCATAAATGCTATGAATGTTAAATGGATCAGGTTTAAATACTGAGCAAAAGTATTTAAGTAGCCAGTTTTTCAGTCAATGCGTATGAGCTATTTTGATTTTGTCCCCCTTGGTTAACATACATGAATTCAGCTTTCAACTTAACTCTTTCATGTTTTCTTGATATATTGTCACAGCAATGAATTAAAATGGCATTAGAGAAAATTCTCCCATTTGGAGACAAAGTTATAGAAAAAGATGTAAGTTTTGTCTATATTTAGCCTAGGATTAAACTTCAACCTGCTATTCAAATTAGTAAATTTGAAACAAGCTTTACTTTCTTTAGATAAGAAAAAAAAACAAAACTTTTTCGATATTCCAGGTTAAATAAGCGAATGTTGCAATGAAATTTGCATGTTTATGGCAAGTACTAAGAACTCAGTAAATTCTAGTCTCCTCTGAATCTACATAGGTAGACAGAAAAACAGATACATGTATAGATAAAACACAGATGAGAGAGATGATGGAATGAGATAAAGTAATGGACAGATGAAAAGGAAATAGGGAGATGTATGACAGAGACAGATGAAAGATTAGAGACAAAAGCAGAGAGAGATCTCTCCTTTCTATCAGTTACATATGGTTACTTGAAAGCAAGATTTAAGTAAAATTTATTTTTGACATTCTTTAAAAGTTCCAATCCTTCCTGAAATGTTCAAGCACTTGATAAATATCTAGTAAATGATGAATAAATTAAATCTATGAATCAGTCAAGGAAATATTATTATAGGTAGCTTTAAAAGTAATATTTTGAAATGGAGGTCAGTTTTTCTTTCCTATGTAATTGATAGATCACCTAAACCCAATTTCTATGTGCATAATAATTTCCCTATATTTATTAATATTTATTTTAGTAATAAAATTAATAAATTATCAATATTTAATATTAATAAATTACTATTAATAAATATTTATATTTATTAATAGGGACATGTGGAAATTATTTGCTTTACAGAATTTCTATTGGCATTCTCATTCTTATACTGCCAATTATTTCAATGTGTAATATTAATTAAAATATATTTTGGCCTTTCACAAGAATGATAGCCACTTTTCCAAGAATTAATTTTTATATAAAAATTGAAAAAGTACATTTGTAGTATGACTTATATTTTCAGAAATAATTAGACTCTCTCTTTTTTTTATAGGGGAAAATATTTCAAATACACTCCCATTAAATATATTAGTTAGTGAGTAAAAGCAAATCAGAGTTAATATGAACAGCAAATTTTTTATTCTGTTTCTTTTATTTATATAATTCCTTATAAAGATATAACAGTACATGCAGACTCTTCACTTACTCTGTGCAGCTTTGTGACTAGTACCTATAAATCACTGTATGTATCATACACATAGTTGGGTCTATCTCATGCTGTGCATTCAGACATCAAGATCCAACAATTCAGCATTTAAAATGTATTTAAAAAATCTTTATATATTATAATATTATAGAGCTACAACCCATTATGACAATATAAGTCACTTTAAATAAACATCCAAATTTATAGAAACTGTGAAAATCAGATATTTATTCATATTGCTTCTGTTAAACATAATTTTAAAAATAGTATTGCATTGTTATGTAGAAAGCTTTTGTAATAAAAATCAGGAAAACATCATTAATCTAACACTATTTAGCAAACTAGGCTTTTGTGAAGTAAACCTTCAAGTAAGTACAGCAAAATTTTATTCAATGAAGATAGAAATATAAGCATTTATTTCTGTTTTGAATATATAAAAGTATTATATATAAACTTTTTAATATATTATATTATGTATGTTTGTATTGAAATTTATTCATAAAGTTAAAAATTAATAAGACTGTATCTACTCATGTTTGAATACAGAATACACTCTAGACAAAAGTTTGCTTTTTATGAATCACCAAACAATAAATAATTTAGAAGCTATGCATGCATGGTTTAAATGTAGCTTCTTTCTCCAAAAAGCATCAAATAATAAATACTAAGTGTACTTAATAGTATACCTACTTATCTAACAAATGTATTTGAAATAATAAAATCTGATTGATACAGCTCTTTTCTTTCCTTCTTCTTTGTGTATATGTGTGTGTGTGTGTGTGTGTGTGTGTGTGTGTGTATGTGTGTGTTGCTGCAGATTGAACTCAGGGCCTTGTGCATGCAAGGCAAGCACTCTATCACCTGAGTTATATCCCCAGCCCCAGCTTCTTTTCATTTTTCACTCTAGAACATAAAACAACCTATGTATAAGCTGTAAAAGTCTTACACAGAAATGTCTTAATTCTCTTTGGATGAATCATTGACAAGTATTTTATTGTGTTTGAAACAATAAAAATATAAACAATAAATAACACTAAGTGAACAAATTAAAGATGGACTTTTAGAAAAATATGTATTTAACAAGTCATGTTTCTTTATTATCTCAATGTAGGCCAGTTCATGTTTATTTGACATCAGTGAAGACTTATAAATGTACAACAAAAGAATCCAAACTCTGGGTTAGCTACTATTTGACTCTTGAAACACTATAAGGAAGCTAGACTCTCAACTAAAAATAAATCAACAGTGGTAAGAGATTCAAAATTTTGATTTGAGTTTTCATTTCAACTAAAATTATCAAATTTACTGATTTTAATATTGTAAACGTGTTTACTAGAATGTACATATCTAATTAATATACCCCATATTTTCCTTGTTAACAAAACCCCACATAGGAAAGGCTAGGAAGTATCTATGAAATAAAAATGATATTACTTAACTTTGGTCAAGTTCTCATATTAAGAAGGTTACCCATGGCCCTCCTTTTCCAGCTGTGACTGTGATATTGAATATTTTCTTTTAATCTGGATTTTATTAAAAATCTTTTAATCATAAGATTTGCTGCTTTTTTGATCTATTATCAATGGTCTATTCCATTGTGATAAATTGAAACTCTAGGTCTAATAATAGGTTTATAATGATTGCTTAAGCTTTACACTTTGTAAGCATTGGAAGACTTCACTCACCTTGTTCAAGTGGTTGGCTTTTAGTTGAAGTAGTTTTCATCTTGAGTGCCTCCCTAACAGACATGTCACAGCAGGAGCCTTTGTTAGTGTCTTGGTCACTGTCAGCCTGATCACTGTCCCCGTGCCCACTGTCTCTCAGGCTGGCTCTTTCTGGGTCCTTAAACGTGGAGCTACTGAAATACATATAAAGAAAAAGAAGAGAAAGTGTTGTCTCTACTAGTTTAAATCTGAAGTGTAGTCTCTAGCAAAGCAATTTTGACACGAATGCAAATGGGGAAGCCGAGAAAGTTATTTAATAGGCCTTACCTTTGAACAAACTGCTGCCTGCTGCCCATGTAATTGGGCTCTGCGGGAAAATTGTCTGTCTGTGAAAAAGAAGGAAAAAAATACGTATAGTTGTACACTGGACAAATCTCCTGCAGAGCAACAAGATTTCCTAGTGGAAAAATGATTAATAATTTAAAAATTCCCTTAATCTTCAGATTTGTACATTTTAATTAAATTGGAAATTGCTGACATGTAATTATGTACTCAGAACAATTAAATGATTCCGGTCCACAAATTACCTGTTAAAGTAAACAAAGAGCCTGTCATAACTGGCATTCTCTGTTAGTACCAGGATGGATGACACTGTCTATGTTGGTTCTTTGCTTAGATATTAAGATTGAATATTTGTGGGAGGACTGGGAAAATGACCTAATTTCTTCATATTAAAACTGTGAATTATTTAATCAACTCATTTTTAAACATAATTACATCATCTGCTGGGATTCTCTGACCTTCTTGATGTAATATCATTTAAAGTCATCCACTCCTCTATTAAAAAATACAGGACCTTTCCTTCAAATTTTGCAGGAAACAGACACAAGCACTTCACATATGGTTGATCTCATCTCTAATTCATTCTCGGCTACATCCCAACTATGGAAATTATATTAAGCAATCCAGTGAAAATGAGTGTCACTTTCTGGTTCTTAAAAACAAAGTAAAAAAAAAAAAAAAAGAACAAGAAAAAAAACCCACGTTATTTAAAACATCGAGAGTGAAGACACTGAGAAACCAGGCTTGTTTTTGTGGTTGTTTCTACTGCTTCCAAACTGATGTGGAGGTCTGCCAAAAAGAACTGAATTCTCCTTGTATCATGGAACAGAGTCTTTTGGAAGAAAGAGACTGGATCTTTCATAGATCTCCCTATACTGTACATTCATACACGTTACTTCTTCTTGCAGCTGACACAGTGACAAAGCTTCTCCTGTTTTCTGCATCACTTCATATCACACACCATTATGCCCTGAAGCAGCTATGGTTCATACAAGACCATCTAGCATGCAAGGATCAATGACACGGACCATGCAATTCATGAAGCAGAGGGTCCAAGGTAAGGATTAATGCAATGTAACATGTGTTTTCCTTATTTATAAGTCTAACATAAAATATAACTTTTTTTCTTTCAATATAAAATTTAACTCATTTGGCTCTGTGAACTATTATTGGGGAAAAGAAAATTAAGAAAAATTACTTGAACTATTATGTAAAATTCACTATGGTCTAGAAGTTTGGTGGTAGACTATGCCCACAATTTTTTTTTTATTTATACTTTTTTTTTCTTCTTCTTCTTCTACTTTCTTTTAAGGCCAAATGACCTTTATCAAGCTACTTCAATGATGAAGGAAAAAGTTGGATTTATTTCTCATTCCTAAACATCTTTAATTAGTGTTTGTAGCAGAAATTTTTCATTAACACGTGAACTAGTTTCTGGATTCAGTGAAGCATCTTAATTTTTGTTTCTATATTGACAAGCTCTTAACTTTTAATGATAACTTGGTTGTCTAGTAAAATTAATAGTGCTAATCTACGCAGGCAACAAAAATGTTTGCTAAAGAATTTTGCCAATTTTCTGAATTGTAATCATTTAGAAATTCTACATACTTAATACTAGTTTAGCTTTTTGTGTGTGGCAGGGGTTGGTTCCAAGGGTTGAACTCAGGGGCACTCATCCACTGAGCCACATTCCAACCCTTTTTTGTACTTTATTTATAGACAGGGTCTGAGTTGCTTAGCGCCTTGCTTTTGCTGGGACTGGCTTTAAACTCCAGATCTTCCTGTCTCACCCTCCTGAGCTGCTAGGATGAGCCATTGCACGGGGCTTAGTTTATCTTTTGAATTGGTCGAAAACATGTATACAATCCACCATTGCTGACCTTACTGTTAAGAAGACAAATTCCTGGATAATAAGGAGAAAGTAGAATTTTAGGTGGGTGTGTAGTGTGTGCCTGAAATTCCAGCCGCTCACAAGACTGAAACAGGAGGACTTCAAATTCATACCAGCCTCAGCGACTTGGAGAAACCCTAAACAACTTACCAAAACCCTGTCTCAAATTAAAAAAATAAAATCAGGGCTGAGGATGTGGCTCAGTGGTTAAGAACCCCTGGGTTCAACCCCTGCACTAGTGCCCCTGAGTTCAATCCCTGGACCCGCCACCCCCCTAAAAGCTAAATTAGCATTATGAATGTAGAATTTCTAAAAAACTACAGTTCCAAAAATTGGCAAAATTCTTTAGCAAACATTTTGCTGCCTGTATACAAACAACAACGACAAAAAAAAAAAAAAAAAAAAAAAAAAAAAAAAAAAACAATGTGAATTGGAAACTCTAGTTAGGAAATAATATAAGCATTCTGACAGATAGTCTTGAGATTTTAGTGGTGTCAATTAGATGAAGTCCAGTAGGATGAGAATCCATATTTAGTTAGACCCTGGGGAAACTTTTCCTCTCCTTCTAACAGGGATATTTCTAAAAATGTTGGCAAAAAGATATATGAAAGAGGAGGGAGCAATGTGGAGGGAGGAAAAAAGAAATCTAGAAAAATCTAAGCTGGTTTATGATCATGGAAGTACAGTTTTAAAAATTTACAAACTGATCAGTACTAGAGTATCAGAAGTTTAATAATAATGGCTGCACTCATCCATTAAAGTATACAGGAATGTGAGAGAATGTGCAAGTGTGTGTATAATTAGCATAATGAAATAGCCATTTGGCCCTTAACAAACATACAACCAATTCACTACAAAAACCACACTGGTTTAATATAGAGAGTAACATTTTCATTACCTAGGCTCCAAGGGTGTCTGAAAACTCATTTAAAATAATCTGAATATAAAATAACAGCATTTGCATAGAAAAATGAAAGAGGGAAAAAGCCATATGTATCACAGCATCATTTAATTTAGAAATAGAAGCACTTTCAGATATTTTACAACACTGTACTCTAAAAATTCAGTGCTAACTTGTATATTTATAATTCTTAAATCTTAAATCTTAGAAGAAAATAAAATATGAAATGAGACACTTGTAACTCTTTAGGTCTCAACTGAGTATTTTAATATTCATATTTATAAATCTTAAAAACTTTATTCTAGTTTATAATAATTAATCACTACAATGTTTTCTCCTCAAACTCAGCTTGGACACAGTGATGTTTAAATCTTATTTCAAGAACATAATATTTCTCAAAAAAAATGTGTACCTTGAACTGGCGGGTAGATACAAAAATGTTCTCAAGTATAAATTTTTTTAAAACTTAGATTTGATAACCTATTCAATCAATGAAACAAAAGTTATTATTATTATTTTTTAAATCATTGTTTGCTTGTAACTATGTTATAAAGTAACATAAAATTGAATGTGCCCTCCGGCTTTATTGTTGTTGCTTTTATTTCTTAAAGACAATAAAAATTTAGAGATTCTTTCCTTTGTGTACAAAACAAATGTAAGCAAGCAATCAAAAACTTAACTGAATAAGTTCTGCAGGAATTGATGTGATTATTTTCCTTTACACATTTCTCTACTAGTACTTGGCAAATTGTACATTTATAAGTGATATTTAAATTTTTATCAGCAGTAATCAATAATAAACTATTCCTAAAATATGACATTCTCTAAATTTGCTCATTCCAGTAACATTCTGAAACACAAATCATAATTTCAAAAACAAACTCTCTGAGAAAGATTAAAAAAATGTATTGTAGCAAGGCCTTAAGAAACTTAGCAAGACCCTGTCTCAAAATAAAAAAGGGATGGGGATGAGGCTCAGTGGTCAAGTGACCAAGGGGTCAATCCTGGTACAAAAACAAAACAAAACAAAACAACACAACGACAACAACAACAACAAAAAAGGTATATTTTTAAAACTGTACCATGTTCACTGAAATTGAGAAAACTAATTAGGAAAGTATATTAATTTCATATGGACACTTTGATATGCCTTAAGAAGTTGATCTAAGAAAAGATGGTAGAAGGATTGAAAAGATTTTTACTATTAAATTATTAAACATAGTAATTTTAAAAAAATATATCAAGCCTTTGACAAAATTCACCATCTATTAATAAGACAATTTTCAGCAAATAAGAAATAAAAGAAAATTTTCCAATTATACAAAGGGCATCTACAAAAAATAAATGTACAGCTAGTATCATACTTAATGGCAAAAGACTGAACACTTTCACACAGGCCAGGAGGTCCAGTCTCACCACTCCCATTTATCCTCTACCAAATAAAATAAGGCAAGAAAATAAATGAAGTTTTTACAAATTAGAAAGGAAGAACAAAATCTTCACAGGTAGTGTAGCTATTTACAAATAATATTATCATTTAGGTGAAAAGTAGTAGGAGTCAAAACAAAACTTGCTAGATCTAATAAATGAATTAAGCAAGAATGATAACATTTAAGACCATCACATAATGGAGAGGGGCATAGGATGAGTGGAGGAACTTTGGATGAGGCAAAGGGGAGGGTAGAGGGAACATGGGGGTAGGAAAGATGGTGGAATGAGACGGACATCATTACCCTAGGAACATGTATGATTGCACAAATGTTGTGAACCTACTTTGGATACAACCAGAAAAGTCAAAATTGTGCTCCATTTGTGTATAATGAATCAAAGAACATTCTCCTGTTATGTATAACTGATTAAAAAATTAAATAAATTTTAAAAATGCAAAAGAAAATCAATTATATTTCTAAATTCTAGAATGGACTGTGGGAAACCAAAATTTCAAGCAATACATTTGAAATAGCTCTCCCAAATCAAATACTTAGTAAAGACACTTATATTAAAAAAAAAACTTGAATGCAAATGAATTATAATAGCCCAAACAATATTGAGAAAGAAGTATCCAGATGAAGAAATCACATCACTCTATTTTGAGCCTTACAATTGAAGCAAAACAATTAAGTCAGTCTGGTATTGCCTAAAGAATGGAAACACAGATCAATAGAACAGAGGAAACTATACAGAAGTCGACCCACACAACTGTGGCCAATTGATTTTTAACAAAGGTGCAAAAGCAATTCAATAGATAATCCAGTGAAAATGAATCATGACCTATGCTTTACACTTCACACACACACACACACACACACACACACACACACACACACATATGAACCAGAGATCTGAGATCTAAATATAAAGCATTTAAAGAACTCTCAAAACTAAATGGTAAGAAACAAAAGTCTTGAACTGACACTTTACCACCTGGAATATATCCATGGCCCATGAAAAACTGTTTATAGTAATTAGCTATTAGAGAAATGTAAATTATAATTTAAATGTACTATTACTAAATATCTATGATATTTGATAAAAATTTTAAAATTAATAATATTGAGGACTGACAAGAATGTGGAACAATTGGAATTCTCAAGAAGTTAGGTGGGAATTCAAAATGTTGCAGGTATTGTGGAAAAAATTGGGGCACTTTCTTATGAAACCAAAGATAAATATACCATATGACTCAGCAATTCTACTTCTAGAAATTTATCTTATAAAATTAAAATTATTCTCCTCCCAAAAAACTTGTACATAGATATTTACAGGAATTTTCTTTGCTAAAAACTGGAGTTATCCCAGATATGATTCAACAGGTGAATAAACAGACATAAATATGTAAAACAAGATACTACTTAGCAATGAAAAAATAAACTATTCATGCAACAACAGAATGAAACTCAAAAGTGTTATATTGCATGAACAAAGCCAGCCCCTCCCCCTCAAAAAACGCATACTATATGGTTATATATATAAGACTTCACAAAAAACAAAAAAGGTGAGGAAAATTGTGAGAGCATAAGGAAACTTTTTAGAGTGATACAACTCTTTAGTATCCTGCTTGTTTCATGGAATGACACACATATAAAAATCCATAGAACTAGGGGCTGGGGTTGTAGCTCAGTGGTAGAGCACTTGCCTAGCATGTGTGAGGCATTGGGTTTGATTATCAGCACCACATATAAATAAATAAAAATAAAGGTCCACCAACAACTAAAAAAAAAAAAAATCCATAAAACTATATATCTTCAAAAAGATTCATTCTACTGTATGCTAATTTAAAATTTTTAAATGATACCTAAAATACATGTAATATGATAATTTGCATCTTATATATACTGAGAATTTTCTACTTTATATAAAAAATAGATTTTCTTATTTTTATTTCTGTAATTTTCATTATTAATACTTGCTAAAACATTTTTAACATTTATTATGTGCCTAGAACCATGTTTAGCATTGTAGTATATTCTGAAAAATTCATTTCCAATCTGGTCTTATACATAGGATAAATATATTATCACATGTTGACCAAATATAAGAAGAACTCCCCAATGTGCACCACATATTGTATGGAATACACATTATATATTTTATGAAATAGGGAGTGGTAAAAAATGTACCCTAAACATTATTAAGAATAATGCTAACTCTTGAGCTCAAATGTCAAGCTATATATGTATAATGCATTATTTAGGGTTTCTTTTAAGGGGGGATGTACCAGAGATTGAATTCAGGGGCATTAGACTACTGAGCCACATCTTATCCTTATTTTGTATTTTATTTAGGAACAGAGTCTTACTGAATTGCTTAGTGCCTCACATTTCGAGATCTTCCTGTCTCAGCCTCCTGAGCCTCTGGGATTATAGGCATGCACCACTGTGTTCGGCTGGTTTAGGTATTTGACAAGAAGGCTTATTGTAGAATCAATTCCAAAGTGAAATGAAGGGAAGGGAGAGGGAATGGGAATGGGAAAGATATTAGAATGAATCAGACATTACTTTCCTATATGCATATATGAATACATGACCAGTGTAAGTCCACACCATGTACAACCAGAAGAATGGGAAGTTATACTCTATATATGAGTAATATATCAAAATACAATGCACTGTCATGTAAAACTAATAAGAACAACAACAACAAAATAAATGGAAGGTGAGGGAGGTCAGGAGGGGAAAAAGGGAGGTAAAAGAAGAGCTCATGAGCTCAAATAAATTTCCAGGCATGTATGAATTTTTCATAATGAACCCAACTATTACATATAAACATGCAGCTCTAAAAAAATAAGCAAACAACAAAAATTAATATAAAAATAAAATAACATAGTTCCTTAAACATTTTGAATAAAGAGTGTTTCTGAACTTGTTCTTTGTCCCTTGAAATGACATCAGGTAAACTTCTAAAACCTATGTGGGAAGTTCATCTTCATTTGAAAATAATACAAATTGATTGGGAATATAAAGATCTATTTAATTCCACCAGCAAAACCAAGCAAATGCTTTATAAAATAGTCACCTTAAATATAAATAATTTAACCCAAGTTTTATTTCTTTTAAAGATGATTTTTTTCTTATATGCAGCTCCCCATTTAGTCAGCCATAAAATAACCATTTTAAGTAAAGATTTTGAATTGCATTTGTTGCAAAGCAGTAGCTAGTTTTCCTTTTAAAACAAACAGCTGGATCATGGAGGACTGGGATCTATCTTCAGAAAACATAAGCTTTTAAATGTAGAAAATACCCTGTAAGACTGACTCAGCATTTGGGAGTAATATCATGGCATACCTTTGTAAAAAATCAAAGGACATGGAATGTAAAATGACCAGCATCTATGAGGTACTATGTATGCAAATTACTGTCAAAATAATTTACATAATTGCTGGTAAAATTGGGATAATATTATCCAACATGTGGGGTTGTATGTTTTATATGAGATAATGTATAAAAATTTCTCAGTTAAATAATGCAATTTCCATTAGAACTTTTTAATTTTTTAAATCCTATGTGCAGCACAATAATGATCATGAAATAATAATAACCAGATGAAACTGTGGGAAATTTAAAAATGATTCTTGGATTTCTACACAATGAAATACCTGTGGGATGAAAAGCATAAAATAAAGACCTCATCATTTTGAATCTCATTTTTAATGAAGTCTAAGAAAAATTATCTAGTCTTCAAGCATGTCCCTGCAAAAGGAAGAGAAAAGAAGAATATGAGTATTTGGAAGCTGCATTGTGTGGTTAGTTTTTCACTCCCATACACATATTTAAGTAAATGTTGCTAGAATTCAAAGTATGATTAGTGTAATCACACCATGAAAATTAAATATATAAAAAATAACCTTGAAGGCTCAGTGGCAGAGAGTTTGCCTGGCATGTGTGAGGCACTGGATCAAGAAATTAAAAAAAAAAAAAAAGGTCCATTGACAACTAAAAAAATAAAATAAAACACCTTGATTCTTAATTATTCAGGATTATTTTACTTAATTCTTTACAGAGTCCTGCTACAATCAGAAAACTTTCTATGAAGGAAACAATTCTGACACACAAAGTGTTCTGGCATTTCCAGAATGACTGTCACAGGGACATAGGAGGGAACAGACTGGAAATTCGTATTCCAGATGTCCTGTGCCTTTCTCTACTTCTCTACCAGGGAGGAGGCCTGAAGGACTGAGACCACTCTTCAGCTCAGCAAGTAAAGTCACTTCCCAGAAAAAGGTTTAGCTCAGAACATAGGTTGTACAGAAACACAGTATTAAACAATATAGATGTTTTACTATCTGAAATCCCATTAGGGATTATATGGACCAGGAAAATTTAACCCATACTTAGGAAGAAAAAAATGTGCTAAGAGGGAGATGATAGAATTTAATAAAGAACTTAAAAACATATTTGAAATTTTAAAAATATGCTTAGGAATGTAAAAGCAAGACACGGAGAGTAAATGCCTCCTTAAATTCTGTACCTTAAATACTTCCCTTGCCTCATCTAAATTTCAACCCTGAAGAAGAGAAATAAAGATATTAAAAAGAGTCAATGGGAATTTATGAAAATGAAAACTGCTGTAAGTTAAAAAATGTACTGTTAGACTCTGAAGAAATAAAGACACAACCAGATTCTAGAAACATCTGCCTTAATAATTATATATAAGATTGCATTTATGTTTATCTGTATATGATTTTATATTTTTGTGTCAACATTGTTCTTAAAAATTTGTGATAAACTAGGGAGTGAATAAATGTCTATTCAATAAAAAGTGACTCTCCCACTGGTTGCAATATAAAAATGAAGGTGGTTTTAATTGTAGATATATTGATCTGGAGGAAAACTTTTTAAGGAAAAAAATGAAAGTAAACCTTTTACTCTTTGAAGTCATCATTAAGAAATCACCTTACCTCACAAACTAATTTCAGGTTGATGTGTAATAAAACAGATTTGTCTAAAAGTAAATGACTCTAGATACAGGATTAAATCAAACTTGAATGTTCAGGGTTAAGGAATGGGGAGTGTAATTTTGAAAAATCCCTTTGAACTGGAAACATAAGGTTGATTACATACATGGTTGCCATTGGGTTGAAAACAACACAAGTTGAACTTTTCCCTTAATTCAAAAGCACTGCTTTTCACACTGATAACAAGCATTCCTTTTGCAGCAGACTAAACTCAAGGGAGTGTTAAGAGGCAAATAACTCATTTTAAGCCTTTTCATACAGACATTGCTTCTGATAGCTTTGCCTTCAACAGAATATATGGTGTGGTTCTTTCTACATCGCTGAAGTAGGCAAGAGCATTTTAAGCCACTACTTATAAAGTTATCTGACAGCACCTATGGCTTTGGAATTTTTAAAGTGCATGAAGTATGGCAATAACTGTATTTATCAGTGGTTTTCAAAATAATACATTTTATCCAAGTATAGTGTAGTCGACATTTGTGTTGTGTTACTAAAGTCATAATAAAAACATGGAATGGTCTCACCACATTGAGCAAAAAAAAAAAAAAATGGTATTCTTTTAAATTAAAAATGGGAACATCCTGCAAACAAAAAATTACTTACTGCTCAATGAATATGACTTAGATTGGTAAAGTGATCTTAAAATTTCTAGTAACTGTTGTTAACTCTTGTAAATATCATTGATAACTTTAAAAACTGTGTGCTGAAATGTAATTATGTAATTTACAAATACTGAGGAATCATCTTTGGCAAGAGCAAATAAAATTGAGATAATCAAAATTTAAGTGCCATTTGTTGACACAACACAATGCTGAGTACTACTCAGCCCTATTGTGTATTGAATCTCGAATTCTAGGAGCCCCCAATTTGCCACTGAATGCCAGAGGTGCTTTCTGTTGGCATCTGTAAAGTGTCATATGCCTTTAGGAAAGAAATCAAAGCACACTAACAGCCTCAGTTCCCCCATCAGTGCAGTCTGCCTATCCATGTCAGCCCCATGCAACACCCTGTCTTCCCTTTTTATTCCAGTTGCAATAGAGAAGAGGATCAGAATTCTTTTCTGCTTTTTTGGCCATTTCTTAGCCAGACTTTTCGTCTCTGGAGACTGTGCTCTGCTTTCTTCCTCCCATGCTCTTTCCATCTCTATTAAGAATACTGAAGGATTTTCCCACTGGAAGGAATATCTAAAAACTGGATTTTCTACAATTGGGACTCCAAGACTGGAAACTCAAAAATTATATGTGGCCTATAAAAATTCATTACAATTCTGAAAATAGCTTCCTCTAGTGGTCTCAACATAGAGAGAAGGGAAGGAGATAAATTAGTGGCATTATTTTACTTATCATCACTATGAATGATGAGTCTTCTGGTAGAAACATTTCCTTAAAATGTTATTGTATTAGTTTTAAGGAACTAGCTAATAAGTAAAAGGAAAATTTTACAAATTTTGAGTTATTTACTCAGACCAATTTTTAGACTGATTCATTTAGCAATCAATTATGGATAGGATTTGAAACTATACTAGACTGAATCAAAATGTGCTTCTGATGCTACCATTGTAAACATTCAGCCCTGGGAGTTTTGGAGTACTGACTTTCATTAGGATTGCAAAACAATATTACTAATATTTATTATTCACTCTTTCAACTGCCAAAGGGGTGACACAGTGGTTATCATTCACATTATGTTTGAAACAGAGAAACTACAGCTAAGTGATCGTCATAGAGTTACCTGTCATAATCTCAGTTCATTATAAAATAATGACAATTGCCAGAGACTTTCAGCACCAGTCAGGTGTGGTACTGACTAAGAAAATGAAGAAAAATTGTGAGCCATCCCTGCATTTTTGAAAATGAGATAATGAGAAATTAATGTAACTCGCCTTAAAAGTACTTTTTAAAATTACTGTTACATACTAAGCAAAATTGGTACTATTATCATCCCTAATAAAGTCTCTAAAGGAATTGTACTTTCGTCTTTCTATATATTCATATTAAATTATCTTAATATGTTGAACAGCATATATAATTCTAGTAACTATATGTTTTCTTTGAATAATAACATAAAAGATAATAATGGCAGTTTATTTTCAAATATTCTAATGCATGCAGTATGATTAACCATATGATTACTTACCATCATTATACTCATATAAGTTGTCAAAATAGGCACTTTTAAACACTTACCTTATAAATGCAAAAGAAATTTAAGATATTATCTTTAGTCAATCATTATGTAAAGTTCCAAAGCAAAATAAAAGAATTAAGTAAACCAAATGTGTAAGAGATCGTATTTCTGTTATATATTTCATTAGTTTATTTTTTCACAAAGAAATTGACAACTTCAGAAATACAATGATTTTGGCAAACATAATTCACCAGTCTTGTGCCTCAAAATATTAAGTCATCAATCTAAAGATACAGCCAATTATTATTTTTCCTTCTAACTCTTGATTGGAATAGAGAATTTTTAATTCTTTATAAATCAACAAACCAATCAGCTAATCAACTAAAATGTGTTTCAATAACTAATAAATGCTTTGGGACATTTTGAAGCCTTTAAACTTTTATATAGGCTTCAAAGGTAACATACTTACTTAAAAAAATTTCTAGGTTTACCTAATGGCTTTGAATTTCTAGTTTCCAAACAAAAAAACAAGATGAGAAAACAATTATGGAAATTTAAACTTAGGGCATAATAAATGAGTAATAATGGTACATACTCTCAGAAATTACAAAGGAAAAGATATTTCCAATTCTGAGGAAAATGTTAATTATTAATCAAATTAGTATTAGGTTACTAGAATATTTATCATTTCCTCTCTGAAATATAAGAGTAAGTATCATATTTAAAATGTATGATTCATTCGTTGGAAATGGTCTTTTTTTGGTAGGCATTCATACCTGAAATTAAAATAAAGCAAAGTGTCTCCACTAAGGTTAATATTTTTAATTAAACATTAGCACAAAATGAAATAAAATATCTCTAATCTTTATCGGAGTGTCACATAATATCTAATTCATGGATCTACAGCTTTTACTTTGCTTTAAGGCTTTAATTCCAAGAAGCCTTCTCTAATGAAAGAAGTAATGTTACTTCATGACATTCATTTCATGAAACAATAGGCCAACATTCTTCATATCTAGTTTTAAAATTATAGACTATCATTTTGATTTTGTTAAAAAATTTTTACAACTGACAAAGTACAAATTTTTGCATACAAATAAAGAAAATTTTAAAAAATTAAGAAATATTGTCAATGGTCAAATGCCTTACAGAGTATTTGGCTGGTGGTTCATTATCTGTTTTTGAAAATGAAATTCTATCAGAATTCAGCCATGCCCACTCATTCACATGTCCTCTATGGCTGCCTTCAAGGATCTAATAAGTATTTGGAACACACACTATGACAGCCCACAAACCCTCAAATACTTGCCATCTGGTCCTTATCAAAAAGAGTTGTTGACTCTTGGTTTAGAAAGACTAAAACTCTGTTCTTAACCATATAATTAAATGTTTTACTCTCTTGCCTCCTGAAGATAAAAGATTATAAAAAAATTTTGGAAATGCAGTATGCTTAATTAGGTCATAGCTTAGGAAAAAAAAAAAAAACTAGTCATTTTCTTTCTTTGTAGGATCTGGACTCCCTTCTGAGTCTACAGTTTCAAAAGCATCTGATTGAAACACTGTTCATATATTTTTAAGTGGATCTCAGTGTTTATTGATTTGGAGAATGTTTATATTAAATTCCAAACTATTTAAAACTTAGAAACCGTACCACCACGGGAACCCCTAAAAAAAAAAAAAAATGCACTTAGACGCATGAAGTTTCCTGAAGTATATTACAAATTCCTCTAGAGTATACTTAGGATAAGAGTAAAGAGCCATTTTTTTCCCAGAAACATCGTAAGTCCTTGTTTACTTCCAAAATCTCACACTTCTACTCAGGACATGTTCTTTTGATTCAGTGCTCCCACACCTATTTGGTATTACAACACATTGTATTCTTTCCTTTCAACCTCACCTAGCAGGCATTGTAATTATCATTATTATTTTAATGGAATGGGTAACTGAGATCCGTGGATTTTCATGAAAAGCCATCTGGAGGTCCCAAGATAAGTAATATAAATAAACTTTTTGTTGTTGTTGTTGTTGGTATGGGGGGGATTGAACTCAGGGATACTCAACAACTGAGCCACATCCCCAGCCCTATTTTGTAGTTTATTTAGATACAGGGCATTACTGAATTGCTTAGCACCTTGCTTTTGCTGAGGCTGGTTTGAACTAGTGATCCTCCTGGATTTATCATGCTCATTCCAATAATGCTTAATAAATGACCCCTACAGAGTTTCCATTGCCAGATCACACCCCCTGGAATGGCTGTGTTCCTATAACTATTACCTATTACGCTTTGAATTAAACACAAAGAAAAGCAATGAAATCTATTGGACAATTTCAATTAGAATTAAAGAAGCAAAGTCAGTATGAAGATTAAATCTGAGCATCCTCCGTGGCTTCTGCAGTCTACAACATGTAAAAATATTTCTACTATAAAGGATCAATCTAGAGAACCTCTTAAAATGATAGCTAGGTCCCCAGTCTGAAACCCTGTAGTACTGTGTTACACAGTAGGTTCTGCCAGAGTTTTGTTGTTATGGTTTTGTTAGTACTGGGAATTGAACCCAGTTGTCCTTTATCACTGAGCCTTATCCCCAGTCTTCCCCCCCCCCCACAAACAAGTTCTCACTAAGGTGTTGCTGAGGGTCACACTTGCTGAGGCTGCCCAGAACTTACAATCATCCTGCCTCAGGCTCCTGAGTTGCTAGGATTAGAGGTGTGTGACAACCTGGTTGGCAAGTTTTTGACTTTCAACATGTGGAATCTTTAAAGAATTCTCCTCCAAATGTAACAGTGTAGGTACAAAGTTTCAGTACTTCAGAGAAGCAATTATTATGCTATATGATGTTCTTTTGCTCTATATACTATTTTAATATGATAAATGCATGCTAATCATGATATTTCAAGTGGTGTGGGAGCAAGAACCCTCAACTCTTGAATCAGATCATATTAGCTCCTAGCTGTCTGTGTACATGTGGGTAAAAAACTTCTATAATTTCCTTATGAGAAAAGATGTATGACTGAATACAGATCCAATCTTATGTATCTATATTGCTAAAATTCATTGTCTTACAACAATTTTTTGGACATATATCTCTTCATTTGATACCTAGTGTTAGCTTGTCTTCCTACAAGAGATCTCTGCTTAAAAAGCACAGTTTTTAATTAATCTTGATGAAGAATTTCCCCCCGCCCAGAGGGGTTTTGCTATGCTGCCCCGGTTGGCCTAGAACTTGTGATTATCCTGCCTCAACCTCCTAAGAACCTGGGATTACAGTCACGTGTTACACCTGACTTAGTTTAAGAAGCTTAAGATATCTAGATACCAATTTTTGTAAGATACTCCACCAAAAATTGGTTATCTTTTTAAATTGTCTATTTAAAATCAAAAGAGACAAAACCTGGTTTAGAGAGTGAAAGTGGTAATTTTCAATAACATTAATTAGTATTCTGGTAAAATTACTTTCTAATCATTGTTCTAAAATAAAATTCTGTTCTTTAACAACTACTAATTGTTTTTACATATTTTTTAGTTGTAAATGGATCTTTCATTTTATTTATTTTTTTACATGTGGTGAGCATCGAACTCAGGGTCTCACACCTGCCAGCAAGTGCTCTACCACTGAGCCACAACTACAGCCCCAACAACTACTAATTTAGGCCAACTGAAATATCATTTACAAAGAAGATATCTACCTATCAGTATTCTAAAGTTTAAGTGCTTCAAAATAGTTTATGATATTTGTTCCTAACAATCATAATAGTGATATGTATTATTATTTAGCCAATACTTAGTATTAAACATATTCCTGGGGTTGGAGATATAGCTCAGTTGATAGAGTGCTTGCCTTGCATGCACAATCCACATTACCATCAAAAAACAAAACAAAAAGAAACAACCATATGCCTTATATGAAAATAATATTTCACTTTTAATTCCTACAACAACCAGATGAGTACCAAGTGTTATCATATGTGATAAGAAAACAGAAAAAAAAAATGGTGAAACATCTTGCCCTGGACTGAAGAGCTTGTCTCTTTTTCAACCAGGAATCTTGGGAATGGAATTTCAGTGTAAACTATCTACATAGTCTAAGTAACTTAAATGAATCATATTCATTGATTGGTCCAGAATTCCACCATTTTAAGATATTGTGAAATTACATTATTGACATAGAAATACATATATGACTCTTTATATATTTTTAGTAAAATGTAGCTTACTATATTATGTTTAGAAAATGCAACTTCTTGTGAAAAATCTAATATCATGTGCACCTATGCTTATATATGAAGTAGAAGTATATACTTGTTCATGTTCTTTTTTCCAAATCCTTTTCAATTAGACATGTAAGCCCTCTTTCCTATTATAGAGTGATATTTTGAGTACCTGTTCAGCATTAATAACTATCTCTGCAAGAACTGATAAAACATCTCAATAATGAATATATTAATACCCTCACAGTGAAAAATTAATATTTATATTAAATACAGTAAATAAAAAATATCGATAGTCAGACATAAGTCCTCTGGACTTTGTATTTGGGGAGAAGGAATTGTAGATTAACAAAACAAGAGGTTAGCAGTATCTATATTTGAGTAGTCAATTATAGGGAATTAAACTTGATAAATTCAACTTGCTGAATTTTCAGTCCACAATGATGTAATAAATTCTTACTATACCCCAGACATTGTTTTAGGTATAGATTTTTAAGTAAACTTTTCCAGTAAGTAAAAGTTCTTATTAAAATTATGGAAGAAATACATACAAAATTTGCAAAAAAAAAAAAAAAAAACAACAACAACAAAAAACAACTCACCCGACACAAAACTGAAAACAATTTACAAAAACACAGATTTTTTATCAGTGTTTTGTGATAGTTTTCCCACACCCCAAGAGTAAAATCTGTGTTTACAAGGGGAAACTAGAAAAAAAAAAAAAAAAAAAAAACTTGCTAAAACAATCAAGGAGGAAAGGAGTATCTGGCTCTGCAGGCAAATGTAGGCGATTTATCCCTGGAGGCTGACTACATACTCCCAGTTCAATGATAAAGTAGTTGAATCCAAATACATCAGACGAACAGTGTCTGCTGAGTCTCAGTGGCATAGCTTCATTTCTAGAATATCTGAAACAGTATAAAAATCCTGGGTCCAAAAATCTCGAATATTTACATCTCAGTTGTACATGGAGATATTTTCTTTATAGGTTCTTTAATTCCATATTTCCCCTGTATATGTCACTTTATTATTGATGATTTAGATACATTGTTATTTAAATCTAAAACATGAAGTATGGAATTTTTCCCTAAAAGAAATGAAAAAGTGAAAGAGTTGCCATTTTCTTTCATAACCTGCTTTCTAATTCTTTTTATTTTCAAAATACGAAAATGAGTTGTCATATATAGCTTGAAAAATAGTTTTTTCTTTCTCTGAAAGTACACAAGTTTACTCGAGTTGAGTAAAGTAGTTTATAAAAGTTATACACTTATTATTAAAAATTATGGAACTCTTTTCCTGGTCTAATTTGATTTAAGAATGCTGATACCCTTTTCGGTGAGAGGACAGAACATCGCCAATATAAAATGGTGTATCCTTTACCATAGTGCATAAATAGCTCAAGATGAAGGCATAACAATAAGCTCTCTTTCTGTTATTGCAGAACCAATAAATAAGCATAATGAAAACCATGACACATTATTACATTATTCTGTATTGCCTCTATTCATTAAAAAATCCAGATGAATGCATTTAAAATAATTCCATGTGTCAAATGATTGTAAGTTTTGCACTTGAGATAATGCTGAAAGGAATATATGCACACAGCAGATACATGGTCTTTTGTGGCTTGTATCAAGATTATTGTAGAAGTACAAGGAATCTGAGCAATAACCACTTAACACCCAAATGGTAGTAGCATAGTATCCATCAGTCACTGTGCTATGTGTTTTCTGATATTATGGAGTCAATAAAAACCAAATTATAAAGCTTTAGAAAAAGCTTCCCTGTCAATTAGCCCTTGGATGAATTCTCCTCTTTCAGTTTCCCTGTTGATTTAATATACTAGATTACATTAGCGGCAGTGGCTTGTAAATAAGGAGTATCTGAATCCTTTTAATGGAGATATGCTGCCAAAATAATCAGCTTCACACTTAATAAGTTTCTAAGTATTTGGAAAAGCTGTGAAATGGGATTATAAGGTTAAACTGTGTACATCTGGCTTGCCACTATGTAAATATTTCAGAAATTTGATCTCATGGGCCAAAGAAACACCTGTCTAATCATGACTCTTTTCCAAGTTACATGAACTTCAGTGAGCAAAGCAGTACATAAATGCTGACAAGAAATCTTAATCAATTTGCATAATGTACTTCTTATGCTAGACACATAATTTATCATATCTCAACCTTCTAAGTGAATACGTAAGAAGTATTCTAGAGAGGTTCTGTAATATCATACTTATCTTGGCAAAAAACCATGGGGGTACCCAAAATTTGAAATTTAGGATAATCACTTGAAATGCTAAATAATCGCATTGATGTTTTTTTTTTTTGCTATGGTATGTAATTTTAGCATAATTAGATGTTATAAGTATAATTTTTGTGAAACATGAACCCATAGAATAATAAATGAGAGGTAGGAGTCTGTGCATAAAATAACAGTAAAATTTGAGCAGTTTCTCTAGTTAATAGAAACTTTAATCAAGTTGAATAGTAGTTGCTTTTAACCAGATTCAAGCTTAAATAAGTATTTTGACTCTTTGTCAAATCTACATCAGCCCATTAAGCATGATTTTAGTTTTTCAAGTTGTCTGTGAAAAAAGTAATTAGGTTAGAAATGCATCCGGTATGGTTCTTATCAAATTAACTTAAAATGTTCAACTTGAAAACACAGATTTTAAAACTATGGCCCCAAAATGGCAGCTAAAGGTCATCAAATCAGATTTCTAATTATATTTCCTGGGAGCAGATGGGTGCAATGAAACCTAATGATTGAATTTTAAATGCTTTCATGCACCTTTTATCTGTTTCCCAACATGTTGATTCTACCTTAATGCTTTAACAAGATAATAGGTTTATTACAATTAACCAAGTGAAATGATATATCCACTTTCCAATTACTTATATCATATTACCTGGGGATATTCAACCAGAGCCCCTTTAGTTTCCTCACTCCTAGAGCACTTCCATTACCAATTCTGTGCTTGCACCTCAAAAACCCAAACAATAACAATATTCAATAACAGGTGCTTCCTTGGAGATTAGATTTCTTTAGTGAAATAATGAGTAGTTAACACAAATATCAAGTTCAAGTTTGAAAAGTCTCAATGGGAAATTTCAACTAAAAATAATTTTAAGGAATTTATTGACTAAGTTGGATATAAAGTTTTATTCATTATATGATAAACTTATCAGACCTGCATTGTCATAAATGCAGGAAGAAAAAGATTTACCAAGAAATAAAAGAAAAAAATTAACATTCTAATTTTTTAGGAGTGGCAGATAGAAGATTTTATCTTCACTATACCTTACTAGTACACACTCCTGCCTGAAGAAGAAAAAGAGGGCACTATGTTGGGAAGTTTATTTTATAGTTTAGTTTTATTTTTCTTTCATGAAAAAGAAAATAAACATTTTAACTCAAAATATATCCTCAAGCCTGGATTAATTTTTAAATTTTAACTACTATGCAACTCTTTGTCTATCAACTACATTTTTAAAATGACAAACATAATATTATTTAATCCAGCCCATACTGATACTATGGAAATTCAATTATATGAATTCCAGGTGCATATGTGTGTAAAGTTAAACATAAATCCAGTGAGCACCACCTTGTCTCATAAACATATATACTGAATTTAGAAATATTTAACATATATATAGATACACAATATATTAAATCCCCATAAAAGCCACATCTTCCACTGAGATATCATATATGAGACAATGTGAAGAAGACAAGAATAGAATTAGAACACATCAGTACAAGATAGAAATAATAATTCCTTTCCTTTTGCTTCTCTCAACATTAGATGTTTTAGATAACACTTTTCAAATGTTTGAAGAACTTCTTAAAGTTTTTAAGCAGACAAAATGTGTTTTCAGATTTCATAGTTGATATAAAACTAACAAATGCCTGAAAACTGATAATTTTGCAAAATGTTCATATTTTTTACCAACATTCTTTGGAAGTTGTATTCCCAGTAAATATCTAAGCTGTATTTTTTGAAAGAAGGCATGTATATGTACATTAGTTTAAGAAAAATTCCCACAATGAGAGGAATGAGTAAAATTCAGACTGAGTATGACAGGTCCAATTTCTGTCCTATGCTGTAAGAGCACATTTGCTCTGCAAAAGGCCTCTTGCAAGGAGACAAAGCCAACACATATCTGATGGCCTCCCCAGGTGGATAAGTAACACTGATTGCTGGTGTACCTTTAAAAAAAATTCCAAATATTTCAGAGAGAATTTACAGATAAACTTGTATATAAATGTGTATATAATTTTTACAGTAAGAATCCATCATTTGTATGGTAATTTTACATAATAATTAACACTATTAGTTAAATCTTTTATATACATATCTTGTATACAGCTTTTAAAATAATTCCTAAACATGGTAAAGTTACATTTCAAAGCTCCTTTTTCTTTTTTCTTTTTTTCCCCCCTTCTGTTTCTTAGCTACTCTGGCAAGTGAGGATCCATCCTTGCTTCCTTCCTTTCTTTTTTTCCTTTTTTCTTTTTTTTTTTATGGTGCTGAGAATTGAGCCTAGGCTCTTGTGCATGTTCTGCAAATGCTTTATCACTGAACAACATGTTTAGCTTTAAATGAATTTTTAATATGGATTGAAAATTCATTTTGCTTGAGAGCATTATTCTAGTAAACCCCTGTATTACTTATATGGATTTTGCAATTAAAACTTAAATTTTAAATTAATTTCAATTTTAAATTAAAAATTCCAGATAAATAATGACCACATCAAGATATAACTTAAAAGTGGCAAACAGTTTTAATGAATTTTTAAAAAATGATTTCACTATTTATCAATCAAGTAAGTGATTAGGGATTAGACAACTCCACAGACTGGGGAAGTATTTTGAATAAAATTATTGAAAGAAACATGATGAAACATGATGTTTATTTGAATACTTAGTTTATTTTTCCTCAGTAAGTGTATGCAAATCTCATTACCACTTACATAAAGTAGATTTTGAAATTTGGGGGAAAATCATGTAAGTTGGCTTATTACTATTATATATATTTGGTAATTGTCAATGTTATGTTCTTATTATCAAATGGCAGGTGGTAGATATCAAAGTAATAAAATCAAAATATTATGTAACAACCAATAAAAAATAGATGTAATTTCAAAATAACTGTTTTTGATTTAGGTAAAATCTAACTTTCTTTAAAAAATGACAGAAGTATTCATACTTTATGCAGTACTGTCACAAACATAAATATCTGAAAAATTATTTAATATAGACAAAATTATCAAAATAGATTACTAATTTACTAAAGCTGGATGGGACTTGAAGCTTAAGTAAATCAATATAGCATCTTAATTGCATAATTTTAGTGTTTCATGAACTATACTAAAAAATGGGAAAATATATTCTATAGTCAATGCAATCATCTCTTGATATAAAAAAATACAAGTATGCAGGTTCATGTGTGTATATATTATAATATGTGATTGCATTTATAATATAAAGTGATTCTGTGAAAGCTTGATGTTCATAATTGAAAATCTTATTCACTTGTTTTTCTCCATTAAATTAATTTGTAACCAATAAAATCATATAAGAATTTTTTGGTAGTTATTTCAAAGGTGATGAGTATAAATTAAAATTATCAGAACATATCATTTTAAAATAAATTATTTACCAACTGGCCCTCTCTCTCTCTCTCTCTCTCTCTCTCTCTCTCTCTCTCCCTACCTACCTTAGACTTTATCCTTAGTCCATACTTCAGCTAGATAGCATTGGTGATCATTGGAAATTACCTAACTGTAGAAGTTTTGATTTCCTTGCCAAGAGTTTATATTTTCTAATGTGCCTATTATATACCAGAAACCATTAGGTGATCTCAACTCCATTGCCAAATATGAATCCTGTCTTCAAGTATTCTGCTATCTAGACTTCTTTGAGATAAAATAACTCAGTCTTACAAATAAAGAATTAAAACGCCAATCCAGAGGTTCAACAATATTCTTACTTAATATCATGTACTATCTTGCATGTGGACCAATGCGAACTTCATATTAGAAATGGAGTTTCATACTAGAAATGGAGTTTGTTGCCACCCCTGCAACAAAATGGAGGGAATGGAAAGTAGCAAGGTGTCACACCTCCTGTTATCCATCCAGTTTTAGTATCTTTATTGTCCCTCTTAAATCCTAAGTTACTTCCATGGCTTTTTACTGTTTTACAGATTATTTTGCCATACTTTTTTTTTTTTAACCTAATAGTTTTAAGTCATGTGTTCTGAACACTGCTAATTGGTCTTACTCCAATTTACTTCCAGTTTAACTGGACTACAGAGGAGAGTAATGGGAAATAGTATATACTCCTTTCCTGAGATGTTACATGTCAATTTTTCACCTAGGGCAAAACTCAGTGTCTGATCTGTGGATTTTTATTTCTTGAGATTTACTACAGAAACACTGACATAACCTTTAACCAGAGCAAACAGAGCCACTCTAATAAGCAAGAGACACGGAACCTACAAATGCACAAGGAACAGACAGATCCTGGCAGGAATTAATCTACCATTTTCACACATCTGCCCAAGGGAGGTATTGTAATTGCAAAAATTTACTCTAAGACTGCTGAGACTCATAGTAATTATGTTTCTTTTTTTTTTTAATAGAAATAGCCACAGGTGGTAACAAATTGGGTTTTGAGATGGGGAACTGGGCATGCATTCTAACCCAAATTACTATGTAATTGTCTTGATTATAAAAAATTGTGAAAAGTCTATTGCTGAAAATCAGAAGAAAAACGTCTATTTAAAAGTAATCCTCATCTTTTTTAGTTTCTCTTCACTTAGGCACATTGCTTCATTTGTTGGTATTGGCACATCTTATAACAGGGTCAGAGTGTAGAATACACTTTTGACAGTAACCCTTAAAAATCCCGGTGAGTGGGATATTTTTTTTAATAGGATAGTTCTCTTATTTCCATCCTTATTAACTTCAAGGGATAAATAGTAGCTTTCCTAAGAAGGTCAGGACCTGGAATAATTACTACCCATCCTTCTGCCAACAGTAAAAGTGCAAGGTTAGAGATATTTTCTTTTTCTATGAGTTGATATTACAATGTTTGCTGTTTTATACATATAAATATATGATATTTTATACACACATGTAGATAATCTCTATATATCAATAATCTTGTACCTTACTCCACACTTAGGTTTATAAAATAGTACCAAGATGTTTCAACTGATTTCTATATTAAGGCATTCCATGGATACCTTGACGAGTAAAAGTCAATGTATACCTTCAAAATTACTTTTTTTTTTTTATCCAGGAATTTCTGATTTACTCAGTCAAGATTATAATATGAAATAAGGTACTGACTTGAAACAAAAACAAAAAATAATCATGAATGTAACATGACATCATACAAAGATAAAATAGTAATAAAAATAAAACAAATGATCAAATATCTTGCCTTAAAGGCATGTAAAGGTAAGTTTCTATGAAATTCTTAATTCTATCATAATGAAAACAATAATAAAAATGGACAATTCATTTATTATTTTTGCATGACTTATAACTTCTCGTAATCACATTTTAATACAAAAAAATTGATTTGAGATATAATTTTATAAAATAGATGAAAAAACTGCAGAAGCAAAATAGAAAACAAGAAATTTGTGTTCCCAGAAAATACAGCAACAGAATTCAACAAACTTTAGAAGATATACTGAGGGTCAAAATAAACTATTTTTTAAATTGTGAGGTTTTTATGACTAATATTTTTATAATGATGTATCATTAAGAAATTATTAGATTTGAGCTAGAAAATATTTTCTTTTCAAAGCAAACTCACCTTTGATCCAAAATACTGAAAGGAAAATATTTTTGTAGTAAATTTTATGAAGATTTGAAGCATATTATTTTGCAAACATCGATAAAAAGCATATACTGCTACTTCTCAAATGTGCTTAGTAATTCTTCTCATGATAAACCATAGGTGAATTGCTTTTATAAGTTCAGTTCTGCATATACAATTTGCTCTGCTGTTGTGAAAGAATACCAAATATACATCAAATATTGAGTCATAGAATAATTTCAGTATAATCTGATAAAGTATGCTATGCAAGAAATAAAATAAATTGCTTTTTGCAAACGTATTTATGGTGAGGCTTTTCTCTCTGTGATGAGAAAAAGAATATTCTATCTTAAGGGTGAAAAGTATAATGTTAGGCTTCTTAAACTGATGGAAATGTTCATACTACAAATATAAATTTAAGAATTTTTCTAAGATATGGATTGCCACAAGTTGAACTATAACATTTAGAAAGATATTTTAACTACTGAAACTATTTTTGTCTCAAAAAAAAAAAAAAAGCCTGTTGCTTTTACATTCTTAAAAGGAAACTATTGGAATAGGATATAACTAAATTTTTACATGTATATATTTCAATTTGTGTTTTATTGAATTGGAAGACCTGGAAATTATGTATACATATAATGTTTTAAAGATTCATTTAGAGATACTATGAAGATGTGTATAAATTTATGACTTATGCTTAAATTATATTCTTAAAAAGTTATTTCAGAAATACACATGAAATTAATGCTATGTGTCATTCCTAGACTATATTATAAACACACACTAATAAATGCATTTGAAACAAGATTATGTGATATATACATACTTTCACTCAAGCATGCCACTTTAGCACAATGTGTTTGCAGGATACCAATTTCAAAATTTAAAGACACTAGTTAATTTACTATGTTCTCCATAATAAAAAAAGCTGAAAATATATATATATAGCACCATAGTCAATGGAAGATTATTTAGTCATGTTGTAAGTTAAATCTGTTATCTGAAAGCATGTTTGAAACAATATTACAACCTCTCAGAATATAAGGTTATCATCTATATCATGTATTAATATAATTTACAAACATATAACCAATGTTTCTTAAAAATAGAAAATATCTACAAAATAATTGTGAATGCACAACTTTGAAACTTAAAATTGACTTTTAATGCTTTAGTTTTCAAACTCTACAAAGGCTGCTTTTAGCTGATAAAGACAGTAAACAAGAAACTGTCTTTTAAATTGTCACTTTAATGTGTTCTACTAATTAAAATTCAGAAATGTTACAAGTTTGAAAAGTATTAAATAATTTTTAGACAAGATATATTTCAGAACCAATCAGAGGCTTACAAAATTATATTTATCTTCACTGTGCCCACTTTTCTTAAAAGAAAAATATGGTTCATGAGACTGTTTTTTAAATAGAAATATAAAAAAATATAAAGATAATACAAGCTTTCAATATTTCAAAATGACTGAGATAAAATGCATTTATAATATCATTAAATTATTTTAATATATTCTACTCCTCTAATCAGACCAAAATCTGTCTATGTAGATTAGTTACATATAAAGTTTCATTTATACAACCTGTATTTATCCTTTGATCACAAAGCTTGTTAACTTAAATAGTCTTTTATTGTTATGATTCATTTTCCCATAATTATGCTGTTTAACTGTCTTATTTTTTGAATAAATATATGCAAATTCACCAATCACATTCAGCACAGTTATGGTAGATACTCAATGAACCATAAGAACCATTTCAGTATAATAAAAATGCCTGGAATAGATCCAGGGCAAGGCCTACAAATACCAGTAATCAGAATGTCACTAGGACCAGAGCAAACAAAAGTATGTCACATATATATGAATAGATTCTCTGAAACACTGTCTGAAACCAATTTTTTAACCTCACTTGAAGAACTTGATGCACACAAGTAAAAGATGCCACCCACATAGCCACAATTTCACATCTATATTTTATTAGATTTTTTTGTGTTTTACCTTAAAAATATTGAACTTAAACTTCTGCAGTAGCAAGGAAGCAGGAGTCTGCTTCTGCTTAGTCACAGCAAGGATGTTGATGCCATTAAGGACTTCTTTATCATAGATGATTTATTTCAAGAGACCAAAGGATAGCAATACATCACTGTCAAAGCTAGTGGTGAAAGCTATGACTAACTGTAAAATACTGTATGCCATTGAAGGAAATTCTTGTCAAAGTCTCCTTTACTAAAGTAGTTTGACAATAGATTAGTGTAGGTCTGATGAACTTTGAAAGTGTTTTGTAGGTGGGTGGCAAAAGTCACACTATCTTCAAAATGATAGGCAAACTGAACTTTATACTGTTCTGTAACAACTCTACCATCATTGGTTGAAGGAATTTAATGCAGAAAAAAAAATCTCTTCCCTAATGATTTTACTAAAAGATGACTTCAAGATAATACCCTGTGGGATTTATTAAACAGATGTATCACTGAGGGGAATACATTCTAGAGCAGTGACTAATATCATAATTAGCAGGTGCATTTGTAAGAATTTACCCACTATTGAGTGTATTGCAAGACTTCTCAGCATCAGGGAGTTAAGTTTTACTTCCTAACTGGCATGAGCCCAATTATAGTGACTTCTTCCTTCTGTAGTTCTTTCATCATCAGGCTCACAACATACATTTTCACAACACTTCCAGCCATGCTCCAAACAATGTGAAAATTGAATGACAATAGGTTTTGTTTTTTTTTTTACCTTTTTAAACCTATATAAAATCCAATCGCTGAAGGGTAGTCGTTCCTTATCTCCTCATCTCTAGGATGACTGTGTTTTATGGAATTTCAAATTTTGGAAATTTTAAAATGGTTAAATCACCAAGTTCTAACATGTTTTCAAGAAAACATACGTTTGAAATTCTCCTTATAAAGGAGAATTTCTTTGAACTATAAGAAATATAATAATAGGCCAATATTTTGAGTATTCACATATATCATACGGAACATATAAAGACATATATACATACATATAAACACATATTAAATTTTGCCAAAATATTTTTCATGTTTTCCTAAATGTATGCAGAGCCAAACTTTTTTTTAACCACTATATATATATATATATATATATATCTTTATTAATTTTAGAAAACAAAATATTTTTCTTAATTTATACCTGCTATCCTTACAGATTTATTTCTGTTGCATTATATTACATAAGCAACACTAACAGAAAAAATTGAAATCTGACATTTAACAATAGTGTTAAAACATAAAATACAAATATTATATTTTATAAAGTATTAAATGCTTATCTAAAGAGTGTGAAGGGTTTCTTTTGCCTTAAAATACCTAAAATTCATGATTTTAATGGAGATAATATTTGGCATTATTTTAAGAATAAATGCTTTAACCTCATATATAAGAATTGTATTATAAAGAAGCAAGTAATGTATATTATTGTATCAATTTTATGGGAAAAATTCTCTGGAAAGTATATTTTGTGTGTTTTTATGCATGCCTTGAAAAATATAGTCAATAGTTGCTATCTCTTTAAGGAAATGTAACTTTTTTTAATAGATAAAATGTATGTTCATATAGTTATGGATTTTAAAGCATACTTTTCTGTGATCACATAGAGCTTTAAATAACATGAGGATGCCAAGAATAAAATCCCAAGTCTTTGGTACAGACTCATATGTGATAATATATATTGAAATTATAGGACTCGCTCATACAACTCAAGTAAAATTAAAACTTATCTTACTCCTACACTTTTAAAAGCCTGGTGAATTATTATCTTCATTAATATGACAAAATATCACCTAGCTAGAATTTTGGAAATTTCATTGAAAACTAAAAGCTAACGAATAAAGAAATTATTGCCTGATGAAGTGTTATCAACTATTATTAAAAAAATAATATTCTTTTGTTTTTCTTTACTGAGAAATAGAGAAATGCCCATAGATTTATATTGGAGCTGAAATTTTCACAGGCACACATGTAACTATGAATAAAAGTATTAATGAATATAATGAATAATGGTACTCATTTTGAAATTTTAAAATAATTTAAAACTCTTCTCCAAAGAAACTTTAAACACTTAATGGCTGATTACATTTTAAATTAAGTTTACTACTTTATTTGTACTATTTTTAATGCATAATAAAAGAAAAATCTTTAATGACTGTGATTTGTTCCTCTGAACTAGAAATTACTCCTCATATGTTTTCAAAACATTTCAAAAGGAAAAACAGTCCAGGAATGATACACTCAAACCACCACAACCCCTATTAATAGATATTATATATAGTTTATAGAAATTAAAACATATAACTAATCAAAGGTGCCTCCTTAGAATAAAAGTTGCAGCATAATACCTGCAAAATTATAAATGACAAATGAAATTGTTCACAGTGTATATTTGTTACTAATATCATTAATATCCTATAGTATGAAGTGTGAAGGAGGTCAGGAGTTTGGGAATCATTGTAATGAGTCTCTATAGTTCAGAACCTCCTGTATTGCAGAAGTGGGAATAAGATGGGTAGTGGATAATGTTGCTATTAAAGAAAGACTTTTACTTTTATCTTTCATTTTGAAATACTGAGTATATTGTTTATACTATGATATCTAGTTCTCTACAGATCAATCTCATCTTTATATGTTTGGATGGAATCTATGTATTTACCATGTGCTTAATTCTTTTTTATTGAAAAGGTCATACATATATTTCAAAAGAATTATATCATCCTATCATAAAGGATGTTTATGAATCATTAAAATCCTTAAACGTTATGAATCATTAAAATTGATCTTCGAAACACCAAAAAATATGTTTCTTTAAAAATTTTATTTTAGTAAATCTTATTTTGCTGGTTCAATACATTTCCTTTTATGAAATCATGTTAAAATGACATGTAGTAGTACTTAAAAAAAATGGAAAGAGATCTTCAAACAAAATTGGAAATCCTATCAGTGAGAAGTCCCCAGCTTCCTCACCTCTTAGGAAGCCTTAATCAAAAACACCTGTTGATAAGTCACCCTAAGACATAATGAGAAATTCTTGATAAGCCAAAATTAGTAGTTATTCTTATTATTAATAATCTCCACTTGACTTTAGGTTGCATATTATCACATGAAGTAATGCACATGGAAATTGCTCCTATGGAAAAGATTTTATAAATTTGTGTAACTATCTATCTGCCTTTCCCATCATAAAATCTTTGATCTTATGCATCAAAATCAGTCTTGCAATTTTAAAATGAACAAATTATTTAATTATTAACTATGTTTGGTATAATTGACACTACTGTGGGTAATTTTAATCTATTAAAATCTATTGTTTAAACACGATATAGGTTGCTTTAATTTATTCCAGGAACTTGATAAAAACCTAAAGTAAAATTCTGTCTCACAAACTCTTGTTTCTATACAGGTTACATGATTATTCTAGATCCACATTCAGTAAAAGCACTCTTGTGCATAAGAAAAACCTACAGACATTAAAATTTACATCTTAGATGCTATGAAACACACACAAATGCTTTGATGCTTAAATAAATCTTAACTTTTGCTGTAATATGAGCCTTAGCTGTAACATGAACCTTATAAGTCACAAAGTTCTTAAATTTTCTATCATCACATTGTACCAGGGTATTGAAACACACTTATAAAATTCTTTCCAATTCATTTGGTAGAATTATATTCTGAAACTTCCAAGCAGCCTGCAAAACAATGGAACAAAAAGATGAACCACACCTAGTAGCTGTGAGTACAAGTGAACTTTGTGGATTCAAAGTCTACCTTCAGAAATACACATGAAATTAATGCTATGTTTCCTTCCTGGGCTATATTATGTACACACTGTAATAAATGCATTTGAAACAAGATTATGTTATACCAATGTGCTTTCACTCAAGCATGCCACTTTAGCACAATGTGTTTGCAGGATACCAGTTTCACAATTTAAAAAGACACTAGTTAATTTACTATGTTCTCCATAATAAGTATTGAGATAAAACTGATACGTTTAAAAATACATAAATATATTAGGAATTTACAAAGAATCCCTTAGAAGACTGCAAAAATTCAATACAACAAAAAGCTATTTTAACAGTTGATGCTGAGAATATTTTCAGGACATAAACAATATGGGAATTTAATTTATTTTGAAAAAATCAAACTTTGTGTCTTTGGCATGGGTTAAGATTCTAACGGAGACTATCAATACAGTTTGCCTTTTGTTTTTTGCTTAAATTGTATATTTGTGTGTGTGTTTGCAATTTTGACTTTTTAATGTTAATGAGAAGAATAATCATCATTATCACTCTTAAGCAGTGATCAGCTTCAAGGACAGCATGTTGTAAATATAACACAGACATCACTGTCTCTTAAAAACTTCTGGATATTTTAATCAAACATTGTTCCCCACTAGTCTCACCAAGAAATCAGACTTGCTGAGAATTCAACTTGCACCAATTACTTTTTTGTTGTTAGAAACTAAATGGAAATTCAACTTATAGCAATTGAAGTGAAGGATTAAGCATTAACCCTTTGTGACATCTTTGTATTGTTAATGGTATAACTATAAGAAATGTTACAATAGACATGTATTTATAAAATAACTGCAATAGATTCTAATATATATTTTAGAACTGGAGTATAGTTCAGTGGTTGATTGCTTGCCTCCCATGTGCCCTGAATTTGACCAGCAGTGCTGCAAAAAATACCTATACACATATATACATTTCAGCATTATCTTCCCCATTAGAAATATTATTAATATACCAATTTTACAGTCACAGAAAGACTTGCACAGAAACCACATTTTTAAAATGGGAAATTCCTTTTAGGTTTATATAGAACTCCCCCAAATCATGATTACTGATATAGAGTTAACACTATAAACGTAGGATTTAATACTATAATTGATACATTGGTATTAAACAATATCAAGAATAAGGGTTTGTTTTACCAAGATATTGTGCTATTATAGGAAAATATGTTTTGCTGAAAATTAGCATGTGGAACACTTATTATGTGAAAGAATAGGATTATTAAATTTTGATATTCAATTTTAAAATAAAAACATTACTGAGTCAAGTGTCATTAAAAATTATTTGCTTTTCAAAGCATAGTAATATGAACAAATTATTTTTCATTTACCTTGCACTAATTTTCCTCCCAAAGTGTCACTTTTAGTTAAGCTCAATTTTAAACTTCAAGCACTGCTCATCCAGAGTAATTTGTAATAACACACATTCATAATGAACAAAAATTAAGATTTTCTGAGACACAACTCAATGTGAATAAAAGAAAACTAGCCAGAGTGGTCATAATACAGCCACCTTTTTAAAGAATGTGTATCTATGCTTTGTCAGTCATTTAGTTTTTGTCATATATTTGTAGATTTGAATCATACTAAATAATATATAATAAACATCACTTAGAAATACTGAAAATCACACTATGTAAACTAAATGCAACCTAAAATCCAGTGCAACTTTGCCTTCCATTTTCTTTAGCACAAAATGATTCTGTGACTCTCTTGCATAATGATCCTGTGACTCTATTCATTCCTCAGTGACTTCAAAAAACATCAGAAAAAAACACAGGATACAACAAATTTTAAGTTTTTCCTAGATATTTACAGGTCACTACCCCCAGACTGGATTTATTCAAACTTTTGGAATAACTTCAAGTGTTTAACTCACAATTCAAAAGCATAAGTTATACTAATGCATTATGCTGCAGCTTCATCTGAAGAATAAATGAGATCTGTGTCCTTTAAAGCACTTTTTTTAACTTTTTGGGGAGTGGTGACTTAGTCAAATTGAATCAAGCTCTAGAATTCTGACTAGTTCCTATTCTGTAATTTTAGAAGCTAATATTTAGATATAATTACCTTTCATTTTAGCATCAAAAATTTTAAAATGAATTAAAGTCTTTTTAAAGAGAATTACCTTTTTTCTACTCTGGAATTCCTGTTTCAAAAAGTAATGTAGACTAACAAATAAAGTAAAATGAACTAGGACTACTGTACACTGCTAACATTTTGAAATCTACAAAAATAAACTTTAAAAAAGCAACAGAATTAAGACATTTACATCTTACAGATTTCAGACTATTATATGTGAAGGTTTATGTGTAAAATCTGATGTACACACAGTGTTAAAGTTTAAACCATTTTCAGTTTTAAAATTCCCCTCACTGCTGCTGGCAGCATGGCTTGTCCCGTTCTAAAGGTTTCAGGACAGCTCCAACACCAGCAATAAAGTGAATTCAGTCCCAGTTACGCTAAAAGTCTCCTACCTGAATTATGGACATCCGAGTGGCAGGGGTCTCGCTCGCGTTAGTCCCTTGTCCTGTGAAGCTGGTGTGGCAGCCTGCGTGCCCCTGAGGGACAGTTAGGTTGTTGGAGGCTGGTTTGAGATACATCACCTCTGACCGGGGCGAGCTGAGGGGCAGGCGGGTTTGGTAGTCGAAGTACATGGGGGAAGTGGCCAGGGAGGGACTGCTCACCACGTTCATGACGTTCATGGCGTTCCTCTCTTCCACCTCGCTCTGCACCAGCATGATATCATTTTTGTTGATCTTCTTCTTCTTGCCCTTGCCCCCGCCCAGCTGAGGGTGGCTGTATTCGGCGATGCGGCAGTTGTAAGTGCGGATCTCCTTGTTCTCGCGCTTGCACTTGACAGCTATGGTGATCATGGCCGCTAGGAGGATGATGGAGATAGTGCTCAGAGTCACAATAAGCGGCAGAGACATGTCCCAGTGGTGTTGTTCGCCATTCACCCGGGGTACCCCTTCTGGCAGGGAGCCGCTCACCGACCGGATAATGAGCTTGGCCACAGCGGACAAGGTGGGCTTGCCATGGTCTGTCACCTTCACCACCAGTTCCACCACGGGTGTCACGTCCTCCCAGAAAGGGTGCAGCGTGCGAATCTCGCCGCTGGATGGATCAATCTCAAACAGGTGGTCATCATTGCCATCCACAATCTCGTACGTGAGGCGCCCGCTCTCGCCAAAGTCGCTGTCTAAGGCGCGCACGGTGCTTACCAGGTAGCCCAGGCCAGCGTTGCGCGGGACCTGAAGCTCAGCGGTGTCGTTCTGCAGCGTGGGCAGCACGATCACTGGCGCGTTGTCATTCACGTCTAACACTGTCACTCTCACCGTGGCATTACTCTCCAAGTGCGAGGGTGCTCCAGAGTCCTTAGCAAGCACCTTGAACTCAAAAGCCTTGGTCTGCTCGTAATTAAAGGACCGCAGGGCATATATGGCCCCGTTGGTGGGGTTCACAGACACATAGGTGTAGATCGACACGTCGCCGATGTGCGAGGGCAGAATGGAATAGGACACTGTGCCGTTTTGGCCCAGGTCGGGATCCTGGGCGAGCACGGAACCCAGGTACTCTCCTGGAATGTTGTTCTCATGCACTTGCAGCACGTAGAGCCCTTTGGTGAAACGAGGAGGGTTGTCATTCTCATCCAGAATCTTGACCGCGAACGATTTGGTGGAGTTGAGTGGAGGTGAGCCTCCGTCCCTCGCCACGATTGTCACATTGTACTCATCCTGTGTCTCTCGGTCTAGCGGGCGGTCAGTCACCACCGTGTAGAAGTTATCATAGTTCTCCTCAAGCTTGAAGGGAACAGAACCCCCGGGACCGCCTAGGCCGCCACCACCACCTGTCCCTCCTCCACCTAGGACTCGACATTGCAGCTGCCCGTTTTTGCCCGAGTCTCGGTCAGTGACCCGCACCAGGGCGATGACTGTGCCGGGCGGGGCGGCCTCGCTCAGCGCCCCCTGGCGCACCGAGACGAAACCAATGGACGGCGCGTTGTCATTGCGGTCGATGAGCTTGACCGTGACCTTGCAGTGGGCCGGGATTGGGTTAGGTCCCAAGTCTCTGGCCTGTACGTCTATCTCCAGCATCCCATTCTCTTCATAATCCAGGTTGCCCTTAACACGAATAAGGCCGGTCTTCGGGTCTATGGAGAAGAGCTCCCGCACGCGGTCGGGCACGTAGCTGCTGAAGGAGTAGAGCACTTCACCATTGGGACCCTCATCAGCGTCGGTGGCGTTCAGATCAATGACTACGGTGCCCAGCGGGGCGTTCTCGGGCAGTTCTACCAAGTAGGAGGGCGCCTCGAAGACCGGGCTGTTGTCGTTAGAGTCTATCACCTTCACGTTGATCTGCACCGTAGCAGATCGTGGAGGCTCGCCTCCATCCAGGGCAGTCAGAACGAGGGTATGGTGGTTCTGTTGTTCACGGTCCAACGCCTTCTGTATGACTAGCTCTGGGAACTTGGTGCCGTCGCCGCGGGACTTGACGTCCAGTGCAAAGAGACCGTGGTCATCGCGCGTGAGCAGATAGGTGCGGAGCCCGTTCTCGCCCGCGTCCGGGTCATGTGCGCTGGTAAGGGGAAAGCGGGTCCCCGGGGCCGCGTTTTCGGAGATGTCCATTTCGATCTGATCTGAGGGGAAAGAAGGAGCGTTGTCGTTGATGTCCTGGATCTCTACCTTAATCATACAGATTTCCTTGTCGTTGGCGAACACCTCGAGGGACAGCTGACACTTGGCATTGTGGCGACACAAGGACTCACGGTCGATTCGCTGTTTGGTGTAAAGCAGCCCACTATCGGCGTCCACGTCTAGCAGGTGCGGAGCCGAGTTCTCCAGCACCCGGTAACTGCCCGACTTGCCTCGCCCGCCGCTGCCACCGCGTTCAGCGGGCGGAAGCCCTGGCTGCAGTCTAGCATCTTTGCCGATGTTGCCGATCACGGTGCCGGCCCCCTGTTCCTCAGGCACTGAGTAGTTGAGGTTTTTGAGAGTCAGGGCAGGGGCCCATAGAAGGAAGCAGCAACAGATGGAAAGGTACATCCCAGACCGGTGGGGTGGGGGCAGAAGCAGCCGGACTGGAGGGGCAAGCCTGTGGGTGCGCGCCAGCCTGGGGCCCGGGAGGAGGGCGCGCGCGCGACGCGAGCCACAAGTCTGTAGGTCCTTCCTTCCTTCCGCACCCGGGCTGCGGCAGCAGGCAGTCTCTCCTTATTCCGCTCAAGTTCCCCGAACCTGTTGATCTACAGCATCCGCACTGGGGGAGAAGCAGCGGCGCAGCGGAGCTGCAGCGGCTTGGAGCAAGGCGGCGGCTCCCTGCGGCTGAGGGCGAGCCCGGGGCTTTGTCTCTCCCGCCTGGACTTCAGGAGGCTCAAACTTGAGCGATGAGGCCGGCGATAAGAAGGAAATCGAGTCCGGGAGGGATGATAATGAGCTAAAGAAAATCGGTAGGTTTTCCTGGCTCCCGCTAGGGCGCTGCAAATCCACTCCAGCCGGTAGCCTACAGAATACTCTTCACATCGGGTGGGGGAGGGTTCGGGGAGGTGTGTCTCCAGGCAGATCGGAAAGTGAAATCCTTACTTGTTACTCGTCTCCCGTGATGAAATTGATGGGAATGAGGAGCACGAACAGAGAGTCAAAGATATATTTTTTTGAAGCTTCGTCGGCGCACTGTGAAATGTCTGCTTGCTGCGCAGGCTGGTCTGTTTTCAGGCAGTGTTTTGCTGCATTTAGAGATCTAATCTTGCATTGCTGGCTGAGGCAACGGCGGCGGCGGACTGCATCTCCCAGCCAAGCGTATTTTTTTCTCTCTCCTTTCCGAGCAGCCAAAGGGAGGGGAGGAAATGCAGCACATAGAACTAGTGTCCCGATTTGTAGTTTCCTCCCCCTACCAGGCTCCTCCCTCTCTTCCTCGGAAAAGGCTCTCCCCCGAAATCAAGAAAGCCACAGCTTGATCAGCATTTGCGGTGTGAGTCTATTGGGAGGGGAAAATATACAGATATATCTCCGCCTCTGGTCGTGGAACACACTCTGGTATCTACGCGAAGCCAGTAGCCGCCACTACCATCCCATTCTCTTCCTGTGAGCAAGGACTTCTCTCCATGCAGTTTAATTCCAGTTTGCTTTCCTTCCCAGGCAAAAGGAAATCAACAGGCAACTCATGGTTGGACGTGCAGATTTGAAGGGGGAGGAGGGAGGCCGAATAAAAAGGAAGGGGGAGCCACCCTCCCAGTCCTCCAACACACACTCTCCCTGTCTCTCGCTAGAAGGGAAACAGTCTCTGCATTCACAGGGCTGGGCTGTCAAGTGCCTCTCTTTTCTTTCTATTCAGCACCTCCTTCCAATGGCCCAGTCTCCCAGTCCTCTTCATCTAGAAAAGAAAACCTTGGCGAAGAATAAAAGTGGTGAATATTTGAAGAGATTAAGGTGCGGGTCTTTTCTCTTTTCCTAAAAATAATAAAAAAAAATTAATAGTAGGAGGAAAGGGCTAGATGAAAGAAACACATCAAGGTTTGGCGTGATGCATTCTGCAGTCTCGCTATCACATAGTCTCTCTGGGTGACTCGGGAGGGCAGGGGGTGAGAAGCTGCGGGCCGCGGCGGTCCTGCCAGAGGAGCCCACCCCGGGAAGCTACCTCCAAGGGGAGGTTAGGCAAAGGTTTGTCTACACATTATTTCGGGTTCTCGAGACGCCTCGATATACGGTAATGACACATCTAGAAATGCAGGTGTTCTGATCTGCCGGATGAGTCAGAAGCAGCGGAACGAATCGTATTCACTCTCGCCTCATGGTCCTCCCTTCACAGACATTAGTTGCGGCTTCTTCCTACCGCTTTCTCTGACTCACTCTACAGAAAGAAAAACCAGATTCATGTTTCGGAGGGAAAAAAAAAGAAAAAAAAAAAAAAACGAGAGAAAGGGAGTGGGGGAGGAAGGTGATGCTGAATCCAGGAGCACTTTTACTCTACCTCTTTCTGCCGGAGTCCGAGGTTCTGGAAAACAAGTCGTCTGCTTTGCTAGGTGTATTTATTTTATTTTATTTTGTTTTGTTTTATTAAAAAATGCTTTATCTCGGTTAGGCGTGAGACACCCCCAAATCTTTCAGAGTCTTAAGGGGGAAAAAATCACGTTTCCAGAGATTATTCTCAGCTTAGCCCAGTATCATAGTTCAAGATTTTCCTCTCAATATTCTCTATTCAAAGTCCAGCATCGGTGTGCATAGCTAATTGTGCAGTCTGTTGTGGAGGGCTTTTATTTTTATTTTTAAATTCTTCCTTTTCTGTCACGGGTGGTCTCTTTCAATCTCTTGCCCATCAGGATCACCCCAAAGCCTGAGAAAGACGTGCGGATTTCAAACCAAATAAATCCATCCCCGCAAGCAAAGCAACGGAGGAAATGAAAGGTGAAAATTCAATTCAACAGTTGGAGTAGCGTCTCCCCAGCCGCCCTCCGCCGCTGCCGCATCCGCCGGGCTCGCAGTCCCTGTTCTCTCCCTAGCGTCTCTTGCTGACTGACTCTATTCACCTCACGCCGCCGCTTAAACATTGATACTGATTCCCTGCCAGCCAATCCGCGTGAGGAGCAAGGCCCTGCCTCCTCGGCCCACGCCCAATAGGAGGCGGAGAAGAGGCTGGCGGGGGCGGTGCCAGGAGCCCCAGTGCTTTAGAGTCATTGATTAGATCAGTTAGATGGGAAACCAATGCTGCCAGCCGAGCCAGCTATACGCTTTAGCGGCGGCGCCCAGGGCCTCGCTGCCGGGTCTCCCGGGTCTTTAACTACCGGGAGAAGCTCCTCCACTGTTTTCCTCCGGAAAAGAGAATTTAAAAAAAAAAGTTTGATATCAATTTGATTTTTTTTGTTGTTGTTCTGCATACACTGGAATGAGAATCACAGCATGCTTTCCAGAATAAGGTAGCTGCGGTCTTCTAATGGATTTCTGTACACACACATACACACAAGCTTTCATCTCACACACACCCATGCCAGGGAGATGCAGATTTCCTGACTCCAGGTGGACCCATCAGAATGAGGTGCGGAGGGGTGTGTGTGTGTGTGTGTGTGAATGTGTTTCTGACGGGCTCGACACGTATTTCAGTGAGTGTATGTGTGAATTCGAGGGTGCTCTCGAGCCAGCTTCTGCCCGCGCTGGAGCAAACACGCCCAGAGCAACAGCAATCAATGTGTAACTTTTTTCATCCTTAGAGAAAAATCAGCTGTCCCCAGGCTCCCATGCAAGTAAAGTCCCTTGATTATGAAAGTGTTTCAGAAGAAAAGCAGACGCCAGTTGAAAGAGGCCGTGTGTCCTTAGAGGAAAACAATCTCTCTTCTGAGGAGAAAGTCTCTGTCTAAACAAGCATTCTAGCTTATTAAAACTGAAACCTGGCTAAATAATACTTGGAGTTATCCTCCTTCCATCTCAAGGTTCAAGGCAATTAAATGCCGCCACAGCACATAATAGTTCTAGCGTTTTGTTCATCTCCATCCTTGTTTTTTAAAGTTTCACAAGGCAATTGAATTTTATCTTTTTAATTCCAAATAACCATTGATAACAACATTTGCCATGCCAAAGTCCTATACATAGAAGCTAAATTGTAAAAACATGAAGGTAGATCCAGTCAATCTTTTAAGACTTCTGTTTCATAAGTCATCTCTCTCTCTCTCTCTCTCTCTCTCTCTCTCTCTCTCTCTCTCTCACACACACACACACACACACACACACACACACACACACACACATTCCAAATTCTTCCCCAATTTTAGAATCTCAAAGGTTCTTTTCTTCTAAAAGATTATCAAAAACAACAACAAGTGAAGACTGGATTGCTCCTGATCCGTTCTGGGAAAGAGTTTAGGCAAAAAAGAAAATTGAAGTATTGAAATAGAAAAGGTGAGTGTTTTGATTGCTAGAGTATTGATTGCAATTCATAAATACTGAAGTTAAGTTGCCATTTATAAATTGTGAATGACTAACATACAGATCTGTAACATGAATCATTCAGGATTCAAAGAAAATCAAATCCAGACCAATTACTATAAAGTTCTGAAGATTTTTGTTGGGATAATTGCTTAAAGATTCAGGTGAAGGAGCTATTTATTTCCCCGAGGCTTCAATGAGATAACTTATACTCAGAATGTGCAGTCTGATTTGTATCCAAATTTACCACTCCTATAGGAAACTCTAACAGTTTAAAAAGTCAAAGATAGACCTTCAAATCCTAAAATGTCTTTGCCTTTTCAAAATAGACAGTTTTTCAGATATTTACTGTTGATGAATAGAGTCATAGAAGCTCCTAGAAATTTTCCGTTCTTTGAGTGGGTGCTTAAGCACACTGACAAGTGAAACTATAGATTTGTATCTCTTTGGGATTAGTACCTCTGTTTAACTCATGTACTTTGGAAGTTGAGTCTTTGAGTCTTCAAAAGCAGCAGCTAACAAATAAAAACTAATGATTACACATTCATTTATTAATAACTACTTTTTTATATGACAAATGTAAAGTGTTTTGCATTACATACTAATTCAGGGAAAGTCATAAAATATCCTTACTTAAAAATTTACCATCATGCAAAAATTAAAGAAAAGAATAATTCCAAGAAAGGGTATTATTTTTTAAAAAAAACTGATTTTATGAGTGTATTATAGTAATACATAATGGAGTTCATTTTTTCATATTCATAAATGATTACATAGTTTGTTCCACTTATTATGGTTTATTGATTAGCCTTAATTGGATGTGATTTTGTGCAGCTGGGGAATACTAGAAATACAATGTCTAAAAAGAGAGCCAGTGATTTGAAAATGTATCCTTAAAGACAAAAATTTGCTGAAAACCCCTCCAGAGTAATTATGTCACACCTCCCCCTAGTGTATGGAAAAAGAACCACCACACTAACAGTGAATACCACAGGGCATCTGCCAAAGGAGAGCAAAAGAGATATATAGCAAATATATTTTACTTATGTTGAAGCATTGGATTTTGTTGTTGAAGACTGTTATGTACCCAAAGTAATTAATTTTTATCTTTATGTTCCACATTTATTTTATTTTTAAAGGAAATGAAATCAACTGATATCTCACTTCCAATTTTCCAATTACTTGCTTGTCTTTAAACAGATATGATAATCATGATTAATTTTTAATCATCTTCTTTCTATATGCTATCTTTTTCCACAGATAGATTTTATGTCCACAAATAGTAATTTGAGATGGTGTTTTAAACTATGCTTAAAATATTAAACTCAAATGAAAAAGAAAAAGATGATATACATATATCATCAGAAATATTCTTGATTTTGATACCATAGATTGATTTCTGTACCATGGAAGACTAGACCTGTGATATAGAGTTCAGAAATCCAGAGGATTGTAGTGTTGTGCCCATGTTATAACATTCTTCTGTAATTTATCCTGCTTGCTGTTATCTTGAATTCAATAAAATACGGCTCTTAGGAAACATTTCTGATGTGGATGTTTTCAACATAGTCACTATTTATATAAAAGAAAATGCTCCATCCTTATTCCCTTTCTTATAATATTTTTACCATCATTTCACTAACTGGTTTCATACATTTTTATTTATGCACAAAGAACCTTCAAAAATAAATTTAATAGCTAAATAATACATATGAGAAGTATCAAAGTCTCCATGACACATTTAAATACCCCAAAGTACTAGTATTACATTCATAGCTAATTTTTCTACTTGCTGTTTTCTTTTAGAGCTATTTGTGACCCAGTTCAAAAAACACAGTCATTGATAATTTGCTGGCTTTTAATGAAAGCTTTACTTTTTAACAAATGAGAAATTCACACTAACATGACAATTGCTAAAACCTATCATTTTCCCTTAATAAGCATAAGTTATAATAAGCAATTCAAATGAACTATAATTTTTAAAGTTCAGGAGAAATATTTTCTAATTTCAAAAAATTTTTGAGAACTCAATTTCTTCTACATAACAAACATTTAAGTGTAAAGTCTCTCTCTAAATAGAGTATATAAAATCAAATATTAAGCATTTTCTATTTTTATTAAAACCATGAAATTTTGCCATTAGAAAACATATTCAAGTCAGGAAATATTATATTTGCATTTTCTCTCATATTATGTATATTTTATGATGTTTTAAAATATGACCGTATGATTCAAAAGAATGTGCCTTCTTTTTTAGTATGTAAATATTACCAGTGAAAAATTAAAGTTACAATATTAACCCAACAAAAACATGCAAGTTATACCTTTAAGGAATTAATTTGCAATTCACACAATAAGTGAACTAAATTTACAACTTGTACCTTTATTATTTCTACACATTTCTAAGTTAGTAAGTCAGAAGGATACAGATTAGATTAGATTGTGTAAAGTGTATCTCTTGAGACGTTTCAAACCGTAGAGTTATATTCTCTCCCTATCTGTCAGCTAGAAATGAAGAGTTCAATTAATTAACCTCAAGCCTCCTGCCCCATAAGAAGTTGCGTGCTCGCGCCCCCTTGTGGTCACTTTGACAATACAGACATTCAGGTATTTGGGAAATTCTACTCAGAAAAATTAGGTTCGCTTAATCTTTGCATGTACATTTTAAAACAAATGAAAAGCTTACGAATGAAATAGTTAATTTATAGATGTGACTGCTATATAGTTAACGTGGTTGATGTTAGGAACAAAAATATGTCATGATTTTATGCACAGTGCAGTCATACCATTATTTTTTTGTAGTTAGGCAAGTTAGGACAATGCTGAAGCTGAGAGCCCATCCCTTAGAGGGCACCCGGGAAATTTGATTCAGTAGGTGGCACTCTTTCCTCAGAGTCAGTTTTATAATGATGGCCTGAAAAGATGTTTCAAAAAGCTGTGTCACAGGAGGTCCTGCCTTTCAGGTGAAGCAAAATCCAAAAGCTTATGATCACTTATGGTTATAACAAGACAAGCATTTCTTTCCATTATTCTAAGGCATTTAAACAGCCTGTTATATAGCTATCACACAGAGATCAATGAGAAGAATATGCGAGAAGTATGCTGAGCTCTTCAGAAAACAAATAAGTACTCTATGAATCCTCTGCATTTTAATTATCATCATAATCATTAACCCTCCCAAGTTTCAGTGACAAGGTCTTACTTGGATAATTATGTTCTCTTTATGTAAATTCCTCTTTTCAGTGAACTAGGCGTATTATTTCCTCTTATATTTTAAAAAATTCCCTGAGCACTTCAGTTGAAAACCAAGCACTGTTAAACAGCTATTGTCTATAATCCTTGAAATAGCATATTTTGTGTTAGGTAGAACACCTATTTTTCCTCTCTTTCCCACTAAATATGCATAAATAAGTACACATTAAATAAAATAATTTTTTATGTTTACTTGATGTTTTTGAAATTTTGTTAAATAAAAGAAACCACTTGGAAAGAGGCATCATTAAAATCACCATGGATGAATCGATTTTTGGAACTTCTGAATTCAGATATGTGAAGAGTTTTCAAAGATAGTTCTGAGTCAATGTCCACTGTTTCTAAAGAAGATGAGAGAAGAATATGCAGAATGTTGAAATAATATTGAAATAAAAATATAATTACTTATAATATGTATTTTATTTTGAATTAAGTTTTGTTAGTGCATTATAATCACACATTATAATATATAGTAGTGAGATTCATTGTCACATATTCATACATGAACATAAGTTGGTTAATTACGTTCTCCAAGACAGAATTTACTTTAATTGAACACTGAAGGACTTAAGCTTATCTTTGGTAGTAAAATGAGACATCTTTATTTTCATCAAAAGTGGTTTTTATAGTATGATTTTGATATGTGACAATCACAAATATAGTATTAAACCATCAGTTTAGATGCTTCAGTACTTATTTCAATATTGGCCAACTGTTCTGAGAACAACGTAGTTTAAATTTAAAACATATTGGCTGTAATAATTAGATGAGTCTAGGTGCTCTATTTTCTTCTTTCTAAAGGATGGGTTCACTGCACATAAATCAAAAAAAGACATAAAAAAGAAAGGCTTTGAATTTTATTGCACTTCTTTGCCACTTATACAATATAAATTAACAATATTCTGAAAGCATATCAATAAGGAACAGTTGTAATTAAATCCTTTTGTGACATGGATCTATTTAGGAATCTACTGACTCCTGAAAACCCCTTCTCATTAAATTTGATGTTGTTCTATAATTTTAGTTTATACAAATGTTTTTATGAACATGTGTAGGAATTATATATACTTGACTAGAATCCCATTGTGTACAAATATTAAAGTGCCTATGTTTGGAAAAATTATGAAAAAGCATTTTAAGAAAGGTGAGGTAAATTTTGTAATGCATTGCACTATATGAGCATTTTTTTTTTTTTTTTGGTATTAGGGATTGAACCCTGGAGCACTCAAACACTGAACCAGCCTATCCCCAGCCCTATTTTATATTTTCTTTAGAGACAGTGTTTCCCTGAGTTGTCTAGTGCCTTGCTTTTTCTGAGACTGGCTTTGAAGCTGAGATCCTCCTGCCTCAGCCTCCAGGGCTGCTGAGATTATAGGTGTGTGCCACTGTGCCAACTATATAATAATAATATTTTAATAATTGAAAAATTTAGATTTTAAAGGAAAAAAAATCCCATGCTTATGACCACAAACTTTTTTTACAGTGGGAAACTTAATAAACATAATCATTATGATGCAAGTGAATCACACAACTAGCAGAGAAGTAGAAGATTGTCCAGTGTGCAGGCTTTTCAATTTTATATTCAGATTTAGCAGCAACATGTCCATTGAGATACAGAGATCTTCCTCAGTCAGATTGGTGGAAGATGAGCTGTGTAATTCTGTCTAGTTAGAGGTAAAGAGTACTGCTGATGTGAACAGGCAATAGCATTCAGTGAAAGGCATAAAAATTGGTGAGGTTTTAACAGTTCATTTTACAACTCAACCATCAACAAATATAAATTAACATTATTCTGAAAGTAGTAACCAGATTATTTTTATTTGTGCGTATTAATTATACAGAATAGTGAGTTTCATGCATACACATATTTGATGAATTTCACTACCAAGTACCTCCTGATTTACTACATTCTTGAGTCACAGACACTTCAAGGAATCTGCTGAATGCATTTGAATTCCAAATATATTTCCAATATGTTTTTATATTAAAAACATACACCTAAAATGTTGCCTAGTTTTAGGAGTCATACATGAAGAAGCAATCTATGGAATTTCTTGTAATCCATGAAGTTGAAGTTAGAAGAATTTTATGCACTTGAGTAGAAGAGTATTTCACCCCAAGTAAGTTAAGGTTTAGAATGAAAACTTGTATATAAAAGAAGTGCAAAGAGTAGTCTATGGCATGGTATTTACATATTTATTTGGTTTGAAGGTATTGAAAAATGACCAGATGATTAGATCTTTACTTTGTTTGGGTTTGCCTAAAATCTGCAGTCTCTGAAAGAAGTTCTCTTTACTCTCAATGGTCTGATCTTCCTCTTCGAAGAGGAACAGTATAAATGTGTCATTCTGCAAATGGAGCACTGTAGAACATAAGTTTCAGGACCATACCAACGAATCAAAGTAGATATTCTCTTCTGAAGAAGAATTAATACAGAAATAGGAGAAAATCTTTGTAAAAATTATAGTTTGTGTTCTCAAAATGATTCTTGGAGATAGTGAATCCATGCAAGTTGGAATAGGTGGCCATGAAGGAAAAATAATATAATACTTTAAACATCATGACTGTAAAATGAAAAACTACAGTGCAGGCAATCAATAATAGAAAGAATATTGAAGAAAACAGACAAATAGTTGAAAAGGGTCAGATATTTTTCTGTACCCAGGGCAATCATGTGGATGAAGGGAAAAATAAATTCAGCAAAAAATAAATATAATGATAAGTGAAGGATATTCATTACAGAATGTAAAAACAAATAATGGAAATTCTAAAACTGGAAAAAAAGTAGAATGAGAAAGAAATCTGTAACCACAAAAATATGAGGAAAAATGTTTATTGGAGAGATGAAAAAGGCTCAGGTTTGTAAATCAGATTAGCCCATTGACTGTCAAGCAAAATGCAAAAACCAACACAGCCATATTCCTTTGATCTTTGAATTTCAAGGAGGATGAAAAAAATAAAATATTAAGTACTTTTTTTAGTTGTCAATGAACCTTTATCTTTAAAATTTATTTTTGTGTGCTACTGAGAATCAAACCCAGTACCTCACACGTACTAGGCTCTACCACTGAGCCAGCCCTAGGTTTGATTTCTAGTGCTGCTTTAAGTGGAATGTTAGTCTACATTAGTTTCTTTGTGACCAAATGCCTGACAAGAACAGTTGAGGGGAGGAAAATTTATTTGGAGCTCTCAGTTTCAAAAGTTTAGTTCATGGTCGATTGATTTCATAGTTCTGATTGAGAGAGACAGAGCATCCTGGCCAGAGGGAAGCTGCTCAGTTCATGACCGCCATGAAGGAGAGAAAGAAAAAGAGGGGTTGGGAGAGTGTTCCTCTGTTCCACTTGTCAGGGAACAAAATGTAAACCCCCTAAAGTACACCCCAGTGACCTACTTCCTCCAGCCACACCCTACTTGCCTATGGTTGTCACTCAGTATAATAGTTCTTTCAAATTATTAATCCATCAAGTGGATTAATCCACTGATTGGGTTACACTTCTTATAATCTAATCACATCTGCCTCTGAACATTCCTGCATTTTCTCACATGTGTTTTTTGGAGGCTTCATATCTGAACCATGACAGGTGGTTTCCAACCTGTGGACAGGGAGCCAGATAAACAGGAGTCTGCTATATTTATTGGAGTACCAACTAATTGATGAACACAAGAGGGATCTTCTATCACTTTCATCACAAGTGACATTTATGGGCATCAAGGCTGATGAGGAGAAGAGCAAGACAGCAAAAAATCTCAATGCTTACTGCTTGACTTGTAGGCAAAGTATTACAGTTATTGCATAGAATAAACCAAAGTTTTATAGTGTCCTAGCAGTTATTTAGCATTTGGACTCAATTCAAACATTTAAAAAATATATGATACATATTTTTGCCCTCAACACTGATTGTCAACCTCATTTTATACCTTCCTTCCCCCCTACAACCAGTAGTGATGTATCCCTTTTAAAGACTTTAACTTACACATGTAAGTCCTTCTGCATTTGTGGTTTTCTCCACTCATGTACCACAATAATGGATAATTTCCACAGTTTTACCTATTTCCTGGTTTTGTATCTCTTTTTATAAAATTTTCTGAATAGTTATTTATATTAACCTCACTTTGATGAGTTTTATCTTCTGTAAAATAAGTTCCTCTTCTAAATTTCTTATCCTAACAATAATAAATATTTAATATTAAACTTTGAGCTCTTATAAATCACCTAGAACAGTTGGTTATCTCTCATGGAAAAGAAAATCTAAACAACCACAAGTGACATTAAAGGACAAATTATCCAAAGAGAAATATAATTAGCCTATTTTTTGACTTAGCAAGTAAGTTGTGAATTTTAGGGCTGGGAATTATAATAGTGGACAGTCAGTCAGGAAGGTCCTTCTTGCAAAATCCAAGGTTGTGTCTAAATTCCATTCTGTGTGATGGTAGGAGTGAGGTTCCCATTTCCTTGCTGGCTGTCAGCCAGGAGAATTTCCCAGAGGTCTGCATTCCTGTCATCTTGCCCCTCCATCTTCAAGCCAGCAAAGCCTGTTCTTCCTCAAGATGGAAATCAGTCTGACTTCTAATACATCTCTTTGACCTCCAGCAGAGGAAACTTCTGTGGTTTTAATGGCTCATGTTATTAGATTTGGTCCACTCAAATAACTCAGGACTATCTTGCTACATTAGAATCTGTAACCTTAGTTATAGTTGAAAAGTCCCCTTTTCAAGGTAATGACCATTAGCAGATTACAGAAATTAAGATTTGGATATTTTTGGGAAAGCATTTTGTCTAATCATAAAAGAACTGGATAAATGAAAGATCAGTTATATAACAGTATTCTATTGATATTAATATAAAATTAATAAAATTTAAAAATTAAAATTTATATTAATACAATAAAGACAGAGTATATGATAAAGGGACTTTTTAAAAGTTTGCATATAAATATTTGTTTATGGAAAAACTAGTTGGGAGATAAACATCAAGAATTTATAAAGATTATATAATAAGAATTTATGACTTAACAGTAGAATGATGATTTTTGGGGGAAGGGGGTGGGTACCAGGAATTGAACTCAGGGGAACTCGACCAATGAGCCACATTCCCAACCTTATTTTGCATTTTTAAAAATATTTTTCAGTTGTCAATGGACCTTTATTTTATTTATCAATATGTGGCACTGAGAATCGAACTCAGTGCCTCACGCATGGTAGGTAAGCACTCTTATCACTGAGCCACAACTCCAGCCCCCTATTTTGTATTTTTATTTAGAGACAGGGTCTCACTGAATTGCTTAGCACTTCACCATTGCTGAGGCTGGCTCCTTAAGTGCCCCTTGGTTCAATTCAACCCTCAACTCCCACACAAAACGCAACAAAGTTCATAGGACCAGTGGCAGTCTTAACTGTGCCTAAATTTTTCTAACAATCCTGAGGTAGAGTGTATATGTGCTGTTCAGGATGGTATTATTTCACAAGTGATGTTGAAAGTGATATCAGAAAACCTTGGCTTTAATGTAGTTCAGAAAGCAAGTCAGTTAATTTTGCAGAGATTAAATTTTTGCTCCTCAAAAATACTAATACAATCTCTAATAGTGCTCCCTTCCACATTTCTGGGGAGCAGCTGATATTTGGAATGAATTTTTCTAATTTTAAAATACAATTGTCACTATGACTATCGTGTCAGTCATGTGTACTTAAATTATGATAACAATGAATATAGTGAACCCTTATGAATTTTAAATGTTTTAATGAAATATAGTTATTATATTTCCTTATAGTTATTATTCTCTTAACCACCCCAATACCATCGTTTGATATCAAACATTGTAAATATTTAGAAGTGTGCTTTCTGGGTTGATATTTTATTCCATTAATCCATTTAATATTTTACTTATTTGAAATTTACTTTCTTTTCATTGTTTTTTAATCTGAACAGCTAATCAGGTGCTATTTTTACATTTGTTTACTTTTTCATTTGTTTGCTCCTTAATGTGTGGCAGCATAAACAACTGTAAAGAGCACAGATACCTCTCAAATGTTACATGGCATTTTACCCAAATATCTGTCAAGTAAAAGGTTAGAATTTTCACTTCTAAAAGAAAATACATACCAATTAGCAGCAATATTTTGCTGCCCATTGCATGATTTTGGCAGGGAAAAATTGACATGCTTTTTCATTATCGAAAGGACATTCCTGTATGTGACTTCCTCTGTTGAATGCCTGCCTCTAAGTTGATTCATAGGTAACTTCTACACATTATTTTGATAGTTAATTTCAGCATGTAATTTGTTTGACTATATACTGACCTTATTAAAAATTATCTGTAAATTAATTACTAGTAATCCTACATATCCTAAAACACTAATAGCTATTGCTTTCAGAATTTATACAGATAATTTGCTGTTAAGTCTTACACTCAATAAAAATTTTGAGGTTATGATACTTTTAGATGTCAGTAGAATTGCTATAAATATTCATTGTCAGGAAACAGTTGAATAGTAAGGTTTTAAAATTTTTTAGAATTAAAAGAAGTTTATTTAGATTAGTTTTGAATATAATTTTAATATTATTTTAAATTTAAGTCTTTGATACAAAATATTACCATAAAATTTAAAAAATGTTGTTCAGTGATAGTTTGTATAAAAGAAGAAATATTCTACCAAATAAACCAATTAGATGATGCCAATTAAATTTTTATATAATTTATTTTTCTCCCAGCAATGAGATATCATACACTTTTTTCTATACCAGAACTTTGTGCTTTTGAGTGGATATTTAGAATTTCATAGTGTAGCTGCATTATCATATATATAATTATTTATTTCTTAATAACTATATATTAATAATATACTATGATGCTTTATTTTTAAAATATTGATATAGATATTTACACATTTTATACATTTGTGGAAATTCACAAGAAATTATTTTGAAAGAAATTAGCTATGTCAAAAATGCATATTTAATAATAGATATCTAACAGTAAGTTGGAAGAGCTATTTTTAAAAAAATGTTGATATCATAAAGATGAGGAAATAGCATGGAAATATTTCAGATGAGAGGAGACTAAAGAGATATGACAATCAACTGTAATGTCTGATTCTCAGTAGGATTCTTTACTGAATTTAGAAAAATTGTACAAAAATTGTTATTGGATCAATTAACAATATTAGAATACATACACTTAATTAAACAAAATAACTTTCAATGTTATATTTTAATACCAATAACCATATTGGTGTTACTTAAGGCAATATCCATATTTTGAGGAAACAAACATTGACATATTTACAAATAAATAACCATAACATATAAAACTTATATTCAAATCATCCAGAAAAGACATTCATGTGTATATACACAACTTCAAATATATTTGCATATATTTCTACGGATTCTTATATTTAAACATACATGTCATATAGAAAAGACAAAGAATGAGAAAGTAACTGTTGCAAAATATTTGCCAAAAAGAAATGTAGTGAAGAGTTTACAGGTATTCCTACAGGCGAAGTTATTCTTATTGTTGACACTTTTCTGTAAGTTTGAAATGATTTCTAAGTAAAAATTTATAAAAATCAAGACATTTCCAAATTGCTCTCAGAAAAGTAACAGTAATTTTTTAAACCTCTTTTTTTTCATATATATATACTTACTAGCTTTCCTCTCTCTCTCTCTACTCTTCATCCTCCCTTCAACTTTCAAAAATCCATTGAACAAACTCAAACCCCTAATGAGGCATGCTCAAGTCAGTGGAGGGCCCTGTGTGCAGGTCTAGCCACTTAATAGTGTTGGGAGATTAGTTGCATGAACCAGGTTGAACTTGTGGAAGTCATATTTCACACTCCATGAAGGGAAGAAGAAATACGGAAGTGGCAAAGGTATGGCAAACTCTGGTTTTGTAGTGGAGCTGGAAGTAGTAGGTTGTACTCATGGCTTTAAACATAGATGTAGATATCAGCATAGATACATAAATAAATAGCTCTGTGTTTATGTATTTTTTTTTTTTTTAGTGTGTGTGTGTGTAGCATACACCTTTACACTGGCTCACTCTAGCATTTAAACTTGCTTCAATCATTCATTTCAGTACAATTGATTTCAATCTTTCTGTCCTGTCATAATAGTTTTGAATGAAGTCTTCATTGCTGGTTTAACTAGTCTGTTGGAGATTTTCTTTTACATACTTATCATAGAAATTGTCTCCAGAATTAGAGTATTAATTAAATTACTGTATATAAAAAGATTATAGCAGTCTGTAAAATTTTGAAGGAAGAGAGTCATCAAACTTCAATAAGAATTTATACTTGTATTTTCACTTTAGGTAGATGGCTATCAATTTTGATATCATATGTTAAATATTTGACAGTATTAATTTTGGAATCATTTTATGATATGTCTTTTAACTTGTTTTATTGTTTCAATTATCTTTATGAAGTTAATTCTATTTTTTACTGAAGTGTCAGTTCCATGAATTTTAGCACACTTCTTCATCCATATAAGTCATACATATAAATGACTTAATGCTACCATTGAGGATGCACTATGTTAATTAATATAGTATCAATTTTATTTTAATAGACTCAGGAAGAATATTATTTCTTTAGTCATTATCTTGATCTTAGAATTAAAAATAATTTATATCAATTGATAAAAGCAAAAGCATTTTCTGTTAAAAAGGATTAGTTACAATTCAATCAATATAATGAAATATAATCAATATAATGAAATATATTTATGTATTCTACTATTATAGACATTACATGTGATAAATATACAACATTGCTATTTAAGGCATATATGGTAAGTGATTTGATTGATAGGTTAAGTGAAATAATATACATTAAATACCACCCATAGGGCACTAATAGGCTACTCAGTGAATGCTTTTAATCTTTCTCTAGATTTTCTTAAATTTCTTTTCTTTCCTTTGGATACAATAGAAATTATTAGAATAACAGAGGTTGGCTAGAGTGATACTTAAGATAAGTATAAAATTGGTTAGCAATGAATAAAAATAATGTCAACATAGATTCTATAACAAGCACTCACTGTACAGAAGATCAACTTGCCAATAGTATTAAATCTTCAGTGAGTGCTATGTTATTGGGATCCACATGGTCTAGATCTTTGCCTTCAAAATGGAGAAAATATAACAATAAGAAACTCCAGGAATATGCCAGTAAGCTTCTGTTTTTATGTCAAGTTAATATTAGACCTTTTTAAAAGACCTAAATAAGATGCACCCTTACTGATGTCCAAATTTAGCACTACTATAATTAAATCTAACACTATGATCATAAAATGAAATAACTTTGATGAAAAACAACATTCAGAAGTAAACAGGATTACCAACAGGCAACTTCAACTTGCAATAGAGACAATATATATTAAAATATGAGATTTTTCAAAAAGTAAGTGAATTTTACAAATCACTTACCTTTTGAAATATTTTTAATTATAAGCATAAAATATACCATTATTAGTTGGTCCAATATTGCATGTTTCTCACAGATTTTCTATTGATTTTATAAGGGTAAAATTACTCTTTAAATTCAACTCTAAGAAATATTGTTGGTACAAAATATCCTTATTAACATATTTTGAAATCATAGTAATTTTCTGCATCTTTTCCTTTATAGCTTATATGCTGGTTAATAAAAAATAAGTTTCCAATTATAATTTTAAAAAGAAAACTAATATAAATATATAACTTAACAATGATTTTCAACTTCTAAGTAAGCCATATTCATTTATATAATTTGCAGGTGTCATTTTAGAGAGACAATAGAATATACACCCAATCACACTCCTTTTTTTCAGACAACAGTTTGCAATCAGGAGAATGTGTGATGAGGTTTAATCAAAGATTAGAACTTTTTAATTAAATAGGGCCTTTTGTGACAAGTCATTTGACATTAATTACTGTTTTAGTTGGATTCCTTTTGATTTGTAAAGGGCCCTGAGCACTGAAAAAATTATATTGCATCACAGAAATTGTTGATAATTAAAACAAAACCTTCTTCATCAGCCCATCACACACCTTAAAAAGGAACATCATTTAAAATGTTTAAATGGCTGCCTTAGATAAACAGAGTAGAAGATTTTAAAGAAAAAATAACAGATGGTGTGTCAAGCCGATTGCTTTGGATGGGCAGTTTGAAAGTTGTTAATTGTAATGATTTATAAGCTGTTTTGAAATGTTCAGTCACACTTTTAGGGGCTAACTAATGGTGAGAGGTATACGTGCAGTTCTAAAGGCTCAACACCCCTATGGGAATCATAAGCCTAACTCAACACCACTGCTGTGGTTAGAGATCATCCATCAAACTTAATGCTACAACAGAAACTGACCTATAAGTTCAAATAATATTTTCATTTTTGGAATCGTGGAGAATGAAAGTGGAAACTGCAAGAGTTTCAAATCTAGGTAGAATATCCATAGTAAAACTACCATTCACACTTTGTGATTTGGATTACATATGCAAGGGTTATTCAAATTTAAAGGATTGAAAACATTAAAAAGATTCAAACTAAAAAGATTTGAATATCAATGAACTAATTTATCTCAAAGGAATGCAAAATAAAAGGTAAGGACTTATAGAGATAAATGTAATTTTAAATTAATAATAATGCACTGTTTTTACATTAGACTACAGTAATTTGACCTGTACAGATATGGTCACTGAGATTTTTTTCCAGTTGTGACAGACAAATCACATATTTTTCAATCCTGGCTGCCTTAAAATAGAGGGCACTCAATTTTAGTACAATTTGCCTTAGGTTAGGGCTATGGTCTGTGGACAGAGTAGAACTAATTGGTCTGGGAAAGGATGTCACCCATGCCCTTGGCTTCATTAGCAGCATCCACTAACCATCTGAGTTAAATACGTAGACATGGTAGTAATAAAATGGAACTTTAAAAATACATGGTTGTATGAACAAAGAATATATAGTACCAAGAATGGGAAATGTTGTGATTAATTTTGCCTTTATTATACCATGCATAAAATCTAGTTAGCTACAGTGTGCTGGATATAATTGTACTGAACTATCTTAAAATAATATAACAGCAAAAACCACTTAACTTATCAGTAACTGAGGCCACTTCAATCTTGCTGAAATAAAAATTATAAATACAAATTTATAAAAGGAGGTAAACTATGTTGCCTCTCTCTCTCTCTCTCTCTCTCTCTCTCTCTATATATATATATATATATATATATATATATATATATATTTATACTCTTACTGTCAAAATTTTTAAGCTAATATTTTGGGGTATTCTCATGTCCAATGAAGACATTGTATGAAAATTTCCAAGAGAGGAAATTAGTTGCTCATTATGTTGGTAAACAGCTTGAGAGTTTGAGGACTCTTGTTGACCTTGTTCCTCTCTTCTATAGCCTTGGTATTAAACAAGTTGGAATGGTAGTAAAGAAAAGCTGCACATCTAATTTTCCAAGATAATAGCTAAGAAAATGGGCTGTGCCACATTAATATGCCCCAAATATCACTAAACAGACCTTCTATTTAGCAAGCTGCAGAAAGCAGTATAAAATTAAGAGATTAGACAGAAACTTATAATATTAGGGCAGTAATTGTCATGTATTTATAATTGACATTTACCAGACAATTTGTACAAATCATGTTATTTAATCCTCGCAACAACCCCTGAAACATAATTATACAGCTTACAGATAAGAAAATTAAAAGAGGTTAACAAACTTTCCAAGATGGTACAGTCAACTACAGATTTGTTAATATTTAAATCTAGGTCATATTTAGAAAGCAATGTTAATATTAAAAAATAAGACTAGAAGAAGATTAATTTCTCGATTTAGTATTATAATAAGCAAATTCCACTTCTCTTAAATGTTGGCATATGATGTAATATCATAATTATATATGATATGTCCCCCCAAAATCTTGTTTATGCAGGGATATTCAGAGGAGAAATAACCAGATTATGAGAGCTGTAAACTAATTAGTGCATCCTAGTTTGAATGACTGGATGGTAACTGTAGGCAGGTGGGGCATAGTTGGTAGACATGGAACACTAGAGTCATGCTCCATGAGCGTGCATCTTCCCTGTGGTCCCTTCCACCTCTACCTCTCCCTCTGTGCTTCCTGACTCCACCATGAGTTGAGCAGTTTTCTTTTTCCTGGCTTCCCCTCCATGATGTACTGCCTCAACTGGGCCCAGAGAAATTGAATCAGAGATCTGTGGACTGAGATTTCTGAAACTGTGAGCCTTATGTAAACTTTTCTTCCTCTAAATTGTGGACTCCCCTTTGGCTTTTTATCCCCTTTGGTGTTGGAATGAAGGATGCCACTCAGTCTCTGTCTTTCTCTCATTGACGTAACTCTAAATGTCTTTGGAGAAATCAAGCCTCCAGACCTTCATCTTTTACAAAAGAATTCCAAAACATCATTTGGTTTAATATAGACCCCAAATATGAAAGGAATCCTCTGCCTTTGAGTTCTCTTGTCCATCTGCCATTTAGTCTTTTCTTTCAAGTCTCAAAAGCTCCATCTCAAACCATGCATACAAAGTCCCTTTTTAGAAACAAAATCAAAGGTTCCATTAATGTTCATTAAGTTTATGTTCCCTCATCCCCTTCTTTAAATATTTCTAGGAATTATGTTTCTACTCTGGGCTAGGAAAATGGTTTACAAGTTCCTCAAAAACCACTTTGCCTGTACATTAAAAAATTAGATGAAAAATGCAAATGCTCAACAAAAAATGTCTATGCTCTATACATACTTTGTGATGCCTATTGTCTGTAGATAATCTGGAGTTTGACATTTATTTTGGGCTGAGGACCTATCTCATTCTTCTTCTAAGGAAAAGGAATGATTACAGAGTTCTCTATGATGGCAATAATGCTTGGCATGGCATTAATCAGACCAAGGTTGGAAACAAAGAAAAATTCCTCATCTTGGTGTCAAACTTTATGATTATATTTTTTACTATTTTCTTACTCAAACCAGGAGAATACTAATGGCCTTGCATTTTTTCTTGCTTTGTTCTCTTGAAAATTAAGAAAATTAAACATAGAAATAATTTTGGTTTTAAAAAAATTGATTATATATTCTTGAGATCAAAATTAATCCTATGTCCTTGGACCCATGAAACAGAGTTCAGATCTAATCTAAGCATGAGATTTACCATATCAAAAATTAAGGAGTTAAAAATTACTATTCACAGTTGCCCTGTATTTAAATTAAGAATGGTGCTAAGTTGTTTCATTTAATGTTTCTTAAACTCAGAAATGTATCTCATTAAAGATAATTAAATGCAAAATCAATAAATTCATAAAAGCTTATTTTCAATAAAATAATTAAATTATATTTTCCCTTTGAAAGTGTATTTGGAAGACTTTAAAATTAAAACTGTATTTGGTATTCTTTGCATTGCTTATTTTCCTGGAGAAAGCCTATCAGTTAAAATGATGAATTTTAACCTTTTCCATTTCTCCCAGAGAACATTTAATTCATATTCTTCAGGCTTTTTGAAACTGGTTCTCAATACTGATGAAGAAATTATTGTTTTTATAATATTTACTAAGGCCCAGTTACTGAGCTTCCCTCAAGGACATTTCATTTACTTTTAATGTGTAAATTTCTGAGAATCATTGTAAAAAAAATCAAGAAAGCAACATTTAAATATGCAATTAATTGTGTAGTTTAATGGATTTGAATTAAGTCATAATACATTATATTCAGTACAATAAATATTGTGAACAGAAAATAATGTCATGATATCTAAGAATAGTAGGATCAAGAACTGGAATAGTAATGAATCAAAAATATGCTGTATAAAATATTCTTTTACTCTCAGTCCCAATTTTGTCCTTTCCAAAATGACTACTTGAAAAACTACTGAGCAAAGTCAGTTTACTTGATATAATTCTTTAGTGTTTTGTGACTCTTGAGAAAGTACAGGATTATATTATATATTAAACAGTTCTATTTTCAGAAATAATTAGTGAAATAAGAATGTTCTGAACATTAATAACCTAAAAATATGCACAATAAGCTATAATTTAGGAGAACAACTTTTTGTCACTTTTTTTACAGTGACACACACTGAAAGATTTTGCTTGGAAAATATTGGCTCATCTAGGGGCAAATACCACTGCTTAGTCCCAGGTTAGTTTCCTATAAAGGGTATAAGTAGAACCTGGTGGCTGGATTTGGTCTATGTGACTTTTTCCAGTGGCTTACAGTCTAAGTAGGTTATCACTCAGGAAGAAAGATAGAATCATAACCTTCAGAATATTTGACTGATTATTTTTATGATGTTTGATTTAATAATTCCTAAGAAGTATTTATTTATTTTGAGGCAAAAACAAGGTACTAATACTATTGTTTTTCTTCTATTACCTCACTATGACAATAAAAGACTAAATATTGTTTATTATATGATCCATAAGTACAGATTGCTGATATAGATTCTAAAACTTCAATAGTGAGTTTAGGAATGCTCAATATTCTGATTCAAATATTTAGTTCTAAGTATTTTACTGAGAAGATGTTTCTTCTTGGTTTCAATTGCTTGTTTCTCCTCTTGATAGTAGAATAAGCATGGACTCTGAAGACACTGCCTGAATCAAAATTTGAATCTGCTTCTTGCTAGCTGTGTGGTATTTTAGAGTTAATTCACTTTTCAATGATTTGAATTATTATCTCCCAATGCATATAATAATACTAAAAGTTGTATAAATAATGATTAATCTTACCCAATTTATGGAAGGGAGAATGTCATATTTTATATAGATGATGTAGTTTAAGTTCAAAATGATATGGTCATTTTCTAGTTAGCGGCAAAATCAGGATTTGAAAACAGAAAGACTTTTATTCTCATTATACTATTCTTTAAATATGTTTGATAATTTTATAAATAATTATAAAATCCTCAAGAACATTCTTATTCTTAATGCAATATACATATTATCATCACAAGAAATATGTTTATATTAGCTTACATTCAAGTGACATTAAATTTGATTCCAATGAAAAATCTAAGATATTTAGATTATCTTAGATAATTTAGAGCAAACTATTCAAGTCAAGACCAATGTGAAAATTCAGAAGTCTCAGGAAGTGAGCAATGAGTCAATGCAATTGTTACCTATAGTGAGTAAAGCTCTTCCTTTTACCCACCATGTCCTTTCTATAACAATCATACAAGGGACAAGCCAGCGCTGTTTAAAACCTCTTTGGTTTTGCACAATTTTTTTTCTTTTTTTTGTCCTGTAGAAGTAATAGACTTTCCCAATTTGAACACCTTGACAATTCATAATGAATCCTACTATCACTTTCACCAGTATTTTATCAAGGACAAGAATAACTGTGGAGTTTAAGACTCCTCTGTTAAAGTTCTTTCATAGGCAAAGGTGATGGAGTAATCGGGACAAAGATGCTACCTTTCAATTATGACTTATTCACTCTCTGAAGTAGATATTAATGGAAGCTTCTGGAAAGTAATTGTCAAATAGTTGCTACTTCCCAATATATATTTTATTGTTTTTACTCTTTTGAAAATTTGTAAGTAGAATAGGTATATTGATACATCATATTATTATGGAGCTTGGAAATTTTACTGGAATAGTGCTTTCTCTCTTAATTACTTCATGGATATAGACCTTGTATTTTGTATTGGTATTGTAAAAAGACTTTTCTTTATACAAAAAAAATCAAGAGTATTGTTGTGACAGCATTTAAGAGAGTATATATATATATATATATATATATGCCTATCCTTCTTGCCCAGCTTTTGTTTCTCTAGGATTAACAGTGGAATGGAATTTTCCTTCTCTAGAGATAACAGTGATAAAAAATCAGAGGGTAAGATAAAGTACTGATCAGATAAAACATACTGCACTTTAAGTGGCTTTTTCACTCTGAACTAAACACTAGTATTCCTTAAGCATGCCTTATGTTTTCCCTTTTAAGTAGTATGCATCTAGTACTCCATCTCTACCTATTGAAATCACATTACTCCATTTATATTAAAATCCCTTGAAGCTGTTCTTTAAGATATCTTTAAAGCTCACTTAAAAAACCTCTTTCCTTCTGTAAATCCTATTCTGATTACTTATATTGTTGAATGTGATTTATCTTCTCTTAGAAATCCAGGACAATTATTTATAATTTCTTATAACACACATTTTATTTTGCTTTGCATTGCTATTGTGTTGTTTCACATTTTATCATCCCCAAATTTAAGACATAGAGGGAAAAGATGGTTGTTGTATCTATGTGTACCCCATAGTGTCTAGCAAAATATTTTGATAATAGTATCCTCTTGAATAAAATAGAGTGAATACTTTGTGTGTCTTTAGTACTTTTACATACTTACTGTCAGAATGTTTAGTTGAACATTTGAGAATTCAGGAATATGGCTATTCAGTTGCCATGACCAGCGTGGCCAACCTACAGGTTCTGGAGGGGTGATGGAGGATTAGAAAAATAAAGACTCACAGACACAGATTTTGAAGATAAAATAGCTGGGATCAGATAGAGGGCTACTCTTTGATAGAGAAGCAGATATAAAGAGTTAAGCTAGCAATATTTATTGATATATGTCTTATTATCAGATTAAAGACTATGCAAGCATTATTCTTTATACTCAGAAAGTTACAAGGCTGGAACCGTTTATTAGCTTTTCCACAGTTGTAATCTGCTATTGCAGTGTGTGCTGTTAGGAGCTTTGTGTAGCTCTCAAGAAAGTCCATTGTTTAAAGTTACTGTTAAGGGGGCAGCTTTGGAAGTAGTGGAGCTGGTGAAACATTGTGGCTGTCTAGCAGGAGAGTTCCTCTATTCCCATGAACTATGTGCCTGAAATCAAGGTCTAGGCTGATAAGACTCTTCAGCACAGCCTTCTCAGGGAGAGCATTACTATAGCAGACATGCATCTTTCACCCTTGCATAGGAACATTCCCAGTCACCAGGCTTGCTGTAGCCATGAGGTCATCAGAGACCCCAATATCAGACACTGTTCTTCCATTCTCTGTCACCGCTGTTCTCCACATTGTTACCCTAGCATACAATAAATGGAAGAGAAGAGCTAGACAGGTATGGCCTCTCAACTGGCTTCAGTTAGTCCAGCTACCTGGTAACGGCATTCCTGATACAATACGTCAACAATGGACTGGTGAAGAAATGTTTAATAATGTGTATAACAAATTAAGAAAGAAAAAAATGTCAACTTTATCATCTATAAAACTTCATTAGTGAATGATGTCAAATAAATATAAATACATTGCAAATACCTAATATGTAAATAGTGGACCCTTGAATTAAAAATCATGTTCTAAAATCACAGATCATATAATCTTTATTTTATAAATGATATATTCTAGTATATTACATTACTGTCCTAAAACTATTGCTTAATTTTAAGAGGCTTCATTTAAACTTTTTAAAAGATGACATGGTAATCATTAACATAATTTGTATGAATAACAAATAACAATGATGGTACTGCAGTTCTCTTAATGAAATAATTCGTTATTTAAACTGTCTAGGCATTATGCATGACAGTTACCCTATCAACAGAAGAGTTAATTCAATGCACATGGAAGAACAATTTAAATATTAAGCAATCAATCAATCATTCTCTTATCCTGGTTAATGAATAAATCTATTATTTCATTTTTTTCTTACTGAAAGAATGAACATAATCGAATTGGAATTTTCTAGAAAATGAAGCAACTTGCCATTTTTATTTCATGTTCTTGTAGATTTACACAGGTTGTAATTACTTATAAATAATATTAAATAGATTAATAAAGATTCACACTTAAAAATATTTTAGATTTTAGTAAGTCTTTGGTAATAATCGTTTGATCATTAACATAAGCAAAATATTTATTTTGTATTATTTACTCAATTTATATTAACAGGAAAAGTTTTCTTTTAGGACTAACAGGGGAGTTATAGGTTAGTTTTATGGTTTTGTATTTTGCTTTTGTTTAAACAAATATTAGACATATCAGGGAAATGTTATGGGTGTTCACATAATGCAAGATTTTCTGTTACTGCATGAATATGGGCTCATACAATGAAAAAACCCCTAAGTTATGGATAAAATAGATCCATCTATGTATAATCAGGTTTTAAAAGTGATGTAACTTAACTAAAATTCTTGCTGGAATTTTGCAAATATATAAGCAGAGAATACCTATAAATAGGAGCAATGTGTACTTCAATCAGGTCAAAGAGCTGAAAAAGATTTTGACAGAAAGAGAGAGCAATGCTGTGTCCCAGATTTACAAAGGAAATGATGCATATTTTCAACAATAAAAATTGAAATTCTGAAGAAATATGCTGTATTTCATGAAAGCAAAGGAAGTGATAGTAAAGATCTGTAAGATGTGTAGCTGCTGGAATTAAAAGTAAAGCTAGTATAAAATATGTAAATATAAAACAGTAAACCACAGATGAAAAAAGTCTCCCAAGGAATTTTTTTTTTTGGAGGGGAGGTATTGGAAATTTAACTCAGGGGCACTCAAACACTGAGCCTCATCCTCAACCCCATTTTGTATTTTATTTACAGACATAGTCTCACTGAGTTGCTTAGTTGCTTAGTTGCTTAATTCCACTTTTGCTGAGGCTAGCTTTGAACTTGAGATTCTCCTGTTTCAGCCTACAGGGCCACTGGGATTACAGGTTTGCTCCACAGCACCCAGTCCTCACAAGGATCTTGATGAGATATTTTAAATTTTATTTTTTAAAGATAATCTTCCAAACAAACTTTATTGTGCCCCCCTTTTTAAAATAAAAATAAAATCTTTGCTTTAAGCAGATTTACTATAAGAGACTTTTTCTTTTCTTTTTCTTCTTGTGGACTTTTACTTAGTTTATTTTAAAAAATTGGAATGCACAATAAACAAAAGAGGCAGAATGTACAATAAACAAAAGTGCCAAATCTCAGCAACCAGAATCAATATACACCTTTCTAAACTCTTAAGATTTAAAAATATTTTTGAACTGATAGTAACATTTGTACATGATAAAAAATTCAAAAGGCATAAAAGTATCCATTCCTTCCTCTCACTCAGTTCCTCTCTTCAAAAGTTAAGCTCTAAAATGACCCAGTGTCCTATGCCTGTAATCTCAGCAGCTCCCAAAGGCTGAGTCAGGAAGATCCTCTGCTAAATTACTAAGTGACTTTTTCATATCTGGGACTGAAACTTAGATAATGAAGAATACTTATATAAAAAGAAAGAAAGAAAAAAGGATGGAATCAGATCATGTTTTAAAAAAACAAACGAAAAGATATGATCAGAATGTCCTTTAATATGCAAAATAAACTGGATTTGAACTTAGAGGATGAAACAGAAGACAACCAAAAACTGAGATGAAGTTTCCTTCCCAAGTGACCTCAGAAGCTCTGAGTTCAGGGTCAAAAAAATCCAAAGACAAGATGAGAAGAAACTACCTAAGTAATTTGTTACAGAACATTAATTAAATCATTTGAGCCAGCCTGAGTTTCTCGACTCCCGCTCCCTTGCCATACATTCAAAGCACAGACAGTAAATTTGGTAGCTGGATTTAAACCTAAAGCTCATTTTTAAAATTAATGATAAATTTTCCATGAGTAGTTCCAAATGTGTACATCAGGATCCAAAAGAAAGGACTCATAGTTTCTAAGGGGAAAACATAAAAAATAAATAAAAAAAAATTATAAAAAGGAAAAGATGACCATTTTTCCTAGAACTGAAATTTGCTAAGGTAATGTAGTCAATGAGAAAAGTCTTTACTTTAGTGATGATTCTATGTTTATATGCTCAGGCATTCCTCAGTGAAACCACCTGCTCATGTCCTTGTAAGAAACTTGTTCCTAGTATCATCCTTACTAGGAAAGAGACTACTTGGGGAAACAGACTCACAGAACTGAAAATAAACTTATGTGAACTTCTATATTAAAGAAGTTGGTCTTTTTGTTGTTGGTGGTGGTCTTTTTATATGCCTAGTTTCCTAGGCATATAAGTAATACCATATGTATGAATAAAGATGCTACATTGATCTCAAACAATTTAGTATATTATTTATGAAAACTACCAGCAAAAATAACAGCATGTCCTATTGAATCTCTGCACAGAGGTTTGGTAGCAAAAATATACACAGGGAAACAGATTTTGCTATAACAAGTTAAGCAGCAAAAAGAACAAGTAAAACCACTTCATTTTGAAACAGGAAAAAACATGCATGAATAAATCAAATAACATATTATGAGAGCTAAAACCCAACTCCTTGATAACATAAGTGAATAGTTAGTTCTTTAGTGGATATATAAGGCTCGGTATTGCTCTGCAAAGTTGGTATTAACTTATCCAATTCTTACCACAAATCCATGAGTTTGATCCTCTTATTATTCCAGTTTAGAGTAAAACCTTTGAAGAGCTTAAAAACACAAGTAAAAAAGACAACATGGACAATGATCAGCTGCATCATTAGTTCTTTTAAAACTACAATACAAGAAAATTTTCCTTAATGTAAAAAAAATGTGTGTCTTAATATTGAAAGATTCTACTGAAAGAAAGTAGCTAAGAAGGTTGAAAAATATTTAAATACTTTGCTAGTTAGCTTTTCTTTCTTTTTTTTAATTTAATTGTTTTTTACACAAATGGAGCACAACTTTTCATTTCTCTGGTTGTACGTGATGTAGAGTTACACCATTTGTGCAATCATATCCATACATAGGAGTAATAATGTACATCTAATTAAACCATCTTCTCCCCCATACCCTCCTCCTCATTTCCCCTTCCTCCCTTCTCTCCCCTCTGCTCAACCCAAATTTACCCCCATCTTCCCTTGGCCCCCACCCATTATGGATCAGCATCCACCTATTAGAGAAATCATTTGGAATTGGCTTACTTCACTTAGCATGATATTCTCCAATTCTGTCCACTTACCTGTAAATGTCATAATTTCAATCAAGCTGAATAGTATTCCATTGTGCATATATACCACAGTTTCTTTGTCCATTCATCTATTGAAGGGCATCTAGAGTGCTTCCACAGTTTAGCTATTGTGAATTGAGCTGCTGTAAACACTGATGTGGGAGAGCTGGGTCAAATCTGGCTCTGTTCCAAATTTTCTAAAATATCTCCATACTGCTTTCCAAAGTGGTTGTACCACTTTGCAATCCCACCAGAAATGAATCAGTGTACCTTTTCCCTCACATCCTTGCCAACATTTATTGTTGCTTGATTTTTCAATAATTAACATTTTGACTGGAGTGAGATGAACTGTTAGAGTTTTAATTTGCATTTCTCTAATTGCTAGAAATGTTGAACACTTTTCCTAAATTTGTGGATTGATTGTATGTCTTCTTCTGTGAAGTGTCTGCTCATTTCTTTAGCCCATTTATTGATCGGTTTATTTGGTTTTTGGTGTTAAGTTTTTTTATGTCCTGGAAATTAGTGCTCTATCTGATGAGCATGTGGTAAAAATATGCTCCTGTTTTGTAGAGTCTCTCTTTACTTCATTAATTGTTTCTTTTGCTGAGAGGAAGCTTTATAGCTTGAATCCATCCTATTTACTGATTCATGATTTTACTTCTTGTGCTTTAGAAGTCTTGTTAAGGAAGTCAGTTCCTAAGCTTACATGATATAGATTTGGGCCTGCTTTTTTTTTTTTTTTTTTCTATTAGGTGCAGAGTCTCTAGCCTAATTCCTAGGTCCTTGATCCACTTTGAGTTGAGCTTTGTGCAGAGTGAGAGATAGAGTTTTAATTTCATCTTGTACATATGGATTTCTAGTTTCCCAGCATCATTTGTTGAAGAAGTAATCTTTTCTCCTATGTATGTTTTTGGCACCTTTGTCTAGTATGAGGTAACTGTATTTTTGTGGGTTTGTCTCTGTGTCCTCTATGGGTGTATCAATGGTCTTCATGTCTGCTTTGGTGCCAATATCATGTGGTTTTTGTTACTATTGCTCTAGTATATTCTGGAAAATTGAATACAACAATATATTAAAGAGGTAGTTCACCATGATCAATTGGGGTTTATCCCAGGGATGCAAGGTTGGTTCAACCCACAGAAATCAATAGACTTAAAGATAAGAATCACATGACTATGTAAATGGGTACAGAAAAAGCATTTGACAAAATACAGCTCCCTTTATGTTCAAAACACTTGAAAAACTAAGGATAATAGGAACATACCTCAACATTTTGAAAGCTATCTATGCTAAGCCCAATGCCAACATTATTCTAAAAGGAGAAAAATTGAAAGCATTCTCCCTAAAACCTGGAACAAGGCAAGGATACCTGCTTTCACCACTTCTATTCAACATAGTGCTGAAATCTCTAACCAGAGCAGTTAGACAAATGAAAGAAATTAAAGGGATATGAATGGGGAAAGAAGAACTTAAACTATCACAATTTGCTGACAACATGATTTTATACCTAGAGGATTCAAAAAATTCCACCAGAAGACTTGTAGAAGTAATAAATGAATTCATCACAGTAGCAGGATATAAAATCAACATCCATAAATAAAATGCATCTATATATTTCTATATATTAGTGTTAAAACTTCTGAAAGAGAAATTAGGAAATCTACCCCATTTACAATAGACAAAAAATAAAATAAAATACATGGGAATCAACTTAACAAAAGAGATGAAAAACCCCTATAACAAAAAGTACAGAACTACGGATCACTAAAGAAAGAAATTGAACAGGACCTTAGGAGATGAAAAGATCTCCCTTGCTCTGGGATAGAAAGAATTAATACTGTCAAAATGACCATATTACCTAAAGAGTTATACAGATTTGATGAAATTACAATCAAAATCCCAATGACATTTCTCATAGAAATAGAAAAAGCAATCACGAATTCATTTGGAAAAATAAGAGACCCAGAATAGCCAAAGCAATTTTGAGCAAGATGAGTGAAGCAGGAGGCATTACAATACCAGACCCTAAACTATACTACAGTGCCTTAGTAACAAAAATTGCTAGTTAGATTTTCATTGCTGTGACCAAAACACCTGACAAGAAAAACTTAGAGGAGGAAAAGTTTACTTGGTTCATGATCTCAGATGTATAGTCTATGGTCAGCTAACTCAATTTCTCTGGTCCCAAGGTCAGGTAGAACATCATGGTGGAGGTCACCAATATGGGAGGCTACTCAGGACATGGATGTCAGGAAGCAGAGAGAGCACAAAAGGGACAAGGTATAATCTGCAAGGTCATACTTCAGTGACCCGCCTCCTCCAGCCATGCCCTACCTGCCTACAGTTACTACCCAGTATAGTATAGTTCTTTAAAATTATTCATCCATCAATTTGATTACTCTAATGTTAGGTTACAGCCCTCATAATATAATAATTTGACCTCTGAGCATTCCCCCTTTCATCAAACACAAGAACTTTTGAGGGAACACCTCATATCCAAACCATAAAACATACTCTGCAGCAAAGTCAGGTCATCTTCAATAACTACAAAAATCAGAATGACTGATTAGATTTTACATTATCAACAGTTGAAGGCACAAAATAAAATCTCTGTGGACATGTAAGATTGAATACAAAGTGCTGATATGATTAATGACAAACACAGATAGGATCTTGTATGTTTTTGAAGGATATATAAGGAAGATTAAAAAAAATCAAGGTTTTGAGACAGAAGAGAAAGGCACAACCCTCCCTAGGAGGTACTTTTAATTATTTATTTTTTAACTTTTAATTTTTTAAAAATATTCTTCATTCCTCCAGCAGCCTGAAATGCCCTATGGTACTTCTAGGAGTCTCTATTATTGTCATCACTACATGAGACACCCCATGAGGGCTCCAATAGAGTTTGTTTCAGCTATGGAAGCTTCAGATATCCTTTGCTTATTCGAGATAACCTTGCCAAACAGAGCCTCTGGATGACTCCACCCCTCTGCAATCAGTTTTAGATATCCCCCCTCCAATCCTTGAATAGCCCCTTCTCCACTACTGACAACCAAGAGAAAATGGCCCAATACCTGTGGTGGTTGACATGACTATGTGGACAATTTGCATTTGACAGGTAGGAGACTGTGCACACATGTAAGATTGCCTGTTTTGTTTACATAAACAGCATTCTTTTCACCCTTATTGAGTTTGTCTGGCAAGTCTCCATCTCATGTACTACTCATTCTATACTGCAGCATAAATCCTAATAAAGCATATTTTAATGATTTTTCTACTCATGGTATCAAGTAGAGCAGGCTAAGCTGGTCATACTTGTAACTGGTAACACTCATAGCATCTGAGAGTTGTAGCAGCCAAAGCTTACAACAGTAAGAACTCCTACCACTAAGAACAGCTGGAAGCTGGAGAATGGTTAAAAACCTACCACTAGTCTCAAGATAAGCTGCAGGGAGAGCTGCTAGCTCCAGATGTAGCAGAAGCTATTAGCTCCAACTGCTATAAAAAAATGGGGAGAACTATTAAGACCAACAGTGGAGATCCTCTGGCACTTAGGTTTCAGGACTACTAACACTAATTGCAGAGAGCTGTTAACACTAAGGGATCTGCACTTTGTTTATTCATGATTTCTCCCCAAACCAAGCAAAAACAAAACAAAACAAAACTTTGGCTGATTGGAATAATGTAATGGTGTTTTATTCAGTTTTTTCAATGCTGTGACTGAAAGACATGACCTCAACAACTGTAGAGGAGTCAAGATTTACTTAGGGGCTCATGGTTTCAGAAGTCTCAATTCATAGAGAGCAGGCTCCATTCTTTGTGGCTAGAGGTGAGGAGGACATTATGGCAGAAGTGTGTGGCAGACAAAATCAGCTCACATGATGGTCAGAAAGCAGAGAGAGGGACTCCACTCTTCAGATACGAAATATATATCCCATAAGCTGTGCTCCCAAGGAACCTCTTCCTCCAGTAACACCCCACTTGCCTCCAGTTGCCTCTCAATTAATCCCATGGAGAATTAATTCACTGATTAGTTAAGTCTATAACCCAATCATTTATCCTCCAAATCTCCTTGTATTGTTTTACAGATGAGCTTTTGGGGACACCACATCTAAACCACAACAAATAGTTCATTTGAATTGTCAATTTGATCAGTTAAGAGATGCTGAAGATTAAGAGGCTTCTTAATGGGAGTGTCAATGAGGGTGTTCTGGAAAATATTGGCATGTGGGATAATGAACTGAATTGGAGACCCTCCTAAGTATGGGAAGCACCATCCAAAGGATGGTGGCTTGGATGGAACAAAAGTTAGAAGAACAAGGAAGCAGCAGCATATGCAAGCTTGACTCTTTTTGAACAGGTTTTTAATTGCTGCTGTGACCACTTGAGTACACCAGACTCTTGTTCCTTCACTCTTCCAAAGTGGACTTTGCCAGTGATTCTCCAGGGAGTTTCAAGAAGCCTTTGGTCTCAGCCTGGGGTAGCATCATTAATCCCTCTTGTTCTGAAAATTCAGCCTTTTAGACTGTGCAGCTATTGGTTCCTCTATCTCTCCAGCCTGCAGAAAACCATTATGAATTGTCCAGCTTCTGGTCATGAAAGCAAATCTAATAAATCCCTTTTTTATAATCATACTTCCTCTTGATTCTGTTCCTCTAGAGCATCCCAACTAATACAAATACTTTGACATTTGTCAGTAAAATAAATGCAAAAGCAACTATTTTTTTAACTGAATGAGAGATCTTGCTAATATTAATTGTTAGTAGCTTTTCTTTTTTTTCCTTGTTTTTTAAGGACATAATTTATTTATTTTTTATGTAATTTTTAAAAATTTATATATGACAGCAGAAAATATTGCAATTCTTATTACGTAAATAGAGCACAATTTTTCATACCACTGGTTGTATACATAGCATATTCACACTAATTAATGTCTTTTTACATGTACTTTGGATAGTAATGATCATCACATCCAACCATAATTAATTATCCCATATCCCTCCCTTCCCCTCCAATCTCTCTGCTCTAAGTAGAGTTTGTCTATTCCTCCCTGTTCGTGCTCTCTATCCCACTGTGGATCAGCCTCCTTATATCAAAGAAAATATTTGGCATTTTTTTGGGACTGGCTAACTTCACTTAGCATTATCTTCTCTAATTCCATCCATTTACCCGAAAATGCCATGATTTTATTCTCTTTTATTGCTGAGTAATATTCCATTGTATATATATGCCACATTTTTAATCCATTCATCTATTGAAGGGTTAGAGTTCCACAATTTAGCTATTGTGAATTGTGCTGCTGTGTCCTTGTAGTATGCTGTTTTTAAATCCTTTGAGTATAGACCAAGGAGAGGGATAACTGGGTCAAAAGGTGTTTCCATTCCCAATTTTCCAAGAAATCTCCATACTGCTTTCCATATTGGCTGCACCAATTTGCAGTCCTACCAGCAGTGTATGAGTGCACCTTTTTTCCTACATCCTTGCCAACACTTATTGTTGTTTGTATGCCTAACAGCTGCCATTCTGCCTGCAGTGAAATGAAATCTTAGAGTGGTTTTGATTTGCATTTCTCTAATTGCTAGTGATGATGAATATTTTTTCATGTATTTGTTGTTGATTGTGCATCATCCTCTGAGAAGTGTCTCTTCAGGTCCTTGGCCCATTTACTGATTGGGTTGTTTGTTTTTTTGGTGTTTAGCTTTTTGAGTTCTTTACATACCCTAGTGATTAGTGAAAAGCTACTACGTTTATACTTCTCTTGCTAGGTGGAGAAGAATGCATCTACATCTGTAGAAATGAGTCTCTTAAGAATAAAATCATGGCATTTGCAGGTAAATGGATGGAGTTAGAGAAGATAATGCTAAGTGAAGTTAGCCAATCCCAAATAACCAAATGCCAAATATTTTCTTTGATATAAGAAGGCTGATTCATACTGGGCTAGGAAGAGGGATCATGGGAGGAAGAGACAAACTCTAGATAGGGCAGAGGGGTTGGAGGGGAAGGGAGGGGGCATGGGGTTAAAAATGGTGGTGGGATTTGATGATCATTATTATTCAAATACATGTACAAAGACACAAATTGGTGTGAATATACTTTGCATACAACCAGAGAGATGAAATATTGTGCTCTATATGTGTAATAAGAATTGTAATGCATTCCGCTGACATACATAAATAAATAAATTGAAAGAAAAAGAAAAGAAGAAATGAGTCTCTTAAATTACCCCTTTAGTAAGAAGAAAACTTAAATTTCGAATTATGCTTAAGAATAACTGAATGGCACTCAACAATAACTGTTGTAGTACAATTTATATTAAGGGATATAAACAGCACATTTATGGAAATACTCAGCATTCAACTTTTTAAAAAATTTGTTCTAGTTAGTTATACATAACAGTAAAATACATTTTGACACATTATACATAAATGGAGTATAGCTTTTCATTCTTCTGGTTATACATGATGTAGAGTTACACAGGTTGTATAATCACATATGCACATAGGGTAATAATGCCCAATTCATTCTACTATCATTTCTACCCCCATGCTCAGCTCTTCAGTCCCCTCTGTATAATCCATACTGCACAAGCACTCAATTTAAAATGAAAAGAAGCAGAGTATTGAAAAGATAGTCTAAAATTCTAAATTTAGAAAAGAATTTATGATAAAGTACTTTGAAAATAGTTAAAAGAATAATTGAGACGCACTATGTAGTATGAAGACAGTTTAATCACTGCTTCAAGACCAATCTCACCATCTGGATCTATTAAAATACTTATAAACATAATGCCACAAATTTTATTCATGTGCTTTATAATTTTAGAATTAATCTGTAAAATATTAGTTACTTAGCCATCACTACAGAGTTGAATGTGGTATGGATAGACAATATAAAGATAACAAAATCACTGCATATTCTACAATAAGAACACAAATTTCTGCCATTATTTTATTTAAATCAGGTGTGTTAACTTTAAAGACATTTTATATTTTCTAAATGTTCTTATAAAGTTTCATGAATTTTACTTCTACTTTTGTATATATTCAGACACAATGTCACACAATAAATATTTATCATGTATATTCTCAGTTACATATTCTATGGCCATAACATTCCTTTATTTTTCAACATCTTGATGATAAAGCATTTTTAAAGAGCAGAGACTGAAAAGAACTAAATTGGTAGACAATTTCACTGTGGTGCATTTTCATTTGCTTGTAATTGCCATCTATATAAATGAGAAACAACTTCTCTTTGTTTTCCCTTTACCTCTCATTCTTTTTCTTCATTCTATCTCTATATCCTAAATTAGGTTAAAATGAAGAAATGAAAATCAAGCATAAGGAAAAGTTGGTAGGGAACATTTGGTTTTATTTATTTTGTAAGTTATCTTAGGTAAATTATCCCAATTACCTTAATTCTACAAATTCAGTGCAGATATTGACATTTAGGCAGTTCTTATTCTACTCCACTTGATAGCTGTTTATCAGTGTATTTTGAAAAAGATGGATTGATTGCTAGTTGAGGGATTGTTTGTAGGAATCAAACTGGCTAATGTTAGTAAAATGGTAGGTGTTGTCTCCAGAAATCCCAAAAGTATTAGGTGATAGAAGAAGAAAAAAAACAGAATAATTGCATGACATCAAGTTCAAGACCAATTACCACACAGTAACTTGAAAACTATGACATCTTTTGGTTGTCTTTTCTTTTCATTTCTATTTGTAAATATGTGCTCCACTTAACTGTCAAAAACCTACTCCTTTTAGATTTCATGACTTAAAATCCTAAGACATAAGTAGGATTCTGTCAAGTAAAATAAATGTTGGAATGAACAACAGAGTCCACACCTAACAGCTACATCTTGCCACATTATGTATTCCAAAGCATCTCTCCCCTCACTCAATGAAAATTGCAGTTGAGTTTAACATACCAAAACCCTTGACTGCCAGAGGCATTAGAATAGCTCTACTGAAAATACTTTCAGAATCCTCAGGGGGTCTAATATAGGGTGAGCTCCCTGGTGGTTGATTAATACTATGTATTCTAAAATATTGCTAGGTTTACATGGTGTTTATACTAGCCATCCCACAATACAACAATGCAGAATCAGCAGAGAAGATTTGCTTTGAATTGATACATCCATTTTACAATAGGGGTAGCAACAAAGCTTCTTAACATTTCAGCAATAAACAATCAACCAAAAGGATCTATTCCATTTGCAAATAAATGAAATTAACTTGATTTTCCAATGCAGTTTTTCATAGAGCTTTTGCTCTTGTTTTCTTTAGAGGAGGTAGGATATCCTCTAGCTTATGGAGAACCACTAACTAGAGGATAAAATCTGTAGTACTAGCTATATAACCATTTCTTTTGAGAATTATAATTCCCCTGTTGTGTTCTGAACACAGATTGTAAATTGCAATATTACTTTAACAGAGCTTTGTAAATTGCAATATTACTTTAACAGAGCCAGAAATGAAATTTAATGAATACACCTCTAATATGGTGTGTGTGTTTGTGTGTGTGTATGTTATTTTGTGTTTCAATATAACACAGAAATGATATTGTATAGGCATCTCATTGTTCTTATGTCTAAAACAATCAAGTTAAAAGTTATCTTAAACTATCACCTCAAGAAGAAAGTTTAAGCTTTTACACAAATATTGTAATAAATTTCTTATTAGGCATACCAACTCTATGTGAAGAGTTTGTTTGAATTTGCTTTTCCACTTAATTTTTTAATCTGAGGAAATAAAAGTTGTATTGTTTGGAAAGTATTTGAAGTATTTGCTAAAGATGTGAAATTTCTGCAATATCATTCATTTTCAAAGTAACATTACTCTCATTTTTTTTAAAAAAAGAGAGAGAGAAAGAGAGAGAGAAAGAGAGAAAGAAAGAGAGAAAGAGAGAGAGAAAGAGAGAGAATTTTTTAATATTTATTTTTCAGTTTTCGGTGGACACAACATCTTTATTTTATTTTTATGTGGTGCTGAGTATCAAACCCAGTGCCCTGCGCATGCCAGGTGAGCACATTACCACTTGAGCCACATCCCCAGCCCACATTATTCTCATTTTTGTAACATTAAATTATCTTGACCTTCTAGCAACAAACCAGAGATCATGGTTTTCACAAGAGTAACTCTCTATATTTTCATATTGGTTGATCTTAAAAACACAGTATATTCACAGTATATGGACCATTGCATAATCAATTTAAAGTAGCAAAGGGAAATTTACACACACACACACACACACACACACACATACACACACATATTTTTGTAGGAAACAAACTCTGCCTAAATTTAAAGCATCAAAAATACAGACTATAGTAAAACATGCATTAGAAAAATTAATATAAAAATGGTAATAGTAAGTGGTATTATTATTAGTACCAATTATGTTTCTAATACTTTGCCTATTCCTTCAAATTATAACCCATTCAAATATAGATTAAAAAAACACAAAACAAAACCCTACTCTCTCAGTTATGGTCTAAAGAGGAGAGAACCAAGCAAACTGTTAATTCTAACTGTTGATGTGGCTGCACATAAAATAAGTGTTGGTGAGGAACCATAATTTGTACCCAAATCTTCTCTGGCTAACTCTGGCTTTAAAAACTATACCATGCAGATATTCCATATCATAAAGAAAAATAAAGGACATCATTGTAGCTATTAGTGCATGCCATTAAATTTTAGTTTCCTTTTCAAGGTTTCTAAATTAAATCTTCATTTATTATGGTTACTATAGTAAGAGATCTGCCTCTGCAGGTGGTGAATATTCCCCATGCAGTTTTGTAAAAGTCAAAAATAAACTGGTTATTAATTCTAAGAAATTTTGAAGTAAAATTTTGCTTTCCAATAAAACTGTGATGTCTTTGACATACATCTTACGCTTATATATCCTTAAAAAAGAAACATGATTTCTTTTGTGTTTGCTGGTAAACATCTTGCTAAACTATTTTATTCATAAGGAAATGAGATAAAGTGAAGAAAAATTCCAAAGAATATCTGTCTCATGTTTGGTTTCCTATTAGGGGATTTATAATTTCCTTCTTTTAGCCTACTGTAGTACTGTGGACTGAATGTAATACAGCGATAGAATTGAATGGCAATGATAACTTAATGACTTCTAAACATCACAATTCCAAGGCCATTCTGAATTCTGTCCAATATTTACTTGCCTTTTGTCTGTTGCTTTTTTTTTTTTAACATTTCCACTTAAATGTTAGTGGAATGTTTGGTGCACTTAAATTAAACATGTTTATCCGAATCCTCTTGTTTATCCTCATGTTTATCCGAATCTTCTTCCTGTTCTATGTTTTTTTTTTTTGTTTGTTTGATTTCTCTTCATGTCCAGACTCTGTAAAAGTAATAATAACACCTACAAAACCCCAAGCATTCCCATTTCCTCAAACTAATTCACTTCTTGGCCACTGACATTGACATCTACTCCCAAATTCCATCATTTAACTTGACCTATTGTAAATATTGGACATTGACATTGACCCAGGTACTATGTTTGTGAAATTCTTCTTTCTCTGAATTTCACAATTCTGCTCTTTCAGGTTTTTCTATCAATAAATATAACTGCTCTTTTGCTCTTTTTAGGATTAACAGTTTTCTCTTATTCTTCACATTGAAAAAACGTGGTGCTTTCTATTCATTCACTGGTTGATGTCTTGCTCTAGATGTTGTTCCTGAGTGGTTTCATCTTTGGATTCATCCATTCTGATGATTACTGGTCTATGGATGATTGTCATATCTCTATTCTTCCTTTATTCTGAGCTCCTTGGCAGTCTGGGTAGCTCCTAGACAACTTTAAGTTGACATAGCTCAATCGAAATAGATCACTTCTTATTCAACTTTTAAATTTTGCTATTTCTGTACTTACTGCTTTTCTTAATGGTATCTTCATTTACTTATTTACAAACAAAATATCAGTGTCAACCTCCCCTGCTCCTGTAAGCACAAGTAACCAAAAATGGGAGCAAACTTCAAATGGATCATTAAGCTTTTCTTTATTCAGAAGTAAAGTCAATCACAAGCATTGGAGGGGCTCATTTTCGGAGTGGAAAATGGAATATGGCCCCTGGTTACAGAAGTGCTCTGTGTTATATAGGTTACAATATGAGTGGTTAATCATCAGAGGCTCAGGCAAAACATGTCGGTCTGTGCAGAGTTGTAAAAATTTGAAACTCATTGTTATTGGGAAAGGATGAAAGCTCAGAGTTAGGCTCTCCTTGCTTATTTTCTTTCTCTGGGATCCATTGTTACCCAGAGCTTCACTGTTTGCTCTCTCCTTCTGGACTCATCTACAGTGGGAAAGGGTGAAAATCCAGGACCCAGCATTTCAATATCCACCTCCTCAATTCAGGACCTATTGTTGTATTGGGAAGGGATGAATGTTTGCTTTTTTTTTCCCCCCTTAGGGCCCTAAAATTACTGGGAAATGATTTACTGGGAGAGGTTTAATGATTGCCTTCCTTCTCGCTCCTTCTCTGGGTCAGACAGTTTTGGAGCGTTGTCATTTCCCTCTGCTGGGGGTTGCCATTTTTGATATCCTTCAGCTCATTTTCCCTCAACTACCTATTCCACAATCAAATCCATCAAGATGTCTTAATATTTTATCAGTTAGATAGATTCTGGGAAATAGCTTAAACTTTCATCTGGCACTTGACTTCAATTCAGATTTTAGATCATGTGAGTCAAGAAAAGAATAAAAAAAAGTAATAAAGAAAATGGCATAGTAATTTAGTTTCCTTATAAAGAAAGAATATCACATTAACTGAAATATTTAATTAATAGCAATCACTTATATTAATGATTGTATATTAAATCATAAAACCTTGTACACTATTTTATTGTATTTTTTTCAGTTGCTTTTCATCATAATGTACCAATATTCTGACTATTCTTTCCATCATAGAAATTTTTCTCTACGTTTTCTTTTTCTTGATTTTTGTTTTTACTTCATTTGTTTGACTTCCTAAAAGTCACTTTTTAGACACTTTTTGAAGAAGAATTTAATATCAATTACACTATACTAAAACTACTCAGAAGTGTAAACAAATTAGAGCTTTTGTATTTGGTATATAGCTAATTCAATCTTATAAGAATCTTTATTTAATAACTAATTATTTTTTACAATCTTCTGGGAGTGGTGGCACATGCCTGCAATCCCAGGGACTGAGGAGGCTGAGTCAGGACGATTGCAAATTCAAAGCCAGCCTCAGAAACTTAGTGAGGCCTTAAGCAAATTAGCAAGATCCTATCAAAAAATAAAATAAAAGGGCTGGGGATGTGGCTTAGTGGTAAAGTGCCCCTGGTTCAACCCCCTGTACCCCCCAAATCAAAAACAATCTAATTTTTAATTTGCTTTTGAAAATTTAGATTTTGTATGGATGGTTGTATTTATTTTTGGTACCAGGGATTGAACTCAGGGGTTCTTAACCACTGTGACACATCCTCAGTCCTGTTAATTTTTTGAGACAGGGTCTCACTAAGTTGCTGAAGCTGGCTTTGAACTCTTGATCCTCCTGCCTCAGCCTTCCTCTACACTGGGGTTACAGGCATAGGACACTGCTCCTGGCTCATTGTAGTAATTTAAATAGTAATTTAATGCATAGATTTATTTACTTATTCATAGAGAAAAATGATCAACCTTTTAAATTTAGTTATTCATATTCTCCCTTCTGGACTTTTGGGGATATGGGGGCAGGTGCCATTTATCCTTATTAGTGGCTTCTGCTTTGTTGACTCTTAAGTCCCTCTTGTCTAGTACCTCACAGCAGCTACAGTACTGCTGACTGAGTACTATGTGAGTTGAGCCAGATTCTCAGGACTTCTGCCATGACCTCCATCAGAATCCTGGACTTGTTGTCTTGTCACACACCCTTGACTTTTTAATTTCTTTAGAATTAGCAAGTTAATAATTAATATATTTATAATAAATGGCATGATGTTTTAGTATATTTGTACATTGGGAAATAGCTAAATCAAGCTATTTAATATAAGTGTTACATTACATACTTTTTTTATTGTTCATTTTTATTTGTGTGTGTGGTAGGGATACTTAAGATCTAGTGCCTTAGCAATTTTAAAGTAGTCAACATATTGTTTTTAACTGTAATCACCATGATGTGCTGCAGCCTTAACTTTCCTTTGAAATAGTAGGCATCATGCAAGCTGTTACCTGATTTGTCACTATCTTCTTGTCTCCTCTCTGGAGCATCAGGAGATTCTGCAGACTGTGTACTGGTTCTGGGAACAGAAGCAACTAGTGAAATGCAATCTGGACTCCCCCTAACTATGATGTATACAGCACTATACTATTTTGAGTCTATCCTCTAGATTTGTGTGTGTGTCTGTGTATTTGTGTGCACAGTGCCTAGAAAATGATCTCTAATAGAATTGGCATGCAATAACCTCTGTCCTTAGCATGACCTCTTTATATAATACTGAATCCTGAAGAAGTGCAGTGGACATATTCTGAGTACCTTGCTCTTCTGCTCTTCTGTCACTTATTCTTAATACAATCCTCTAGGACTGGAAGGGCTAATATTTCTATTTTCTCTTTCTTGTCTGGTCAGGTTCTCCCTTATCTAAACATTTGTTATCAGGTTTTTCAGTTCCAGTCTTGATTTGATAAAAGGAATAATGAAATTTGGCTTATTAGGTTTCTTATTACACAAGATAATGACCTCTTCTTCTTTGAGATAATACATTTCATGGCTTGGCCTTGGTGATGGAAGCTTGCAAAGAAATGTTATTTGAAGGGGAAATTAAAAAATTAAGTTAATATTTTCAAACTGGTTTTCCTGTAATACTCAATAAAAGTTGATGTTTCTTTCTGAACCCACAGGCTAGAACAGGAATTTAAGAAACTAGCTCATTTCCTGTTTATATTTATAAAGTTTTATGGGAATACAGCCACATCTACTTATTTACATATTGTCTGTACTATACATTGCTTCACACTGAAATGGTGCAGTTGAGCAAGTGTGACAGAGATCATATGTCTCAGAAGGCCTATGGTATTTACTATCCTGCCTTTAACATAACAATTTTGTTGATACTATAGTAAAGGCTAAAATTCAGTCTTTTGTAGCCTAACTCCACACTATTAATCTACAACCATCTCTTTTCCATGTCACTAAAAAATACCTTTTCATAAAACATTTTTTAAACTCACTATATTTTGGCATATCACTCTGATAGTTGTTTCACAAACTGCACATACTAGCAGTGTAATCAATATAATATATGAGAGTGAGAACACTTTTTGCAATTTCTTATCTGTTTATATTTTGAAATTTATTCATTTGTCACTGGCTTCTGTGAAATCCCTCAGAAACTTTTAAGTTTAGTTAGTTGCTCATTCTTCTATGCTTTTATTTTTACTCGGAAACATCCTTGATGACTTATAATAGCACTTTGTCATTTATTAATAATGTATCTCCCTCTGTACTAAGAACTCCTAGAAAACAGAGACTGGATCTAACTAATAATTCTATTTATTGGTATACTTTGGCCTTTGGAGCACAAAATAAACTTTTATTAAGTTAAATGATCAATTAATAATAAGAGGTATCATTATATAATTGATTATATTTATGAAAACAAATTCGATTTATTTTCTTAATACTGTGTTAATAAATAATTCATTCAATATGTATAAAATGTTTGTTAAATGTCAAACATTATACCAAAGTAGGGATCTAATGAAGACTGATATTTTTAAAAGTGTAAGCCCTACCCTTAACAAGCTTTGATAACATTACTATCGTGTTATGAATTTTCCCTTAAAACAAATTGTTTCAACTGTAAGGTTCTATTCAGTCTACTATTTAAATATTGACAAAATATATATGAAATATGAGAGCAAATTCTAAGAAAATCCTAGCCAAATATTTATCTTTACTGTTTTTCTTATATTTAATTATGGTCAATATTATAGTTCACAGGTGCCTAATTTAAATAAAAATACCTTAATATTTTAATTCACATCTGTTCTGCAGTTGATTTTCCTTATGAATCTTCTGAATGATCAGTATCTTATCTACATGTCCATATTCCTGAATTGTTCTGAAAGTGAAATGTGATATTAGGTCTTCTTATGTATTCCCTAAGACTTACATGTTGAAGCAGAAAAACCAATGGTGATGGTATTTAGGCCCAGGCCCTTCAAAATGGTAACTAAGGTTAGATAAGATCACAAAAATTGTGCCTTGATTCCATATGTCTGGTGTTCTTTTTGGAAGAGGAAGGGACACAAGAGACTTATGCTCACACAGAAAAGTTGATGTAAGAGCACACAGAGAAGGTGGCTATCTTCAAGAAAAGGAGAGAGGTCACAACATAAATCAACTCTGCCAGTACCTTGATCTTGGGTTCCAGTCTCCAGAACTGTGAGAAATTATTTTCTGTTGTTTAAGTCACCAAGTTGGTGGTATTCTGTTATGAAAGCACTAGTTGACCAATTCACATCCATTAATCAAAAATTGCAAACACAAATTCAATCACCATTCTAGAAGTGAATCCAATGTCCAATTCTCCAGTCCTCAACTATCTAGAGTAGAATTTATTTACTATGATTTAGATCTGTTTATGATTCAAATAAATGCAAAATATTAACTTATTATATAATTAAATGTTTTCTCAACAAAAATTTTAATTTTACTGATATGTATTTTTGTATTAGTCTTAAAATAGATCCTCTCATATGTCCTAGGCATTTAATAGAATAGAGTATACATGCATCTTTTTTACTGGAGTTAAATTTAATAAAAGGTTGATGTTGAGAGAAGTTAATCAATTAAAAACAGACAAAGATAGATAATATTATATTTTATGCCTTTTGGTCCAATCATACTTTGTTCTTTTATAACTAATATTCATTAGCATTTAAAACATTCTCTAATTTTCACATGAACACTAATATTCTTGAGGCTATTTTAAGGGTCTTTACTGATGATTGTATATCTTTATAATACTGAAATTCAAATTTTATTCACATCCCAATTATTGTTATTAAAAGTATTTCCACTGAATCTTAACAAAAATTTTCAAACAATTAAGAAAATTACCTTTGGTAAAACATAAAGCTTACATTGGTCAGACATTCTTTCTCATTTTTGTTCTCACTACAGCATTCCTCATGAAATACAAAGGAACCATTAAAGAAAAGACTTAAGGAAGCAAAAATAAAAGCAATTTGAGAAATTAGACCAAGTAACATTAAAAACACAAATTTTAATGACATAAGAACTGTTTTGTGGTTAATAACTTGAGTTTTTGATTAGTACACCATTGTTTTGCAGAAGTGGGTTTTTTTTTTTTGGTTTTGTTTACCCTAAATGCAGTTATTGAGTGTCTATCTGATAACATTGTACCCAGTATGGGAGATTTAAAGATAAAATGATAGCCTAGAGAGATGCACTAAATTGAGTTGTAAACATTGATAGAGTAATAGACACCCAGATCACGATGTTCTCTTTAGAAACATGTGGACGTGTTAATATGCTTTAATGAGCTATTGCATTTTAGCACTACAAAGCACTAGGAGTTTCAAATCTTCCTTATGGCTGTGTCAAATAAATCTACCACTGATCTTTTTATAAACTCCACTTAATGTTAATTACTAGAATTGGGTCACCAAGAAGCAAAATATTAAATTCTACTCTGATGACAACTCACTACAAAGTTATTCTACAAATATTAATGCTGCCCTTTAGAATACTGCATACTATTTTTTACTGGCATACCTAGATAAACATAATGGATTACAATTATTCAGCACTTGCTATGTAGTTTATGAATCACTAATCATTTGATTCTCAAAAACTCTGAGGTATACAAAAATTTTAACCTTGTTTTATGGCATCAGTTTGCCCCAAAATTCACAGTTTTAGGTAATAAAACAGGGGTTTGACCCAGGTTTCTGGTACTGATACCTTTCCTACAAAAACAATAAGTCCTAGATTATGAGGTGGTGAGCCTATTCCATACATTTTATGAAATTGTCTATTTCATTTAATAGTTTTCAATGGCATACTAAGAACTGGAGATATGAAGATGAATAAGTTGTAACCTCTATTTACAAAAAGAAGTGCATTATAATTGGAGAGATAAGACATACAATTAAGAATCATATACACAATACAATGATGGCCCTAAGGATGTATTGGGCAACTCTATTTAAGTAATAATAATGAAGGCTAAAGGAAATCTTATGACCTGTACCTTAAAATATTTATATATAAACACACACACACACACACACACACACACACACACACTATGAACCATTTTATTTTTTAAACATCAAAATGTAGACAGCAACATATACCGAGTCAATATTTTTAATATTAGCAATTACTAGACATAGTAGATCAGGGACTAGGTAGATAGAGATGTAAAATAGATATTGGGCATTAGACTATACGAATGCTAAAGATTAGTCAAAACAAACTAAGACTTGTGAAACTGCATAAAAAGGAGTAAATTTCTGAATGTCTTAAAAAGAACCTTGCTAACCTTAGCACTGCTTGCTCATTTTGGGGTCAATAGCTCTTCTAGATGAGTAGTATATGATTGAAAGAGCAAGTGTAACATTCATCTGTGTTACTTTTCACTTGAATTTTAATGCATTTAAAATTATATGCTTTAATTTTTTTGTACAACCTATATTGGTGAAAATTGTTGAGATTATTCTACAGTGGATGGGCATAAAAGAGGACATTCAAATGTTTGATTATAAGCAGTTTTGGAGAGTGTAAAAGAATGTTTTATTATAAGCCACTGATTTCTAGGAAGCAATACATGTTATATAAATGGCTTCAAATAAAGAACTCTGAATATGCATAGAGAATGTGAAGTAAGAATTTTTATTGCTCTGACCATTTTATCTTCATAGGGTCACTATATCATATTTAAATTGGGCAAACATAGGTGCTCATTGTTACGTTGAATTCTTTGGATGATTCAAATGTCCATGGAAAAAGAATTTTGTCTTGATAAAGATTTTAGGCTTCTTGAAATGACAATAATCACTAACATAAAAACATTTATTTATATCTCCCAATCAGGTAAGCTTAAAATGAGAAAAGAGAATATTACCAACAAGGAACACAAGGATAAATCTACCCTGTTGTTCGTCTTAATAAAGCCCCTTTCAGTCTTGGATATTTTCTACTTCACTCTAGAAAGAGTAGTTACATAATAATAATATAGAAAGTAGGAAAACAAAACAAATTAATAACTGTGGAACAAAATGTAATATAAAACTCATGTTGACTTGAATGGTACAGATGACTGAATGAGTGTTGCAGAGAAAAAAATGTAAGAGGTAATTGATTTTGCTGGAGAAGAGAATAGGAGGTATTGAACATAAACAGTATTTAAAGATATAATGAAAAACTAAAGATATTCTGTATTAACATATTCCTATAAATCCAGACTTAAATGTGTGCTAAATAAAATTCATTGAAATTAAGACATGACATAGAAATATATTGAACTAAGAATCTTTGCCAACATATGATAAAAGTAGACCAATCTAAGGAGCTTAAATGGGAAGGTACAACTGAACAATTATTAGGCAACTTGCTTTATTTAAGGGGCTGTGGTGATGGAAGTGCCATGAAAAGAATTTCAAAATGGATATGAATTCAGTAAGTATGTCACATGTTTATAATAAAAAACTCAAAGACAATTTAACTGAGGAAAACAGGGGTCAGAATCAAGCATTCACATAGAAGAAATTGTATAAAACAAAAATTTCAAATGGAAATAGAAAGGGGGAAATAATATTAATATATGACACTGATAAAAGTTATTTACAAAATAACTTTTATCAGTGTCATATATTAAATAACTTTTATCAGTGTCATATATTAATATGTTAATATGAACTTACTGATTATTTTTCACATAAGGGTACCTATTGACATTAATATTTAGTTTTAAGAAATACGTTTACTATTATTTTAGTCTTTAAGTTTGATCTAATATAATAATAAAAAATCAAATTATACTACTGTTATAAAAAATTACAGACCTTGTTCTTTTTTTTCCAAAAGGTAAGATGTTTTATATAGACAGGGATAGAACAGTAATTCAGATATCCTCAGAAAAATTGGTAGATCTGTCATTATTTTTTTAAGTATGAAAAAACTCATAATTTTATTATGTTTCATGAAAATTCATAAGACTGACTAATAGAATGGGGTCCACTTTTCATAACTGAAAATGAACATATAAATTAAAGAATATTATTTGTCCAAAAATCTAAATTCCAGTGGGACCTAAGCATTGGACATTTTTTGAATTATTTTTGGTTCCAAAGATCATTCATTTTAAAGTCATATGTTGTTAATAATTAAAAAATAATTTAATAAAATTCTTCATAACTGACATGATGTGCTCTATACAAATGAGCAGGTGTTTAGGTCTTTCAGCTCAATTCACATAATGATGATATGGGTGGTGTTAATTGCAATTAATGGGTCGTAAATGACTCTGTCAGAAGCTACTTCTTGTTGACATAATATGTCATACATATCCTAGAGTGCAGTTCTTGAATTTCTGACTAAAGAATCTCCATATATATAGGAAGTAGAAATGTCAAAAACAAAGTTGTAGTTAAGCTGATAAATAAATGCCTATTTTCAAAAAGCGCTTTATGTAAAATCACTTCAATCTTCAGGCAAACAAAGATTATTTGGTGGATGCAAAAATGACAGTATATTTGTCCTTTATCATTTCACTGGATGATATTGTCACATGGAGTGAGGTGCATCACAGATTGAGAGTGCAGACATAAAGATTTTAAGAGGATAATAAATAATCAAAGAAGTACTATAGAGCATGCTGTCCTCTGAACTTGCACTCTTTCACAACATTGAGGGAAATAAAGGTCTTCTGTGATGACTATGGCTAAGGTTTCAGCAGAGGGGTCTAACTTCATCTAGAGGTCTAGGCATGCAGTCAGCACACCTAGGGAAAGAGTGGGGAAGATAGCCCCACAGCATGTTCCTGTTAGCATCTTAATAGAAGGCAGGACCACCTAGCTTCTCCAAATGATAGTATAAAGGTCATCCAGAAAGAGTGATGAGGAATGTGCACAGTGAACACCAGCACTGAATATCCAGGCCATGGAAATAACCCCTAACAGGCAAAATAGCTCTTGATGAAGATACCGAAAGGGGAAGACAGTGATTCTCTGGGGCTATCAAGATCTGACTCTCCGGCTGGGGTTGTGGCTCAGAGGTAGAGCACTCCCCTAGCACATGTGAGGCCCTGGGTTCAATCCTCAGCACCACATAAAAATAAATAAACAAAATAAAGGTATTGTGTACAACTATGACTAAAAACTAAATGTTAAAAAAAAAAAAGAACTGATTCTCATCAAATCTACTTACTGCCTAAGAAATATAGTACGGTTTTAAACCTTTTTATTTATAAATTTTACTCTTTTCTTGTGAAGGTTGATACTAATAATATTGAATTAGATGATCCAGGGAGAGGCACTATGGGGTTAAAAAGCTTTGATGTTGGAGACATATCCCCGAAAGCATTAACACTAATAGCTGAATCAAGGAGAGTGGCACAAGGTATGGGTGATGATGAAGACTTGAGCAGGGAGTTGAGGGATTATAAGCAGAAAAACTTTTCAAAAGTGCTTTAATAATTCACCATCCAGTGTAGCATCACAAATGTGTGTTGGTTCAATGCCAGCTTTGTCTTATACCCTATATGATACATTCCATTCCATGTGGAAAACTTGCCTTTACATCATTTTGATCTGAGACTGTAATGGAACCATAGTTTGGGAGTCTTGAGAGTGAGTAAATATTTTTTTGATATGTTGGGAGAGTAGAAATAATTTGTGGGCAGAGGGGCAATACAGTGTAAAAACTATTTATATAGCATTTCACATTGTATTATTTATTATAAGTAATCAAGAGATGATTTCAAATATATGGGAGGAAGTGCATAGGTTATATAAGCACTATTCCACTTCATATAAGTAACTGGATCATCCTTGTGTCTGTGGGGATGCTGGAATGAATCCCCCTTCGGTGCTGGGGCATAACTATATAGCAAAAGGGATCTTTGCTATGTAACACCTAGCTTTTATTTTTATTTGTTCTTCTTAAATATACATGACAGGAAAATGTAGCTTTTTTTAAAAGGCTGGAAGCTTCTGCCTTGGTCTCTTAGACCCTAGCATGTTGTGAATGAAGTTCAAAAATCTTAACCAAGAGACCATAATGATGAGGCCCTGAGACGAAATGGAGAGGTAGCTTTCTAACCACATATTTTAAGGTATTCAGTGCAGTGAAGAAAACTGTCTTCTAATACGCAGAGCATCCCAATCACAGTGGAGTAGCACCAGATGGTAGCAGTGGAAACCACATGGAACAAAACTTCCTTGCCACACCTTGTCCACATTATTGACCCACAAAGTCATAGGACGTGATAAAATGGTTATTATTTTAAGTCACCAAGTTTTGAGGATAGTTGTTATTCATTAAGTGATAACTAGAAAGGAATTCATTTTGAATAAATACCACATTTTTCATGAAATTGCAACTGAAATCCAAGGCCATTTTTTTTTTATTGATAGAAATGTCTTACATGGACAAAACATATGTAAAATCCAAATAAACAATAATGATTAAAAAATGAAGAACTACACAGCCAGATAATAAAATATATTCTAAACTTTAAATAGTTTAGAAAACTATCATACTGGTGATACAATGGAAAACTGCAACAATCGGATTAATCTGAAAACACAAAAACACTTCACAACTTGCATAATTGAATTTTATTGAAAATGTGTCAATGATCAGTGATTATTTCATGAAATATCCTGTACAGCACTGTGTATATGATAGCATTTATAAATTGAAAATAAAAGAATGAAACTCTACATAATACTAGAAGAAGCTGGTCATGGTGACACACACCTGTAATCCAGGTGACTGAGGAGGCTGAGGCAGAAGGATCACAAGTTCAAGGTCAGTTTCAGCAATTCAGTGAGAACTTGTTTCAAAGTTAAAAAAAATAAAAATAAATAAAAATTAAAAAAAATGAAATGTAAAAGGATTTGAAAGAAGCTCAGTGGAAATGTACTCCTCTATTCAATCCCCAGTACCAAAACAGAAGCAAAGACAAAACAAGCAAACAACCAAAAAAATCACTAGACGAAAGCAAACAACCAAAAAAATCACAAGAGGAAAATGGCTAAATATCAGTTTGGAATTTTATAGTGAATTTTATAAAGTATTTCATCATGCATTTTAAAATTTTCTGAGCTGAAATGTTTTAATATTTTCATGAATTATTTTCTACTTGTCTAAAAATTTCCCCCAAGATGTATTAATGTGATGATTTAGTGAAAATGTTAGGTTATATTGTTAAACACAGACAACCTTCCCTAACTAGAAAAAGTTGCAGGCAATCGAGTTTTGTTCTCCTAAAGATGCTTGCTTCGAAGGAATAATAGAATGTAGTCAGATTTTTGCTAATCTTTAGAAGATTGTTCTTCCAGCTAATATACTGGCATATAGTAAAAATATATAGTTTCTCGTGTGCAAGCATGCATGATTTTGTCAACTGACATTTAGCAGCATTTACCTCTTGACTGCCAATTCTTCATTTTGCATAATACATTTTTTCTTACATAAAAACTGAACTAGGGAAATTTTAAGTTGGTGTGCCCCTGTGAGATGACAGCATGATCGACATCTGTGTAATGAATGCAGACTTATAATGTACAGAGACAGCCACATTTTTACACTCTGACATTCTCACACACCTCAGACAGCTGCTGAAATGCTGAACAATTACAGATGTAAAAAGCAATGCACCATGGAAAAAATAAGTATAAAAGAGTAGAAAACACTAAGTAGAGTTGCCATGTGGTAAACCGTTCACTGTAATGATAGTTCTATTCCTTCTGGGAAGGTATCTAAAATACAAGTTAGTGAACAAGCAATATATGCATTTTGAAAAAAAAGTTATATTTCTTGGCAATATTATAAAATGTGTCTTAAATTATAGAGATTGGTATATGGCATTTCAAATTGAAAATTTTCTTATTTTCCCTGACACATGGGAAATAAAATGCAGTTTTCTCCAAATTTCCACTGAATAATATTCTTAATAATATGAATACTAGTTGAGTTTACACTTTATTAAATTTATAATAACTTCACTAATATCCTTTGCCTTTTGACACATGCAGAGAATGCAGGGATAGGGAATGCTGTTGATTATTAGACACCCTGCTCTCTGAGTAGAGATGACAGGCAATGAATTCAATTGGAGGTATAGAAAGCAATATTATTAAATAGACAGTGGAGTATGATAGTGTATGAAAAATACAAGAGTGATTTAAAAATTGTATATTCCATTGCTTACGTACTTTCTTATTTTTATTTTTTTAATTTGTTCTAATTAGTTATACATGATGGTAGAATGCATTTTGACACATTGTATAGCTTATTTACTTTCTTAACTGCAGTTATAAGTCTAGAGTCTGTCACCATCTGCGTGACATTTACTCAGTTTCCCAGAGCTAGGGCAGTGAGTCAGATTAGAAGTATTAAAGGTATGTGAAATTTAAGAAATAAGATGAGACATGAAAATAAGTAAACCAGCGGGATCCAATGGGGACCAACTCTGATAGAGATTGGGTCTAACGCCCCAAAATGAAGTCTGAGGGTTTTATTTAAATGAGTGGGAACACCAATAAGATTCAGTGTAAAGAACTTTCTGAAGAAACGGGAAGAAGATGGCAGAAGCAACTGGGCTGGAGCCTAGCAGTTTAGGCCTCCCAACTCTACCTCCGCGGCAGCTGCATTTGAACCTAGGGCTGGGAGCTAAGGCAGGGGGTCAGCATAACCTAGGCATTCTCCAACCTGGGAATTTCACCCAGGAATTCCTAGAAAAGCAACCTCCTGGTTTTGTGATGGCTCAAACAAACCCATAATTCATGCATGGCCTCCAACAAGAACCCATTCATTCATTCACACAGTTAAAAATATTAATTGAATATATCTTACCAACAACTAATGAGGATTGAAATTCAAATAACAATATGATCTTTGAGGAGGTGACAATTTTTAAAGACTTGGGCCCAAAAGATAGAGATGCATATTCCAATGCTACAATTTCACTGTGGCTGTAAGTTGGGTGGGTGTAAAAGAAGCGATATAGAAAGACAGGAAGAGTGCGGATTGGTCTAAAGTTTCCTTTTTGCAGGGGTTTCTTAGTGATATTAATGACTTGAGCCTGGAAAGCTAACCCTGGGAGAAAACTTTCATAGGGATATGGGAAATCATATCCCATATGGTGTTCCAGAAATCAGAAGCCAGAAGAAAAGGCAGCATTTATCATAGCAATGCTCAAAGTAAGAAGCGAAGTTGGAATATTTGCTAAAGACAGATGATGGAGCTGGGAAATTTCACCTTTACTTTGCCCTGAATTACGTTTCTTAGTAGAAATGTGATTTTTCTCTTACTTCCTTATTATAAGTAAGAAATTCGAAATTTATCATTACTTTCCTGTTTTTTATTTTAATCTGTAATAAGGTCAAAAAATAAAACTAAGTGATTATTTCATGGGACATATAAACTAGTGTTAAGCTGGCTGTAACCAATTCTTTTAATTCTCTAAAATTTTTAGATTCAGATTTAATTTTTTTAAAAAATAATTTGTTATATGTGACTGTAGAATATATTTTGGCAGAATATACACACATAGAGTAAAATTTATTCTATTTAGGGTCCCATGCTTGTTTTTGTACATGATGTGCAGTTACCCTGGTCATGTATAACAATACAAGGTTAGGAAAGTTAAAACCAATTGATTCTACTCTTTCCTCTTCCCTTCACCCAACTCTTCCCTTCCTTTCCCTTTGTCTAATCCAAAGTACTTCTATTCTTCCCCTCCCTACCTGCCCTGGTTGTGGGTTAGCATCCATAAATCAGAGAGAACATTCAGCCTTTGTTTTTTGGGGACTGGCTTATTTCACTTAGCATGATGTTCTCTAGTTCCATCCATTTACCAGCAAATGCCATAATTTTTCTTCTTTATGGCTGAGTGACATTCCATTGTGTGTATATACCACATTTGATGTATTCATTCATCTGTTGAAGGACACCTAGGTTGTTTCCATAGCTTGGCTATTGTGAGTTGAGTGACTATAAATATGGATATGGCTGTGTCACTGTAGTACGCTATTTTGAAGTTGTTTGAGTATAGACCTAGGAGTAGGATAATTGGGTCAAATGGTGGCTCTGTTCCAAGTTTTGTAAGGAGTATCCACAGTGCTTTCCATAGTGTTTGCACCAATTTCCATTCCCAACAACAACATATGAGAGTATTATTTATCTCCCCACATCCTCACCAACATTTATTGTTACTTGTATTCTTTATAACTGCCATTCTGACTGGAGTGAGATGGAATCTCAGTGTAGTTTTAATTTGAATTTATCTAATTGTTGGAGATTTAATTTCCAGGATATACAAAGAACTCTAAAACCAGAAAAATAAATAACACCAGAAAAATAAATAACCCAATAACACCAGAAAAATAAATAACCCAATCAATAAATGGGCAAAGGAACTGAACAACACTTCACAGACAAAGAAATATGAATAGTCAAAAAAATATATGAAAAATGTTCAACACCTCAAGATTCATATTTTTAAAAGAAAATGTTGACAAAACCCACAAAGGATTGTTGTGATATGTGGACTCTAGTTCAGAAAAATGCTAGAGGAATTGGTGCTAGAAAAACCCAAGAAGAGGCTAAAGATGGGTGATGATGACTATTGGTGAGTTCCAAGAGGTGAAGTCACAAAAGAGACCACTTGAATACCATCAGATAATTCCTTTGGTGATCTTTGAGAAGGCATTTTTATCAGGGATTTTGAGATAAAAATGATATGTCAAAATGTTAAAGAAGAAATGTATCTAAAAAATGGTGAAAGTTGATTATAGAATGCTCACCCAAGAAAGGTGGAATTTATGGCAGTAGAAACATCAGCCTGATACACAAATTGATCTGAAAGTGTACTTTCCTCATCAAAGACTGAATACAAAGTAAGTACTTAATGAATGTTAGTTTAATGTTTGCTTTGCTATACTATAAAATTAACCTAAAAAAAGTGCTTAAAGTCTGACGATTAACTTATTCTTACTTTCCTGTTGTTATTTGAATATGTACTAAGAATGGAAAAAAATAAAATACTGGGTTAATGTATATTTCATGGGTCATTTAATACATTATTAAGCAGTTACGATCATTTTTTACTTCCTTGAAAACACATTGTCACTGGGTAATGTTGGTGGGCTGATTGGATGGCAACATTGTTTGGTCAATAGTAAGCAGTAATTGCCCAATTTAGTCCTCATATATCTTTCTATGCTAGGCATTAGTGTTAATTCTGTGTAGGGAAAAAAATAGAGGCAGCTTCATAGTAATTTCAACATTCTGAGTTAAGAATAAATCTCCTTTTGCCATCATTTTTAGACACTTTGTGGCCTTTTATATTACTTCACAGATGTTATCTATGGCAATATATTTCTCATTACCATGCTAAATGGGTTCAACAAAGACACATTCATCCATTGTCACCTCCTAACATTAAAGTGTCAGATGCTGCTTAAAGCATCCTCGCCACTTGCCAAATATGGAGACAACAAGAGACTATTTCAATACTGTTGCGTTTTATATCCTTTTTCTGCACTCTGGTTGTGTATTTATTTGTGAGGAAGACATTCTTCCATAGTACCTGTATTATGCAGCACAGAAGGACTACATGGTTCTGTAGAATTTGGGTGTGAGGTATCCACCTGTGCAGTTATGACATGTCCTTAACGTTATTCCTACTGTTCAGAAGATTGTGTTAGTTTGAATGATATCCAAAGGTGCAGTGAAACGTTCTATTAGCTTTCTTGAGATTTCTACACCTTAGTGCATTCAATGAATGCCTGATCCGTAGGCTTGCTTGTTCTATTCTATTGTGGTGGATTTGCTATCCTGTGGTTTTCTCACTGTTTTGAACATTTTGAGGCATAATGTGTTTCTCCGTGTAAAGACATTTCTTACAATGTTTTATCATCAACATAGTTTCTTATATCATCAACATAGTTTCTCAGAGAAAGTAATCTCTTTCTCTTAATATATATATGTGTGTGTGTGTGTGTGTGTGTGTAAGATCAATATAAAATATATTATCTACATGTAATATTTTAGGGTTATATATAAACACATATATGCATGTATGTGTACACACATTACTAATTTTTTGAGCAGAGTTAATTAAGCACAAGAGTTCTGTCAAGTGCCACTACTAAGTTGCCCAACGAGCCATCTGATTTTATAATTGGAAAACTCCATCTTGATAGCTTTATTATTACTAAAATAAAATAGAAAAAATCTTCAGTAAGCTCATGGAAATGACTCTTTTTTCCTCTTTGCAAAGAATTATGGTCTTACTTTGCCTTAGATTACTCTAGAGCAAATAAAAATCTCTCTGAATAACTTTGATTGTTTTATGGATGAACTTTGTTTTAATAAGGCTCTAGATAAAATTCTTCAAAACATTTATCATCACCTGATGCACTTGTTCAGGTTTAATGGAAACCTAAACAAGTAAATGTATTTGATTTGACATTCTAATTATGTTGTAATTAAAGATTGGGTTTTGGGTGAGAAAACTTTAAATATCAGATAAAAGAAGTTCATAGGAATGTATATGTAAGAAGTTGAAGTTTTTTTTAAATTCCTTTTAATTTCATTGAAAAGAGTATGCTCTTTAAATACACAACATAGTGTCTCAAATTGTATTAAGTGTTCAGTATAAACATGAGAAACTATACTGTAATTTAGAATCTTCCTTATTTTGACTTTTTAGCAAAAAATTTTTCACATAATGTATTTTATTAAAAAAACTAAATAAACATGACTAATATTACATGTATAATACACATTTAATTTTTTATACGGAATGAATACTTTAAGAAATAAAGGCTCTACACTCAATGTCTGAAATAGTTCATCATTATAATAAAGAAATGAAGGACAAGGAAAAATGTAGAAGAATTTAAATGATTAATATGATTATAATAAAAATATTACTAAGGTATGTTTATGGGAATATAAAAATGAATAGGAAATCACTAGGAACCAACATGTGCTGTCTAAATATGAATAGTATTTATAATGGGGTCTTCAGAATGCTTTTGTGTCATCATCATATTTAGTACAGTAATCTGCCAATATTTTTCTTTCTAGTATTTTCTAACAATTTAAAATTTATAAATTATCCTTATATTCATAATTTGCAGAATTTTAGTTTGAAGTTTGTTAAATTTAATTCTCATGGAAATTCAATTACAGCCCTGAATTTGTCTTGAGTCCATTCACTTTTCGTGTCTTCTGTCTCCTTAGCAATACAACCAACCCAGACTTATTTTACATCATTGTATTGTTTACTTTGTTCTTTTCTCAGATTCCAGTTCTGTCACTTACAATCAATCCTCCAAGCCTCATAATAAGTGACCTATTAATTTTATTTTGCTGTTGAAAATCACAAGCATCTTTGGTTTTACATTGCATTGGTAAACTGCTTCTCATGCCCTTTGTGATTTCCTGTTAATCTTTACAGCTGTGCTTCCCAAGTGACTGCTGCCTGCTCATGGTACTTTACCTGAAAGAAATGCCTTTCAGTTTCATGAATATGTTAGGCTCTATCTCTCTTTTGTGGCTTTTCATGACTTCTTCCTAATAATTCTATTTTTCATACTTGACCTGCACTCTTATCCAAGTTGATGCTTACTTAATTCATTCAACAAATATTCTCTGATGAGTATTTTGATCAAAATAAATTTAGTGTCTAATCTTCAGAACCTACAGCCTAGTTGTAAAGATAAGAGTTAAAAAAGGAATAAAACACAAATAGATATATAATAAGAATCTGTCAATTTTTATGAAAAATGGGATTGAATGAAATAGAATAATAACAGAAAAAAAATCAAATTTATAAGAAAGTACAAAAACAGTTACTGAAAAGTTTTCAGGAAATTTAGAATTGACGGATTAGTAAGAATTAACAAGGATAAGAGTAAAGGAAGAGTGTGTCTGTAATTCAACTAATCCCTTAAATATCACTATTTCTAGGAAACTCTGACTTCCTAAATAGTTAGAGCTCTGTGCCAATAGAAAATCTTTCATGTCTTGTTATCATAGCTGGTTCTTACCATAACTAGTTATGAAATAATAGCAACAATGTGCCTTTCTATGTGACTCATACATTTCCTATATTTTTTCTCTTTCAGGCTTAAGCTGCCACAGTGTGCAATCCGATAGTGTGTGTGTGTGCATTTTAAATATGTTCATATTAATTCACAACTAAGCCATTACATGCTCATAGAATCATATATACTTGAACCATATACTTATGTATAACAGCAGGTTGATAGGCCTTCTATTCTGAGAGGCTCTAGCTAGAAATGGTCATAGATTTTTTTTTCTCAGCAAGTGTCCTACCATAAGCCTTTCAAGCTCTCATTTTTGTATCATATGTAGGTCTAGTTGCCATTCATAACATTTAATCCAGAAGCATCGTCCAGATGGCCTACATGAATTCTGAATGGGTATGAGCAAACTTTCCTATTTATTCTTATTCACTGCTAAAAGTCAGCAACATTAAGCTTCTTGTGTTCACAGCCACTCCTGACTCGTCTCCTGCTGTTCTAGTGCAGAATTGATGCATTTGAGCTACATTAATAAAGGTTTGGTTATACATGTATAATATTTGCCACCCTGGAATGCCTCTTAACTTTCCTTGCTGCGAGTCTCTTCCTAAATTGTGCTTGCTCTTGTCTAAGTCCAATAATGCTTTTCCTCTGGAAACTCTATGGCTCCCTCCGTCACTAAATTCAGTTGTCCACTCAGATGTCATCTCCTCACTGAGAATTTCCCTGTCCAAACTACTTTATAGCACTCTCTGTCACCATCCATCCTGTTTATTTTTCTTAGTAGCAGATATTTTTCTTCCTGATACTCAAAGTTTGATGTTATGGTGTCAATAGATAAAAAAATTAACATCTTTTTGGACCTGCTGATCATCTCCTGATGGACATGATGTGTTCTCTATGGATAACTCAGAAAACACTATTAACTCTCCAATGAGAGCTCCAACCCTGCCAGCTCAAGATTATTAATTACCTTAAACAGTGATTTCTTATATGTCATCTAAAATCTTTAAAAATATTTCTCCAAAGTCCTTTCAAACCCAAATTTGTCCACATTTAGTAGTATATCTAAATTGTTAGGAAAGAATGCCCTCTACCCAGTGAGCCAAAGCAGTTTCTCAAATACAATAATTGACTCAAAATAAGTGAAATCTTATTTACTCTTATTTTTCCCATAATGGGATGTTTATGAGACATTACTTCTTAAATATATTAACTTTGGATCTCTTCTAGACAACTGAAAGACTTCTGAATTTGGAGAGCAGTGTCTTTGTCGGTTTTATTTCGTTGGCATAAATTCTAATTTCCTAAACTTCTTAAACACCTCCACAGAGATGCATATAGACACCAAGAAGGGGATGCAATTAACGTTAGTTGATGTTTCAAGTATCTTGTTTCTTAAAACCTCCATCATAGACTTGTAGATGTTCTGGGTTAGTTAATATAATATCTTCTAAACTGCTGCTTGGCTCACTTCCCATTGAAGAAGAGGGAACACTTTTCTGCTGTTGGATGGCTTTTAGTTCACCTTCCCTTTTTATTCCCCTGACATTGGTGAATCTAAAAAATCAAAACTCTGTACTTCTCATTCTGGTGCTGCTTTAGCAAAGTCATTTGAGACATTGACATTTGTAATCCCTTCCAAGTGCTTCTTCATCATTGTCTAAAGATCTAAGCACAGTCTGCATGTGGTAGAGTCAGGAAAAAGCAACTCTCTTGTCTATCTCAGGTTCAAGGATGCTCTGACTTAGACCTTCAACTTCCTTCAGAGACTTTGGGATTATTCCAAATTATTAAAATTCACTTAAATATTAGTTCACTGGCTAGGAAGATCATGTAAACAAAACATGGGAATCTATCACTAATAGAGTTAAAAACTAATATTTGTTGTTCCCTTAGGTCTACTATAAAGGATGGCTTTTCTCCTTTCCTTTTGGTGAATATATTCCTAAAGTGTGGGCCCATTGGTCTTCAAAATGTAGGTCATGAAATGTATGATTCTTTTATGTTTCAGTTTTATGGATCAGCATTAAGCCAATTATATATTGGGATTCAACTGACTTTTGGCAAAGTCAGTAGTTTCTAAAAGCCATACTAAATGACAACATTTTCTCCAAAAGTAGGTACATCATGCACTCTTTCAGTGAATCTGTTATCAACCCCAAATGTCTTGGAAATTTCCAATTCCAATTGTAATTAATGCCTTATTTAGTAGCTTTTCACACTCTGCTATGCAAGACATTGGCCTTGATGCAAATGTTATTGCAGGCATTCTCTTTGTTATTATTGCTTTATGTGGGGTGAGTCTATGTATGTGTGTGTGTGTGTGTGTGTGTGTGTGTGTGTGTGTGTGAGAGAGAGAGAGAGAGAGAGAGAGAGAGAGAGAGAGAGAGAGAGAGAGAGATTTTTTTCTGTTTTCTGTTCTGTTTTGTAATGCTCTCATTATTTTTTCTTTTTTCATTTCTTTTATATTTTAACAATGGGAAGTTTCCTGGATTGGAGTGGAAGGACTTCTGGCTCTTGGGTGTCCTGAGCCTGGTCAACCCACAGGAATGGCACCGGCATTCTTCCTCTTTATGTGGCCTGAGTCACGTCATTTTACACCACAATCACTGACTGCGTAGCCTTTGTTCTATGCAGAACTTATTATTATAGGATTAGTTCATCAGAAAACAAGTGCTTGTACTTTTTCACCTTTCCTCTATTTGATCATTGAGTAAGACTTTTATCCTCCTCAGAAATTTCTAGTACACCATATACTTGCTCAGGGTCAAGAAACCAGTCAGGCTGAGTCCTCTGTTTATCCCCCAGTGTTCTGTCTTCCTTGCCTTGTCTTAAATCTGTGAAATCCGTGAGTCATCTGCGGATGAGGAGTTGCTATCCTATAAAAGTTTTCATTAATGGGGATCTAGATTCATGCTCTATACCCCTCTGGACCTCTATGTTCCGCATTCCTGCTCCCTACCTTACCCAGTCATGATAAATTGTATCTGACTGTTCAAATACCACTTCACTGATTTCTCTATCACATGCCATGCTTTTTTTTATTTCCATGTGAGCTATATTATGATATAAGCTTGGATTCTCCCTCCATTTTGACTATTAAATTCTTTCGTGTCTTTCTCAGGAATAATCAAGTTTGCAAATTTATTTTAACTAACAAATGTTTAAAATACATAGAATAAAACCAGAAAATAATATGAGATAGGCTGTCATAGAAAATTTTTAGTTTTGTTTGTGTTCATGCAGGGAATTCTCTATGAACCTCCTTTTTGTGATTTTCTCTACAACATTTTCTGAGGGAATTTCTCTGTTCTGGTTTGTTCACACAGTTGCACTTGCAAGGATTTTTTTTTTTGAAGCACCCATTCTACTTTTAAAATTATGTTTTTATTAATGAACATTCATTGCACATGTCAACGGGGTTCAGTGTGGTATTGCTATACTTGCACATTGCATGCATTGTTCAAGTTAAAGCATCCTTTTCTCACCCTTTCTTGCCCAGACCCTTCCCAATCTCTAGTAATCACTGTTCCTCTTTCAGGTTAAAAGATTTATAGCTTCTACATATAAGAGAGAGCATGTATTACTTATCTATCTGCATCTAGTTCCATCCATTTTTGCTAAGAATGACAGGATTCCATTCTTGTTTGTGGCTGTTAATGCACCTTTGTATATTTTTATGCTGTTTTCTTTATCCATGCATATTTTAATGGGCCTTTAGGTCAATTGCATATCTTAGGAAGTGCAGATATCTCTTTGGTAAGGCATATTTTCTTATATCCTCTAAGACTCATAAACAAACACCAGATGAAAACTCCATGTAAGAACTTTAACCTGATTTACTAATGTCTACTCAGAACAAAAAGAATGGTAGTTGTGGGTGATGACTGTATCCTTCTGTTTCGTATTCCTCTCATTTCTTATTACCATTTAAAAATCATCTAGCTATTAAATCAGAATATTTCTGCTGTATTTTGATTCAGATAAAAAACCCTAACATTGATTGAGCAGATATTTTGTGTCAGCCAGGGTGGAACAAGTAATCAATTTACCTGTATTATTGAAGCATCACTGCTCCATGTATTAGGTACTCATATTTACTCCCATCTGTACAGGCAAAACTGAGGCATAGAGTGATTTGTCTAACATCATATAGTGGACTAGGTCAGTGATAGAGCTTAGCAAGCATAAGATTCTGAATTTTGTTCCCTGCCTTGGGAATAAGACTAAACAAAACGAAAGGTCATAGAGCACTGGTTTGAGATGAGTAAGTTTTAGTTATTTTCCTTTAAAAAAACTGTTCTTTTTAGTTATACATGTTAGTATAACAAATTTTGATGTATAATGCATACATGGAGGATAACTTCCCATTTTGAGGTGTATTCTTATATGAACATAGTAAAGTTATCTCCAATTCATTCCACTGTGTTTCCTATTCCCATCACTCTCTCACCACACTGTCTGGAGACACCCTCGCCCCTGCCTATTGTGAATCAGCATCTGCATATCAGAGAGAACATTTGGCCTTTGTTTTTGGGGGATTGGCTTATTTCATTTAGCATGATGGTCTCCAGATCCATCCATGCCTTAATTTTGTTCTTCTTTATGGCTGAGTAATATTCCATTGAGTATAGGTATCATGTTTTCTTTATTCATTCATCTGTTGAAGGGCACCTAGGTTGGTTCCATAGGCTAGCTATTGTGTATTGAGCTGCTATAAACATTGATGTGGCTGCATCACTGCAGTATTCTGATTTTAAGTCCTCTGGTTATATGTCAAGGATTGGGATAACTGGTTCAAATAGTGGTTCCTTTCCAAGTTTTCTGAGGACTCTCCATAATGCTTTTCAGAGTGTTTGCACCAATTTAGAGTCCTACCAGCCATGTATGATTGAATATTTTCCCCAAAATCCTCATCAGCATTTGTTGTTACTTGTATTGGTAATTGCCATTGTGATTGGAGTAGGATGATATCTCAGTATAGTTTTAATTTGCATGTCTCTATTTGCTAGTGATGTTGAACAGTTTTCATATATTTTTTGACTGTGTTTCTTATTCTGTGGAATGTCTCTTTAGTTCCTCTGGAGTGTTTCCTTTGCTGTGAAGAAGCTTTTTAGTCTGATACCATACCATTTATTGATTCTTGATTTTACTTCTTGAAATTAAGAGTCTTATTGACAAATTCAGTTCCTAAGACGACATGATGGAGAGTTGCGCCTACTTTTACTTTTAGTAGGCACAGGATCTCTGTTCTAATGCCTAGGTCCTTGATCCACTTTGAGTTGAGTTTTGTGTAGAGTGAGAGATAGGGTTCTAATTTTATTTTGTTACATATGGATTTTCAGTTTCCTCAGCATCATTTGCTAAAGAGGCTCTCTTTTCTCCAATATAAGTTTATGGAGTCTTTGTCTAGTATGAGATAACTGTATTTATGTGGTTTTTCCTCTGTGTCTTCTATTCTGTACCATTTGTCTTTATGCCTGTTTTTGTACCAATTCCATGCCTTTTTTGTTATTCTAGCTTTAGTATAATTTAAGTTCTGGTGTTGTGATGCCTCCTGCTTCATTTTTCTTGCTAAGGATGATTGCTTTGGCTATTCTTATTTTTCCAAATGAATTTCAAGACTGCTTTTTCTATTTCTATGAAGAATGTCATTGGGATTTCAATAGAAATTGTGTTAAATCTGTGTAGCATTTTTGGTAGTATGGACATTTTCACAATATTAATTCTGTCTATCCAAGAACATGAGAAAACTTTTTCTTTTAAGATCTTCTATTTCTTCCTTTAGCATTCTGCAGTGTTTATTGTAGAGGTCTTTCACCTCTTTTGTTAGATTGATTCCTAAATATGTTTTTTACTTTGAGGATATTGTGAATGAGATGGTTTTTCTAATTTATCTTTCAGTTGATTCATCACTGATGTATAGGAATACAGTTGGTTTATGGGTGTTAATTTTATATCCTGTAACTTTGTTGAATTCATTTATGAGTTCTAGAAGTTTTTTTAGTGGAGATTTTTTTGGGGGGGTGGGATCTTCTAAATATAAAAATCATGTCATTGGCATGTCATTGAGCTCTTCTTTTCCTATTCATACCTCTTTAATATCTTTCTTCTGGCTAGAATTTCCAGGACTATATTGAATAGAAGTGGTGAACAAGCACATTACTGTTTTGTTCCAGATTTTAGAGGGAATGCTTTCGATTTTTCTCCATTTAGAATGATTTTGACCTTGGGTCCAGCATATGTAGCTTTTACCATGCTGATGTATGTTCCTACTATCCCTAGTTTTTCTAGTATTTTGAACATGAATGAATGTTGTGCAAGTTTTAATTTTTAACATTTTTATTTATTTGTTTTTACAGCATTGGGATTCAAACCCAGGACCTTCCACATGTTAGGCAAGCACTCTATCATTGAGCCCAAGCCCTAGGAAGTTTTAAATGCAATGTGACTGACTTTTAAGCCTAGGTTCACACTGTATATCCCACTGTTTGATGTTCAGAATCTGTGTAGTATCATTGCCATTATTTTATAGATAAAGAAATAGAGGTTAACAAAGTTAAATAACTTTCCTAAGCCCACACCAAATTGGGGGTTAAGCTTTGTTTCCAATTCTATTTCATTTTTATTCACACTATTTGCCTGAGTTGATAAGTTGATGGGCCTCTCAAGAAGGGTTAATCCTTATGAAATGATGATATAAATGAGAATGAGATGATGTGAATTTGCTCTTTCTAAGTAAGATGATGAAGGAAAATAAGACTTAGGGAAATTTAAGTTATTGAATGCAGAAATAAATGTCTCTGAGACAACCTCATGCAGGCTTCATTTAACAGAGAGGGGGAAGAACCTTGATGGGGAGGGAGAAGAAAGAGGAACTGTTTCATATGTGATGGGAAAACTTTTAAAGAAAAAGAAGTAAGCAGATCTATGCATCCTAGGGAACACAAAAATTGCTTTGGTTTCAGCTTGATAAAGGATGGAAATTATGTACACAGAATAGAACTGGTCTTAAATTACTGTAAATTTCCTCTATTCACACTGTATTACAGAACCAAACTCTGTGCACTCAGTGTTCAAATTATATTTTTTATTGCAAATTTTGAAGTTTTCTGTTTGTTTTCATGTTTCCATTGTGACTCAGAAATAAAGTCTGTGTGGAACTTGGTATCTAAAAGGAAGGTCAGATGCATAACATGGTACAAAAATCTCTATGGATATAAAATGAATACTAATTGATCATCTTTTGATGGTTCTAATGTGATATGGAATTCTATTTTGACATAGTTTATGCTTCTGGTTGCATTTCAAAGGAAGTCTAAGAGTAAGAGAGCACTGAATGATTAAGAGGCAAGAGAACAAAACACTACAAGCAATCCAAAAAATTAAGTATGGAACATACATGGAAAGATTTCCACCCTATGATTCCAGAATATATTTACCTTTATTTTCCATTATTCAAAAATATGTTAAAAAATACTCTCAATAACACTAGGATTTTGGTCTTGATCAAACTATGTGTATATATCTGAATATTCAAATGTATATAATCAGAATAGAATATTCAACATTTGTTTCATTAACTAATATATTCCCTAGTATGTGCTTTTTGTTAGTTTTACTTGTACCACTTGCCATGATATCAGAAATGGAACAGCCAGACATGAAGACTGTATGCTAAATTATTTTATTTTATTTTGTTTGAACAGAAGATAATACTTCTTTAATTTTTTTTCTTAAAATCAAAGAGAGAATAAATATAGATTATAGAGTTCCAACTTGTTAATACTTCCTCTGTTCACACATACTACTGAAAGTATTTGCTAATTATATTTTACATGAAACAAGAACATAATTCTCAATGTTTTGACAAGCAACAAATTGCACATTAGTTAGTTGTAAATAAATTTATTAGAAACAGTTGTCCTTGTTTGTAGACTCTCCTTTGAAATAGTAAATTAATTTAAGGCTCATCATTCACAAGAAATGTATTATAATATCAAAGCAATAGTTATGAAAAGAAACCCCAGAAACAGACACCAAAGCATACCTACTAAATAGCAGAAGAAATATGATCTTGCAAGAAGATGAAAGAGGGAGGTGTGTGAGGTCTATAACACCAGCATGGTGCCTTCTGATAATCAGATTTTCAGTCATGATTCATTTGGCTCAATTATTCTGCTAATAATGTTATCTGAGCTATAATATAAACATAATATTAGTTTTCATTGAGAAATGTAAATTACAGATTGTTAAGCCATATTTTTTCCTCTTGAGGATTCTTTCATTAATTATTCCATGGAACTTCAGATTCAAGATACAGTAATATGGTTTTTGAAGTATATTCACAACAAGACATATATGGGGATCCGTTTATTAAATAATAAGTAATAATCTAGTTAAAACAGAGAATTTTCCTTGTAATTGCCAATTTAAGTGTGTAATTATTTAGGCCATTCAAAAATGGCAAAATTATGTAATACATATTATTTTCTATCTGTGGAAGAATTAGTCAAAATTTGCCTGATTTTCGTAAAAATTTGTATTTATTTAATGTTTACTATTTGCCAAGTATTGGATTAACTACTTTACATGCATCTTCTCATTTAATCCTCTGATTGCTTCAGAAGTTAATAGTCCCACATTAAGAATGAGGAAACTAATGCTTGGGGAGATAAAGTATTCCAGCTAACTTCACAGGAGATGATACATGTATAAATTTCAATTTTAAAGAAAGTGTGGGCTGATGTATTCATTTTCATAATTTAGGAAAGAAAACTTGAATAGAGATCAGTTGGCAATAAGAGGATGCTATTAAAACATGTATGTGTGACTTTTGGAAGAGAAGAAAGCAGTAAGGTCCAGAAGGAGAATTTGGACTAAAATACATGCTCAACTAGGCCTTGCTGCAGTCTGGCTGGGCACAAATCACGAGCCACTGAAGCAGCAACAAACTTTATTTCTGAACTCCACCAAAACACTTCACCCACGCTCCCGGGAATTCTCCCGAATGCCACTGAGCTCCTCCAGGAACCACCCACCGGAAATATCTCCTCCGGAAATCCCTCCTCCTGCACTTTCCCAACCAATGGGAACTCTCGGGGAATCCCCATGAGTATTCCAAAGTATCTCAAGAACTCAAAAGTAGCGGCAGAGGCGGATAGTAATGCCTCGCCTGTCAACCAATACTGTTGGCAAAATGCCAGGGGCCATTCTGACTGGGCTGTGGCTCTCAGCAAGGCCTTAGTTCATTCCCCAGGGATTTTGGAAGTTGAGATGGCTTTTAGAACTTACCAAAATCAGGAGTAGGATCCTGCTTGCTACATCTTGACATCTATCATTTGGCTACTGGATATGGGCTGCCCTCTAATGGGGCATGCCCTGAGCAAGAAGCCATCTTCAGCAGAGATAACTACCAAAGAGACTAAATGCTGAAGGCTGCCTTCACCACTGTAAGTAGTGAAGGAATAAATCTTCCTCCTGAAAAGGAATTTGGCCAAAATCATAACATCAACTATTTATGTATAGATATGAAAATGTCTCATTTAGATTCTTATGCTGATGACACTTGGATTCATATTAGGAATTAATGGAAGTATTGTAAAAGTAAGATGATAAGATGGTAATTTATCAGTAGTGCATTATGTTAAATTTAGATTGTGAAACAAAGACCATGGCTTTTACATATTAAAGTAGTAAAAAATTGCTATAGGTAATGAGATCTAGTGGGATTTATTTTTAGGAGTATACATTATGCAAGTTGAACAAACTAAAAAAGCCACTATATTTCTTGCTGTTGTTCCTTTCTTGTTCTTGAAGCAATATTAATAAAAATAGTTTTAGGTCTCTTGTATACACGTTCATATATTTATGGATTGGATATACATACAAAATATTGATAAAACAAACATAAATTGAGTTGTAGATTATTAGAAGAAATATCAGTTGTATTTTTAAATAATGTTTTTGTGATTATAAAATTAGTATGAATTAGCTTTCTGTCACTTGTGACCAATGGTTGAGATAAATCTACCTACAATGAAGAGAGTTTATTTTGGCTTATGGTTTCACTGATTTCAGCCCAAGGTCACTTGGTCCCATTGCTCTGGACCTCGGGTGAGGTCGTAACATCACAGTAGGAAGTGCATGGTACAGCAAAACTGCTCACCTCATAGTAGCTGGGAAGCAAAGAGAGAGAAGAAGGTGTTGGAGTCCTCATATCATCCTCAAGAGCATGATCCCAATGACCCCAAATTCTTCCACTTGGACCCACATCATAAAGGTTCTACCATCTCTCAATGGTACCACAGGCTTGTGACCAAACCTTTAAGTCTTTTGGGGACATTTAAGCTCCAAACCATAATATACTACTCAAGCCAGGAGAAATGCATACATAATGTATGATATATACATATGTCTGTACATGAACTTGCAGGATACACAATCTATATATTCTTATATTTGTATGCATCATCAATTTTAAAGAAAAAATGTTCTAGTAAAGAATATGTGTGTGTATATATATATTTCTTATATAATACTTTTTTTTAGAAATGCCTTAATAGAATTATGGCAGGTGAAATAATGCTATTTTAACTATAATAGGCTATAATGAAAAGTCAAAGTGATAAAAATGTTTCTGTTTCCTATTTCCTGATAAAAATACTGCATGTTCTCTGTAAAAAGGCTAAGGGGGAAAAATCTACATAGTCATGATTTTCAAAGTAGGTTTGAGAATTTAAACATGTGTCTGAAAACAAAAAGAGTTCCTATGAAACAGTAATATGTTATAAATAGAAATTATAGTTTATGTTGATAGTAGTGTTTAGCTTAAAACTGCAATAAATTTTTGTTTTAATGTATATCACCCATATTGTTTCTTTGCCTTGGAAATAAGCACATGCAGTAGAACTTTCTGGTAACTAAAGTTTTAATTTAATTTTAGTTCATTTTAATATGAAAATCCACATGTGACTATGGCTACTGCATTGGACAATACTTTGATAGACCTTTGTGACGAACACACGTGTAGATATTATAACTATAGGGGAAACAGGAAAGCGATTCGCATATTCAATAAACTATTAAGTTAGTAAAGTGTTGGTCAGTGTTAGACTAACCATGCTGATCCAAATAACATCAGGAGGCTCATGGGTACTTTTGTATTCCATTGCAAATGGCATAAAACGTGCAGAGTTATAGGGCCCTGATATTGACAAAAGAAGAATAAAGATAAGTATTGCTCGTTTGACTGTTTACTGTATGTTTCGGTGAATAGTGTCAGTGAGCCAGAAATAAAGGCCTTAAGTAGTATATGTGTTCCTAGACATGTGATCAGCCTACAGTATTCCTGCTTTGAATGCTTGTCAGGAACAAGATAGGTATGAAGCCATGGCAACTAGGAACAGGTGAAAGGCATCAGAGAGCAAAGCTAAGCCACTCTTCAGCTGTGACAAATACTGTATTTGCATTTCCTTATTTACCTAAATTAAAGCTTTTCAAATCCATTTGTATAGTCTTCATTTTTTAAAAATTAATACCTCTTTTTTTAAAAATATAAGTATCCCTCACCCCTAGAAATCTAGGGGAAAGAAACAGGGGAAAATATGCCAATTTAATCTTACACAATATCCTGTTTTCACAAATAATTTCTGAGAAAAAATAAATCTACCAAATAATATTTTCAGATTTTATTGTTTGTTTTCCAAAGGTAGGCATATTGCACCCAAAACCTTGTGCATAATAATAAAATACTTAAATGTCTATATAGTTTGGGATTGAATTAGTTATTTCTTTACATAATTAAATAAACGCTTGTTTGGCCATAAACTTATAAAACTGAAACAAAGGAAAGAGTTATAAGATGTAGAATTTCTCAGAAATGTTTCTCCTCTTTCTTTAATTCTCCTGCTGCATCCCAAATATCTTTTTCAAGGCAGCATCTTGAGTCACTCAAGCTCTAACTGGGAAAGGTTGATTTTGGATACAGTAGAAGTCTAAATCAGTTTTTGGAGGATCGTGCTCTACATTCCAAATTATATGAACACCTAGGAGACTACTATTGCATTCTCCGTTTAGAAGTGAAAAAAAAAATTAATGTCATACAAGTGAAAAAAATATGTAAAATTTGTGAGCACTTGGTGTGAAGACCATTGACCCTCACTTCTTTGAACTGAAGGACCATCTAATTCTTTTTAAAATTACAGGTTTGCCTGTTCCCATCTCATCAGAAATAATAGAAGTGAGTTTCTGATGAAGAACTTCAATCTGTGATCCCACACCCTAGTAAATCTTTACCTGAGAGGAAACCAGATTGTGTCTCAATTGCACAGGACAAGCATAACAGAATAATTAAGCATGGGACCTTTAAAGTCAGTTTGCCTGGGTCTAATTTCAGCACATTTTCATTAGTTCTGTGAGTTTCCCCTCTATGTAAGAGCTGCTGTACTTATACTCACCTTATAAAGTTGCTAGAAAGCAAATAATGTAGAGTGCCTAGCACATCTGATATATGTTGCTGTTGTTTTCCTCATACCCTGGACACCATTGTTTTCACCCTCATCTCCATTAAATCAATTTTTAACTACTCTATTTCATGAAGAGGATCTGCTTTACCATCTTAATTCATTTTAGTGATTTAGCAGTAGTACAGTAAAAGATTAAAAAAACTCATATAAATACGTTTATAAAAACAGCATAAAATCTTTAATCTAGTTTTGTGCTTGTTTCACGTGTGTGTGTGTGTGTGTGTGTGTGTGTGTGTGTGGTATGTGCAGTACTAGAAATTTAATTGAGGGCTGCTATACCACTGAACTACACCTTTAGCCCTTTAACTTTATTTTTGTTTTCAATATGGAGCTCCCCATGTTACCTGGGTAACTGAACCTTGAACTTGAACCTTGAACTCCCCAAGTTACCTGGCCTTGAACTTGCAATTCTCCTGCCTCAGCCTCCCAAGTAGCTGGTGTCACAGCTATGCACCACCACACACAGCTGTTTTAATATTTTTTTAATAGAGTAGTATCAATTTAACAGTAGATGTTTTATGGATTACTGATGGTCCAAATAAATTTCATGTTTCCCTCACCTAACTTTGTGTAAATATTTTTAACACTCAAATTAATTTTTCATCTGATGTTGGAGTTTATCCTAAACTTCATAATTGCTCTCTTAGAGAGGTTTGACAATCTTATACTTACTTATTGTTTTCGGGCTGGAGATGTGGCTCAGCGGTAGCGCGCTCGCCTGGCATGCGTGCGGCCCAGGTTCGATCCTCAGCACCACATACCAACAAAGATGTTGTGTCCGCTGAGAACTAAAAAATAAATATTAAAAATTCTCTCTCTCTCTCTCTCTCTCTCTCCTCTCTCACTCTCTCTTTAAAAAAAAATAATTTTACTTATTGTTTTCTACAAACTAGCATATGCATATAAAAGAAAATTTTTATTCAGAAAACTTAAGAAATTAATGAAATAATATGCATGAAAAAAAGAAATAAGATCATTTGCAAAATCAAGAAAGAAGTGCAACAGGGTAGTTAAAAGTTCAGACTTAGAAAACAGAATGTTTTTGCTCTAATTTTAACTTTCCCACATTCTGGTTTTGTGTACCAGTCAGGGCAGAGTAAGTTTTGCTGTGGAAACAAACACATCCCCAATTTCCATTGGATTAAGATAAACAAGTGAATTTTCTACTTTATATTTTATTTATCCTTTTAGGTTTTCAAGTGGACTCTACCAAACATCTTCAACCCTTACTCAGTCTCATAAATGTCTTGCTTGGCACATGTTCCCTGACCACAGAAGCAGAAAAAAGGGAATGGGATAGATTTAACATTGATTCTGAAAGCTTATGCCCAGAGTGATGGACACTTCTTACATTCTTAGGGTGAAAGAAAGTCACATTGCCACTTCTGAATTTAATAAGAAGGAGATTCATAATTCTTCTAAAGGTACACATCACAAATATTTATGAAATAAAATACTATCAACATTGAGTACCCATGTAGCATCAAGTGAAATTCTGAAAAGTAGAAATTTTAATCCTTCAATTTTCATGTCAATAAAATCAGAATTTTTATAAAACCTATTTCATAGTATGGTTGTGAGGACAAAACAGTAAGCTTTAAAGTGATTTAAGAGATTTATTGGCACATGACAAGCAATTAATAACCGGTTATTTTTATTCTGACCACATGTGACAAATACGATAATTTAAAACCATGACTTCTGAAAGGAACTAATACCTTATTTAGTAGTTATTCAAAAGTGATAACTTCATAGCATTGTTTTTGATGTAGAGAAATAATAAAATTGGTTCAGACTAATCCAGGGATTTATTTCAATCATAGATCAAATATAGTTTCTTAATACTAGATAATGAGACATGTAAAATTTTGATGGATTTACACATATTTTGTGTGTGCAAAAATGAGAACAATCTTTCCAGAAAGAAAATATATACACAGTTTTGCACACAATTTATTTTTATTCAGTTAAATATTTTTTTTATCACTTTATAGGTATACATACTAGTTGGATTCATTCCAACAAACTCTCACCTATGTGAAATTCAACTTTAGTTCCTGATCCCCCACTTTTATCTTTCCCTTTTTTCCTCCCATCCCTCCCCTCTCCCATTCTCCTTTCTCTACTCTATTTTCTTTTGCTCATCTATTTATTTATATTTGTTTGTTCTTTTTTACTTATGCATAATGGTAAAATTCTCTGTGGTGAATTTATTTATGCACAGAACATGATTTAAAAAAAATCATTCTGCATTGTCTCCCCTTACTCATCCCTCCACTCTGCCTCTTGATCTCCTTTTTCTCCATACCAGAGTCCCAGAAATCTATGCAGGTTCAGAACCATGTCCTCAAGTATATTTCTTCTTTCTGAGGAAGGGATGTCTTACAGTCACCTTATATCTTGAATGACGAAGAATATAATTAAGCCATTTCATTAAGATTACTTTTTATTTCCAGCTTTTGATATGCATTGTCATACTTTACGAGAAGAGAAATATCCTTCACTACTTTTCAAAATGGTTTAACACAAAATTATAAATTTATAGTCATATGTAGCTTTATTTAAAAATTATTAGTGCATTATAGTTATTTCAACATAATTATATAAGCATAGAATAAAATTTACTCCAGTACAGTCTCCAGTTCTTTCCCTTTCTTTTCTCTCCTTGCTTACTCTGTTCCCTTTCCTTTACTGTACTGGTCTTTCTTGTATGAATTTATAGTTTTTTTTAATATTAGTGCATTATGGATATACATGGTGAAATATACTGCTGTGTATTCAAATATGCACATAGGATAGCTTGTGTAGTTCTTTTCTTGTCCTGTCCTCCTTCCCTCTCAATCCTCTCATTTTTCTCCACTGATCTCTTCTTTCTTAGGAATGCTTTCCTGCTTTTCTCCCTTATTTAGATCTAGCAGAAAACAGAACTAAAATAATTTAACATCAAAAAATATTATACCCCCAATAACCTAGTTACTAAATGGGCTAAAGAATTAAATAGTCACTTCTCAAAAGATGAAAGACAATTGGCTACCAAATACTTGGGGGAAAAAAAACAAAGTTGAATATTTCTGGAAAATCAGGGAAATGCACATCGAAATGACATTGAGATTTCATCTCACTATAGTCAGAATGACAATTATCAAGAATAAAAATAATAGTAGATGCTGACAAGGTGTGGTGAGACTGCAAATTAGCACAACCACTTTGAAAAGCAGTGTGGAGATTCCTCAGAAAGCTAAGACTGGAACCACTATATGACCTAGCTATTGTACTCTTTGGTATATATCCAAGAAAACTAAAATTGGCGTAGTAGAAGCCTGAGTGAGATGGCACACACCTGTAATCCCAGTGACTTGTGAGGCTGAAGCAGAAGAATATTCTAGGTCAGTCTCAGAAACTTAATGAGATCCTAAGAAACCTAGGGAGACTCTGTATCAAAATAAAAAAACGGGTTGGGGATGAAGCACAGAGGTAAATCACACCTGGGTTCAGTAAAATCATAATACAATGGGGATTCAGCCACATTGTATTTATAACAGTGCAATTCACAATAGCCACATTATGAAACCATCCCAGATGCCCATCCACAGACAAATGAATAAAGAAAGCATGGTATACCTGCACACTGAAGTATTTATTTTTAAAAAGATTAAAAAAAAATAGGGGTATGAATGAAAGCTATTAGTGACGGGGATAAGCCTAATTCTATTTTCAAATTCTAAAGACTACTTCAATTCTTGTTCTATTAGTACTCTTCAAATGGAGTCTTCCAATTCTTCAAATTATAATATTTGGTTATGGAAATGCCTTCTTTTGAATTCCATGAAAATTTTAACTTTGCTTAGTATTTACTTATTGTGATACATAATAATCTTAAATTCCCAGTATCAATCACCACCTTCTGCTATCAATTTCTGGAGATTTTATTTCTTCTTTTGAATATGAGCTTGACTGGCTTTGACTAAAAACAATGTGAAAAAAATAAGTTTCAATTCTGTGTGCCTAATCTTTAGAAGACTTGGCATTTGCAGTCATGTCTCCCCTGGAAAAGTTAATCCTCTGGTAAGAATGGTTGTGCTAAGATTACTGTTGTAAGAAAGTACAAACTTGCCTTGCAGTGAGACTCTGTGGTAGAAAACGGAGGTGCCAGTTATATGTATGAGGCTTCCATAGATCTCTGCCACAGCATGGTCACCTGCTGAGTGCAACCAGTTGAGTCACTTTAGTTAAAGATTCATGGAACACATGAACCAGTGGGCAGATTCCAGTCAATCCATACATTTTAAGAAACAGAAAAAGATGTTGTTTCAACCAACTTAGGTTTGGAGTGGCTTATTATGCAGCAATAGGTAATTGAAATATCTTTGAAATATCTGAAGGTTTTATATTTAAATGATCTTCTCTATAGAAATTTGTTAGTTAATTTAAAAGTATTCCAAGAAAGAAAGAGCATATAATGGTTGTTCAATAAAATGGTTGTTTTATTAGATATGGGTATCAATACATGCATTATAGATGAAGCAAGTTATTTTTAAAAAGATATTTAAAGAATGATTTCTAGAATTTATATGTTTTAAATGTTTTAAAATATGATGGCTGTTAAAATGAAGCCTGGAAACTATATGTGTGTGTGTTTTTTTTGGACAGAATAAAGAATGGCTTTTGTACATATAACCCATATTTCTAAACACATCACTCATTTACTCTAAATCCTTCTGTCTTTTTTGTTTGGATTTTAGGCAGATTTCTGTCTAACATTCCTTTCACATTGCCTTGTACATATTTCTTTCACTCTAGTGATATTGACTACTTCTGTTTCCTTCCATACACACATTTTTCAGCTTATAAGCCTTGTTATAACTGTTTCCCTTCTAGTTGTGCCTGGTTTATATGCTCTTACTTACTCTTTGTAATTTCTTAGGTCTGGCTAGGTGAGACAGAAGACACAAGTCAAACAAGCAAATTTATTACTCACATATAATATGCAGCAAGGATAAACAGGGATCTAGGATCAACAGCCAGCCGGCTCCCCAACTCAGGAATCTGACTAGGGTGGATGGGGTTTCATCTGCATATGTACTATGTGACACCAGAACTGAAGAAACCTCAAAATTCTCTGTGCACAACTTGGTTCTCTGAGCTCAACCATTGTAGAACATCCTGTTCTTAGATGACAGAGGACATAGGCCAGGTCTTCTGGACATTTCTTTCTTATCTGGAGATGTTGCATTCTTGTACATTCGGCATGAGAAAGAGGAAGAGGAAGATCATGTGGTACCTGTCCTCCTGCACTCTCAAAAATTGTGCTTAGGTCCAAAAAATCCTAATTTTGAAGACTTCTGCAAAATCATCTAACAATAAATTAGTCATTGCATCATCCATACTTGTATTATTTGTGTACTGCTGTGTAACATTACCACAAATACAGTAAATAAAATAATACACATTTATTATCTGACTTTCTGTTAGTCTGAAGTTTGGGCATGACTTTGAATTCTCTGCAACAGTGATCTATGTGTTGACCAAGGCTGCATCTGCCTCTGGACTGTTCTGGGGACTATCTGCTTCCAAGGTCATCTCTTTGTTTCTGGAATTCAGAGCTCTTTGCAGGCTGTCAGAATGAAAATCTCAGTTTTGTGCTAGTTGTCCCGGGGTCACCATCAGTTGCTTGCTTTGTGGCTATTTCCATCAACCAGTTCACAATATGACAATTAGCATCATCAAAGCCAGCAAGAGACAGTCTTTCAGAAAGAGATGTTACAATCCTGTGTAACAATGTCACTGAAGGGACATCCTTCATTGTTGTGGAGTGTTTGTGTCACACCAAACTTCATATATTGACACTGTAACTCCCAGTGTGGCTGTTTTTGGAGACAGGCATATAAGAAAGTCTCTAAGGGTGGGCCTGTTATCCAAGATGATTCATTTTTTTTTTTTAAAGAGAGAGGAGAGAGAGAGAGAAATTTTTTAATATTTATTTTTTAGTTTTTGGCAGACACAATATCTTTGTATGTGGTGCTGAGGATCAAACCTGGGCTACACGCATGCCAGGCAAGCGCGCTACCGCTTGAGCCACATCCCCAGCCCAGGATTCATATTTTAATAAGAACAGCCAGTCAGTACAGCAAGTTCATTCGTTCTCTCTCTCTCTCTCTCTCTCTCTCTCTCTCTCTCTCTCCCCACTCGCTCAGTACATGAACCAGGGAAAGGCCATGTGAGGCTATAGCAAGAATTTGGCCATCTACAGGTCAGGAAATGAACCCTCACCAGAAATAAAATCAGCCCAAATTTTAATCTTGAACTTTCTAGTGTCCAGAATTGTAAAAAAAAAAAATGCTATTATTTATTCCAATCTGTCATATTTTTTATAACAGGCCAGAATGTCATATCTGTAATATTATTTTGGTTCAAAGCAAGTCATAGTTGTATCCACACTCACCGGGAGGTATTTACACATGGCATGCACACCACCAAGAAGAGTGTATTACAGGGCCATGTTCTGTTTTCTTTCACTTGGTGTTACTTTAATATTCATGTATCCTCCTTCAGAACCTATACTCATTAGAACTATTCACATCTGTTCCCATTGTCCTCCTTGGAAGATGGTAAATTTTCACTTTCTGACTACGTTTGAAATTAATCACGGTTGTATAAAGTCAGTGGGAGAAATTATATTGATTCTAAATAGAAGCAATAGGTGGTTTACCTTGACTTTTTTCTTGAATTATGAAAAAATTGTACAAAATAGTACTTAGGTCAATCTGGGGCATTGAGAAGAGCTCCCCTATCAAATTTATCGGTTATGTAGCATCAAAAGAAATTAATTTTTAGTGGGTATAGCTCATAAAAATTTAGATGTATTTGTCACTATAATATAAATCATGTTGTTATGACTTAGAGTTTTGCATAAGTTTGTTTTCTCTTTTCTTATGTATTTACTTGAGTTTAAATTTTGTGAGAACAGGAAATATGTTCTTTATGATCATACCCAATTCTTAATATATCATGTATAGTATATACTCCATTAGTATTTATTAAATTAATCATTAAGTAAATAAATGCATGTTACTCTGTTTCAGTAATTATCATATGATTTTGTCTCCTCTATTCTGGAATGTATTATATATGTTCTATAATTTTTATTTAATTATAGGGAGTGTTTATCTTGATGATTTTAATAGTCTCTCAATCCATTTCCAACATTAGCCACATGGTCCCTTGACTTATACTCCAAACATTTTTACCTTATTTTTGCTAAATCACTACCTTCTTGTATTCATACAAGAAACTTTTTTTTCTCTTAATTCTTATTTTTTGAATTTCTCTTCCTGCCCTGTACTTTCTCCTCTTTACTACTCTGTTTCAACACAGGTGATCAACTTGGTCCATATCCCCTTCCCAGTTTAACTGCCTGTTAATAATTCTCACCATCTACACCACCATCACTTCTGTTATGAGTTTGCTCTCTTGTCTGTCATGAACATCTCAGGCAAAAAAAAAAAAAAAAAAAAAAAACAACAACAACAACAACAAAAAAAACATAGTATACTGTCCCTAGGCCCTACAGTTTCTAAACTTCTCTGACTTTCTTCTATAAATGCAATGAAAATATGCATTTCTAAAATGGCCAGAAAATTGTTTTCTCTTCTTGTGGTTCTGAAATAGAATTCAATGGAGACCAACTTTTGACAGGCACTATTAGCATCTACATAACCTTCAGGTTGGTTGAGAATGGATGTTACTGTGTCACCTCTAACTTCAAATTGACATTTTCAAGATACATTTTTACTTATCTGCAGAATATTTTTGCCATAATCTAACATAGTAGATAGAACAAAATAACCAATGACAATTTAAAATACATATAGAAAATCAGAGTGGAATAATGTTAAATATAGACACTAATAAGTTATAAATATATTTGTATAGTCATGTCAATTAAAATTAAAGACATATCTTCAGATGCTCATATTGGTTTGCTAAAGCTGGATGAAAATCTAACCAGAGGAGGACAAGCTAAATTTTTCATTTAAGAGACAGTCATGATGACGTTGGTAGATTTAGCTTACATGAGGCTCTATTTTCTCATGAATTAAATGGAAGGAAATAACATTAAATATGTTATTCAGTACATGGAAACTTAAATAAAATTCTATGTTCCCCACATAGTTTTAGAACTGTCAGGTTCTAGGCAAATGTAAAGTAATGTAACCAACAACTTGGCATTCCGCAAAAAGCTATTACTGCCCGAACTTAAGTATTTTTGTTACTGACATTGTTCTAACATCTATGTATTTTCTGTCATTTTTTCTTGTTCAGAATCAAAGACACAAATAGTAGACAGTAAGAATGTTTGCCCCTAAATATTGAAGACCCATAGGTAGAATTTTAAGAAAATTTATACAGAAAACAAAATATGACAGGATAATTATATGCCCTCCAATATTGGCTTCAAAAGCAAGGTTTGAAAAAAACTAAGCTTAGGAAAATAGGCCTGCAAGTTCAAAGAGGTGGTTATTTTAATACTATATTTTGAAGAAACTGTATAGGAATAGCTCATTTAGGAGAAAATGTAATCTCACATATGTTACAAAGGTTACAGAGTGTGTACGCAGTGTTGTAACAAAGACTATTTTATTTCCTGGAACTGTGGAGGACAATTTTTGCATTCCTTATTAGTCTAAAACTCATTAAAAATGCTAAAATATCTATTTCCAAGTATCCTAAGCTTTTTCAGTTACAAACAAAACCAATTCTATCTCTTTGTTTCAGGGGCTAGATAAATTATCTGTGCTATAAAAAAGAATTTCAAAATAAATTGCTAAATCAGTTGCTGATGTGAGAAAATTGCAAATGGAAAGTTTTATTTTGATATATTTTCATTATATTCAAGTAATAAAACCTGCCTAAGAATACAACCTTCCATTTCATACTGTCAAGAATTTTGAAGAGGCTATTGTGTTGAGTTCTCCATAGCTTTCTCTAAAACAAGTTAAGGAAATTCAATTTAGGCAATATTTAAAGAGCAATATTATAATTTATATATTTTATCCATATATGATTCAGAAGTGCTAGCTTAGTAGTTATAGAGTTATTTAAAAAATCTTAGTTTTGTGATGAATTATTTCTCATATTTTGGTGAAAGATGAAAATATAATGTCTTCATCATATGGGAGTAATTCTCAGATCCCTTGTTTACCCTTTAGGGTACTACAAAGTAACTATAATACATGAACACTGAGAGGTAAGGAATATTTAAGGGAAAGTATAGTAAATCACTTCTGTGGTAACCAACCCTGGTTTGAGCTTACATAACCATATATAACAATTTCAAAGTTACCAAACTTCCTCAAAGTTAAAGTCAGCCCAATTCCCTGTGATATTTTGCTTTCATATGTGCAGATATTACACTGATTTTAGAGTAAATGTCTCAACACAGTGTAGGTGAATAAAAATACATAATAGTGAATCATGACTCAAGCACACTAATTCCTGCTTTATCACTGTGTGATTTGGGAGAAAAATAAACATAGCCATTTTTTTTGAATTATGAATCAATGAAATTTTTTATGCTACTTATTATCCAGTTCGTACTCTAGAATTTTATCAATACTTCAGTAATCATGAACCACAGAAAGTTTGTGGTCATATATCTATGGAGAAGTTGTCAAAGACATACAACGAGTTTGATCACTGTTCCTTATAATGAATGATGATGTCTGACATATGTGTATAGGAGGAGAAAAGAATGGTAGAGAGAATGAAAAGAGAATAGGAATTCAATGTTCAATTTAAGAATCTGGGAAAAAGTCCTCAATCTAAGGCAGCCAACAAACTTGTTCTCTATTAGTACTATGAGTTCAAAGGCAACTACATCATCTTTTAGAACTTTGTTGACTCATGTGTAAAAGTTAATGTGATAGTCTCTTTTACAGTTGTACTGAATAGATATAGATACACACACACACATAAACACACACACATACGCAAATACAGATTGTCCTCAACTTTGGATAGTTTGACTTCATTATGGTGCAAGAGTGATGCATTCAGTGGAGAATGTACTTCCAATTTTGAAGTTTGATATTTTGTAAACTAATAATACTTAATATAATACACCCTGGAGATGTTAGGTAGTGGCAGAAAGCTGAAGTTCCCAATCAGCCACAGGATCATGAAGATAAATGGCCAATACTCTACACTGAATTGTGTTGATGAGCCATAATTTTCAGCAGGTTATGTGTATTCAATGCATTTTTAATTTAAAATATTTTTATGTACATAACCCATATTATAAGCCAAGGAATGTGTGTGTGTGTGTGTGTGCGTGCGCGTGCGAGAGCACCCATGTGTGCACATTGAAGATATTGCCTCTATTAATACACTGTTTTTGTTGTGCTCTATTACCACATAGCAATTAAAAATTAAAAATTCAGATATTATTTGGTAAGATTTGGTGAATATAGAAGGAAAGGAGCCATTCATATGTCATGAATTCATTAAATTTTATTTAGAACACCTAAAAGTGTATTCAATACTGTCATAAGCACTATAATAAATACAAAAATAACTATTAAATTATGGAAGTCATTGCAATAGTCTCTTGGAGATCTATACTTTATTTGAGAGTCAAAACATTTAGGGTCTCTTCAATTACATTGTTAAATAGTACTTTACCTTTCTATTACTTTAGAGAGATTTAGCAATGTTAAATAATGGGATAATTATGGTTGCAAAAGATTTGAGATACTTAGACTCATTGAGAATTAATAATGATCATTGAGATAATTATTATTTTATATAGTACTTCTGTATCTGTAATTCAGCTTATAAAAGAGGTATTTGAAGAACGAAAGATGGAAGCGGGTAGTGGCACTGAGGTTATGTCAAAATTTAGTCTTCATGCCCTTTATTATTCCATCCTCCAAGGGTGATCAGTCTTCGGGGCTGACATTTCCTATGCAGTTTATACACTACTCTATTCTTATGATTTATTTTTGAGAAGCATTGCTTGAATCCACATAAATTTGGTCTCTTTAGAAGTCAGTCAGATTGAGGAGGGCAGTTAAAGGGGATAAATATCTCAGGGTAAATTTCAGAAGGCATTGTCCCTGAGAATAAATAATTTTAAAATTTATGAGTATAACCATGCCTTCCACTGAAGGTTAGCTTTTCTCTCCATCTCACCTTTGTAAACTCAGTTATTGTTGGAAATACTTGTTGATATGAAGTGCTGTCCATAAGCATTGTTTAGAGTTATCTTCCCATCCACCTTCACCAAAAAATTTGTTTTCTTTTTTGCTCAACTGAAAAAACGTTAAGGTAAGTGTATGATCTTTGTTTCAAACACAATGCTAGGATGAGGAGTGCAATGCAAGAGAATACCTTGTTTTCTTTCGTTAGAATAATGCATAGCAAATGGCACAGATGTGTAGTCATCTTTGTTATTAACTTTATGTGATTTTTACACCAAATCCACACTGACTAGCACAGATATTCTTGAGGAGAATGCATAGATGAAAATTAAGGCAAAATAAAAGAGAACACCTAGCCTATTTAGGGCTCTGTTTTCTTTCATGGACATCTGAAGAAAACTATTAAAATATTTCTTAGACAAGAGAAATGGAGTAATTACCGTATCAGGAACTATTTTCTTGAATAATCTATCTTCTGTAAGTGCAATGATGTTTTTAGGTATTTTAAAGGTTGAAATTTACTTAAACATTTTTACTTGTTAAAAAAGTAAAATTGATTATTTATTACATACAAATGTGAAGCTCTCACATTTTATTATTGTGTGAACTTGTGAATAGTATGTATAGCCACCACTACTGTTATTCTTGGAGCATATGCATTTATATATATATATATATATATATATTTTTTTTTTTTTTTTTTTTTGCTGCCCATGAATTTTCTGAATCATAGATTTGGGGCAATTGAGCAGAATTGGCATTTTTTAAAGGCATAATTATTTCCACAAGTCATAGCTAAATAGAAACATCTTTTTATCATTCTTAACATTCACATTTATGAAGGTGGTTAGTTAAAATATGAAGGTTTCATTTATAATTTTGAATAAGTAATTCACATTCTATTTTAATATTTCTAGTAGATTACATAGTACATTATAATAAGAATAATTAGAGAAGATACTAACTTAAACTCACAAAGCTAGAAAGCAGATAGTCAGATGTGTAGACCCGTGAAGAATGTGCACATTGTAACTCACACCATTGCATGAATTAGGAAACTTAGTTGATTATGTGCTAATTAAATTTATTGCATAAGCATTATACTGAAATATAAGGAGAAAAACAGTAAAGGAAGAAAGAATATATTTAAAATATAAATGCATTTTGTATTCACTGAGGTAGTATTTGTTTTTCCTTTTTGGTGTTTACTAGTTTCTTTGAATCCTAGAAATTTTGTCCATTCCAAATACCTTAAACACTCCCTTAACTTCAATCCTTTTGATTTAGCAATTCTTTAAGTCTTACCTGTAATGTTACTTCTGCAGGGGAAACTGGCCTGATATTCCAACATGAATTACATGTTTTCATATACTTTAATAGTTTTCTGTACTTATCTTTCATAACAAATATCACCTCTGTAACAATTATGAACATGATTATTTATTTAGGGCAAACCTCCCCGTTGGGGCTCCATGAAGCCAGAGAAATGTGCATAGTGGCGAATAGTAGGATATTGCATAATATGTGTTGAATATGTAATTACAATTATGTGTTACAATGGCATGGTGCTTTATAGTTTTATAAGGGTTTTCAAGTCCTTTTTAGTAGTAGAAGATTCAGGAAAGTTCCCAAAAAGCAAACAAATGAAAGTAAAAATTATACTACCCAGGTTCAGTGAGAGGGTATGAAGCTATTGTTTTCATTTCTTACCTGGAACTTATAGTACACATAGAATATTATAGCCATGAGACATATCTAATTATAAATAGTTCCATGTTCAAATACTGTCATTTTAGAAGTTGGTATGTGTTTTAGGTTGGGCTTCCAAAAAGCCTATCCTGAGATACATATGCCTGTATAAATTATTTATTAAGGAAGCATTCCCAGATAAATCCAGTGAAGGAGCAAAGGAAGCCAGAGAGTGAAGGGGAAGAAATCAAAGAAGAAGACAATAGTGCAGTCACATGCAAAAATCTCAATGTTGCTTCAGCCTTACATGGCAGGGATGCTCTAGGGTGTAAATTATGCCTCAGTTTCTACCTGAAACACAAGCAAGCAACCGGGCTTCATATTACTAACCCATCAATTTTGGCTTCAGGTTTCAGAACTTTGGAGCTTTTCTGACTCTCTTCCGGCTTTCAGACACCAAGGTCAGTTTTCTGAAGTTGTAACTGTGGGATATGAGAGGCAAAGCAAAAGAAGAGCAAAGGTATGTGAACTGACTCAGAAATACCCTAGTGGGTCTGAAGGAATTTGAGTGGAACACACCCATTTGCTTCTATAGGTGGGACTCTGAAACATTGAGAGAATACTGATGTACTGTGGCCTCATAAGTATGGAGCAGGTATTAAAGCCTGAGACCTCTAGTTTTTATTGTTTCCTTCATTTTTTTTTAAATTTTAAAATATGCTCTTATTACTATATATGACAGTAGAATGTATTTTGACCTATTATTACATATATGAAGTATAAGTTCCCATTCTTCTGGTTGTATATTATGTGAAATTACATTGCTCACGTATTCATATGTGAACATAGGAAAGTAATGTCGGATTCATTTTACTCTTTCCTAATTCCATCCCTCCTTCCTTTCCTTCATTCTCCTTCATCTAATCCAAAGTACTTCTATTCTTCCCTACGCTCCTACTCCTTATTTTGAGTTAGCATCTGCATATCAGAGAGAACATTTTTTGCTTTTGTTTTTTTTGGGGATTGGCTTATTTCACTTAACATGATAGTCTCCAGTTCTATCCATTTACTGGCAAATACCATAGCTTCATTTCTCTTTATGGCTGAGTAGTATTCCATTGTGTATATACACCATATTTAGTGACATAGCCATACCAATGTTTATAGCAGCTCAATTCACAATAGCTCAGCTGTGGAACAAACCTAGGTGCCCTTCAATAAATGAATGGATAAAGAGACCTCTGTTTTTTAATGCTACCTAAGATTATACCTTTTAGATAAATGACCAGGTGACATATTTCCATATGTAGAAACAAAAAGGTAGGCATATTAATTAAGCACCATTAAGGTAAAAAGTTCTGTATATAAAACTTGAAATTGTCATTTTACTATGTCCCTCATTAAACACTGAGGTCCCTGATCTATATCCACAATCTTGAATTACTTGGGCTAAGAACATAATTCCAGAAACTACTCATTATCTCCCTGGAAGACTCTGCTTTAAATTCTTTGTTTTTGTTTCAAAATTCTTCTTTTTCACCTGATATTCTAATTCCCTGGATTTTACACTCCCTGATCATATATATCTCAGTGTTTCCAACATAAAGATATCAACCTGATAAAGTTTTCAATAGCTTATGAGTTGGAAATTTAGGTAATATAATTTTGTTACTAGACAAGATTTATATACATGCTATCTATCTAGTGAGTAAAATAATTATGTTACTTTCAAGATCAATCAATCAATATTAGATTTAACACTTACACAAATGTAATGGAACACCATTTTACACCTAAGAAAATCTGGTATAAAAAGTTGGGAAGTTCTGAAATAGCTACATTTGACATAGGATGTTTCCTGCTGATACTTTTCTCATCCTCAAATTCTAGAAAACTATAATTTCAATATTTAGTGTTTCCCCCCAACTTTGACATTAAGTTTGCTGTTTCATGCTATCTCTGATATAGTTAGGCTATGACAATTTATTTGCATCTTTCTTTCATAAATCTTCATGAGTTCTGCTACTGCTCATTCATTTCTGGTCTCATTATCATCTGGAGAATAAAGCAAGAATGATTTACAGGGTGACTGAAGGCTCAGGCTGGTGGCCTCCTTCACAGTTTCCTGTGCCTCTTATGTGCATATGCATAGATCACACTGACACCTTTTACAAGGCTAGGCATTTGTTTATTAACACCCTCATCGGAATCTCTCTGTGATGGTTCCACTGTAGACTGAATTAATTAGATTTTTTTTTCTTCTACTGTTAGCACAGAAAAATGATATTGAAAATTTGCTCCTACTTTTTAACATCCTTAAAATTGTTTTCTGTTGGTGTAGGAAGGTGAAACAAAGATGACAAACTAATTGTTATGCAGCAACATTTAGTACATGTTTTTCCAACAAACCTAATAATTCCTCAGAATTTGGCATGTTACATTTGAAAAATAAAGTTCTTTGACACCTGATAGTTCTGAAATGTTGTTGTCTCCAAAGTGGGATTCAGTTTTAACCATTAATTATTTAAGAGATGAATGAAAATCAAATTATGTGAAATAACTTTATGCATACAATTCTCTTGCTCTACACAGATATAAAATATGAAAGAGCTATTTTGGAGTAAGTTTAAATAATGTGAATGGAAACAATAGTTCCTTCTACACACTCCTTAAATTCTTTATTTCAGATCAGGAAACAGCAGTATTGGATTAATATAAAAATTAAAATGTTAAATGTCCAACCTGGAGGTATAATAGTTGTTCCAAATGGATGATAAATTAATAGATTTTTTTTAATTCAGAAGAGTAGATTAAAAATAGCCAGCAATGATTTGTCTTTTCTCATTAATAAGCATTAAGATACATGCTTATTGTGTAGTAGACCATATTATATAATTTATTAACATAAAATTTTCAGTGATAATTTTAAAGTAAAAGACATAGTTATGCTACCTAAGATTATACCTTTAATTATTTAAGAGATGAATGAAAATAAAATTATAGTCCTTTCCTCTTAGAACATTATTTGTTCTTTATCTTTTAGATATTAAATTTTAAAAGAAGAGATAATTACTAAATTAAACTGAATAATTATCTCCTGTAGTATTTAATCTAATACATTTTACTTTAAATTTTTTAAATTTTGATTCCTATTTTTTGTTTAATTGAACACTGTGTAAGGGTATAATGTACAAAATGTTGTCTTGAAGCTTGCATACATTATTTATCAGCTAAATTGACCTAATTAACATATATATTACTTCCCATATTATTATTTGGTGATGACAACTCAAAAGCCACTCTTTTAAAAATTTTAAAGAATACGTTTTTAAATCAACAATAGTCATTATATTGCAAAATAAATCCTTTTGCCTATTTCTCCTGAGACTTTGTATCATTTGAATAGCAATTCCTCAACCTCTCTCTACCTCCAAGCTCCTGGTAACCACCATTCCACTCTCCACTTTTATTATGAGTTCAACATTTTTAGATTTCACATATAAGTGAGATTATGCTATATTTGTCACTCTGTGAATGCTTTAGTTCACTTAACAGAATGTCTTACAAATTCATCCATATTATCACTAATGACTACATTTAATCTAATATTTTTACTTTTTTAAAGACTGAATAGTATTCTATGGAGGTGTGTGTGTGTGTGTGTGTGTGTGTGTGTGTGTGTGTGTGTACACAGTTCCTTCACAGTTTATTTGATCATTCATCTTCTCATAGACACTTAGGTTAATTCCATATCTTGGCTATTGTGAATTCAGTGATCATGACTGTGCAGAAAACTTCTCTATACTGATTTCCTTTTCACTAGACATATAACCCGTGAGAGAACTGCTGGATGATATGGTGGTTTGACTTAAAATTTTTGAAGACTATCCACACTTTAATTTATAAGAGCTATACTAATAAATAAAAGCCTTCTGACAATTTACAAGGTTTTCTTTTCCTCCACATCCTCACCAATACTTTGCATCTTTTGATTTTTTGTAAAAATCATTCTAATAGGTGTGAGTTGACATCTGGTGGTTTGAATATGCATTTCTGTGATTATTATTGATGCTGAACATTTTTTATATACATGTTGACAACTTATATGCCTTGTTTTTTTGAGAAATGTGTACTCATGTCCTTTTCCCATTTCTTAATCTGATTATTTGCTTCCTCACTATCCAATTGTTTATGTTCTTATATAATCATCTCTCCATATGTGTGGGTTCTGCATCTGTGGATTCCACCAAAGACTAAAAATATTCAAAATTAATTGTGTTTGTACTGAACATGTACAGACTTTTCTTGTCATTCCTCCCCGAAAATTATAGCATAAGAGCTATTTACCTAGTGTTTACTTTGCATTAGGTGTTAAAACTAACCTAGAGATTATTTAAAGTGTATGAATGGATGTGCATAGGTTGCATGAAAATACTTTAATTATGTGAAGGAACTTGAGTAACTGTGGATTTTGTGTGCAAAATATTCTGGAAACAATACCTTATGGATGTTGAGGGACAACTGTATATTTTGTGTATGAATCAGTTTCTTTTTACATATTGGTTTGCAAATATTTTCAGCTATTACATTGGTTGTCTTTTCACTATGTTGATACTTTGCTTGGCTATGTAAGAGCTTTTTAGTTTGAAGTAAACAGATCTGTTAATTTTTTACTTTCATTTCTTGTGCTTTTGGTGTCATATAAAAAGATTATTGCCAAGTTCAGTGCCATGAAGATTTTCCCCTGGATTTCCTTCTAGTTGTGGTTTTATATTCAAGTCTTGAATCACCTTGTATCAGAAAACGGTTCAGTTTCAATATTTTGAATGTCGATATCCTGTTTTCTCAATGATATTTATTTACATTTAAGTCTAATTCATTTTTGTACCTATGATATGAACTAGGACCTACTTTCATTATTCTACATGTAGATATCTGGTTATAGCAATAACACTAATTTGAAACAACCCTTTCTCCCCACTTTGTGTTCTTAATAACTTAAAAAAAAACTTGCTATACATGCTTAGATTTATTTGTGGTCTCTCTACTATGATCCATTGGCCTATATATCAGTTTTTATGCTAGTACAATACAGAATTTAGTTTTGTTTACAATAACTTTATCAACTATTTTCTTCCTCTATTGAGGAGGATACCAGGGATTGGACTCAGGGGGCACTTGACCACTGAGCCACATTCCTAGCCATATTTTGTATTTTATTTAGTGACAGGGTCTCTCTGAGTTGCTTAGTGCTTGCTTTTCCTGAGACTGGCTTTGATCTCATTATTCTCCTGTCTCAGCCTCCTGAGCTTCTGGATATAATCTATTTTTAAATTAAGAAGTACAATTCCTCCAATTGATTTTGCTCAAAATTTCTTTGATTATTTAGGGTCTTCTTTTGTTTCATATGGTTTTGCCATGTTTTTTTGCCTTCTATTTCTGTAAAGAATGTCATCAGAGGGTATGGAGGTGCAACTCAGTGGTGGAACATTTGCCTATCTTGTGTGAAGCCCTGGGTTTGATCCCCAGATGTAGAAGACTGAAACTTGATTCATATCTCTTACCCTGTCTAAAAGTCAACTCAAAGTGGAATAAAGACTTAGAAATTAGACTAGAAATTTTGTAACTTTTACAAGAAAAAAGAGGGTCAACACACTAACATTGGTATAGGCATCAACTTCCTTAACAAGATCCCTAAAGCTCAAGAAATCAACCCAAGAATTAATAGGTGGAATGATATCAAATTAAAAACTTCTGCACAGCAAAGGAAGGAGAGCCTGCAGAATGTGAGAAAATGTCCCCCACCAACTCCAGGGAATGATATCCAGAATATATAAAGAACACAAAACAATACCCCCCAAAATTGCAAAATCAAAAAACCCTCAAAAACAACTCAAATAGCCCAAATGATAAATGGGCAAAAGAATGAAACAGACATTTCTCAAAAGAAGAAATATGAATGGCCAACATATATATGAAAAAAAAATGTTCAACATCTTTAACAGCCAGGGAATGGAAATCAAAACTAAGATCTCATCTTCAATTAAAATGGGAATCATCAAGAATACAAATAATAATAAATGCTGGCAAGATTGTGGGGAAAATAAACTTACACATTTTGATAACATTGCAATATACAATCACTTTGGAAAGTGGTAAGAAGAATCCTCAAAAGACTAGGAATGGAAACAACATATGACTCAGGATTCCAACTCCTTGGTATTTATCCCCCAACCCCCTCTGATACCAGCATACTATGATGACACAGGCATATCAATATTGATAATAGCATAGTTCACAATAACCAAGTAATAGAACTAGATCAGGTACCTGAAGACAGATGAGTGGATAAAGAAAATATGGTGTATGTTCACAATGGAGTTTTACTCCACTGAAAAGCAGAATGAAATTGTGGCATTTGCTAAAATATGGATAAAACTGGAGGACATCATGCTAAGTGACATAAGCCAGACTTAGAAAGTCAAAGATTCAATGTTTTCTTTCATATGTGGAAGCTAGAAAGAAATAAGGTAAACATAATGGAAGGTCCCATATAAATAAAAGGGAGATGAGTTGAATAGAGGAAAAGATTGAGTGGGAGGGACACAGATAGCTGCAGAATGTAACTGACCAATTTTGGTATGTACGTATGTGAATACACTACAGTGAAACCCACTTTTATATACTATAAAGTCTCAATTAAAAAAGAATAAATAAATACACAGAAGACCAGTAGAGTAAGGGGAAGAAGGGAAGGAAAGAAGGAAAGGGAATAGAAGTATTGGGGATTGAAATGGAGCAAATTATATTTCATGCATGTAAGAACATGTCAACATGAACCCCATTATTATGTGTGACTACCATGAACCCCCCAAAAAAAACCTTTAAAAATAAGAAGAATTTTATCAGGAATTTTGAAAAAGATCACAAGGATTTTGTATATCACTTCAAGTAGTATGGACATTTTAAGAATATTCTTCTTTCAATCCATGACTATGAGATATCCTTCCATTTATTTGTGTATTCTATTTTCTTTTATTAAAGTTAACTTATTTATTTTAATTAGGCATATATGACAGCAGGATACATTTGATTCCTTGTACACAATTGCAAAACAACTTTTCATTTCTCTGGTTGTACACAATGTAGCATCACATCATATGTGCAGTCAGTCACACATGTACCTAGGGTAATGATGTCCATCTCATTCCATCATCTTTCCTGCCCCCAAGCCCCCTTCCTACCCCTTCCTCCCCTTTGTCCCATCAAAGCACCTCCATTTTTTACATGTCTCAGTCATTATGAGTCAGGATTCACTTATGAGAGAGAACATTTGGCCTTTGTTTTTTTTTGGGGGGGGATTTTCCAACTCCATTCATGTACCAGCAAATACCATAATTTTATTCTCTTTTAATATTGAGTAATATTTCATTGTGTATATATACCACCATTTCTTTATCCATTCATCTATTGAAGGGCATCTAGGTTGCTTCCACAGTTTAGCTATTGTGAATTGAGCTGCGATAAACATTGATGTGTCTGCGTTACTATAGTATACTGATTTTAAATCTTTTGGGTATAGACTGAGTGGCCTAGATGGATCAAATGGTGGTTCCATTTCAAGTTTTCTAAGGAATCTCTATACTGCTTTCCAGATTGGTTGTACCAATTTATAGTCCCACCAGCAATATACGAGTATGCCTTTCCCCCTACATCCTCATCAACATTTATTGTTGTCTGTATTCTTAATAACTGCCATTCTCACTGGTGTGAGATGAGATCTTAGAGTAGTTTTGATTTGCATTTCTCTAATTACTAGAGATGTTGAACATTTTTTCATATATTTGTTGATCGAATGTGTACCTTCTGAGAAGTGCCTGTTCAGCTCCTTAGTCCATTTATTGATTTTTGTTGTTGTTGTTTTGTTTTGTTTGTGTTAACTTTTTTGAGTTCTTCATATATTCTGGAGATTAGTGCTCTATCGGACATGTGTGTGGTAAAAATTTGCTCCCAGAATGTAGGCTCTCTCTTCACCTCATTCATTGTTTCTTTTGCTGAGAAGAAGCTTTTTAGTTTGAGTTCATCACATTTATTAATTCTTGATTTTATTTCTTGTGCTTTAGAAGTCTTGTTTCTAATTTCTTCATCAGTGTAATTTTCAGTGGAAGGACCTTCCTTATACTTTTTTGATTAAATTTATTCTTTAGTGCTTTATTTTTGCTAGTTATTATAAATGAGATTATTTTATTGATTTTGGACATTTCCCAAGTTCTTATCAATATGTAGGGGAGTCCAAGAGATCTATATTACTAACAATCATTCCAAGTGTCTCCAAAATGATACTTACAGAAACATTAAGATAGATTCAGATAAAATTCAGTATTATGAGTATTATCATCTGAACATTCAGTTTTAGCTTTTAGATCCTGTAGAGTAGGATCAGCAAAATGGAAGTAGGATATCAATAAAGGTGGGTCTGTCAGCCTCTATTCTTTATCACAGATATCTGAGGAACCCTTAAATCCACATTTATGATGTGTGAGAGTTTCAGGTTCCCTGTAATGTAGGCAAGTGTCGGAGTTTATCCTAAATGTTCTCTTAACTATAAACATTTCCTTCCTCACTTTCTTGTTAATTTTGGTTTAGTATTTTAGAAGGTGTGATAAGCAGAATAATATGATTCTAAAGATGTATAAAATTCCCCTCAATCTGTGACTAGAATACCTTACATGGCAAAATAAAAATTCAGACAGAATTAAGATTATAGACCTTGAGATATATCCTTAATTATTCATATAGGCCCCATCTCTTGCAGGAATCCTTAAAAGGGAAGAACTTTCTTAAGTGGCTAAAGCAAAGAGACTGAAGAAGGATAAAGGTTGACAGAGAATTAATCTGCTTTTACTGGTTTTGAAGGAGGAAGAAGGGGGCCACAAGTCAAGAAATGCAAGTGACCTATAGAAGCTGGGAATAGCTGACTTTGTAATGATCATAAGGATCTGAATTCTACTGACACAAACGAGCAGGAAACAGATTCTTCCTTTGAGCTTCAGGAAAATAATACTGTCCTGCCAAGATTTTGATTTTAGTATAGTCCCTTGATTTCTAACCTACAAAACAATAAGATAATAACCTTATGTTGTTAAAAGCCACTGGTTTATGATCATTTATACTACAACAATAGAAAACTAGCACAATAGGAAAAGAATATCTATTTTTATTTTTAAAGTCTGTTCATTGTATTTATCTTCTTTTTAGTTAAATTTTCAGGATAATGTATTTTTCATTTTATTTAATTAGGTTTTTAAGAGCCTATCAGACTTTTTACCTGTTTGTTTCAGTCATCTTTGGGAATATTATGGGACAAATTTCTTTCAAATATTAAATGCAAGTTGTTTGGCACAGATGCTGACCACTATTGACTTGGCTGGTTGTTTTTGTGCAGGGTTCATAATTCTGTCTGCCATGTAAACGAACAATGATGACTGAATTTCAGTTCCTGTTGTATTCCTACTTACATATAGTATGTTGCTCTTCACTTAATAGAATTCAAAAGCAAGACTAGAGTTCCTATTTTCAAGCTTTCTTTGAACACATTATATCTTCATGTATTCATCTTGTTCTTCCGTGAAGCCTTATTATTCCACACTGTAAATTTTTCCCAATATAAAGCTCAGATGATTAATAGTCTTACTTGAACTGTTGCTTAAATATGTGTCCATAAATCTCTGCTGCAACTTTTACTTCAAGTTTTAGAGCTCAGCATCATTAAGAAGTTATTATTCTTAAGAGTAACTAAGTCTTCATTTGTAAGATGTTGGTGCTATCAATTATCTCAGGAGACAGTCATAATATAGATGGTATGGAGGCTTGGTTTGTCCTCACTGATTGAAAACACAAAGCCTATTAGTGAAGTTTCTATGATTGCTTTAAAACAAGCAATATAAGTTTCTTGTTTTGGGTTGAAAAAGCTTTGCAGTTTTAGGTGCCTATATGTCTCCATCTCTATTCCACTTACCTTCCTCATACCACAACTCAGACTGAAGGATATAAAAGTATTTTTGTGAGGATATTCTTGTTATAGAACTATGGAAAGACTGATAACTCTAAAACATAATTTTATTTTATTCACATTTTATTGGCAAAGTCAAGTAACATGCCAAAATATGACATTAATGAGTGAATTCAGAGTCAGCAGAAGGCACTAGGGGTCACATGTCAATGAGTTGCAATGTCACAGAGAAAGGAATAAATCATAGGTATGGCAATATAATGCAGCACACTTTCTTTGTAATTTATTTAATATGTTTTTGTATACTTTCATTCTCTCCTCTCATTTATGAGAACAGCATTAATTACATCTTGTTTTGTGGAATGAGTAAACCCTGTGATGATCCACTTTATTATTCTCTCACATATGGCATAAGCAAATAGTTAGTGTCCACTTTTCATAGTTTCTTAAAAATCTATAGAGACAGAAATATGAAATAAAGCATTACATAGTGAATGTAGCTGTCATTACAATTATTAGTACTTACTATGTGTCTACTGTGTAGATTATCCTCACATTTGTGTTAATGAAATTCAAATTCCCAGCTTGAAGAACGAGTAGGAGTAGAGAAGTGGTAGAAAGTAATTTACATTTCTCTATCTTCATTTTACAGAGAAAGAACCACAAAAAAACCCAGAATGGAATGTAAGAGATTATGACATATATGGACACCTGGCAAAGCAGAATGCTATCTCTTATTTTTGGTTAAATAGAAAAGAATCTTGCATTAAAAATATGTCAGCTAGCCCCGAAAATAAAGGGTTTATGCCAAAGGCCACTTCATTAATCCCTGAAGAATTTCTTTGCTTTAATATAACAAAAACTGGAAAAAATTCCCAATAAAGATTTTTTATTTTTACCATTTTACTTCCCCTCACAAGACCCTGAAGATGAGAGCTTATGCTTTGAAAACATCCTTCATGTTTAGCCCAAATAAAATTCTCCTATATAGTAATCCACAAATATAAGTGAATGACTATATACCACAGAGTCCAAAAATACACATCACCTTTAAACTTTTGTAAGTGTAATATCTGTGAATTAACAACTCATTAATAATCAATTTTTAAATAATTATCAATTATATACAATTATGTAATTGTACTTAATCATATTAATTATTAATAATTATTATTATAACCATCATATTGACAATCAATTAATTATATTAATTATAAGTAATTATGTGCAATATATTCAACATTTTAAAAATTAATATTTAGAAACTTATAACAAACTGATTTAAAGATTATATAATATATACATATGTTAAATATTAAATGGTATACCATTGCTATGTTCAACTTTTATGATTTTTGGCATCACTGAAAAAATTTAAAAATGAAATTTAAAATGCCATAGCATATTGTCTATATATTTCTCATTTTTGTTTATCTAATTTTTATCTTCTGTAACTATGGAACACTTAATTATATATCAGAAAAAATGTGCTTACATTATTACATAGCTGCATAAAAGCAAGATGATATATTTTCTAAATCTAGAATATTTTTTAAACCAATAAACTTAATATTATAAGAATAAAGGACAGAATTAGAAATCAAATAGAGTATGTCATTTGAACTCAGATCTCATTGTGATAAAAATTGCAAAAGCAAAGTGAAAATATTTTGCATTTATTTTTATAATAATTCACAAAATTTTGAAATATATTCCAGTGACTATTAATACTCTGATAGCCAGAAATGAAAAAAAATAAAGTAAAAATTTAAGATACATATAAGATTTAATAGAACAAGAATAATACTATTCACATATTTTTTTTTTAATTTGAATGTTTCTCTTTTATTAACCATACATTTCATAAGTAGTTGACTATGTGTTTTATCAAATCAGGTTTACAGGTGAATGAAAGAAGAAATCTTGGTTTGTTTGGAAATTATGTGAGGAAAACTAATTTTGTATGTTGATTAGTCAAGAGTTTACATTAATTGAGCATTTTTTAAATGGAGTTTATGGGTATATATAGTTCATTATATTTCTCTACCTAAATTTGTTTATGTAGGGAATTCCATATAATAATTTTAAAGTTATACAGAATTTACTTGTTAAAATAATACAAACTTTATAATTGGAACAACCACCACTTATTATTATTCTTGCATTTAAAGTCGTATTGGTTTTTAATGTTGTGCTGATTATTGTTAAAAAATAACACATTTCCTGCTAATGCATAAATTCCTCTGCATGAAATACAGGAGAAAAAGAAAGCAATTTTATAATCAAACAGACATTAAGTCAGTATTACAGTCAAACTGGTAAAAATTTTGCTGATAGAATGAAATTTTACCCTTTTATATAGTCGGGCAGATACAACTGGACTTACGAGTAATATTTGTCACGTACAGGTTGTAAATTCACCTGCTAATAGGATTGTTAGCTAATTGCCTTTGTGTAACCAATGTGATTCTGCAACTTGTATTTGGGGTAAAAAATGGGAGTTCATAACCCACTCGAATCAAATGTATGGAAGATGATATATCATGAGCTTTGTAATGTTTTGAACAACCAATAAAAAAAGAAAAAAAAAGAATCAAAGACTTTTTGTCTCCTCATGGCAAGAAGCAACTTTTACAAACCTGGAGTCAGACGCAGAAGTTAAGCTAGGTGGATTGGGATCCTTCAGTCTCCCACAGGGTCCTATAGATGGTTAACACTATTTTCTCTTATGATTATATATCAAAGATGGACACTTAGCTCCTTAAGAAAAGCATTCCTTAGTTTTAAAACTGGCAAGAGCCTTTATTTAGCATTTACAGAGACTTATAAACATCTCAAAGGTCAGAAAAAGAATTTACAATGAAATGTTTTATAGGAAGTGCTTTAAAAAAAGGGGTGGAAAAGTTTCTTTCTCTTCTGCTTCAGGGTGAATAAATGCTTTTTTTTAAAAAAAACTCTTGATTTCTACTTATCTTTACATGATTGAGGACAGTCCTGATCTTGGCTGGACTGCCTCATGGGTGTTCAATAACCTGACATCTACTAACCACCCTCCAGGGCATTTTTAATCAGGTGTCTAGGGCTTGGCTTGCTGAGGTCTGGCAACCAGAAAATAATGTGCCTTCTTTATATAGCAGTCTCACCCAAGTTTATTCCCGTAGCAGTGGTAGGGTTCCAAGAACAAGAAGAAACATGCAAATCTCCTTGAGGCTTATGTGTAGAATCAGAATAAAACATAATTTTCCCTCATTCTATTGGTCATAGTAAATCATGATATCTGTTTAGAAAGAGTTGTGAAGTTATATCACAAGTGTGACATGAATACTAGAAAAGGAAAGAAAAAACCTGTTGACGTTTTCCTAAGACACTTAATACATGGTATTTAAAGAAATAGAGGTAGTTTTAAAAGTTATTTCGTGTCATTCTAATATTTTGCACCTCCCTTTCAGGAAGATTGAGACCATCTGCCCAACACTGGTCACTGGACCACTTGAAATGACATATCTTATAATTTGAGAGTAAAGATGAAGATGTGCCTTCTTATCCTTTTCTTTCTCTATCAGGGCAACTTTAGAGACCACATGGTTCAATTAACACAGCTTCAGAATGAAGGAAAATACATCAGACTCATTAGAATAAGTGAAAAATATGTATTGTGATAATTCAAGGAGATTTCTATGTGATAAGCCATAGAGATTTCTGAGTTCGTTGTGAGATCTAGCACTAATTATCTAACTAATAAGTATATACGCATATTTCAAATTTTAAAAGTTTTTTCTAAGCATTGAATTTATTAGACCTTTCTCCTTCCCCTTCCTAAAAAATGGTTAAGATATGTTTAACATGGAATCCCACAGTAATTCCATTTTGTTTCACATAGTTGCATATATGAGCACTTGGTTATTGTACAACTTAGTACAATATACAAAATTCTAATCTCCCTTTGTCTGCCTGGTGAACTCTTTTTGATTATTCAAATCCTGATCAAGGTGTGCTTCCCAGTGGAGCACTTTTAAACTTTCAACCTCAGACAAGATTATTTCCTTATCTGTATCACTTTTAATCCTAAATATAGGTCTTATAAGGAATGTGCCATATCATTTTATATTTAATCACATAAGTACTTATTTTTAAGCTCCTTGAGAACAAGGACCAATCTTATCATTCATTCTTTATCCCTTATTTCATAATTCAGGGCTGCTATGCAGAAGAAAAGGATAAATGAATAAATGTATTATGATTAAAGGTGTTGATTACATGTTAGTTTTCCAGCATAAGTGTAATAAAGAAAATCCTCTATATTGGAGAGATATGTCTATTTGCATATACTTAACTACATATAAATATGCACACATATTGCATTTAAATTTATATGAATACATTGTTTATTTTAAATTTACAACGAATTTAATTTCTTAAAAAGACAGGAATTAATGCTGATGTCATTAATAAAATGAGTAAGCAGCATCCAATAATCTGAAATTATTAAATGTTGATTAACATGAAATGTCAAGGGTCAAAGGGTTAGAAGTAAAAGGAACAATACTTAAATACTATCTCCAATCTTCTAGTAATTGCTAATATAGACCTTGAATAAAAACTGAATTAAACAATAACACTAAAACTGGAGGCTCCCTTCTTCTCTGATCTTTTCTTTGAAAATCCATGTTTATAGCAGCAGAATTTACAATAGCTAAACTTCGGAAACAACCTAGATGCCCTTCATCTAGATGAATGAATTAAAAAAATGTGTCATATATACACAATGGAATATTACTCAGCAATAAAAGAGAATAAAATCATGGCATTTGCAAGTAAATGGATGGAATTAGAGAAGATAATGCTAAGTGAAGTTAGCCAATCCCCCCAAAACAAATGCCAAATGTTTTCTCTGATATAAGGAGGCTGATTCATAGGGGGTAGGGAGGGGGAGCATGGGAGGAATAGAGGAACTTTAGATAGGGCAGAGGGGTGGGACGGGAAGGGAGAGGGCATAGGGTTAGAAATGATGGTGGAGTGTGATGGACATTATTATCCAAAGTACATGTATGAAGACATGAATTGGTGTGAATATACTTTGTATAGAACCAGAGATATGAAAAATTGTGCTCTATGTGTGATAAGAATTGCAATGCATTCCACTGTCATATATAAACAAAAAAATGGTAAAAAAGTGACAGAATGGCTTGCTTTTTCAGATATGCTGGCTCAACATAGCCCTCTTACACATGGGTATTTTATAGTCTTAACATATTCACAGAATTATGTGACTACCACCACTAACAATTTTAGAACTTTTTTTTTAACATCCTAGTGGTCCGATAGTATTCATTTGACTATTTGCACAATTGTGGTGTTTTACCAAAATGGTTTCACTTAGAGGAATCTTTTCTAGGTGCATTCATCTTATAAATTCAAATAGTCACATTACTTTTAAAATTTTCATGCAATGTTTTGTTGTGCATATAATGCATTTGACTTAACAATTCACCAGTTGATGGGCATTTGGGTCATTTATACTTTCTGCTGGTACAATAATGGATGTTTGCTTTATTCTTCTTGGAACAACGAGTGTTATGTGTTTTTCAACAGCACTTCTCCAACTCCATGACACCCTGTGTGCCTAACAATTCAATTCAGTCCTGACCCTATCTTACTGGAGTTAGGATTATATCCTATAAGTTTAAAGGTTCAATTACATAATACTGCCTATACCTCAGATGCTAGTTGCAAGTCCCATGCCATCATATTCAACTGACCAGCTATAAATCCAGCATTTTTCATTTCCTCAGATCTGACAGTTTACTACAATGGTTCATAGAATTTGAGAAGGCACTTTATTTGCTATTACTGGTTTATGATAAAGGATACAAATGAACAACTAGAAGAAATAATATGCAGATCGAGGTCCACAAAGATCCAGGACTCAAGAGATATTTGGTTCCAAAGAAGGTTTGCATCCCTCCTGGAAATTGCATATGGTCTTCAGTTGGAAACTCCCTGAAACTGTAGTTCAGTGTTCTTGAAGTTTTGTTATGCAGGCATTATTGATTGAATATTTTTCCCCTAACCTGAAGCTGTTTTGTGGGCCCTCCAAGAATCATCCAATTGGATCCAAAGACTCTATCACTTTTATCCCTCAGAAAAACCAAGAGTTTTAAGAACTCTGTGCTAGGAACCGGGAATAAAGATCAAATATCTTTTATGACAGAACTGTTTTGAATATCTGTTCACAGTGTTAGTGTGGCAATATGCTTTTGTTTCTTTTGGTGATATTCAGAGCAGTGGAATTTTTAGTTTATTGGATAATTAATGATATATATGTTTAATAATTTAAAGAACGACACAACTGTTTTCCAAAACAGTTCTGCAATCCCCAACAATGTATGAAGATCAGAAATTCTCCACATTTTTGCCAATGCTCATTGGTATCTGTTATTTTGATTATACTATTTCAGTGGCTATAAAGTTGAAACTTTCTGTTTTAATTTGCATTTCTTTATCAGCTAATGATGTTGAGCATATTTTCATGGGTTACTGGCAATTTTTATATCTTCCTTGGGGAAATATTTATTCATCCTCTTCGTCCATTTTGAATTGGGTTACTTTTCTTTTGATCATGGAATTATAAAGTTTGAAATATTCTGAATAAAAGTACTTTTTCAGGTATATAATTTGTAAATATTGTTTCTCATTCTTCAGGTTGTGCTTCTACTGTCCCATGCATATAAGCATGAAAGTATTTACTTTTGTTGAAGTGCTGTTTATCTGTTATTTTCTTTGGTAACTTTTCTTTTGATATCATATAAAAATCACTACCTAATTTTGGGTTATAAACATTTATTCTTATGTTTTCTCTTAAGGTTTTCATAGTTTCAGCTCTTAAATATGTTTATGATCTGTTTCTGTGTTATTTTGTGTGTGTGTGTGTGTGTGTGTGTGTGTGTGTGTATGTGTGTGTGGTGACAAGAATGAGTCTCATTGTATTTTTATCCCAATAGCATTTATTTAAAAAGCTGTTTTTGACTGGTATACAACAATTTCATTTGACCATAGATGTAATTATTCTATTTCTGAATTCTCAATTCAATTTTGCTGGAAAAAATATATAAATTATTCTCTCTCTATATATATGTATATATATATACATATGAATGATTCTTTTTTCAGCATCTGAATTAATATGATACATATCCATATATTTATCAAACATATATTCACAGATAAGTATAACACTCTTCTTGATTATAGAAGCCTTATAATAAGTTTGAAAATGGGATCATCACTCTTACAACTTGATTCTTTTCAAATTTGGCAATAAATTCCCTTATAAATAAGTTAATTTGGGGGTTCATTTGGAAGTTTCATAATTTTATTAAATATGCTCATCAATTTGAGAAGTATTGCTTTCATAACAAATTTAAGACTCCTATTACATGACAATGGGAATTTCATCCTAATTTATTTAGCTATTCATTAATTATATTCAAGTACATTTTATACTTTTTAGTGTATAAGTTTTATACTTCCTTTGTTATACTTACTCATAAGTACTGTAGTTTTATTCTTTTGCTGCTGTTAAGAATAAATTATTTTCTTAAATTCAGTTTTGAATCAATGTATTTTGATGTACAATACCATTGATTTTAAATTGTTTATTTTTAATTGGAAATTGACAAGTTAAGATTGTATATATTCGTGGATACAATGTAAAATGATTGCTAAATAAATTAACATATCCATACTTCGAATACTTTTCATTTTTTTGTGGTGAGAACATTTGAAATTTAATCTCAGCAGTATTGAAATGTACATTACTATTTACCATATTCCTGAGATATATACAAAGATATTTTTAAAAAGTAAATATTACTTACTGATTGGGCTGAAATGTGTAGGGTAAAAATTGGTTTCCAATTAGTAAACTTTCTATTCACCTCACTGATTTTTTTTTTTTGCTGAAAGGAAGCTTTTTAGTTTGAATCCATCCCATTTATTGATTCTTCATATTTTTAAAAATTTTTAAATTGATTTTTAAAAATAAATGACAGTGGAATGCATTAAAATTATTATTACACATATACAGCACAATTTTTCATATCTCTGGTTGTATATAAAATATGTTCACACTAATTCGCGTCTTCATACATGTACTTTGGATAATGACTATTCATATTAACTTTTGCATTATAGGAGTCTTACTGAGGAGGTTGGGGCCTAATCCCACATGTTGGAGATTTGGGTCTACTTTTTCTTCTAAAAGATGTAGGTTTTCTGGCTAAATTCCTCCATCCTTGATCCACTCTGAGTTGAGTGCATGTGCATGGTGAGAGACAGGGGTTTAATTTCATTTTGTTCCATATGTATTTTCAGTTTTTCCAGCACTAATTGTTGAAGATGCTATCTTTTCCCCAATGTATAGTTTTGGTGCCTTTGTCTAATATAAGATAATTGTAATTATGTGGGTTTGTCTCTGTGTCCTCTACTCTGTATCATTGGTCTGTAAGTCTATTTTGGTGCCAATACCATGCTATTTTTGTTTCTGTTGCTCTATAGTATAGTTTAAGTTCTTGTATAGTGATGCTACCTGCTTCACTGTTCTTGCTGAATATTGCCTTAGCTATTCTGGGTCTCTTATTTTTCCAGATGAATTTTGTGACTGATTTTTCAATTTCTATGAGGGATATCATTGGGATTTTGATTGGAATTGCATTAAATCTGTATAGTATAGTGCTTTTGGTAGTATAGTCATTTTAACAATATTAATTCTCAGATACAAACCTGTACTGCCAATTTCTCCAAGGCCTATAGTAGGTATAGCATCTTGAGCCCAGAGAAGAAATAAAACTGGATGCAGAACATAAGTTAGGTGTGATGTTTTCACACTGAGCCATAGTGAGCCAACCTGGGTCCTGGTCCTGTTCCACCTGCTTATAGACTGACTCTTGGATGCGTTTGTCCAGGATGCATTTTCTCGTCATTGGCAAAGTGCACAGAACGCACAAGTAGCCAACAAGACTAAAGTCACAACCAGGAGGCCTCCTTGTATGAACCCACGTGGCTCCTGGGGTGAAGCAGAGGGACAGCCAACAATAAATGCTGATTCGTACCAACAAGAATATTCCTGAAGGTAAAGTCAGCCTGCACAGTGGAAAGCCATGACTCATCCACTTCCCAGAACCGAGCCACTCCTGAGCAGAAGATAGAATCAAGCTAACAGGCCATGGTGATTCACAGTGGACTCTAAATCCAGTCTGACTGGGGGCCTCATAAGAAGAGGGAAGATGTAAAGACCAGATGTGTGGAAGAAGCCAGGTGAACACAGCAGAGGTTGCAGTTGAACCAAGAAATGCCAAAGAAGATGGTGACCCCAGAGGGTGGCAGGGTTCTGAATGTGGCCCTGGTAGGCTTGGAGGACACGTGAACTGGCAGGAGAGGAACCCGGGAGAATCAGCAGAATGCAGAGGAGCCAGCCCAAGGAGCCTGGTGCTCGCTGTTCCCTGCTGGGGGATGCTCTAACTCCAGATACCTGCACACCTCATCCACTCGCTTTTCTTCAGATGTCTGCTCAAAGGTCACCCCCACCCCTAACACGGTGTATGAAATCAGTCACCACTCCCTCTTGGTCACTCTGCAAACATTTCCTAGTTCTAATCTCATGCAAAAATCTTTGAAAAAGGACTAATGCTTTAAATCGGTGTACAATGCTTTGTTGTCTGTAGTACTATTTGAGCTTCATGAAGGTACAACTCCTTTTTTTTTTTGTCTTGGCCAATGAATCCCTAATGCTCTGCAATGCTTGGGATGTTGCAGGTATTCAACAAACTTGAAGAAACATGAGAATGAAAAAAAAAATATTAATTCTGCCTATCCAAGAACAAGGTAGATCTTTTATCTTCTAAGATCTTCTTTAATTTCTTTCTTTAGCATTCTGTAGTTCACATTGTAGAGTTCTTTCACCTCTTTCATTGATTCCCAAGTATTTTATTTTATTTTTATTTATTTTTTTGATGCTATTGCAAATGGGGTAGTTTTCCTTGTTTCCCTTTCAGAGGATTTGTCACTGATATACAGAAATGCCTTTCATTTATGTAATGTATTCTGTTGCTATATATAACAAATCAAAATTTAAAAATAAATAAATTTTAAAAAGTAAATATCACTTATATTTATATATTCTCTTATATCCAACATATTTTATAATTCTCTTAGTGTTTCTATTAGCCTTGTAAAAATATTTCATCATGATTTCCGCAAAGATCGAAAGTTTTCTGCAAATGGGAACTTTTGAGGAAAGCATTCACTCTTTCACCATTGAGTATTATGATAACCACCTTTTTTTTTTTTTGCTGATAACCTTTATCAAAGAAATCATCCCATTTCTACTTCAAAGAAATTATTTATATTTTGCTATGTAATTAGATTACAAAATGATTTTCTGCACCTATTGAAGTGATCGTGAGTTTGTTTCCTTTATTCTCCTAATCTTTAATAAATCTACTTAGACTTATCCCTTTTAATTGAGACAATTCTAGTAGTTTGTGTCTTCCTGGAATTTACACATTTAATCAAAGTTACCTAATTTGCTTACAGGCAAAATGCTCATAATATTTCTTTTAATCATTTTTATTTCTGAAAAGTCTACATGATATTGTTTCCTCTTTTATTTCTAATTTTAATTGCTGACGTCTTTTCCCCCTTTTTAATTTAGTGAAAAGTTAGCTAATTTTATTGATATTTTCAAAAAAGCAGACTTTGCATTCACTGAGTTTTATTGGTTATTTTCCAGTTATCTATTATATTCATTTCTATCATATTCTCTAATATTTCCATTTTCTGCTTATTTTAAGTTTTGATTGTTACTTCTTTCCCATGTGTTAAGATGTAAGATTAATATTGATTGGACATTTTAGCATATGTATTGTATTAGTCTGATTTTTTTTTCTTTTTGTAATAATACAATACCAACCACAGACTGGGATGTTTATTTTGGCTTACAAAGCCACCAGCATTGAATCAAGGGCTCCACTCAAATGATATTATCTCACTTGAATCATCACCCAATGTTTCCAACTCCAAATAAAATAGCTAGATGATTCAGGATGGGGTTGTGGCTCAGTGGTAGAGAGCTTGCCTAGCACATGTGAGGCACTGGGTTCTATCCTCAGCACCACATAAAAATAAATGAAGCTATTGTGTCTATCTACAACTAAAAAGTTAAAGAAAAAAAAAAGTCAGATAAAGTTTCCACACTTTTATCACTTCACAAATGGAGATAAAATTTCAATACTTAGAGCCTGGTAAGACATGTTCAAACCATAGCAGATTTGTGAACACAGCTATAAATTTCCCTCTAATAACTGATTTTTGTGACTTTCATGAGTGTGGACATGTTATGTGTTCATTTTTATTCACCTGATAATAATGAGTACAGCCTTCTGTATGATTGCTGTTTGCATGAATTATCATTTTGCTATTTCCTTTCATCCATTCACTTCTAGTCTAACTCTGTGTGTATAAGTGTATCTCATCTGTCCAGGATATGGTTGGTTTTTCGTTTTCAATCCAGTTAGACAATCTTTGTATTTACAATCTGTTTGCTTTTTTTCATTCACTTTTATTTTTATTATTATTGACATTACATCTGTCATTTTATTATTGAAATTATATCTTTTATTTTACTCTCTGCTTTGTATTTGTATTATATTTATTCTAGCAATCCTTTTTCTCTTTCTTTTGCACTAAGTGAATATTTTCTAATGTAACATATTAATTTTTTTATTAATGTTTACTATAGCATATTGAGTTATATCATTTATGTGTGTTCCAGGATATACATACATATATGTATGTTGATGTATTTTGTAAACCTATCAATACTTTGCATTAGATATTCATTTTTTTAAGTTCATGCCTTTTAATGAAGCTGAGAGAAGACAGGAAAACAAGTTTTTATTTATATTGTCTCATATTAAACTAATTATTTTCCATTTATATCTTTCTTCCTTTCTTCCTGAGGATTTAGTTACCATCTGGTATCATTTCCTTAACTCAAAACAGTTTTGTTTTTATGAGCATTCTTTGAGCTCTTAGTGCTAAATGCATCACATTTCTGTGTTATAGCACAATAATATAATAATATAGATATTGTTTTATACAATTACTTTTTAATGAGTTAAGAGAATGAAGCCATAATAATGTACATTTATACTGTCTTCTATACAATTACATATGATTAACTTTAATGATGTTTTCTGTTTTTCCAATGTGGATTTGAATTTCTGTTTTCTTGCTTTCTGCTTGAAGAAATTCTTTCAGTATTTTTGTAAAGTGAGTCTTTTAGCAAGGAATTCTCTTTAAGCTTTTGGAAGTGTCTTTATTTTACCTTCACTTTCAAAATATCCTTTTCCTGGATGTAGCATTTTTGACTTCTGATCTCTTTTTTTTCCAGAGGAGAGGGCATCCCTTAATCTTGTTGGGGCTCCATTGTAAATGAAGGGTTGTTGTCTCTTGCTTCTTTTAAGATTTCCTTTTTTAATTTTTCTTTTTATCAATATTTTTATTAGGATATATCTGGGATTCATCTCTACATTTATTCAACTTAGAGTTAACGCAGCACCTGAGAAGTAAAATTTTAATCTTTTAATCTTTTCATCAGTTTCAGAGACAATTCAGTCATTTCTTCAAATAATTTCCTATTCTTTTATTACTTCCTTTTTTTTTTTAAACTGGGGATCAAATCCAGGGCTTTGCAAATGTGAAACAAACACATTGCCTCGGAGCTACATCCCAGCCCCATTTTTGTTGTTGTTGTTGTAGATGAACCCAATATCTTTATTTTATTCATTCATTTTTATGTGGTACTGAGGATCAAACCCAATGCCTTATACATGTTAAGCAAGCATTCTACCACTGCAGCCCCCTTTTATAAACTTCTTATTCTCTTTAGTTATATATAATACTACAGTTGATTTTGACTTAATTATAAAATAATGAAATATAATTTGCTCTGATCCAGTCTCCAGTACTTCCTATTTTCCTCCCCTTCTTTCTACTCCTATTCTCTTTCCTCTAATGATTTTTTACAACATTTTTATCTCTTCTGTTCTTCTGGCATATCCACACATTAAAGTTTTCTACATTTCTTTGTAACTATGTTTGTTTTCTTCATTCTTTTCTTTCTTTATTCTTTGATTTATTGTTACTATTGATATATCCTCAAGTTCATTAATATGCAAAATAATTCCCTGGACTGTCTTGCCCAGTCCTCTTCTCATCTCTTTCATTGTTTGAAAATATCTGAAATAACTATTGAATGAACTGAGAATGCAATGTCCTGAGATAAGTAAGAACTGTGGGAAGCAACCTAGGCTTTATTCCTGCCCCTCCTAAGGAATGTTATATTTTGAAGCAGAAAGGAATTTCCTCGGATATCCAGAAATAGAGTGGACTTTGTTCCACTCTACTGGAAGAAGGATGTTCTTCAAAACTGTTACCAGTGAGTCACATGGCTCATGTGCTATATAGTTTTGGATCATACCTTTTAGGGTCCTATGGTGCAAATGGGGTGTATTAGTCATGTTCTCTAGAGGAACAGAATTAACAGGAAGTATAATTATATAAAGGGGACTTATTGGGTTGGTTTAGGCAACCACAAGCTGGATAGTCTGAAATGACCATTTACAGGCTGGAGAAAATGGAGAACCAGTAGCTGAAGAGTCCAAGAGGCTGAAGCTCCAGAACAAGGAAGATCAATGATGCTACCCTAGTCTGAGATCTAAGCTTTCTTGAAAATCACTGTCAGAATCTACTTTGGAAGAGTGAAGAAGTGAAAATCCAATATTTTCAGAGGATTGCAGTAGAAATCAAGAACCCTTTGCATCTAGTGCTGTTTCTATGTACTTCCAACTTTTATTTCATACAAGTCATATCCTATTGGTCAGTGCTGCCCATACTTAGGGAGGGTCTCCATTTCAGTTGGACATTTCACATGCCAATCATTCCAAACACACCCATAATCTTCTCAATCCTCTGCAGCTCTTAATCCAATCAAATTAACAATTCAAATTAGCCATTACATGGGGCATATCTAGTCAAGATTTTATCCAACCTGGGCAGATTTCTTCAGCCATTAGGGACAGGTTCACAATTGATTGATTCCACGCTTTTTTTTTTTTTTTTTTTTTTTGGTATCTTGATATCTACCTATTTACTTGTTGGTAATAAATCTGTTTTTACATGGTTTGATGAACTAAGTGTGTTCTGTTTCATTGGATACAGATAGGTGGTAATCAGGAAAAATTAAACTTGGTTTACATAATTTTGTTTTTTTTGCAGGTTCAAATCTTGTGTTGTGCAACTGTAGTAAATTTTTCAGTTCAGGTAAAGTACTTTTTTCATCTCTAGATTTTCAATTTTTTTTCTTTTAATAACTTTTTTTTAATTAATTTTCTTTTTGATGATACGTTGTCATCACATATTTCTTTAACTCTTGAGACAGTATTAGGTAGGGTTTTAATATATATACTTTGTAAATAGTGTCTGCTAAAACCATAATTAGGTTCCCTCAAGTGAAAATAATATAGCCTATGCTTTTATTCCTATGTATGGGTCACCATTTCATGATTCTTTGCATGTCTCTTTCATTTTTGTTAAAAATAAATATATTTTGTTATGCATTTTAGAATGTCATGATATTTATACTTTCAACTACCCTTAGACCTTTTGGTGGTGTTAGATAATGCCTTATAGTAATGCTAGACACTTAATTTTACTTCATTTTTCAGATATTGTTGGTAATGTTTTTACTCATATTATTTGCATTATTATTTGGGAGGTTGGGTGGATTAGCTCCAACCCATGATTGTTTGCTTACCCTACACTAGAAATATAGTAATAGAAAACTGCATTCCTCTCACTTGCACTTTCCTGGAATCTAGCTTTCACAGTATAAAGCTGAAGAAAGAGTTACATTGCTTTGCCCTGGCTAGCGAGAAATTGTAGCCCTAGACTTGGACCTAGAGGAACGAGAGCCACATTTTCTTGATAGATTCTGCTTCATTATACTTTGATAGATTTCTACTCAGGGTAATGCTTCCATCATAATCATAGCTCAAATACAATAGACTTACATTATTCTCATTGAGATTTGTTAGATTTACCTGAGTGCAACATTATACATTACTATATGTTGTTAGAAAACTGTGCAGAGATTTCAAATTGTTATTTTATTATATTGTTTGCTAGTAAATGGTTATTTAGCTGAAAAGAAGTTCTGCTAGCATTCTAATACTGCCCTTCTGTAACTTCCATTACTTTACTTTTCTTATATAATGAAAAAACAAATATAAAATCTGAAGGTATCTATAATATCATATTTTTCTCACTTTACTCTTCTAAAACATCTTTAATGCCTGTTATTTAAAGCATTTTTTATGAGTTACTACATAGACCTACCTAGTTTGGTCTTCTAAGTAGTCTCTGGAAAATTAACATTCTAATATAGGAAACATCACAGATTTATACAATTGAATATTTAACCTATAAATTATTTATATGAGTTGTATAAATTTTTATTGGATTCAATACCTTTGTGTTCTTAGGCTTGGTTTTCTAGATAACATTATTTTTTTACTATTTTTTATGCACAAATTATAAAAACAAGGAGAAAAAAAGAATATATGGTTTACATAATTATATAATCTGCTTGTTAAGTGTTTATATTCTCACTTATACTATGTGTGCATTTTATAAATAAAAAACAGGCATTTAATGTTTATCACAGCTTTATATATGTTAATCTTTTCTATATATGAATGTGTTATGGGAAAGAAAAAATTTTCTTAACTTCTTTAAAAGTGTTCATATTTTAATCTATTTGAAATTAAAAAATAAGCTCTACTAAGGATTCCTTCGGGGATTTCTAATCTCTCAGGATGTGAATGAAAATATTGAGGGAAAAGGAAATATGCAATTTTCCTAAAGGAAAGAAAAATGTGATTAATTAAAATGACCAAATTCTTTGACAACTTGAAAAGGAATTTCAATTAAAATGATAAATTAGCAATATTTTTGAGCAATACTTATTTGGAATTAAGTGTAATATCTGATGTATAGAAGTAGGAATATGCCTTTGCTAATAATTTTAACAGACTGTTTATGTACTTGTTGTAGACATCCAGCTACTAGAATATCAGAAATTTTAAGAAACCTAAAATGCTGGTTAAAATATTATCCTCAATGGTCCCTTCTTTAATAGAAATATATGGAAATGCAATACTTCAACAAAATAGATACTTAGTTTTTGTTCATTTGAAGGTGTACAAAATGACTGTTTTATAAGTATATGTTTCCACTTATGGTTATCCCTCCATGTTATTGTACTAGTTCCTTTTTTCTTATAATCCCTACAAAACATCAGTCTTATGCATCAAGGAAAAGCCTGGAGACTCACAGGGAGGAAGCAAAAAGTGACACCTGTTCTTTCTGTTGATTGACAGAATCATTCCAAAATTCAAAGGGGGTTGGGATATGAATTCTGGTTATGTGTCATAAAGAAAAAGGAGATAGATTGGCAAGCAGTTTTCAATTCTACTACAGATACCATACAGTGGCCTGATTTCTAGAAAGAAATTTCTTAGCTATCTGCAATTTGGCATTTGCGATCCACCAGAGACAGGAAAAGAATTCCAAAGTTGTATTAATATACTCTATAAGATTCTGAAAGTTTTCAATTAAAACTTTCTCCTAATTTTTGGCAATTAATGATTAGAGAAACATAAAAAAGAGAGAGAGAGAGAGACAATGTGACCCCTGGAAGGCATGCTCCTTCATTTTTAAGTTGTTCACAAGAGGATACACAGAAAAGTTACTTGACCAAGTTGTAGAACAATTAGTAAATGGGATTTCTGTGTAATCCCAGCAACTCAGGAGGCTGAGGCAGGAGGATCTCGAGTTCAAAACCAGCCTCAGCAAAAGTGAGGTTCTAAGCAACTCAGTGAGACCCTGTGTCTAAATAAAATACAAAATAGTCTTGGGGATGTGGCTCAGTGGTCCAGTGCCCATGAGTTCAATCCCAGGTAACCACCCCCACCACCAAAAAGAAAAAAAGAAATTTCTGAAAAATTTCAAACTGATGATAAAATAAAAAGTGGGACGATATAAGATAATGAATAATGAATGTGATTAGTAGGAATAAAATTTAATTATAATATTTTACATAGATTTTACTCTGGATGTAGCATTAAATTGGTTATGAAATTAGATATAGTTTTTTTATATTTTTGAAAACCCTTAATAATCAGTCAAATGAAGAATTTAAGTCAGAATTTATTTCTAGATCTCTCATTTTATGACTTCTGGACTTAATAGTTCACATTGGAAAGCACAAAAATAGAGGCAGGAGACATAAGCATATAGTAAAAGGTGTTTGTACTTTCAAAAGTCCTCTTCTCCTACACCCAGCTCATTCCTAATTCCTATTCTATGTTGGCATTTCTTGAAAGGAGAAAGCACATTTGAGATATTCAGTTACCTCTTCATGGTTCCCGTTGGGAATGGTAGGATAGCAGTTATTGTACCTGGGATTTGGGATAGATCAGTCTGTTGCTTTATAAAGTAGTTCCATGGTGCCTATGCTACTGGGCAGAAATTAATTTTCAAAATTTCTTGACTAAATTTATCAAACAGAAGTCTCCATTGAGCTAATGTTTTCATTAATAAGACTGAATTTACTAATAGGAAACATTTACAATATTACATTGTATAGGAAAATATAGGTATTTTAGATAAGGGGAAAGCTACAAAATAGATATTCTGTAATGATTTTACTATAAAATTATTTTCAATAATGGCATTTTTTTCTTAAACACTTTGTGTAATTTTACATTTAGTTTTTAGTATTGACTAGCTATTGTAGCTTTGAGGAAAATGGCATAGGGAGTTAATTCCCTCTTGATCTCAAGTTCATGTCTTAAAATTTGAAATTAAAGATGTGTAATTATAGATGTGATTAATGGGAATGAAATATGATCATAGTATTTATAAAACTAACTAGTAATTTTCCTCCTAAACTATTCACAATTGGCTGGGCATGGTGGCACATGCCTGTAATTCCAGCAGCTCAGGAGGCTGAAGCAGGAGAATCGCAAGTTCAAAGCAATGGGAGGCTCTAAGCAACTCAGTGAGACCCTGTCTCTAAATAAAATAAAAATGCAAAACAGGGCTGAGGATATGGCTCTGGAGTTGAGTGGCCCTGAGTTCAATATTGGTCCCCCCCCAAAAAAAAAAATTCACAATTTGACTTCCTTAAGCAAGATATTGTTCGTATTATTTTTTAAAATTCTATATACTTTCCCTAATTTCCTAATCCATTAATCACTTTATTAATTTCTTACCACAACTGCTTTTTAATGTATACCTAGCATCCTAATCTTAAATCAATATCTAAATAGATGTCTTAATATTAATTCATTATGGTAAATTATGAGTTTTAAAAGCAAACATTTTCCTACATTTTATATGCTCTGGTGAAATTTAAAATGAATCATGCCAAATTCTGTCAATTTTGACAACGTGGAGGAGATTGCAGAATATTATGCTAAATGAAATAACCCAGGAAGTGAAAACAAAAGTACCTAATGTTCTCAGTTTTACATGGAATCTAACACATTTGAACCAATACCAATAGAAAACAGAATGGTGGTAACCAGAGACTGGGGATAGGGGAAATGGAAAGATGATATAGAATATAACCTCAGACAAGTGGAATTTTCATTTTTTAAGGTCTATTTTACAGCATGTTGAATATAGTTAATAATAATATAACATATATTTTTATTGCTAAGACAGTGAAGCTTGAATCTTCTGACCACAAAAGATGATAAATATTTGAAGTGATAGATATGATAATTAGCTCAAATACATTATTCCCTATTGTATTCATAAATCCAATTGTCACTTTATCCCACAAATATCTTCAAGTACATTTTATTATTATAATAAAAATATTTTTTTTTAAAAAATGATGAGATATAATTTGGGCTAATGGCTTAGTAAATAATCCTAATACAATGTGGTGGGTATTGTTTGAGAAACATTTACTTGTAACTATGGAAGCATCTCATACTGGCACTTGGACAAGAGCTTCCAGCTGGATCATGGGTATCTCTAGGAAAAATTGATCAAGCAGAGACAAAGCAAAGTTCTGCATTACAGAGAGGAGTGAGTAAGGTACAGGTAACAGCAGCAAATAATACCATCAGAGTATGAAACTATGAGCAATATAGTAGCAGCTCATTTACCTGGTTCAGCAGTGTGCTGAAACTGGTCCCTATCAGCTCATAGGAACATATTATGTGCCCCTCTTTTCAACACTGTCACCAACAAAGTCATCATGTTAGCTAGATATTGGCCATAATAGGAATAGTTCCATAGAGGGAAATTGGCAAACATTACAAATCATGGTGTTCAAATTTTATTTTGTCTGCTTGCCTGCCTGCCTTCTTTCTTTTATTCTTTCCTCCTTTCTTTTTGGATAGTTAGTTGTTAAACAGACACACAAATCCTTTGGTAGTAAAATTGTTTTTAATAAAATTTTACACTAAGACCAAAAAAAATGTAGAACTGTAAATTAGCCACTGTGAGCATGGTACTGAAAACTTATGTTTCTCTTGAGTTAATAATGAGATATTTCTACACTCTAAATATTGTTAAGAATTAACAATTATAGGATGGAAAGCCACAATGAAAGGAAAGATGATTGGGGGATGTATAGTGGGACTGAGACTGGTGACCAGGAAACTCATTATTTTGAATGGCTAATGAAAATTTTAAAAAAGATGTTTTTTTTTCTTTTTCTGGGGATTCTAAAATGGTTTGCTTAGTTTTTGTAAAGAGAAGTAATACCTTAGTTGTAGTGCCCACAAGTTCTCATCGAGAATTTGACAAGTTGAAGAAAAATAAAAAAGTGTCTACAGGAGAATCACTTGTTTCCCTACAGCTTTAGCAAAGGGCTTAATACAGCAAGGGTAGGGGAAGAATTGTTTTTTTTTTATTGTAGTATAAAAATAATTAGTGACTGCTCTTGTCAGAACTTTCAAGGCAATTAGAAAGAAAATATAGAAGGGAGAAATGGAGGACTTTTAAATTATGGACACAGAACATACCTGGGTGAACTATGCAATATATCTGTCACTCTGGCAATAGGACAAGACTATGCTGAAATCAAGCTGGAAAAGAGCTGTCAACTCTTTATAAACTGTTGAAATGACTTCTTTATTACTAGAGTATTGTATTGTCTCGCCACTTAACTTTCATAACTTTGTCTTCTTTTGAACTACTTAATTTCTTATTATGATCTTGAGTGCTTGGCAGCGAGATGCATATAAAATGACATAATGGACCTTTTATGGGCTATTCAACTAGTGATCTTTGAACTCATATCGCTAAGTAGTCTGTGGAAAAATAAGCCATTTTAACACAATTTTCAAAGCAATCTGCATTTCAAAACCACCCTGACGTTGTATTTATTGGTTCTAGTAGGATATTATACATTGTTAAACTTTAAAAAAAATGATATGAGAATCTGTCAAGTTTAGAAAAAAGCGATTATGTTCCATTCAGGTCACCGACCATAAATTTCATGGCTGAGTTCTGGTATATTACCTTTCCCGCATTCATTTTGGTTGTACTCTAGGGGTCTAAAAGATTCAATTTAAGTAAACTGGCATATAAGTGTAGTCCAGATGGATTGGTTGAAACATTAAAACCATGGATTGAAGAATCCTTACATAAGAAAGGATTGTGATATGAAGTTCCAGTTTCCAACTGTGCTTTTTTTTTTTTTTTTAGAAGTACAGAGTTTCTAAGTGTCTGTAATAGTTGAGATGGAGGTGTTATATAGTTCATAAATCACTTCCTCTTTGGATAATACTCTACTACAAAGGGAATAAAATTAACCACATTAATATAAACCCAAATTCTCAGTAGCTTATAAATATATAGGATGAGAAAAAAACTATATTAAGAACTATAAAAGGTCTGAGATTTTTACTATAATTGCAAACTAACCAATACCTTGCCCTTGGTTCACAGATGCTTACAGAAAACAAGAGGCTCTTGAGTCAGAGATGTAGGATTTTATTACTCATAACACAAAAAACAACATGAATTTTAATTTTGATTATCAGTTCCCCATATACACTCTGACAAACAGACCACTTGTGATCAAATTTTCTTTGGGAAAAGTTACCCTTTGAAAACGTTTGGTAGATGAAATAAATGCAATTTTCAGGAAACCTCAACATGAAAACACATTTGTAAAAACAGCAGTAAAAATGCAAACATTAATAATTGTCTTATTCTGTGGCCTATAAGGATTCCCATATTCGGATACTCACCCTTTTGTGTAGTCTGCTCCACTTGAGTGTGAGAGCTGTCTATGGCTTGCTTTTTACAAACAGAATACAACAAAGATGATAGCATATTTGTTTGATGATGAGATTAAAGTATTGGCAAAAATGATAGAATGCCATTCAGATTATATTACACTAAGTAAGAATCTCTTTTTTTTTGTAATCCGATGTTAACTTTATTTTTTTTAGTCTACAGTGCTTTGAAAAACACTTTAAGCTTCATCAACATACCTTTTAACAATACCATCTTTTATTTTTCTCTTCAAAATCTGCCCATAACCATTTCCTCTTTTTTGCTTTTTTTCTAGTAAAGTGAAGTATCTTCCCACTTTTTCTTTTTTTAAACCAATACTTTACTTTCACGAATCAGGTGACAAACAAGGTTTGAGAGTTTGGGAATTTACTTCTCCAGATTCTGCTGTGACCTCACCTAGTGACCTGCTGTGCCAACATGAGAATGTCTCCTCTCTCCTATGAATTTTGGTTTCTTTATCTCTAAGATGAGACTATTAACACCTGCCCTTAACTCATTTGCAGAGATATTTTTAGAGTTTTATTAGGATAAAATCTGTAAATTTCCCTGGATTACTGAGAGATAACAATGATTAAAAAAATACTGTTGTTATTTCCTTTGGACTTATCGCAGAATTCTAAGCTGTTGCATTATGAGGCTATTTAAAAAAAAAAATTACTTCTAAAGTGAAGCCAGAAGGTCTTTCTAAAAACTGTCTTTGTGCCTCTGCAAAGGCACATTTCTGGTCTTTTCTGTAGATACTGATGTGACATTGGCTATAAGAAGGCAGGAGACAGAGGGGTACTCTGCATCCACTTTCTATCCCATGGACCAGTAACAGAGTTGTAGTGTTAAGCTCAGGAAGAGAAGAAACCCAGTAGAAGGCAGACTTTATATATAATCTGTATCAATCTATATATATATATATATTGATTGATACAGATGATTATATATGGGACAAGCAAGTTCAAAGTCTGTCAGGAAGGGAAGATCATGGGCAGGCTAGAACCCATAACGCGGGCCTCTCTTCTTTCTCTCAGGCCTGCTTTGGAGACTTCTCAACTGGATGACCCTGGTCCACCAGGACACTCTTTAAGGTCAACTGATTAGGACTTGAGTCACATTTGCCAAATCCTTTCATAGCAGCCCCTATATTAGAGTTGGATTGAATAAGTGGGGGCTGTAGCCTAGCCAAGTTGACACATCAAAAGCCGTCATGGTCCACTCCTTGAGGACTTAGCAGCCATTCACATTCTCCTCAAAGCATACTTAATCTCCAAATAAAGACCATGACCAAGTTATTTCCTTTCTTATTTGTAGTACCTGGGATTGAGCCCAGGAGTGCTTAACCACTGAGCCACATTCCCAGCTCTTTTTATAAATATATATATATATATTTTTTTTAATATTGAGACAGGGTCTTGTTAATCGGCTTAGGGCCTCACTAAGTTGCCAAGGTTGACTTTGAACTGGCAATTCTCCTGTCTCAGCCTTCCAAGTTGCTAGGCTTGTAGGCATGCACCACTGAGCCCAGCTGACCAAGTTATTTTCCATCCAACATGATACAACTTCCAGAATATGACTGAGAACTGTTATGAAATTTCTCCCTATTCACACCATTATTTCACATTCTACCATCTTTCCACCTTCTCTTATTATGACTAGTTCTTAATTTATTAACATTCATTTGCCCCAATATTCTACCTCTGATTTTTTCAAGGCACCTCTTGATTAATGTCCATTCTTTTTTGTAACAGAAAATCAACTTAACAGTAAGACAGCAGCTGACTTTTTGGTGGTCCCAGCCTTGAAGAATTTTTCCTTAGGTACAAGGAACCTAGATATGGAATGCTTATAATTACCAGGTCCTGTACTCAATTTCTATAGTATTTCATTTAATTCTCTTAACTGCGTGATGAAGCATTAATTTCTTTATTCTCTAGACTAAAAAACTGAGCCTTAGAATAGTTAAATAAACTGCCCAGGATCATATAGCTTGTTCATGGCAAAGTTGGGATTGAATTTAGTGAGATTTTTATTCCAAAAATGATGATCTTAAACATAACTATGATATTTTGAAGGTTCCTGTTAGTGTTTCTTTTTTTTTATTGGTTGTTCAAAACATTACAAAGCTCATGATATATCATCTTTCATACATTTGACTCAATTGGGTTATGAACTCCCATTTTTACCCCAAATGCAAATTGCAGAATCACATCGGATACACACTCACGTTTTTACATAATGCCATATTAGTGACTGTTGTATTCTGCTACCTTTCCTATCCCTTACTATCCCCCCTCCCCTCCCCTCCTATCTTCCCTCTCTACCTCATCTGCTATTGTTCAATTCTCTCCCTTGTTTCCCCCCTTTCCCCTCACAACCTCTTATATGTAATATGTGTAACAATGAAGGTCTCCTACCATTTCCATACAGTTTCCCTTCTCTCTCCCTTTCTCTCCCCCCACTCGTCTCTGTTTAGTGTTAATCTTTTCCTCATGCTCCTCCTCCCTGTTCTGTTCTTAGTTGCTCTCTTTATATCAAAGAAGACATTTGGCATTTGTTTTTTAAGGATTGGCTAGCTTCGCATAGCATAATCTTTTCTAATGCCATCCATTTCCCTGCAAATTCTATGATTTTTGTCATTTTGTATTGCTGCATAATACTCCATTGTGTATAGATGCCACAGTTTTTTTTATCCATTCATCTATTGAAGGGCATCTAGGTTGGTTCCACAGTCTAGCTATTGTGAATTGTGCCACTATGATCATTGATGTGGCAGTATCCCTATAGTAAGCTCTTTTAAGATCCTCAGGGAATAGTCCGAGAAGGGCGATAGCTGGGTCAAATGGTGGATCCATTCCCAGCTTTCTCAGGAATCTCCATACTGCTTTCCAAATTGGCCTCACCAATTTGCAGTCCCACCAGCAGTGTACAAGTGTACCCTTTTCCCCACATCCTTGCCAACACTTGTTGTTGTTTGACTTCATAATGGCTGCCAATCTTACTGGAGTGAGATGGTATCTTAGGGTGGTTTTGATTTGCATTTCTCTGACTGCTAGAGATGGTGAGCATTTTTCATGTACTTATTGATTGATTGTATGTCCTCCTCTGTGAAGTGTCTGTTCAGGTCCTTGGCCCATTTGTTGATTGGGTTATTTGTTATCTTATTGTTTAATTTTTTGAGTTCTTTGTATACTCTGGATATTAGGGCTCTATCTGAAGTGTGAGGGGTAAAAATTTGTTCCTAGGATGTAGGCTCTCTATTTACCTCTCTTATTGTTTCTCTTGCTGAGAAAAAACTTTTTAGTTTAAGTAAGTCCAATTTGTTTATTCTTGTATTTAACTCTTGGGCTATGGGTGTTCTATTAAGGAATTTGGAACCCAACCCCACAATATGTAGATCAGAGACAACTTTTTATTCTATCAGGTGCAGAGTCTCTGATTTGATATCTAGGTCCTTGATCCATTTTGAGTTAACTTCTGTGCATGGCGAGAGAAAGGGGTTCAGCTTCATTTTGTTGCATATGGATTTCCAATTTTCCCAGCACCTTTGTTGAAGATGCTATCCTTCCTCCATTGCATGTTTTTAGACCCTTTATCAAATATAAGAAAGTTGTACTTTTGTGGATTGGTTTCTGTGTCCTCTATTCTGTACCATTGGTCCACCTGCCTGTTTTGGTACCAGTACCATGCTGTTTTTGTTACTATTGCTTTGTAGTACAGTTTGAACTCTGGTATCGCTATACCACCTGATTCACACTTCCTGCTTAGAATTGCTTTTGCTATTCTGGGTCTTCTGTTTTTCCATATGAATTTCATGATAGCTTTATCAATTTCTACAAGAAATGCCATTGGGATTTTGATTGGCATCGCATTAAACCTGTAGAGAACTTTGGGTAATATCGCCATTTTGATGATGTTAGTTCTGCCTATCCATGAACAGGGTACATTTTTCCATCTTCTAAGATCTTCTTCTATCTCTCTCTTTAGGATTCTGTAGTTTTCATTGTATAAATCTTTCACCTCTTTTGTTAGGTTGGCACAATTCACAATAGCTAGACTGTGGAACCAACCTAGATGCCCTTCAATAGATGAATGGATAAAAAAAAAGTGGCATCTATACACAATGGAGTATTATGCAGCACTAAAAAATGACAAAATCATAGAATTTGCAGGGAAATGGATGGCACTAGAGCAGATTATGCTAAGCAAAGCTAGCCAATCCTTAAAAAACAAATGCCAGATGTCTTCTTTGATATAAAGAGAGCAACTAAGAACAGAACAGGGGGGAAGAGCATGAGGAAAAGATTAACATTAAAAAGAATCTCCCTTAGTAGAATGGAGCTAGGGATTTCTCTTGTGGGCTTGATGAAGGAACAGCGTCATTGGAGAACTCACATGTCAAAGAACTTTGGTGACCCTGTAGGAACTCTGAACTATAAAGAAACTCCAGTCAAATAAATAAAACCTGAGGCCCTTAGTCATACCACCACAAGTAATGGCCAATGACATGAATGAGCTTCGAATTGAGTTCTTCTTTGGTTATTCTTACAGATAAGCATGAACCCTGGCCAGCAACTGGAGTGCAGCCATGTGAAACCCTGACAAGAGGACCCAGCTACACTGTGCCTGGACCCCTGGGACTGACCCCTGATGTCATGTCATGAAAAGGCCAAAAGGCACTCATCAGATTTGGCCCCTCAATCTTGGACTTCCCAGTCTCCAGAAACAAAGTCCAGATAAACTATTATTTATTATTTATCCAAGCTATGGTATTTTGTTAACGGCAATAAGTAAACCAAGTCAGGTGTATTGCGATGTAACTGCAATGTAACATGGATTTCTATTAAAAGAAGGAGTGAGTGTGCTGCTGGGAGTGTCTCAAAAAGGTGCCATACATTCTCATCTCTTTCCTGGTATGTATCTCCTGAAGAGAGCTGGCTCTTCCAAATCCCAGTCTTTTCACAAGAGCACATACTTAAGTAATAATTTGGCACAGGGCAACTGTGTAGATATTTTGGGCCCAAAGAAGACAATTCTGATGCATCATTCTAGATCCAGAGATGGCCACAGTTTCAGTGTCAGGACTTTTCCTTCACTACAATCCTACTTCTTTCCCTTCCATTTTGCATTGATTCCAAGGGTGCTCACTAAGAAGGTATCATCACAGTTACTCCAATATGAGTCAGCTTGTTGACCACCCAACCAGTTTTAGTACTTATTTTGAAATACTAAAATTCTAACCACCCACAGGCAGAGAGTGTCGCTTATCTAGTCTACATACATCCTCTGAATTCACTTCAATTCCACATTGTGATTTATTTAGATATAGTATTGATAGAGATGTACTTTAGACTTCATACTTAAGTAACAAAGTGTTTCATGTGTTTGCTTCCAAAAAAACTGTTATTATTATAAATTAAAACCATGAATAGACTATACTATATTATATCAATGTGAAAACCAATCTGAAATAGAATTAAATAATGGAAAACTCTAATGTCTTGTATTACATATTTGAATATTGCTTAAAGTTTGTAGATTTTCTCTTCATAAAAGGTAGCTTTCATTTGCTTATTGAAATGATGAGTTTCAGAAACTTGCTGCAAAACTTAATTGTAAATAAAACATATTTTGTCACTATTAAAGCTTTATTTAACTGGGAAACAAGTTTTGTTTGTAGGAAAGTCATGTTTTAAAACTTTTTGGTAAATCAAATAAATGCAAATTTCAGAAAATGTCAACATGAACATACATTTATACATAAAATAGCTTAAACACTAATAATTGGTTATTCTTGTTATTTAAAAGGAAACTGAAAATATTTCTTTTGTGCTCAAAAAAAAAAGAAAAAGATAAAGAATATTTTCCTTAATTTGCTAGAAAAAGTATCTTATTAACCTGCACTAATCTTCTTTTTAATCAAAAGTTAACAGAAAATAAATTCAAATATCGCTCCAGTTCAATACTGCACAAATTCTATCCCACTACATAAATACATTGATCTTTGGTATTATAAGTGACTAATATTGAATGAAAACAAAGCATATTTTAAAATATGCATATCTTCTTGCAAATTAACAGTGTAATTCTGGAATAGTAATTCAGCTTGGATAAATAAGTAGGAGTAAACTTGAAAATTAATACCAAATGTATATTGACTCAAAGTTAAGAAATTTTGCATTTGTACTTTTTATCAGTACCATACAAGATAGACATTCATATCTAGCTACAACTATATATATTTATAAATGTCACAAATATTTGGTTTAGTCTCTAGTTCATAAATGAAATGATTTAATGACTCAATTCAGTTCCAATACTGTTGTATAGAAATTTATCTTATGTGCATTACAATCAGATTGCTATTCTCTTCTAAATTTAGAATGCCAGAAATATATAGACTGACAAAAATACTTCCTTTTGTCAAGAGACTATGTTAAGATAAATTTGTCTTTGACCATTCCTTTAGGCTGCTATTTTTTGAACTGCTCTCAGGATGTTCAATAATATTAATTGAGAGAAAGCAGTTATTTTAAAAAAATAACATGTCACATTCTTGAATAAACTCATAAGATAGCTTTATATTTCTCAAAAGTAGTAAAATACATGATCTTTTTCCTAGTTTAGGAAAATACAAGGTTCACTTGAAACCATTCAGGAACAATGAAATTAAAAAATATAAAATGTTTCAGATACTAAATTGTTTCAGTCTTTAAATGTTATCAAATTAGAAAAGAGGATAACTTCCTCTGGACTGGAGTGTTCAAACATATTTTCCAACAAAAAAGTGGGATTTGTTTGATATTCTAACAAATGAATCAGCAGTAAAAAGATGCTTTCCAAGGGCTTGAAGTGAGAGGGACCATGACTTCCTAGCTAAATGACAGTACAGGTCTGATTCTTGTTGTCAGCTCCAAACTAATTTCTCTACAATTTAGTCCAATATCTTATAAACTAAGTGACTCTCTAAAGCTTTTTGGTAGGACTTGGCAGCTTTTTGTGTGCCTGTGTGTGTGTGTGTATGTGTGTGTGTGTGAGACGTAGAAGTTCATATCATTCTCATCTTATTTTCTTGCCTCTTCCACTCATATTCAGGTAGAATTTCATTATCTTATGAGTTTATTCAAGAGTGTGACATGTTATTTTTTTAATTTCACTAATGGTAAATTTCCCTTAAGGGGACTGAGGTTATATAAAGATCCAGCATCCTGATTCTCTATGAAACTGTTTCCACAGTATGTGGAATTTCTGATTCTGTGCAATAAATAATTATAAACCACAAATATTTTTTTCAATTCTTCTTTATGTCACAATCTCAAGGAGGAAAAAGTATTCAACTTTTACTATTTAGGATATAATTTTCAAAGCATGAGTCAGCAACTGCAGAATGTAGTAAATAATCGATATTAAAATTGACCTAGAGAGTTTGACTATTACTTAGGTTAGTGCTCAGTCCTCACCATCTCAAAGAAACTAAAGCAAAACAAAATTAATTTATTTTAAGAATTTCCACAGGAGGGATAGAGTCCTCCTGCTCTTTACTGAAGAAAACTTATGAAAGAGGAAGGCTAAATGGAGTTATCTGCCCCCCTTAATTGATAATATGAGATAAAAATTTAATGAAGTCAAATCAAATGAAAATGCAACCTTAAATTTGTCCATTGCTTTTTATTATTCTCCCCTCACAAAAATGTCCACTTAGAAATTTAACATTGCAAGAAAATATGGCAGGAATATTTTCTTTTTGATTTTAACCTAATTTAGTGTTTGCTTTTATACTATTTCATGACAAAAGATAAAAAAAATAAGTAAATAAAAGTCAGCAAAATTAATTGGGTAAAGTACCATTATCATGGGTATACATAGAGTAAAACAAACCAAGACCAAGTCAAGGAATGGAAATACATTTGAACCAAGTAAAATAAAACATAGCACTAAAATTACTATTCAGGTCTGCCTCAAAACTGTATATTTGCACTGATACAGGTTTTAAGAATTTTGGTCCTAGCTCTAAAATGGCACTATGATAAAACTGTGACCTAAAAACTTTGTTTTTATTTAAAAATTGTGCTTTTCTTTTTCTCTATTGGTTCACAGAGCAAAGTTACACTGTGAACAGATTTAAATGTCAGTTTCTTTAAGCAAAGAATTGGAAATGTCAGATTGTGTGAAAGAAAACTCTTCTGAAAGCAATTAAGAAAGAAAAATAAGGGCGACGTCCCTAGAGTTGTAAATTATGCATTATTGATAATACTAACAAAATCTATAAAGATAAAACCTGATACTCTTTATTAAGCTCACAATATTAATTTGTAACAGTATTAATTCATACATAAAACATCTAATGGTTCTGGTATGCAATCAAGTCTTTGAGAAGAGTTGTTTAAATACTACTAGTACTACTACTCTGATATTCACAATCTACTGAAAGATTCAGTTTTATAAGCTACTAACAAAAGCAAGGATATAAAATCTTTTTTTCAAAGATAAAATGATTTAGTAATTTAATAATGTCTAAGTATTTATTGTATGCCAATAATTATTTGAAGCACTTCACAAATTCTGTTTAGTCTTCATAGCAACCTTCATGAGCAAGGTTGTTATCTTCACTATTTACAGTGAGGAACCTGATGCTTAAGTAGATGAGGACTACTTAAGTAGATTTAATTAAGAGCTTAGCTAGTAAGTGGTAAAATCTGTTTAAAAAGCAGCAATTCAATGTATTTTGTCTTCGTTAATCACTATGCCCGTACCAGACTGGAAGTCCTTCTGAAAGTTAAGAATATCATACATTGCTCCGCGCGGCGCTCGGGCTCTGCGGACGGGTGGCGCACGCGGCTTCGGGGCTCTCACCCCGGAGGGGTTATGCCCTAGGCCCCGCTGAGAGCCCACCCACTTTTGGGTTCCTGTTGGACATCGATGGAGTGCTGGTGCGGGGTCATAGAGTGATCCCTGCTGCTCTAGAAGCGTTTCGCAGGCTAGTGAACTCCCAGGGGCAGCTGCGGGTGCCTGTGGTTTTTGTCACGAATGCTGGGAACATCTTACAACATAGCAAAGCCCAGGAGCTGTCTGCCCTGCTGGGGTGCAAGGTGGATCCAGACCAAGTTATTCTTTCTCACAGCCCCATGAAGCTCTTCTCCCAGTACCATGACAAGCGGATGCTAGTGTCTGGGCAGGGACCTGTGATGGAGAATGCCCAAGCTAAAGATCATTAAAGGAGATCTGTCGACAAGGATTCAGCACCGTGTCAAGAAAAGGGCCTAGATGGAGTGAATCCGCCGCGACTTCAGCGCGAGCAGTAAGGCTGAAGCCCCCAAGCTGCCGGGCTCCCTGGGCCCCTTCTCACTCCCCTCTCCGCCTCTCCGCTTCGCTTCTCCCCCGCCATCTCTCCTCCCACGCTCACTCCCTAAATCTAGATCTCAATCTCTTTCCCCCACCCCACCCGCTCTCTCGCGTGCCCAGTACCGGCCCGCGCGGCCCCGAGGCGCTGCCTCCCCTCCCCCAGCCCGCACCCCCTCCACGGGGGTCCCGAAGTCCACAGCTTTGCTGCCGCTGCCGCCGCCGCTGCAGCCACCGCCGCTGCCGCCACCGCTTGCAGCGGAGCACCTTAGAACAGACTCTTAACCGAGTAAAATGGAACAGCTGATAAGATGAGTGACAATTTAAAATCTAAATGATCCAACATGGCTGCGGACGCAGAGAGATCAAGTCTCTAACCCCTTCAGCTGCACGGGCATAGGGAGAAGTAAACTGTCAAAATACTGTTCGCTCAGGACCACTAGGCACGGTTGAGCTGAAGTGGACCCCAGGCGAACGTTCTAGCCTTCTCAGAACACACCGAGCCCGAATTGGCTGCATTCTAGCTCAGGTTCGCCTGCTTCATGGACTCAACACTAATGATCCCGCTGAAATAACTAGTCGGCCCGCCTGAACTCAAAGAGGTAAAAGCCAACTGAGCACCACAGCCAGACCCAGGGAATCAGGAGTGACGCAGGACTAGCGGCGCAGGACTCCCAGCTATTGCTATCACCAGTGCTGACAACAGGTCCCTTGCACCAGCTATCAGGGGAGTTGCTGCTACCTGAGGGCAAACAAATTCGCTGGGGGCCCTCAGCCCCAAGCCCTACAAACTTAGGGTCTGAGGGAGGCAAACAGAAAGGGTGTGCCCAGGCACCCATGAAAACAGGGCTCCCAGGAGCAGCAGACCTGGCGTGTAGTCAGTATTGTGGTGAGTGTCACAGGTGAGCGGGGCCTGGCTTGAGGAACCACAAGAGAAGGCCCTAGGCACTCAGGATTAGAGACCCACACAGTCTGGGAAGAAGAGCTGAGGCACAGTGATTGGTTCCCACCTATCAAGAAGAAAAGCCTGGCCCAGTGGGCATAGCTCCACCAACTGTATGAGAAGTTAATCGAGCTATATGACTGCATTTATTATTATTGTTATTTTTTTTAATGATTATTATTAGTATTTTTCTTTTTTTTTTATTTTATTTTCACTTTTTGTTGTTGATGTAGTTGTTGTTCTTTAACGTTCCTATTAATGGTTTCAATTTTTTTAAATTCTTTTTATTTTATTAGTATTACTATTATTTTTTAAACTTTAATTTCCATTTTTTTACTATCATTATAAAATTTTTTCTTTTTTTTTTTGGTTTTAAATTTTTATTTTTTTTCGTTTCTTCTTTCTTTCTTTTCATTTTTTTTTCTTTTGTCTTCTCACTTCTTTCAATTTTCCTATTCCACCTTCCTTGAATTCTACCTGCCTACACTCATTCTCTTTAGTGACTTCTTCCCTCCCCTTCTAATATCTCTCCTCCCCAGTATCACACTAATTGGAGGAGGATCACAGCCACTACCTGCCCTGAAAGGGTGATTTTTCAACTATACAAGAGCAATATAATTAAATAGAGGGGGAAAATATCAAAGACACAACAATTTCACCAAGCAGAAAGAAACGCCAGCAGTATGAAACGACAAGGAAAGAAAGGACCACAGGCAATGCAGGTCAACTCAACTTTAGAAGAGGTAATAGCTGCAACAGATGGAATGTCAGATAGAGAGCTCAGGACATACATGCTTCAGATGATCTGGAGTCTCAAGGAAGACATGAGACAGCAAAATCAGACAATGAAAGATCATATTGACAAACAAATCCAGGAAGTTAAAGATCAATTTCACAGGGAGATAGAGGTAATAAAAAACAAACAAATAGAAATACTAGAGATGCAGGAAATAATAAACCAACTTAAAAACTCAATTGAGAATACTACCAGCAGAGTTGATCACTTAGAAGATAGAACATCAGACAATGAAGACAGAATATTTCAACTTGAAAAGAACATAGATAGCTCAGCAAGTACACTAAGAAACCATGAGCAGAACATTCAAGAGCTATGGGATAATATCAAAAGACCAAACTTAAGAGTCATTGGGATACAGGAAGGCACAGAGCTCCAAACCAAAGGATTAAACAATCTATTCAGTGAAATAATACAAGAAAACTTCCCAGACTTGAAGAATGAGACAGAATCCCAAATCCTAGAAGCCTACAGGACGCCGAATGTGCAAAATCATAAGAGATCCACACCTAGACACATTATAATGAAGATGTCCAACATACAGAATAAGGAGAGAATTTTAAAAGCTACAAGGGAAAGGAAGCAGATTACATTTAGGGGTAAACCAATCAGGATAACAGCTGATCTCTCAACACAGACTCTAAAAGCTAGAAGATCCTGGAATAACATATTTCAAACGCTTAAAGAAAATGGATTCCAACCAAGAATCGTGTATCTGGCGAAATCAAGCTTCAGATTAGAAGATGAAATTAAAACCTTCCACGATAAACAAAAGTTAAAAGAATTCGCAGCTAGGAAACCATCTCTTCAAAAAATCCTTGGCAAAACATTACAGGAAGAGGAAATGGAAAATAACATTGATAACCAACAATGGGAGGTAGGACAGTAAAGGGGGGAAAGTAGTCAAAGAGGATAACAAATCAGGTGTAGTAACATCAATAAACAAATATGGATAGAAGAACAAACCATATCTCAATAATAACCCTAAATGTTAATGGCTTAAACTCACCAATTAAGAGACACAGGCTAGTAGAATGGATCACAAAACAAGACCCAACAATATGCTGTCTACAGGAGACGCATTTGATAGGAAAAGATGTACATAGACTGAAGGTGAAAGGTTGGGAAAAATCATATCACTCATATGGACCACGGAAACAAGCAGGAGTGTCCATACTCATATCTAATAAAATAGATTTCAAGCCAAAGCTAATCAAAAGGGATAAAGAAGGACACTTCATACTGCTCAAAGGAACCATACACCAACAAGACATAACAATCATAAATATATATGCCCCAAATAATGGTGCAGCCGTGTTTATCAAGCAAACTCTTCTCAAGTTCAAGAGTCTAATAGACCACCATACAATAATCATGGGAGACTTCAACACACCTCTCTCACCACTGGACAGATCTTCCAAACAAAAGTTAAATAAGGAAACTATAGAACTCAATAACACAATTAACAACCTAGACTTAATTGACATATATAGACTATACCACCCAACATCAAGTTGCTACACTTTTTTCTCAGCAGCACATGGAACCTTCTCAAAAATAGACCATATACTATGTCACAGGGCAACTCTTAGACAATACAAAGAGGTAGAGATAATACCATGCATCTTGTCTGATCATAATGGAATGAAACTGAAAATCAATGATAAAAGAAGAAAGGAAAAATCAAGCATCACCTGGAGAATGAACAATAGGTTGCTGAGTGATCAATGGGTTTTAGAAGACATCAAGGAGGAAATTAAAAAATTCCTAGAGTTAAATGAAAACACAGACACAACATATCGGAATCTATGGGACACATTGAAAGCAGTTCTAAGAGGAAAATTCATTGCTTGGAGTTCATTCCTCAAAAAAAGAAAAAACCAACAAATAAATGATCTCATACTTCATCTCAAAATCCTAGAAAAAGAAGAGCAAAACAACAGCAAAAGAAGTAGAAGGCAAGAAATAATTAAAATCAGAGCTGAAATTAATGAAATTGAAACAAAAGAAACAATTGAAAAAATTGACAAAACTAAAAGCTGGTTCTTTGAAAAAATAAATAAAATTGACAGACCCTTAGCCATGCTAACAAAGAGAAGAAGAGAGAGAACCCAAATTACTAGCATACGGGATGAAAAAGGCAATATCACAACAGACACTTCAGAAATACAGAAGATAATCAGAAAGTACTTTGAATCCTTATACTCCAATAAAATAGAAGATAGTGAAGGCATAGATAAATTCCTTGAGTCTTATGATCTGCCCAGATTGAGCCAGGAGGATATAGACAACCTAAACAGACCAATAACAATAGAGGAAATAGAAGAAACCATCAAAAGACTACCAACTAAGAAAAGCCCAGGACCGGATGGGTATACAGCAGAGTTTTACAAAACCTTTAAAGAGGAACTAACACCAATACTTTTCAAGCTATTTCAGGAAATAGAAAAAGAGGGAGAACTTCCAAATTCATTCTACGAGGCCAACATCACCCTGATTCCGAAACCAGACAAAGACACTTCAAAGAAAGAAAACTACAGACCAATATCTCTAATGAACCTTGATGCAAAAATCCTCAATAAAATTCTGGCGAATCGGATTCAAATACATATCAAAAAAATTATACATCATGATCAAGTAGGATTCATCCTGGTATGCAAGGTTGGTTCAATATACGAAAATCAATAAATGTTATCCACCACATCAATAGACTTAAAAATAAGAACCATATGATCATCTCGATAGATGCAGAAAAAGCTTTCGACAAAGTACAGCATCCCTTTGTGTTCAAAACTCTAGAAAAATTAGGGATAACTGGATCATACCTCAACATTGTAAAAGCAATCTATGATAAGCCACAGGCCAGCATCATTCTTTTTTTTTTTTTTTTTTATCTTAAGCAATGAAACATTTATTAGTCACATGGAGGTTAAGTCCCAAAAGAAATTGATCTAGTAATTTAAGCATGTCACCAGGAACTCGGGCTCTTTTCAGTTTTTTTTTTTTTTTTTTTTTTTATTTTTTTATTGGTCGTTCATAACATTACATAGTTCTTAATACATCATATTACATGGTTGATTCAAGTGGATTATGAACTCCCGCTTTTACCCCGTATACAAATTGCTGTATCACATCAGTTTCCCTTCCATTGATTGACATATTGCCTTTCTAGTGTCTGATGTATTCTGCTGTCTGTCCTATTCTCTACTATCCCCCCTCCCCTCCCCTCCCCTCCCCTCCCCTCCCCTTTTCTCTCTCTACCCCTTCTACTGTAAATCATTTCTTCCATTTGTATTCTCTTGTCTTACCCCTCCTTTCCTCTTATATGACATTTTGTATAACCCTGAGGATCGCCTTCCATTTCCATGCAATTTCCCTTCTCACTCCCTTTCCCTCCCACCTCTCATCCCTGTTTAATGTAAATCTTCTTCTCAAGCTCTTCGTCCCTACCCTGTCCTTGTTTACTCTCCTTATATCAAAGGAGTCATTTGGAATTTGTTTTTTAAAGATTGACTAGCTTCACTTAGCATAATCTGCTCTAATGCCATCCATTTCCCTCCAAATTCTATGATTTTGTCATTTTTTAATGCAGAGTAATACTCCATAGTATATAAATGCCACATTTTTTTTATCCATTCATCTATTGAAGGGCATCTAGGCTGGTTCCACAGTCTTGCTATCGTGAATTGAGCTGCTATGAACATCGATGTAGCAGTGTCCCTGTAGCTTGCTCTTGTTAGGGCTTTAGGGAATAGACCGAGAAGGGGAATAGCTGGGTCGAATGGTGGTTCCATTCCCAGCTTTCCGAGAAATCTCCATACTGCTTTCCAAATTGGCTGCACCAATTTGCAGTCCCACCAGCAATGAACAAGAGTGCCCTTTTCCCCGCATCCTCTCCAGCACTTATTGTTGTTTGACTTCCCAATGGCTGCCAGTCTTACTGGAGTGAGATGGTATCTTAGGGTAGTTTTGATTTGCATTTCTCTGACTGCTAGCGATGGTGAGCATTTTTTCATGTACTTGTTGATTGATTGTATGTCCTCCTCTGAGAAGTGTCTGTTCAGGTCCTTGGCCCATTTATTGATTGGGTTATTTGTTATCTTATTGTCTAATTTTTTGAGTTCTTTGTATATTCTGGTTATTAGGGCTCTATCTGAAGTGTGTGGAGTAAAGATTTGTTCCCAGGATGTAGGCTCCCTGTTTATCTCTCTTATTGTTTCTTTTGCTGAGAAAAAACTTTTTAGTTTGAGTAAGTCCCATTTGTTGATTCTATTTGTTAACTCTAGCGCTATGGGTGTCCTATTGAGGAATTTGGAGCCCGATCCCACAGCGTGTAGATCATAACCAACTTTTTCTTCTATCAGATGCCATGTCTCTGATTTAATATCAAGCTCCTTGATCCATTTTGAGTTAACTTTTGTGCACGGCGAGAGATAGGGATTCAGATTCATTTTGGTGCAAATGGATTTCCAGTTTTCCCAGCACCATTTGTTGAAGATGCTATCCTTCCTCCATTGCATGCTTTTAGCCCCTTTATCAAATATAAGATAGTTGTAGTTTTGTGGATTGGTTACTGTGTCCTCTATTCTGTACCATTGGTCCACCCGCCTGTTTTGGTACCAGTACCATGCTGTTTTTGTTACTATTGCTCTGTAGTATAGTTTGAAGTCTGGTATCGCTATACCGCCTGATTCACACTTCCTGCTTAGTATTGTTTTTGCTATTCTGGGTCTTTTATTGTTCCATATGAATTTCATGATTCTTTTATCGATTTCTACAAGATATGCTGTTGGGATTTTGATTGGCATTGCATTGAACTTATATAGGACTTTTGGTAATATCGCCATTTTGATGATGTTAGTTCTGCCTATCCATGAGCAGGGTATATTTTTCCATCTTCTAAGGTCTTCTTCTATGTCTTTCTTTAGGGTTCTGTAATTTTCATTGTATAAATCTTTCACCTCTTTTGTTAGGTTGATTCCCAAGTATTTTATTTTTTGGGGGGATATTGTGAATGGAGTAGTTGTCCTCATTTCCGTTTCAGAGGCTCTGTTGCTGATATACAGGAATGCCTTTGATTTATGCGTGTTGATCTTATATCCTGCCACTTTGCTGAATTCATTTATTAGCTCTAATAGCTTCTTTGTAGACCCTTTTGGGTCTGCTAGGTATAGAATCATATCATCTGCAAATAGTGATAATTTAAGTTCCTCTTTTCCTATTTTTATGCCTTTAATTTCTTTCGTCTGCCTAATTGCTCTAGCCAGTATTTCGAGGACTATGTTGAACAGAAGTGGTGAGAGAGGGCATCCCTGTCTTGTACCAGATCTTAGAGGGAATGCCTTCAATTTTTCTCCATTCAGAATGATGCTGGCCTGTGGCTTATCATAGATTGCTTTTACAATGTTGAGGTATGATCCAGTTATCCCTAATTTTTCTAGAGTTTTGAACATAAAGGGATGCTGTACTTTGTTGAAAGCTTTTTCTGCATCTATCGAGATGATCATATGGTTCTTATTTTTAAGTCTATTGATGTGGTGGATAACATTTATTGATTTCCGTATATTGAACCAACCTTGCATACCAGGGATGAATCCTACTTGATCATGGTGTATAATTTTTTTGATATGTATTTGAATCCGATTCGCCAGAATTTTATTGAGGATTTTTGCATCAAGGTTCATTAGAGATATTGGTCTGTAGTTTTCTTTCTTTGAAGTGTCTTTGTCTGGTTTCGGAATCAGGGTGATGTTGGCCTCGTAGAACGAATTTGGAAGTTCTCCCTCTTTTTCTATTTCCTGAAATAGCTTGAAAAGTATTGGTGTTAGTTCCTCTTTAAAGGTTTTGTAAAACTCTGCTGTATATCCATCCGGTCCTGGGCTTTTCTTAGTTGGTAGTCTTTTGATGGTTTCTTCTATTTCCTCTATTGTTATTGGTCTGTTTAGGTTGTCTATATCCTCCTGGCTCAATCTGGGCAGATCATAAGACTCAAGGAATTTATCTATGCCTTCACTATCTTCTATTTTATTGGAGTATAAGGATTCAAAGTAATTTCTGATTATCTTCTGTATTTCTGAAGTGTCTGTTTTGATATTGCCTTTTTCATCCCGTATGCTAGTAATTTGGGTTCTCACTCTTCTTCTCTTCGTTAGCATGGCTAAGGGTCTGTCAATTTTATTTATTTTTTCAAAGAACCAGCTTTTAGTTTTGTCAATTTTTTCAATTGTTTCTTTTGTTTCAATTTCATTAATTTCAGCTCTGATTTTAATTATTTCTTGCCTTCTACTTCTTTTGCTGTTGTTTTGCTCTTCTTTTTCTAGGATTTTGAGATGAAGTATGAGATCATTTATTTGTTGGTTTTTTCTTTTTTTGAGGAATGAACTCCAAGCAATGAATTTTCCTCTTAGAACTGCTTTCAATGTGTCCCATAGATTCCGATATGTTGTGTCTGTGTTTTCATTTAACTCTAGGAATTTTTTAATTTCCTCCTTGATGTCTTCTAAAACCCATTGATCACTCAGCAACCTATTGTTCATTCTCCAGGTGATGTTTGATTTTTCCTTTCTTCTTTTATCATTGATTTTCAGTTTCATTCCATTATGATCAGACAAGATGCATGGTATTATCTCTACCTCTTTGTATTGTCTAAGAGTTGCCTTGTGACATAGTATATGGTCTATTTTTGAGAAGGTTCCATGTGCTGCTGAGAAAAAAGTGTAGCTACTTGATGTTGGGTGGTATAGTCTATATATGTCAATTAAGTCTAGGTTGTTAATTGTGTTATTGAGTTCTATAGTTTCCTTATTTAACTTTTGTTTGGAAGATCTGTCCAGTGGTGAGAGAGGTGTGTTGAAGTCTCCCATGATTACTGTATGGTGGTCTATTAGACTCTTGAACTTGAGAAGAGTTTGCTTGATGAACATGGCTGCTCCATTATTTGGGGCATATATATTTATGATTGTTATGTCTTGTTGGTGTATGGTTCCTTTGAGCAGTATGAAGTGTCCTTCTTTATCCCTTTTGATTAGCTTTGGCTTGAAATCTATTTTATTAGATATGAGTATGGACACTCCTGCTTGTTTCCGTGGTCCATATGAGTGATATGATTTTTCCCAACCTTTCACCTTCAGTCTATGTACATCTTTTCCTATCAAATGCGTCTCCTGTAGACAGCATATTGTTGGGTCTTGTTTTGTGATCCATTCTACTAGCCTGTGTCTCTTAATTGGTGAGTTTAAGCCATTAACATTTAGGGTTATTATTGAGATATGGTTTGTTCTTCTATCCATATTTGTTTATTGATGTTACTACACCTGATTTGTTATCCTCTTTGACTACTTTCCCCCCTTTACTGTCCTACCTCCCATTGTTGGTTATCAATGTTATTTTCCATTTCCTCTTCCTGTAATGTTTTGCCAAGGATTTTTTGAAGAGATGGTTTTCTAGCTGCGAATTCTTTTAACTTTTGTTTATCGTGGAAGGTTTTAATTTCATCTTCTAACCTGAAGCTTAATTTCGCCGGATACAAGATTCTTGGTTGGAATCCATTTTCTTTAAGCGTTTGAAATATGTTATTCCAGGATCTTCTAGCTTTTAGAGTCTGTGTTGAGAGATCAGCTGTTATTCTGATTGGTTTACCCCTAAATGTAATCTGCTTCCTTTCCCTTGTAGCTTTTAAAATTCTCTCCTTGTTCTGTATGTTGGACATCTTCATTATAATGTGTCTAGGTGTGGATCTCTTATGATTTTGCACATTCGGCGTCCTGTAGGCTTCTAGGATTTGGGATTCTGTCTCATTCTTCAAGCCTGGGAAGTTTTCTTGTATTATTTCACTGAATAGTTTGCTTAATCCTTTGGTTTGGAGCTCTGTGCCTTCCTGTATCCCAATGACTCTTAAGTTAGGTCTTTTGATATTATCCCATAGCTCTTGAATGTTCTGCTCATGGTTTCTTAGTAGACTTGCTGAGCTATCTATGTTCTTTTCAAGTTGAAATACTCTGTCTTCATTGTCTGATGTTCTATCTTCTAAGTGATCCACTCTGCTGGTAGTATTCTCAATTGAGTTTTTAAGTTGGTTTATTGTTTCCTGCATTCCTAGTATTTCTATTTGTTTGTTTTTTATTACCTCTATCTCCCTGTGAAATTGATCTTTAACTTCCTGGATTTGTTTGTCAATGTGATCTTTCATTGTCTGATTTTGCTGTCTCATGTCTTCCTTGAGACTCCAGATCATCTGAAGCATGTAGGTCCTGAGCTCTCTATCTGACATTCCATCTGTTGCAGCTATTACCTCTTCTAAAGTTGAGTTGACCTGCATTGCCTGTGGTCCTTTCTTTCCTTGTCGTTTCATACTGCTGGCGTTTCTTTCTGCTTGGTGAAATTGTTGTGTCTTTGATATTTTCCCCCTCTATTTATTTATATTGCTCTTGTATAGTTGAAAAATCACCCTTGCAGGGCAGGTAGTGGCTGTGATCCTCCTCCAATTAGTGTGATCCATCTACCATGCTGGCAGGCCCTAAGTCTGCTTTGCTGGTCGGTCAAAGGTCCACCTACCCAGCAGGCGCCAGGGGCACCTGTGTCACTCCATAGGTTGCTGGGCCTAACCTCCCGATGGGTTGCAGGTTCGCCTCGCTTGCAGGCACTGGGTGTGGGGCCGGTTCCACCCCTCAGCAGGCTTTGGGCCAGCTCTGCTCCTGTTCACAGTCCCGCCTACTTGCAGACACTGGGGGAGGGGACGGGCCTAGCCCTCAGCCATCCGCCGGACCTGTCCTAGTGGGTCCGGTCCGCGTTCCCTGCCGGCGCGTGTAGCTGCAGTCCCTTGGCTGGTTGCTGGGCCTGACCCGCCCGCCCGTGGCTTGCCGATTCGCCTCCCTTGCAGGCACTGGGGGAGGGGCCGGTTCCGCCCCTCAGCAGGCTTTGGGCCAGCTCTGCTCCTGTTCACAGTCCCGCCTACCTGCAGACACTGGGGGAGGGGACGGGCCTAGCCCTCAGCCGTCCGCCGCCGGACCTGTCCTAGTGGCTCCGGTCCGCGTTCCCCGCCAGCGCGTGTAGCTGCAGTCCCTTGGCTGGTTGCTGGGCCTGACCCGCCCGCCCGTGGCTTGCCGATTCGCCTCCCTTGCAGGCACTGGGGGAGGGGCCGGTTCCGCCCCTCAGGAGGCTTTGGGCCAGCTCTGCTCCTGTTCACAGTCCCGCCTACCTGCAGACACTGGGGGAGGGGATGGGCCTAGCCCTCAGCCGTCCGCCGCCGGACCTGTCCTAGTGGGTCCGGTCCGCATTCCCCACCGGCGCGTGTAGCTGCAGTCCCTTGGCTGGTTGCTGGGCCTGACCCGCCCGCCCGTGGCTTCGCCAGCATCATTCTGAATGGAGAAAAATTGAAGGCATTCCCTCTAAGATCTGGTACAAGACAGGGATGCCCTCTCTCGCCACTTCTGTTCAACATAGTCCTCGAAACACTGGCCAGAGCAATTAGGCAGACGAAAGAAATTAAAGGCATAAAAATAGGAAAAGAAGAACTTAAAATATCACTATTTGCAGATGATATGATTCTATACCTAGCAGACCCAAAAGGGTCCACAAAGAAGCTATTAGAGCTAATAAATGAATTCAGCAAAGTGGCAGGATACAAGATCAACACGCATAAATCAAAGGCATTCCTGTATATGAGCGACAAATCCTCTGAAACGGAAATGAGGACAACTACTCCATTCACAATATCCCCCCAAAAAATAAAATACATGGGAATCAACCTAACAAAAGAGGTGAAAGATTTATACAATGAAAATTACAGAACCCTAAAGAAAGACATAGAAGAAGACCTTAGAAGATGGAAAAATATACCCTGCTCATGGATAGGCAGAACTAACATAATCAAAATGGCGATATTACCAAAAGTCCTATATAAGTTCAATGCAATGCCAATCAAAATCCCAACAGCATATCTTATAGAAATCGATAAAAGAATCATGAAATTCATATGGAATAATAAAAGACCCAGAATAGCAAAAACAATACTAAGCAGGAAGTGTGAATCAGTCGGTATAGCGATACCAGACTTCAAACTATACTACAGAGCAATAGTAACAAAAACAGCATGGTACTGGTACCAAAACAGGTGGGTGGACCAATGGTACAGAATAGAGGACACAGTAACCAATCCACAAAACTACAACTATCTTATTTTTGATAAAGGGGCTAAAAGCATGCAATGGAGGAAGGATAGCATCTTCAACAAATGGTGCTGGGAAAACTGGAAATCCATTTGCACCAAAATGAATCTGAATCCCTATCTCTCGCCGTGCACAAAAGTTAACTCAAAATGGATCAAGGAGCTTGATATTAAATCAGAGACACGGCATCTGATAGAAGAAAAAGTTGGTTATGATCTACACGCTGTGGGATCGGGCTCCAAATTCCTCAATAGGACACCCATAGCGCTAGAGTTAACAAATAGAATCAACAAATGGGACTTACTCAAACTAAAAAGTTTTTTCTCAGCAAAAGAAACAATAAGAGAGATAAACAGGGAGCCTACATCCTGGGAACAAATCTTTACTCCACACACTTCAGATAGAGCCCTAATAACCAGAATATACAAAGAACTCAAAAAATTAGACAATAAGATAACAAATAACCCAATCAATAAATGGGCCAAGGACCTGAACAGACACTTCTCAGAGGAGGACATACAATCAATCAACAAGTACATGAAAAAATGCTCACCATCGCTAGCAGTCAGAGAAATGCAAATCAAAACTACCCTAAGATACCATCTCACTCCAGTAAGACTGGCAGCCATTGGGAAGTCAAACAACAATAAGTGCTGGAGAGGATGCGGGGAAAAGGGCACTCTTGTTCATTGCTGGTGGGACTGCAAATTGGTGCAGACAATTTGGAAAGCAGTATGGAGATTTCTCGGAAAGCTGGGAATGGAACCACCATTCGACCCAGCTATTCCCCTTCTCGGTCTATTCCCTAAAGCCCTAACAAGAGCAAGCTACAGGGACACTGCTACATCGATGTTCATAGCAGCTCAATTCACGATAGCAAGACTGTGGAACCAGCCTAGATGCCCTTCAATAGATGAATGGATAAAAAAAATGTGGCATTTATATACTATGGAGTATTATTCTGCATTAAAAAATGACAAAATCATGGAATTTGGAGGGAAATGGATGGCATTAGTGCAGATTATGCTAAGTGAAGCTAGTCAATCTTTAAAAAACAAATACCAAATGACTCCTTTGATATAAGGGGAGTAAACAAGGACAGGGTAGGGACGAAGAGCTTGAGAAGAAGATTTACATTAAACAGGGATGAGAGGTGGGAGGGAAAGGGAGTGAGAAGGGAAATTGCATGGAAATGGAAGGCGTTCCTCAGAGATATACAAAATGTCATACAAGAGGAAAGGAGGGGTAAGACAAGATAATACAAATGGAAGAAATGATTTACAGTAGAAGGGGTAGAGAGAGAAAAGGGGAGGGGAGGGGAGGGGAGGGGGGGATAGTAGAGAATAGGACAGACAGCAGAATACATCAGACACTAGAAAGGCAATATGTCAATCAATGGAAGGGAAACTGATGTGATACAGCAATTTGTATACGGGATAAAAGGGGGAGTTCATAATCCACGTGAATCAAACTGTGTAATATGATGTATTAAGAACTATGTAATGTTATGAACGACCAATAAAAAAAAAAAAAGAATATCATACATTTATAAAAATTGTATCACTTATACATAAAGAACCTATTTTAAGGCATTTCATTTGATTTTTACATTTACTATGTAAGTAACAAGAATTTTTTCTCTATTTTGCAGAAAAGTAAACTAAAATTTTGAATGGTTTTCAATAGATAAACATTGTGATAAGTGGCAAAGCAAGATTTCCAGTATATAACAGTAGTATATTTCCTTACTTGTTATTTTGGATGATTTCAGTCCCATAATATGCTAAACTGTGATGAAAACAAAATGTTATAATTTCTGTCAATAGAATGCTAAAAAATAAAAAAATGTGATTTTTGCCTATTTTGTTTCTATACTCAGCTTACATTTTTATCAAGGCTTATAGAAGAGAGAAGTAAAATTCTCTTTTTCTAAACAGTTATGAGAGAAAACAAAAATCACTATTTGTTGCAATAAATATCTTTTACTGAAATTCAAGTCTGTGTACTAATTAAAGAGTTTGCTTATCTGTTTCAATGTTAGGATTTGCTTGCTTTACATACTAACACCAAATTATAAACCTGCCCTAATCTACCCAATTCTAACCAACTTTACACTTTATAATACTCAAGAAAAGATGTTTAGCCTTATTAGCCTGTTACTGCATGTAAGTAAAAACATGATGATATGTTGCAATTCAGCCATTATATCAGGTAATATATGCAATAGTGATAATAGCCAATGCTGTTAAGGACATGAAGAAACTGAGTTTTTTATCAGTTGTTGAAAGAAGGGTTTGCCATTGTTTGGTCAGGTTTTCATACTGTGGTCAAGATATATGACAAGAAAAACCTAGAGGGGAAAACTTTATTTAGGTCTCATGGTTTCAGAGGTCCATTCCATGGTGATGAATACAGACCTGTGGTTTAGAGGTGGAGCAGAACATCATGGTGGAAAGCATAGCAGAGAAAAGCTGCTCAGCTCCTTGAGATACCAGGAACGAAATACAAACCCCAAAGGCATGCCTTCAGTGACCTACTTCTTCCAACACACACTATCTGCCTGTAGTTATCATTTGGTACAGTACTCCTTTCAAATTACCAACTCATCAAATGGATTAATCCACTGATCAGGTTACAACTCTCATACTCTGATCATTTCACCTCTCATCATTGCTACAATACCTCTTGAACTTTTTCGGAGAATACTTCGTATTAAAACAATGATAATCATTATTGAAATTTATTTGAAATTTCAAATAAAACTATTCTAAGAAATGACATGTATGGGTATTTGTCTCACGAAATGATGTAAACTTCCATTCATTGAAATTCTGCCTACTGATGTTCATAGAAAATTTATTTTTCATTTTTTTAAACTATTTTTGGGGTGCTGGGGATTAAATCCAGGGTCTTGTGCATATGAGGCAAGCACTGTACCAACTATACTACATCCCCAGCCTGCATATTTATTTTTAATACTTAAATCTGGAAGCAATTTCTTCCATACGAATGATTAAATGAATTGTGGTATATACATTCAATGGGATATTATTCAGCAATAGTCAGGAATAAAGTGTTAGTACACAATAACTTGAATGACTCTCAAGGGCATTATGCTGTTGAAGAAAGCTAATCTTAAAATATGACATACTGTATTTTTGTACTTAGATGGTGTATTAAAAATGTAATAATTACAGAGCTGAAGAACAAATTTCTTGGTCATGGGTAGATAGGAATATTGATCATGATAATAAAGGACCAGTGCTAGGGATCCTTGTAGAAATGGAAGAGTTCTGTGAATGTTAGCATTCACATGAATCTATACATGTAAAAAACATTCATGAATTGCACACACACACACACACACACACACACACACACAGAAAAGTTGGTGTAAAAAGTGATGAAATCTGAATTAAAGTCTACAGATGGCTCCAATGTCTTCTGGTTTTGATATTGTCTTGCAGTTGTAAAAGAAAGTACCATTTGGGGAACACTTGAGGAAAGGTATATGGAACTTCTTTGTGGTTACTCTTACAAATTTCTTCTAATCCATACTTATTTCAAAATTAAAAAAAAATTACCCAATCCAGGCCACAGAAACTTACAACCTCCCCCCACCCCATTATGTTTATCTGAAACACTGGTAAGCCCTTGTCTAGGCAGTGTTCTCCTTTATTATATAAATTAAATCAACATATTTTTGCTTAATCAGCAGATTATTATTCTAGTCCTTTGCAAGTTAAGAGACATATTAAAACTTCATTCTTACTATGTGCAAGCCACTATGGATGCAATAATAAAATAAAAAAATAAGGCCTGTGATGAGGGCCACAATCAAGTTAAGATGGCGCCTGGCAGTATGCTAGGAGGAGTGGTTTCTGAGCCAACTCCAATGAGCCATTAAGATGATGAGGATTCCTTAATGACTGACTGCTGTGTCTAGATGATGTCAATTAAATTAAGCTGTGTGTAATTAGTTGGGTATATGTACCTCTGCAGTCCGGTAGAGAAGGGCTCCTGCTACCTTGGGTGCCTGCTACTTTGAGTTCTCAGTTCCTGCTGAGTTCACTCGCAATAAAGTAGTTTGATTCAACCTTCAAGTTGCTTGTCACCTCTTGGTTATTTAACCCAGCCGGACTATGGCAGGCCTGTGCTCCCATGTATCTTGGAATCAAGTTTAGGAAAGAAGGCAAAGATGAGTAAATCTAAAAATGAATAATTACAAAATGTCATATGTGTTATAAGAGCAATAAGCACAATATTTTTATCTCAATGGTTGACAAAACTGCTACCGGTTTTATTAAATAATTTTTATTAAATCATAGCTGCATTCATTTTTGTACTTATTGTCTATGGCTGCTTTCTTGACCCAAAAGCAGAGAGTAGTTTTAATAGAGGTGACATGGTCCACCACACATAAAATATTTATTATCTGATTCTTTAGGAAAATGTTTGTAACCCCCTGACCTGGGACAAATATACTTTGAGTTTCAAATTAGGTCCCCATATTCCTTTTTCCCTCTTCTAGTAAGATAATCTTGGTCCAGGAATGGTGACACCTACCTATAATCCTAGTGGCTCAAGATATTGAGATGGGAGGATCCTGAGTTCAAAGCAAGCCTTAGCAATACAGAGGTACCAAGCAACTCAGTGAGACCGTTCCTCTAAATAAAATACAAAATAGGGCTGGGAATGTGGCTCAGTGGTAGAGTACCCCTGAGTTCAATCCCTGGTACCAAAAAAAAAAATCTCTGGGAAGATCAGATGCTGAGGATTTTAGAAAATTATTATTACTTTAATAATTAATTTCATCTAATTATTTAATAATTTAATATATTTAATATTTAATTATATTTAATAATTAATTTCATCTAATTATAGCCAAACTGAATTTTTCTGCCTTATGGAAAGTGATGATTTTCATGACCCATTCACTAGATCCTTTTTTCTGGTCACAAAAAAAAAATTAAAAACATGTAATTGTATTGTGTAGAATACTATGGTTGTATGCAGAAAGTAAAAGTAATACACTTATAAAACCATTATTCCAGTTTAACACACAAACACACACACACGGACACACTAACACTTTTTTTTTTTTCCTGGCTTACTCTTTATACAATTTTGAAAAAGTTTAAAAGCTATTTATTATGGAGGTATTAAGACTGCAGGTGAAAGTACTGGGCAGCATTAAGGGGCAATGGGGTGAAGACTGATGACAGGTACTCCCACCCCATTCACATAGGCTGCAGGTTGAAGAAGAGGAGATGAGAAAATAATAATTAATGCAGGAGTACATTGGCATCTCTTTTGATTGAGGATCTGGAAGGAGATCCTGCTGGAAACTTCCTCATGCAAACTTCCAAGGGCATGCTAAGAAGCATTGAATGTTTGCACACCTAACATATTCACTTCTGGGTAGGGACTACTGGGGATTGAAGCAAGGGGCACTTAACCACTGAACCACATCCCAATTCCTTTTTTTTTATTTATTTTTCATTTTGAGACAGAATCTTGCTAAATTGCTTAGGCCCTTGTTAAGTTTCTGAGGCTGACTTCCAACTTTCCATTCTCCTACCTCAGCCTTCCAAGCCACAGGGATTAGGGGTGTGTGCCAATGAACTTGGCCTGAAGGTATTTACTTCTAAAGTGGCATGGATTACTATACTACAGTGAGTTTGAGGTGAGCTAAGTCTGAAGTAAATTTCATTGTGGGAGGCCATCCTCGAACGTGATTTCAGTTACCTCCCTGGCTGGGTGAGAGGTGCTTAGGCACAGGTGTGTCAGAGCTTTCCCCACCCTTCTCCAGGTTTGAGGGCTTGTCTGTGCAGAGGTGTGTCTGGCCACTCCACCAAAGACCCAGTCGTCGCCCATGACCTTGGAACACTGCCCCTCTTAATCTTCATTGGATGGGATTTTCCCCAGAATTTTTTGTTCCCCAATAAAAGTCTACTCCTTGGTGTTCTCTCTCTCTCTCACTAGCCTCTTCAGTAAACCTCACCACAATAGGTGGCTTGAGGCTGGAGCTAGGAGGAGCAGTCCTGGAGCTGGTTTAAAGGTAACTAGAGTCTTGTCTCTTTAATTCAAAACTCCCTAGTGGTTTCTCAGGACTCGTACCTTCTTTCATGAAGCCAGCACGTCGTGGGCTAAATTCCATATTTTCCAAGGTTAGCTTACAACAAAACACTTTTCTTGAGGGGGTGGTAGAATAATTCAGGTGATAATAATAGGATTGATTTATAAGGTTACAACTTACTGTATGCAGCCACTTTGAGACTGAGAGCAAATGGTGAAGATGTGTTCTATTGCATTATTTTTCCTGTCTCCAAAAGTCAACTGAGAATAATGAACTAAAAAATGACCAGTATAGGATATAGTACTGATAAGCCATAGCATATGGAAACCAGCGTGTTTCAAAAAAATAAAAAATAAAAATAAAAATCCATGAGTCAAGGGTTCTGTCTGATTTCTGTTGTAATAAGATAACATAAGCCAAGCCTACAGTAGAGGATTCTGGTCTTGTGGGCCTGATGCCTATATGTAATCAAAAGACATACTTTAAAAATAATTTAAAATTTTATGAATCCTTCAAAGAACCTTTAGTAGTTAAGAGTCCCAGAAATATAAAATTAATTTTCTGCATGCTGAAGATAACTTTGCAGTTATTTTTACAATTTTGGGGCCTGGGTGGAGATTTGAAATACTGAGAAAGTACCTGAGGTTGGAAGTAGAAATTACCTAAGAAGATATTTTATTTCTTGAAGTTAAATTTAACAGGGTTGAATCTTATATTTTGTTTCATTTTCCCTGAAGTAACAGATTTACAGTTCAGCTGGGTTAATAAGAAATATACAAACTGCACTTGATTTTTATATTTTTGTATAAGTAAATATGGAAACTCAACCCATGATGTAATTAATAAATCAAATATTAATTATGCTTTGAGGCAGATGAAAAAGAATGAGATATATGTACAATTGGTTGACAATTCTATCCAGTCACCATTCCCACTAGTACCTACACCTTAATTTCTTTTCAAATTTATTGTTTCATTTTTATTGTTTTAATTTATTGACCTGTAGACTTCTACAAGTGAACAAGGTTAACTATAGTGTTGTGCAATAGATACCTAGAAATTATTCCTCATGTATAACAGAAACTTAACACCTATTGAACATCGACCACCAATGGATCATCTTGAAACTATCAAACCTGTAAATTCAAGTATAGCGTCATTTAGAAGTAGGCTACATTTTAAAAGTGAGGTTATTTAAATTTTATAGAGAGTATTAAAGAGTTAATATTACATATGACATATGGTTTTGACTTTTTAAAAATATGAAGGTAAAAACCAAGTACTGAATGGTGGTAGTGATGATGTTCATGGTAATGGTGATTATGACATATATCATTATATAACACAATGTCCTAAGCAATTTGTAATACTAAACAATTTAGTCTCATGACCCAAAGTGATTTTATCCACCACCATTTTAATATTATAGTATTTGTCTCTATATTTACCTTTATCAGCAAATTTTATATTTTCACATGTTTTCATGTTGCTCTTTAACTTTCTTTTATCTCAACTTGAAGAAATCTCTCCAACGTTTCTTTTAAGGCAGGTCTAGTGGTAATTAATTATTTTAGTTTTTGTTTGCTGAGAAAGTGTGTACTTCATATTTAAAGAATATTTTTGCTGAATATAGCATTCTTTGTTAATACTGTTTTCATTATTCTTCTAGTGATGTGAATATTTTATTCTATTTCCTTGTAGTTTGTAAGGTTTCTGCTAAGAAATCTACTGATGAATGTATTCCTGTATAGCATGAGTCCCTTTTGACTCTGCCATACAAAATTTTCTCTTCATTCTTGTCTTTTGACAAGTTAATTATAATATTTTGATGTACAGTCATTTGGGTTAATATTATTTAGAAGATGTTAAGCTTCCTGAATATTTATATTCATTTCCTTCCCTAGATTTGGCTATTCTCATGCACTACTAATTTCAGTAAGCTTTCCTCTACTTTTCAAACTGTTGCTTCTGGGATTTCCATGAAGAGTATATTGGTACACTAGATGGTGTCCAATGGTCCTTTTGGCTACTTCATTATTCTTCAAATTATGTTTTCCCATTTTGTTCCTGTGTGGATGATCTGTGTTTTAGTTCACTAATTATTGTTTTTTGTTTGATCAAGTCTGATGTTGAATCTCTCTATTGAATTATTGAATTTTATTATTACTTTCTTCAAGTCCAAAATATCTGTTTGGTTATTTTTAATGGTTTCTATGCCTTGGTTGAAATTGTAATTTTTTAATACATTGTGTTCCTGAGCATATAAACCATCTTTATGAAAATTATTTTGAATTTTTCTATACTTTTTTCTTTAAAGGTTTTTTTTTTTTGGTTTCTAGAGACTTATTCTTTAATTGCACTATTTTCCTTTGTTTCTTCAGGTTCTTTATAAGATTGGGTTAACACATATATGAAAAAAACTGCCCATCTTTGTAGATTGGCTACCTACAAAGAAATACTTTCACTAACTGCCTCACCAGAGATTCTGGGGTCCTTGCCAAACTTTTATGTAGATGATCTTTTCCATATTTGTGGGAATAGATTCCTAAATAGAGAAATGTGTTGATTTCTTTTATTTATTTTTTTTCTTTTTTCAGGGTCTCATAATCTCTGCTCTTTCTGGTGTCTGCTCTTCCATGTGAACTATAAAACATCTGTGTACCAGCCAGCCCTTTTTATTCTCAGTTGCCCCTAGGCATCTTGCATATGCCAGTGCCCATACTGTTCAAGTTGAGCGATACATAAATTGGTCCATTGGGAAAGCTTCCCCAAAGCTGGAACTTCTGACATGTGTTACACCTTTCTCTTCCCCCATACACAAGGGAAAGGCTACCAAATTGTATCTACTTCTATATGTTATACTGCAGTTTCTATGGAACAGAAACCTGCCCACAAAGTACATTTTTTAAAAAAATGTTTTTCTCATTTTTTCCCCAGACATCTCACATATGCCAGGCTCTTGGACTACTTTGAGGCAAGTGAGACAGAATGCTATCCCTTGGGCAACCCTATTGAAAATGCAAACATTGGATGTTTATTCTTCTTTTCCCATTCCCAGGTGGAAGTCAGAAGTTGGGACTTTCTCTTAAGTGGTTGTTTTTCTAAGGGAGGGTTTATGAGCCACAAATTTTCCTGTTGGATTTGATACAGCTGGTTTCACATTTATCTGAGGCACAGGAACTTCAGCTGGTTTCTGGATTTTTCAGGAAAGAAATTGAGTTTATATATGGTTGCTGACTTGATGTCTCAATCAAAATAAGCAGGGCCTGGGGGGTCTTTTGTCACCACCTTACTGACATCTCTGTAGGTATTCTCTTGCAAATAAATTAATTCCAAATAATACATAAAAGTTTGGCATATTGCAAAGAGAAGGCCTATAGAGAAAAGTGTAGTTTTGGATAAAGATATGAAATGAAGCAATATATTGAAGTATGATTTTAAGCAGGAATAGTTTGATACTGAGATAGCTTGAATAGGAGTTCTTCCTAAATTATTCATTTTGAACTTCCTGATTGATGTAGATGAAAATTCAGAGATTCAGCAGCTTGGGCAAAGAGTTGTTTGAGTAAAGAGTGTCACAGCATGTCAATTAAAAATATGAATGCAAGAACAATGTTAAAGTAGAAAGCTTATTTTTTCCAAATATTGTCCAATGTATTTTGTAACGATGTGTTAGCTTAACTGTGTTTCAAAAATTTGTGTACATGGATCAGATAATGTTCTGCTATGAGTACACCTGGGGTGGTATTGTTTATCATGCATCTTATTAAAGTTATTCCAACTTTATTATTCTTCTTGGTTTTAATTTATGCTTTTATCAAGTATTACTACAGACCAGCATATCATAAACTTTTTACATTTTTACACAATAAAATAATCATGATATTCCTTACCTGCACCTAATCTATAATCTAATTTTCTTTAGAACTCCTTTTTACTATGTTATCACTTTTTCTAGAATATTCCTTTGATTGTGATATTGGGGATCAAAGTCAAAGCCTCATGAATGCTAGGAAAGTGCTCTACCACTTAGATATACCACCAGGCCTTAGGATTTTTTTTAAAAAAAATTGTAGTTGTAGTTGGACACAATACCTTTATTCTATTTATTTATTTTTATGTGGTGGTGAGGATGGAACCCAGTGCTTCACACGTGCTAGGTGAGCGCTCTACCCCTTAGCCACAATCCAAGCCCTGGTTATTTTTTTTCTTAAACCTAGCAATAAAACTTCTAGTAGAGTGCTTACAACCTTGTTCAGACAATAATGATTAGAAAATGTATTTTTTTCTTTATAGTCTACATCTCAGATGGAAAGCTCTGTTCCAGTCAGGTTACTCTGTCTCAAAAAGAGAACATGCTGACATTTCTTGACACTGTTACAACTTTTTTTCTGGACATACAGTATGTGAACCCTTTAACATCCAGTTCAAACTCCAGCTCCTTAATGAAGCTTCCTGCTTTTATTGGGTTCATGTGTAAATATCACTTACTCTGAATTGTATCATTTGAAATATCTCATATGGATTTGAGGCCTTACTGAAATAAAGCTCCACAGGAGCTGTTGGTGTTTTGATTCAAACTATATTCCCTACTCTCTGTTGTAAAGACGAAGTTTCATGCTTCTGTGTCACTCTCATATAAATCTCTTCATAATTTAAGACCTGTCAAGCAGACCATATGTATGATTCATTTATTTGAAAAGTGTGGCATAATTTTGTCCTGGAAAATGTATTAAAAATTAGTTTTTATATTTATAGCACTTACAATGTACTAGGTACTAACTGTTTTATGCTTATTAACTCACTTCACTCTCAAAATAACTTTATCAAATTGGTACTATTATCATTTTCCTCAAATGTAAAACCGTAAAAAAAGAAACTTAGGTGGTACTTAGACTTCCCTGAATTCAAGAAATAGAAAATAGTTGCAAATCCAGAGGCTGAATCAATGCATTAGGTTTTTTTCTCTAACCACTAATCTATATGGTATCATCACATGTTAGAAATATTACTATTAGATAGCTATCTGTATCCTCAAGGAGGTAATGTTCTCTATGAGTATTGTATAAACAACTATATGCAATAATACTTCTGAGGTGGTATTTGTTTAAAGATGTAGAGAGAATAATCAATTTTATAAGGGGGGGTAGCAGTAGGTCTTTCAGTGAACCTGACCATTGAGCTTAAACTTGAAAGATGAGTAGTTACTCAGCAATTTTATAAAAGGCACATAAGGAAAGAAGCAGCATGATGTGGTTGAGGAAATATCATGTAGTTATTATAGAGAGATCATTGCAAACCCATTATTTATATTCCACTTAATTTAAAGCACTGATTTTGTTTGTAAAAGCAGTGTGGTCAACCTTCCCAGTAACTAGGAGAAATTAATCACATGATTAATTTCTAGCCAGAGAAGTATAAAATAAAGGGTTGTGTGGGATTTTGACAACAGTTTAGAACCATCGGATGTATACTTTCAAACTTTGAAAAACAGGAGGAGATATGTTTTATTCAATTTAAGTCACTAGTTTTTGAGTTCTTGTTATGTGAAGTGCAACAAAATTCCAAATCATATACAAGGACTAGAGGAAAGAATTTGGAAAATACTTGGGAAAGATAACAATTTATATTGTACCCTATGCTAAGAAACTTGTGCTTTTTCCTGATTCTCCATGCTGGCTATATTGCAATCACTTGTAGAGTTTAAGACAAAAACAAAACAAGACAAAACAAAAGAAAAATATATACCTTTCAGGTCCCAACCTAAACCAAATGAATTAATATTTAGGAAAGGAATTTTCAATTTTGGCTGGACATTTAAATTTTGTTGCCCAGTCTACACCCAGCTCTAGTAGGTAAGAATCTCTGGCACTGTTATTTCTAAAAATCTCCCCAAGTTATTAAAATGCTTAAACCGTGGTTGAGAAACACTGCTGTAAGCAATAAGTCTGGGGAATTTCAAAAGAATTTTAAGTTACATTGAAGATATTTATTTTATGTGTTATCATTCTGGCTGCAGTGTGAAGGATTGATTGATTAAGAGAAAAAAATGTAAGTATGACTCTTTCTTAAATTGTTCAAAAGAGTTTTCCTTAGAGTAATAAATTCTAAGACTTTTATATTAATATGAATCGGTGAATTTCCTCAGGTGTGGTGAGATCTGTTTTTTGAATTTTATTGTAAATTGAAAAATTATAATTATAAATATTTATGGGGTGCAGAGAAATGTGATACAAAATTTTAAAAGGCATGAGATAAGGAATCAGAGTACTTTCGTGAGGCCGAACCTGAAACTTATTAGTTGGCATGCTCGTAAAGGCCACTACTGGAGAAACCACCTAAAATGACTTGCTTAATAGAGGTACCCATAATTTCGCCTGTGTTCAGAGGTTCGGTGTGTCCAAATGGATAGCATTCATCTGATTAACAGTTACATAAAGTATTTTCATCTTCCTTTTCTGCCATGCTTAGTGGATGGCTTAAGAGTTTTTATAGGGGCTGGGGTTTTGGCTCAGCAGTAGAGTGCTCGCCTCACTAGTGTGAGGCCCTGGGTTCAATCCTCAGCACCACATAAAAATAAATAAATGAATTAGAGGTATTGTGTCCAACTACAACTAAAAATAAATAAATAAATATTAACAAAAGAGTTGTAGATGGTAAAATACAGGGATAGGAAACAAAAGAGTTGTAGATGGTAAAATACAGGGATAGGAAAAAAGAATAGTCTTTTTGCTCTTTTTTAGGAGAGTGAACAAATTCTGAGAAGGCCTTTAATTCAATTTATTTCATTATCTCATTGGTCAGAATATCACATGATCATTTTTAAAGTGGTCACTGTTGAAAAAATAAATTGACATAATTGCTTATTCTCACTTCAACCTGCTGAGGGTAGATCGTATTGAAATTTGAGCTTAATATAGGGTCAAATTTCAGGAGACCCCATTAGAAAAGAACATATAAGCTAAAATATACTAACAGAAAAAGTCTTAATTAAGTAGGTTTAAAACATGAAAGGTAATTATAACTGAACACTTGAGTGTCTCAAGAATAAGGAGACAATGGAACATACTTCTCTAAAAGCATCCAGATGGGACACAAGGGGAGATAGAAAGCTGGAGTGGCATGACTTCAGGTCCTGCCTTATAAGTGTGGTATGCTAAAGGGGTTCATAGTGGGTATACAAAGACCTACATTGACTGTTACTAATTATACTGTGATCAAAGCAAACCACTTAATATTTATTGGTCCCATTTTCTTTCAATAAAATGATGGCATTACTTTCCAGATTTCTTCATGTGACATTTTTTAAAATAAATGAGGAAATTTGATACTTTATGTAATTTGTCATTACCAATTAGCAATTTTTATGGACATTTTTATTCATGTCTCATAGAAAATGTAATAATAAATACTTAAAGGGAAGGCTTACAATATCTTCATAGATTCAGACTTACAAGGTTTCTGTAGATGAGGTTAATTTTACTGGAAAAATATTAATATGGAAGTTTTTGAATGAATTGTGCTCCAGATACTCCACCAAGAACTTTGCTTATTATATCAACTATATGAAATAGATCTCTATTATAGGAAGTAATTTATTATCATTGTTGATTACAGATAAGAAAACCAAAGTTCATGATGGTTGAATAATTTTCCAAATATGATAGAGATAATCAATGGCAAAAGTTGGATTGAGTATAATCCTAATTATTATATAGCTCATGTTCCCCTGTTTTTTTGTGTGAGTGTGGTGTACTCTTCTTATACTTCTATATATCTACTAATTTTGTAAAAAAAATCTTTTGGAATGCTAAATATTCTATTTAGTAACATACAGACTCATCTTGTCTTTTTTTATGTCAACATTTATATTCTATCCAGGTAAACATTATTCTGTCTGATAATGAATAGGAAATATTGATGGTTGTAAGAAAAAAACAAAAGACAATTTTTAAACCTGATTCAGTTTAAGGAAAAGAAGAAAAAATTAACTCACTGCACTGAAACTATTGGACAACAAGAGTATGGATAGATTGATCTTGGAAAACAGATATAGGTGATCCCAGGAATGAGGAGTAGAAGCTTACTGGATTAATTTTTACCTTATTTTCTATTGGGCAAGTCTCAGATATCTCCTCATGTTTTTTTTTCCTGATCCATGCTATTTTCAATTTAATATAGAGAAATATGGAGATACGAAAGGGGTATAACATTGCCAAAGTAGGCAATCTTATTGTGGACTTTAGAGACTATAGGATTCTTCATACACAGGACTATCTGTTATTCTTCATGTGATTCTTTACCACCCAGTACAGTGCCTGGCCCATAGCAGAGAGATAAGAAATACTTGCTGAGATAAACCATATTTTCCTAAAATTAGTGGATCACAGCTAACTGCTTAGGCTACTGTGTTAGTCAACTTTTCATGGTTATGTCTAAAATATCTGACAAGAACAATTTAGAGAATGAAAGACTTATTTTGTCTCATGGTTTCAGATAGTTCAGTTTATGATCTGCCAGCTCCATTGTTCTCAACCTAAGAAGAGGCAGAACATCATGGTGGAAGGAAATAGTGGAGAAAAGTAGCTCAGCTTATGGTATCTGGAAATGAGAGAGGGAGAGAGGGGAAAGGGTGCCAAGGACAAGATAAACCCTCACAGAGCCCATTCCCAGTGACCTGCTTCCATCAAAGAGGTCCCATGTTCCAGTAATTCATTTGGCTATCTTTGAATTAACCCATCAAGAGAATTAATGCATTGATGAAAATCCATAGTTCACAATCTAATCATTGCCCAGTAGCCCCACCTATGAACTTTGCTGCCTTGGTGACAATGCTTTCAATATATGAGCTTTTAGGGGACATTACAGACATGATAGCACTAGACCATAACAGCTGTGTATTAAAATTAGAAATTGTGAAAAAGGTATGTTATGACTATTGTGATTAAACAGAAACAAGTTAGCTGCCAAGTCAGCATTCAGTAAGTCCATAGCAAGTAAATATTATATATGGGGTCTGGATTTGGACTGATGCACGCATAGATCGGAAAACACAATCTGAATATCACCACAGTGGAAGGATCAAAGGTCTAAGATATCCATAACAGGTTAAAGTCCATGTATGAGACAGTAGTTGTGTTAAAGGGAGACGTAAGATTATAAGCATAAGTGAGACATTCCACAATTTAAGTCTGGAAACCAAACTCATGTTATGCCTTGAGTATGAAAATAGTGAGAGAAAAGAGAGTGTGATCCAGGATTGACAGATAGGTCGGCTATCCTCTTTTCCCTGGGACAATGATCTCTTTTGGAAAATGTCTTAGATTCCTTCTTCTAGGACACTGGGAAATGAATTCAGGGGCCCTCATCACTGAGCCACATCCCCAGTCCTATTTGGTATTTTATTTAGAGAGAGGGTCTTACTGAGATGCTTAGCCCCTTGCTGTGGCTGAGGCTGGCTTTAAACTCCAGATTCTCCTGCCTCAGCCCCCAGTGGGGATTCCAAGGCATGTACCACCACATCTGGCAAAGACACACTTTTATCAAACTGGGTGAAGAGATTCATGTAGAACCACGTGTGAGGTGAAGTTCTTAGTGCCCAGGAAATAGTTCATTTTCCCTTCAGATTTCACTTATAACACACAAATTCAAGTTGGGCGTGGTGGCACAAGCCTGTTGCTGTGACCAAAAGACCTGACAAGAACAAACAGAGGAGGAAAAGTGTATTGGGGGGCTTACAGTTTTAGAGGTCTTAGTCCATAGATAGCCAACTTTACTCCATTCCTCAGGGCTCTAGGTGAGTCAAAACATCAAGGCAGAAGAGTATGGCGGAGGAAAGCAGCCTCTGACATGGCCGCAAGGAAGCAGAGGAATAAGAGACACAGAATCCACTCACTAGATACAAAATATATATCCCAAAGGCAAGCTCCCAATGACCCACCTCCTCCAGTCACACCCGACCCACTTTTAGTTACCACCCAGTTAATCCCTATCAGGGAATTAATGCACAGATTAGGTTAAGGTTCTCATAACACAATCATTTCACCTCTAAACCTTCTTTCATTGTCTCACACATGAACTGTTGAGTGATGCCATACACTCACACGGGAACACCTGTAACCCCAGCTACTAGGAAAACTGAGGCAGGAGAATCAAAATTGAAGGCCACTTTGGGCAATGTAGCAAGACTTTCTCAAACTAAAAATAAAAAGGCCTGGAGGTGTAGCTTACTGGGCGAACACTTGCTTATGAAAAAAAAAAAAAGAAAAAGAAAAAGAAAGAAACACAAATCTGAAGATAAAATTGTTAAGAATTCCAAGACAGTGATCAGAGAGAATTAAAACTCTAATGTGAAGTACTCTTCTGGGTTTGGAGCCCTGTGGGACTGTGTTTGCAGCACGCCCAGGAGGCCAGCTTTGTACCTTCTCCCAGGGTAGACCTTGGCTCAGTAGTCAGAGGACAGAGGAAATGTTAGTTGTGACATGGATGACTATAGAACTGCCTCATGAACATGCCTGATGTTCATCTGAGGACTCTCAAAATATTTGTGAAGATTTTGGTGTCTCAAGAATGGATTTTCCAAAGACTAGTTAATTATTTGTTTTCTTTGCAGTTGGAAGCTTACCCAGTGAATCCAAAATTAGGTTCGGAAATAAAAAGTGAAGCAAAGTCCTGAATTTACTTATTTGAAGAACTGAATAATGAAAGAAGTCCACTTATTAATAATTAAAGATATTTGTTATAGCAGGATATATCTGATGCTTCACAGAGTTTGGTAAATTTATTTTTTGCCTGATCATTTTCCTCTTAAATATTTTGAAATTTAAAAATGACAAGTAAGAAAATTTAGAGTGGAGTTTAGACATTCATGTTATATTTTAAACATTCTATTTATATTGCTATTATTATTATTGTTGTTGTTATTTTAATAAAATAAAAGGTAGAGAAAGAACAGTAAGTTTAATTTTTTTAAATCATTAACTTTTACTTCATTTAAAATAAAAATTGTTTTCAAAAATTTAGCCGCTTTTTGTCCCATGCTTTAAATATATGCCTGTGTATTTGTATTCTTTTATCTCCTTCAATAATTCCATTAGTTCTTTCAACTAAGGCAGAGTGGTTTCCATGTCTCTAAGTGATTATGGACTAACTATCTTTCCTTTCCATTTAATTTAAATTTTAATTGTGAAACTGATGATCTCTTAAGAGAGTTTTCCAATAATTTCTAAATTTTTTTCCAATCAAATTAAAAATTGTTTTATTGTTGTTTTTATATGTTATTATGCTAATGCTTATTTTAACTAAATAGATATGTCAAATTAAAGAATCAAGCTGAAGTTACAATGAAAAGAAAAAAAATCAGTATTTGTTTTCTTCTAAAATAAAGTTTTAAAGGGAATAATGAGTAACAAATGCCTATTAAGTTGCTATTCCTGACAGTCAGCAGCTTACTTCTGATGGATTCTTTGTATTTTGAAATTAATAGAGTACTTAAAATTTTGTATGTAACCCTTTTCTAAAAATATTAATTCACAAATTATTTAAAACATGTAAGTATATACATGTATATTATATATGTATAATATATACTTAAAAATCTTATAGAATAAGAAAAAAGTAAAAAGAAAAGTTAGAGGAGAGAATATTTTATATTAGTCTGTATGCATTTTATATTTCTGTATAACAAAGTACCACAATCTTAGTAGTTGGACACACAATCTGCTTTTCTTGCTCAGGTGCTTAGATCAGAAATCCATGCATGGTATGACTGGATGAATCTTCTGGTTTTTTGTTTGTTTAACATTTATTTATTTATTTTTAGTTGTAGTTGAACACAATACTGTTATTTTTTATTTATTTATTTTTATGTGGTGCTGAGGAATGAACCCACAGATGCTAGGCAAGTATCTACGGCTGAGCCACAACCCCAGCCCTGGATCTTTTGTTTAATATCCAGTAAGGCTGACCTTCAGTTGTCAATAGCTATGTTCTCATCTGGAGCTCTGAGTCCTCCTCCCAGCTCAGGCAGACATTGCAGACAATTTCCTTGCTGTGTACAAATAAGATTTCTACTTCCTGAAAACATGTCAGTTATGGGCCCTTACCAGGTGCTTCAGGCACCCCATCTTTGGCATGGGGCCCTCTTCATCTTTAAAACCAGCAACTGAAAATTTTCCTTGTGTCAAATTTCTCTTATGCATCACATGTCTGACTTAGAAGGTCCTAGTCCCTTTAAAGGAACATTCCTGATGAAGTCAAGACTGCCCAGGATGGCTGTGTTTTATAAGGTGAGCTATTTTGGCATCCTTTTCGCCTCTGCAAAGTTCTCTTCACAGCTGCATCTACTTTAGTGTTTGGTAGAAGGCAAGTTACAACAGGGAGAGGGGATTTTAGAGTTATTTTAAAATTCTTCCTATCATAAGGACTCAGGAAATATTATGCACACATTTTACATATTTTAAGGCCTTTTTTATTCTGGTCCTAATCTATTTTTCTCTTCTTACTTACCACTAATTCCTTATGCAAATCAACTATATCCAAATTAGTTTATTGTCTACTTAATAAGCCCATCTTTCAAAAATCTTTTTCCTTCCTACATACCATTTAAATGTCAGAAAGAATGTGTTTACTTTTTTTCTTTGTCTTTCCTTTTTTTCTTTTTCTTGATGCTTAATTTCAGATTCTATAACCTCCCCAAAATTCCCATTAACATTTCCACTTGAAATTATTGTTTTTCTATTTTATTGATCTATATGAAGCACCCACTTTTAGATTGAACTGAAGTATTTTTCTATAATATAGAAATTAGAGGACCTTCACATGCTACAGACTAAGCCACCCTGATTCCAATAGTGTTATTGAACTAGAGGAAAGTTCAATAGAGGATTAAGGGGACTCAAGTTAGTTAAGAAAGACATTAGAACATTTTCTCTTTCTAAGATTTTCCTTCTGATTCAGAAATGCCTTGATTTTTTAATATTTAATTACAACTATTTACTGATCATTTCAGTGCTTATATCTTAATTACCAAGCAAAAGAGTAGCAATTATGCATCTGATTAAATGCACAGAAGATGAATTTAGGGTTTAGTGGATTTCTTGTTTGCTTCTTTGTCTCTGGAATGAACAGCTCACAAGTAAGTTTCTCTGGTGATGGAAGCCATTATAAAATAGTGAGGGAATTTTATCTAAGTTTACATCCTTGTCCTACATGCTGTATGTCAAGTGATATAGCATGTTTGAGATTTATTTCATTTGTAAAAGTAAGATACTAAAAGTATCAGAAAAGGTTATTGTAAAAATGCATGTGATATTCCAAAGTGTGCAGAACAAGTACATAATCATTATTTGTTTTCCTTTTCCCTCCTCCTTTTCTCACTTTCCCTCAAATTTGAAGTGGAATGTACTTTACATTGATATTTAAATTCTATGTGGTAATACAAAATTTACATGTCACCCTGCTCCAAGTACCATTTAAATAAAACATTTAAAATCATGATTTGAAAGATAGACCTCAAAGTTAACAGAGAAGTCTTATAAATCCCCTAAAATATATGATCTGTTGAAAGACTAATATATTAAACAAAACAATATACAACAAACAAAGGACCCTAAATCAGGTACAAAGTTTGTCAAAGATAGAATCTTGTTCTTGTAGGTTTACATTACAAGATGCCTAATATTGGCAATATTTGCTTAGGGAAAAGGCAAGGGAGAATATGCTAACATAGGACGTGCTTTACACTAAGCATATTTCAGCACTTCAGTTGTTATAGGGATGCTGGTCTTCTGAGCACAGATATGCCTCTCCCCACAATAGTTTATTTTTATTGTAATTTTATACAGTTTAAAATATGATATAGAGAATAAGACTTTGTGTGCTTGGTCAATGTCAATCTATCCTTTCAAAAACCAGACCTCCCTCTCTCTCTCTCTCTCTCTCTCTCTCTCTCTCTCTCTCTCTCTCCCCCTTTATTTTAAGGAATTCAGATTTTTGATATTGCAGAACTGATCCTCTAACTCATTCACAGATTGTTATCTGTAAACAAATAAAGGCTTACTTATGGAAGGGAAGAGTGAGAGAATGATTCGAATGATGGAAAAAGATTTTTTTTTTAATGTAACTTGTGGTAAGTCAGAACACTTCAACCAAAGTTATATGCCTTTTATAAAGGAAGAATGAAACACTTCATTATCCATGCTTACAGCAGTTTTGAAAAGCCAGACACTATGTTTTAAAATGTAAATATTTTAAAGATAAAAGTTTTTGTAATAGGTAAAAAAAATGTTTAAAAATTATTAAAGTTCTAGCAAGATAACTAGAGTTATGAACTAATTTTTCCTGAAGGAGGAAATAATCTATTAGCCCTTTATAAGAGAAGAGGAAAGAGAGATATTGAGGAAAACTTAATAATTTATTTGAAAGGAATTATATATATTTACACCCACATAACATGGTAAACAAGAGTAATAAGATTAAGAACAAAAGTATGGTGAAAATAATTGTGAAGAAGTTCTGTCAAATTTCCTTTTAAAGAAACCCATATATATAACCCAGGAGCAATATATGTATAATTATTAATAATGTTTAAAAGTATGTATTCTAATCAACAAAATATATTAAATGGATATTAAATATCAGAAAATATGCTAATATATGTTGATAGAAAGTGAATAAAACATGCTCAGTATTTTGGCAGTTCACAATGGAGTTAAAATGTATGTGATGACAAAGTTTGCAGTTCATGATTTTAAGGTAAAATAATATAAGATGGTAATAGCAAGGTCAGTGTACTGGGAGATGAATAAGGAAGACTGAATACTAAAAAAATATGGGAAAGTCAAGCAAAGATTCACAAAATATTAAAAGCATATCTAAAATTTGAAAAATAACTTGGAGATCACAGCACAGATTCTTCAAGAAGGACAGGTTACCTGGGATAGTAACTGACTACAACACCTGTTATCCCCTCAGGAGCCAATCCTGGTCCAAGTGGCCTGCTGGTACTGTTTTCCTGTTGGTCTGACCACTCCATGTGCATCCTTCTTGAGTTTGATGCCTCAAACAGTATAACCTTCCTTAATCAAGGCATATAATTCTTTATACTATTTTAAGTTTTTACACTATATTATCCTAAATTTTTATCATGAGTCTTAGCAGTAATGCTTAGTTACTTCAAGGGGGCAATTTACCTAGTTGTAATTCCTGAATTCACAGAATTCCCCAAAAGATGGAATATATTTAAAAATAAAGATTATTCTATGAATTAACAACTGATGTAAAAATAATTAAATATGGAAGGCTTCTCCATTCTTGCTCCCATTATCCCAATTTTTGCAGAACTTACATTTATTTTCAATTTTTGAGATGCCATCTATGCACAAAGGGCAAACTCTGGATCCTTGATGAATCTGAGTTCTATAAAAGTATTAATTCTAATTGGCAAATAGATTGACAATTCGATATGCATATGACCTAGAATCAAATACAATTGCTTGTGTGTCACTTGTATGTTACAAAATTGATGTTGTATATATTTAGTGGAAATATTTGAAGTAAATTTTATTTACCTTTCCTTGTATGGCTTGGTTTTTCTATGTACTCACCTTTTCTATAAGAATTATAGAGTTGATAGTTAATTTATCTATGTCCATCTCCTCTCCCATGAAATTTAGTGTAGAGATTTGTATAACTTTGTTGGTATTTCCTAGTATTCTACTATTTATTTAAAAAAAAACAATTAAATAAGATATTTGAAACACAACTGCTCTCCTTATATAAATCGATTGAAATATGTTTTTCCAAGTCTAGTACCACATTTATTTTCAAGTGTTTTCTTCTTTGGAAAGATGATAAAATTTTAAAGTCAAAATTGTACATGCAGAATATATTTCTGAGAAAGTTTCCCCAAGGAAATTAAACTAAACTGGAAAACACGGAGAAGTCAATAGTTTCATATCCCCTTCCCCAAAAGAAGGCAATTAATATGAAGTTTAATATTTATTTGGTGCTCATTTTGTGTCAGTTAGTTTTCTAAGGATTTTATATTAGCACACATAAGTGATGTTTGTATCTCTTTTTCGCAGAAGAGACAACACAGGAGTGGATAATTAATGAACTGGTTGGGTTGCACAGCTAGTAACAAGCAGGGCTCCTCTGAACTCAGGCAGTGCAAGTCCAGGTTCCAGTTCCTAATTATTGTGCTGCCTTAGCTCTTGTGTATAAACAGACACATTTGTGTTGAAAAGGTACATTATCTACAATTTCAACCTTGAACCATGAAATTTCCATGTTTAGAGAATCAAAAACAACACTACTAAAGTGATTGCTATTAGCAGAACTTTGTTTTACATCCTGGAAGTGGTGAAAAGGGTCATTATGTGCAAAAAAAAACAGATCATGAAAATCTTTCAGTGTGACTCTTGACTTAGACTGGTATGGGGAAGGACTGTACTACTTACATTGATAAATAATAATTATGAACATGGTACAGGTCAATACACATGTTAAATAAGATGCTGTCTGTACTTAATTAGTTCTGGGAAGGCAGTTTTCAAAGTCCTCTTCTCCAGCCCTAGACCCTGTGGGGCCAAATGAAACTATTTCCAGCAGATTGTGCTGGCAAACGGAGTGTACAACATTAGTTTTGTATGTATTATGCTTAAAATAAATAAATTTAATGAAAAAGCAATAATTTGTTTTTTTCTTTGTAATTAATTAAATATTTATAAATTTCTTCCCTCTGCTAATTTTGTTTATTGTTTCTCAAATCTATATTTTTCATGCATTTGTCTGGATATTTAATTATGTCAAGGCAACACTTGACACCTTTTAGAAAAACACTTTTATATGATTTCAAATAAACAGTATTATGTACTGAAATGACACAGGACTTGGAGGATATAATCCCACTCTATGGTTTATTAACTAGTAGCCTTGAATATGTTTCCTTACTTCTCTATACTTTAGTTTTTCATCAGTAAAAATGGGATTAACAACAATCATTTTAATTTTTTTTCAAAAAGGAAATATAATTGAAATCTGCTATAGTTTAAACAATTAAAATGTCAATCCATATTTCTAAGAACAATTATTTTCACTTTTACAAAATTTCCACTATTTGTACCTCATGAGTCATATGCAAAGGATTTTCAGACCAACAGGCAAATGTAAATCTAACAATAATTTATCCTAGCTTATTTTATCCTCAGATAGTATATAAAGTTAAAATCACCCCCTCTCTCCAATTTTCATTTACGGATCCACTTTCTGTTGATTTGAGTTCAAACAAAACAAATCCAATCATTCCTGATGATGTCTAAGATGCCTTAGATGTTAATGTTTCCAGTAGAAATGATAAGAACTCAGATGTAAATTTTATTTCAATAGTAAAATATTTTACAATATGTAAAAACAATGAAAGTCTACACTTTCTTCAATAAAAGCACGTAGTACATTTTATTGACACCACTAATGAATATCACTGATGGTCATTTTTTGAGATCCAGTACTTCACAATACACAGGTGAGAAGACTGACTTGGAGAGATTTAGTGTATAATAAGTAAAAGAGCAGAACTAAATCAGGAAGGAGGTTTATGTGATGAATCACACACATTTTCTTTTTCCCTCACATCTTTACACTTTAAGTGAAATTGCAGCTTAGGGTCTATAAGAAAGTGTTAACTTGCTAAAGGAGTTGGGTTTTGTCTTTTTTTTTTTTTTTTTCCAGTTAAAAAGCTCTAGTATTTTCTTAGGTAGAATGTAGAGATCTCTTTAGAAATTCAAATTCTTCTTTTTCCCACATGTGCATTTGTTTGTTTATTTTCATGACTGAAAGGAAGTTACGTGCCATGTTGCTCCTGTTGTTAAGATCTTGTAAATAGCCAAGATGGTTTTAGGAACAAAAGATTCAATCACAAAACATCATCAGGATCATCTGGATCCAGAGGCTCCTGTGGGACCATCAGGAGGCAGCTGTGTCAGTTTCTCAGCTCTGCTTCTGGTTGTGCTGCATCACACAGGCAGGGGAACATAGCAGTGACACAAGATTGTGGATATCAGTGGCTCCAGGTGTTTACTCTGTCCTTTCAGTAAGGCAAAAAATATGTCATTTTATGAGAATTGTTAGATGACTGCTCAAAGGGGTGACATGTGGCTCTTGGCAGACAGTTTTGTCCTGGACAGGGTTACTACTGGCCAAGGGGATGAAATACCCTTTGAGTGATTTACCTATTCTGAGGTCAGTGATTGAATAGATTTCACACAATTTATCTGACCTAACAATGAATTAGAATGTGTGTTTCCTCAAGGAATATCACATCTTTAAATGTGAAGAAACTAAAATAAGGCAAGTAGGAAAAGTGTCCATCATCTTCCTTTCTTGTGTCTTTGGTAAGAACATGGTACAGGAACAACCTGTAAAACTTGCCTTGCTTAAAGTCACCTCACTAGAATTGCTGCAGCCATCTCCCATGTCTAACCTCCTTGCTCTTTAGTGCAACACTAAACTGCTAACTTATGCTGAGGATCCTATCTTTTGTATGCATTGTGCTTAAAATAATTAATTAAATATTTATAAATTTCTTCCCTCTGCTAATAAGTGTTTCTCAAATCTATATTTTCCAAGCATCTGTCTGGATATTTAATTATGTCAACGCAACACTTGCCACCTTTGGGAAAAAGACTTAGCTTTGAAAAAGATTAGCTTTTTCTAATGTAGAGACACAAGGAAAATGTGAATAAAGACAATGAATAAGGAAACTTCTACGTGTAAGTACGCTTTAGTAGCTAGCAAGAAAAAGGTCATTCCCAAAGCAACGTATAAGGAAAAGCCAAGATGTATTAAAATTTTTTTGTGTGTTTTTTTTTTAAAAAACTAAAAGTGAAGAGGTCAAGATGAATGAAAATAGCAGAGTGGAAACAGCCCTTGTTAGGTAAGCATAAGATTGTCAGAGCTATTATGTCCCTGGGGTCATGCGTTTGTAGGCTGTGGGTCAGGCTTCATCTAGGTGGGTATTATAGATTGGATGTAGTTTATAAATTTATGATGGCCATGTGAGCTGATAAGTTAGATTGGAATCTAGAGAAATTCCAGAATTGTTTCTGTTTTTGACATATCATAAGTGCTTAGTCGAAGATGTGAAATCTAGACAATTATACTGGGGATCCAACCTGGGTTCTCTCAGCCAGCTGGAACACTGTCCCCACAAAAGCCAGTGTGGACATCACTCTTGTCCCTTATAAGACTTTAATCAAGTACCATCAAATGAAGGTGTTCCTTATCACCATACATAAAAATGGCACTCACCTAATATTATATCCTATTTCTTGTGCTCTGTATTTTCTTCACAAAACCAACTACTACCACCCACTACCACAATTTACTTATGTATTTGATTATTATTTTTCTACCACTACTAGAATATGATTGAAAAAATAGTATATTATTTTTTTGGACTTCTTTGTCCATTATTCTATTTTAATCTCACAGAACATGGACTGGTACATAGAATGTGTTCCATAAAAATAGGTGAATACCTAAATTTGAGTAAGATTGTTCCTTTAGCAAACTTTTCTAATATGACCTAGCATTTTCTTTATTGGAAAATGTCTTTATTCATGAGCAACTCAAAGAACTCAGAGTATTGGAATTATTTTATGTGATAGTTAAAATATAATTTAAATAAAACTTTTAGATCTTTTGCATAATGTACCATTGGGAAGAAAGCATGCACTGTTTTTCCAGTCACATATCAAACATACACAGAATTAATTTATAGATGGTAGCAGGAAGCCAGATACGTTTGTATTTAAAATTACTGCTCCTTTTATCGAATCTTACAAATAGAGTTATACTAGGAAGGAAATGGAAAGAACATCTGATACCTGTTATTAGATACTCATTTAACAATTCTGGGAAATAGCAGTGCTCATTCATATTTTCTGCTGGTATCCTGAAAGTGGTCCTCCCTGACAAAGCAGCCATGGGGAGACCTGTTTTGATCAAGTCTGTTGCTTTTCCTTTCAAAGTGAGCCAGATAATGCACCTGTGTAACTTTATTTCTTAATGGGATCAGCAGGATCCCACTGAAACTGAGTGTAATGTGGTTGTAAGTTGAAGTTTCCATGAAAACAGTCCTAATTCTTTTCTTTTGCTAAAGGAGAAAATAGATAATGCACAACTTTCTGTTCCCCAAATTTAGTGAACTGAGAAAATCTTTGAGCAATCTTCTGCCCTTGTATTAGATTTGCCACACTATTTAAGAGGAAAACCACATAACTTTAGGTATAAAAATGAAGTCTTCAGATAAAAGCCCCTAATTATTTTATAGTAAGGATTAATTTGAGTAAGGATCTTGATGTTAAGACACCAGAAATGTTATTAAGGTCTACACTTCAGTCAAAGTATGGAGACATTTTACCTAGGATTAAAGTTAACCTTCTCTTAAGCATGAAGCTCAATTTAAGACACATTGCATCTTTTAGATACTATTAAACCTGGCCCCTATTTTGAGTAAAATGCTAACTTTCTTTTAAAAAATTTCAATACTTTTTTATTTATCACATTTTATTTTATTTCTTGGTACAATTTTTTTTTAAAATCAGTATGTATTATAATTGAGAGTAGGACCTTTATCTTTTTGACAAATTATTTTTAATTCACACTAAAGCAAAATGAATAAATCCTTTAAAAATCATAGGATGTCTTTGGGCAAAGGAGTATAAAATGAGGGAAGGAAGAGAAGGAAAGGAAGAAGAATCCTACAACTTGTCTTGAAAACAGGTAAACATAACTTTTGAGATGCGATTTTATTTCATAGTCCTCCTTAGTGAGAGATAGCCAAGGGCACCTGAGTCCTGGAAAACCTGTGCAAAACAATAAATGTCACAGAGAGTAGTAAGGTGGACATTGCAAATCAGGAAGATTCCAAAGAAAATAGCACAGTGTCTAAATTTCAGTCACACATGGCATTATTGAAAGTTGTACAGAGTGTAAAATAAGTGATATACTGGCCTTTTGTTGTTGTTGTTGCTCATTTTATAGAGAGAAACTGTTTTTGTCTACTTACAAAAAAAACATATTTACTATAGAAATTAAAAAAAATAAGTATAATGAGGCATATCAAAATCATACGTCATCTTGTTACCTGCATATAATCATATATCCATTAAGAATTTTTGTTTTAAGGTGATAAAAATATGATATGAATAAGCATAAGCATAGAAAAATAAATTTAATTAAAGATAATATAGGTTTTGCAGAAACAATATCACAAGCCGCTGGATCTCAGAAAGAGAAAGAGCCAAACTTTCAAATTCAGTGGGGGCTCTCTTATCTCTCCTCATTTCCACAGGTGGCTTCAGCCTGCATCTCATCCTATAAGGAAACCACATCTTCTGAGATTCACATGAATGGGAACAACTTATTGTTTTTAGTTCTAACCATCAGAAAAAGAATGTCGTCATCAATTCCAATGGTGCCACGGAATGCGGTTAGATGATCATAGATTTCAAATGCATACCCTAGGAAGCACTGCATCCAATTAAGTGTCACAGTATTAAGTAGGAGATGGTGACAGTAACTCTACACATGGAGAAAAATAATTAGAAAAAGGGTACAAGAGAAAAACATGTGACCTCTGCAAATTCTCTTGACATTTTAAAATAATACTATCTGTTTTTCTGGGCAACATCTCTTTTTAATGCAAATTCAAAATTGATAAGGGAAATTGACATGATTGTATAAGGAAGGAAGTCTGATTGGTTCATGCCCTCAAATTTTCCAAGACATAAATGTTTTGTTTACAATCAAAGACATAACAATATAGAGAGAAATTACAAAAAGAGTTGAAATAATATAGAACTTTCTTCCTTTTGAATAATAGAGTTAAGGGGTTTCAAACATACTGCATTTCCATAAGATATCCAAGAAGCTGAAAATGCTAATGAAGAAATTGTAAAGATGCATACCTGGGTTAAAAGTAAAAGTGAATGCACTTTAAGATTTCCATTTCAAAGATGGAAGTTTTTAGGACTGCACAGGATCTACTGGCTATTCTCCCAGGTAAAATGGCAGAGACATTGTTAAGATTGTCATTGTTTTGCTGGGTTCTTTTGTTACAGAATTCCATAGTATTTAAATAGAATGCCTCTTATTGCTATCTCTCCAGAAGTCCCATTATTTTTAGCATGCATTTTTTTTTTTACAGTGAACTGTTTTTCAGGAACACATACATGACATTTCAGCTGATAAGCCCATATGTGCAATCCAGCTCTTCTCTCTTCAGGTATGTGCACATGCGTGCACACACACACACACACACACATGTACACGCTCCCACACATATCCATACATACATGCATACATCCACATCCATCCATACATGTCCTTGTAAACACTCTTAAGTTTTTATGCTCATGCTTATATGTAAAGTACATAGGTGAAATTCCTAACCTCTAGTATCAGAATGCATTCGGATAGAAAGTCTTTATAGAGAAAATGACATTTAAAAATAACTCATGAGGATAGGCCCTAATCTGGTATGAAGGGTATCTGTACAAGAAGAGATAATTTAAGATACTGACACACACAGAAGGAAGACAGTGCAGAGACACAGAGAGAAAATGGCTATGTATCAGCCAAAGACAGAGGCTTGAAACAGATCTTTTCCTCATGACCCTCTTAAAGACCTGCCTTTATCTTGGACTTTGGAACTCTAGAATTGACAGAAAATAATGTTCTGTTTTTAATCCATTAATTCTGTTGCCTTCTGTTGTGTCAAGATATTGACTAATGCAATATACCTAGCATGTCAATTTATAAATAATTTAAAATATTGCTTTTATTATATTCTGAATATTTTCCTATACCTATGATTTAAATTTCAATGACAACATAGTATTCCAACTGTTGAATAAAGTGTTTCAAATTTTTCATTTTTATTAATAATAATGCTAAAATTATAAACACGTAAATACCTCTATGCTTACCTTTGAGATTATTTTCTAATAGATTCCTAGAGTGAAGAGGTGTTTGGTTTCAATATTTTTATATTTTAAAATGCTGACATCTATTATTTAATAGCCCTAGCAATGCTGTGCCAATTCACACAGTGACCTATTTCCACACGAGAATACTTTCTCCTCCACATTCTTTTAGCTCTGAGCAATTTTATTTTTTAAATTGATGTAAATTTGATTTTGATTTTTTAAGCTTAGAAACTCATTGTATTGTTTGTTCACCATTACTTGATTATTAGTGAAGCTAATATATATATATTTTTTATATTTGGGGAATCAGTTTTTTTATTACAAATTATTTCTGTCTATATTTTTATTTGACCCCCAAAAGGGTGCTCAATAGTGATACCCCAAATCTCTCCTACTATGGAATGTTGAATCATGTGGGTTGTGTTGTCTAGAATGACTTTAAGATTTGGAGACTATATTGACCTCAATATAATGGCTTTGTCATGGGAACAAGTTTGATCCTATTGCAAATGGGGCTCAGCGCATCACTATTTTATAGAGATTTTCATAGATAATCCTTTAGTAAGTTTTCAAGTTCTGTTTCTTGTTATGACTATAATTATTATCTAATAATAAACAAGCAGATTTATCACCAAAAGTGGCTGGAGACAAAGCTGTTGTTCTTTCCAACAGCTCTGTTAGGACTTTCATGGATTTTCAGAAAGAAGGTATAAAATGTTTATACTAAAATTAGCTTAGACTTGCTTAAGATAGCTGACAAACTTGCTGCCTACTCTCTAGATTCTGTGTTGGCTCTTTATTATCCCAGAACTCACTTTGTCCCTGTTCTTCATAATTTTTTTTTAATTCTTAGATTTCTTCCAATGAATTCTTAGAATATCCAAATGTAATATCTGTTACTAACAACTTATAATGCTGATTGAAACAATTGTCAGCTGAAGCAGCAATTTTAGACATCAGGGAGCTATTAAATATGCCAAGCTATAGATGGCTGGCTGTGGCTTAAGACTTTGGACAGTATGAATATTAAGGGAATGCGTCATAGAACTTCTAGGAAATTGCAGGGAGGTTAAAAGGGGAAATGGGGGAACACCAAGGAGAGACATCACCTACTTCACAGTTTTGTCCAAGATGACCCTAGACACATAAGCCAAGCAAAAATATTTGAACAAATTGTGCACAAGGGGCAGAAAAAGCTGGGCAAAGTCAGAAACAGATGGTGCTCTGACATGATCCCCCAACTGGGGTTATGCACCTGAGTTCAACAGTCCACTGGGCAAATGTCCAAATGCCAGGCAGATTCAGCTGTCCTTGATAATTAAGGCTAATTAAGTTGTCTGTTCATGTAAGTCCAATGTTGGAGTATTCAAAAAATATCACAGATAATTCTTATTAAAACCTGGAAACTCATGTAAACTATCTATCGATTCCTTACCACATGAAAATGATAGATTTACCCTAAGTGTTGGTTTATTTATATTTTAGACTAAATTTGAATTGAATAAGTATTTATTTATTGACCTCTAAATGTTCTTAGAAGTTTTGAATTGCAACATATACACAAGCACAGATACTGAAAAAATTAAGGCTCTTTTTTTATTTAAAATTTTACTGTGCAAGTTATTTAAAAAAAAATTCTCCAAAGTTGGATATTAGGAATTAAGTTACAGAAACCTATAAGTTTATAACTTAACCATAGCCATGGCTTCACTTGGCTATGAAGAAAAAAATTATTATTTTTTCTAAAAACACCACTGTTTTCTTATCTTATTTATTTTTGTGTCTTTTCCACCATGATGTCTCAGGATCACTTCAAAAGTTTGCATTCATAACAATGCGATTGAGGTTTGTACATTTCATGCTTTTACAACTATACATGTTTTTAGTTTTTATCTTTTATTCATAGGATAAATTTATTGAACTTATTGTTTTTCTATGAGAATTAAGTGCAGTAAATATTTGCATTGGGAAAGACAAACTGATTTCCACACAATGTGTTTCATCTTTGTGGCAAATAAAAAAAAATCATTAAACTGTCTTTATGATGGGATTTATTAGATATAAATTCATCATTTCAAGGGGCACAGGTATTTCTAACTCATATATTTAGGGCATATGAATGTTGATTATAAGAACACAATCTGGATGTGCAGTATGCTGGCTATAAGAAGAGGAAGCTATTTATTTCAAGTATTTGCTTATTTTGTTTTGTCTGAGAAAATAAAAATTGCTTTCATTACTTATTTAAATTATTTAGACCAATTATATTACCCATTAAATATGGATTGATGTTTACTAGCGCATTCAATGAATGTGCAGGGAATGTTTTTATGTTTACTTATAAAATAACTTCACAGCTATCTTCTTTTTTTCTTTCTTTTTTTTTGCCTTTTATATTTTTCTCTTCTGAAGAATTTTTAAAACAAGAATTCTATTATAAAAGTGTAAAGCTGTACAAAGAATATCATACTTACAGAATGTTTGGGCATAATCAAGCTTTAGTTAAAACTCCCACACACATACACACAGAGAAAGTACTATCCTTTAATGTAGCAAACGTGTATTTATGCAGTTTTGACCAAATTTATTTGATTTGCAAGAGAGTACCTGCAACTTTTTGATATTTTTGTTCTATCCTTTGATAGAAAGCTGAAGTATTTGAGTTTTTCTTAGCTCTGCAGTAACCAACTACCACTCAGTTGCTACTTATGCCAATCTTCCACTGAAAAAACAAACGTCCTCTGGAAAAGTGGTTGGCTACTCTACTTGATGGTACCTGAACATCATTAATCAGGCAATGCCTGCTACCTGTGGGGCACACAGTATCTGCTGTGTTACATTTCTTTCAGATGGTGCACAGAAAAGCTAAGAGTGTGCTTCCAAAGTTATTAATAACCTTACTGTCATAAGAAAATCCTTATTTCTACCTCAATAAATAATTTCATGCTACAAAACTTTTGGTGGGACTACTTTCCCTTAACTATTTCCCAGATATGAAGAGAAAAATATTTTACCATATTATGCTTTAATCCTTCTAATGCTTTCCAAATATCATTAAGTAAGTGAAGTAATTTTGTTAAAAACTACAATAGTTTTAAAGAGTCTAATAAGTTCAATAGGTTATACAATTTTTTTCAAGCAAGACATAAGTATTTTAGAAGATAATTATCTTTACTAGAATTGATAAAACAAAATGCATGTTGTCAATTGAACTTTATCATTTATCACCATCCTGATTTTACTTTAAAGAACTGATGAAAGAACTCTGCTAGATCAAGAGCCTTCTTATCTGACAATTTTATAATATCTGGATATACACACATATATCTCACCAACACACACACACACACACACACACACACACACACACACACCTCATGCAAAGAACAGCTGCTCCAAGAGTTTATATAGACACTATAAAATTGCAAGCTGAATCTATTTGCAAAATTCTCCTTTTGTGTTTGGTACTATTTCTGTTTAACATGATAGATCTGCTTCTGATTTAGAATGTTGGTAGGCCATGCTTTCTAGGCATCAAATAAACAATAAATACTTACATAATAGATTTTGAAGAGCAAATTGATTATTAGATGGGTATATTAAATTGTCATTGGATGTGATTCTCTTTGCAATTGCACTAGAAAAATGCCACTTAGAGATTTCTACTTTTATTGCCTTCTGGAGGATATTTCTTTCTGTTTTCTTCTTAAGAATTCACATGAAATTTGGATAATAAATAAGAATCTTTCCTCAGAAAGGCCAGGTTCTTCAAATAGCTTTCCTTTCTATGAGAGGGGATATTTTGCATATGGGGTGTACATTCTTCTTTTTTTTCTCATTGTAGTGAGAGGTTGAAAATTTGGATCTCATAAACTTCTGTGCAGTACTTCTGTAACAATTATCATTTATATAAAACATCCTCAACATCAAATGGAAGCAATGACCATTCTTCCAAGTAAAGAATTAAGAGAATTATCGAGACAATGTAAGCAAGAGCCAGATGTCTCAGTAGCATGTAAGTTTTTCTTGGATTCCTTTGGTGTCTGAATTTCATTACTATCAACTTATTCATAGGAGATATGTTCCAAAACCCCAGTGGAAGCCTGAAACTGAGTATGGTATAAAGTCCTATACATATTATAATTCTTGCTATGCATACATAAATATTGTGAAGTTTATTAGTTAGGCACAGGAAGAGATTCACAACTAAAAACAAAGTACATCTCAAAATATATTGCACAATAAATTTTACCAAACTTGGCATATAATTTCTTTCTGTCATTATTAAGTTGAGAACTTTCCGTTTTTCACTTTAAAGGAAACACTTTACAGCTTCTCGTTGGTGTAATCTGAATTACCAACATCTCTATTCTTGTATGTTGGGTTCATTTTTACATAAAATCAGGTTTACTTGAACACAGTGCAATAATGCAATAGTTGAGAGTTGAGATAGCCACCAAGTGACCAATGAATATAAATAGCATGGTTCACCTCATATCTGGCATGGAATGAAGGAGGACAGCATGAGATTTCATTACACTACTCAGAATGACATATGATCTTTTAAAAAGTGGTATATTTTTGGCATTTCCTGCATAATATCCAGAGCATGGTTGACCACAGGTAACTCTAACCACAAAAAATAAAACTATGGGTAAGGAAGGACTATTATATTTACAAGATTCAAAGTTTTTATTCCACACAGACAAGATAGAATAGTTTTATTTTCATCACCTTTTCAAGAATAAACTTTTTCATTAAAATGTATTTTGTCATAATTAATTTTTTTAAAACTTATGTTATGCAAATAAGGAATAAATAGCAATGTTAGGAGGTAAGTGACTAAAACAAATATTTGTGCTTTACCTGCTACATGAAATCCTAGGGTTCCTCTTGGAAAAGGTTTCCAAGTTTGTATTATTACTTGAGATTTGTAGTCCACGGATGTGGATAAGTTGACTAAATTGTAACCGTTAAATTCAGACAATTAAGATCAAAGCCAGATTAAATCCTAACCTCAAAAGGTGAAAATCAAATATATAAAATAAATATCTTATTAAGCTTTATGTGCCATGGCTCCAAGCCACTAAAATTCTGTTAAAAAATGAAATATAAATAATTCACCAAACAAGAATGTTCAACTAATAGTACATAATATGTTCAATTTCAAGATCTTATCATTGCCACCTTCCAGTACTTTCTGTTGATTTCTCTCATATAAACTTTAAAAAATTCATAGATTGCAAGTTTTTTAGAATTTAATAATGTGCTCAAGATTTTCCCAGCCCAGTTCATTTTTACAGATATGAATAATTACATGAAATTTATAATTCCCCTACTTGAAGGACCAATTCTATTAGGTATAATATCCAATTACACACTAAGAGTTTTTTCCTGACTAAAGGGAATGACTCAGACTTCTCTACCACTTGTTCACTTTCTTTTCAAATATGCATCTCAATATCTCTATTAGAGGTAAGAAGAATAAGACACTCCTAAATTAATGTACAAATATTGATAGAAATAAAGTTGTAGCATTAGAAGAAAAAAAACATTAAAATGAGTCTAATGATTAAATCCAATGATTTTGTTCTAGCTTAATGAGGTAAGGTATTTTAATCCTTTTTGTTCATTTATATTTCCCAAGCACTCAGAACTATCTCAGTACATTGTAAAAGGTTTAATGAAATACATTTTAAATAATACTTAAAAATATGGAAAATATACAAATGGATCTGCTAGATTAGTCAATATTTTAACCAAACACCATTTGTGTCTATATACACACATTTTCTTCTCTGACCACTAATGTTCACACTATACTATATCTTACATAGATAATCATCACACCTATTTCTAGAGTTATCCATGGTCAATATCTTAGTGAAGGGATAAAAATGTTGAGTATCTATATGATTATTGCTAAAATAATTTTCTACCATCAACTAAGACATTGAATTCTTTTGTAAATCTGGCTTAAGTATCTGAACACTTTACATGAAATAAAGAAGATTTATGTTACATCTCTGTAATAGAACACAACCTATGAGTTACTCTTGTCCCAGATATAAAAAATCTGATCAAAAATTTAAATCCAACAAAATTTTTAAACAAATACAAAAGAGTAAGCAAATCATAGGAATACCTAAACAAAATATGTGCTTTAAAAGGCACTTTGGGGAAAAACTTAAGTTCATTAACAAGTAAACTGTAATGAAATGGAAGGGATGAAATGTAAGAATCTGCCCATTAAAAACCTATCACTTAATGTGAGGAGGCTTAAGATAAAATTGTGTTAGAATTGCCTATTTTTGTTATCTACTTACTAAAATTTTTTCAAGACTCAATAGAAGAGTCTACACATTTCTAAAGGTACTCTAGAATTTGTAATCCTGGAAATATACTACTGATTTGAAATATTTTTTGCTCAAAAAGTCTTTATGTATATTAACATCCAAATATTCTGGGTTATAAGAAATAGGGATTTCTAGATTCTTTATAGTTTTCTCAGCTTAAAGTTTTGCAAAGTTATAAATAATATTATCTCTGAAAATAAAACCAAAATTCCATAGCTAGTTCACTTTTTATATATCTATACAAACCAATACACTTCGTATTTTGAGTGCTGGCTGAATTTCAATATATATAACTATAAATGAAAACTTTAATGTAATTTTGCTAACAAAAATATTCTGTTTTATTTTTTTCACATCATGTCATTGGAAAATTACTATATCTCATGGATAAAAAATAACTGACATGTAGAATGCCCTTGTTAGATATAAACTACAATGAATCAGATATAATCTGTCATATTCATAAAAATATTATATCACCTTCATAATGTTTGATTTATTTTCTTCTGTAAGGTGAGCAGCTTGACATGAATAAATTTTGATTTAATATGTGAAATGAGTAAAAAGAGAATATGAAGCTTAATTTATTAATGGTATTCATTTTCATTATGTTCAAACGTGGGTTTCTATTTTAATTAAATATTGTAATAAAATAACTTACTTTTTATTATTAAAATGGCTGTGCTGTGAAAAAATATTTAATAAAAGATTATTACTTTAAAAAAATCAATGGTAAGTCAATTATTGTATTGCTCAAGGCTCATAAATACCAATTTGAGATTTACTTGAAAACATTAATATATTACCATTATTCTGGGATATTTCAAAGGTACATTAGGGTATATTTTTAGCTACAGTAATATTGTGAAGAATAGAAAGGATGATAAGTTTTAAATTCAGCACCTTAAACTCATATTTGCTAACAATTAAAGACAGATTGGACCCAATCCTCAATTTTTTAGTTAATTGAAGTTTAGATATAATTTTTTTAGGATGACAACTTTAATTTCCTTTTATTCTATCTTTTGGTATTTCACAAGTTGGTTATTGAATATAAAATTATTACATTAAAATATTGGGCATCCAAATCTCAAAACATTGTTCCTGCAAATGATGGAGAAAAAAAACTAAGTTCACACGAGGACCTTAAATCAGCTTTTGTTCGACATGTTTGGTTTTGTTTTTGTTTTGCTTTACTTGTAAGTTGTTATATTGAATTATGCTGACTTTGCGTTTTTTAAAATAGCTGGCAGAAAACTTAGTATAGAGAAAAAACCTTTTGTTATTGCATATTGCACTATGAAATTTCAAACTATGTCAGTTTAAAAATATTAACTTTATTTTGACTAGAGATATACATAATGAGCACAAACAAAATAAATGCAATAATTGAAACAGAACATTCACTTTTTTATGGTTTGAATATGCAGTGTTCTCCAAAAGCTCATGGGGAGAAGTCTGAGTTGAATGGTCTAAGTTGAGATGTTTAAATTATGAGAACTATGACATAATTGGTAGATTAATCCATTTGGTAGACTAACATTTGAATGGATTGCTGGATGATACCTTTAGGTAGGTGGGGCTGGGCTGGAGGAAGTAGGTCACTGGAGATATGCCCTTCAAATTATATCTTTTTCCCCTGGCTTCTGCTCTCTGCTTCCCAGATATCACTAGCTGAGTAGCTTTCTTCCCTCAGGTACTTCTGCCACGATGTCCTGCCTGAACTCAGGCTTCATCTAAGAGCAATGGAGTTGGCCAACTGTATACTGAATCTCTGAGATCATAAGCCCAAAATAAACTCTTCCTTCTCTAAGTTGTTCTTGTTAGGTATTTTTTTGTCATAGCAACAACACACTGACAAATGTCTATTTATTTATTTATTTATTTATTTATTTATTTATTTATTTATTTATTTATTGTTTTTATTAGTTACACATGACAGTACTATGACTTTGATATCATACATTTGAATAAGATGGGATATAATTTCTCATTTTTCTGAGTGAACAGGTTGTAGAATCACATTGGTCATGCAGTCACATATATACACACAGTAATAATAATGTCTGTTTCATTCTACTATCTTTCCTATCTCCCATCCCCTCCCCTCCCCTCCCATCACTTCTCTCTACCTAATCTAAGGTAACGCTATTCTTTTATTTTTCTCTCATATCTTCATACATATATTTTGTATAACAATGAGGGTCTCCTTCCACCATTCATGCAATTCCCCTTCTCCCTCCTTTTCCCTCCCACCTCTGTTCCCTATCTAGAGGTAATCTTCTTCCTGTGCTCTTCCTCCCTAACCCATTTTGAGTCACCCCCCTTATATCAGAGAAGACGTTCAGCACACAAATGTTTATTAATAGCTCATATTTTCTTCAGATATATCAACAGAATCTGTTTTAATATTTAAAATTGTTTTCATTTATTTTTTATAGTCTCATTTCATTGCATTTCCAGAGAACTTGAAATATTTGAAATAGAAAAGACTATGGGATTCATCTAAAGAATGCTGTTCAATAGAAATATAATATTAGTTACAAAGGTAAGTCACACAAAAAGTTTAAAATTTTATGTAGCACATTAAAGAGAAACAAAGATAACATGCACAATTAATTATATAAATGTATTTCATTTAATTCAATATATCCCACATGCTTTAATTTAAACACATAATCAATATCTAGAGATGAGTGAGATATTTCATGTTATTTTTTTTCTTTTATTTGCTCAGTTTCCACAACTGTGAAGTGGAAATTATAATAATAATACTTATCTCTCAGAGTAGGGATAAAATATGTGTTAGGTTTCTAGTCCAATGCTTCCTACATTAGAATTATTGTAGATATTACTGTTTTACTTAGTAGTAGACTTATGCAAATAATTTAACTCATAACTTTCTTTTTTCTCATAAAAATACATGGGAGAAATTATTGATAGCAGAATGAATTTCAACATAATAAGTGTTTCCTGGATGAGTTTGAGCTCTTCATATAAACTCTGTGCATGTTCTTTTGCATATGTTGTATGTATGGTAATTCATTAAGCTTCTCTGAACTAGCTGCTAAAATTTGAAATTATTTGTTAAGATTTTAGAAATTTCACTAATATTTGTACTATATATCTTAATACAAAACTATCCAATTTCTCTAATCTATAGTATTTAAATAAAGTTTCCAAATACGTTCATGTAACCTCTTGATTGTCATTGGAAAAAGTACTCACTCATGTTTTTTTTCCCCCCTCCTTTTAAAATCTCTACTTATAATGTCATCTGATATCTTTAGTCATGTTGGCTTTCTCTCTGAACTTCTTCCAATCTGTCTACATTTCTCTGCTACTGAGGCAACCAAACTGAATAGTGCTTTGATGTAGTTCATCTGAATTATATAAAGAAGGCTATCACCCATGTGTCCAAGGATGTCATGATTCTTTGCCTATAGATCAAAGAGGCAGTGAACTTTTATACATTTTATTGAAGCATCAGCCAGATATTTTCAGTGGATGGCTAAGGTGTTGTTAGAAGAGAACAGTCAAAATTAATGAGACTAAGAAAAAAGTTCTAAAAGATAGAATCTATTCAACAGTTTCTTCAGAATCTAGTCTTTTTACTTTTTCAGGAGAGGATGTTGTGTTTTGAATTTGATTTTTATGAAAATGCATTTGAAGCAGATAAGTTATTTGACTAATATTAATGTAAATGGGGAAATGGGAATTAAAAAAGCTAAGTGATGGGAAAAATAAAAGTAGACAAGGAAATAAAAATTTGCTTTCTTTAGTGAGTTTATAAATAATATTTTTGTACATATATCAATATACATAAGATTTAATATCTAGTTTTGTTCCTTATTTTTGTTTTGTGATAAACATGCTCAGGTTTTTCCTGGCTATTAATTTGTAAAGTTATAGGTTCATTAATTTTTTGATAATAGCTTGATTCTATATTTGTATCACCAATATATATTTGGTATTAATAAAAAAATTATCTTTTTTGCAAAAAACATGCATTTCCATTTATAAAATGTATTAAGTACACAAAAAGTAGATAACAATGAACTGAATGGTTTAGTATATACAATTTCAATGAATAAATGACTAAGAGTATACTAAGCTAAATTTATGAAGAAAGGTGTTTTTGAGTGATCATTATTCACAGGGGAGAATTTGTGACTATCAAGACAGGAAAAAATGTCTAATCAGGGCTTATGCATACGATGAGGAAACAGAAGTTAGGTCATGACCTTTCCTAGGTATTATTTTTAACAACTTGAAGAAGAGTTTCTGTGATTTCTTTGACATCCTATTTTTAGTCTTAATATTTGATGGTTTGATTTCTGCTTCTACCATCATAATGAAGCTCATAAAATAGAGAATCTTATTTTTCTATTAAGTGTTCATATCCAGCAGGCAGTTAAACTTTGACAATGGTAAATGCTGCTACAGAGTAAGTTGATCTGTTTTGTGACTGAATATGTAAAATTATAAATTTCTTATAAGTAATCCTAAATATGATAAGTTATCATTATTATTCTTCTGGTCTTTCCTTCAAAAGTTCCATTACAATTAAAATTAATAAAGGCAACCATAGATGGTTATGCACGTATGTATATTTTTAGAAATGATGGTTTTCTAAGTAAGCATAACATATACATAATTTTGACCTGTGTAATTTTCTTCTATTAAATATTCATTTAAAAAAGTATCTTTGCCTTCCTTCATACTCTATCAACAATTTTTTAATTAACATAATTAAATAAATTAATACCTTAATTTTCTTGAGTATTCATGCTAATTTGGTAAAAAATATATAATCACATTTAATAAACCTTAATGATTCTCCACAAAGAAACATTTTTTGAAAATATTCTGTCAGTTATGTTTCTATTATATTGATCTTATTTTATTATTTTTGTTTAGTTGTGAATGGATGCAATATCTTTTTTTATTTTTATATGGTGCTGAGGATTGAACCCAGTGTCTCATGCATGCAAGGCAAGTGCTCTACCACTGAGCTACAACCCCAGCCCATGTTATATTGATATTTTACAGCAAACATTGGTTTAGGGAACTATGTAGTAAGCACAGTTTTATACCACATTATAAGAGTCTTAGAGTTAGCCAAAGTTACTATGAAGTAAGTTACTTATTGGGTAAGAAACAATTTTCATTACAACTTGTGACTTTTGAGGCTTAGACATGATTTTTCCCTATAAAATGACTACTTAAAGATTTATGTGCTTTTTGCAATTGTCTTCTGTAGTCATACCTCACTGTTCAACAACTTGTGAAGACTGCCTATGCAACCCAAATTGTCTTTTCATTTGACATTTACTTGATATTTCTTCCATCATCTACATGGGGTTAGTTAAAAGGGCAAAATATCCACAACCAAGTCTCTTCTTGGTGCAATTTTCACAAAATCTATCCAATTATCATATTGTTCTCAAGCTGTATTTCATGCCTCCATATCCACCTCTCAAATGTAAGCTGGTTGAGAAAGCAACAATGTCTTTTTCATCTTTTATACTTAATACTCAGGGTAGAGTCTGCCACCTAACGTAGATACTCTTCAACTTGACTAGTTTCTGTTCTAGTAAACTCATCATGAGTTGAAAATACAGTAAATTGAAATGAAATTAATACATCTAATCTAGAAAACATCATAGCTTTAGCAGCATAGTATACTGCAGCTTATTGATTGTTTATCCTGGTGATCTGGTGGCTGACTGGGAGTTAAAGCTCACCAATGCTGAAGAGCATTATCAGAGTAGGGGTTACCACTTAGGCTAGTCCAGAAAGAGATTAAAATTTAGAACAGGAAGTCTCATTTCTACTGAATATGTATTGTATTCATATCATTTTAAAGTGAAAAATTGTAAGTCAAACCATTATAAAGTAAATATTGTCTATGTTTGATAGAATGGGCATTAAACACAAATCAAAACAAGTACTTTTAAAACTTGGCTAACTACTTAAAAATAGAAAAATAGTCATTTCTATTTATTTATTTATTTATTTATCCATCTATTTATCTATTTATATGAGGTGCCGAGGGTTGAACTCAGGGCCTTGCACAAGTGATCTACCTATGAGTCATAACCCCAGCCCCCAAATAGTCATTTCTTTTAGAATAAAATTTGTAGATGATTTTTATTTCTTCCTTTTAAATTTTTTTTCACTTTCTCACACTTGTGATATGCAGTATGGGATAGGAACCCAGGGGTTCTCATCTCCAAGCTGCATTCCCAGACCTTTTTATATTTTATTTTGTGATGAGATCTTACTATGTTGCTCAGACTGGCATTGAACTCATGATTCTTCTGCCTCAGCCTCCAAGGTCACTGGAATTACAGGCCTGCATCACAGCCAATAGATGATTTTTAATGAAAAATTTCTAGAAGTGAATTTACAGTTGATTTATCTAACTTAGTGAATTCCAACATTACTATTTTATGCTAATTCAGTAATTTGGAGAACATGAAAGTATGTTACTATGGAGTTATCCTTCCTCTTTTCTTTAAAAATGGAAAACTACCACCAGTTCTTTTTACCAATTAGACATTGCTTCAGAGAAAATGAAACACACTCTTTTACCTATTGATGAGTCTAGCTACAAAAACTCTCTTTATTTTTAACATGGTTAAAGTACAACACAATATTTCTACTCAGATATATTTTGCATTGCTCAAATTGCATGATAACGGAAGGATTTTGTGATTATCTTTGAAATAGTAATTCAGAGGGAAAAAACATTAAAATATACAGCATTTACAAATTCTCTATCAGAACATCAAGAAGTTTGTGCATTTTCACAGATTTCCTTTCAAACATACTACATGACTGCCTATGTAGAAAGATCCATGGTGTTCCTTCAAAAACTCATACTTAAAACTTTTTTTTTTTTTTTAACTTTTGGAAACGAAATTAGCTTCATTGTTCCTGAAAGACTAAATAAATATTTCATACGAAATGAAAGTTTATGAGCAGTCTAGAATTGCTGTTTTTCTTTGAAAGTTCAGCATTTCATGTTTTTGAATGAAGCTAAAATTGATTTTCTAAATTCTCGTATATGAGGAGGCAACGGGGAAGTTTGCACTACAAGGTAGTCAGTATTTAAAAACTATGTAAATGTAATTTAAATTAAATGGATTTTAAGTACATGTACAAGTATACACAAACATAAAAACTTACATACCTACAATACAGTGTGGACCACAGATGATGTTGATACTGACTATCCCAGGTAAGTTGAAATATCTATTTCTACATGTAGGCCCCGACACACCCCAAATCAAAATATACTCTTTGAATATACATAATCAGTGCACTTACATTGCTCATAGTTATATATGTCAATTTAAATCAGTTTATGATTTTAATTTATATATCTTAAATGAGTAATAATATCCCACACTTAAAAATTGGGTTTGGAATTAATAAGAATTTAATATTTTCAGTTCCACTTTATTATGTATTTTCTTAGGCATTTTATTATATTATGTATAAGCTTACCACTTCAGACTGTAAACCCAGACAGATAAAATATATTTCCCTTCTAGATCTATCTCATGCATCCTTCATCTAATGAATTATGAATACAGATGTACCACACTTCATTTAGGTTTCAACTAATTTTACTTGACTGGCAACTAAACTCAAATTTATAATTATTCAAACATTTCTAAAATTGGCCTTTTCAATAGAATAGTTCAAATCTCCCTTTCTTTATATATACATTCATGTTATCTCATAAACTTCTGTGAAGATTAGTTAACAATGAATTCAAAATACTTAGCACACTGTATAGTATTAATAAACAGCAGCTACCTTTATTTACCCAAGTCAGATGGTGCCAAGTATTACCAAATGATTGCTAGTAAATCTAAGAACTTTAAATAGAGTCAAACTAGTTAGAAGTCTCTATTTTTTTTTACTTTAAAATGTTTTGCCTTTTACATAGAAATGGAATTTAAAAATAAGTATTACACTAATGATAAAATATTGCACCAGGAGGCTTCCTATTTGTTAACTTTCTGTACCTCATCTCATTTAATCTTCACAACAGATCTGTTGTACAAGTATTATTTGCTTCATTTTACAGTGAGAACATAAAATCTCAGAATGCTTCAATAATTTGCCCAAATCAGGAAAACTGATATACTACTGATCCAGAACCAAATCCCAGTTATGATTCCTTTCCAAAGCAAAGGACACAAATATTCCATGGTATAACTCTGCAGTGCCGCAAACTGCCCGGCCCCGGGCCGACTGAGTCCCGCTCCTGCTGCCGAGCACTGCCTGCGGCACCCCTGCTGAGCGATTCCCTGCTGAGCTGTCAGTGCACGTGGGCTTGCAATCTTGCAACCCGGTTGGGCACAAAAACACAAGCCAGTCAAACTGAGACAAAGTTTTATTTAGAGAGAGGCCGTGTGCGTCCCCTAACAGGTGGGTCCGCCACGTGTGTGTTCTACCTGAGCCGGGGGGTTTCCCCTTCCCCCGGAACACCCGCCTACCATCCTTTCCCAACCAATGGGAACTCTCCCATTACAAGAGTGATATGAGTAACCTGAGTCCTGAAAATGGGCCCAGCTAGACAGCATGAGTCCAATTACCATATGAATGTGAATTGCTGGCTGGCAGTCATAAAATCCAAAGGTGCCTGTATCAATATTTTTGCTGTGGCTCCTAACACTGCAGGAAAAAAATTCAGGTAGACCAGTATATGTACAGAAACACATAACTAATGTTTTAAAGAAAATCAGGATTCCTCAAATGGTAATGTTTATATACTTCAGCTCCAATATTTTACCCAGTTCATAGAATTAAGATACATCATAAACACATTTGCATTATATGACCTATCAGGCAGATGGAATCTGTAAAATTTAAGGAACAATCTGATTTCTTGGCAATAATCTCCCACCATTTATAATAAGTGTGAATTTCAGAAGAATGCTAATTTAATTGGATCCTCTTCCTAAATGGAAATGTTTGAAATTAAATGGAGAACTTCTAAATAGAAAATGCCTTTAAGTTCTTATGACCTTCTGGTCCTTCCTAGATATGACAGAAACTGTCTTCTTAAAATACTGAACATAATTGTAATCTGCTATTTGTACACTGTGTCAAAAGATGCCTAAAACTTATAATTACTTAAATTTCATGTATCATTGACACCATGACATCATGCTATTAGTAGAAATAATGTGTTCCTAGTGGGATAATTAAAGAATTTTATTTTGTAAGATAATACAATTGCATCAGTTGAACTATTACATTATAATCTGTCAATAATAAGTGTGTAAAATTTAAGAATTTTACCCAGTTTCTAATAGATACTGTTTTGGTCAGCTTTTTTGCTACTGAGAATAAAAGACAGGGCAAGACCAATTTTAGATGAGATACATTGTATTTGTAGACACATAGTTTCCAAAGTTTCAGCTGACTCCATTCTTCAGGGCTCAATGTAAGGGTGAACAGGATTGTGGTGGAAGAGTATGGCATTGGGAAGCAGTTTACATGAGTATCAGAGAGGAAAGAGAGAGAAAGAGAGAGAGAGAGAGAGAGAAAGAGAGAGAGAAATATTCCACTCACCAGATACAAAATATATACCCCAAAGTCATGGCCCCAATGACTGTCTTCTCCAGTCACACCCTACCAGCCTTCAGTTACCAGTTAATCCAGTCAGGGGAGTAATTCACTGATTGGGTTAAAGTTCTTGTAATCGATCATTTCTCCTCTAAACTTTCTTGCATTGTCTCAAACATGAGCTTTTGGGGGACACCTCACATCCAAACCATAATAGATATAGTATGTATTACATCTTACAAAATTTAGAAAAACCATGCATTTAGAAGTATTTGTCAAGAGAGTGGATGGCTGGACAAAACCAAATTAAAGTTAAATAGGCACCTGACACATAATTGACAGAATGAATGGATTAAAACAAGTGGTTTAAATTTTATGTGGCATTATACTCATAATGTACTTTCAAAAGTGTCCAGTCATTTATTTTTCCTCAAATAATTGCAGAGTGACTATATTTGGGAACGTGAGGCTATTAAAAAGAACATGATAAGCTCCCTTTTTCTCAAAAATTTTATGATATAATTGAGAATGCAGCTAAATGAGAGAATTTTATATTTTTCCTAATACATTATCTAACACATAATAAGAAATCAACATTTCTATGTTGAAGAAAGAGTGAATAATGAGTATGTTGTAATTGAGTGCTATTGTATGAAGTGGTTTGATTAATAATACTAATAACAATAATAATAATAACTAATAATAAGGTTGACAGCTGGCACTTATTCAATGATTACTATTCACAGGACACTGAGCTGAGTACCTGACTTTTGTGGTTTTATTTAGTTTTTGCATGATCCTTTTGAAGAAGGAACAGTAACGGTTACATAATTTTCAATGCCCAGTGTGAAATTAAACTGTGGTGCCATTTATACAAAACTATTGATGACTTCAAGATGGTAAAAGCTAAACATTAAACCAAGTATAAGACCCTCTTAAATGTGGGGCAGTTTCTAACTGCTTATGGCATATGTACATGAAGCCATGAGAACTATACCATCCTTCCATGTAATGGTTCAGGAAATGTATGTTTGTCTGCATTGCTTGATCATATATTTTTATGAATGTCTGAAGGCTACTGGTTTATGGAAATATTCTGACTATAAGGTGCAAAAGAATGTAAAATGAATGTGATCTGATTCAAAGGCAATTCAGAGGCTATTGTGTTAATCCAGGTTGGCGATTATTTAATTACTTCTTATCAAAAGTTAGAATGATAAATATAATATTGAGTTTTTCATATATTCATGTTCAACAATGAGGTAATAAGACCCTAAGTACTATTTTTTTTTCTGAGGCCATTCCAGTATATTTTATTTGCATCATACTACGTCTAAGTATTCTCTTAACATTGATCAGACTAGGAAGAGTTATCATGGAAAGCATCAAAAAACCAAATATTACATATTTCCACTTATATATGGAAATTAAAAATTAATCTCATAAAAAATAAGAGTAAAACAGTGTCTACCAGACCCTGGGGAGTGTGCGTGTGAATGAAGAGAAAATTGTTAGGTACAGGGAGGCAGTTGGAAAGGAGAAATAACTTCTAATGTTCTATAACACTGTAGGATAACCATGGTTGAGAACAATGATTTTGAATGTGTCTAAAACAAGGACATAATAATTTTTTAGGGGATGGGCATGCTAATTAACCTGATCTGATCATTTAGAAATGAATTAAAGTATCATAATGTATTCCATAAAAATGATCAATTTTTATATGTCATTTAAAATTAAAAACTTCAAAACCATTCTCAGTTGTGCCATTTTGCAAGACTGTTTAATAATTGAAATCTACCATCATTGTCATGCTGTAGATATGGGACTTCAGCTTGGCTCACTTGTACTTGTGAGGCCAGTTAGTTCAATCAGTTCATTTATCTAAGGATACTAGTAATATTGCAAGTCTCTAAAGATCCCTACCTACATCCTCATTACCAGCCCATCTCTAACATCACCCCACCTGGTCATTTCTTTTATTGCTCACCTCCTTAACAAAACTTCACGTGTTATTTCCTTGAAATGTTCTTTCACTGAGTATACAGAATCAAGGTTTTAGCTAAATATAGGATATTGCCCCATTTTCCTACAACAAACAAACAAAAAAGTAGAACACACAAAAATGAAAAGACTAAGCTAGATTTTAGATTTTAAAATGGCATATATCTATAAGGAAGAAGAACAAGACAACTCAATAACAAAATTCAAAAATCATAAATGTCAATAAACTAAGAAAAAAGAAAAACTGAAAGGTAAGTGGTTGTTGACAAAGCAGATCAAATGGAACTGAAACAAAAGAGTTGGCAGGGTAGAAGCGCCTAAAATCAAGTCAGTATATGACTTAGAACCCACACATGCATACAGAGGGGAGAAACCAAGAACTCAGAGCATGGGAGTGAGAAGAAGTGATGAAAAAAAGACCCATTGAAAGCCAACCCCACCCAAATACACCTTATAAAAGAGGAGAATTATCCCCTTGAGACATTATCCAGAAAGACTGTTGGTAGGTAACTTCCAACCCCCCCTGAAAGTGTGGTAGGGTGCTGCATTAAAGGTGGAGTGAAAAATAGTCAAATTCTATATATTAAAAGAAAAAGTGGGAAGTCTGTTTTCATGCATACATATTTGTACATAGGCTGTTATTTCTATGGCAGGAGAAAGTAGAATTCTTCTCTGGAGACAGTGATAAGACCACAGAAAGATTTGTTAAATATTGCTATTTTGTGGTCACCACTTTGTCTTTTTACAGTGAAACACATTCAACCATAGAGGCTCACAGAGCTTCTAGATAGAAAGTTAGTGACTCACAAGTTTTTATAAAAGGACAAGTAAGAACTTTTATACATTCTAGGAAGGCAAATCAAATAAAATGAGTGTGAAGTGAACAGACACAGAAGTTAATTCTTAAAGCAAGAATGATAAACAATCAGAACATGGAAGTTTTTTTTTTAAATCAAAATTCATTTGCTTAAGTGTTAGTTTTGTAAACATAAATAGTGGAAGAAGCACTTGGGAAATTATCAAGAAGTCAAAATGAAATACAGAGTGATATAAAATAGTAACAAATTATTAGAAAATTGGAGGACAATTTCTGAGAATCTAAACATCCCATTAATAAAAGTTCCAGGGAAATTGAGAGCCTAGTGGAGAGAAAATTTGAAAATAAATGATACAAGAAAAATTTCCAAAATTGAGACATGTGGAAATGCCTGATTTAAAGAGCACACTCAGTACCTGTGCAAATAATTATCAAATAGGCATATAGAGGCATAATTGCCACAAAATCATGAAACACCTTGGGAAAAAATTTTGTCTTAAATATTTTGAGAGAGAGAGATTGAGAGTGTATACAAAATGAATCATGTCATATAATGTGTTATTTTATATCAAAGCAATATTCAAAGAAGATATTGAAGAAAACCCTTTTAAAGGGCATTTATTTCCAACGTAAACTCCTTATAGTATCTATCCAGGGTGGGTGAGAATAAAGAAATTTGCATACATGCAGCTCTCAAAAATGTTGGCACTCATGCTGTCTCAAAAAGCTGCCAGAATCATGTTATACTAAAAAAACAAACATGAGCAAATAACATAAGAAGCTGTATTCTAAAACTAGCAGGGATTTTCAGTATAATGACTATGGGTACCTGCAGGATAATCAGTAGAGACTGAATCTAGAGAATTGGGGCTCAGGAGGAGAGACTGTCCCCTCTCCCAAGACAAAACCCATTTTCTCCAGTGTGCATCTTGACCATCTCATTGGTTTTCTTCGTTTGCGTCTTAGAGTTATACAATTTCTTTGAAGAACTTCAAAGAAAAATAGCAATTAGTGTTTAGAGGCAGAGAAGTAAGAAAAAAATACACTAAATTCAGGAAAAAATTGCGGAATAACAAGGATAACATTAGTTTTGAGACTCAGTTGTCTTCCTCTCTTAGCTGTTCCTCTCACCATCACTGCCTTAGTTTGTCTTTTTCCTGTTATTGAGTTTGTCTTGTAAATAGTTTTCTTACAGTCAGCAATACTTTTCTCTAAGCTCTTCTCCAGATTGTAATTAGAATGATCTTTAAAGTTAAAACTTAAAAACTGGTTAAATTAGTCAGAGAGGAAACAGTTCCACATAACATATGGTGATTACCAAATGTGAATGTTTAGCTTAAGTAAAGGGGGCAACTTGGAAAAATAAGTTTGGAGATAGCACAGTGAAACCTTAAGTGATTTTTTTTTAATGAGCTTTAATTCATCCTACAAGAAACTGATTGATTAAATAATGTTTGAGAACAAAGAAGAGGGAGGAAAGCAGAGCTGAAGAAGGCCAACACGTTTATTTGTAATGTGTAGGTAAATTTTAGTTTAGGTTGCTAGTTTGGTGATACTCAGAATTGTTTAGAAGTAAATTGACAAGAACTTAGGATAACTTGAGACTAGTGGAAATACTAAAACATAAGAAGATGAAGCATTTGAGAATGGAGGAGAAACTTTTGGATATTGTCAGAGATTTCATGTGTGGTGTGATGGAGGAAGAAAGAGTTAGTTATTCTCTTGGGAAGCCTAAAGGAAAAGTTTTCTTTCATAAGAATTTCTTTTTTTTTCTTTTACAAAGGGAACAAAGGCATAAAATTGAAGATAGCCCAGTGTCAGATTCAAGTTTTGTTAACTTCCATGTGCAAACTGCATAATCAAATTCTATTGAGATAATGTGAAAAGAGAATGAAAAATAATGTGACTGAGAATCTTCTATTTGTTCACTGACTCATTCATTCATTTGCTAAAGACTTTATTAGAAAAAAAAGATGATTGGAATAATATTTTTGAAAAATAATGAATGGAAATATTATCTTAAATGTTCATGGAAAGCTATATCAAATAAGAAGTATATGAAGCATTTGAGAATGGAGGAGAAACTTTTGGATATTGTCAGAGGTAAGTTTCTATCAGTAACTAAGAATAGCTCATCAGGAGGGATTGATCAGATATTAGCCTAATTTTTCTAAGGAAATGGTTAGTTTTGGTCTAGATTGAATCTCCCTTCAGCTGATTCTCTTTGGTTTCCATGCTGTTCGGACATCACAAACCAGTGATGATTGGTCACCCAATATTCAGGCACAGGGCTTGTCATTCCTTTCATCAAGGAACTTATTGCAAAGATGGTTTATATGTTGGATTATGCTCATACAAATTTATATAAAATAGAGTACATAATTCACCCATTCTTATTGTAGTTTGATTCCCACTAATTTTCTCCAAAATGCATGTATATAGTTACTAAAAAGTACTCCTCTATGTGGCCTTTTGTTTTCTATTCTCCAAGAACTCTAATTTCAGCTTCTATGTTTTGCTCTGTATATTTTGTTTGTTTTATTGTGGTACTGAGTATTGAATCCAAGAACTCTATACCACTGAGCTACATCCACGAACTATTTTATTTTATTTTGAGACAGGGTCTCACTGAATTGCACAGGGTGACCTCAAACTTATGATTCTCCTACCTCAGTCTCCTGACTCACTGAAATTACAAGTGTGAGTCACCACATTCAACTTCAATATGGTTTTTAAATAGCTGCTTTCTTTGAGACCAATTTAAAAGTAGTTCTTCCAATGCAATTATTTCATAATTCCTAAAATTCATTATTAAGATCAATTTTTTTGGGGTACTAGGTATTGAAAACAGGGTTGCTTAATCACTGAACCACATCCCCAGTCCTTTTAATTTTGAGACAGTTGCTTAAGTCCTGGCTAAGTTACTGAGGCTGACTTTGAACTTGTGATCCTCTTGCCTCAGCCTCCAGAGTCTCTGGGAATGCAGGTGTATGCCATTGCAGCCAGCTGTGAGCTTAATAATTACTGGTTTTCAGCTAATATCTTACAGGCTACAGCGTGTGAGTAATGTCAACTGTCCACCAGTAACTGACAAGGAGCTCTCCTTACCTTTTAATCAGATTCCTTTGATCGTGAATTTTGCTTCTTCACATAAATATTTTTCAAATTGTTCTCTGGTGTTTTTCTCATGAGATTTACCATCCTTCAAAAACTTAATCCATAATTCTTCTCCTTTCTCCTTCCTTTGTTTCCTATGAAACTTTAGCCTGACTGGAAGGAGTTGACTGTTCACTCAAGTCCTCACAGCAGAAGGCTTTGTTTTTGTTAATTGACGTATACATTTTTTTTTTTAATTGTAGATGGACACAATACCTTTATTTTATTTATTTATTTTTATGTGGTGCTAAGGATCGAACCCAGTGCCTCACACGTGCTAGGAGAGCACTCTACCACTGAACCACAACCCAAGCCCTGAATTATACATTTTTTCTTATAATTGTAGTATACTGATTCTTTTTATTTTCCATTGCTGGGGATTGAACTCGAGTCCTGGAATATGGTAAGTGAGTATTGTATACTTAGCTACATCCCTGTCCTACTAATGCTTTTTAAACATGTTATAATCTACCTAAAGACTTCCAACATATAAATTTTTCTCATTCCTCTTTTTAAGTTGTCTTTTCAAGTGTATAATTAACACTTTATAAAGAACTTGTTGCCTCTCAATGACAGCATGAGACACTCAGATTCTTGCTATCACAAACCTATGACTGCTAGCATTATGGATATCATTACTGATATGTTACTTGACATTTATTCTTTATCTAAACTAAACAGAAAATTAAGGCTATCAATTTGGGGTTCTCTTTGGTTTATTTTATACTTCCTATAAAAATATTTCTGGCTTATTTTCTAGATCTTAATCACATAGTCTGCAGGGTAGTGGTGCCTTATAAATGAGAAACTAAATTTTTCTTATTTCTGGTTTCTTTAACACTGAGGTCCCAGGGTAGAAGCCTTCTGAAAGGGAGCTTTGAATAAGGATTTAAGTTAAAGTAAGAAAGGCTTAATAGCCTTCAGGGCTGGGATATCCTTAGGACAATATATTTTCTTGGAACCTGCATATCTCACTGATGTGATAAGGTAGAGAACCTCCCAAGAGACTGGGCAGAAAAACCACTCTGACAGGATCAACTTCCATCGTCTTGATTGACAGAGTGAGGTGGCTTATCCCTGCAGCATACAATCCTCAGATTCATATCTTGACAAACAATTGTTAGGGAATTGTCTTACTTTTTAGGTTTCTTCACTCCTCCATCATCCATTCTGGCACAATTGTAACAGAGTTTGCTGATCTTCACATTGAAGGTCCAAAATTGTGAATTTCAATTCTTCTGTCACCAGTTTGCAACATGGAACTTCAGGTGGGACACTATCTGTTTATAATCTTGATTTCCTTGGCATTGTGCCGAAATGACAAATTATGGAAAATGACTATACCCAACAGAAAAAGAACACCACATCATTTAACAATAATTTCTATTACAAAAGTTAAAAAATGTTATAAAACTACACTATGTTATAATGCAAACAATTACCTTTCAGCAGAACTTAATAATTTCTTAATTTTACTGAAATCATTTAAACAGAATAATGAACACATTTAGATAAATATGAATAAGGATTGTCAGTAACAAAACTCATTTGCGAATGAGTATGGATGATTTGTGATAAAAAATAAGAAATTAAGGAAAAGATACAAATTTCTTGACTATAGTGCATTGTTGGCCATATGCAAAATATTTTCACATATGCCTTCTTAGTTAATCTTCAAAAATACACTAAGCAGTTGATATGAATTTTAGAATAGAGGGACAGACCTTAATCCATATGTGTGCTTCCTAACAAAAAGGAAAGACACAGCAGTTTTTGGCAACCAATTCTGCTGGTATATATAAATTATATTTCAATTTTCTGTTGGTCCCAAATATGGCAAGTGGGAAAATCTAGTGACAAACTCTTAATAACTGAGGAACCGAGTCTCTCTTTTGAATATGGGAAGTGTAAAGGTGAATGAATATATCATTACTTTAAATCAAAAGCTGTTCTAAATTATTCTAGCCAATTGAAAAGTTTTGAGAGCAGTTTATTAAGTAATAGTAAGTAGCTTAAAATGTGATCATAAGCAAACTGAGATCACTTATTTATTCACTTTACAAGTTAAAATTCTACTTCAGGGAAAGATGACATATATGTCCGATTTTGCTTATATTTTTGACTATATAATCATATATTTGTTTTTGCCATTCAAGAAAAAATAGCTAACTTGAGGGATGTGAAAGAGACAGTTTTAGTATCTTTATATAATAATCATATCCTTGATAGCACCTTCACATTGCATGCATTATATTCCAAGAGTTTTTTTCTTAGGGAACCTAAGTTTGTCTCTGCAAGTCAAAATTGAATGCATTCTTGTATCAAAAGAGTCATGTTTATGGTCACATGTTAAAATTCATTTGAATTCACTGGACCTTAGGTTTACATTAAGGTTCAGATAGGTGTAAATGCTGACTACATAATTTAAATCTGTAGACAAAATCACTAAAAATATACATACCATTTTGTCTACAGAAAAAAAAAAAGTTCATTTGATATTCTGGATTGGGAGGTTAAAAACTGGGTTCATCTTGGGTTCAAAACAATGAGGGTCTTAGGGAATTATTTATTTATTTATTTATTTATTTATTTGGTACTGGGGATTTAACTCAGGGCCATTGAACCCCTGAGCCACATCTCCAGCCCTATTTTATATTTTATTTAGAGACAGGGTCTCACTGAATTGCTTAGCGCTTCACCATTGCTGAGGCTGGCTTTGAACTCAAGATGAGCTGCTAGGATTACAGGCATGCACCATCCTCCCTGGCTTAGGGAATTTTTTAGAAGAAGTTTTAAGTTAACTTTCTAAAACCTGATGTTGATATTATTTTAATTATTATAAATTAAAATGCTATAAGAAATTTATCACATTTTTTTGTTTTCCATTTCTCTACCTCTTTACCAAAACACATAGTCCAAAAACTAATCAAATATAACAGAGTAATTACTCTAAAGAAAGAGTGAAACTACTTTTTAAACTTTTAAAAATAAAAATGTATTCCTATTCATGTATGGCTAAGAAAGTAACTAGGATAAACTTTCAACCTTTTGATTTTTTCATTTCTGATTCAACAGAAATATGTATAATTACAGAATATGTCACATAAAAATGTCCATAAAATTTTGTTCTGATTTTATTTATTCTGCTTTTAAAATGATTTTAAAGACCTCCAAAATCTGAGCTTCTAAGTATCCAAAGGTTATAGTGAGATATAAAAATCTATAAATATTAGCAATGTTAATGGAATCTTTATTGTGTGGTATTCTCTGCATTCTTTGTTTGGCTGAAAATAACTAATAATTTACTTAAATTCAGAATCAGAGGCAATTTAGAAAAAAATTATATTCAAGATGCATTAAAGTTACTAGATCACCCATTGGCATATTAATTTGGTAATACAGAAGACATTTCACAATTACATAAATTTCACACAAATAAAACCTTATAAATTTACAAAAAAAATACAAAAGTCCTTTGGCTAATATAATTTCTGTGGTGGGCATAAGATAGAAAGCAGCATAGTCCAAATGAAGTAAGAATTTTTTTTAATTTTTATTTTTGGTAAATGTAACTTCTAAAATCAACAGCTAAAAAGTGGGGATGGTTTGATAGAAATAGAGAAGTTGATGTAAGTGCATTGAAATATATTGGCTGCTAAAAACATCAGTCTATTCAGAAAATCAGAAAGGAATTGGCACCTAAATTAACTATCATACCTTATATGATTAGCCTTAAGTAGATGGTATAGCATGTCTGTTCAAAAAAGTTAAACAATCTATCTAGGTAATTAATCTCTAGAAAAGCTTGTTATTCTCCTAGGAAAACATGATTAAAAATGCTAACAACTTTAAATTCCGTCAAATGACATAAGTATGGAGATATTGATACCCTTGACATAACACAGCTATTGAAAGGAGTATTGAGCATCTAAGATTGTAAATGTAGCAAATATTAAAGTCCCGTCAACTATCTCATAATACTGTTTTCATGAAAAACACACACACACATATACATACAACACATGTATATACACACGCACACATACATATACACACATATATACACAAACATATACACATATATATATACACACACATATATACATACACACACACACAATGGAGCATTATTCAGCTGTAAAGAAAAATGACTTTTTGACATTTGCTGGTAAATGGATGGAACTAGAGACAATCAAGCTAAGTTAAATAAGCCAGTCTGCAAAAGTCAAAATTTGAATGTTTTCTCTGATATATTGAAGCCAATTCAAATTAAGGAGGAGATTTTTTAAAAAAAAAAAAAAGGAGTAGAAGAAATATCAGTAGAGTAGAAAAGAGGGAATAAAGGAAAGGGGAGAATGGGATAGGGAAAGTCAGTGGAATGAATCTGACCTTAATTTCCTATTTACACATATGAATATACCACAGTGAATCTCACCATCAGGTATATCCACAAGATAGTAATTAAAAAAAAACTTTAGGTAAATAGCATAAATCAATAGACTAGATGAAAGGTAACAGAGAGGGAAAAGGAGCTTGAGGGAGAAGTACTGGAGTACTGGGGACTGGATTAGAAAAAAATTATATCCCTTGCTTTTATAATTATGCCGTAATGAATCCTATTGCTATGTATAACTAAAAACAACTAATAAAAAATAAAAAAGAAAAGAATTCTTCAGTAGACATCAGAAAATGATAAAATCATACTAGAACTTAATACTGGGGACTGGAATGGAGAAAATTAAATTCCATGCATGTATGATTATGTTGAAATGAACCTCACTATGATGTAAAACTATATGACACTAATAAAAGCATAAAAAGTGTTTTAAAAAAGACATCTGGAATCTGAACTATTTTCATATATTTGCTATTATAAAGAAGGCTACAATAAACATGAAAATACAAGTATCTCTTGGAAATCATGATTTCAATTCTTTTGGATATATAATTGGAAGTGGGATTGCTGAATAACATGGTAGTTGAATTTTTAATTTGTTGAGGAATATTAATCTCATAGTGGCTAAAACATTCCACAGTCTTACTCTACAGTGTACAATTGAACCAATTTCTCCATCTCACCAACATGCATTGTCTTTATACGTATATGTCACATTTTATATAAAATAAAAATTTTCACATATAATAACTATATTCTATATGTCATACCATATATATGTATATATATTATTTTACATAAATTTCATCAATGCCGTTTTTCAAATTGAATAAATGCCCACCCTTTCCTGTTTGAATTATTTTTATATTAAATAGTTACTTGTCTTGTAATGAATTTGTGGAGAAAAATATGTAGTCATGGTGGTGATTAAAAAATCCATTCCTATATTAAAATTCACAATATTTGTAAATATTGACTTTTCTCTAGCTCTTTCTCATCATATCCATTGCAAAACCTAAAACTATAAAGCTTAAAGAATAAAGTATAGAATATTTTCTCAACCAGTAATTACAAGAAAGTCAGAGGAGATGCAGAATACACAAACACCAAAACATTCACTGCATAGGTGAATCAAACTTCACATTGTGTCTCATAAATATATACATATATTGTGCCAATTAAAAAGTTAATTAATTTAAAACTCAAACAAGTGAAAATTAGAATTTCTTACTATAAAAGAAAGCAAAATAATTTAAATCAATCCTGTAGACTGGAGAAAACATTAAAAAAATTTTAATAGAAGTATATAATAAAACTCATTCTGACAGAACCTCCATATGTAAATAACAAAAGATAAGTAGCCCAATAAATAAATAACCAAAGTCTTGAAAAGACACTCAATAAAAGAAAATTCACAGGTGACCAAAAACACACACAGATGCTCAGTGTTATTAGTTATCTGGAAAATTAAGATTCAAACCACAATTAGATGCTTTTAATATTTTTATTATGACTAAATTAAACCAATATTCGTGATGACAATTCCAAATATCAAGCTGGGTAGAGAACTCAAAATCTCAAGCTCACTGCTAGGAAAGTAAAGTGATACATTGTTTGAAAACTGTTCATAGTTTCTAATGAAATCAAATGTATAACAAGCCGAAGATCCACTCATCCCACTCTTAGATATTCATCCAGGGAAACAAAAACATATTTCCACAAAAAAGAGTTATGTTATGAATATTCATTATATTCTCAAACTGTAGGAAATCTAAATATCCATCAACTAGAAAATCGTTATATGAATCATCATACAATCATATAATACTAGTCATCATTTTAAAAAGAGATGAAATAGTAATTCAGAAATAACACAAATATCTGAAAATTTATGCTAGGAAAAGAAGACAAACATGTGATACATTCTATATTATTATTTCATATTAAGTTCAAGAAGAAGAAAAACTATGATAACAGAACACAGGGGAAATGAGAACTGCCTGAAAAAAAGGCCATGAGAGAATGTTCTGGAACATTGTCACAGTAACTCCTCTATATTTTGTTTGGGGATGTGGTCATCTGAGTGTATATATCTGTTTAAACCTATGAATTGTACATTTTAAGTTCAACTCAAAATCTCAGGCATTGCTGTTGGGAAAACAATTTGTAACAATAATGTGTGTAGTTTACTTATATAAATTTTATTCAATTAAATTTTTCTATTCAAAATTGATTGAAGAAGCCAAAAGAGAGGCAGATAGGTTATGAGGACAAATGCTGATTCAGATGATAAATGATTGTTATTTATTCAAATCAAGATGCTAGCTGTGTCTCTTGTAAATCTTTTTTTGGGTTAGTTTAAAATTTTAGGATAGAACCAATGGTATTACCTGACAGATTCATTATAGAAAGTAATGAGAACATTTGCTCTAAGTGAGTCAATTTACTCTAAATTTTTTGCCCAAGTGACTAGAAAAATGAAGTTTCCAGGAACTAATAAGAGAAAGATTATAGAAAAAGATGTTTTGATGAAAGAACAAATCAGTTCAATTTTTAAACTAATTCAGTGTGAGATATCTATTAGGTATTTAAATATAAATATCAAATACACATTTGTAAATTTATATTAGAATCTGAGAACAGAGGACTACAATGAGAATATACATTTGGATACTAGCACATGGCATCATGAGATTGGTTGGATCCACGAAGAAAGGATGGTAAATACAAAAATTGAGACCTGAGCACTGGAGCTTCTCAGTGTTTAGAAGTGAGAGGTTCCAGGAGAATAAGCAAGGAATAACACAAGTGAGTGAATGATAATAACAAAAGGAAAAAAAGATGTCTTAGGTGCCAAACAAATAAAGTACAGCAAGAAAGAGAGGTGATGGGTTGTGTCAAAAGGTACCGGAGGAGAGGTCAAATAACAAACAATAAGAAATCCAGTCACACCCAGGCCCAATGATATCAAGTTTGGCATTAAGAAAAAAAATGTGCCAAATAAGCAGTGTCTGTGCTATAGAGCTGGTTTTAAGTCTATCAAGAAAATAGATGGATTTCAGGTTAGTACTTTCCAAATCTGATAGAAATTCATCTAACTTAAAAACCTATGTTTTCATGTACAATACTGTAATGTATGGGGAATGATTTCCCATACATGGATGTCTGGGAAATGTAGTTTTCAGATTTCTAAGATTTGTAGTATAGAGAAATTTCTGAGGAGGTAGATACTCAATTGGGTAGAATACCCAATTATGGTATTCCTTTTGAATCTTGCAAGCTTGACTAATTGAAAATGACTTAAATTCCTCCTATCATCTGTTTCACATTTGTACAATGCTATTTCTTTCCTTAAACTCAATTCATAATATAAGAAATTTGACAGAGTTACCACTGACATGTGCTCCTTTTGTGAAAAAGGGAAAAGTGAAACTTGGAAGTAGCCAAAACATACACTTCCTATCTGTCTACCCAGCCTCTCATAGACACTTGCTTGTGTATCTCACTGGTCACAACTCTGGCACATGCCCATATTTATTTGCAATGGAGGATAGAAAATGCATTATTTTGTTTGGGATCATAGCTTTACTAATAAAATTAAGATTCCATTTCTAAGAAAGATGGTAGAAGATAATGCAAAGGTATCTGCATTTCTGATACATTGGAAAGGATAGGTGGGCTTGAGAAAGATCCACATGGAATTGCTCCTAAGGTGTGATATGTTGTCAGATGTGAAAGGAGAATGAATTAGATTTGTTTTTTTAATATTTTAATTAAGTTAAAATATTAAATGTTTCTCTTATACTAAGAGAAAATGTAACATACTGAGCAATAATTGAGACTCTGTGTGTGTGTGCGTGTGTGTGTGTGTGCATGTGCGCTATACATACCTATGTTACAAATGGAAAAAGTCCATATGAGCAAAAAATGTATTTAAATATTTACATCAATTATTGCTACATTTCTATATTTATGTGTGTACATATCTCACAATTTTCACCTCTCAAAATTTATCATTTTCAAAGATTAATTTGTTTTTTAGTCTTTGATAATTCTTCTATAGCATTAGTTGGAATTTCATTTCTCATTAACAATATATATTAAGCACCTAAAGTAAGTGAGGTATATAGAGAGTTTTGAGGAAAATGGAGAGGAATATATTCAAGGAATTTAGGGTTAGTGGAGAGAAGAACAACTTGAACAAGGACAGTTGTATCATTCAAAGAGCAGAGATAGTCAGTTTTATGTAAATATTCTGTGGGAATATCTATGTCAACATGCAGTGGGTAAATATATAAGGTTCCCTAGAAGAACTGATGTTTAAGCTGAAACCTAAACCATAATTAAGATCTAGGATAGTAAAGAGAAACCAAAATAAAGTCACAGGTATGCTGAGAAGCAAATAAAAAGGAATTGAAAAGAAAGAAAGATGTGAAGGAAAGTCAATAGTAAAAGATGAATCTGTGAGGCTGGTAAAATTCAGGGCATAAAGATATCTTTAGAACATCTAAGATTGTGAACTTTATGTTAAAAGTGATAAAAAGAAAAGTTGGTAACTTCTATGTAAGAAATTAGTGTGATAAGATTTGTATTTTACAATAAATTACTCTTAATGCAGAGTGGAGTCTGAATTAGAAGAGTAGGTTACAAACAGGACACCATTGGAAAACTGTGGACTAAAGAATTTAACCAGATATAGAGTACCCAGCTGAATAGCAGAGATGGATGATGGCCAAGGGGCTTGGGTCATTGACTAGATATTGTTGAAATTATGAACCACAGATAGGAAAGTGAATGGATGGCTGCTAGGTAGAAAAAAGTATAGAAGTCCACCTGGTGGTAATTTAATGACAGTAAGGATGATGAACATACTTGGGTGATTAAGGTAAAAGAGAAAACATTATCTTATTTAGTAATGGAATATAAAGGATACCTCAAAATAGAAGATCTCTGGGTAATAGAAAAGAAAAAGAAAAAGAATGAAGGTGTAGAAATTATGTCATAAGGAGGTCATGGCACTGAATAGATTGTAAGAAGTTTCCTGATATGCAATGAAATCTCTAAACCACAGGATAAATCTTAAGCAAAAAATATGAGTTAGCTAATATGTTGAGAAAAGGAGTTTAAAGAGATAGAAGGTGAACTTCCCCAAATAGATATAAATATATACATTTTCAATATGTATATTTTTATAAAAATATGGAGTAGTAACATCATTGAGGAAAAGAGGCCTAATCCTAACTCTTCACAGTTAATTATGATTAGAGGTAAGAAAGAATAGACTTCATAGAAAGATAATTTTCAATAAAGTTAAAAGGTAAAAATTTAGTAAAAAGTTTAAGAGTGATTTTAGAGTGCCCTTCTAGTGTATACTAGGTGGAATATCTCCTGTAAATAAGTTGGGGGGATAAAAAGAAGGGTTTTTCTCCCACCAACAAGGTGTTGACCAGAGAGAACAACAGCAATATTCACAATGTTCATCATGAAGCAAGCTTTGAGAAACATGCTCCTCAAGCATTTCAGAAGCTTTGGAAATTTTCCATGAAGGAGATCGGAATGCCAGAGGTGGCATTGATACCCGGTTCAATGGCTCAATGAAGCTGGAACAAAGAAATAAGGAGCATTCCTGTGGAATCCATGTGTGCTTATTTGGAAAACATAATGAGGAAATTCACCAAGTTCAATGTACTGGTTATTAGTGAACATTGAGCTCTCTCAAAATCTACACATGAACTGTAAATGGGGTAGTAAGATTACCAAACTGTTCATCAACCTGCTGATTTTGTAAAACTAAACACACACACACACACACACACACACACACACACACACACACCACATACACTAGTGTAGGGGAGAGTGTTAACCATGTAAACAAAATCTTAAGATATGCAATGGGAAACCTGACAAAGAAGGGTTTGGAATGACTTTGAATCAGCACAATGTGGAAACGGATTCAGGTGAAGAAAAATGACTAAAGAATTCTACATATTGCGTGTTAAAAAGGAAAAATAAAGAAATATGGTGTATATTTTTCTCTCACAAGTTCTTTAGGACATTATTTCTAGCTGAAAAATATTTCTAATTATTTAGTTAAGTCACTTTAACATATAGTACTGAAATGCACAGAATGCAGATCTTTAATTAGTATTGTTTATGATGTTAAAATTTTCTTATTAGGATTTCTCTTTGGTCACATATTCACATACTAAGTTTCATTTGTGCTTGTTGAATCTTATATTTAATGAAAATTTGCTTGCTATTTTAATGTACAAATAGAGCAGTGCTTTCTTAAAATTTCTATTCAAGGTTAAATTTAAACTATATTGGTATTAGTTATTTTTTAAAACAAAGAGCAACAAGCCAAATACTTTTTTTCTTATAAATATATGTGAAGGAGTTTAACCAAATGCTCTTCCTGATTAATCTTCCTCTAGTGATGAATTAGTTAAATTTTTTTTATAATTACTGTGAGAAAGATAGTTTTTAGATCATGCTTTAGATTTTGACTATTTTTTTTTATGAAATGTGTCTGTTTGAGGCACTGTTTCATATGTAACAAGCTAAGGACTTTTGGAATAAAATAAAAAAATACACCCTCTAGAACATTAAAACTTGATTGGAGATGCATGGCTCACACAATTCATAAGTTGCAAAACAGGAAATAGGAATCGTGTATCAGTGGTAGAGTGCTTGAATCGCACTTATGAACACTGGGTACAATCCTTTACACCACATTAAAAAAACAAATTAAATAAAGGTATTGTGTCCATCTACAACTAAAAATATTTAAAAAAGAAATATGAGGTGTATTCATATGCTACAGATAATATATTAATTTTAATAATCTGTGAAAACAGTCATATTACCAAAGCAGATATTTTGCAAAGGACAATTTAGGAATAATGATTATTTACCACTGTTTTGAAAATTAGTACATTTTCATGGGTATAATCTTTGTATTCACAGCGAGTTGATGTTGAATTCTTTACCTGTTAACACAAATTTAGTGAGGAAAGTAGGTGAATAAACATTTTTTAAATTGCCAGGAAAAAGATTTGAGTTTATATGTAAGCTCTATTTCATTACCATTTTTTCTTTAACTTTTTTAGCAGCTTCAGTTTGTATGGAAATAGGAATAATAACTAACCAGTGTAAATATGAGGATTAAATAACATGCGTTGCAGTCAAGTGTACATAAATGAGTACTGAGAGTGTACATAAATGAGGCTGAGAATGCAAAGATGTGATTGTCATTTTCAGAGGTTGATAGGCTGCAATGTTTTCTATTGTTATTCAGATTCCATGTGTTTGGGCTGTGCAATAGCTGTGGGGAACAAACTCCATAGTTGCTTGGAAAACTCAACAGTGGGAACTCTATTTTACTGCAAAATCTAAGAGCTGTTACCTTTTTATTTGATTTTATTCATGAACACCTGTTGTAAGTATATGTTACCTGCACTGTTGTTGCTAAAATTTGGAACACCATATGTGAAATATATGGGAAGGAATAAAAGGCGGGTGAACAAATGGGAGTAATAAAATGGGTGATATTATTTCTGTAGTTTCTTCTCAGTTTCCAAGCCTAGGAGAGGTAAGAATGATATTCAAGTTTGATTATATACACCAAAGCATCATTTGTCCCCAAATTATAGTGTTAACATATATCAGGACAATAAGAATAATACTTCTGAGCTAAACTTACACCTGAAACCCTCATATTTAATGTCAGTCATCAATTGAATCCATTTCTTTCTCTTTTTTAAATATTTATTTATTTTTTTAGTTGTAAATAGGCATAATACCTTTATTTTATTTACTGATTGTTGTGCCTCACAAATGCTAGGCAAGCACTCTACCCCTGAGCAACAACTCCAGCTCCGTGAGTCCATTTCTTAAATAAGTTTGGTAATTTCTTATAAAAAGGTCTTTGGGGAATTATTATTTCACATTCAGTTTTGATGTGTAACTCTTAGTAAGGTCAAAGTGAGTTTTTACCAAAAAACTGATTTCATCATACTTTGCATCGAAACACAAATATAGATGTCCTTCTCAAATATTTCCTTACCTCATAGTAAAGTGCAGGTAACAACCTGCACCTGGTCTGCTATTCAGTGTTTGGTAAACCCACAGAACAGATGGACTGATAGTTAATCAGTAGCAGCTCTTAGCTCCTGTAGGAATGTGCTTTGCAATTGCCCAAATGTATGGTAGGGAGATCTCCAAGACTGTATTTTCTGTTACAAAGGCAGACATTTTTCTTCTCCCACAGCTATACAACAGAAGTACAATAGATGAGTGAAAGGTCTTTTTTGTGTGGTTCTTAATGTTCTCTTGAGTTTGAGGTTAGAACATTAGGATGAGTGTTAGAGATATTACCCTTCTGGAGATGTACTAGTTGAGTTTATATTGAAAGGACAACCCAAAATCTTACACACCAGTGTTTGACTTGATCATCTCTGAAAATACAGGAACAAACTCTAAGTGCTCTTCTGAGTCCTGTTTCCATTGTAACGTTCTACAACATTCTTATGATACATTTGACCATAGTAATTCTCTTTTCAATTGCTCAGCTTACGTTTATTCAAGAAATTCTGTGCTTAATAGCCAATTATCCTATAGAAACATCTTTCCTGATTTTATGTTTTAATATATAGTATGCTCTTAGCATTTTACGTGAAAATCATACTTTTTCTTTAATTTAAAATGTAGATGTCAATAGAATAACATAAGTTGCACATCAATTTCTAACTTAAAATGAAATCTCAAACACTTTTCCTTTCTTCCCCTGTTCTTTCACTGTGACCACACTTAAAAATATTCTTTACTGATGGAAGAATGGAAGTTTGTGTATAAGGTAAAATTTGAAGTTGTTCCACAGTATTACATATGTATCCTTCTAAAGGCTATGATGTATTATAGAATTTGGTTAACATTTGTGTAATTGAGTAATTACTATATTTTTATGTATAATAAAAATTTCAACTTTTAAGACTTCTTGTTTAAAAAACGAGTTCTTTCTATAATAATCTCTTCTGATAGGACCAAAATAAGTTGTGTACACAAAAATATGATACTTACTTAATACAGAATTCAGATATTTTTCTAAAATATACCTTTAAGAATTCCTGACAAAGAATATATTTATATTTTATATTCATACAAAAAACTGGTAAATAAAGCAAATATTCAGAAAACTGAAAAAAAAGTTGAAGTGTGTGGTTTCTGAACCTCAGTAACTGAGTTATTATCTTTCTTCAGCTTTTATAGCATCTAAAGTTTAGGCTGATATGTGTGTGTGGTGCTGGGGATCAAACCCTGGGCATTGCACATACTAGGCAAGAGATTTCCCCCTGAGCTACAGCCCTATCTCCAAAAATAGATTTTTTTCAAAGAGGAAAATAATTATTTATAATTGGGCTCAATACTTTTGTGGCACCAGCTTGTTTGCCATGTTCTGAAAGAAGATGGGAGGGAAATAAGTTCATGCCCATAGACATGGTGAAACTGCAGTCAGTATTATTTTCTTGGGCTGATGTAGTTACAGTGTAGAAAAAGACCTATAAAATATACTCTAAATTCCTTTGTAGTGTTTCAATTTCAATATAAGAAATGAAACTAAATTAAAATAAAAATCAAGGAAAGCATTCTATCTCAACTTATCAATAGATTTGATAGGACTAAAGAATATTTGAAAATATTAGTCAAGTTTGACTTTGGAACTTCCTCTGAACTCCATTCTTCTCAATGCACCTTCCCAGTGTCCACTGATATCTTCAAGACCTTATGTCCAGCTCCTGTTCTTTCAATATTTGCATGTGTATTCTACTTAACTGGGAGACTTTTAACCCATCGATTTGACCAGACAATTTAACTTGATATGTACTGTGAAAAGGTCTAGTGTTTGCCAGGTGTCTCCAATAGTACTTGTAGATTATATATATTCATTCAAAAACACATTTGCAATTGTTTGGTGAAGTTTTCCAGATGATGCAATATTATTAAAATATTTTGAATTCAGACCTCATATGATAATATAGTTGTCTTTTTAATCATTGAAGAGTTGGAAGCAATAATGACATCTATCAACCTTTCTTGTTTTCGAAAATGTATTACTTTCATTACAATATGATATTTGGTATTAATCTACTAGTTTATTGTTATTTTTAAGTTAGTTAATAAATTCACATATTCAAAAATATCAGTCTGAATCTCTAATAGTAAATACAAATGGCTATGTCCTGCATAAGTCAAACTCATTGGGATCCTTAATAAATTTTGAGAGTCTAAATGATAGGGGAGAGACAGAAATGAGAGGTGAGCATGAGGTTAAGGGAATAATTATATAAATTGGGTCCACTGTACTGATCCCGACATGCTTTCACTTTAATTAGCAATTTACCTGTAGCTCTGCCTGGCTTAAGTCCATGGACATGTTACATCCTCAGGATGTTATCTTCAGGAGGAACAAAGACCCAAAATGCAAAATGCAAATAAGAACACAAGTTATCCTGATGGGTTGTTGGGATAGGCCAGGGAGGGGGACTTTGGTGACACTTACACAGACCAGATCCCAGAATTCTGGAAGATAAGGATAATTCCCCATAACCATAAAATCTGCCTGAACAATTTACAATTAGAACTGGACAGCATGGGCCAAAATGACTTAGGGTTGTCATGGCAGTGGGGACTTGAAAGTACTATGTCATTCTGCTGTCAGTCAAAAGTCAAGAGGTGGACCTGAGGGAGGCTCTCTGGAAACTTCTCTAGGACCACCAATAATATTAGAGAGCAGGAGAGGCCAGTTGTCCCTACTCTCTTAGAGAAGACCCACTTTCTCCCTCAAGAGTGTTCTTCTTTCCCCTTTCTTATCCCTTATAATAAACTCATGCCTTTTACTTGAGTGACATGTCTGAAACCTTTCTGACTTGATGGCAGGAATAAAGATTTGAGGTGGGCCTTTGTGCTTTCTTAGAAGGCCCCATCCCTTTAACTTAAAGTTCTCCTAAGACCAGAAATTCACAATCACTATGCTAGCCTGACATACTGAGCAGTCAGTGACAAGTAGGTTATTTAATAATAAACGTTTCAGGTTATACTTGTTTTTATGGGGCCCTCTGGAATATTGATGCTTTATCACAAAGCAACACACACACACACACACACACACACACACAATTAATTGTGCAAGCTATTAAAGCAGGTTTATTGTAATGGAGGAAAGGACCATGGTCAGGGCAGACCGTTACCCATCTATGCAGGAATCTACCTATAGGTTGCAGAGCAAGCAGACAGGCCTCCACGCGTATTCTGAATACTGTCTCCACTATAGTATGGGCTTTGCACTTTAAAAGTGGAGCAGGTAGCAGATGGAACCCCATGTGTTTGAAACCATTTTCTGAGAATGTGAATGTTTTTTTCTGTTCTGAAAAGATCACTATAATTACATGTGCTATTTTGGTTAGTTCTATGGAGGAAAAAATTCCAAGTATGTCAAAAAATGCTTTTCTTAATTCTGTCTAGTTATTAAAACATGGTGACATTTCTGAAGATACCTGGATATTTTGAATGTTATTAAGCAATTAAAATTTTTATGTATAGATTTTTTTCTGATGACTTATCTCACTTATCTGGTGACCTGTAAAAATGCAGATATTCATTTTCATTATATGAAACCTTTGTTGAACATCACACTGATTATTCATTGAAAACTTGATGAAAATGGCCTTTGAACTGCCCAGATGGAAAAAAATCTAAATACAACATAAACAGAAGAAAGGAACATTAGATGGAAATACTAAGGAGGTATATGTTAAAAGATCTGTTTGTGAAAATAATGTAAATGTTGAAACTTTTATTTTATATATGGCTAGCCCATTTTCTCCTCACTTTTTTGTTTATTTTACTATAATTTGTAAATAGTGCATATAAACTGCCAATATTTTTGGCACATTTGGTCTAAGCATTTAAAATAATAAGAAAAAATTAAAATAGTTTAAAAATTTTTATATACTTATATCTGTATGCCCATATTACATGGTGAGAAAAATAAAACTATTCTTAATTCTTTAAAGAATAAAAGATAAGCGACTAGGGTTGTGACTAAGTGGTGGAGTGCTTGCTTAGCATGTGTGAGGCACTGGGTTCGATTCTCAGCAAATAAATATTTTTTATTTATTTATAAATAAATTAAAAATTAAGCCCCATCAGCAACTTAAAAAAATATTTTAAAAAGAAATAAAAGATAAAATTCTGCTCATTTTTCCAAATATTTGTTCAGATAATAAATGTTCCCATGGAGTTTCACAGGAGTTCAGCTAAAAAATATTGTGCACATGCATCCCTTCTTAGGAATTTAGAAAGTAAAGTAGAAATTTGAAAGCTAAGAAATACTTTTGAAAAAGAGACATGTGTTTTCTCTCTGGGTTGGGTAATTTGATTTTGGAAACACTCATTTTGGAACATTATTTAATAATTATGGATTTAGTGCTTCTAAGAAAATTGATTTGGAAATGCTTTTTGAGATGATTTCACTTTCTTCTAATTTGAGTTAAATTCACCATTTCTCAATTTCTTTTTGTTTGATATTATAAGCAATACATTTTTATGTCATTTAAATAAGAAAAAAATTGGTTCTATGAGTGCAGTGTGAATAAACTAAACAAACATAAAATATGCCATAAATTAAAATGTAACAATTATGCATTATTCAGACAGTAAACTATGAACCTGAGCACTTTTAAAGCTTCTGTTTGCTTTTTGCTACAATAGATGTAGAACCCAAACACACTAATAATTATACTGCACTGTGTAGCTGTCTTCTTAAAACCTGAAATGTTACTACTGTTTAGGTGTATTATCTAAATTGTCTCTTAGAGAAGGTTTATTAGATAGCTTTAAAGGTTTCTAAATGGCATGCAAGTTTGGGGGATAATCAGTGAAGGGAACTGAGATAAGACTGAATTACATTAACAATACTATTGTTTCAGTGTTTTTGTGTTCATCTGTTAGTCAACAATATGTGATATAGTCAGAGGAGACTAGTAAAGCCCTAGTCTTTTTAGCCGCAATGAAAGATTTTTTTAGAAAGAGAAAAATTTTGAAAAACTATATAATTAATGATGCTGATATTTTCCCAATTTATAATCCTAAGAATTAAAAAGAAAGCTGGCTTAATTTTTATTAAAATATTTTGATTGTCTTTTATGCAGTGAACTTGCTACATGTTGCTTTTTGAATTTATTAGAATTTTCAAATACTGTGCTGCCATGGAGTTTAGCTATTCAGCCATGCATTGCTATTGAGCAACTGGAAAAGAGCTGGTTCAAACTGAGATGCCCAGTGAAGTCAAATGCACACTACATTTGAAGACTGTGTGATAAGATTATAACTATGGCAATATTTATTATTTTAAGATAATATGTTGTATATAAGATATATGTTGTATACATTTATAGTAAATAAAATATATTATCAAGTTAATTTCACCTGTTTCTTTTTTTTTTTTTTTTAGTTTTTGATGTTGTTCCTGGAAATTTATTGTGGTTCTCATTATTTTTCTATTGGATAATTTTGCTCTAATAGGTAATCATGCAGTCTTTGAATGAGGAAAGTTTTATCATTTCTTTTCAATTTTTTTCTACTTAAATTATTATTTCCTTCTAAGAACCAATAGAAATGATGAGACAAAAAACATTTTCTTTCTTCCTTAACTTACAAAAAAAGCTATTTGAATTTCACCATTATATTATTCAGGTTATTACAGAGAACCAATCTCTCTCTCTCTCTCTCTCTCTCTCTCTCTCTCTCTCTCTCTCTCTCACACACACACACACACATATACAATAACATATATATATATATATATATATATATATATATACACACACACACATATATATGTGTGTATCTGTACATATGTGTGTATATATATGTATGCGTATATATATAAGTATATGTGTGTATCTGTATATATGTATGCATATACATATGCAGAAAGAAAGAGACAGAGACAAAAACAAAGTCAGATGGAGACAGATTAGGCAATTGGCTCATATGATCATATAGCCCCAATTTCAGGTCTTTGGTCACAGCAGTGGAAAACTAATACAGGTATTAAACATGGTATATAAAATTGGTACTGAAGTTTTAAGGATGATTTCACTCTTTAGGAAGCTTAAGTCTTCACTATTAAGGAGCTCAACTCATTGGATGAGATCTAGCCATATGATGGAGAAAATTTAATTAATTTCAAGTCTAATTGAAATGCTAATCACATGTGATAGATACCTTCACAATATATGTAGACTGTTTTTTGACAAAACAACCAGACACCATAGACTAGCCAAATTGACATAAAAATTAAACATCACAATCTTTAAATAGGCTTGATATCTATTATTTTTATTTTGTTTTGAGTTTTCTTATTGAAGAAATTTCCACATTTTCCAAGAGATATTTTTAATACAAATGAGTCATATCTTTTAAAATTATTTTACTGCATCTGTTAAGATGAAGGTATAATTTGTAATTTATTCAACTAATATAGCATCCATTTATTGGCATATAAATCTCAAAAGAACCTTAAACTTCTAGGATAAGGCTTTGTGAGTTCTAGCCACTATAATGGCATGTGAATCTGAAGGACATTCCAGATCCAAATTGTAACACCTTGGGAGTGGGAGTATTCACAATATATATGATAAAGAATCAACCTGGCTGCCATTAATGGATGAATAAGGAAAATGTAGTTGTGTGTGTGTGTGTGTGTGTGTGTGTGTATACTATTATCCAGCCATAAAAAATAAAATCCTGTTATTTGCAGCAAAATAGATGCATTTGTAAAATCATTGTGTTATGACACAGAAAGACAAATATAGTATGTTCTTTATGACATGTTAAAGCTAAAAAATAGTGGTCCAAATGTAGAGTAGTAAAGAATAGTAAGTACTGGAGACTGGGAAAAGTATGTGGTAGGGTAGATAAAGAGAGGTTGGGTAATGAGAACCAAAACCCAGTCAGAAAGGAGGAATGGTTGTTGTGTTCTGCACTGTAGTGAGATGATAGTCATATCCTATTACATATTTTATGATAATCTGGAAGAGAGGATCCTGAAAGCTCCAAACATATAGAAATTTTAAGGAGGAGGAACTAATTGTCCTGATGTCATCAACACATCATACTGTATGTTCATGTTGAAAGGTTGACTGCACCCCAATAATAGGCACAATAAATGAACAAAAAATGAAAGGAAGTAAAAGATATTAAAATGAACAAAAAATGAAAGGAAATAAAAGTTATTAAAAGTCCTATAAAAATAAAGAGAATAAATCAGTAGTCAAAAACTTCTAAAGAAAAAAAAGTTAGGACCAAATGCCTTCACTGATGAATTGTACCAAATATTCAAAGAATAATGAACATCATAGTAAACTCTTTCAAAAAAAATATCAGAGAAGGGCACAATTTGTAACACATTTTATCAGGCTAGCATTACTCTGACAAAAAAAAAAAAACAGAAAATAAAAAAAAATCAGAAGAAAACCAAGAACCAATTTTCCTCATAAATGTAACTATAAAAATCCTCAGCAACAAGAAAAGTAGCTAACTGAATGCAGCTGCACAGTAAAAGATTTATATATCATGACCAAATAGATCTTCACAGTAATTTAAGATTATTTCAACAAAAGAAAATATACCAAAGTACTATACTATATTCAGAAAATAAAGGGAAGGAAAAAAAAATCACATGATCACCTCATTAGAGGATGAAAAATTATTTGACAACACCTTTTGATGATTAAAACACTATACAAACTAGTTTTTTTCATTATGATAAGTTTTTTCATTATGATAGTTTTTTTTTCATTATGATAGTTTTTTTTCATTATGATAAGTTTTTTTTTTCATTATGATAATCAGTTTTTTTTTCATTATGATAAATCATACAGGTTACTTTTTTTTTCCTTTTTCCTTTGGCAGTATCCAGGGCTTCTAGCCCACTAGAAGAGCTCTCTATCTCTGGTCTATATCTTTGACCCTTTTTATTTTATTTTGAAATGGAGTTTTCTTAAATCACCCAGGCTGGCTTTGAATGTGCAATCCTTCTGCCTCAGCCTCTCTAGATGGATACTTGGTACAGACGGGTCCTTGTTTCCAGCTTGGTGACTTTACGATCAGGTACAAAAATAAAGGCATCCAAATTGGAAAGGATGAAGTAAAACTGTACTTATAGATGATATGATTATGAATATTCTTAGAAGAAAATATGAGGTAAATATTCATGACCTCAAATTTGGCAATGAATGCTTATTTATGTTTGACACTGAAATCATAACAAAATGGGACTGCATAAAAATTCAGATATCTGTACATCAAATAATATCATCAAGTTTGTGAAAGAATGACAGATAAAACTCCAAATTATATATCATATGTAGATGTGCTTAATAGCCAGGATATATAAAGAATGTTTTCAATTCAACGACAAAGACAAACCCAATAAAAAATGAACAAAAGGATGGAATGGACATTTCTTCAAAGAAGGTATACAAATGGCAAGAAGAACATGAAAAAACACCTGACATCCTTGGTTATTAATGATATTTAAATTGAAATTGCAATATGATACTGCTTCATGCCACTATGATGACTTTAATCAAGAAACTGGAAAATTAGTATTGGCAAAGGTACAGAGGAAAAAGAAATACATTGGTAGAAATGTAAAATGGTTTAACCACTGTGGAAAACAATCTACTGTTTCTCAAAAAGTTAAGCATGGGATTACCATATGACCCAGCAATTCCATTCCTATTTTTTGTACCCAAGAGAAAGACAGAATTATGTCTACATAGAAATTCAAACACAAATAATTATAGCAGCAATTTTTTAATAATAGCCAAAAGATAGAAGCAAACTAAATGCCCATCAATGATAAACAGATAAGTAATTTGTGGAGTTTAAATACAATAGATTGTTAATTGTCATTGAGATAAACAGTTCTGACGTGATACAACTTGAATGAACTTTGAAAACATTGTGCTATGTGAAAAAAGTCAGATATTACAGGTAGCACAATGTGTGTGATCACTTTTACTAGGGGTGGGCAAGGGATGTGGATGATTTTCTAAAGGGTGTGTCATTTTATTTTTAATGGTTCAGTGAACAACTTTGAAATTAGAGAGTTGCTGATTGCGAACATTGTGATTGCATCTAGTACCAATGAACTGCATAACTTAAAATGGTTGACTTAATGTTCATGAAGTTTACTTAAATTTGAAATATTTTGTAGAATTTTCATCTCTTGTCAAAATAAAATTTCCAAGAGTTTATTATGTGTTCCAAACAAGGTATGTAGACTTTATATTCTACCATTCACATAATTTAGATATGTATTTTTCCACAATGAGGTATCTGGTATTTTTCTCTAATTAAGAAAAAAAAAAAAAAATATATATATATATATATATATATATATATATATATATATACATAGCTACATATTTTTTTTGCTTTATAACTATATTTTATTAACCTAACAAGGAGGGAAAAAACATTCACAAATCTGGTTATGGCGTATAAATAAAATCTTAAAGAGGCAAGCATTATTTATTTATTTATATTTATTTATTAGTTATAGGCAGTCACAATGTCTTTATTTTACTTTATGTGGTGCTGAGGATCGAACTCAGTGCCTCACACATGTTAGGCGACTGCTCTACTTCTGAGCCACAACCCAGCCCAACAAGCATTATTTATGATATAAGAAAAACACCATTCTTTTTCTTGCCAAATTTGGTACAAGGCGGTTCTACATATTTTGTGTGACATATATTTTATGCAAAATTTGTGCAGTTAGTGATTAAAATAAAAACTTAAGGTTTTATACATGATAAAATGAATGGAGAATTATAGAAACAAATATAGATTTAGGTTTCTATATTACATCTTTTTAGTATAATTTATAACAAAATTCTAGAAAATATTGCATTTGCTGCTTGTACTTAGAGATCAGCAAGCTAGAGACTAACAAAGATATACATTATCATTATTATATCATTTTTACAAGAGTCTTTTTATTCATTTTTTAGAAAATTTAGCAAGTAATGATACACTGTACTAAAATTGCTTTCTCTTCTCAATATAAAAAGGACACACTAAAAATAATTAGGAATTACATTATAATTTAATTGTAATTTGTATTTCAATTAACTGACATTTATTTTGGTTTCTGAATTGAACATGAAGTTACTGGGGGAGAAAATAGGTTAATAAATTTAGCATGTCTGTTTTGGAAATTAAATTGTATTGCTCCAGTTATGGTGTTTGTCTACAACATAATCACTGGTATTCTTAATGAGGTCATGATATATATTATAAACTCATCTGTCAGTTTTATGATATATTTTTGTCAATATTGACCTTAAAGTATAGTTAATTTTACTGTATCTGTTAAACATACAGTAAAGAATAAAAACCCAATTAAACTATCTTTAAGAAATAGCATGATTAACTTCCTCATGCAAACAGGAAGTTTTAGGATTATTTTGGCTTAAACAATTGTATGTAGAGGTTGAGATAATTCATTAAGAATAAATTTGTCTTCATCTCATGGCTTGGCTTACCTCTTGGCATAATTTTCACCCAGGCACTTGGCAAATGTTATTTAAATAGCCATCAACAACTTCAGGAATTTATTCTATGATTTTTACAACTTGAGTGTAAGTTTATCCTAATATTTCAAGAAATAGTTCTTGTAATGTTCTTCTTTACTTGGCTTGAACTCTTGAGGGCTCTTCTTGACTAACCCTGAATTACTGCTGTCAACCATGTGGAGCTCTCATGAACCAGGTCTGTGTCATGGGGTCTAGTAATTTGGATGTAAGTCAACTCCAACAGCACCTCAAAAACTAAGAGTGAGGGATGAACAATCACCAGAGAAAAATCAAGAGGACTTCCATAGGAGTGTGGTACATGAATGTTAGAAAAGCTAAAAAAAAAAGAAAAAAGAAAAAAAAAGCTATGTATACATTTTCTAATAACAAAAGTTATAATCTTTGCACCTGGAAAGTTCTATCACGTACTCCACTACATCAGCCACCAGATACTTAAAATTATGAATTTTCTAGATCATTGATAAATGATCTTGTACATATGAGTTGTTATGGTTTAGATGTGGTGTCCCCCCAAAACTCACATGAGAGACAATGCAAGAAGTTCATAGAAGAAATGATTGGGTTATACCCTTAACCCAATCAGTGAATTAATCTCTGATGGGATTAACTGAGTGGTCACTGGAGACAAATGGGTTATGGCTAGAGGAAGTGGTTCACTGGGGGTGTGGATATGGGGTATACATTTTTTATCTGAAGAGTGTATTCTCTCTCTCTGTTTCCTGATTTCATGTGAGCTGCTTCCCTCTGCCACACTCTTCCACTATGATGTTCTGCCTCACCTCAAGCAGTGAATAATGGAGCTAGCCTTCTATAGATGAAGACCTCTGAAACCATGAGCCCTTAAATAAACTTATACTCCTCTACAGTTGTTCTGGTCAGATCCTTTACTCACAGCTGCAAAAATATCTGACTCATACATACATATTAAAGTTATTTAATAGGTAATGTAGGTCTCTACATAAATAGATCTCCAGTTCAGTGTGAGCTACAATTGCATCTTATAAAAGATAGTATTGTGTGTAACTTCAATCAGCAACTAGAATTCTTTCTATGAGAGAATCAATAAGTAGAAATAGGGTGCACATAATGAAGATTTGTGTAATTCTTTGATTTCAATAGCATTTAGAAATAAAGAACAAACAACACAACTCTAGAATTAATAGTGCCGTAGCCAAGAAACTTCAACATATTGCACATGAACACCCACAAGCATAAATACTAAAAAATCACATATCACCAATCACAAAATAAAGTTATAGCTACTATAGCCTTGGAATGGTGCCTCCATCTTCCATGTAATATTATTCTTTTTTATTTTTTAAAGAAATGTTGATGCACTGTCTCAGCTCTGGAAAGGATTTACCAATAAAACTCAGTAGTTTCCTTTTCAACAGTTATGTGACAAATACCCAACCAGTGGTTAAAAACAAGCAAACAGAAAACCAAAAAACTGAGTAAAATGTGACAAACTTTATTTTCAGTGGCTCACATTTCACTAATAGATACAGACAAAAGCAAAAAGAGGAAAAGCCATTGGAAACTGGGTATAGAGGGAATGCATGAAGAAATACTTATTCTATAGTTGAATAGGGTACAGGATACAACAGGAACAAGGTAACACTTAAAGACATGCTTTTGTATTTTTTGTAGTATAGCTAGAAGATGAAGAAGCCTCTGGTGAAGCAACTAACGGAATTCATGTGCAGGAGGAGGATGGTGAAAAGAAGAGAAGGAGGCACAAAGGGACGAGTCATTTTGGTAGAGATGAGTGTATTTACTGTACAGGAGGCACTCTTGAAACATACAGGAAAAGAAGCAACAGCAATACTATTATAAGAAGCTGGACTTGATGCTATAGATAAAAGCATTTTTATCTCAACAACTCCTTAAAGTTTCAAAAAGACTCATGATCCTGAAGAGAATTAGTTTAGTTGCATAATTTAGGTGGATAGTTTCCATAGTAGAATTTAAAACTGATAAACTGTTAAAACTTTTATTTAATGATATTTGACTGAAACATGCAGATTTTCTATGTATTCACATATTTTAATGTAGAATAAAAAATTATCATCACTAATAAAATCACTAACTTTTGCTCTATACTTTTTAATTATTGAAAAGATGTGAAAGATGCAAATTTTCAAAAATTTGAATTTTCAATTAAATGTACATATTTTAACATTAGTATTTGTTACTGTCTTTTGTTTTCCTTGGAGTGTCTGTTTGTTTATGAGAAAAAGCCTGCCAAATATCCCAGGTCTGAATAGTTTAGTTCTCTGTCACTTTTTCAAATAAAAAATGTGCCCAGTGAGAAAGTAGTGAGTTCATCTCAAACTGGAAGAAATCACCTGTGTTTTTCTCCAGACAATTGTCACTTGGCATGCAGAAACATTTCTTTAATTCCATTTTTTTTTCATGCAGAATAAATGATCTTCAAAGGTCAAGATTTAATAAGATTAGAAGTTATTTTCCTTTTTCAGGGGTGTTCTTAAGTGAGTCAATGAAGCTGCCACTTTTTCAAAATAACTGAGGGCATAGTACTATAATGATTCTTAAAACACCTTGGTGGCATTGGCTTTAATTGTGACAAGAGCATGAAATTCAATCCATCATTGCTTTCCCACTATCAGTGTAAATATTAACAGAGTGGAAGAAGAAGATGTCTTCTAATATTATTATGAACACATTTTTGACCTTAGAGACCCTGTTGAAAGTGTCTTTGAGGTTCCCAGTTTCTATGGACCACACTTTAAGAAATACTTTCATATAAGCAAAAGGAAATTCAAACTTATCATATATGAATTTCAAGTATCTACCAGGAATAGTACTTGGAACTTTTTAAATTTTTACTGAATATGATAACTTTAATAAATTTGTGTTCTAGAAATTTGTTTGGCTTTACACAGAGAATGGAGAGGATTGGAGAGAGATAAGGTTCACAGTTTTCAGCCAAAATAGTATTTGGTAGTTCAGGTAGGAAGCAACAGGAGACTAAATTGGGTCATAATGATGATTACAAAAAGCAAAAAAATATATTGTTTTAGGAATTAACACAAACTATTAATTTAAGGATGAGATTGAGCCAAAATAGAGTATACATTAATTCCTCAGGTATCATATTATTTGACAAGGTCAGTAATGATGTTTTTATTTGAGGCAGAGCCAGCCTGGCTAAAGGAGTATTTAGATAACTTTAAGACACATGATTATTTATTCTACATGTTTTTTTTTTAAGCATGTTGATGTCATGGTATTTACAAAAATAGCCAAGTAGAAAGATTTAATAATTTTAAGGAATATGCTGGAAAAGCAAATGAAGGTATGGAAACTGAGGCTTTATCCATCCAGAGAACACACTAGGAGTTTGTTTTTTTCTTTAATTGGTTCTTCTTGGTTATACATGATAGTAGAATACATTTTGATAAATTGATGCCAGCATGGAATATATCTTATTCTAATGAGGACCCCATTCTTGTGGTTGAGCACATAGGAAAATTATGTCAGATGTATTCTACTGTGTTTCTTTTTCCTATTCCCTCTCTCTCATTTTTGTTCCCCTTTGTCTTGTTTTTCTGATCTTCTCCTTTTCCCCTCCTGGGCTTCATTGCAGTTTATCTTCTACATATGAGTGAAAACATTTGATTTTTGGGGGATTGATATATTTCGCTTAACATGATAGTTTCCAGTTCCATACATTTACTGGCAAAAGTCATGAAGTCATTCTTCAGAGTCATTCTGGCTGAGTACTACTACTCCATTGTGAATATATACCACGACTTCTTTATTTGTTGATGGGCATCAAGGCTGGTTCCATAGCTTAGGTAGTTTGAATTGTGCTGCTTTAAACATTGATGTAGCCCAGTCACTGTATTATTCTGATTGTAAGCCCTTTGGATATATGCTAAAGAATGGGACAACTGGGACAAATGGTGGTTCCATTTCAAGTTTTTTTGACGAATCTTCATGCTGCTTTCCAGAGCGGTTGCACCATTTTGTAGCCCCACCAACAATGTATGATCATTCCCTTTTCCCCATATTTTTGCCAACATTTGTTGTTATTTGTGTTCTTGAGTGTGGTGATTCTGACTGGAGATAAAAATCTCAGTGTAGTTTAAATTTGCATTTCTCTAATTGCCTTATAGATGTTTAACTTTTTAAAATATATTTGTTGATCATTTGTATTTTTTATATATTAGTTGACCATTTGTTGAGAAGGGTCTGCTCAGTTCCTTTGCCCATTTATTGATTGTGTTATTTGTCTTTTCAGTGTTAAGCTTTTTGAGTTCTTTGTATTTTCTAGAAATTAATGACCTAAATGTGGTGCAGGTGGTAAAGATTTTCTCTGAATCTGTAGGCTCTCTCCTCATGCCCTTAATTGTTTCCTTTGCTGTGAAGAAAATTTTTAGTTTGATGCCATCCCATTTATTGATTTTTTATTTTTATTTTTTTGTCTGCTTTAGAATCCTTTTTGAGGAAGTCAGTGTCTAAGCCAATATGTTGAAGTGTTGGGCCTACATTTTCTTCTAGAATGTTCAGGGTTTCTGGTCAAATTCCTATGTCTTTGATCCACATTGAGTTGATTTTAGTGCAGGGTGAGAGATAAGGGTTAACTTCAGTTTCCCATCACCATTTGTTGAAGATATTATCTTTTCTTCAGTGTGTGTTTTTGGCACCTTTGTCTAGCATGAAGTTAGTATTTATATGGATTTGAGGAAGACCTTGGCAGATGGAAAGATCTCCCCTGTTCTTGGATAGGCAGAATTAATATTTTCAAAATACCCACACTACCAAAAGCACTACACAGACTGAATGCAATTCCTGTGAAAATTCTAATGATGTTCTTCATAGAAGTGGAAAAAAAAAAACTGTCATTAAATTCACTTGGAACAATAAGAAGCCCAGAATAGCTAAAGCAATCTTTATTGAGAAAAAATAAAGCAGGAGACATCACGATCCCAGCCCTTAAATTATGTGACAGATATCTAGTAACAAAAACAGCACAATATTGACACCAGAATAGGCAAGAAGACCAATGATACAGAATAGAAGACACAGAGACAAATCCACACAGGAGGCTTTGAGAATTCTTCCTTTACCTGTGACCCTCCTAGTCTAGTGCCCCAGGCCTGCATCTGCCCTCATTAGCATACAGAACAATGTATAACATACAGTAGGAGCTCACCAATGAATAAATGTGTGAATGACGAGCATCAGGGGACAGATCCAAGGAAAATATCCAGAGAATATGGAAGGCAATTGTAGGACAAGAACATAAAAATGGATGGCAATTGTGCTTCCTAGGACAGAAATTGAACAATATAAAAATTGAACATATTCTGCCTCATCTCAAGCCCAGATAAATGGAACCAGCTGTCTATGAACTACAACTTCTAAAATGGTGAACCCCTAAATAAACTTTTCCATGTTAACATTGTTTTTCAGGTTTTGTGATTGTGGTAGCAAATAATCTGTTTAAAACTATTTAACATTGGTACTTTATTTTGAAGTTATTTTTTGTGTGTGAAAACAGATTAATTTCCAGTAAATCTCTCTAAAATTAGTATAGAAAGTGTCTCTTCACTGTTAATTTCTAATGCTGCCCCTTTACTTTCAAAATTATTTCTTAGAATTGAGTTTTGAAATTATTTTTAGTTGTAAATGAACAAAATTACCTTTATTTTATTTATTAATTTTTTATGTAGTTCTGAGGATCCAAACTTCTGTCTCATATGTGCTAGGCAAGTGCTCTAAAACTGAAACACAACTTCAATCCCTAGAATCAAGGTTTTTTAAATATATATTATATAATAGTATAACATATATATGATTTTCCCCCTTTTTACTCCTATGTTTGAATCTTGGAAAGCTATTAATGAACACATTAGGATGTTCGACAAAAACAAAACTTTTTTTCAAGTTTCCATAATAAGACAGATAATTATTATATGATTGATTAGAGTCATACCCTGTCCTAAAATCATTTTCTCATTAATTTGCCACTTTTCAAAAATAAAAAAACTAAAACATATAGACATTTTGCTAGTAAGTTTAAAAGTCAAATCTTTTTTAATAAACATATTTGAATGAAAGTTAAGTGAGAAAATTATTTTCCTATTGAACTGAAAATTTTTGAAATTTGATACTACACAATGTGAGTGGGATGAAAGAAGCGTATATTTTTCTTATTTTAATTATTTTTCTTTATTTTTCATACATAATAGATATTAGTACTGTGCATTTATTGTGAAAACATAAATAATTCTAATCAGTGTTGGGGAAGGGGAATGTGTAAAATTAACCCCAAGAAAAGAAATTTTGAAAAAAAAACCCATAATCAACTGGTTAAATGCTATGAGAAGCATAAATTTTAATCAATAAGTATTTGGATAATTATGTCAATTTACCTTTCAGATTACCTGTTGTGTTATATATATATATGTGTGTGTGTGTGTGTGTGTGTGTGTGTGTGTGTGTGTTTGTGTGTCTTGTCTTAGAGACAAAATAAGTAAAAAAACTGGATGAATTTCCTGAACATCTCCTGTTATGTATGACATTGGATGATGTTTCTCTATATTATTTAAGCTGATGCTGAACCATCTCCCTGCTTTAACATCCTTTTTACTAGTCTTCCATATTAATTTTCTCCTAAGTTATTTTTATCTCATTATATTCCTGCTTATTTTCTGTTCATTGTTTATAATTAAATGTTTAATCTTATCTCTGAGCATAAATTTTTCAAAATAATGGACATCACATGTCTGATGAACACTAATTAAAATAATGGTAAGTATTTGTTCATTAGACATAAAAACGTCAAATTTAAGAGCCTCCAACAGTTTTCCTATAATGTATTAAATTTACTAGTAAATGAGAGACCTGTGTATAGAAATAATACATTTTCTCACAGTTAGTACTTTTCCTCTTCTTTCTTATCTTGTTTGGCTCTTGTCTCAAAACCTTTATAATATGGAAGTCACAAAATTAACCTATTTGTCAATAGTAAAAATAGTTCCAGGGAAGCAATTCTGGAAAAGAATAATAAATAATAACCACAGTTCCAAAAGTTCATCAAGAAAAATTACAAATTCTCTCTAAGTTATTGAGAAGGATCAGCTACATTTTCCAATATGTTCTGGAAGCATGAATCGAAGCTTTCCAAGAAAAGGTTGCTGTCCTTTAGGCCTCCAGGCACATACATTTTATCCAGTGAAAAGCAAAATTAACATGGTAATTTTGGAAACTCTGATAAATTTCATGTATTCATCTTTTGTCATGTTACTCTATGATTACAAGTAATTAAGTGCCTGCTTATATTAGTGCTTAATTATCTTGGGTAATGAACAGATACACAATAATAGTTTTTCAGTAGATGGACATATATCAAATATGTTCACTTTTCTCTTTTCAATATCACAAAACTATTATAAGACATTATCTCTATCCTAACTGAAATATCTGATTTTATTCTTCAAGATTATATCTAGAAGATAACATAGGAGGAAAATCTATGTATATATGATTTATTGATTGAGCAAGTACAAACATGAAAAATTTGATAATTTGTACTTCATTAATTTTTATCAACAAACCATCTTAATGTTACAAGTTCATAATAGGGAAAACTGGGTTTTGGACATACAGAACCTCTATTTTATGTTCAATTTTTCTATAAATTTAAAATTGTTCTAAAATAAAACATTTGTTTTAAAGAAAGTTGGAGCAATATTTTAGAATGTAAAAATTTGGATACCATCTTTTATTAAAATTCCATTGTTCATTGTTATTAAAATTAAAAATCCATTAATATGATTGGTAAGATCTCCTAACATGCTTAGTAACACCCTGAATGATCTAGTCTTCGTTATTGTCTCCAGGCTCTTCTTGAACCACCCAGTACCTTAATGCACACCATGATCCTGTCTTCCTGTTCTTTCCATCTCGTTGGTAACTGAATTGGGATAAAACTCAATGGGGTATAATGGAAATGCTATATGCCACTTCTAATCCTGGACCATAATCCTTTCCTTTTTGACTAAGTGGAATGAAAATGATAACAATGATTTCAGAAACCATCAGTTAGAGATGATAGAGACTGATTTCTTAAAGAACTCTGTGCAATTCAGCCTGATTGATCTGCAGGGTTATATGAAAACAAATTAATTTTTGTAGTCTAAATCACTAAATATCAGAAGTTGTTATTACAGCTCAGCCTTCTCAAACTAAGTGTTTAGTGAAAGTTAAATAATACAATATATATAAAGTTAATGGAACAAAAAATGACAAATTGTAAGAACTCTTTCACAGATCTTCCAATTAATGTAATTTTCACATGATATAACATAATTGTATATATTTATGAGGGGTGATTCTATCTTTTGACATATACAGAAATGTAGAATGATTTAATCAAGCTAATCAACTAATCCATCACTTCATTTACTTATTTTATTCTTTAATTTTTACAATGCTGGGTTTTGGGTCCAGAACCTTACATCAACTAAGAAAACTACATTCTCAGTCCTTTTTATTTCTTGTTTTTCAATTCTGAGATAAGTCTCACTAAGTTGTCCAAGTTGACTTTGAACCAAGGATCCTCTGCCTCATCCTCCAAAGTTACTGGAATTATAGGTGTGCACCACTATTTCTGGTTATTTTATTTTATTTATTTTTTGATAGTGAGATATTTGAAATTTATTCTTAGCTGTTTTGAAATATATTTAGACTCTCATTGAAATTAATCACCAATAGATCAAAAAATCTTATTCCACCTAACTGAAACGTCCTAGCCCTTGACTAACAACTACTCCATTCCATTGCTTCCTTTTTCCTCAGATATGGTAACAACCATTCTCCTTTGTATTTGTATATTTGTATGAATTCAACATTTAAAAAAGATTTTTGGTATTAGAGATTGAACCCAGGGGCACTCAACCACTGAGCCACATCCCCAACCCTATTTTGTATTTTATTTAAAGAAAGGGTCTCACTGAATTGCTTAGTGCCTTGCTTTTGCTAAGGCTGGCTTTGAACTCACCATCCTCCTACCTCAGCTTCCTGAGCCACTGGGATTACAGGCATGTACAGCTATGCCTGGCAAATTCAACATTTTAAAAAAATTTTATATATAAGTGAGATTATGTAGTGGGTTTTTTTTTGTGTGTGTGTGTGCCTGACTTATTTTATGTCACATAAAGTCCTCCAGGTTCATTTGTGTTGTCACATACAAAACAATTCTTTCTTTTAAAGGCTGAATGTTATTACAACATGTATTTACACAACATTTCTTTATGAATTTATCTGTTGTTGGTCTCTTAGACTGACTCCCTATCTTGCCTATTGTGTATTCATTGAATCATACAGCTCTATTTTTAGCTTTTTGAGGCACCCCCATAATGTTTTATACAGAGGGTATATTAACTTATCTTCCCACCTATAGTGTACAGGATTCCCTTTTGTCTGCATCCTCCACAATGTTGGTTAACAAATTAACTCTTTTGATATTTATTATTCTTATTGGAAATTGAAAAGCTACTAAAAGAAAACAGGAAAATTCTCTAAAATTTTGACCTGGGAGATAATATTTCACATAGGACCTCCAAAGCACAGACAACAAAACCAAAAATAGACAAATGAGAATATATAAAACTAAAAGTTTCTGGTGGAAAAAAAAATAAAAGATGGAAAGTCAACCAACCCACAGAGTGGGAGAAAATATTTGCATGCCATCCATGATGATATTAAGTCCTTTAGGGACACAATACATAAGGGACTCAACTGAGTAAAAAGATAGCTAATACCTCTATTTAAAAATGAACATAGAATCTGAACAGAAATATCTAAAAAGAAGTCATACAAATGGTCAATTTATTTGTGAAAAAAAATTCAGGATCACTAATTATTAGGCCAGTGCAGATTAATACTACAATAAGATTACATCATTTATTGATTTCCATATGTTGAACCAACTTTGCATCCCTGGGATGAACCCTACTTGGTCATGTTGACTATCTTTTTGATATATTTTTGTATTTGATTTGTGAGAATTTTATTGAGAATTCTTGCATCTATATTCATTAGAGATATTGGTGTGAAGTTTTCTTTCTTTGATGTGTCTTTGTCTGGTTTTGGAATCAGGGTAATATTGGCCTCATAGAATGTGTTTGGAATAGATGCAGAGAAAGCATTTGACAAAGTACAGCACCCCTTCATGTTCAAAACACTAGAAAAACTAGGGATACCTGGAACATATCTCAACATTGTAAAAGCTATCTATGCTAAGCCCCAGACCAACATTATTCTATATGGAGAAAAACTGAAAGCATTCCCTCTAAAAACTGGAACAAGACAGGCACACCCTCTTTCACCATTTCTATTTAACTTAGTTCTTCAAACTCTAACTAGCACAATCAGACAGATGAAAAAAATTAAAGGGATATGGATAGGGAAAGAAGAATTCAAATTATCACTATTTTCTGATGATATAATCCTATACCTAGAAGACCCCAAAAATTCCACCAGAAATCTTCTAGAACTAATAAATGAATTCAGCAAAGTAGCAGAATATAAAATCAATACCCATAAATCAAAGGCATTTATGTACATCAGTGACAAATCCTCAGAAAGAGAAACTAGGAAAACCAGCTTATTTACAATAGCCTCAATAAAATAAAATAAATAAAATACTTGAGAATAAACTTAATTAAAGAAGTGAAAGACCTCTACAATGAAAACTACAGAACTCTAAAGAAAGAAATTAAAGAAGACCTTTGAAGTTGGAAAGATCTACCTTGTTCTTAGATAGGCAGAATGAATATTGTCAAAATGATTATACTACCAAAAGCACTATACAGATTCAATGTAATTCCAATCAAAATCCCAATGACATTTCTCATAGAAAAAGAAAAAGCAATCATGAAATTCACCTGGAAAAAAAATAAGAGATCCATAATAGCCAAAGCAATCCTTAACAAGAAGAGAGAAGATGGTAGGATTACTATTCCAGACCTTAAACTATACTACAGAGCAATAGTAACAAAACAACTTGGTATTGGCACCAAAATAGTCTTGTAGACTAATGGTACAGAATAGAGGACACAGAGACTAACCCACATAATTACAGTTATATTATATTATACAAAGGCACCAAAAACATACTTTGAGAAAAGATAGCCTCTTCAATAAATGGTGTTGGGAAAACTGAAAATCCATATACAACAAAATTAAATTAAACCCCTATCTCTCACCATGTACAAAACTCAACTCAAAGTGGATAAAGGACCTAGGAATTAAAACAGAGACACTGTGTCTATTAGAAGAAGAAGGAGGCCCCAATTTCCATCATGTCTGATTAGTCCCCAACTTCCTTCGTAAGACTCCTATAGTGCTAGAATTAAAACCAAGAATCAATAAATGGGATGGATTCAAACTAAAAAGTTTCTTCTCAGCAAAAGAAACAATCATTGAAGTGAATATAGAACCTACAGAATGGGAGCAAATCTTTACCACAAGCACATCAAATAGAGCACTAATCTCTAGGATATATAAAGCAATCAAAAACCTTAACACCAAAAAACCCCCCAAATAACCCAATCAATAAATGGGCCAAGAACTAGATAGACACTTCTTAGAACAGGATATGCAGTCAATCAACAAATACATGAAAAAATGTTCAACATATCTAGATGATTCCTCCAGTTATCTGTTATCAGTGATGAGTCCTGCTTCCCCACGTGTTGAAGTTTGAACATTAGAGAAGCCCGCCAAGGAAAGTGTATGAAGCAGGGTTCATTTAAAAATGGGTAACAGAGACTTCTCCAGTGAGGAAGAAGGGAGCCATAGCTGGTATTCTGGAATCCCAAGAGGCTAGGTGTTCTGCCCTTTTTATATATCCTAGGCTTCCTTTGTTCTGCTTTCCCATGCTTATCTTTCTCCTTCCTGCAGACCTGACTAGGCTGAGGAATACTTGATGGGAGGGCCAAAAGGTGGGTAATAGGTGGGCTGAAGGGGGAAGGCAGGGTGGAGTAGACAAGAACACATTAACAACCTTATAGCTCCCTGTAGGGAGGGGAAATTTCTGGTACACATTACCTTGGCAACAGGTTGGAGCAGGGGCAGGTTCTTGATAAGATCCCTCAGGGGACAGTCTCCAACTTCTCAGACTCACTCAAGATTGGCCTCCTTGACCCAACCTGACTCGAGAGATTTACCTATGTATACCGACTGCCTGTCTAATTCTGGCTTCATATTTATTAAAGAAATGCAAATCATCATCTTACTCCAGATTATCATCTCACTCCAGTCAGAAGGGCAGCTATAAAGAAGGCAACCAACAATGCAAGTGTTGGTGAAGATGTGGGGAAAAAGACACACTGGTGAGACTGCAAATTGGTGCAGCCAATCCGGAAAGCAGTATAGAGAATCCTTGGAAAACTTGGGATGAAACCACATTTTGACCCAGTGATCCCAGTCCTCAGTTTATACACAGAGAACTTAAAAAAGCATACTACAGGGACACAGCCACCTCTATGTTTATAGCAGCACAATTCACAACAGCTAAATTGTGGAGCCAATCTAGATGCACTTCAGTAGATGAATGGATAGGGAAACTTTGGTGTATACATAATGGAATATTACTCAGCATTAAAAGAGAATAAAATCATGGCATTTGCAGGTAAATGGAGTTAGAGAAAATAATGCTAAGCAAAGTAAGCCAATCCCAGAAAACCAAAGGCCAAATGTTTTATTTGATATGTGCATGCTGATTTATAGTGGGATTTGCAGGGGGAGCATGAAAGGAATAGAGAAATTTTAGATAGGAAAAAGGGGAAGGAGGGAAAGAGAGGGGGAATGGAGGTAGAAAAGATGGTGGACTGAGAGGGACATCATTACCTTAAGTACATGTTTGTAGACAGGAATGGTGTGAAAATACTTAGTGTACAACCAGTGACTTGAAAAACTGTGGTCTATATGTGTAATATGAAATGAATTACATTCTGCCATCATATATAACAAATTAGAATAAATAAATAATTTAGTATTAAAAAAAGAAAGATTAGGTCAGAGCTCTTATTATTATTCCAGTTTTAGAATGAGTATTTATGCTGTTACCTGGGACAATTATCTGTAGTGTACATTTTCTTTTATTCTAAGTCTAAATTATCAAGCCTGATTTATTGTCAGCACTAGGCTGCAGAATCTGCACCTGATTTTTTCCTCTAACGTCCCACAAAATCAATCCTCATGTCTTTTACTCAGCCAGGTGTCTAGCTCCTTAGTGGAACTGAGGTGGTCTCTACCTATGTTCTCAAATCTGAAGTGTGCTTCTATTAATATATTATATATTCTATTTACAAGAATCATTTTCTTAAACATTGACCCACTTGTAAGACATAATTTAAGATCACAGTATTATACTTAGTGCACATCTAATATAATTTCAGGGGAAAATTTTTAGAACAAAATAGGACTTTGTATTTGTTTGAGTGTCAAATTTCCAATCACAGACCTAACACAGAGCCTTTTTGTAAACTGACAATGACTTGTTCTTTCTCATGTTAAATGGATAGGTCTAGAGTTAACAAGGAAGGCACGCATGAGCCTGACACCAACTACAAGGTTTAAAAATATTCTCCACAGGATTGGAAAATATTGAACAGCTATGTTATTGCTAGAATAAGAACAATGCTTTTTTGTTGTAACCTAGTGTTCTTGCCAATATGAACTGTTTAAATATTTCCCTAAACATCTGTTAATTGTTATGTATACAAGTCCATAGAGGAGAAAAAGAGAAAAGCTGTTGCTATAATGCAGTTAGCATCAGAATCAGGAGTAAACCAGTAAACCACATTATCTTGATTAGACCTTCCTTTATTCACTCATATTTTATCACATCTTATTTTAATGACTATGAGAGTTCACTTAAAAAGATACATTAATTCTAAGCATATTTGATATCTGCACAGTAATGATTCTATTCATTATATATTGATTTGGGTAAATTTTGCATTATTTAAAAAATACATTTTTAAAATATGTTCTTTAATTCATCATTCCAAATTGATCAAGATTCAGAAAATTAGGAATCTGTTAACATTTTTAGATGAACAAATATGCCTTTTCAAAAAATAAACACTTTTTATGATACTTTGGGTTAATTATTTTTTTCATGTTTTTGTCATTGCACCTGTAATCCCAGCAGCTCAGGAGACTTAGAGGAGGATCATGAGTTCAAAGCCAGCCTCAGCAAAAGCAAGGTACTAAGCAACTCAGTGAGACCCTGTCTCTAAATAAAATACAAAATAGGACTGGGGTGTGGCTCAGTGATTGCCCCTGAGTTCAATCCCCATCCCTGATACCAAAACAAAAATAAAAAACAAAGTTTGTTAGATCACATTTTTTTATATTTTATACCTGAAAATATATTGAAAGATGCTAAGTAAAGTTGGAAGAGTTAAGTGAAAATGAGAAATGAAAAAGTTTAAAATATGGAAGTTAGAAAATAGAAACATCAGATTTCAGAATAGTAACATTATGGGAGTTGAGCAAATGAGGAATTATAACTCCAAATCTCTGGGGTTGTTTGTAAATCTCTGTAAAACACATACTCATCCACAGTATTATTACCATTGCCTCCATCATTGGCTGTACCATCATCACCAACATCACCATCATTACTTTCACCAACACTAACTTTATACCAAGAACTGAATATTTCAGACAAAAATGTTACTTGAAACTGGGGAAGGAAGGCAAATTTGAAAGGAAAAGTTTAACTTATAAATGAGATATCCTCATTTGGAAAATATTTTCCATAATTTGAATGCAATAATAAATCATTTTATTAACTGAGTGATGGGAATAAGCAAAAAATGTAAGAATTTTATTTTGTGATTAAGGCATGTAAAAAATTTTGGTTTTGACATTCAGAATCAATAAAAAAATTATAACACCAAAAAAAAGGGCGAACTTAAGGGTGTTTTTGCATTTAGAACGCAAATGCAAAACAAAACTATTTTGAGATTTCATCTCACTCCAATTAGAATGACTATAATCAAGTAATAATAAATGCTGGTGAGGCTGTGGAGAAATAGGTACACTCACACATTGCTGGTGGGACTGCAAATTACTACAAGCACTTGGGAAAACAATATGGCAATTCCCCAAAAGACAAGAAATGGAACCATCTTATGACCCACCTACCCCACTCCTTAGTATTTATCCAAAAGAACTAAATCAGCATACTGTAGTTAAATAGGCACATCAGTGTTTATAACAGTTCAATTCACAATAGCCAAGTTGTGGAACCAGCCTGGATGCCTGCCAATATCTGAGTAGATAAAAAAAAATGTGGCATATATACACAATGAAGTTGCACTCAGTCAAAATGAAGAATGAAATTATGATTATTTTTGGTAAATTGATGTGACTAGAGAATATCATGCCAAATAAAATAAGCCAGAGTCACAAAGTCAAGGTTCAAATGTTTTCTCTCATATGCAGAAACTAGTGTGAAATATGGAGGGAAAATGTGGGTCTCATGAAAAGAGAAGGCAGAAGGCAGAAGGCAGATCAGTGGAACAGAGGAAAGCAATAGAGGGAGACTGAGGCAGGGTGGGCAAAGGGAAGAACTATGAAATAAACTTGAACAAAGTCTGCTATGTACACATGTGAAGATGCTACAGGGACTTTCACATTTACATATATCTGTAAATCAATAATTAAAAAAAAACTATAAATAAATAGAAGGAAGACAAGTAGAACACAGGAAAGGGGAAAGGGGAAAGGAGGACGGATGAAAAAAAAAAGTACTTGGGATTGAATAGAGCAAATTATATTCCATATATGTATCATTATCTAAAAATGGACCTTAATACTATATATAACTATAATGTACTAATAAAAATTAAAAATTAAAAGTCTTTCAAAGTAGAACAAAAACAGACGTTAGTACAGAATTTTAGCTGCTTTGAAGTGTAATAGACTTAAAATGTATTTACCTTCTTTTGACTTTATTCTTGGCCAGATAGTTCTGCCATAGAAATAATATATATTCCTACACTACTGTCTAGAAGGATATGTTCTAGTCTCTTAGTGGTAGGCACAAACTCATCAGGCAAATTATTAAAGCTGTTTGAACCTATTCATACCATGTTTTATAAGGAGACTTCTCTCTGTAAGAGATTTTTCCACTGGCCATCTCCAAAGGACTGGTGAAGCTTGTCATGCTGCATATGTAAAATGAAATGATAGTTGTGGGGATGAGCTCTTTGGTTTATATAATCCAGTGATATTATATTCTGTAATCTATTAATGGGATGAGGGCAGGGGAGAAAGAAATATTCATTCAAGGATGTATAATATTTTCTGTCTCAGAATCCTAAGGAATTTGTCTATTTTAGAAACAAATGTCACAAATACACCTTTGAGGTTTTATTTTCAGTGATTTCATTTATATGATTCTTAGACCTATGGTTAAAATCCAGAACTAAATATTTAGAGGGTGGACTATGAGTTTGTGAAAACAGCAGAAGCCAACTTTCTATGACAGAGGTTATATGTGGACAATTTCTTCTCTGGGTAAAGTGAGACAGTAGATTCAAGAATTGATGAAGTGTTTGATGGATTTTGCTCATTTTAGTATTAAACTGATAAAGAATAAACTCCATTTCTTTCTACATGATTTCCTTGAATTTAACTCTTTGTGTAAAAACAACATGTATCTTAAACTCAAAAATTCTGAACAAATAATTTTTCCCATTATAGAATGAGGATGACAAAAGGAATATAATTTATAACTAGACTTGGTCACTTCAATTTTCAATTTGATCTCTACCTACAATTAATTTAACTTTCTGATTAATGCTAACATCTGTGAAAAGTAAACTTACCTGAATTCCCAAATTCTCTTAAGATTATCATTGTTCTTCAGATTTACCAGAATCTTGTGGACTATCACCTTTCCTGAACTTGATTTATAAAGAAAACAAATAAGAGGATAGTTAGCAATTATAGTTTAGAATATGAAAAAGGAATTAAGTATTTGAAATGGAGAAAGATCACAAAATGACTTAAAATTTTATTTCAAATTATGTTTTCTAATGTTAAATTGTAAAAATTTAACACAAATGATCGAGATTTTTAACTTAATGGGAATACATTCATAAGGCGCTACAAAACATGTGCATAAGATTCATGACTGGATTTGACTTATGGCTACTTTGAACTACTGCAAACACCTAGATATGGTAGAGAAATGGTAACAGATTGATGTTGACTGAGAAGTGTAGTACTTTTTTAAAGACAATATTTTGTTTTTTAGAAGTACTTGCATATTAGAGAAGATTATGCTAAGTGAAGTTAGCCAATCTCCAAAAAGCAAATGCCGAATGTCTTCTCTGATATAAGTGGGGTGACTCAAAATGGGGTTGGGAGGGAGATCAAGGGAGGAAGATTACCTCTACATAGGGAATAGGGGTGGGAAGGAAAGGGAGGGAGAAGGGGAATAACATGGATGGTAAAAGGAGACCCTCATCATTATACAATATACATGTATGAAGATGTGAATTTGATGTCAACATACCTTATATATATAATCAGAGATATGATAAGTTATGGTATAATGGTGTATTAAGAATTGTAATGCAAAAATAAATAAAAAATAAAATAAATATGTACAACACACACCAAAAAAGAAGTACTTGCACAAAAAAGAGAATAATAAAACTCTTTGAAGAGATTCAAGAAGGGAACAATCTATCTAGGCATGAAATAATAAAAGTTGGATCTCAGGAAAAAGTATGTGTTTGTTTCAAATAACCCTCAAATAGCTAATAAAATTGTATTACTCTTGATTTGTTATGTTTGTATTTATTATATTACAGTTGTCACACAGTTGAAAACTGTAATATAATACATATTTATGATATTTTTGTTTAACAATGAATGTTTTCTTCAAGTACAAAAAAGTTAAAGTTTATGTATATTATGCCAAAATGATTACTGTATTTCCAGTAAAAAATAGAGCATTTTATACAATGTTTTAATTTAATTTCCATATCTGTATCTTGGTTATCTCAGAGAAGTATAAAATAAAGCGAAATTTGGTGTTTTAAAATTAAAAATAGCATTACAGAAGTTTTAAAGAATATTATATATATGTTTCAAATCACTTATCTAAATACTGAATGTTACTTACTGGACTGATTGACTAAGTTTAATTAAAAAAATATATAAAGAACAAGAAACACTCATATTTTCCAAAATGACTTTGTTAATTTTCATTCCCACCAGCAATTGATAAAAATTCCTGTTGCTCCACATTTTCCTCCAAAGTATATACTATCAGTTTCTTATTTGTTTATTTTTAATCATTATAAGTCATCAGGTAGCCCTTCTATCTCTCTATATTTAATTAGTCATTCTCCTAATAAAACTGTCACCTGCTTGTATTTCATACTCCCTCCTGTACAACAGAGTCTACTTGTAACTCTCTGTTATAGGACATTTTTTTCTCTGACATCTCATAAATTTGTATGTTCTCCAGCATATCATCATAGATACTCTTCTTCATTTCTCATAAATGATCCCTGGGAAACTGCATGCACAAAAGTGACTTCTCCCAGTGTGAATACAGACTCTCATAAATTATCTGTAGTGAGTATCCTTACTTAAACTTCACCTTATATTTAATGCTCCATAAAATTTACCAGTTAGTAATAGTAGCACTCTCTTGCTGTTAGAAACAAGATAGGAACACACCAACAGTCTGGCAATAATTCTTATTCTTTCCACTTTATCTCTCTTGTCTGTCTTCTAAATTTGACAGGTAGACACTACCTCTCAATTCTCTGTTTTATGGGTACATTTTTAGCCATCATTGCATATTTTACTCTGGTAATGTTTTAGGTTATATTGATGTTTTGCTCAAAATTACTTTTTAGTTTTTTATTGCCTACAAAATAAAATCATATTTCCGTCTGTTCTATATAGTCATGTTGTCAGTCTGTCTCTGAAAATGCTTTGAAGGCAAAGATTACACCTTTTCAGTTACAGAGATCCCAAACAGTCTAAACTGTGCCTAAAGGCTAGCAAATGCTCACTTTTTTTTTTTTTGAGTGAGTGAAAGTAAATTATATAATGACCAAGAGGTCTAAAAGAGTTGATTTAGTAAATGTCATAAAAGAACTTTAGCTTTATGGGAGGTTAGTTTATTGCACTCTTTTCTGATAGAGGAAAATAAAGAAAAATCCATGCAATTAGAAAAAAATGCTTTGAAGGATTTTGCCCTTTTCTTGTTTGAAAGGGCAAAGATGATATGTATTTCTATTTCATACAACTTGTGAGAGAAAATGTATTTCTTTCAGGGACAGAGAAAAATGTGACTGTTTCTAAAAAAAAAAAAGAGGAAATAAGAGAAAAAAATCAATAGATTATGATTTTGTGAAATGATATGAGTAAAAAGAAGGCTATGAGGACAAGTCTTAAAATAAAATAATTCTGTAGTATTTTAAATACATTTAATATAAGAAAGTAGTTGCAAAGCTTCAAAATAATTCAGAATTTTAAGAATAATTAAAACCAGATAAAGACATTTTTCAGTGAATGATACTTTGGCTTCAGATATATAAAGACAAGTATACAGTCAGAGGAAATATAGATTGTGATTTTATTTTATGTTTAAGTTCACTTTTATTTATAATTTTGGGTAAATCTTGCAACTTATTTAAATTCTTTTACCTAGGCCAAAACCATACAGTGGCAAATGAAATATATGTATGAAATATATGTATTTCAGTGTATATATATATATATATATATATATATAGTAGAAAAAATTTTTGTTCTATGTGGATGAAATTCTACTTAATGTTTGCTATGTAATTTTACTGCAGTATGTTATGATGAATTAATTATCAATGTGCTAATAAACAAAGAAGAAATTGCCCTTTTAGAAGTAAAAGGCACATAAGAGGTAATAAAAGTACAATTTTATATGTTGTGTCTCCAGTGAAAAATGATCTGCCAAATATTGCTAAGTTTTACTACCCTTGGGGAAAACATATGTCTCCTACCTAGTGAGCTTAAAAAGACACACTTTTTCCAAACAGTGTAGAGAATTGGAAAAAAAAAAAAAGAAAGAAAGCAAAACAAACAAAAATCTCTAAGAAGCAAAACTTACATTAGTCTGTTTTAGAATTATACCTCCCTTAAGTGTCCTTGAAAAACTTCTTGGAAACATTTTACATTTAGCTGGAAATTGAATGTTTTAATATTCTGGGTAAATTGAGTGTTTATGTAAAATGCATTTCCATTTGAAAAGTAAATTAATCAATTTCATCTGGTTAATTTTTATAGTAGACTTTTATAAACATCCATAAAAAAGAAAACATTCTGCCTATAAGATATCCTCTTAAGTGCTAGTACTAAATTTTAATTTTATGTTTCAGAGATTATCAAACTATTTCTGTAAAGGGTCAAATAATAAATACTTTAGACTTTGTGGATCAATTTGTCTATGTCACAATCACTTCTGCCAGGGAGCTTGAAAGCAACTATACTTAGTTCATAGCAAAACATATTACTGTGTTCCCATAAAATTTTATGTAGAATAACAGTAGATGGACCAGATGTGGGTGTGGTTTGCTGGTTCTTGGTACACAAGCTGACTATCCTCTGTACAGGGGAGAAAAATCATTTCCTGTTTTGTAAAGTACTGTTAAAAAGTGACAAGGACCCCTGTCATGGGACCCTGTTGTAATATATTCTGTACATTTAAAGTAATTTATTTTTAACACAATATAGGCTATATTTTAAAGATGGAAACTCTAAAATTATACAGAATTCAGTGAAATAGAAAACTCAGTGTATAAGCACCATGAGGTCAACAACCCTGTAATAACTGTTCATCTTTCTTTTGTAGTACTTACCATTTCACCTGGCATAGTGTGAGCTAACCAAAAATACTGGTTGAATTAGTAAAGAAAAGCTTATAAAAATACTTCACTACACTATAATACATAGGGCTATGTGCCAGGCACTAAGCTGTTGTCTGTGTCTTTTTAACACTTAGACTTTGTAAACCACATTCCCCTTGGCTACCCAGCTTCCTGTTAAGTCAGTAGAGGTAATACACAGAGACTAGATGGTATTAAGAGGAAGAAGAGAGATGTACCATCTTTTTTCTTCTTGTCTGTACTTCTGAGCATCACCTTATCAAACTTGTTTATCTTGAGAGTGGCACTCTGTTCCATTAGCAGCTGTTTCTACAACATCCATGAAGCTCAAACTGTAGAACCCAATGCAGAAGCATCTTTCAGACATGTAAATTTTGATTTGAATGACTCCTTTTAAAGTTTCTTAAGATTTAAAAATTTCACTCTTTTGTTCTTTCACCCTTAGGAATGTAGCAGTATCCTGCTATTGCCTACTCAAGGAAATACCTTCTTGTATCTCTTTGTCTTTTAATTTCTCCAAAACCTAGTAAATAAATCTTTGCATTGAAATATCTTTGCTAAAATAACTGTTATTGTTTCTATGCTCAGACTAAACTCTGAGTGACACAATTTGCAGATACAAGTATGACCAATTCATATTGAATGTGAAAAATATAGACACCAGGAGATTCCGAATAATTTAATTAAAGAAATAATATTTAATTGATTCCTGAAAAAATTATTAGTGTTTGGAAGAATAACCATGTAAGCAGTAAGAGTATATAAAGTAAAGCAGAGTGAGACTTCTGAGCAAAATACAAGCATGTGAAATACATGGAAAATTTAGTGGATATAAGAATGGTATGGTGTTTGGAGTGGTTAGTGTGCGCACAGTGAGAAAAGAGACATAGAACAGTAAATATCCTGGAGTCTCAGTTGGTCATTCAATACTGTGCTGATTGCATGGAATAAACAAAATAGAAAATGCCCCTAAAGGCATGTCATTTCAATGTAGTATGAAAAACCAACATCAAATAATCAATTTTATAAATGAGAATAAATAATTCCTCAAATTTGGGAAAAAAAAGAAATTCAGAAAGGTATGATGAAGAAGTGATAAGAAAATTGATTTAAATTAAGGTGTGTTGGAGAATTCTTTTCCAAATTTTTTAGGGCAAATAAGAAAAAAAAATTGTTTAAAGTTAATAAAGCATGAGGAGGAAAGGAAGCCACTGTAAGTCTGGACTTTCTCCTGTGTCTGGGGGAAAAGATTTAAGTAGGGAAGTTGCACAATATGCTTGTGTTTTCAGCAGTTTATTTCTGGAGTGTGAAGCACAAATCTAAAGTGAACAATTTGTGTTCTCTAAAAATCATGTTGGAGGCAAATGATGGTCAGAATTTGATAGGGTTTTGCAAACCAGGTGAACAGGAGGGAAAACCTCCTAAGCCAGTTCTGGAGATAGACAGGAGACAGCCATGCATGGATTGTGGAAGATATGGAGTGGGGAAATGACAGAGCAAAAGCTAGCTTTCCACATCTGGCAACAATCCGAATTAGATGATGCTATTCACTAAGATTTGAAGCACAAAGGGGTAAAGAGTAAACTTACAGGTCTCTTATATCAAGTTAGTCATGATTTATTTTGTTTGACTCTTCTGTCTTTACTCTAGAAAGATTGTGCACATGGAATTTTAAATGCAGAGAGAGGGACATTAAATTCCCTAAATGTTGGTATGGATTTTCTATTTGGGACTCTGATAGTTGTAGTGTTATATATTTTTGTTCTTTTTTTTTTTTGCCACATGTGTATTCAGAATCATTGTATTGAATCAGTCCAAGGTCCTTTGATAAGCCAGCCATGCTGCTTCATCTTCTACTAAAATCCCTATTACTCCACTCCAGCCCCACTGTCCTCTTTGCTGTTCTTGGGTGGTGCATACGTTTTCCCTCTGTACCATGTGCAAGTACAGACTTTACCTTCTTTCTGAATACTTTGTATCACCCATGATTTTCTTCAAGTATCATTTTCAAATATCAACTTACTGCAGAAATATTTTCTCTGAGCATTTTATATAAAATAGTACTTTACCACATCATAATCCATTCTCCTGCCATGTTTTACTTTACTTTTTTGCTGTTATCAATGCATTATTTATATTTTATTGTTTGTTGATCCACATTAGAGTGTGAGTTCCATGACAACAAGAACTTAGTCTGTTTATTCTCTATTGTATCCCTGATGTCTGGCATTTATAGGTACTTAATAAATATTTATAGAAGAACAAATGTGAATTAAATATTTTAACACTACACAATAGTTCTCTTTAAGTCTATCTTTGGTTTGAAGTATAATTTGTATCATTTCAGTATAGCACAGTGGTTCTCAACTGGGCATAATTGTATAACTCAAGGAGTTGTCCTGTAATGTCTGGAAAAATTTTAGGTATTCAAAACTGGAGGTCTGGGGGCCTACTGGTATCTAATAAATTTGGGACAGAAGTGTGGCTGAGCAATGTAAAAGCCCAGAAGGTCTTCTTTTTCTGCACTTGAATGTTAGAAGATTCTTGGACTTACATTAGAGATCCCCTGTATCCACATTACCAGTTTCTCTGTTTCACCAGGGCAGCCTATTCAGCCTATTCAAGACTTGGCTTCCGCAATCACATGGGACATTTCTCTAATAAATTTCCTCCCATACATCTCTTTCTACATATATGAATATCCTATTGGTTCTGACTCTCTGGAAAACCTTAATTAATATAACAGGCATTTGAGTAGATAAAAGTTTGACTGTGTAATCAACAGCAACGCTGCAAATGTTGGTATATGTCCATTGGTAAGCTTATGTCCATATTCAATTTGAAGATGCTTTTTCAAGTGAAATACCATCAAATAACTTTCCATAATAATGCTTATACAAATGTATAATAGCATACATTATACAAAATGGTCATTACACATGAAGAACAGAACAGCATTCAGAATTGTGAATACGTTCTTATATTTAGCATTTTTCATCTTATTTTTTCATTTTTCATATTCTAGTGTTTAGACTTACATTTTAATTGACATTTTCTTGAAGACTAATAATATCACTTACATACATGAATTCACCCTTTTTATAATATCATTTCCTGTGAGGTATCTTTTAAAACTTCCGTGTTTGTTTCTACTGTGATGTCTGATTGTCTTTCTAGCTGATTTATTGGAGTTCTTTATATATTCTGATTTTGTCAAATTTGCATTTTGCAGATAACTTATGGTTTTTTTTTGTTTGTTTGTTTGTTTTGCTTATTGTGTCTTCTGAGCCAAGGAATGTTCCTTATATGACATAGGTATTTAAACTTAAGTCCAAATTAAACGCTAAAGCTGAGGGATTGTAAAGATGGCCTTAGCCTAACTGTAAGGCTGGCCTTAGCTTAAGCAACACTTTAAAATTAACCTGCAGTCCCACAGTCTATAGATTCCTCCAATATATGCATCAGGAATAGCCTGATAAAGAAGTCACTTTCCACAACCCTGATAAGAGTAAGTGTGAAGTCACATGTCATTTGCCTTGGCCCTGATAAGAGTCAGGGGTGTAAGATCAGGGCAGAAATCAACAAGTCATATGTTCTGACTCTAAAATGTAAGACATCACTAAGAACCCTGGTAACAGCTGATAGGGACCTAAAGGGTGAGCAGAAGCCCCCAAAATTAGTATAAATGATGGAGCAAACGAACAGACATTAGAACCAGCCTATACTTAATGCAAACATGCTTGAGAGCCTGATGAGGATCTGGACTGACATCCCAACTCTTATCATCTGCCTGATCTTTTGCATCATCCTCATAATTCTCAAACTCTACAGAAGTCTCTTGATCCTGGTGCGAATGGAAACTTCTCTTTATGACAGTCTCCTCAACTGGCTGTCAACTCTTCACCAGGAGAAATCTCCATCAGTTCCTGATCTGATTAATCACTGCAGTCTGAGTGAGTGTGCATCTGCTGGACTTAAGGCCTAAGACTTGAGACTCCATCTGGCACTTGAACTTAGCATGCAGAGGGAATGTATGTAATAAGTTTCATGACTAAGTGGGTTTGCGGTACTTAGAATTAACTTAGAATCATTTGCTTTGGGCATTTTATGTCTATTGCAGTGCCTAGCATAAAGGATTGTCATTTTCTTAATTGAGAACCTACAGAGTGAAATTGTATTGAGTGATTTGAGTGATTAAAACATTGAAAAAGGCCAATGTATGTGGACATCTTTATTTCTCCCCTCCACTGCAGAAGTCTCACCTTTGTCCGTCATGACAAGGATGATGTAAAATTGATTCTCAAGTATAAATACCTCACATAGGTGAGGTCTGAACCCCCTAATTCTTGAAGAATATAGCACTGAGCTTAAGCCATAAAACATACATTCCACATTTAGGAAATTGTTGTTTTATTAATTAATTTAGAATGTACCAAATTAAAGTTGTTTTCTCATTTTTTGAAAAATTACTTTTATTGTCCTTATGCTTAACTTCAGGTTGTGTCAGCTGATGTTGCAAGTATTTTATTTTTGCATCTGTTATATTGTAAAATTCAGAATGGGTAAAAAGTGTGAAGAGATAGAAGATAAGTTTATTAAGCCAGTGATAAATGGAGCATATAGCACATGATCAGAGTTGATTAGAAAATAATGCAGAGATTCTTATAGGTATCAGTCATTCAAAATCATTTTATTTTTTATTAAAAGTGGCAGAGTTTATTTTTATATATAATTTGCAAACATTTTAAAATAATTCATAAATGTTGTGCTTGAAGTTCCTGAATGGGTGAGCTTTGTTTCTTTAGAAACAAGGAAAGAAAACTGTAGTGAAAAAGAGAAAGCTTGCCTAATAAGATACCATGGAGTCTCCTGCAGGGAGTTATCTTTGACTTTTTTCTGAAGCGTTTCCTGAATTTTAAACTCTTGAAGCTGTGTGAAGTAGTGCATGCATGTGATCCCAGTGACTCCAGAGCCTGAAGCAGGAAGAGTGCAAGTTCAAGACCAGTCTCAGGAATTTAGCAGTTTAGTGAGAACTTGTCTAAAAAAAAAAATATATATATATATATATATATATATATATATATATATATATATATATATATATATATATTTATATATATATATATTTAAAAAAAAAAAAAAAAAACAAAGAGCTGGGGATATGGCTCAGTGGTTAAGCACCCTGGGCTCAATCCACAACCAAAGCACTAAAACAACAAACCCAAAATTCTTGATAGTTCAGGTAAACTTGGACCCAGAATAAAAAGGAATTTGAAAAAGAGAAAGAACAATGTGATGAACTTTTTATGATGTTCACATTCTTGAATGTTAAGAATGTTAAGGTTTTTAAGAATCCACTATTTGATATTTAATAATTATAGATTAAGGTATTACTGCAGATAATTTAACAGACAACTACTTATCATCCTAACATAATTTAGGTATGTTCCTTTGTCCTCAGGCTGATTTTCTATGTAGCCTTGGTTGATTTAATGGACTGAAATTTCTACATCTCACATTATTATCTTTCACATTCATTTTATGTTAACTATTGTATTGAATGTGATCATAAGATGAAAACCTACTATACATTGTTTACTATTTACTAAATGGGTTATGAATTTACACATAATTATAAAACAAATATTTGATATTTTATAAAGAAATTTACAATAATGTAGAATTTTTTTCTCATTTGTTATTTAAGATTATGTAGCAGTTAGTTAATGTTATATAATAGAAAATGTGAAATACCTTTGGATATTTGAACAGAATTTACATCAGCAAAGATGACAGTAGGACAGTAGGATAAAAACTCTTTTGTGCAATTCAAGAATTTAGTATCAGGCCAAGTGCAATGGTACACACCTGTAATCTCAGCAGCTCGGTAGGCTAAGACAGAAAGATCCTGAGTTCAAAGCTAGATTCAGCAATATCGAGGTGCTAAGTACTCAGTGAGATCCTGTTTCTAAATAAAATACAATATCGGGCTGGGGACGTGGTTGTGTGATCCCTGAGTTCGATCCCAGGTGCCACCGACCCACCCCCTGCAAAAAAAAAAAAAAAAAAAAATCAGTGGCAAAAAAGAAATGTAAATCATGTGCCTTGCATTTCTAGATAAAATGTATTATAAATTTAAGCCTATCAAAAATGAAATAAAACTAAGATAAAGTAGAGAAAATTTTATAAAAATGGACCATTTTGATGAATTTTATTTAGTAGTTAATTTCCATCTTATCAATTTTGTTTTGTGCAAATACACAAAAGGAATTCTTAGCAGGACTATAATTATAAATTTACCATGACTTAAGTTCTCTTGTTATTTTCACTTATGGTGTTTTAGTTCAGTTTGAAAGTATGTCTAATTAGGCATGTCATGGTTTGAATATGAGGTGTCCACCCAAAGATCCTGTATCCTGCAGGAGTATTCAGAGAAAATCGATTGGGTTATGAGACCAGTAATCTAATGGGTCTATCCCAGTTTGAATGGACTGACTGAGTAGTAATTGCAGGCAGGTGGGATGTGGCTAGAGGAGATGTGTCACCAGGAGTATGCCCTGGAATGGTGCTTCTTCCCTGTGGCCCTTTCATCTTTCTGATCACCAGGAATAGAGCAGTGATCCTTCACCACATCCTTTTCCCATAATGTTTGGCCTCATCTTGGGGCCTGAACAATAGTCAGCCTTCCATGGACTAAATCTCTGAAACTGTGAGCAAAACTAAACATTTTGTTCTCTAAATTGTTCTTATGGGGTATTTTGACACAGCACGGAAAAGTTAACACCTCCTATAATTTACTGTAGTTTCCATTAGTTTTTCCATTAGTTCTAAACATTTATCTTTAATGTTTTCAGACTTATTTCACTGTTAGATTCAATAAAATTCAAAGAATTCAATAAAATTGTAAGTTCTTAGTTTTTGGATGATATCTTGAAACTATAGTTGTACATTTTTATATTTCCAAAAATTATACTATTTCATCAATGTTATGTGTGTCTAATAGAAATGCTGGTTGTCAGCCTATACAATGGTTGTTTTTCTGTCATATTCTTACAATATTCATTTACTTCAAGGGCTTCAACAATACATGGCTATTATCCCCCCCCCATTTCTCCTCCTTTTCTTCCCTTTTCTCTTCTTTTTGACTGCTTCTTTAATTTCAATTTTCCTCTTAACCTAACATATGTAGGCTATGTGTGTTAAGCATCTCAGGTATAAAATAATGCCTTCACCCAAATGTATAAGACTATTGTGGGATAATCTACAACAAATTAAAAAGTGTCTGTTGGCATAATTTATAAGTCACACTTTTATAATAATTTGTCAGATGCAATTTTGTCAATAGACAATAAAGTGGTTTTATGATAATTTAAACAAGTTATATTTTTAAAAAGTCATCGGTGATTAAAACAATTCTATTAAATATTCATTTACTTAACCTCTATCATGTACGAGGAATTCTGGTAGACAAACAATATACAAAATCAAATATAATACATTACTTCAAAGAATTCATCATACAGAAAAATAAAGTAAGACAGAGAAATATAGGCAGAATATTCTTTTCAGTCCATGAACATACTCTGATGACTTCCCATTAAAAAAAACTGTTCCTTAATCACAGATCAATGTCCATCTGTGGTCTTATCTCTTTCTGTCTGATCTAATCTGAATGTCTTGGGGAGTTAGTTCATATTTACTCCATATTCCCTAATCTCCCACTAATGCTTTTCATCATTTACACCTGGCATTTTATTTCCTGTACAATTGTCTTATACTGACAATATTAAAACCATTAATAACATAGTGATTACCAAAGTGAATGGACATGATTTGGTGCTTCTCTTTGAGGACTTCATGGTTAATCATTTTCTTTTTTCTGACCTCTTATCTTTGTTACTATCCCTAGTCTCCTACAAGTGTGGCAATTCTTTTTCCTATACATGCCCTTTCTTCATTACATTATTTTCATATATGGGATTGTACCTAATTCTATTCTTAGTTCACAGTACTTAATTCTGTATCCTATAGTAATTTGAATTTGCCTATTCTAAACAGACACAAGCACTTCACAATGATCACTTCTAAATCTGCCTCTGGGATTTCTCTTTATGCCTCAGTTCTCAAGAATAACTTTAGTTCGATGTCTCCCTTTATGACTAATAGGTATCTCTAGTTACCTCAATATGTTCAAACTAATCATCTCTAAAAACTACAATTATATATAAACACCCATATTAACATTATATATATTGAAGAAATAAGACATGAATGAATAAAAATGCTAAAGGTAAGGTAGAGATTACTTTTGTGGCAACATCAGGTGAGTGATGATTTTGGGACAATATTCATGTAATTTTTAATAGTAAAGCAATATTTTATAATTTTATATTTTAAACTCATGTCCCATAAATCTTTGACCATAATATTGGAAAAATATACATCTTTTCTTTAAAAATATCAATAAGCTGATTTCTTAAATTTATTATAGCCTATGCTTATATCCACTACTGAACAAGAAATGGGTATAGAATACTTGTCACAAATCTAACTCAGTTCCTAAGTAACTCAATAAACAATTCCTTTGGTTATTTACACAAATATTTAGCATGTTTTCTATTGTTCAAGTTACTCATTACTTTTTCTTGAGTAGAATTTCCAATTACAGTGACTTTCTTACTGTTTCTGAAACCAGCCAATGATCCCCTTCTTCAGGGCCTTTGTATTTACTATTTTATCTGATCTGACTACATATCTTCATGACTTACTGCCTTACCCTTCTGGTCTTCATTCCAATGATACTTAAACTATTAGACTGCTCTTGGACACATATAAAATGGCAGACCATAATAGAATATTTCCTATCCATTTTATTGATGTGAATTATTTTCTTAGCCTATACAATTAGATAATATACTACATATTCTACTTATTTATTGTCTATATTCCTACTGAAATAGCTTTAAAAGTGGAAGGACTTTTTAAAATCTTATATGCAGTAATATATATGCAGTGTCTACAACAGGGCCTGACATACAAAATAGGAAAATGAATATTTATAGAATTTTAGGATTATGTACCCTATTATGTGCCACACATTGTATGGTAATATTTAAAATTACCCATATCTTGTTATTCACATATTTAATTCTTACATCTTTGAACACAAATTATAACTTTAAAATGTTAATCTTACAAGCTGTGTTTTTTGCTCTGCCTTTTTAGTAGCTTTAGTAATGAGGTTTTTAAGAACTTCTTAAGTGACTTTGATTTACTGATAATAACAAATTATCTTTAAAATACAAACTGTAATATTTGATAATATACTCATTTGCATAAAAATCAATAACAGCAGCAAAATTTAAATGTATTTGTTGCTAGTTTAAAATTCCATACATAAGTGTGAAAAATGCATCATGAATGGAAGGCTGCATCCATAAAGTAAAGGTTGAACAAGGAGAGACTGCACTTGGTATTGAAGAAAGCATGAGATTAACATATGTGGCATAAATTGGATGCTTCTTTGGGCAGAGCTGCGATTAATTAATTGTACATTGATATTCTTAATGGAGAATTAACACTGGAAATAATTAATATATTTCACCATAAAAGAGTAGAATGTATAGTTTGTGTGTGTGTGTGTGTTTATTTACGTATATTGATTCTTTACCTATGGTTTTGAGCATATGCTGTGATTCTTTCTAAATTACAGTGAGTTTAGCATGTATATACAATTAATTGTGGTAATGTTTTTAATGATTTTTTAAAAATATCTAAATAACAAGTAGTACAAATTCACTAAAGGGGAAAAAATGTCATTAGAGATTTTTGTAGGGCAATCCTATGTAGATTATACTTCAAGAGATTTGTAATTGAATGAAATTCATTCTCTCATTCTGGAAAGATAAAAGCTACTCTAAGGGTCTTTTTGTGTTTAATTAGTCCTGTTTAAAATCCTTCACAGTCTTGAAATAATCTCTTTGTGCATTAGTAAAATCAACTAAAATCAAGGGGTGCAGATGAGGGGCTGGAGGGAATAAGGGTTGTTAAACATGGGCATTAAGAGGATAGATTATAGTCATGAGTCTCTCTAAAAGTCACCATACTTTGTTGTGCAGGGTGTTATGGGAAGGAACAATCATGCAACCAGTCCCGACTCAATTCTGAGTAAAGGCATATAGATATGTTTCTATATAGGTAATCATGAAATATTTTAAACATTATAACTTCTTGTTAGCACCTTACTTACATTTTACCTTGCAAATCCCAAAGTAGATTATAAATATTTTTGAAGCATGAGTGGTTATCCATGATAACACTTTCTGTTATTCATAATGGAGTACATATCACCCATAATGGAAGCTACTTATTTCACGTCTTGAATGCTCTACTGGATGGCCCTGAATCTTAATTCCAAGCAGATGAAACCAGTATTTTTCTAATTAGAAAATTAGAAATTTTCTAATTATTTTCTAATTATTTGGTATCATTAAATTTTGTAAAGAGGAACAGCATTGGAAGTCATTCACATGTCTTCCATTCTAGTACCTTACAGGTAAGTTTCCTGGGAACCAGCAGCCACCCTCAGGAGTATTGGCTGACAGCTACTTTTATGAATTTTGCTTCTCCTGGGGAAGTACATTATAATGCAAGGCACTGCTTTACAAGATTTGTTGTAAAGAACGTTTAGAATTCTGAAGATATGTTTTTTATCCCAAACACATCTGCTTAAGCCCTTCCACTTTTCCAAGGGCAAAGAATGTCTTGTATTTATGATGTTTTGCATGCTTTAGAACTCAGCTGTAAAAAATCCATTTTCTTTTCAAGCAGAAGAAAAAGAGGAGGGTGATTAGGAGATACCTTGAATAAATACAGCAGCAAAACATCACAGTGGGGGCCACATGTGCAGGGGAATAAGAAGAGGGTTGAGAGAGAAGACGGATGAAAAAGGAGAAAAAAGACTTTTGCTAAAATATTGATTATTAGATTTAAAACTGCATACTTGAAATTTGATGGGCGGAGATACTATTTTCACTTCAAAAGAAATAGTAAATGTGTGAGGTGATGGATATAGTATTCATCTTAATTGTGATAGTCATTAAACAGTAAACATACACACTGAAACATCACCTTAAATTCATTAAATATATAATTTTAAATATGAATTACGCCTCAATGAAATTGAGAGAAAAGTGAAATAAGACATGTACCCTCCCCACTAGAAAACATAGTAAGAACTGTATCTTATTCCTTTTTGATGAAAGAACAGACTTTGTGAGATATGTACAAAGGTTAATCAGGAAGAAAATCTCTCTCCAGATTCTATCTAAATAAAATATAAATTTTTAATAAAGAAAACCCCATCTCATTGGCTGGGGCTCTGTGTGGCTCAGTGGCAGAGTGCTTGCCTAGCTAGCATGTGTGATGTACTGGGTTCCATCCTTAGCACTGAATAAAAATAAATAAAATGAAATGATTATATATCAACAAGGAAATCCTGCCTTAGTGCCATTTGTACTGAATATTGATTTGAAAAATTATAGACTCAACAAAAATCAACCAGAAGATAAAATGCTAATTACATCTCACCCACAATTTTGACCCCATCTTTTAATGATTTTTAAATTTAGAACATTATACATAGTATCTGGGTTTCTTTTTTCTATTTATAAATAGTGTATAGATTTCTCCTCACTGCCTTCTTTCCCTTAAATATGCTTTGGCTTCCAGAAATGAGAGAAAGCATTTGATCCTTGATTTTCTGAGTTTGGCTTATTTCACCTTTCATGATTTTCTCCATTACCATCCATTTACTGGTAGAGGTCATTATTTTATTCTTCTTTAAGGCTGAGAAAAATTCTCTTTTTTTATATTTTCTATATTTCCTTGATCCATTCATCTATTGATGAGCATCTGGGTTGATTCCAAAATTTCACTATGTTGAATTGTGCTGCTGTAAACATTGTAGTAGCTGTATACTGAAGTATGCAGATTTTAGTTCTTTTGGATAAATACCAAGGAGTGGGAGAGCTGGGTATGTGGTGGTTCCATTTCTAGATTTTGAGGACTCTCCATATTGCTTTCAAAAGCGGTTCTACTAATTTGCAATCCTACCAACAATATATAAGTGTACCTTTTCCCCCACTTCTTTTCTAGCATTTATTATTATTCATATTCCTGATCATTGGCATTCTGATTTGAGTGAGAAAAGATCTTAATGTGGTATTGATTTGCATTTCCCTGATGCTAGAGACGTTTAACTATTTTTCATATGTTCCTTGGCCATTGTTTTTTTTTTTCTTTTGAGAAATATCTGTTCAGTTACATTGCCTATTTACTCATCGTGTTTGGTTTTTTTGGCATTGAGTTTTTTGTTATTTATATATTCTGGATATTAACAGCCACAACAAGCGAAGATTTTCTTCTATTCTGTAAGCCCTCTTTTCACTCTCCTATTTGTTCCCTTTTTGTTATGCATAAGTTTTTTTAATTTGATTGCATTCTATTCATTGAATCTCAGTTGTTTTATTTCTTGACTTTAGGAGTACTGTTGAAGAAATTGGTACCTGCACCTCTAAGATGAAGTGTTGACCCTATTTTTTTTCCTAGCTGTTGCAAAGGTTCTGGTATAATTCTTAAGTTCTTGATCTATTTAGATTTGATTTTTGTGCCGCGTGAAGGATAGAGATCTAATTTCATATGTCTACATATAGATATCCAGTTTTTCTGTACTGTTTGTTAAAAAGACTCTTCTTCAATATACTTGAAACCCTTTTTAAGTATCAAATGAATATATGCATGTGGCTTTGTCTCTATAGCTCCTATTCTATTCCATTGGTCTTCATGTCTACTTTGATGCCAAAACTATGATGTTTTTCTTATTATAGTTCTGTAGTATAGTTTGAGATCGGGTATTCTGATGCCTCCTGCATCACTTTCCTTGTTCAGAATTGCTTTGGCTATTCCAGGTGTTTTATTCTTCCAAATGAATTTAAGGTTTTTTGTTCTAATTTGGTGAATAATGTTATCAGTATTTGGACTGGAGTTGCTTTGAACCTGTTTGCTTTTGGTATTATGGCCATTTGGGAATATTAATTTTGCCTACCTAAAAATAAGTGAATTCTTTCCATCTGAAGTTCTCTTTCATTTCTTTCTCCAGTGTATTATAGTTTCATTGAAGAGATATTTTACTTCTTTGGTTAGATTCAGTGAAAGAATTTTTTTAGGATGATTTTCCTGATTTCTTTCTCAGCTGAATTTCCATTGGCATATAGAAAAGCTATTCATTTAAGAGTGTTGATTTTTGTATGTGATATTCTGCTACTTTACTAAACCCATTTATCAGGACTAGAAGTCTTCTGGTGGAATTTTTGTGACCTCATATTTTTAATATCATTTCATTAAATTTGGGGTATATAAAAATAAAGCAGATATATTACAATTCATTTGGAAGTCTTTGAATATAAAATATGATTAATTTGTAAATAAAATAACAAATAATTGTAAAAAAATTTCTTACAACATCTCTAATCCAGATTGTCTTCCTTGTATTCCAGTGAAAATGAAATTGCATTGCATTTCATCCTAAATGACTAATTACTGAACTTGAGGAGTAATTCATGTTAAAACCTGAATGAAGAATCCTGGGAATGAGATGGTTTGCATGAGAGGGACAAAATAGATCTCAGAGCCAAGCTGGACTGAAAGACTTGTTTGTTCAGAGGGTTGTCTAGCTTAAAGACTTATGTATTTCTTAAGGTTGCTCCAGGGTCACTCCTGGATTTGCTGTATTTACAAATATGTTAACTCTCTAGATGCTCTTGAGAGCAACATTCTTGAACTTGAGAGAAATATCCAGCAGTTCATTAGTTTGTTGCTGAGAGGGAAAAACAATGAATTATTCTTAATATGGAATTAATTTATTAAGACATCAATTATTAGGAAGAGGGTCATTGAAGGCTAACATGATTTCAAAGTTTCAGTTGGTAGTTGAATATATTAAACCTTAGAAATTCCTTATGTGATTCTGAACCTAACCAAACTTATATTTGGAAAGCTAAGAAATAGTGACAGCATCTTTGTTAACATAAAGGATGGAATTATATGTGTAGCCATGTTTATAGCAATACAATTCACAACAGCCAAATTTTTAAATCAACTTAGGTGTCCATCAACAGATGAATTAATAAACAACATGTGATACATATGTACATACACACACATATAAGTTTTATTCATACATAAAGAAGAACAAAATTATTCCATTTTCAGTAAAGTGGATGGAACTTGAGACCATATTCAAAATGAAGTGAAATATACTCAGATGACAAGGATGGTATGTTTTCTCTCATATATGGAAGCTAAAGAGAGAAAAGGAAAAAAGTTCAGGGCATGTGGGGTAGCTCATGTAAACAGAAGAGAGACAAGTAGAAGCCCAGGGGAAAGGAAGAAGGAAAAGAAAGAGGGTCCTGGGAAATGAAATTGACCAAATTATGGTAGTGCATATGTATTTATGCAACAACAAATCCCACAGTTATTCATAATTGTAATGTCAATAAAATGATAATTTAAAAAGGTGGAATTATAAAATTATAAGTCAGATGTTATAAGTATTGGAGATGGCTACCTTTTGTGAAGGAATGAATACTAGAATGTTGAGATTAACATAATTTATTAAAATTAGTCTTTTACTTTATGTTAGGTAACATGTAAGACTATGATTACCACATATATGTATTAAAAGTTTTTGATATTTGTATAATAATTATGATGTGTACTCTCAAATATATATAACTTTAATATGGATTCTTTTCTTTTTTTTTTCATTTTTTCTATCAAGCATATTTACAACCAAAGGTAAAAAAGACTGCCATTTTGCGGATACCAACCATGTGCCTGTCACTGTATTAGGTGTTCTTGTTGTTTCTCATTTTCACAAATACCTGTCAAGTGTATTAGTCTGTTTTCTGTTGTCAATAACACAGTGCCAGAGACTGAGTAAGTTAGAAAGAAAGAGGATTATCTTGGCAGGTATTTCTGGTTGAAGGTCAAGGTCTTACATCCACAAAGGCTTTCTTGCTGGTAGAGTCCAAGGTGCTATAGGGCTTCACATGGCAAGAGATAAAGAGTATACATGCCTGTCTCTTCTTTTCTCTTTTCCTTCTTGTAAAGCCACCAGGTTCAATCACTGGGGTCCCACCCCAAAGACCTTATCTAATCCCAACCACCTGTCACAGGTTTTACCTCCAAGCACCCAACCTGGACTAAGTTTCCACCTTCTTAAGGCCTCAATGCATGAATATCTGGGGGACATACTTGAACCATGTCAAGGTGTAGCATCCAGCTCTTCATTTTACAGATGATGAAACTGAGTCTGAGAGAGCTTAACTTATGAAGGTTGGCAAAACCAGAACCAGGGAGTGGCTAATAGTAGTGCTTTCAAATTAGGTCTCTGTGAATCCCAAACCATTGTTTTTTCTATAATGTAGAACATCGTTTTATGAATAAACCAGTAAGTATTTTAGTTTGTTTTCTACTTTATGTCTAGTATGGTTATGAAGCTACGTAGGCTAATATTAGTTTTTCTTGGTTAGAAATACACACACACACACACACATACAAACATATACTTCTTTTTTCTTAACTTCTACTAAGTTCTTCATTATACAATATCAGTGAAATAGGCCAAAATGATATTGAAATAAAGAAATTAACTAATGTATAAAAAAGAAAAAGATATTTGAGGCAATCATTATTTTAGAGAAGATCTTAAATATTTAGTAGTAAAATCATCAAAACTGACTTATTTTCTAATACCTGAATATTAACATTCCTACAAACAAATTCTAAAATAATAAGCTTTCAATTTTAATACACAATTAAAAGAAGTACAAAATTACAACATGGTTTGGGGTAAAGTTTTTTTTTTTTAAATAACATCATGAAATAAAATATCTAAAGATACTACAAAACCAAAAAAAAAAATGACAGTAGTATTAAGTGACTCAACAATAAAAATCAATTTTCACATAAAGTTTTAACATAATTACAATATTTTCACTATCATATGAAACATAAATGAATACTTTATATATAATAAGTTCTTTATATTTCATGTAATAAATTATTCTATGACATGTAAATAGATATTTGTATTTATTTAATATTGAAATCTTAAGTTTACTTCTTTTTTGGGTAAACAATATTTATAAAATAAATAGAAATAAAATGTATATTGCCTTAAGGGATTTGTTCTCTGGTAAATAACATCTGTTCTTTCTGTTGGGGGAACCAGAGTTCTCATGATCTTACCTTATTGGTAGTTTAGTTCTAATTTTCTTTCCTATTTTGATTCAGGTTATAAGTTCAAATGACAAGCACTCTGCTGCACTGTACAAAAACTGTATTTGGCATCTACCCTTTTTTCTCTCTTATTATTATATTAATACCAATTCAAAATTTTCTAGCCCATCTTGAGATTGGCATTTTATATGTCCTAAGTATACTTCACCTGTCTTTTTCTAGTTTTTAGTTGTAGTTCCTGATTCAGTGTGAGTTCTTATTGAAAGTTTTAAATATTTTATTGTGTGGTACCACTTGATGTTCTGAAGGATTTTATAATGCCATTGCTTGGGAGAAAATTCAGTTTATGTTGCCAATATTGAATATCATCTTTTTAGTGGGTAATAAGTTCCAGAAAGTTGCTATGTATGCATATCAGGAATCTGCCAATTCCTAAAGTTGAATCAAAGCGTGTGCATATTAGTGTGCATTTAAAGAGCAATTTAATAGTTTTTATAAGATTCTCAAAGGTCTGTTACTAAACTGCTTCAGGAGTCATACGAAAATTTCCATGACAATCTATCATGTCTGTTGCCTTCTTTCCATGAATTGTATTTCTCTCGTCTCCAGTCCCTTTCCAGTCCCTCTATCTGTAAACAGCTGAGAGCATTAAATATATACAAAGGACAATCATCAAATTCTTAAGTTAGATAAGATAAAAAAGGGAACAATTTAAAAGGTAAATATGAACATAAAATCAATAATATCAAAGTATTCATAAAAATTGATTTGAGTTCCTCTGTTGCTAAAGTCTGTACTTTAAATTTCATTTGTACAAATTAAAGTTTCATAAGGAAAAATATAGAATAATGATACACATTTACTGATGATGATGATTTTGGCAGTCAGCAAACCACTGCAATGTACTAGTTGTCTAATATGTGCTAAAGAGATTAAGGTTTCAATTTATTGCTAGTATAGTGGTTGCACACCTCTAATTCTGATGACTCAGAATACTGAATATCCCAAGTTACAGGCCAACCTCAGCAATTTATTGATAATCTCAGTAATCTTCCAAGACTCAGTCTCAAAATGGAAAGGGCTAGGGATTAAACTCAATGGCAGATGGCAGAGCAACCCTGGGTTCAATCACCCATACCAGAAAAAAAAACAAAACAAAACAACAACTTTGTTATTGAAAGATTATAATAGTTTGAAGCACCACATTTGTTAAAAGGTGGATGGATTTCAGAGGAATATAAGGAGATAATATTAATAAGGGTGCTTATATATATATATATATATATATATATATATATATATATACACTTCTGTTACCAGCATTTAATCTAAAAGATCTTTAAAAATCAGGGTTTTTTTTCCAAATTAATGTATACTATTTCTATTTATTCTCAAAATTGTATACTTTACTTAAATCTTGTTTTAAAAACAAGAATTTCAGAGAATAAAAAGAATTAAATATATTATTTATTTAAAATGTAAGTCAAATTATTTGAAAAGACTCAATGAAGATATGTCCCTAAAACAACTTCTGTTTAACTTGATGTTAAAGAATCAAGGTATTAGGAAAAATCATGAAAATATAGGATTTCTTTACCTTCTATTTTAAATACATTTTTAAGTATATATATATATATATATATATATATATATATATATATATATATATTTATTTATTAGATATCATATGTATTTGTACCAAACAAAATACTATATTTTTACAGATCTCCAAATTATGCATTTACTACTTTGTGCATTTCTCATTCTCTGTATGTTTTTACCTTGCTTTTAAATATCTATCCCCAGGTTCTGAGGCAAGTTAATAATATTGAAATAAAACTGTGTTTTATGTATTTTTATTATTGTTTACTTTCATAAATATAGCATTGAACAGTTACAATAATTTTGTGATAATCTTATTTCTCCATTAATTCTCCTTTCCCTACATATATTAAATGTTGTTTTATAATATTCACTGAGAATTTCCTCAAGAGTTTTGCTACATTTGTTAAATTCCTTTCTCCTCAAAGCAATATGGGCACATTGTTTCCTTTAAATATTGTCCCTCTGTAACAAAGTGTCAGGGTTTGCTGCCTTTTTCTTTCTAATCTTGATTCTCATTCCATTGAGGGAACAATCTTCAAATATTAAATTATCCTCCTAATACTTAATTTAATATTTCTTAAAGGTTTTTTTTCTACTCTGTGCATTCCTTTCTATATTAAATATAACTTACTGCCTTTCTTCCTTTTCTAGTATTGAGCACAAGCCAAAATTCATTTAACAAGATTTGATCATGACTTTTGGAATAAACAATATTCAGTGTCAATATCTTTATGTGTTTTATTCACAGCTGGAACATCACACTGCAGGATTTTTTAAAATTTATTTTTCTGAATTACATGGGGCTTAATTTTTCATGCTGCCTCACTAACTTGACCCCAGTGTTCTGACAAATTTTATGTTGTATATATTGTGGAAACATTAATGAAATTGTGTTTTATAATAAGTAATTTGACCAATATTACAAATACGTTTTTGATAACTTTCTTGAATATTGTTCTAATGGATTTTTCTTCTATAGAATTTTTTGCCGCAATTTAGAGAAATTTAAAAAAGCGGGGAGTATATTATTTCTGAGTGACAAAAAAAAAAATCCAAGGTGACTACAAAGTGTGATTACAATGGGTTAGTAGCATAGGGTGCCAAAGAGTGTTGCTTCTGGAGCCAGATTCCTGGGATAAATTCTGACTTCAATAGTTATTAACTAGGTAAATTTAGACATATCATTTAATTTTTCTGTGCCTCATCTTCTTCTTCTAGAAAAGAGGTAATACATTCATTAAATATATGATGCAAAATAAAGTATCCATTATGTAAAAAAATACTCCGTAGTCTTGGCTATTTTTACATTCTCTCTTGCAGAGAAATTTTTAAAAAATAACCAATGAATATGTATGCATAAGAAAAGAAATGGGAATAGCTTAGTTATTCTTGACTTACTAGCTTAAATTTAATACATGAGAGGATAGTGCGACAAGCTATCAAATTATCAATTTACAATTACCTAGAATAAGAAAGTTTACAAGCAGTATATTATTATAGAGAGAACTATTATGAGCCCAATTTGATTACATCTGTGATAGAATGACTTTGTATCTAGTAAGAGAAACATCAAATTTAATCCCTATGATTTTCGGTTTTATATTGAGATTTTATCATATACCATATTTTTATAAATGGTGAAAAGCATGCAGTTGGAATTTGAAATATTATTCTGTGAACTTCACTGTCTAGAGAATGTCATTCAGAGGTTTCTTGGCAGTAGTTTACTGACAGCTCTAGAGCTATAACATGTGATCCAAGTTTCAAGATTGGTTCATTTAATTATTACACTCTTCGTATAGGTTCATTTTTAGAATATCACTTACACTTTGGTAATACATTAGCTGTGGTCTAAGTCATTCAAGAAAATGTAATGCAAATAACTGTGAAATAAACAAATGTGTATTATCAAAATGTCATTTAGAAAACGCCAGAACTTTTTAACACCATTTAACACAAGTGTAGTCACTGTGGACTGAATATGTTATGACAATATGGTATCTATGTCTCCATTTCTCCTATTTTTTTAAATAATAATAATTACATATGTGCCAAATTGCATAGAAATTTCCAAAGGTGATGTTTGAAAATACTAAAAGGTCTACATAAAACATTAAAGGAAGAAAATCAGTTGTAAAAATCCTATAGAACTTGCTTTGCTATATTACAGAGAAATTTTTCTAAACTTTAAAATATTTTATTACTAGCTCTACATTTTTCCAATTGTGAGAGAACTAACTGGTTACTAAAACTTTCATATATCAGTCTCTTCCTGTATATTAAAAGCAATAATGAAAATCACTTCATATTTGTGAAGATTGAAATAAATATACATTTTATACACACACACATAAATAGAATACATTTCTCAGCATAACTTACCTAATATGTACTTATTATTTCAAAAATTATGCTTGCAATTAATTAGGCAAATGTGAATGTTTCTAGTTAAAATTCTGGACATAGCAATCTTCTGAAATATTAGAATATGCTGTGTATTATTTTGTTTTCCTTTTAAGTCATGGTCATAGAGTCGTCTTTATTATCCTGACTTTTGATCTCTTTCATACCTGCATGATGACACAGAATATGATCAATTTTATTTAGTTCATTGTACTTCACAGGTATATGTATTTTGATGTTTTTAGGTGCTGTTTTATACCTGGTTAGGAAGTCAAGCAAGTAAATTTTTCTACTTAGCACTGCTTAATATTCCCTTATTTTTCTATGCCTGATATTACAATTCATGGGAGAATTATATTAAAATGTTCTTTTTTTGTTGTTGTTGTTGTTTGGGTAGTGAACTTCTCCTGTGGTTCTACCAGCTGCTTTTCATTTTAGTAACAATAATCAGAAGCTATCATTTTAAATGCACACATTTTAAAATAATATATTTAAATTATACCTTTTCTATGTAGTGGTATTTACTCCTTGTAGTAGACTATCATCTCAAATATCTGTTCATTTTATTAATATGGATATGTCAGTACTTTTTCTCTGTATTTGTAGAAAAATTTACATTCCAGCATTCCTTAAGTTTTCCTTTAGGAAAAACTCATATAAATATCATATAACTATATTTTATAAAGAATTTTTTAGAACTTTCCTTGTACTGGATATATTTATTCCTTCAAATTTATAAATTGATAAAACTAGGTTATTGGTGTTATTTACTTTGTGTTTCCTATTTATCTTGACATTGTGCTTTGTTATCTTGCCTTAATCGATGCTGAGTGAGATGTTTTCTTTCCCCTTCATTTAATTTTTCTTCTCCATTTTTGAAAGTTATGCTCTTTACTTCTTTTTATGTTTTAAAATGAGAATTTTAATATGTATATTAAACTTATCAAAGGTTAAAAGTCATCAATATTGTTTCTCAATTCCCAAATTTGACTATATTCTGGAACAATCCCAAAACCCCCTTCATATTTTTGCTAATTGATATCAAGCATCTTAGCTATCTTTCCTTTTTTTTCTTTTTAAAACACCCACTAGATATTATTATCATTATTATAAAGGCAACTTGCAGAAATTTATTCAGAGATTTTTATTCTTTAATAAAATTAGAAACCATTATGAAATTTTAATTTTTTTCTAAGAGAAATACTGAAAAATTTTTATGCACCATATGATTTTTTTTTGTTTGAAGATTATTTTTTTATGGCCTTGAAAATATTGTAGGTATACGGCATCAATTCAGATATACTCCTCTGCACTTTGATTTATTCTACCTGCCTCTGTTGTTTTATTGAAAAAGGAACAAACTTTTGTTTATTGAATTAAAATGTTTCTCCTCAGTTTCAATTTCTTTGGATGCTTCAATTAAAGTAAATATATATTTACTTTAATTTTGCTCCAGTTTAGGTTGGGTTTAAAGAAAGGCAACTATATATTTATTTATTACCCCCATATTATATATTTTGATATATTTGACTCTGATGATAGGCTCTTGATAACTTCTTTCTAGAAAACCTCAGATATTATCCAATCTAATGTTGCCTTTGATCATTCTTCTTTTATCTCCAATAGGTTGTATTTTAAATATTATCATCCAATTTATGATGCATCTTAATTTATACATTGTTTTAATTTCATCACATATCCATGGAAGTAACATGAATGTATGTTTTCTTGTCTCATTTTCAAATTTATTTATTTATTTTCTCTAATGCATGCAACCAGTTATTAACCCATATATGGAATGACTAATATCAATTCCTATGTATTTCAATTCTATGAGTGATTTTGGGTTCATATTTAAAATTTCCTCATTCCATTTCTCTAATGACTCTAATTTCAGCTGTAATTTTATCAATTTAATTCTGTAAGCTTCTATTCTATTAATTTATGCTGCTTTCTTTCTTTAAGAGTGGTAATTTTTTATAAGAAAATATGATGTATGTTTTCCAATTTTAATTTTGTACCTTGGTTTAAAGTGTGTTTTTCTAGATAGAATATCCTTGCTCTTTTGTTCTTTATGAAGATTAATTAAATTATTGAATGTGAATTTTGGTTGTAGAGATACAGAATGAATTCTTAATACAATGTAAGTTCTGTTATTATTTAGTTCATACTTTCTAATTTATCTATAACCAAACAGACTAAAGAGTGTGATCATCTTCTATGCCTCCTTTTTCTCTGTTTTATTCACTTGAGATAAAGAGTGCAAGAATATTTGTTTAATGTAATATCTACAGGACCCCACTCTGCTTGGCTTCAAACTAGTTTCCTGTGCCTTAACCACATGGTTCAAGCTACACCTTAGGAATTAGTGGAAGTCTGCAAGACAAATGCCTGTAGATTTCTCTGAACTCTTATTTCCTAATAATATCTATCCTCTGTAATTCCCATTAATTTTTATCATTTCATTAACACTGAGATTTTTCCTAAATAGCTTATCTACTGTATTGACAAGAATTTTACCTTTTATTATTTTAATTGAAATTATTTTAAATCTCCCCTGTACATACAGAGTGTGTTAGTAAGTCTAAATGTGATGAATTACTGTGTGTGATGAAGTATATAGGGACACTGAGCATGTCATGACAAATATAAAAAGGGCAAGATAATTAGGACCATATTTTATGGCCACAATTTAAAGGAAGAGGAAAATGTACTTTAGATATTAATATTTGAAGAGACTAGCTTAGCCTTTTACATATGTGCATACCTGTAGTACAAACTTTAATATTCACAAAACCATGCTTTTCAGGTTGTATCCATGCATGTCATGAGCTTGTCCTTATTTTGGTTATAAAAATTAATTATTGCACTAACATTTTTAGTGGCTGTTTCAAATATGATTTGTGGTGAGAAGACAATTAATTTTAAGTGTGTCTTGGAGACATATTTTTATATTTTATTTATTTTTAAACTTAATTCTTACAACTCTGACTTTAAAACATTAAAAATATCTGTCACAGATTTTTTTTTAAAAAAAGGGGCAGCAGAATACAACAGACAGTATGGCAGTATGTATAAACGTGGCTGTATAACCAATGTGATCCTGCAATCTGTACACGTGGAAAAATAAGAATTCATACCCCATTTGAATCAAATGTGTGATTTATCAAGATCATTGTAATGTTTTGAGCAACTAATAAAAATAATTACCTGAGTATTTGTGGGTTCTGCAACTGGGGACTCAACCACCCAGAGATCAAAAATGTTCTGAAAAGTTTTTTCTCCTGCCTGATTGCTCTGGCTAGAGTTTCAGGGACAATGCTGAATAAGAGTTATGAGAGTGGGCATCTTTGTCATGTTTCTGATTTTTAGAGGAAATACTTTCAGTATTCTCCATTTAATATGATATTGGCCTTGGCTTTGGTGTATATAGCCTTCACAATGTTGAGGAAGTGCCTTCTATCCCCAGTTTCCACAGTGTTTTAAGATGAATTGGTGCTGGATTTGTTTAACGTTTTTTTCTGCATCTATTAAAATGATAATGTAATTTTTATCCTCAACTCTATGTGGTGAGTTACATATATTGATTTGCTTATGTCGAACCTAATTTGCATCCTTGAGATGAAACCCCCTTGATCATGGTAAACTTTCTTTTTTAATGTGATTTTGGGTGCAGATTGCCAATATTTTATTGAGGATTTTTGTATATATGTTCATAAGGGATATGGGTCTGAAGTTTCCTTTCCTTGATGTGTCTTTGTCTGGTTTTAGTAATTTCTATTGATCATATACAGATATTTTTTTCTTGTCTATTCACAAATAATAAGATATAATAACAAGGGATATTTGCAAAGTGTTTGTACTATATTAGGTTTACAAGTCATCTTGAGATGACTTGTAAAATATGAGTGAGGGCTGTTGTAGGAGGATATGTGCAATATTATGCCATTTCATTTGAGTGTCCATAGATCTTGATATCTATGGGCTGTCCCAGACCAATTCCAAGACATGACTTTTGCATTACTACTTTATAGTTATTAAACATTATTACTCTGTAATAATTTATATGGATAGATGAGTATGACAGAATACAAACTATCACATAATCAACATACCAAGAATAAAGAATTGATATTCAGAAAAGTAAATCAAAGAAAAGGGAGGTAAATAAGAAAAAGTTTTGTGCATCTTCCTTACATACATATGCATGTGTGCACATGTGTGTGTTTGCTTATATTTTTGTAGATGACATATTCTTTAATATTACAATAGTATCTCTATTATAAGAATAGCTTTTCTATCTTTATTCTCTTATCCCTTCTAGTCCGTGTCTGGGGAGAGGTCAAACATTCATTTGAGGAATAGCCAACAGTTATAGAATTCTAACCTGCTAAGAAACATTCAGATTTTGAAAACTTGAAATCTCACCCAAAGGTGCAGTTTAAGGGCAATAGTTAGATTTATATGCTTTTGGATTTCTTCTGAATGTATCACCAAGGCATAATACACTTTACAAAGGCCTGTAATGGTTCCAAATACTGGTGTTATGTGTAGCTCCAGGTCATATTTTCTATTACAGGAGATATGAGAGTATAAAAATTGCATTGCATAGTGCATCAATAAAAGAACACTATGGGCTTTATCTTATCTTACAGAAATTTCCAATTTGAAATGTGCATTTTTGTTTTGAGAAAGCTTTAAAAGTTCACAGTAGTTTCTCCCTCTACTGTTTGAATTATACCCAAGCCATTTTAGGATAAGTTTTTGCTCTGTTTGAAGCTCTATGGACAGAAGTGATTCTTCGCTAAAGCAGAAACAGAGGGAGAAGAACAAAGAGCACACTGCTGATGAAGAAATGAAGGCAGATTTGAAAATCATTCTGGAAAGAGAGGCAATAAAAGAGTACATCAGTTTGAACTATAATATTATTTTTTCAAGAAGAAAATATATAAAATAATTTATTACAAAGTCTCCTTGCCTACCTTCTCAAAAACCATCTCTTCATGAAAATTTCTATGAATATTGTCAAAATAGTATATTCTATGGTGCTATTTACTTCACATTGGGAAAAAAAAAACTAAAAAGAATGAAACACATCTGTTTTAGTTATTCTTGCCTTTTGCATACTGGCTTAGGAATTATTTATCTAGTCTCTATTCTTCTATTGCCTCTATAAAATCTACTTTAATAACACTAATGCCAATTGATAGTATACAGTTTTTGTGAATCATTTGAAATTCTCCATTAGTAAGACAGATGTTTTTAAAAATATTAATAAAATAACTAAGAGATTATATCCTTTTACTTGATAAAGTAAATTTAATGCAAATGAGTCTAAAGTAATTAATGGAATATAGTTGCATTAGAAGGTAATGAAATAAGATTATAGAAAAAAACAGGACATTCAGTTTTATTTTTATGTCAATCTGTGTTAAAGCACCAAAGCAAGAATACAGTAGACATTTTTAGTGAATAAATTAATCCCTGGGTATCAGTAGAAATTCTCAGGGTTTATTTACTCTTAAAATGCTTGAAGTATAAAGTCATAGGCAATTAAATAATAAATATGCAAACAAATTAACTTATTTATTTGTTTAAATATATGCATAACTTTAATATTTTACGATACCCAGGGTATGTAGAAAACGAATAAATGTCTTCAAAACTTTATCTTTTGTACTGCATAGATAAATTTAATAATATGACTTATGTGTATTATTTATTTAGGTTAATTTTACCCAAATACTCAGCTATGTGATATTACTCTGAAACCTGCAATTGCTTGCTGACTACTTAGTCTTTCAATGTATTTAATTACACTATAGCAATAGCTTATTCTTCACGTCAAAGTATGTTAGGCTTTCTGATTTTTTAAAAATTTATCACAAGAAATGCACTTGTTCATAATAAAAGAACAAAAAATTCTTTAAACTTTAAAAGGTGCTGTGATATATATATATATATATATATATATATATATATATATATATAACTTTAAAAAGTACTGTGATATATATGTGTGTGTGTGTAAACCACTTGAACATAATGTCATTGAATCAACCCACATCTTAATATTAATTGCTTATTTGCATTTTTCCCACATATATTGGCACAACTCATACCTTTGAATCTCTAGTAATAATCATATAGAGGTACCCAGAAATATGAACCACTTGAAAGATAGCTATAAATGTCTCAACATTTAACTGAATTATTTACATTCAAAGTCTGCCATTAAGTGATCTTGATCAACTTATAAAATTCATTTGTTGTATGTTCCAAAAATAGTGTCCCCTCTCACAAATCCATTTTAAGCACTTACCCCCAGCATATCTATATTTGGGAATATATCCTATATGGAAGTAATTAAAGTTCAATGATGTCTAAAAGAGGGCATGCTGATAAGAGAATTTCTATCCTTATAAGAATAGACACAAGAGACCCTGTTCCCTCTCCCTCTGTACAGCGAAGAGATCCTGTGAGCATGTCGGACTTCTACTGCCTTCCTTCCAGCTAGAAAATGAGGTCTTCTTGGAAACCAGCAATGCTGGCAACCTGATCTCAGACTTCGAGTATCAAAAAATGAGAAAATAAATGTCTGTTGCTAAAGTCACCCAGACTGTGGCATTTTGTTCAGGCAATCTAAATAGACTAATACAGTAACTCAATGAACATAACAATGCAATGCTAAGACCACAAGCCAGAATACATCTGTTCATGAGATATAATTGCTCCAAACAGGAGCACTCTTCAAAACCCATCAGTGAGATAACACTCTTCTTCCAGGGGGAGAGATATATGAGGAGTTTGAAAGGGGTGAAGTTGAGGAGTGTTCATTCAGCTAAAATCTGCCGCAGAACCTGAGGAGCCAGGATGCTTGCTTTCCTTTAAGGGCAATGTGGAGTAGCAGAGAGGATGCAGTCAAACCTGGAGAGATTGTGTCTACCTGACATGGTCAACAAATCTGCTCAGTTGAAGTTTCATCTCTGTTGAAAACTCCCTAATTCTGCCTCTGTTTCCCTCTTTTGAGCTTTAGTTAATTAACCCTTTGAAACAAGTGTTTTATCTTAACCATCTGGACTGATCATATTTGACCTGATTATCCCATCTTCCTATTTGAATTCCTTAAGGACAGAAACTGTGGCATACTTACCTCTACCAATTAGTGCAGTGCCTACTACAGACACTAAATAAACATTTGTTGAACTTAATCTGGTAGGATATATGGACTTGCTTTTGTTAAAATTACTGAATAATATTTATTTTTAAATTACTAAGCAGAGATTAAGAGTACCTTTTTGTGGGCTACACTCAAAACAATGTTCTTTCCCCCATTTTACCATCCATGTATTCCAGGTATACCAAGATACAACTGAAGTAAAATGATTTTAAATTACTGAACATGCACTGAAAGCCATGTATATTTTATTGGTGTACTTAGGAAAGATTTATGGATAGATGGAATATTGCCTCCTTAATACTTAACATGAGGAGTTAGGCACAGTGCTATGACAGTTATGAAGGCAATTTGCAAGTTTCTTAAAACTTGTTTTATTTTTCTACATAGATCCTTGTTCATAAATCATTAATTTCATTTTTTTAATCCAGTAAAGTTTACAAAATCCTTGCTGCCAATTTATTATGACCATAATATAAAACTATTTAGCTAGTGAGGCAATATGGGTATTTTTACAACAATATACTTCAATTATTAGATCATGGGTGATCTGAGTGATTTGCAGGCAGAAGCCAGAGCCATCTGAGATAATGTGGCCTCACAAGCTGTTTATGGTAGAAACTTGTTATGAACAGACATAATGTGATTAAACATTTATGTATTTCCATATTTTTGCATTAAATATGGCTAGATATAGATAAACTATGTTTTTTTAGTTTTTATAAAATAATTATAAAAATTTATGAAGTACAATACAAAATCTCAATATATAAATACTATGTATTTTAAATCAAGGTAATTTGCATAGTCTGTCACTTCACAGTCAACATTTCTTTGTGTTGGGAACATACAAATTCCTCTCTTCTAAATATTTTGAAATATACAGTAAACCATTGTCAACCTTAGTCATGCCAATGTGCTATAGAACTCTAGAACTTATTCCTCCTAAGTGAAAGACTCTACCAGTTAGCAGTAAAACCATTATGGAAACCAGTATAAGGGAGCCTCAGAAAGCTAAAAAATAGAACAAATCACTGATATTGTAATGGTATTATTGGGGATACATCTAGAGGAAATGAAATTTACGTTTAAGAAACATCTGCACAACTATGTTTATTGCATCACTATTCAAAGTGACAAGATATAAAATCAACCAAGGGGTCCATCCATAAAAGGATGATGGAAAAGAAAATGTGGTAAATATACTCAGTGGAATATTTCTCAAGTAAAAGATAGAATGAAATCATGCCAATTGTTGCAAACAATTCCAGCCTCATTCCCCACTCTACTTCTTTCTTTAATTTTGATTATTCTGCTGTCCTCTTACTTTGTAATCTGAGCCCAGAGTGTATTGTCCTCACCAGTTCTATATCAATTATGTTAGTATAAAATAAAGTTTTCATTTTTCTTTATGGGAGGGGCAGGGATTTCCTGCTAACACAAACACTTTTTGTTGTTGTTGTTTGTTTGCTTCTTTGTTTTAAGAGTAATGTGGATATCAGCAATGAGCTACTTTCTATTTTGCCTCAGCTCATGGTTGGGTTTTTAAATTCTGTATTAACCATTGTCATGTGTGCTTCATGAGTTAGATAGTCTTGTACATTTAAAGATTTTTTTAATCCAACTAACAAATCTATAGATGCCACTATTGCAGCTGAAAACTGAAGTATGACTGAGTTATTGCATCAGTAGTAAATTATACCATCGTGTTTTTTAGTTCAAGAGGCACAAACATTAATCATTAATGATATCTGAAATTATTCACTTAAAATTTTATATGTAACCTTTTAAATAAATGTTAATTCAGTACACAATCTGGAAGGAAATGTGAATGATGTCAAGGTCAGAAATACTAGCAAGTGAAATTATTAAATACATTAGAATAATGCTTTTCTTTTACATTAATTTAAGAGTAGGACGCTGGATCTTACATTTGCATAGTCTGGTGTGAAGTGATTTAATATGATTTGTTAGCTCCTACATCTATGAAGAGACATAGCCAACCTCAAGTTATCTTTTTTAGGCTAATTATTCAATTTTTAAAAATTTATCCTGCTTCTTATCTTAGTGCATGATTATGAAAATACTCACAATGGCATCAGCCTTTACACAGATTCAGATTCTAGACAGGGTCAGCAATTACATTTTACTTCTCTCAGTTGTGTTTTTTTTCTTTTAGTTCCTGAAGGAAACATTTGTATATTGTTTTAAATTTTTAATCTCCTTTCAGAGAAAATCATAATAGAGCAACTTACTGCTTCCCTTATTTTCATTTTTTTCCAGCAATTTTCCCAAAGAACATAAAATATGTCCAGAACTATTAAGATAATAAAACAGTCACAAATTAATAATTCATTTTCTTTTCAGAGTGAATTTTAATATTTCAACAAAACACTTATTTTATTCAGTAAAGTTGGTTATCACTTATGGATAAATTATTGCACTTTCTGGATGTAGTCAGTCTAGGATTTCCCACATTTTTAAATCACAAACATTCTAACATGCTCTTCTCCTTGGTATTCATACAAGAACACTCTCATCAGTCTTTACATTCTTTAGAGCTCTCTGAAAAATGAGTTTGTAAAGGTAAATTGAGTTGTTGAAGATCAACATGCTTGGAAATTAAGCCCTTAAAATATGAAACACATGAATATCATAGAAATTAATAGAAGTTTTTACAAAATGAAATAACCCACAAATTGACAGAAATATAAGCTTTCTTCAATGCATTTTTTCTGTATGGCCTTATGTTGAATACAAGTCTTGGCACTTAGTATTCAACTGAATAAATATTTCTGTTCAATTAACTTTTTCACAAATTTTAGACATAAGGAAAAACCCTGAAAATTTGTATATACTATGCAAATTATATGTTGGATAATATTTTCTGTGACATTCTAAATGAAATGCTTCATTGGAAAAACACTTATTCCAAAATATAAGATTACAAGCAAGAATATTAAATTTGCTCCAGTGAGCATACTTACAAGAAATACAAGAAATACTAAGTACAAACCATATTTATGTATGTATATGTACATATGCATTGACTACCAGATCTTGCAGATATTGTGCTATGCAAGATGAGCAGCAGCAACTAAATTATTTGTGGCTTAAGCAAATTAACTATGAAAGGTTAAGTTTTAGGAAGGTTAGAGATAAAGAGAATTAACAAATAACGGAATTCTAAAATTGAAGGCTATAAGTTGTAACTTAACAATGTAGTTTCTTTGTCATCTTCCAACATACATGTGTGGGGAGTGAAATCTCTGGATCTTTTACCAAACGATTAGAGTAATATCTATCAACTGTCAACCTGTCCAAGTGAAATGAAAGTTGTAACAATTGGAAAAATTAGAATGGCAACACTTGGAACTCTTAGCTCTTCTTGACAAGTACTAAGAGAGACAATCAGCTATTCTGTGATTCCTAATGTGATACTAGGAAGGGTACATTATCTAACAATTAGTTATGTTGAAATGCAAATATGAATCTAATTAAACCTCTGGCTCTAATGTTTTTAAAAGAAAAGCAAGAGTTAGAGGATCATATTAAGTAATATCATGAAAAAGCAATTAGAAATATCCAGCATGTGGGTAATTCTTTGAAACAGATGTCCTGGATTCTTTACCAAATACATTTCCAGAAAAAAAAAAGAAGGCAGAAAAGGAGAAGGAAAATGAAAAGGAGAAGGGAAAAGGAAGAAGGAAAAGAAGGAGAGTTAGGGGCACCATAAATTAACCAAAAGAAACATAAAATAACAGGAAACAAATATAAATGAACATTGTTTGACATAGATTTAAACAAACCAATACTCAAGGTATATTTATGATATATAAGTGGAGAATTTTGAATTTAGACTGGCTATTTAATAATGCCAAGGAGCTATTGTTATGTTCCTTCATAAGAATTGGATAATTAACAAGAACATTTCTTGAGGATAGGTTCTCAAATGCATATAGATAAAATTTTCTGCCTTACCTGTCTTAAAATGTATTGATTCAATATTATTTGCTTCAGGACTTATTTTATTTTGTATCACAACTTTTTCTATTAAAATGTTCAATAGATCTGGTAGGTAATCTTGATATCATCTGCTAGTTATCTGTGGTATCAATAATGGGCATCTCATGAAAAATTTAGCAAGAGACTCTGATACAAAAGTTTTAGATTTGTTTTGCAGATTATTGACATATTGTCATGACTTTTCTAGAAATAACTAAGAAAATTAGAGTTCTCTGTTCATTTATTTCTTAGTTGAATACATAATTTGACAGTGCTTCTCATAAACAGGGATTGGGGAACAATCTTATGGGTTTTAGCTTTGAAATAATTTTCTTGCTATACATTGAAATATGACATTCATCATTTATCAGATAATAAAATTCAGACTGTGATACAATGCAACTACATTTATCCAGAATAAATCAACTGTTAGTAATGATATATTATGTGTTAGATAAGAATATACATAATATTCATAGATGTAATATCATACTATCAAGTGCCTACAACTTGAATAGTATCTCCAAAATCAAAGATCAAGACTCAAAAACACCGCTAGAACTCAGTTATATATGTAACTATTAGTACCTTTCTAATTCTGGGTATAGTTAACAGGATAAAGTTAATATTAATATCAAGCCGTTCGTTGTTCTTATAATGGTAAATACTTATTGTTTTGTATTTAATTATCATTTTTAATTATGCAAGCTCTTTGTTCTCTTGTTTCTTTTTTCTGTGGCAACAGGTCCCTAATAATTATCACATCTGTCTGATGAGTTTGAAAAAAAACTGACAAAAGATCTAAAGCACAAAGGTAAACTTGATTATTGTTCTAGTAAAAGTTTTATGAGGTCTATAATAAAATAATTACATAAAATTAGGATTTAATGGCTTCAATAATTCTTTCAAGTTTTATTTTAGGTGTCATAATTACTATAGTTTTTGGAGTGAGAGATTCTCTTTAAGGGAGTTTCACACAGAGTAGTATAGGCCATTGTAGACAGAATAGGCTGAGTCTTGCTCTGCAATCGATTATTTATGCTCAACATGCTATATTATTTAATTGTTCTAGGTCTCAGTTGTTTCATTTGTGAAACAAAAATAAAAAGATTATTGTGCAATACTGTCATGAGAAGTAAATAACTATGTTTGTAACATACCTGGCAAGTGTCAAGTCATTTTTATTATGCACTACAGTGAAGAGATACGTAAAGAGTTTGAGTCTTAGTTCTGACTTTTAGAATCTTCATAGCATTGGAATAATTGTATAAAGTGCTTCTGCTCTAATTCCTCCCTATAGTATATTTAGTTAGGACATTAATAGAACTGAGTTTCTGGTTTTTTTAATAATATTAAATAATTAATACATGGAAAATACTAAATATAGTGTCCAAAGCAGGGCAATAATCTGAAAATTCCTAGCTTTATCATTATAGGTGTTGGCATGCCATAATTGTTTCTTTCATTGATTTCCCCCTTGATTGGAAAATAAAATTCTTAAAAACAAAGCTGATCATAAATTGGAGCATCCTCTATCCTCTCCTAGTGCCACTGGATGTGACTACTACATCTTTAAAAGAACAAATAAAACTATACTCCTGTAAAAATGATTGAATGTATGGTGGTTTTCTACAAGAAATTATTTTCACTAATAATATTTGTACTTTTGCTTTTGTGATATTTATCAATATTTAGGTTGAGGTGTGCCAAAGTATTTCTGAAAATTTCTGATAATTCTTATAATAATATCCAACAGTAATGTGAAAAGATGATAGTCTCAAATGACCTATCAATAACATCCTATGGTTTGTGTCAAAGACAACTTGGATCTATATGAAAGTCTACCATGAGTTACATTTGCTATAATGAGAATTGACGGTAGAATAAATTGCTTTTAAATGGCCCTATGTTTTGGAAACCTTCCAGTCTCCTACATAAAGTTGCTGGCTCAACTTGTGAAGAGGCTGGGTGTAACATCAACTGAGCTATAATTCTAATATGAAGACCTTTCAATTTTTATGGGGTTTCCAAACCACCTGTGAAGTCTTGGAAAATTGCATTTTCAATAGCTTATGCAATATTCATGGGAAACTGCTGGGAACCACTGAGTATTTCTTGGAATTACCATTCTAGATATGGTCACAGATAATTACTAAAATAAATAAAATCATTGCTATTCTATTCCATCAAATATGTGATTCTCCTATAAAAGCATTTCTCATAAAATGTGATGAGTTAATGTAGACACAAACAAGTAAAATCAGTGAAGAATGATGTCATTCAATTACTTTTTAAAAATTATATTTAAATTATTTAACAACATGGGAGAAACATGAAAAAAATAGGCAATTACAAGGAAAAATTTATGCATATCCAACAGAGGCAAACATACTAGAAAAGTATTTGAAATGATCATAATATTAAAAATAGGCATGTAACTATAATGCACAAATTAAATAATTACAAAAAGTAGCTCTTGGGAAAAAATAGACATGTAATGAAAGATGTTAAGACAGTCATGAGCAAACTTTACGGTAGAATGCATGTCCTTTCATCATGTGGTCTCTGATTACCTCTCACTTCTTTGCCTCCATCACTTCCTACTCAAGCTAGGTTTCAGCTGTATGCAGTTCCTTGGAATCACCATATTCCTGCTCTTTTGCGACTTTAAACATGTTCCATTATAAACTGAATGCAAAATATCCTGACCTTATCTCTGAATTCCCCAAGTAGTTTTAAAAAATCACCATGTTGGGGATTTCTGAGATGTGAGAAAGATGCCTCTCTGCTCTAGTCATGCTGCACTCCTACTGTGACTGCTTTTTATTTCCTTGTTTGCCTTCTCTCCACTGTTAGAATCTATGCTATCACAGCTACAGCACCTAACATGTAGTAGATGCTCAGAAACTGTAATAAATATTGAAATCTCTCTTTAAAAAATTTTAAAAATCCTGAAATTCACAGAGAATGAAATATAGACTGACAAAATTACAGACACAAGCTTGTTCAAAACTTGCCAAAGTAAAACAAATACAACTAAAAAGCAATAAAGTATATATTTTAAATTAAATTTGAAAATATTTAAAGATAATAGTTAAAAATATTGAACTAAATGGGATTCCTTACAATGTGGGAAGGAGTATAAGTTTTTAAAATATTTTACAAAATGAAGGGACAAATATGATGCTGTAATTTCCATTTAAACCTAGCTTTGGAAGCAAACTGGAATTCAGGAATAAAATTTATAAAAGAGAAATGTACTAAATTTAAAGTAGTACGGAGTAGAGAACTGAAATCCTTTTGTCATATTACACTAAATGGGTGTGGTGGCACAACCTATAATACCAGTGTCTTGGGAGGCCTGAGTCAGGAGAATTGTGAGTTCAAAGCCAGCCTCAGCAATGATGAAACACTAAACAACTCAGTGAGACTCTGTCTACAAATAAAATACAAAATAGAGCTGGGTACTGAGTTCAATCCCTAGTACCAAAAAACAAATGAACAACAACAACAAAAACAAACTAAGATTAATCTACTTAATAAATATCTAGTAATTTTTAAAATTAAGTTTTATGGAGAAAATGGGCAATTCTTAAATGCCATAATTATAATTATAAGACATATTTCCATAATATGATGGTTACAAACTATGAGTATGTAAAAATTGTAATAAAAACTAAAATAATGAAAATGAGTCCCAGATATAAAATAAAAAGTTTAAAGCATCAATTTATGTGTTCCTTTCCTCTTCTAATTAGATATGAATGACCTTTTGGGAAATTTCCCACTAAATTAGAAAGCTGAGAATATGCCCTCTGGAGAGATATAGCTTGGCCTGGAGACCTGGCTCTGCCACTCACTCACCACAGGATTTTTAGCAATTGACTTAAGTTAGTTGTTTTTGGTTCACTTATCAGTAAAATCATGATGCTACCAAGTGACTGCCTTAAAGTGTTATGAGGATTAAATGGCTTGATACCTACTAACTGCATGCAAAAATATCTCATACATATTAGGTGCTTAAGCAGCTTGAGCTGCTATAATCTTTAGAGCCATTATTACAATTTTATATTATTATTACTATTTCTTGAAAGTTTCCATTACTATCTGGCTTGGAAATTTCTCTGCTTCAGTGATCTCATAGCCCACTGTTCTTCTCCTATTGCTGCCCCTATGACAGTTTAGCACTCATGGACAATGCCTGTCTTGTTCACAGTTACATCTCCAGTGTGAAGAAAATTACCTGAGACAGGGACAATGTTCAATAAATATTTGCTGAATTAAATAATTAATTAATGTTTGATTCTAACATAAAACCTTTATCCTTCTGTTAACCTTCTTGTAATCCCAGGAGATTTTTTCTCCCACCTCATCATCAACTCTGCTCAGCAATTCTAAATGGGTTTCAATTTCTGCAAAACGCCCGTTGCTTTGGAGGAGGGTCTGCTTTCCAAACAAACATTGCTGAACAGTTTCTTTTTATTTCTATGAATATGATACCTCATTTAAGTCATAAGCTACTTAAGAACAAGGAATTTGTTTTCCGTTTTCTTTGTATTGCCCCCTGGGCCCTCTGTGAATAGTTGTCATACAATTAATTTTTAATCATATTAATATAAATGTGTTCCATAAGAAAAGTGTCCTAGAACTAAATTTTCATTTGCGATCATATCTTCTCATCTCTAAATAAGTGCATTTATAAAAATGATATTTGTAGCTAGAATATTTTGTTATGGTTCAATGAAATATAGGACTTCTTTAACAATGAAAACAAATTTGACTTTGTAATTTTATAAAATTTGATTTTTTAAATAAAACTAATTATTTCAAGCCTTACCATTACTATTCTACTAGCCATCTTTCCTTTATAGATACCATAAGGCAAAATAAATTTCATATAGTGTCACATCAAAAGTTTATTATAAGACACACAGTTATTTGACATGGGATGGTTGCTTCTTTTTAAGAAGTTAGTGTTAATTAAAGTTTATCACTTACTAAAATCTTTATATTTCATTCCTTTTAAAAATTTAGGCTCCATCCTTCCTTCCAAGGAGTTTTAATCACATGTGGCACTTTTTATAAGGTATCAGATGACATAAAAACCAGAAAATATATTTGACAGATTTGAATAACATATACATTTTATATCATATGATTAGCTCATCTCTGCAAGGAGAATCATTTCAAATCATATGAATGTAGTGACTATTATGCAATATATCAATATAAAGGATGGACACAGGTAAGGCTGAAGAAATTAAATCTACATTTGTACAAGTGGCCAACTTACATAAACAACTTAAACCTTTATGGTATCTTATCAAGCTGAGGCAGTTCTTTGTCTTTTACAATGACATTAAAATTAAAATTTAAGTCTTTCCTACAGAGTTAATAATTAGCCAATTTCAGAGAATGAAAATAGTGAGATACCATCAATTTCTGATTGCTGTTCAAAAAAGGGAAAGGGGACATATTCTTTTTGTTATGGGCTGCTGAGTAATACCATGTGATGGTACTGAAATAGCTGTGAATAGTGAGGTAAATAGCTTTCAATATTTTTGATGGTCTTATTTTAGAAATTTAGAAAGTAATGTACATATTTCCTTATGAAGTGGAAAACTATGGAATCAATATGCATTCACACATAAGTTCAGGGTCAAAGCTTCCCTTTGTTCTAACTGCACAAATCAACATAGTATTAAACAAATTAATAAATTGTCCAATTTTTCATTTTCTAAGTTACATAGTTTTTGACAAATTTAAATTACTAAGCATAGAGATTTCTAGGATAAATAGAATGATATATTAATTATTCCCAGTAACACATTTGGCTTGTTAGATGACATTCAATGAGAGTATGGATTCTTTTTTTCTCTCCCCTCACCCTGCCTTTTTTTTTAGTACTAGGGATTGAACCCAGGAACACTTTACCATTGAGCTTTATCCCAACTCTGTTAATTTTTTAAAGACATGGTCTTGCAAAGGTGCTGAGACTTTCCTCCAACTTGCAATCCTCCTACTCAGCTTCCCAATTAGCTGGATTTAATATAGTGCTCCATTATACCCAGAGGTATTTCTAATGTTAAAATAAAGGGAAGTTCAGTTGAGACTTCTTATTTGCTGTTTTTACTAGTGCTCTACACATTGAAGTACCATTTAAAGATTCTTACAAGTCATTCAGGGATATTATGCTCAATTTGCAACTTCCTTATAGCTCATTTCTCCAGTATATTCCTGTGATCAGGTTTTTGTTCCTGAAACATTCTCTCTGCTACCTTGATCCATACTCTGCTTCTTCACAGCTTCTTCTAGCCCTTGAGGCTTTTCCTTTCCATCTGCAGGATTTATTTTTAGTATATCAATCCTGGACCTTCTATTAACTAACACATTTTCATATCTCCTTTGATTGCATAATTCCTGAATTTCCTGTACTGCCAACCTAAGTCACTCAGAGTATTTGCCACATTTACTCTTCTTCAAGTGTCTAGTTTTTAAGATGAATGAATAATGAATGGTGATACAAATAAATTATTTTTGTATAAACTTTGAAATATAAGTATTTATACATTACCAAAATAGTATTTATGACACTTACTTATAATGCAACTTTAATTCTCTTAAAGTTCTCTTAGATGATGTAGGAGACTGAATAATGGTTTACCAATATATATATATATATATATATATATATATATATATATATATATATATATAATCCAGGACTTTACCAATTTCAACTCACTTCCATTTTCCTTCCTCTCTTCATTTCTATCTTCCCTCTTTGTTTTTATTCTACAGTTTTGGGATTTATTTTATAAAGAGCACAACTGGTTCTGTCAATCTTTCTGACATTTCTTCTTTCAGTCAGTCAATGATTTGAAAAAAAAATATTATCAAAAAATACTGGACTTAGTGATGTAGGCAACACACCAGGTAATTTTCATGGCCTTAAGAATCATTTAGTTTCAGTGAGACAATTTCCCATGTATAATTAACTATCCCTGGAGTAAGACATCTAAGCAACCATCCTCCTGCTTCTACATTTATATTTTCATTATGTTCCCATTTCATAGGATAACTTAAAGTGTTTCACTATTTTCTTAATTTATAAAATTTTAAAAATAAATAATATGGTCAATTTATCAAAATTATTTGGTGAATGTGCTTAAGTATATTTACTTATACAATAGAGAATTATGCCCAGTTTGATGCCTATAATATTTGATTTCTCTTAGAGCAATTTAGATTCTGATATCAAAGACTCCTTGTTATTATTCTCTATTCTAACCTAATTGGTAGCCATATCCAAAGGAAATTTAAGTTTCATGTTGTTTTCATTTTTATTGGATAAATCTCATTTATTTCAATAAAAGAAAGCAGACAAAACTATAAAACCATTTCATGCATTGCTTTCTCTAACCTTGAAAACCTTATTCTCAACCTGTAATGTATCTAGAGCAAAAATAACCTGATTGTTACTAGAGGAACAACAAATGTCCACAGATCAAACTCAGAGATATTGCTTTTGTCTATCAGTTGCATGGTACTATATTGCTTTTGTCTATCAGTTGCATGGTACTTCTAATTCCCATTACATAGTAAATGAGGGCCAGCTAAGAGTCCTGCTTTTCCCATACTTTTGTGAAACAATCTATTTCTATGACTCTAGTTTCCTTATTTCCTTCCTGTATTTCACACCTGTTCCTTTTTGAGCAAATTAATTTATATTCCCGTTTTCAGAGGTAGACTTCATGAGTTGTACTTCAGTTTTCTCCTAGCTGGAGTCTCAGTCTTCCCACAACTGGTTGTTATTCCCACATATATATTGTTCACTTGTTATATCAATGTCCTTTGAAATTTTCCAGCAAGCAGTGCCTAGACTAATCATACATTTCAAATCCTTTTGGGCATGAACTACAATTCTTTATAACCTATTTAATTTTCCCCATGGGGATGACCTTCAGAATTGAAAGCCCACACTGAGATTTGTGATTTGTCCTAGAATAGAATGCCTCTGCCTATTACCATACAGCCTTATTTCATCCTCAAAATTTTCCAAAAATTGTTGTTCTGCTTTTCCTATATTTGTATTTGCCTTCATTAGTCAAGCTTGAGCTATAATTAGTGAAACAAACAACAAAAAAAAATGAAGAGGGAAATTACTGGGACAAGATTTTAGCAAGAAACCACAGGAATAAAGGAAAGGAAAAAGATAATTTTAAAAGAGCCATAACTATAAAACAAAATACATATTACTGAAAAGTTGCTTTCCTTTTCCAAACTGCCCGTGGCTTTCTTTTTTAAGTGCATATCTCTTTGGATGGTTACAGTGACTGAATGACCTGCTAAAAAGTTCCATTCTTATTCTCAGAACCTGCGAATATCACCTTATTTAGAAAAAGTGTCTTTTCATGTAAACTTAAATTAAGGAGCATGAGATAAATTTGTTTTGTTGATTATCAGAGTGGGCCCTAAATTCAGTGACAAGTGTCTTTAGAAGAGTGAGTCAGGAGGATATTTTATGACCATAAGAAGAGAGAGCAATGTGGCCACAGAGGCAGAGACTAAAATGAGACAGCTCTAAGGCTGGTGTGGTGACAATAAATAACTAGAAGCTGGTCAAGGAGAGGGAGGAAGTCTCCCCTAGAACCTCTAGAAGAATTAGGATCTTGACAGCATCTTGATTTTTTCTTTCTTTATTCTTTTCTTTTCACTTCTGGCATTCAGAAGTATGAGGGAATACATTTGTTGTCTTAAGCACTCAAGTTTGTGGGAATTTACTAAGGGAGACACAGGAAACTAGTCCAGTCATTCTATTGCCAATGTCTCAAAAGTTATCACTCAGTAATGTGTGTTTTTAAATGATGGAAAATTATAGCATCCCTCAAGATAGAACCTTCTGTCCCTATTATTCTCAATCATCTTTTCATTTCAGAGAAAGAACATTCTCTTCCAAATGAATTGCATTTTGCATTTCTGTGAATTCTTTCATATTATATTTAATATTTTCATCTTCTGATAGTTCCAACTACAACAACTCCATGAGTTATGCAAAAGAAAGAAAAATGAATATCTTCAGTATTTTCATGATGATCCAATTGATATGTTTTCGTATTAGAAAACTGTTCAAAACTCTTATAAATTGTTATAGCTATTTTTTTCCATGTCTTACATTTTATGAGAAAAATCCCAAAGGAATTATTTCTACGGTATGCACAGTCACATATTTAGCATAGGTGAAAACAAGACTTCAAGCTAATATTTTAAAATAAAATTCATTACATAATTTTATAATGTGTTACATTTTTAAATTTTGTACCAATAATAATATTTTCTTTGAAGGAGTGTGTTTAAAGTGATTACTTTTATTGACAGGCAATCTTGGAAAACTTTTTAATAGAAGGATATACTAAATATAATTTCCATTTTACAAATAAACTTTGTACCTTTGAAACACATACAATAAAAATTGTTTATTTGCTTCTCTTGCACTAACAAAGAATTTAAGTGAATCAGTTTAAAGTCATTTCAAGCAACATGAGAATATTAATTCCTAGTAATGAAATAGAGTATGATAGCTCACAATTCCTTTTACTCTGCAAAGAACAAACAGAACATAGTCATTTTCTGAGGACTGTTTTTCCTGGAATGTCATCTCATGATGTTGACAGAAGCATCTAGCTCTGTTAAACACTGGCCTGGAGGGGCACTTCTTTGGCAAGGAAGCCCTTCAGCAGTCAACTCATTCAGATTCTAGAGGGATGGCTGACAACATCCAGGGGCATGTGTCCTGCTGATGTCTTCCAGGGACCTAGCCTAGAGCTGGGTCTGCAGTATTCTGCTTGGCCTGAAACTAGGCTCAGAGGGACTGGCCTGGACCCATAGTAATACAGGTGCCTCTTAGTATTTGAGGTTGCAGTCATAGCACTGGTGCCTCTTATAAATTCTAATATTGTGTTTGTCATTATTTACTAAGACTAACAACATGTTTTTGTCTACTCTGGGCTACCAAAATACCAAATACTAAGTAGCCCAAACAGCATTTATTTTCTCATAGTTTAGTAGGCTTAAATAAAATAAAATGGCACTGCCAAGATTAGTGTCTGGTGAGGATTATCATCCTCAATTGTAGAAAGAACCTTCTTGCTCTCTCCACATTGCCTTTCTACTGTGTTTGTCTTCCTCTTCTTCCAATGATGCCAGCCCTACTCAATTAGGGATCACATTTTTTACCTCATTTATCTTTAATTACCTCTTTAAAAGGCCTTTTTCCAAATTTAGTCCCATTGGGGGATAGATCTTTAACTTAGGAATTTTGTAGAGAAACAATTCAATCTATAATAACATAACTAAACAACTCTACTCTTAAAGATATGCCCAACAGAAATGCATGCATATACCTACCAGGAGATATAAAGGATAAAAAAGTAAAGTGGAAAGATAACAATTATATGACAAAAAGAATAATAAATTAAGTAAGTAAAATGACCCACAGATCAATTTATTTTGAATACCAAAGAGAAACATAAATATCAATACTCATAGATGTTAAAATAACAAGAAGTCTGGGGAGGAAGCTCATAGTCCAGTACTTGCCTAGAATGAGCAAAGGCCTGGTTTCAATCCCCATCATTGCAAAAAAACAAAACAAAAGACAAAAAGTAAAACTAGACAGAAAATGAACAAATCATGCATAAAAACAAGGGTCTCACATTTCTAGTTACTGATATATGAAAATGTTATAACAATAGTAGCACAAATAGATCACTTGACCAACAACTACAAAAAGGTCATAAAAACATATCCATGATATGTGATATGTAATTAAATATACTAGCATCATAGACAAATAGGAAAATGATAGACTATTAACCTAATAGAATTTGGAAAAGGTTTTACTCTATGGAGAAAAATAAAGTTGAACCCTTTTATATAAAATAGCAAAAAATGACATATGAAACAGTAATGTGGACTTAGAAAGTATTTCTTCATTAGAACCAAATTAGCTCGTACTGATAATGAAAAATATTTATATTTTTTAATACAAAAATGGATAACTTTGATTTAATAATAGTAATTTATGGGTTTAAAAAAAGAAAAAAAGAACATGCCAGGCAAGGTGGTACAATTTAAAAGCCATGCTTAGAATAGTGAGGCACTAAGCAACTCAGTGAGACTCTTTCTCTAAATAAAATACAAAATAGGGCTGAGGATGTGGCTTAGTGGTTGAGTGCCCCTGAGTTCAATCCCCAATAAGCCCCTCACACACTAAAAAAAGAGCATATTAACATGATTTAAACTCAAAAATTTATTTCTAAAATTTAAAATAAATAATCAGTGGAAATATCTGACATTCTATATGCATTATTCTCAGAGAAACCAGTATTTGAGGTGATTAGTAAGTTTATAGATTGATATACATGTTATTTGTATTTAAGAAATGCAAGTTTAAATACAATGAAGTATTCAGTAAATCCATCAGAAAGCATACATTTAAAAGTCATAATTTTCAGCACTAATAAGAGCATAAATAGTTATAGGGGAACATTTTTAAATTACCTATTAGAATTGAGGGTGTGAAATTATTATGTACTGATAATTTTTTTAAATGTAAGTGTGTGCATATCCCATAAATCAGTCATACTGTTCCAAGGCATTAAGCCCAATAAAGTTATGGGAGACATGTAGAATGAGTAACATTTAAAGTGTTCACCAAAATGTTTTGTTGAGAAAGAGTTGAGTAGAAATATTAGTCTATCACAAGACAAATGTGAAAGTAAAACGTATAGATACTTGATGAAAATTTATGCAGGAGTCAGAAGTAATGAAACAGATTTATACATATGGATAAATCTATATTACTAAATTTAAAAGTAAAAAATAGAATTAGATTTTTATGAGACTATCAATGTGCTTCTCAATATATAGAATCTGAAACCAAAAATATATTGTAAGACTAGATAGAAAGATGAATAAATCATGCACAGAGTGTGGTTGGAAAGAAAATTGTATATATATATATATATATATATATATATATATATATGTAGATTTATATTGTATAAATTAATTGTGAAAAGTATATTAGAAGGACATTCAGTAAACTCATTATGGTGGGTTGGCATTTTTGAGTGTGCAGTTATGGAATAGTGAGGAAAAAAGGCATAAAGGCCAAATATTTAATAAAAAAGAAAAAGAAAACAAAATGAGACTGCCATTTGATGCATGTTGACAATATATATATGGTTTTACTAAAATAAATTTTAATGTGCTCAGAATGGATTTAGGTTATAATTCCAAAACTTCCAAAATGAATTGCCTAATAGAATCTCTATGTCAACATTCATGCACTTATAGTTCAAAAAATTCAATTAACCCATTTCTCTTACCCTATAACTTGAGTCCCTTTTATTTTAGTTAGTGACGCCAACTGTTCAAGATTAGAAATCATCCTAATCTGTGTTCTCTAATATCACCATTATTTTTTTAATATTTTTTATTTTTTAGTTATAGTTGGACACAATACCTTTATTTTATTTATTTATTTTTATGTGGTGCTTAGGATTGAACACAGGGTCTCACATGTGCTGGGCCAGCACTCTACAGCTGAGCCACAACCCCAGCCCCTCCCCACCCCTGTTTTTTTTTCATCTAGATCACTCTTGCCATCTGTTGATCTCCAAGACCTTCCTTTAATCATTATTTCATGTGTCCATGAGGATTATTCTAAAACAAAAATCTTATATATTACTCCTATTAGAGACTAACTTTTATGAAGAAGGTACTAAGTACCTTTTGTTTACCACCTTATTCCTTTCCAGCACCTAAAACAATGCCAAGAATGTTCATATTAGTTGCATGCTTAGTTTACTGGACAGTTTGTAGTATACTCCAGTCTTCCAATTCCAACTCCTAGTATTCAGTTTTGTTTAATCCCATCTCCCTGAGTGTTGAGAGCCATCCCTGGGCTTTGTATGGACTGTGGTGCATAACAGCCAAACTGAATAGGAAAATCTGTTAGTCTGGGAACTTCCAGTGGACATTTCCTCTGTGTAAGACTGCCCATACACATTGTGAGCCCTATTCAAACTCTGCCAGGTCCCACACAGTGCCAGAGATGGGGTGACCTGCTTCAGCCACACAGCCTCTCTGAGATGGGTATAACCTGCAAAGATGCCAATCAACCTGCTCATTGCAAGACATCATGAAGCAAGACTCCACCCTTGAAACCTTACCCCTGCCTTTGATATACTCCCATAAATAAATCATGGGAGCCATTTTCTAATTGTCTATCTTCAGCTCCTGTGTGGAATAGATCTATCAGGGGCTCCATCTTTAAAATTATCCTTTCTGACTCTTTGTCTTTTGTTCTTCACTAATTATTGTGGACTAATTATTGTGGAATTTCTCAGAAGGCTTATCCCTCCCAGGAGACAAGAATTCCCTAGTGAGGTGCTGGACAGCCCACCACACCTCAATATCTTATTTCTTAGCATTATCTCAAGTCTTTTATGATTATATTATACATTATATCAACCTCCATCTTGCTAGCAGACACTTTCTTATTAGCTTTCTTGAAGGCAGTTACCATGTTAGCAAAACTAACATAACAAAAGGCAGAGTGAAACTTCTGGTTAATGGTGAGCTAAGGAACTTACCACTTCAGTCCAAAAATCTAAAAGGAAATATATTCTGCAATAACAATGTAAGTATTTTTGGAAGCAGATTCCTCCTCAAATAAACTGGTGTGAATTCAAATTTTAGTCAAAACATACTTGATCCTAAGGTAGAAAACCCATCCATATAAATTAGTATCAGGATTACTGACCCCATAAAATATTGAGATATCAGGGTATCATTTTAAGTTGTTTGTTAAGTTTGTGATAATGATTTAAATAGTATTAAATAAGAACATAGTAAAGAAGAAATATAAGAATGACATGAATTATTATGTCAGATTTTTGTCCCAGTGACCAAAAGACCTGACAAGAACAACTTAAGGGCTGGGGATGTGGCTCAAGCGGTAGCGCGCTCACCTGGCATGCGTGCGGCCCAGGTTCGATCCTCAGCACCACATACCAACAAAGATGTTGTGTCCGCTAAGAACTAAAAAATAAATATTAAAAATTCTCTCTCTCTCTCCTCTCTCATTCTCTCTTCTAAAAAAAAAGAACAACTTAAATAGAAAAAAAAATAAGTTTAATTTGGGCTTATTATTTCTGAGGTTCAGTCCTTGGTTTAATCCTTGCTATATGGCTCTGGGTCCAATGTGAGTTAGAACACCAAGGTAGAAAGTAGAGTGAAGGAAGTGGCTCAGCTTATGGTGACTGACCAAGAACCAGAGAGAAGGAATTAGTGAAGGAGAAGCTCTGGACAAGTCCTAATCTAGAAGGGTCCATCTTCAGAGACCTATTTACTCCAGTCACACTCCACCTGCCTAGAGTTAACACCCAGCACAGTAATCCTTTCAAATTACTAATTGAGCCAATGAATTAATCCATTGATTAAGATACGGTTCTTATAAGCTAATCATTTCATCTCCAGGGTTAACACAGGATTTTGGGGGCCACTCATATCCATTCCATTATAAGTATTTTCCTACAACTTATAGACTTCCTTTGAAAATGTCTTGGATTAGTGGTCAAGAATCAATTATCCTCTTACCCTGCTTCCAAATGTTCCCAAATTAATTTTGAAGCAATTTCAGTTCTCCCAAAATGCAGTTTTTATGCGGTTATAATTTCATACATTTTGTTCTATTCTTGGAGCCAAATTTTTTAACTTTATTAAAATGGTTAACTTGCACCTAGTGTCAATATGTGTGTAAGCCTCACCATCCCTGAGTATACTTCTTTAAGTTCCCAGACCTATTGAGAGACTCATTTTCTATATTGATAGCACAGATGTATTCTCTGCTATAGTAACAATTGCCTTATTGTCAAATATTTACACGTGTGTCCTACATCAGTCTACGTGATATTTGAGAGGGTAGTAACCACATTTTGACTTTGTATCCTACATGTGTCTTGAAATCACACTGAGGATTAAACATATTTTTGAGGCAAACATTGATCTCCTTCAATAAGATTCTGATAATTGAAAGTTTGAAAGAAATACCTAAAGAAGGCAATATTTCCTCTAAATTTCTTTGCCACCTACTTCTTAGTCCATCTTTCTGGAATATTATCCACTCCAAATTTAATTTTAGTTTTGAACTTTCTCTTATGATATTATACATGAATATTTTTCAAAAAAATATAAAGTACTATATAATTGAACACTTATATTACTAGCATTATATATTCTGCCATTAAATTATTAACATTTAATATTTTTAATCTATTTATCCCTCCATTTCTTGCTTCCTATTTCCTATTATTTTTTATAAGAATTTTTTTGCAAGAAAATTACAGACATTTATGTAGTTTCTGTTTGCCAGGCATGGTGGCTCATATCTGTAATCCCAGATACTCAGGAGGTTGAGGTAGAAGCATCACAGATTTGAGGCCAGGTAGATACTTTGCAAGATCCTGTCTCAAAATCAAAACTTAACAGGTCTGAGGATCTGAATTAGTGATAGAGCTCCACTGGGTTCAATCCCAATACTACAAAAAGGAAGACAAATGCATATAATAATAATAAAATAATATAAAATAATAAAATAATAATATAATAAAATAATAAAATAATAATATAATAAAAATGTCAGTATGCATACAATTAATTTTATTATTATGTGTTTAGATTACTTTTTTTGAAGTACAATATAAATGCAGTTAACTAGACATTCATAAAACATACAGTCCTAGAGTTTGAAAAAATGTAATCTCTATCAAAATATAGACAATTACCAACAAACCAGAATATTCTCTAGACTCTTTTCTGTAAGTTGTCTTTCATTATGCTGGAAGCAAACACTGCTCTGTATATTTTTCAACTGTAGTTTTGATTGTTCTAGTTTCACTTAAATATAATTATGAAATATGTACTCTTGAATGATAATTCTTTTACTCAATATGAAGTTTTGAGTATCATCTATGTTATTGTGTGTATAAGCAATGTATTTTTTTTTTTATTTTTTTCTCTGAGTAATGGTCTGTTTTATGTATTCACCACAATTTGTATATCAATTATTCTATTGATGAACACTTGGTCTGATTTGTGTCCTAAATAATATGAGTAAATTCAATATAAAAAGTCATTTTGTGGACATATAATTTATTTTTACTAAGGTCAATACACAGAAATGGTAATGATAGTTCTTTGAGTTGGTTTATATTTATTTAGTTAACTAGAAAGTAAATGAAACCAGTATCAGGCCTTTTTCTAAAGTTGTGCCTTTTTCCTGTCTCAATACCAACAAATTCATATTCATCTACTGGGCCAATATAGGATATTGCTAAAACTTTTATAAAAGTCTTCTAGATGAGGATATCTCATTGTGGTTTTAACATAAATCTGTATGATTATTAATGTATTTAAAAACATTTTTGTTTTTGTTGGCCATTCATATATCTTTTAAAATTTCCTATCCTTTCAATTGAGTATTCCCTTTCTGTGCCTTTGTCATTAGTTTCAGGAGTTCTTTATTTAGCTTAAATAACCATTATTATTTTTTAAATTTTCTGATTAATATTTTCTGAATGGTTTATTTCAGTGCCTAACATACTTCACTACTTTCTTAACGATGCTTTTTCTTGTGTTGTTTTAAATTTTGATGAAATCAAATTTATCTGTTTCTTATTGTTGCTTTCTTTGTCCTAAAAAATGTTGCCTATTTCCAAATATAAAGATATTTTCTAACTTCTCCTAATGTCTTCAAAGTTTTAGCTTTTGTTTCTGTTCATAATACATCTTGAAATAATTTTTTATATTTAATATAAGAATGGGGTAAAGTTTCATGATTTTTCTTAATAATATCCATATATTCCAGCCTTACATATTTCAAATGTCTTCCTTCACCCAATAGATTACTCTGTTATTTTAAAGGCGAAATCATGTGTATCCCCTAATTTTAATGTATATATTTCAAATATTATTTTCATTGATGTACTATAGGACATGTTCAACCTGTCTAAGCTGCTGACTCCATAGGTCTTTGTCTACCTCTTTATAAAGCTCCGTGTATTAATTCTTTTATCTCTTTTGTCTATAACTGACATGTCCCATTAAAAATCAGCTTCATTTAGGGAGAGAAAAATCCTTTTAATTTTGTTCTATCCCTTAGTGTAAATTTCATCTTCTATTACAGCAAAACACCCATTTTATTTTGAATAAGTGAATACAGAAATGGTAAATTGAGGTACTATTTTGCCTAATGGGACTAAAATAAATTATAATTGAAAAATGCTTTATTTTAGGACATTTTGAGATATGTTTTTTATTTTTAAATATATGTGGGGATAACTGTTAGGTAGAAGTCAACTTTATTATAACAAATGTGAAATTTAATACAAATTGAATTTTAAAATAATTTCTTTGGGGAATTAAATAAAATAAAACACATATAAATGATGACCATTCCATCATTGTACATGTTTAAAAAGTCTGCTGATGTCAGTTGCAATGCTATGTAGTGTTACTAGAGGTAGCCTGTCTGTGCAACAGGTCATCCTGGTAGATGATGTGTGTTTCCCTCAACGTTATCAATTTTTATTTAAGTAGTATAAGTTCTTATACATCAATAGTATTTTGAGATGTTTCTATTTTTCCCTCTGAAGTTCTTTATAACATGGCTATCTTTTTTCTGTTTGGGATTATTGTTGTTTCTTTCTGGGAGTTGAAATATGTTTTATAATAAGGTTATCAGTAAAAATGGTAGCTTCAATACAGGGTACGTATTGAATAAACAATCCATGTCCTTTATACTACATTCTTTCTTGACTCATCTTTAGCATCTTAATCCTTTTGTATATAGATAACATAATTCTTTTCTTAAATTTGACATCAGTGTACCCAAAGTGAGGAGGGATGACTTAGTTTCTAACTGGTAAGTTTGATAGAAGGGACCTGATTGTGTGTCAGTAGATGCTTTCAGCATCTTTCAAATGTCTACCTAAACTCACTGTAGGTAGTTTTTGGTGTTATTATTGTTTTCTTCATTATAGGGCAGACTGTTCATATAGGTAGAAGTCTGACTTGATTATCTTGGCCTGATCTATGATAATCTAACATAGGCTGTGAAGTAAGGATTGGTTAGCCTGGTCAAAATGCAATTCTCCAAATTATCTTAGTTAGTCACCAAAAGGGGTATTTACTGACTATATTTCATTTGTTACATGTTTTAAATTTAGAGTGAAAAAGGTACAAAGAACAAAAGCCCACAAAGATAAGCAATATGATTAATAAGATTTTAGAGAAATATTATAAAATATACTAATAATAATATTATAAAATATAGAAAACATTATTTTAAATCACAGCAATATGTCTATCAAATGGAAATTATGATATCCATTGTACAGGGCTTATTTACTTTAGAAAATGAATTAACTATGTTAAATATCTAATTAGAAGGTCTAAGATGTAATTAGTAAGGAAATTTTGATTTCTTTATAGTTTTAATCAACATATACATTATTTGATAAACATAGAAGAGGGCTGAGATTCATCACTGAATTCCACAGAAGATCAATATAAGTGCTTATATTGTGTAATATAAGCTAAAAAAGTTTGAACATAATTTTGTATTCTTCAATGTGTTTTCAAATTAGATGAGTACCTACATGCATAGTTTCTGTGTATGCAGCTTGAGTAGAAATGTTTTCATCATGTCAATTTCTATTATATTTTCAAGTAAATGTATCAATGTATCAACTGGGGAAAGAATTTAGTTAATGATGAACATGTGAATCTAAATATGTTTATTGAAATTTTTGTTTTTATACCATTGATGTCATATTACTAACTGATATGATATTACATTATTTTTGTTTCTTTCGTGTATTTATTTGATTTTAAAATGATTTTAAAGTATTTTTACTTTTAATTTGCACATAATCATATATGAAGTTGAGTAGCAAAATGATATTATGACATGTATCTATATTTTATCAAGATTAAGTCAAACTAACTAAAATATCCACCATCTCATCTACTTATCATTTTGTGTAATGAGAACATTTAAAATGTACGGTCTTAGCAATTTTAAAATATACAAATATGTGACATTCTGGTAGAGGCCAGATATCAAGTTAATATTATCTTTAATAGCAAAAAGTGGCATATTTTGTTTCCCTGTTGAATATTTTATCTGATTTATTTCTATCACCTGAAGTTCATAAGCTATTTTATATCATAATTGCCCTCTTTCAATTTATTTTTAAAATGACTTATAAGGGTCAGCAGGAGAGGTGCCTCAGGAGCTTCAAGGACATCAGTCAGTACTATGAGTCTTCATTTTCCATGACTAAAAAAGATGACTTAACTAATAAAATTCAGTGTCTGCCACATAACAGATGTTTTATCCATGCTGTGAATAAATAAACTGATGAATTAGTGAAATAAAGTAGCTAGCTGCTAATTTATGGCCAAAGTTAAGAACAGGGAAAGAGGAGCTCAAGATTAAGCAAGTGAAGACACCAAACATAAAGGCAATTGTTTTTCTTTCCAAACAAATTTTATAAGAATCATATTCAGCAAAATCAAACAAACAAAATGTCCAAATCCAATAGAGGACATTTGTGTATCAGGTGTACGTCGCCTACCAATAACACAAGAATTGTGTAGCAATTATGTTGATAACTTAAAATGTGTTAAATCATTCTTTAAATTAAGCTCACTCTGGACTAAATTACAACACAACTAGTTCTGTTTCTATTAAATATTGACATGAATTCTTTTTCAGAATTTGAAAAAAAGAAAGTAATTTTAATTTTCTCTGTAATGTCTGTGATTATGCAATGTTCAGTGACAATGGAAAAGTATGTGAAACTTATAAAGCACGCACTAATGTCTGAGAAAATATGAAAATAAAAGGAAGCTCTGTTCCTTGGCACATGCATATAATCCAGTGACTCAAGGCTGAGGCAGGAGGATTTTGAATTCAAAAGTCAGCCTCAGTAAAATAGGCAGGCCCTTAGCAAATTAGCAGAAACCTGGTTTCAATGGAAAAAATAAAAAGGGCTGGGGATGTGGGTCTGTGGTTAAGTGCCCTTCTGTTCAAACCCTGTTACCAAATAAGAAAACAAAACAAATGAAACAAAAGGAAAAAAACAAAAACAAACAAAGAAAGGAGGAATAACTAATACACATAAAGAAATTCTGCTTTTAACTATATTTTCAGAAATTTTAGTCCAGGGTGTGTTAATGAAACTTTGCACTTGCTGAAGGTATTTAGTCACACTATTTTACCCAGATTTTCAACATGAATGTTAATCAGACCATTTGTTTGAAGTGATAGAGTGTTGTTGCGTATAAAATGCTGAAGACTGCTACAGGTTTATGTGGATTCTTTTCCCTACTAATCATTATTATGTTTCAGTGGTGTTATGAAAGAAACAAAGGGTGGAGTAACTCATATATTTTTAACATCTTCATCAGAGTTGTTCTCAACTATAGGGCACATATGTCAGAATCATGAAGAAGGAAATTAACATTTCTGATGGGGATATGAATCATATGATATAATAGATATAATATCTTCTTTTCAAATACTTGTAATTAGGATAACATGAGAAGGAAGCAGATATGACAAATTCTTCTAAAATCTCTGCCTAAAAATTTATGAATCTCATTTGGATATAGATAACTTGTCAATCAATCATCCATGAGGTTTTTCATCTGTTACTAATAGGTAAGACTATTATGTGTCTCCTTTCCTACTTCATTATAATATACAAGTTCCATGTCACAATGTAAGTAAACATTTACAAATATTTCCAATGCATAAAAATGTTTAAAAATAAGTTATAGTAATATGTCAATACATACATCATTTTATAAAATTAAAAAATATTACAGCCTAAGTGATTATTAGTTAGAAGAGGCACAACTAAGGAACCGAAATGAATAAAATAAATCAGAAAACTTGTTAAAGTCATGTCTGTATGAAAAGTAGCATTAAATGTTAATAGTAGTAGCATTCAAAAAATCCAAATAACCCAAATGTCTACAGACTTTAAAACATTGTAAGTGAAAGGAGCCATTAGTATTGACAGTTCTCTTATATACAACAAAGAATTTTTCTAATTAATGAATAGATATTAAAATATTGTTATTAATTAGTGTGCATACTAATTTAGATTACTGACTTTTTCTCTAAATATTTTCTTTCTCTTTCAGGATTCCATGTTATTTTTAATAAAACTTCTCATGTTTGTGAAAATGCTTCAATTTTTTTTGTTTTGATGACCTTGACAGTTTTGATGAATACTGGCCAGGTATTTTGTATAATATTAAATATTAGCATATGTTTGATATTTTCTTTTCATTACATCAGGGTAATATATTTTGGGATTAAAAAAACACAAGGGAAAAACATGCCATTCTTAGCACATTGACCAAGAGCATACACTTATGATGATATGACTTATCGTCTTATATTAATATTAATCACCTGGATTGGGGTAACGTTTATTAGGTATCTGGTAATAGAGTTACTACTTTTAACCTTCTCATTTACTCTTTAAATTGAAATCACTGCACAGAACCATACTTAAGGAAGAGATACTATATACACCTCCTTAAAAATGAAGTGTCCTTGTATATTATCTGGATTTTCTACATGGTGGATAATTTATTTTCCTACTTTTTATTTATTTATCCATTTTTTGCACTTTTTTTGCATTTATTTATCAATGTTTATTTTTTCATTATGGTTCCACACTGTGTTCTGTGTTTTGTTGCTAGATTATTGCAGGTTTTTCAATTGAGCACTTTTTCAGTTGATTTCTATCCTTTTTGCATAACCCTATCCTAATGGGTTTTCTTTCTTTTATTCTACTTTTTAAAATACTTTCATCCTATCTTGAAATACAAGCTGCACCATGCTCATTTTCTGTATTTTTCTTCCTACTCTTAGAAACAACAATTTCTCCAACTAGCTCTATTTTCTTTATTGGCAAATGATATTAGAAAGCAGTGTAGGTAGGTGGTGTGCTTGCTGTTTCTGAATGGTTTTGCTTTTAGCTTCCCTTAGCTGACAGAGCAAGGACATATGCACATATGCATTTGAATACATATATTTATAGGTATTTCTGTGTGAAACAAACTGTATCTATATTAAATGGAACTGAATTCATACTGACATTTGAAACTCTAATTCTTCACCAAAGATTTTTCTAGATTCCTTCCATTTTTTTAAAATTTATGAATCCCTCCTCTATTAATCATATTCCAGATTCCACCAACCTTCTACTCATTTATTTAATTGTTCCATTATACATGTACAATGGTTTCAGAATTGTTAATTATACTCCCATAACACTTCAAGAACCAACTTTGCTAATTAGGATCTGGCATTAAGAATTATTCGGCCTTTAGTCTCACATATATCACTTATTTCCAAAACTACTTATGTCAGGGTCTTATTCCTCTACACTTCTGTGAGATGATTTCATAAGTTGTTACCACTTTTCCATCAGCATTTCTCTTCAATTGTTTTTAAAATCACCTATAATAAAGTTTAATTTTTGTTCTCCAAACTTCAATGGGTTTTAATAAATGTTTAATATCTTACATTCACCATTATAGTATCATATGGAAGAGTTTCATTTCCCTGAAGTATCTTTGTGATTCATCTACTACCGCACCCTACCATACCCCCACTCAGGAAATCACTGGTGTGATTACTCTTTCTGTAGTTTTTTAAAAATAACATATCATGAAAATCATACAGTATGCATAACACTAGCTTTTTTTTTTAGCAAGAAGTTAAGATTCATCCTCTTATTCTTGTGGTTAGATAGTTTATTTCACTTTATTCCTAGATACTATTACACTGTATGGAGATGATTCAATTTATTTATTCATTTCCCTATTTAGGTATATTTTTGTTGCTTCCATTTTTTTGTCAATGATGAAATTATGATGAATCTTCCATTCACATGTAGGATTTTTTTTTGTGGACATAGTTTTGAAATCACTATATATATATTTAGGAATGCAATTCATGAATCATATGGTAAGATTATGTTTCATTTTGTTAGAAATTGCCAAACTGTCTAACAAAATGGCTTTATCAATGTGCATTCACATGAGCAACTGATGAAACTTCCTATTTCTCCACATCCTCAGTACATATTTTCAGTTTTTGTTTTGTTTTGTATTTAATTTAACCATTGTGAAATTGGTAACTCCCTAATGACAAATGACATTAAACATGTTGGATATGCTTATTTCCCTCAATATGCAATCCTTAGGGAGGTTTTCTTCAGAGATTTCCCTTTTAATTGCTTTTTGTTTGTTTTGTTTTCTTGATGAGTTTACGAGTTTTTTAATATTTTGAACACAAGTCTTTTATCAGAGTTATATTTTGTTACTGTTTACTCTCAGGCTGTTATTTATTTTCTCATCTTATTGACAAAGATTTTCAATGAAATTTTTAAAGTTTAATGTCCAATGTATCATTTTAAACAGATATCCTTTCTTTCTTTCTTTTTTTTTTTTTTTTTGTACTGGATATTGAACTCAGGGGCACTCAATCACTGAGCCATATCCCCAGTCCTATTTTGTATTTTTGCTTAGCGCCTCATTATTGCTGAGGCTGGCTTTGAACTTGTGATCCTCCTGCCTCAGCCTCCAAAGTCGTTGGGATTACAGGTGTGTGCCACTATGCCCAGCTGGATATTCCTTTGGATGTTGTATTTAAAAACTCATCACCAAACCCCAAATCATGTGCATTATCTTCAATGTTATCTTTTAGAAGTTTATAGCATTACACTTTGCATTTAGGTCTATGATCCTTTTTTGAATAATATTTTATGTGACATGGGATATCCCTGTTAAATTGAATTTTCATGTGCTTAGATCCAATTGTTCTAGCAATTTGTGTTAACAACAACAACAAAAAAAAGAATGTCCTATACAGATTTGCCTGAGTGGTCACATCAGTTGCTTGTGTTTGCTTATGTCTAGCTCCAGGATGTATATATTATGTTCCATTACTCTATGTTATAGTTAATTTGAAATTTATAATGTGAGTCTTCCACAAGTTTTCATTTTTTCCAGAATTGTGTTGATTGTCACAGGTCTATTTATTGCCTGTCCACATAAACATTGAATCAGTTTGTTGATCCCTACTATAATTTTTCAATATTTTTATTAAGATAGCCTTGAAGACTTAGATTAAGTAGAGAACAATTAACATCATAAAAATTTTGAGTTTTCCAATCCATGAACAAGGAATTTCTATCCATCTACTTAGATGGATAGAAATTTTAATATTACAAATTTCAATTAATTTTTAAAATATTAAAAATTTTAATATTAAAATCAGTTTACTAGTATTTATAATTTTCCACATTTAGGTTTTATACATAATTTGTGAGGTTTATTTCTAAGTGTTCCATGCTCTGTATGTGATATTTTAATGGTATATTTCATAGAATTTTTTTCCTTATTTATTTATTTGTCACAGTATGGGAGCACAGTTGACATCTGTATGTTATCCCTGTATGTTGTAACTTTGTATAAATCTTTTATCTGTACTAGTATGCTTCTGGTTTATGTTTCTATCAATTTTATGGAGTTTTCCTACAATATTTTTTTCTTAAAATAATAACAGTTTTTTTCTTTCCATTCTTTTTAATGTGTTCAAATTTCTTACCTTTGTGTACTAGTTAGGTTTTCCACTGTTATGTTTAATAGGTCAGGTGATAGCAAACATTCTGGCCCTTTATCTTTTCTTAATAAGATCAGTGTCTTTTTATAAAGAAGGATGTTTGCTGAAGTTTCCTTTGATTGCATTTTTTGGTAGTTTCTTTTAAAAATCATTTATTTACTCTAATTTATTATACATGATAACAGAATGCATTTCAATTCATAGTACACATTTAGAGCACAATTTTTCATAACTCTGGTTGTTCACAAAGTAGAGTTACACCATCTATATCTTCATACATGTACTTAAGGTAATGATGTCCATCTCATTCCACCATCTTTCCTACCACACTTCGTCCTTCCTTCCCCCTCCCTCTCCTTTGCCCTATCTAAAGTTCCTCCATTCCTTTCATGCTCCACTCCCCATCCCCATTATGGATCAGCATCCATATATCAGAGAAATATTCAGCCTTTGTTTTTGGGGATTGTCTTACTTCTCTTGGCATAATATTCTCCAACTCCACCCATTTACCTGAAAATTCCATGATTTTATTCTCTTTTAATGCTGAATAATATTCCATTGTGTATATACACCACAGTTTCTTTATCCATTCATCTACTGAAGGGAATGTAGATTGGTTCTACAGTTAGCTATTGTAAATTGTGGTGCTATAAACATTGATGTGGCAGATTTCTTTCGTTCTTTTTCTTTCTTTCTTTCTTTTTTCCTTTTTTTTCTTTATTTTTTTTAATTAAGAAAAGTATCCTTATTCTAGTTTTCTGAGATTTTTTTCATTAATTGTGCTTGGATTTGGTTATGTGCTTTCCTGTTTCAATTGATATGACCATATGATTTTCTTTAGCCTGTTGATCTAGTGAATTAAACTAACATTCTCCAAATATTAAATGAAGCTTCTTTATTTGAGCTGAAATCCCAGGATTGTACAATATTATAATAAGTTTCACCTGGCCAAAACTTATAATCCTTTTTTACATTGTTGTATGAAATGTTTTATTAAGATGTTTGTATCTATGTTCCTGAAGGACATTTGTTTACAGTTTTCCTTTCTAGTAATGTCTTTATCTAGTGTTGGCATTAAGATAATGGTCTGGTAGAATAAGTTTAGAAGTTTTCTGTCTCCTCTTATTTGCTGGAAGAGATGTGTGGAGTTGAAACCATTTTTTCCTTAAATGCTTGTTATGCTTAATCTGTGAAAACATTATGGATTTATATTTTATTTTTAGAAGGTTTTTTAATTGTCAATTAACTTTCTTTAACATATCACAGTATTTACATTATCTTTTCTCTTTGTGTGAATTTGATAATTTTCATTTTTCAAGTTATTGTTAAAAAATGCTTTTGTTTTTTGTTGAAATCCTGTTTTGTTTTTCTTTTACTTGTAGTTTTGATAATTGCCATTCTGACTGGTATGAGATAAAATCTCAATGTAGTTTTAACTTGCATTTCTCTAATTGCTAGATGTTGACCATTATTTTCATGTATTCGTTGACCATTTGTGTTTCTTCTTCTGAGAAGTGTCTGTTTAGTTCCTTTGTCCATGGTTTGATTAGGTTATTTGTATTTTCAGTGATAAGTTTTATGAGTTCTTTGGCTATCCTGGGCGTTAATACCCTATCTGAGGTGCAGGTGACAAAGATTTTTCCTGTACTATAGGCTCTCTTTACATTTTTTTTTCTTTGCTTTGAACAGTTTTTTTCATTTGATGCCATCCATTTATTGATTGCTTTCTTCTTCTCTTTCTCCTCTTTTTCCTTCATGATAGTGGAGATTGAATGTAGCAGCAATTTACCACTGAACTATATACCCAAGCATTTTATTATTGTTCGTTTTATATATATATATATATATATATATATATATATATATATATATATATATATATTTTAAGATCAGTCTTGATAAGTTTCCAAGATTGGCCTTGAACTTGTAACCCTCCTGCCTCAGCCTCCTGAGTAGTTAGCATATGTTGCCCCACCTGGTTCAGCTTCACTGATTTCTGCTAGAATATTTATTATTTATTTTCTTCTGCTCATTTTGGGTTTAACTTTTTTTTTTTTTACTTTTTAAAAATTTGTTTTGATTAGTTACACATGACAGTACAATGATCTTAGCATAACATACATTTGAATCAGATGGGATATAATTTCTCATTTTTCTGAGTGTATAGGTTGCAGAATTACATTTTTTAAGATTCCTAATAGCAGTTAATGTTATTGACTTATGATCCTTCTTATTTTTTAATGCATGCATGATTTTCTATAAATTTGTCTCTAAGCATTGATTTCACAGCATTCCACATAGCTTGAGACATTATATTTTCACTTTCAGTTAGTTTGTGGTATTTAAAATGTTTCTTGAGTGCTCATGTGTGGTTTTTATGATTTAAAAATGTTTTGTTTCATTTCCAAATCTTGTGGAATTTTCCAGATATTTTTCTCTTATATATGTTCAATATAATTATATTGCAATTTTATAATGAATTTACATGAATTATATTTCATTAAAGTCATTAACATGTGTTTATGATCAAGAATATTATTGGTCTCAATGAATGTTCTATATGAGCTAAAGAAGAATGTTTATTCTGAGATTAGATGAAGTTTTCAATGAGCATCAGTTTGATGAAGCTGATTTATAGTGCTGTTCAGATCAACTATATCTGTATTGAATTTCTGCCTGTTTGATCTATCAATAAATGATGAACAGTACTTAAGTCTCCTATTCTAATAGTGAATTTTTCTATGTCTTTATTTCAGTTCTACCAGTTTTTTTCTCATATATTTAAACATATGTTTTTAGGTACATATACACTCAGGATTGTCAAATATTTGTGAGGTATTGACCCCTTGTTCATTATGTAACATCTTTCTTTATCTGTGTTATGTTTTTCTTATCTGAAATGTATTTTGGATGAAATTAATATAATTCCTCCAGCTTTGTTTTGATTAACAGTATCATTCATGTTAGCTGAGTTTCCTGAATCTATGTTTTGATATCTGCTGCTTATTTTGGAAAGTTCTTGGTCAGTATTGTCTTAAAAATATTCTCCCTATTACCTTTTCTTTAAATTTCTGGTACTAACATTGCATGCACTTTTTAAAATTTATCAGGGTTCTTATATTACAACTTTATAATAAGTCAGATGTCCACTATAAAAATAAGAAAGAACATTTAATAGTTAATTCACAAAGGTTAACCCATGAATGTCCAAAAAAACCCATAAAATGTTAGTATTATTATTCTATATTTGATGCAAATTTGTCTGGAGTAATTTTTAAAATGATTATAGTTGAAAAGAGCTGTAATAACAAGTTTTAACGAGAACTTTGAACATCTGGAAATCTCATATGCCATTGGTATAAATACAAAATGACACATCTACTTTGCACAGTTGTGTGACAGTATCTTAAAATCAAATGTACTTGTGCCCTAAAATCTAACAGTTCAATTTGTAGATAACTACATAATAGAGATTAATACATGTGACATATAAATATATGAATATATATTATTAGCAGAATTAGTCATTAAGAACTATTAGAAAAATGCTTATTAATTGATAAATAAGTGAAGTATTTTTGAAATAATCATAATATGAAATACCACTAGAATTTACAAAATATATGATATTAATATTAAAATATTAGCATATGTAAAAATATTATATTAAGTAATCTAAGTGAAACACAAAAGAGCAGGTTTATGTTTATTTCTACTAAATTAGGCTAACCTGAAATTCTAGTGACATAAAGCATACCAATGGTTGTCTAGGTTTTTAGGTGAGAGGTGGATTGACTGCAAAATAAAACAGGTTAGGGAACTATCTCAGGAATTGTGCTAGTCGTGTGATTCTATGCAATTTCCAAACTCATCCATTTGTCCATATAATTTGGTTGAACTTTATTCTATAAATAATACCTCAATAAAGGCAAACAAAAAAATATTTCAACTGTAGTCTACAAACTGGAAGAAGGATGTTGTATTTGAATGTCTTTGTTTGACATAAGTTCTTCCCTTGAACAAAGAGTAAAAGACCCCCAAACTTACTTCTATTCAATGCAGGAAGCAGCTGTCTTACTTGATCTATAGAAACTTAATTCCAGATTTTAATCAACACCTAATTTATGCCATAAGTGACAGTATAGTCCTATCTAATCTGGGGATCAGAACTCTTCAGACAATTGAAAATCTGTCTTTGCCCCAAATCTGGGCACTTTAGCTAAAGCAGCATTTTTTTTTTCTGCATGTGATTAAAATAAAAGAAAGAAAGGAAGAAGGAAAAAAGCAAGGAAAAAAGAAAAAAAGAAAGGAAGGAAGTGTTTTGTAGCAGATAAAATCAGTCTGGCACTCATCCTGGAATTTTTATTCATTGTAATAAATTTTTTTTAAAAAACCTGTGTCAAAGAAAAAGGTAGATCCTATTTATAGTTTTTGAATCACCTTACGATGTTGAAACTTTGAAGTGCATTGAGTATTTTCAGTAGTAAAAGTGTTCTTGTTTTTCTTTTTGTTTTGTTTTGTATTTACTAAAGAAAAATGATGCTAAGAAAATGTGTAAAAGTGGAGAATGCAAAGAGCGATCATTTTAATAAGGAATTTTTTGAATAATTTATAAGAGTGATAAAATTTTGTACTTAAGCTTTGCTTTGATATCTACTGTTAATATTGTTTGAGTTCTCTGTTTTATTAATGTTAAATTATTTTAATTATACAATTGGTTTTCTTGTATTATATTATAGCCAACATGTTCCAATCTTGCCTATCCCTGATTCCTTAAGATAATTAGATTATACTCCATTTGAATAAGGTTTTAGAAATTGAATCACAAAATATGTAGCATTTTGAAATTTTTTTTAACTAAACACAATTCCCTTGAGATTCATTCATGTTTTTCATCACTAGTGGTTCTTTTGCATTTTTGTGAAATATTCCATAAATTGAACTCCTATAGTTTGTTTTACCATTAACCCACTGCAGAACAACAAGGAATTTTCCATGTTTTGCCTGTTACCAATAAAGCTGCTATAAAAATTAATTACATTTTTGTATAAATATGAGTCACAAGTTTTTATAAATAAGGTTTTAGTGCTAAATAGCCACGGCTATTAATCTACCTATTGTTAAGGGCTGTTTATATGGTATAAATCTTTTTATGACAGAGTTAGAAAATTGCAACATATACTATATGTCTTCCAAGTTTAACATGTTTACCCTTTATTCCTTTCAATTTTCACTAAATCCTGATCATAATAATTCAAATAATTTCATTAATTTTAATAATCCACACTTTAATTTTGAAGTGATTTTTCTAATGACCAGGATTCAGGAAATTATTTGTGCCCAAATATGCCAGTTGTAGTTTTAAATTTGTTTGTTTGATGTTTCTTGAGCAAGTTATGTTTTTTAGTATTTTTAAAATATTGTAAAAATAAAAAGAAACAGATGTCAGAAAGAAAATAGGTAGAAAGGAAGGAACAAGGTAGGAAGGAAAGAGAAATGTGACAGAGATCGTAGAAGCCTCAGAAAGCCTGAATTATTTATTTGCCATACAATCAAATGTTCTTACATGTATTAAATCTTTAATGCTTAAAAATATGCATATGCTACTCATTTAACATAATTTTTTACTAGAGGATTAAATGCTCAGTTTATTTCCAAAGAGAGTGAGTTATTAAGAGACACCTTAGGATTTGGACAGAACTTTGCAAATAAACTAACTTCTCGAAATGAGAAAAACAAAGAACCTCTCAATATATACTTAGTTGGTTACAGTTTTGGACATTCATAAGGAACTCAAAAACAAAGAGCAGCTTCACAAAATTTTATTTATATTATTTGTGTTCATATGCTTTGTAGAAAATCAGGCAAACTAGCTTTTTATTTCTCCTATACTATTTATTTATACATTCCAAATGCACTCATGAAATCTTTCTATTGAGAATATTGTTCTTGTAATTTTTTGTTGTTGTTTCAGTCACTTCATAATTCTTAAGTTGCTTCCTTTTATGTTTCTAACATATTACATTAGATGTTTCGAAATGTCTTGTAAGACTGCTTTAGAAAATACTAATTAGTGTGTTACTTTACATAGTGATATTTAATGTTATCAATATTATTTTTTCAATTGCTTAGAAATATCTTAAAAACAGAAATCTTATTCTCAACAAGCAATTGACTTGAGTATTTGAAGACAAATGACTGTTGTGATTTAAATTTTGAAGTTTTATTATACTCACCAAATGAGAAATGTTTTAAAAGAAAAATACTTGATGAGTAATATTACATTTTAATATTCAATTTTATTTTATCTAAAATTATGTTTTATAACATTAAACATTTTGAAATTTGATAAATAATTTAATCTGCAAAGCATAATTTCATTATTCTACTACAGTACTGTTTTAAAAATCAGATTTCAGATACATAAGATAGTTAAATTTCAGGCATGTTTTCCTGATGAGAAAGAGGAAAAGATAAAATTTGATAAAGAATCTTGATAGACTGAGATGAGAAAAATATATTCTTTCTCTGTTGCATCTGATGAGGATATGATGAATCACTCTTGCATAATTCAATGACAGAAATGAAAAACTCTGGGGAGCCAAAGAATTTGTATTCATTAGGAAAGGCAAATACATCTTTCATTTTATTAATATAAAAGGCCTAATAGAAAATAGCATTTTATAAGTAAGACAAAAATAAGCTTTAAAGTTTGCCTAACTCTGAAAAAGGATAATTCTATGTAGCTTTTAGACTAGTCACTAGAGAAAACTACATTTCTTGCCCTTCTTCAGTCAAAACTGTGACCACTGAACAAATAGGATGATTCCTTCTTTGTCTTCTTCTTCTGTTTTTTTGTTTGTTTGTTTATTTTGCTGGATGGTAATTTGAAGTAACTAGCATGTTTTATACATAGCACTGTGACTACCTGTCTTAGACACTTTGGAAATGACCACTACTACATGGGTTTTATTCAATTCAAAAACAGTGATAATGGGCATAAAATTTAATAGCACAGACTGGGCAGTTATATTGGCTCCTTTGAAAACCACCATCTCTACTCCATGTTTTGTAGCTTTGGAAATGGTATTTAATGTCTCTAAGCCACTATTTGTAACACTGCAGTGAACATGAAAAGATTTGTTGAAAGAAATAAAAATTAATCCATGTAAAAATCCTCAGCACAATATCTATAAAAGAACATGAAGTTGAATGTTTCTTATTATTGAGCTGCCTTTGAACAGATTGCCTCAAATGACTCTGAATTTAGGATTACTGTATACACGTCTTAAAGACAACTCTAAATTGAGAATTAAAATCACTAAAATCTGCAACATAGAGGTTCTGAGTTCTTGAAGAGAATTCGATTTGGTATGCCTGTGAAACTTTAGCTTATTAGCCACTTTGAGTGAATGGCACTCTCAACTAATGTTGCCATGATCACATTTCTTTGTCCCCTCACACCTGCAAGTTTTGCTTCCAAACTGAACACCCACACGATCTATTTCTTGATTACATTTTTCTTAATTAAATGGTATGTACAGCTTTCATTTTCAGTTAACACAGGGAAAGAAGGCTGTGTTCTCATAAGTCATTTTTATGAGTTGGGCCCTATCATTTTAATGTGCCAATTAATTAAGTGCTTAATAAAAATGTTTTATTATAGCAAAGCCTGTTTGCAGGAGTCTAGTTATAGATGTGTCAGCATTTTTTGTTACTAACTCTTTTTTATCCTCTCCATAACTGTACTACAAAAATTTGCTTTCAGTACAAGTTTTGAAATGATTTGAATTGCAATAACAAGCTATTCTTCATATATAAAAAAACAATCAATTTTGTGTGAGACCCTGAGGATGAAGAGGTAGTTAACTAAAGTATTTTCATGCTATCCAGAAATATTTTTTTTACATAATATCAACATGTATACTCTATCTGCCTATATATTAATGATTTTTGGTCATGCTCACAGCTGTTCTTTATTCTTCTGAATCAGTTGGCACATCTTTAATAACAATTTATTCTTACAGAAGAATGAACCTTGAAATAAAGTCTAAATGTAGAACTATAGCTTATTTACATTTTGATTATCAAGATAGAAATATATTCATATGATGACATAGACCTTCTTAAAATATAATACAAAGGGAAATATCCCTATGGCAATGTATGGCAATAAAAAATATTCCAATACAGTAATTAAGTTTTATTTTTAACATTTAAAGAATTTTCCTGACCAATAATACAGAAAATTGGACCTTCATAAAGGCTCAGTGAAATATTGATCTAAAAATTATTGAGTGTTTAAGTTATTACAACATAAAAATTGTTTCTGATGTCCTGATGCTTATTGTATAGCATATTTAATGAATATAAGAAGTTTAATTATCTGATATAAATATTAATTAAGATTTTTTAATTTAGTTTGTGAATATTGGCATTTCAGTAAAATAATGGGATTTGTTGAAGAAATTTTAAGCAGATAGGCATGTGGAAGAAAGCAAAGAAAACATTGAAATGACAAACTAGTTGAACATAAAACTTTTTCATTCTTCTGAAACTACTGAACCAATGTGTGACATTTTTCTTTATTTCTGGTGTTTGTTATTTTAGGCTTCTCTCTTTTGTTCTTGGTCTGTGCTATTGTTTAAATAAGGAATATCCTCCAAATTTCCAAGTACCAAAAGCTTGGTCCCCAGTCCCTGGCTCTATTGGAAGGTGGTGGACCCTATAAGGTTTGGGGCTACTGGAAGGTTTTTAGGTCACTGGGGTGTGCTTTTGAAAGGGATTGTGGGATCCAAGCCCTCTCTTCTCTCTCTCTCTTTCACTTCCCAACCATGAGGTCGATGGTTTTGCTCTGCTATGTGCTTCTTGCTGTGATATGCATCTTTTGGCTCCAAAGAAATAGTTCTAATTTATCATAGATGGAAATCTCCAAAACTGTAAACCAAAATAAACTTTTATTTTTATTATTATTATTATTTTGAAAGAGAGAGAGAGAGAGAAAGAAAGAGAGAGAAATTTTTAATATTTATTTTTTTAGTTATTGGCGGACACAAGATCTTTTGTTTGTATGTGGTGCTGAGGATGGAACCCCGGGCTGCACGCATGCCAGCGAGCACGATACCCCTAGAGCCACATCCCAAGCCCAACTTTTATTTTTATTAAAAAAAAAAGAGTGGTCTGTTGTGGAAGAATTAGAAACAGGAGAAAAGAATTATCTTTGCATTTTAAAAATGTATGTTTTACTTCTTCCCACATAAAACTCTCAATTGTGATTAGATATGCATGACAATAAAAAATCTAGATTATGTATATTAAGAGAACTAATGGAACTCAGAACAATATAAATGCTATTGCTAATATCAAACAGAACACAGGTGAGCTTAAGGAATACTTTTAACATCTGAGCTTTGGCATAGTTCAATCTTACTCATAAGAGAAAAACTTGAAAAATACACGGATGGAAAAATATAAATGAATCATAAGAGATTTGGAAAATTAGCTAAAATTTCAATTCCTGGGCCATGTTTTTCAAACCAAATTTTTAAATATGCTATTCAAGTCAATAGTTTCAGGTGCAAAGATTTTGCATGAATGCAATCAGCCAATATTCTCATGTCTATTTTTATGAGTGATTGAGCCCAAATGCTTTTAATGTGTAATAGCTGGTAGGTGCTTATAACTGTAGACTGCTGGGATATGATGTGTAATTTAAGAGGCTATCCTATTACTACTATACTTCATAGTAATTTTGAATTTTTAATAACATATTTCAATGTAATTTATAATGAAATGTTATCAGGTAGATAAAGGAATTAAAAAGTCAGAAAATTGTGCATGTAACTGTAATCATATATTGAAAGTTTTTGTATATAACCTATCAGAAATGCAAAGTTATTTTGCAGCACCATTTCAAAGCACTCAGTAAGACTGTGGTTCTCCAACAACCATCAAATAGATAAATACATATTGGCAATGTAAATTTACTAAAAGGAAGCAAAAAGAAGACTAAAGTACAAAAAATAATTTGCTGTAAGTTTAAAAAAATACTTGAATACAGAATAGCAATTAATAGAGGGTTTAAAGTATATGTATGTTTGTGGGTGTAAGATAAATATACTTTGAGATTCTGTCACCAAACACCAAATATATGTACAATTAAGACATACTGATAAAAAAAAATTAAAAAAGCTAAGTGTATAGTTTAGCAGTAAAATGTGGATTTCCAGGTGTGGGGCTTGGTTTGATCTCCAATACTGAAACAAAACAAACAATACAGATAATTTTTAAAATCCTGTAAATATCACAAATTATCAAATGACTATAAAAATATTGGACCAAAGTTTGTAATTTCAAGATGAAATTACTAAAGAATATCTATCTTTCATTCAAAAATAATTGAAAGAGAAAAAAATACAAAAAAAATATTTGATGGAAATAAATGAGAATAACAACTTTCAAAGCATAAAAGTTGGAAGTGGGATAAAGTGGTACATGACTTTGCAGTGTGAGCAGAGGGACAGGGTAACTCTCTGCAGAAGGAAAGCCTAAAATTAAAAGCAAGATAGTTTCCCAAGCAGGGAGTAGTAACATGAGGTATTGTGGAATATAGGAATGAGAACAAGTATTGAAGGGCAGGAGTCTGATCTAGAGAGTTTTCAAAGAAAATGAGATTCCCAGAAAGGTACACCAGCTCTGAGGCCTAGATGTCTTTGTAGCCAGCTCATAATAAAACTTGGGAAGTACATAAACTAATGGAACTGAGTCCTCTTACGTGGTAGACAGAGGCCAAGTAAATGCAGGATGAAACTGAAAGAAGGTAAGATCTTAAATAAAAATTAGCTCATGAAAATAAAAAAAACTTACAGGACCATTTATCCTATTCAGAGTATTCTCTGGATCAATTAGTCTCAGAGAGAAAGGCTGTGGTTGCTGACATTTAGTAAGAGCAGTGGAAAGGTTTTCTACTCCCTGACCGTCCTACATTAATTTCATTGGGTCAGAAAGCTTGTCTTTACCAGAATACTCAGTCATTTTTTAGTACTTAACAGTTAAATATGAAATATCAATAAAGAGAATCAGTTTATTTGTTGAAAGCCTCCATCATGAAAGACAATATACAGAAACAGAGACAAATAGTACAGAACAGAGGACACGAAAAGTGGTAAAATAAAATGACAAAACTTTAGTCTTCAGAGAAAATAATTATTGATTCTATGACCAAAATTGCTAATAAAGAGCACTGAGTTTAAGTTTATGTTAGTGAAAATAATTGTATAGAAACACCAGAAATCAAGTGGATAAAATAACTAAAGATGGAAACATTGAGACACAGAAAAGATAGATAAGCTTTAGAGGTCTGATATTCAAATAACAGTATATCCTGAAAGGGAAAATATATAAGATTGAGAAGAAAAATAGCCAAAGAATAACACACCCACACACACACACACACACACACACACACACACACATACAATTGTTTATATAGTAAATTCCAAGAAAGGATTCTAAAACAATAAAATAAAAGAACGACCCAGTCACAGACATATGTCAATGTGAATTTTCATAATACCAGGAATAAAATAGAGATTTGACTCCTTCTAGGGTGGAAGGAAATGTTTACTAAAGCAAACAACACATATCAAGAAGGAAGGAAGGTGAATATAGCTTCAAAACTTAAATTTACTGAGGAGTCTTGAAGATATTGAAGTATGGAGAATAAAGTCATTTTCTGATGGGCTACAGCAATTTTGAGCAAGAAGCCAGCTCAAAATATTATAAAATGTATTAGTTGATATACAACAAAATAAGGAAGTAGGGCTATTAACATGGTTAATCCCTATTCTAGTAGATATATTTAATTCCAAAGATGCAAAATAACTGAAAAAAACAATTAAGTCAACACATTGTAATCTAACTCTTGCCAGCTGGCTGGGCTGGCAAGATGAACTGGGTTCAAAGAGCTGGCTCCAGCAATAAACTGAAAACATGGCAAAGAAACCAAGTAAAACATGAACATGAGTTTCTAAGAATGAGGGTCAGCTCCATACTGGGCAGCACTGGAAAGGGAGGAAGAGAGAGAGAGAGCACACCCAGAACCCCTCTATTTATTAGGGAAAATGCATAGAATATTCATCCAAATAAGGCAAGGAATAGGGTTTCTAAAGGTGGAGTATTACTTGGTCATGTCTTGTGGTCAGCAGATTGATTGACATCTTGGCAAGTCACACGCATCTCGGGTGCTGTGTGGTATCACAGGCAGAGTGAGAGGAAAGGCACACTTACATTGCACAGTCAATCAGTGCAGAATGCCAGACCAGTCCCCTCATATTGTTCAAATGCACATAGCTCACACACACAGCCCACGGATGGCACGTGACACATAACTAAAGGACATTGAAAAAATATGCATACACATATATGTTTACACACATATACATATATATGTGTGTATATATACTTGGTTTGAAAGAGAATATATTTAAGTCATAATTAGAATTTTGGTTCACAAAGTTGCATATGCAAGGAAGATGGCAATTTTTATCTTCATTAAGAAGTGTTAGATAAATTGCCTGCCACCACTACAAATCAATTGACATCTTTACGTACCCGTCTGTGAACCTAAATGATTAACTCTGATTGCATGAACTACCTTTCTAAAGATGAAGAAGGAAAACTTCTTTGTGTGATCACAATTTTTTTTTCTTGGAGTAATTTCTCATTTCTGATTAGCAATCTGCTCCTTCCAGTTTGTAGCATGACTACAAAGTTGTAAACATTTTTCTTTTAACAATTCCTCTTTCCTTTTCATTCAAATATTGGACTTTGGATTTAAAGAAAATTGGTAGTGCATAAAGATTTTTTTTCTTTTCAGAAAGCAGAAGAGTAGTGATTTAACTAAAATTTTGAACATTTTTATTAGTTCTCATTAACTCTGCTAACATCTAAAATATTTATCACTCCACACCTGCAGTAAGGATGGTTCTCTCTGTTTATGCTAACTCTTTAACTAACTCAATTGTAGAGAAGACAATTTTTGCAATATTGCATTGTTATAAATATGAATTGTCTTTTAAACTTTAAGACTCATTTATTAAAAGTCTTTTTTTGAAGCATGGGCTAGTTATGAGATTAAAAATATTGCTGTAAGAGCAAATGATTTGGGAACTGTAGGTGTATTTCAGGAGTCTAGTGTTTGCACAGCATGTGTGAGGACTTGGGTTCAATCCCTAGAAAAATCAAATAAATGGTTATTAAAATATTTAATAAAGTCAGACTAGTGATCTTTCTACTCTATTTTAAAATACAATTTAGTTAACAGAATCCATGTACTTTAAATTTCTTTTAATTCATTGAACTTATAAATATGTCCTTAAATAAATTCCTTAAATCAGAAGATTTTATTTCTGCAATATTCAATTGCTTTTTTAATGTGTTTTTTTTTCATTGTTTTAGTACCTTACTTTAATCTGGCAACATTCTACTACTAATGCTATTTTAATAATAATAGTAAAAAACTCCAGAGTCAATAATCTCTTCGAAATATGATTATAGTAATAGAAAGCTCTGTGTTAAAATTGTGTGCTCTTTCTTTAATAATTCATAATTTCTTAAACATTCACATCTATCACATCAGTTTAAAGAACAATCTGTCCCCATAACTCTGCTGGAAATGTGTTTATTTGTTTAGACAGATGGGCATGCCCTGAGGTTCTCTCTCTAGCTTAAATGCACAATTGGCTTTATGATTTTAAGAAACAGATGATAAAAAAACGAGTTGTATACACAAAGCTTGTTTGGAATGTACAACAATGGAAACCCAACGTGACAAATCTTTCAGTAGTCATAACTCCTAAAATGTGGCTTTTTGCACTAAGGATATACTATTTATAATTTAATTGCAATATTTTGGCTAGATTTTTAAATAGTTTCCAATGCAAACAACAAAAATTTAGACACTAAAAATTGATTCTTAAAAAAAACGCATATGGTGATCCATAAGTAATGGCAATAATCAAAAGCTGTGACTACTCAAATGTATATTAGTTATATTTTATAGCAAAAAATAAATATTTTCATGTTGAGAAATTAATTTTCCTATTATTTTACATATCTTTGAAAGAAATACGATGAATTTATAGCAATCTGTGGGACAAATTTTTCTGTGTGCCATATTTAAATAAATGTGAGAAATTATATATCTATCAAAATTATATATCTATTAAGATCTTTTTTTGAAGCATGGGCTAGTTATGAGATTACAAATATCGCTGTAAGAGCAAATGATTTGGGAACTGTAGGTGTATTTCAGGAGTCTAGTGTTTGCACAGCATGTATGAGACCTTGGGTTCAATTCCTAGAAAAATCAAATAAATGGCTATTAGAATATTCAATAAAGTCACAGTAGTGATGTTTCTACTCTATTTTAAAATAAAAAATTTAATAAAAGAAAAGAAGTCTATGTTCTAGAATTCCATCTCTTTTTAATTGTCTCTCTTTGAAGAGAGACTCCATAACTTTTCCACAGGTCTGATCCTTTCTTAGTGGTTTACAAAGCAAAAATATATAACACACACATACACTATTAATTTTAAAAATGTCCCACAAATTCTGGAAATATGAAACCCAAACTTTAAAATATGGATTATTAAGCAATCCACAATAGTGTTTGCCATTCTTGCTAAGATATCCAAACACTACACTTAAAGAAAAAATCCTTATAACACACTGATTAACATTGTTTTCCACACATTTTTCCCCAAGATTTATTGCAAATTTAGTGTCAGTTATTTAAAGCTTCCTCTATTCTCAATAACATGTGATTGTATGTCTTAAGTTTTTGGGTGAATGCTTGACCATCCACTTAGTACCTCCAGTTTGGTAAAAGCAATTTTTAAGGCAACCCCTTTGAGTTCTTTATCATTGTATATTCTACTATAATTCTAACAGATTTTTATGGTTTTTTTTTTTTGTTGTTGTTGTGTTTGGTTCTTTTTTTGTGGTACAGTGGTTGAATCCAGGGGTGTTCAACCACTGAGCCACATCCCTAGCCCTTTTTTTTATATTTTATTAGAGACAGAGTCTCACTGAATTGCTTAGGACCTTGCTAAGTTGCTGAGACTGGCTTTGAATTCCCTATTCTCTCACCTCAGCCTCCAAGCCCCTAGGATTACAGGCCTGTGCCACCATGCCCGGCTTTCATGCATCCTTTAATGCAGTTAAAGAAAAGAATTGTGAGGATATCAAATTCTAGATTGACTTATGCTTCACCTTAGCCTAAAAATACATTTAGATATGGCAGCAAAGATGAAATTCAAATTGGTACATTTATAGACAAATCATACAATTTTCTAACCATCATCATCATCATCAATCATTATCTAAGACTGTTAGTTAAAATAAGTTAAAAAATATAGCATCAATTAAACTAATCATAAACTGCTAAAGGTACATACTTTTCTTGTTGAAGTTTCCAATAACTATAAGTAAATGTATATTTACATTTATCACAATTTTAGGTAAAATTCTTACTGTGGCATCCCTTTTCTTAGAAACACTACAATATTCTTGATTCCAATTCATGCATTTTTTCAAGTTTCATAGCCACGTATCAATAGCACAGAATGCCAAGGTATTATCATTTCTGAAAGCAGTAAGCCTTAGCTTAGTTTTTTAGGAAAATTACAAGTAATATCATTGTCTAAGATGTCATCATCATCTGTAATCAGTTTTCTTATTGTTACTTTTTTCCTATCCTTCAAAAATACTATGGTGTTATGAAATGATATTTTAATGGTAAACTGAAAAAAAATTGTTGGATTTTCTTTGCTCAAAATGCTACTCCATGTGTAAAAATCAAGGGTGCAGTCATGTTGAGTATATTATAGTTCATTCCAATTACACCTATCCAGGCTTACTTGAGAGTTTAAAGCTCAAACTAGAAGTAAGAATACCATTCTATGCCCACCCACTACATTCCATTTTATTGACAGAAGTCATGTTTATTAGCATAGAGGATTATTTCCTATTTTAATGGATCCATATCTTCCTGACCATTTCTCATCATGCTTATGTTTACAAATCATACGGTACAGAAAAAAACCTTGAACAAGAGCTGCCAAACTAAGCTAAGGAATACATAACAAGTGCATAGCCTGTTTGTACAGTCCATGAGCTATGAATGGTTTTTACAGTTTTAAAGAGTAGTCAATAAAAGCCAAACAAACACACAAACAAATACATCAACGACAAAACAAACAAACAAACACACCCAAAAGTCACAATGAACAATATTCAAAGGGACTTTATGTAGGAGGGTTCCCTTAAAGCCTAAAATCTTTACTCTAGTCCTTCAGAGAAAAAAATATAAATCTCTGCTCTACATAGTAGTGTATTATTCACTCAGAGAGTTTATTTTATTGTTGTTGTTGTTTTGTTTTCCTAAACACATTTTTTTTTTTGTGGGAGTAGTGTGGATTTAACTCAGGGGCACTCGACCACTGAGCCACATTTCCAGCCATATTTTTAATTTTATTGAGAGACAGGGTTTCACTGGGTTGCTTAGCACCTCACCATTGCTGAGGCTGGCTTTGAACTCGCAATCCCCAGGCCTCAGCTTCCCAAAACCACTGGGATTACAGGCATGCACCACCATTTTTGAAGAGCAATTTTATTTGTGCAGTAAGATTGAGACAAAGATATAATAATTCCTCTGACTAACCAAACACATGCATAGACCCTCCCATTATCAAAATTCCCCACCAGAGAGGGATACTTGTTACAATTTATGAACCTACATTGATACAATCACTCAAGGATCATAGTTCCCATTAGGGTTCATTATGATGTTCTATGTTCTTGTTTGTTTGGTTTTACAAAGGCCTATGTATTATGCCTATACATTATTATAGTTTAATATCAATATATTTTTCACCTCCTTACAAATCATTGTGCTGTACATCTTCATCCCTCCCTTCTGCCAATTGCGGACAATCATTGATATTTAAAATCTTCATAGTCTTGTCTTTCCCCAAAAGTATACAGCTTTATCAGAATGCCTACTTTCACTTAGTAATGTGCATTAAAGTTTCCCCTATGTCTTTTCATGGTTTGACAACTCATTTATATTTAGCATGCGTAATACTGCATTTAGTGTCATTTATTTATCCATTCATCTACCGCAAGACATTTTGGTTGATTCCAGATTTTGGCAATTATGAATAAAATTGCTATAAACACCCATGTTCAAGTTTTTAGGTAGACATAATTTTCATTTTATTTGGGTAAATACCAAAGAGTATGACTAACGGATCCCATAGTAAGAATATGTTTAGTTTTGTCAGAATTTCGTGAATTGCAATAACTTTTCTACTTTCAATAGCTCTCAGATTTTTCTATGATTACGTACTGGTTTGGAAAGAAAACATGTAATCATTTGCCCTTTTGTATCTGCCATGGAAAAAAAAGAGTCTGAAGAAAATTAGCAAAACGCTTATTTGTATTTTTTACCCTGTATTTTTTCCTAGCTATCTTTAAATTACCATCAGCAAGGTAGAAACCCCATCTTTCTATGTTTTTGTGCAAATTAAAATACTTTGGGAAGCAATACAACATTTTTGTTTGTCTCACCAGAATTGTCTATTCTCTATAAATAGTTTGATATTTGGGATTAAGGGAAAAAATCTTCTCTTTCAAATGAGAAGCTTTTAATTCAATGTTTTTCTTGATTTCTTGAAGATGTTAGTACCATGGACTAAGCTTAATCATAATAAAATGTTACTGAGACAGTACCATAAAAAACTCCCTCCAGCCAAGGTCCTAGACATCCTTACTGTTGAACTGTAGAACTGTGGAACTATACCAACAACTATATCTGTTGAGTTGTGCTGTGAAGAATGATTTGCATATTTCATTTTATGTATTCTTCATAAAATTCTGCAAATGCTATCATGCTTATTTTATATGTAAAGGAATCTGGGCAAAGTTTTGTAATTGTTATAAGCATTAATTCTTCAAAATAAACAAACAAGGCCTGAGAATAATTGAAACATGAACACAAACCTATGATTGAATAAATGGATAAACCATGATAATGTGTAAGGAAGGGAATCTCAAAAGCTATCTGTTGAAGCCATCTGACATGAAACTTTTTCTGATATACGTCAAGGATGATTAGCTACAAAAAATTAATAAGACCGAAAATCTATTCAAGACATTGAAATTATATATAGTGAAGAAAAACTCTTCTTTGCCTGAGGAACAGCATAGTGGCCCAATTTCTTTAGGAAATTAACTATGAGGCAAAGGTTTATGAGCAAGTTGATAAAAATATCAGGTTAGTATCTGGAATACTCTTTTCTTTTTTTGGTACTGTAATTGAACTCAGGGACACTGTGTTACTAAGCTAAGCTGCATTATCAGTCTGTGACTATAATTGAGTGTCATGTTGCTAAAGGGGAGATTAAGCTGTCAGGGAATAGCATACACTACAATCTCCTCTGCTCTTTTCAAATCCTCATGCTTTACAAGATAATTTTATTCCATCTGGGAATATTTCCTTATGAATCTGGTGTTTTGTTGTTGTCCCCCATCCCAAGGAATTATTAAATTGGAAGGTTTGCACAAAAATATGACACAAGTAAGAAGCTTCATTTATTTCCTTCTTACCTTAGCTAACCATTCAAAACTCTCCTTAAATTTAGATCATGACATTTTAGGTTTACCCTTTTTACCTCTTTGAGGAATCTAGAACCTTATGCCTGAAAGAATTGAGTCATTGTTTAACCTGGATGGTCAAAAAAGGCTGGTCTCACTAAAAGGTCTGGATCCCTTTTTCAGTTCCATACCAGAGCCACTTCTCAGATTTCAAATCCTTGATGAGAAGGCTGATCCACAATGAAAAAAGCTCTGGAAATCAACGTAAGATTTTGGTGATGAACTTCCCAGATATTTTCCATGGAGGCCTATAATCCTTATTTAGATAAATATACAATGGGGAAAGAAAAGTATTCAGATGTATTAAGAAAATGTCCTGTTTAAACAATCACAGTTTCAAGAGCCACTAGCCTTATGCAATCAAGCACAGGAAAATATGCATTCTTCCAAATTTATTGCTTTGCATCACAAATCATAATTTAACCAACTACTTTAAACCTCTTTCTGAATTAAGTAGGAAACAATGTCAATAAAATGTTTAAGTACCTATGATCCATAATCTTGTATTAAAATCTGTATGGGAACATAATCATAATTTCAAATCAAAATGTCTGTCACACAAAATGTGTTTTGCAGGATGTTAACATAAAGGAACTAAGAAATTGTAGTGCATTGTTGAATGGAGGAAATAACATATGCTGAAATTTACATGTATTCAGTTTAATCCCTAACAAGCCAAATGAATCATGCATCATAAATAAAATATGCATTTAAAAACAAAATATATTCTTAAATGAAACTATCATTATTAAGAAAGATAACACTTGTTTTAATTTTAGGAAAGTGTTTTATGATACATTGCATAACTCTTATACAGTATAAATTTACCCACTTGTATTAATTATTATAATTTCCTATACAACATATCTATGTTAGCACTATATTAATGACTATCAAATAAAACAACCTAGAGAAAGAAAACCATATGGAAACATTAATGATGAATATGTACATAAACTTTCTGAAAATGCTAGATACAGAGGTAGATAATTTTTTGATTAATGATATAAAAGGAAGAATAAATAGATTTTAATAAGATCTTTCAAATTTTTATAGATATATACAAAATAATTTGCATAATATATCACAAAGCAATAAAAATTATATTTCATAATGATTAGGGATAATAAGTTGAAGTGGAAGATTAAGAATTATAAACTAAATTAAATCTTTCTTGATAAAAACAAATTAGAAGTCTGCAATTATTAGGATGAATTGTTTGAAAAAATATAATGTATTAAAGCTACCAAAATTGCCACTGAACTGTACACGAGTGAGCTTTGTGCTGTGACATGGGCAAATATCAATATAGGTGTGAATTGATCAGAGTTTGTTGACCATTATAGAAGGTATTTCTATTTCTTTCTAAGTGCTTCTGGTAAGAATAAAATTATATATTAAAAATTCAGTAGACTTTATAATTATGAAATAGATGATATTAAGTATGCAAAGACAAAAGTATACAACAAAAACCTGAAAAAAAAAGTTGCATAAACAGAAATTAAAAATTACTAATTTTGTCTAAGCTAAATTTTCATAGTAACATTATTAAATATTTAAAAATAATATAATTTAAATATTTGTTTAAATATTTTATCAGAATATCATAAAATAAATATAGATTGACTTCCCATTTATAATTTAGTTGAACACTAAACATTATTTTGACATGCCCTAGAGATTTATTTTATGATTGACTAGAAAATAAATATTCAATGTGGAATGATAGAATCCAAAAAATCAATAGAACTCTAGAAAATACAAATGAATGGTATCCACGGGCAAGGAGGAGGTGAAGGAAATTGGTGGTTCAAGGGAATAAAATTGACCAAATTTAGCTATATATATGTGTGAATATATCACTATAAATCCCATTTGGGGGTTTAATTATAATAAACCAATTAAACAAAATAAATAAGAAATTCACTAGAGGAGACCAGAGGGAGGAATGGCAGGAAAGGGGAAGTATTAAGGAATGAAATTAATCAGTGTACGTTTGGTGGATGTACAGGTATTTCACAATGAATCACATTGTTATGTGCAATTATAATACACCAATAAAAAACACATGTAATTTAAAAAAATAAAATATAAATGATGTATAATAAAGTAACAATGTTGTTCATTCCTCAAAATTTATGTAAATATATATTTTAACTTGCTTTTAGCTTCTTTTTCTCACAATTAATTTATTAAGTAGCTGCAAATGAAATAGAAAAAAGTTAATGACTCAAAAGAAACAGCTACTTTTGATGTGGTTCTATTTTTTTAATATTTATTTTTTAGTTGTAGTGGACACATTATCTTTATTTTATTTATTTATTTTTATGTGATGCTGAGGATCAAATCCAGGGCCTATCATATACTAGCCGAGTGCTATTCTGCTAAGCCACAATACCAGCTCTGGTTCTAATTTTTGTTAGAATATTTTGGAATAACTTCCCTTCCCACAAGATACAATAATCTAGTGTAAATTTCATTTAATTTCAGTTTTTACTGTTTTTATATTTTTCAAAATAACATCTAATACTTTGAAAATATCTGGCCACGCATCTAATGATGCAGTTTACAAACTGATGATCTTGTTCTCTGAATATTTCTTTAGTTAGAAATACCCTTAGGTTGTTTTGCATAGAACACTACATTTCATAGTACAGGAATAAGTTTGAGTTAATAATTTAATTGAAGATTTTAAAAGTAAAGTCATTTTTGATATGTATGGGGTGTACCAAATTATATCAGAGTGAAAATTAGCACAAACTATTTAAAGTCTTTCTCTCAAGTGCCTAAAAAGTTGGAAAATAAATTAATATTAGCTACTGACCAAATGACTACACTAACACATCACTTTTTGCTGTTTATGTTACAAAGACTATTTTTTCCTCTTTAAGTATGAAATATTTTTTCAAGGTCTACTTATGAGAAGATTTGATCAAGATAAAAGGAAGGTAACTTCAGTTTGGTCACAAATGCAAGGATATTTCATTTTTGGAGCTAAATAGGAATGAATTGTCCTGCGTATGAAAAGCTATTTCTCAGCTAAAATAGGAAAAGAACAGATCAGACCACCTGTGACTATTATCCATATCTAGCACAAATAGCCCTGGTGAGAGAACAATATTGGTTCATTTTCTTCTTCAGAACACAGTGTATTTGCCAGAGGTGTGTTGTTTTTCTGCCTCTTTCTGACATATAGAAATAATAAGCTAGATCCTCCCCAGTGCCTAACTCACTACTCAACGGTAAAGTTAGACTCTAAAGAAGAATCTTCCTCATTCTCATCCATAAACTTCCATTTGATCATTAAAAGAAAAAATTCAAATAATTAGCAGAGCTATGATGTGTTTTTCAAATATAGGTTTGTATATTTGTATTCATCCATCTATGTGTATATATGTATATTCGTGTGTGTATATACACATTTATTATCATATGTAATAAATGGAATTGTTTGTGGCTATAATTAACAAAATATTATTTCTATATGGGTTGACTTATTTTCTCATGTTTACATTTATACACATCTAAATAGATATACCATGTGAATAAAATAACAAACTGGCATTTTTAAGTGATTTAAATATTTCACACCTTTAATATAATTTAATATCAAATAATATCATGTTTTAAAAATACAGGTCTTATAAATCATTCTGAATTTCTATAAGCATTCAGATTAAGAAGAAATTTCTTGTCTTTGTGTGATGTCATGGAAGTACTTTTATCTGTCTGAATCTACTTTTCTTATGTCAAAAGCAGCATAGTATTCTGTCATTGATTCTAGAGTTCTGAAATTCGGTATCCAATGAACTACCTGAGGACAATTATTTATCAGCATTGATGCACTAATGCTCTTTTCATTCAAATTCAAGATTTCCTTTATCCAATTAAGATTTATTAATATATATTAGGTTACAGGTATATGGCAGAGAGACAAAGTATATGAAACTTAATTTATTAACATAAAATATGGAATTTAGTTAATTTTGAAAGAATGTTAAAATTTACCTTGAGCAATATATATTACAATAAAAATCAACATATCATACTGTGAAATTGATCAAATTGTATACAGTTCTTAGTGTATTTTTTTGTTTTACGGTTGTTATTTTATTTTTAAAATCTTCATTGTATTTCATTTAGGTAATACACACATTATGACTTAATGCTCGTATTAAGTGTATTCAGTCAATGGACAAAATACTTGAGTAAAAGAACTTACAGGACGAATGGTTTATTTTAGCTTACAGTTTTGAAGGTTTCAGTCCATGGTTAATTGGCTGCATTGCTTTGGATCTGAAGTAAGGCAGAACATCATGGTGAAGGGGAATAGTGGAATAAAACTTTCCTCATGGCAATTGGAAAGTAGAGACAGAGAAAGAGGGAGTGAGGAAGGGGCAAGGATCAGATGTTCCATTATAGGGCAAACCTCTTGTCCTACTTGCTCCACCTAGGCCCCAACAACTTCTATTTCCTCCATTCCCCCATAATGTCATCAAATGTGAAACCTTTAATGGATTAATCCATTCAGTCAGAGCCCTCATGAGCCAATCACTTCCTCAAATTTCCCCCTCTGATCACTGCTGCATTAGGCACCAAGATTTAAAAACATGAATCTTTGGGGAACAATTGTATCCAAATCATAACAATAATAAATGTATACTTATTTAATTGAAACTTAAGAACCTAAAAAAAATTAAAAAATCATAATCTAACTTTAATATTTTAGAATCTTTGCACATCTTTTATCTATGCACTTTATTTACTGTTCTAGCATTATATGATTAGTAATCTACAAGTTCACTTCTTAAATTATAATTTAAATCTTTAAACTTATCATTATAAGATACAAGATAAAATTTATATATATTTATTTTATAATTCACACTTCATTGAGTAGAAATTAAATTAATTTTACCCATGTAATATACATATATAATTCAAATATTTGCTACATTTAAAATGTAATTTTTCCTTGAACGTTTAGGCATCAAAAATAATGTGATAAGTATACTTATGAATAATTTCTAGTTTTCATTATTGCCTGTTAATATATTTCATTTAATAAAAGTCTCTATTTAGGTGTCAGTAAAATTATACCCTTTACGCTACAAATTTAGTACTACACCATTTTTAGTTTCTTTCTAAATTCTCATGACTTTGTCAGTTTCTTTAATGGATTTTTTTTAAGTTATAGATGGACCTAATACCTTTATTTTGTTTACTTAGTTTTTTTTTTGTTTTTTTTACATATGGTGCTGGGGATCTAACCCAGTGCCTCACGTGTGCTAGGCAAGCACTCTAACACTGTGCTACAATCCCAGCCTAGTTTCTTTGATCTTTATTGATAAAAAAAAAAAACACTGTATTATTTTGCATGAACATAAAATGCTATTTATGCATATTTCTTCAATAGTTCTTATGTACTACAGTAAGAAATGGGTCTCTTCTAATACCCAGAATGCTCTCTCACAGTTTGCCCAGGTTTACCTTTCCTTAATATCTTCATGTATTTCCCTAAAAAGAAAAGTATATTAAATTGATACAAGTCAAGAAATCACATGAAATTAAAAATTTTAGACTCGTACAGTTGATATTCTTCAGCTATTTTGAGTTTATACATTTCTGTCCGTAGTTTGAGAATTCATTAAGGATTACTCACAAAACACGATGTCTTCCCTTATTAGTCTTTCTATAATATTAATTGACATGACCACACATTTAATGCCTATTTACATTAAAATTCTTTTTTTGAAAAAAATTAGATTGATTTATTATATACCATCTCATATCCAGCTCATTTTAAATGTGGTTTTCATAGATCTCTTCTTAGTGACCACTGCATGCAGTAGATCATTCTATACAGTAGATGCTTGCTCAAATAATTGCAGACTGATTCACTGTTTCTTGGTGTTTATAAATCTTAACAATATAGAATATAAAGATGATAAGACAATATTATGAAGACTTCTAATTTTATCTTTGTTTCACAGTAGCTATCTCAGATATTTCCAATAAGCTTCAGTCATTAGGTGAATTGATCTATATGAAATAAGTTAAAGGCCCACTTAGAAAGTTTTACTTATGAAGACACTAATAGGTATGAAAAAAACACTGAAATTGCTGCAAAAAAGAATCTTTTCTTAGACCAATCCTTTCCATATATAAGTGACTAATTCAATCACCTCATTAAGACTGGTTTATCATTTGTAGAAAAGAAATTCTACATAGTTGTCCCTTCTTTTATGCAAGGGATTGGTTCCAGGAACCTCCATGACAGAACAAATCAGAGGATGCTCAAATACCTCATATGAAATAGTGTAATATGTGCATATTATCTATAAACACATTCCATGTCCTTTAAATAATCTCTAGATTCTTTATAATATTCAACATGAGATAAATTCTCTGTAGTTAATTGATATATTGCTTTGTCTAAAAAATAATGACTAAAAAAAGTCTGTATGCATTTAACATAGACTTTTAGGCTTTTCAAATATTAGCGTTGTGCAGTTGATCGACTAGGTTTTAATACAGAGGGAATACTATTTTATTTCTCATAGTTATTCTGAGAAACAATAAAATTAATGAATATTACAATTTTTGATAATTGAACAATAACTATTAAAAATAAACTTTAATTTCCCCTTGAAATTGCTCTTCTTCCATGTTCAATATTATTCCACATGTTCTTAATAATATGCACAATAACTGGGTGTATCTGTGTTCATAATATAGAAAACCTCCCAGAAATGGTTACAGAAAATCTTCTTCTTCTTTTTTTTTTTTTTTTTTTTGCATTATGTAATTTTAAGTTGACTATTCCATTGGTTCCAGATTATGGAAAAAGGACTATCATCAAATTCAGATCTTTGTAAAACAATAATAAGAAAATAAATGAATATTTTCTAAGATTTCTCTCTGTTTAAAATGTTAAAAGGAATCATAAGTGCTATTATATCACTTTAAATATTATTAATAATAAGTCAGTTAATATTCAATAACAATGGAATTAAAGGTGTCCATGTGTATCACTTTTGTTATAAGAAATGATTGGTTTGTCACAATAAAAATAGATACAGACATTAGTCTTACTTTAAAATCATTGTAAATTGTTTTGAGGTTTATAATAATTAGTGAAAATAAGGTGATCTGGAAGATTTGAACAGGTGAAGTTTTGTAATGAATTTCATAAAAATTCAAACAAGAGGACATGGTGGTAAAATCTGTGGCATCTTCTCATATCCCACATTGAAAAACTGAAGGGAAAAAAATGTGACAAAACTTATGAATATCTCTTTACTTTTGAAATTTCTTGGAAATTTCTTGGTAATGCAGAGAAAATGACTTTAAGAAACCATCTTCTAGATGCATTAATATTTGCTATCATTACTGTGGAAATTACCAATCTGAACACCTGAACTTGGCATATAAAGTGATCCCCATTCATTTCCTTTATTTATGTGTAAGAATCAATAATCACAATTAAAAGTAACTGGAACAGATCAGATTTTCATAAAAATGTGAAATAAAATAAACAGACTTACTGAATTGTTCTTGAATTTCTACAATAACAGATATTTATTGCCTGAAACCCAACAACCAAATATAACTTAAATGATTACCCAAACATTGAAATTAGATATATTCTTGATATTGTATTGAAAAAGAATTGTTTTTAGAAATGATGTGAACAATTTAGCAGATCTCCTAAGTCTCCAGTTGTCCCTTAATAACTGTGAAATTTAATTTTCTAACAAAATAATCCTGTTGCTTAGAATTAAATAAAGGAACATCTACAATCATGTTTTCTATAAAAATTTTCTACAAAGTACAGAGTTTTATGATATAGCCAAAACAATCCATAACTTTTTTTGTCATTGGTGAAATGTTAAATAGAAGGAGTGCCTTGTTGTGTAATCTTTGATTTTCAAACAGCTGTGGTTTCCTGAAAACCAACTTTCAAAAATTAGGTTATTTAATCCATCCACTTTTTCTAAAAGAAAAAAAAGTTATCTAGCTTAGATCTGGATTAGCATTTGCATGCCTTCAAATCTGTGAGAGGATGACCTCAGGACAGACATCTGCTTGAATGTCTTGGATGAGTTCACAGATAGCCATCTGTTCATGGAAGAGCAGTCTCTTCAATACTGGTCAGAACTTTATGTGAGCCACTGAAGGCACATGGAATTTTTTAATGTACTCTCTTGCTGTATTACACTAAAACAAAATCATGAAGAACTCTGCTTTTTTAGATTCATTGATTAAAAGTGAAATATGTGAAACCATCTAAGTTCTATAACAGAAAATTTAACTCCGGTATAAACCAAGGCCAAAATAAATAAATTTAATCTGATATTTAGATTTTGAATAAGTACCTAAGAAAGCTATAAAAAATAAACAATAAGCTATTGAAAGCAACAAAGTTCTGTTTATAAAATGGTAATTATTGTGACTGATGTTAATAAGAATGTCAAAAACAACTACAAAAACAAGAAGAGCATGGTGACTAGAGCAAATAAAAACATATCCTTAAAAACTGCTGCAAGTAGATTTTAAATTTTCTCATTCCATATAAGAATGCATGGTGCTAGATATGTTAACTAGCTTGATATAATCAACATAAAATGTACATATATATTAAAACAAATTATATACCAACAATGTAAACTATTTTTAATTTTTCAATTAAAACAATATTTTTAATTAATGAATTAAAAACAAGTTGAATTAGTGAATTCAAAATGAAAATTTATAGTTTTGTTAGCAGGCAATAAGAAGTTTGAAGGATACAATAACATCCCAGGTGATCAAAAACATGAATATTTTAAAACTTTCATAGAGAAATAAAATGATAATACTAAAGAGTTTATAAAAATAAGCAAATATTTTATCAGCAAATATTCCACTCTTGAACTACATAAAACTGTACTAGTCTATTGTTAAATTGTGCCTCAAGTATTTTATTTTAGGGCTCTCAATATATTTCCTGAAGGGAACAATTAGGATTATTATAAGTAACTCTGGGTAAATAGATAATATAAACATATTTTGTGGGGTATTCAGGTTTTATTATTGATTTTCACTATTTTTGCTTTTTTCTTGCTCATACAAAACATACTGTAGGCTGGGCCTGAAGCCACACACCTGTAATTCCAGCAGCTCAGGAGGATGAGGCAGGAGGATCTCAAATTTAAAGCCAGCCTCAACAATGGCGAGGTTCTAAGCAACCTCAGTGAGACCCTGTCTCTAAATAAAATACAAAATAGCATTAGGTATGTGGCTCAGTGGTTGAGTGCCCCTGAGTTCAATACCTGGTACCAAAAAATATAAGGAAAATAAAAGGAGATACAGAGACGAGATGCAGAGGCAGGAAAAGAAGTGGCTGCCTCTCTAAGAAGCCACATTTATTTATATCAAAGTGACATCTGGTCATCAGTACCATGACTACATAATAATTTACTATTTCTTTAATCCTAGGTGCTAAATAATTGAGATCAAAATCCAGAGTGAGTAAGACACAGAGTCCTTTTCTCTAAGGACATTACCATAGAAACGAGATACTGCACCTGTATAGTTATCTTACTAGCTTCAAGGAGAAACTGCTGAGCATTTCAAACATGGGAAACAGAGTGCCAATTGCCCCCTGGGAATTTGCTCACCACAGGAATGCTTTCCTGTACATTTCCACAGTTAGAATACGTACATGTCCCTATTTTCCCAGGAGCTGTGTACCTGAGATGAGAGTTGAAAGTGATAAGACTCCAACACAGAGGTTGGAGGTTCTTCATGAAGAACATTGCTATGGCAGCCAGGCATCCTGTGTCTTTGTACAGGAGTTTTCCAGCAGTCAGACATTCCATGTCTTTGCACAGAAACTTTCTAGCAACCAGGCATTCTGTGTCTTTGCTCAGAAACTTCCTAGTCACCAAGCTTGCCACAATCATGAAGTTTATCAGAGAGACCCCAAACCCAAACACAGAACCACTACAAAACAAACAAACAAAAAACAGTAAAACATACTGCTGGCCTGGGTTATTTGCCAAGGGACCGGATTTCCATGCTGTGGCCCATATTAACATATGCCTCTATGATCACACAAGAAAGAATAAATAATCTTGCTCCAGTCACTAAGTGTGATGGCCATTTCTGTCCCCCAACCCATTTGCCAGAATATTGCATAACAGTTTCTAGCTAAAGGATAGATGTAAGAAACCCAATCCTGTACCCAGAAAAATAAAATAAAATCAATCACATAACTTGTGAGCAGAAATGCATATGTGTACATGTAGATGTAGATTGTAAACATGCATTCATACATGTGTATGTTTGCATGTCTGTGTATTATGCATTTGTTTGTACATTATATATTATACTATTTATTTGGAAGAAGGTTTGAAATTTAACAATGTGTCAATCTTTGTATGATTTAAGAAAAAAACATGAATATTGAGAAGACAGAACTGCCAAAAACAATATCCAAGTTGGCTTATTGACTAATGCCTAAGGTTCTTCAAAATATAATAAAATTGTTATATATAATATATGTTTAATGTAATATATAATATGTTCATGCATGCACATTATATATACAAATGAAATGCATATAAACTAACCAGATAAGTTGTTCTTGAGATTCTTATTCCAAAATAAGACTTTATCTATATTTCACTATAGTGTTTTCATATCAAAATATGAACTAGACTCACTTTAGCAGAGTATATTTTGGATCAACATTTTGGCATTAATTTGGGAAATCTGAACTTAAACCTTTGACTGACTGGATCAGTGTGGTAAGGAGAGATGTAGAGTCATTTTAGTTTATAGATGGGTGACTGATGTTCAAAAGGATAGGGAGATGTCTGGACACACAATGTTTATTAGTGACAGTGTCTGGATTAAATCTATTCCTCATTTGCATAGTATATCACATTCTAAAGCACAGCTTTTCAAAGATAACGACCTGAAATCATACTTGTGATTAGATTTTCAAACATATATTAAACTTGAAATTCATCTTTTCCAAACTCTGCCATTTCTAATCATGGCTCATTTTATGCTCTCCACAAGGAGCATCAAGTAAATATGAGGTAATTACAACCTAGATAATTTGAACAATAGAGAAGACAAATCTGTAAATTTACCTGAACAAATGAATGGATTTCTTACTTTTTTTTTTTTTTGACTGATGCACTCTCAGCTCTCTTCAGGCGTCCTGCAAGGCAGTTAAAACAGTTGGAGAAAAATCACCCACCAAGAAGATGGTTAGCAATAGAAATTCATAGTCACTAACCTCAGCTGGACCTCAATCCTAGTAGAAAATGTATTATTCTGTTTGTTTTCACTAGTTTCTACAGTCAAACTTTTCCATTCTTCTTATTTCTCTACCTAGTTGACTCCCAGCAGATGACCTTGCCTCCTACTTCAAAGAATAAATAAGGTCTCAAATTCCTGCCACTGCGTGTTCAATTCTACTTACATCTGCACCTATTCATTTATTTTTAATTTGTGTAAATGTATTTCATTATAAATTACTTGTTTATTTTTTAAAGGAAAATACAAGGTAGAGCCTTTGTGTGTATCAGCATGAGGGTATCTGCTTAATATTGATTCTAACTAGCATATTATCTACAGTGATGCATACATTATTTCATCAGTGATACACTTTCAGAGTGGTCTCCAATTTCCACTTACTATCAACAATTCTGTAATGAACATCTTCAAACATGCAAACACTGGGAAACATTTTTGCATTGAAATATTTTAAAAGTAGAATTGTTAGGTTAGAATTGTTACTTTCAACCACCATTTATTACTAGAATAGCTTTATTACTATTATAAAATATATATACTTTTACTTTCAGCAACTATTTATTTCTACAATAGTTTTATTACTTAACATCCTCAAAGGTGATGTTGTATTTCTATTATTAAATTAAAATGTATTTTAAAAATTCTCATCTTATTGTTTTGACTCTTGGATTATAGAGATGTGTTCTAATTTTAATGATTTGAAAGTTTTCTAAATATTTTAATTGACTAGTTGTTGATTTCTAATAATATACTGTTTTGGTCATATAACATGATTTGTATAATTTTGTTTCTTTAAAATTTATAGAAACTTGGTTTTGGCTCCTCTTTGGCAAATACTCTACATTATTAGTAGTAGGATTAATAACATTTAATTAAACATTAGTGTTACTCAAATTACATGCATTGTTCTGTTTGTTTGTTTTCTTTTAGTGAATGACAATGCAACACTGAAGTCTGCAGTTTTGTTAATGGATCTATTTGTTTCTCCTTTGAATTCTCCCATTTTTCTATTTGGTGAGGTTTATCATTGTATGTACATATTACACTAAAAGTTCTTAACAAAATGACCTTTTTGTAAGTATGTAATAGCCTTCTTTATGCTGATATTATTCTCTTTCAAAGTCTAATTTTTTAGTTAACACAATTTATCTTTCCTATGCTTAACATTTACATAGAAATTTTTTTTTATTTTGAGTTTTCCAAATCTGTGGGTTTTTGTTGAAAGAGTTTGATTATATGTTATATATTTATTTCTTTTTAGTGTCAGTATAGATAGATTTATTTTAAAAGACAAAATAATCATATATTTGCCTACAAAGAAAGCACCTGATGCATTATTTCCAGGGAAGCCAAGAATGTTTGCAATTTTTCTCTTAAATAAATGTTTTATATTATTGAGCTATCTATTGGGACTAGATTTATACCAGCAATAATTCCTTGGCTATACTTTTTTAGCTTTTTTAATGCTGAAGCTATCTTTCTTTTTGTACTCTGATTTTCTAAGACATTCTAAGGTGCTTATAATTATTTTATTGCTATATTACAAATTACACCTGGACTCTATCATTTTACATATTTAATTCTATCTAGGTGTACTCTATTTTTTATCAGGTTTTTACAAACTGCAATTAGTCTGGTCTCCATTATTCTCCAAATGTCTAGATTTCTGTCTCCCATTTCTCCCTTTCAAGACAAGTTTAAAATATTAGTTCAGTAGCTTGACTACTAAAAAGTCATCATTAATTTTATTTCCCTCTTAATTTATAGCAAGCTATTATCCTTCCTGTCTCATCCCTTCTGCTACATTTGTTGCCTTTAGCTTGTATTTTATACTCTCACTTATTTTCCTTTCCATTTCAAGTCTTAACCAAATCAATGCGCATGGATGTGTATGTGTGTGTATATATATTACATCTTATTGCTTTTATGCCAAGTAATTAAGGGTTTAGAGTTTTATATCTTTAAGAATTCTTTGTGTTACATTTTGACTTAAATACTAATATATTTCTTGATATGAAATATAGCCATTAATAAAAAAATTCATTTTCTAACCATCATATAATAGGTACCCATTCAGGAAAATATCACTTTCCCCCTTTCTAAGTTAGTTTCTCCTCAAGCACTTTAACATAATTATAAAGCCACCTTTTAAAATGTAGCTTAAAACTTAAAGCTAGAAGCACTGTTATGGCAGTGATAATATAGTGGGAAGAAAATGGCAAACTATCAGACAGGTAAGCTACAGTGTCCACACCAGTCAACCTAAGCAGAGGAAACAGACAAAAATACTTATAAATAGCAAAAGGTTCATTTACATACCAGTCAATAACTGTTCAACTACTAAAGAGTTTTTCAATGGTTGCTTGAGTTGCTTTATAATTTTAGTAAAATAAAAAGCAATTTTCATTTATATCTTGTCTCAGCATTATGGCTCTTTTTATGTCATTTGACAGATGTATAAACAACCTAAAGTATTTCCACATCACTATTTCCAATTGTTGGCAAGAAAGAACTTTATGTACACAAAATATTAGTACATACATTTCAATTTTCTTTAAAGCTTACTAATCTATTAAGTGTAATTTTCTATTAAGTGTAATTTAAAGACCATTATTCAATAATTCTTTCAGTAGTACTGGATTAAAAAATCACATTTTTCATAAATTAATTGCTCAAGTAAATATTCAATTTAAATATAATTGGATTGTCAGTTGATCAGCAAGGTCAACATATGCCCTATCATATTTCTTTATTTTTTAATAAGTTTTTTTAAATATCTTATTTTATATATTTACTTATTTATTCATTCATTTTTATGTGGTGCTGAGTATCAAACCCAGGGCCTCACACTTGCTAGGGGAGTGATTACTGCTGAGCCATAACCCCAGCCCTCATATTTCTTTATGTTACTTAAAGATAGATTCCTTTTTCTATTAATTATATGTAAGTCTTATAGAAATGGGGAAAAGCCATTGTTTAAAATGTTTACAAATCAGAGAAGATCATATTTATATTCCCATGAGCAATGGAGTGGAAATAAGAAAAATTCCATAAAAATAAAGATGTCATGAGAAAGTAATCATATTTTCGAGGTGCCATTCTAAACAGGAATGTTTATGAGTGAAAAAGTTTACCAAATTATACCAAAGATCTTAACATATATATTTTTTAATTGTGAAAATATATATTTTAATGATTGTTTAATGAAACTGCTGCAGATTTTGCTATTATTTTATTTGCATAGTACTTTTATTACCTTCCATAGTTAAAAAAAACATTTCCAATAGAAAACCAGAAAGTGAATATCCAAACAAAGCAAATATAAACCCTGTGGAATTAGGTGGTAGATATTCAGGAAGAAATATCCTTTTAGCCAAAGCCAAGTTTTGGAAACAAACTGACAACACTAACTGTGTTCTAATAAAAATCATTTCACTGCCTCAATATGCATGGGAGACAGCTGCAAGTGTCAGGTTCAGATAAGCAGAAAGCAAGATGGCTGAAAGGGACATTTTCTAATCAACTTCCTGAATTATCTTTGACTCCTGGTATGGCCTCACATGTGACCTAATTATGAAGCATAACATGCCAATATTTTCATAACAAAAAAATGAAAATTGGTCTTTAAATTCTTTGGAAATGGTTCATGATGTTATCCTTGCCCTGGTATTTCAATGAATTTTAGATATACTCTTCCCCTTAAACTTTGTCTTCTCACTAAAATGTGGCAGACACCAATTTTTTGGTGACATCACTTTCATTCTATGTTCTATTATGCACATTTTGCAAGTTCTTAAAATTATGTATTTCAGCAGCAAATATTTTTTCCTTGAGGCTACATTTGGGTAGTCTTTTTAAAAATGCATTTTATTGGGGGCCTGGCTGAAGTGGTTCACTTCTTTAAAAGTAGAAGGTAAAGACAGGGGGATTCACAATAACACACCCAATTATGTTTAGTAAGGGTGAGATAAGAAAATGGGTTTTAGATTATATTTCTTGTCTGCTCTATACTGCAAAAAGTTTTAGTAGCTCCACTTTCATATTAATCTTTATTTCCCCTTAGGTCTCCCATTCCATCCTGTCCTTTCTTCCGAATTTTCTTTGCTTTCTTTTCTCTTGGAAGACTTTTTTTCTTTTTGTGAACAAGGAAAGGCATGACATAGAATCAATATTTGTTAAGCTGAATCTAGTGTTGAAAAATTTATGTATGGAAAGATGACTAAAGTTAAGAAATAGTACACAAGCTCTGATGCAAAGAAAGAAGTTGACTTGTTCAAGAAACTTGAAGACCAGTAAAGAAATGTAAGTTGTAATAGATTAAATCTATGCATTGGGTTTTGCTAGAACTGAGAATGACAAAAGTTGGAGAAGAGAAGAAAGATGTACAAATATTATACAGTGATTGCTAATGTTTGTGAAGGCAGTTAGGAAGGAATGAGATCAACTGACCCCTGTTTAACGCACAGAGAAAGAGGAAATTCTGCTGTTGTGGTTTTGTTGTTAGTCTCTTTTAGGACAACAATGATCCAGAAGTGGCAACTATGAGCTAAGACAATACCTTTAGCATTGTCTTTACCCTCCTAGCATTGATGTATAAAATACAGGATGTGATTTCAGCTTGGCAGGGTTCTAGGGGAAGTATTATCCAATTCTGTCGGTTTTACATAAAAGTGATGATAAAAACAGTAAAAAGTAGTGAAGATATAGGAACTTTTGTTGATAATATAATGAAAGGAACGGAAAAAGAAGGAAGGATTCAGTTCCTAAAGTCTGACAGATGTTACTTAGAGACTCTTTCAATTCCAAATTATTTCTTTGGATGTTTTAAATTTAATAGTTACCTCTTGTAGACCTTTTCTCTGTCTTTTTTAGCATGTTTACCTTAAGAGTTAGAATGTTCCAAAATTCTGATTTTTATTTTAAGAAAAGCTTTAAGATAAAATAATTATGCACTGATTATGAAATGTAGGTTATAGTTATTATGAAATATTGCTGGTATTATGGTTTAGTTATGAGGTGTCTACCAAAAGCTCCTGTATCCATGCAGAAGGTAAAGTGATTAGATTATGAGAGTTGTAAATTAAACAATGGATTAATCCATTTGTTGAATTAATAATTTGAATGGAATATTTGATGGTAACTGTAGGCAGGTGGAGCATGGTTAGAGGAAGTGGGTTATTAGGGTCATGGCTTGGGGATTATATAATTTTTCCCTCTGCCCCCATCTCTCTGTTTCCTGGTTACCATGATGTAAGCATCTTTCCTCGGCCATGCTACTCTGTTGTGATGGTCTGTTTGACGTTGGGCCCAGAGAAGTAGAATTCACTGATCCATCGTGGATTAAATCCTCTGAAACTGTGAGTCAAAATAAACATATCCTCCTCTAACTTTTTTTTTTAATCATGTACTTTTGTCAAAGCCATGAAAAACTGACTAACAGAATAAAATAATGCAATCAATGTTCTTCAAACATTTTGGTGAATTTTATTTTTTGATTATTATTAATTTATTGCTTGATTAATTTTTGGCTGTGCTGCAGATGAAACTCAAGGCTTTACACATGCTTAGTGAGTGCTCTACGACTGAACTACATAACCAGCCCCTACTGATGGATTTCATAAGTCTCATTCAGGTTACCATCAAACTTATGGGTTTACCCTTCAGGCTTCTTAAGTATATTTATTTATGTTTTCTCATGTCAGTATTTAATATTCACAAATACTTGCTTATAATTCTGCATGCTTTTAAATTAAAATGTTTAGAATATAATTTTTATAGTTGTCTTTATGAATTAGCAGTATATCATTTATGTGTATTAGCTATTAATAATTGTGGAGAGCACTCTGTTTTTTCTAAGCAGCATCTCTTGATAATCCATACCAAGTCCTAACACACTCATCTGCCATAGAGGATGACTATTGAATAAATTAGGATATTTACATGAGTGTTAAAACATAGGTATATTTTATATCTAAAATGTTATAGATTGTATAACAGTTCAAAATATGTATTTACCTCATTTATGGGCCCTCTACTGCTAATAGATATATACATACTGCTATAACAGAGTTGACCATATACCTTGCTTTAATTGGAATATTTGTGTCATTAGCGATTGGGTTTATGTGCCGTTTCCTAAAATATTATGTCAAGTTGCCAGTTTTGTTTCTTTGTTTGTTTTATTACCATGGACACAAGACTCACATCTTTGATCAAAAGACTTCATGTTGAAGGCTGTCTAGATCTAGATTTACCATCAGTTATTGATGTAGTTAAACTTCAAACTACATTGAAACTTGCAGAAGACAAATTTGTTCACATAGTTTGACTATTTATTTTCCCACAAATTCCTTAATATTATTCGTTTTGGAAGTGTTGGCTTTTATATAAACCATATGAATATTAACTACCTGAATTATTTATGATGATCAGGTTTGAAAAATTATAAAAACTCTTAAAAAACATTTTATTTGTATTAAATAAAGAAAGTTGCCTTTTCATTAGATTTTATTGTAGTATAGCATTAATGCCCGAGTTACTTAATAATTCATTGATCTCAGCCATTAGAATAAAAGTAGGACTCACTGTATTTTTTTCACAATATTTATTCTTAAATTTAAGGTAGGCAGATCTCTCATGGGGAATGCGGATAGATAATATCCTTGTGTTTTTCTGACTAGAGGATAAGCCAGGGTTATAAGTGTTACTTCCTCACTAAAGAGACCCCACAGGACTTTGCACTCAACAAATATACATTTTGTCTGGATCCAGAATACTTTTCCGATCCTGAACACAAATCCCTCCACATCTGTTCAACCAGTTCTGCTCCAGTTTTTTAAAAAATGTATTGATTAATTGCAAGTCTTATTTCACATTCTGTTATTTTTAGCAGCCTATCTTATTTTGTAGATCTAAACCAACAAGGCTTTTGTTTCATGAAGTACACCCACTAAAGACAAACCACAAGGTGTTGTCAAGATTTTCTCTAAATTATAGAGTTCTTCATAGTTAAGTACAAATTAAGAGATGTTGTTTTTACATGACAAGGTGTTTTTAAATTTATCTAAGAACCTGGTGGAAGACAGAGACAAAGGGAAAGTAAATTTATAGGAGAGTCACCTTCATTGATATTGGCAAATCCCCATGTTCCCTGTCTGAAAGATGATTCATGAAATGTACTGAGGTCACTTTTCTTTTGAAAAGAGAGCATTCTTAAAGCACAAGCAATACATAATACAAAGCAGCTTCTGTATTTTTAGTACATTTACCTATTCATCTATTGCCAATTCTGTAAAGTTTTTTTCTTTTTTTTTTTTGAATTGCTTAAAGTGGCTGTCCTATCTTTCTTTTTTTTCTATTGAAATAATCAATACTGTCTACAAAATTACTTTTAAGATTTCTTTCATCTAATTATATACATAATTTTCAACTTAAACACAATAATAAGATTTCTTTCTTAAAAGGCATTGATATAGCATCTGAGTAGAAAACCTTGGTATATGTCTCTGATACAATTAATGTGTTTTAAGTATTGCTTACTGAAATATGCTTTAAAATCTTTAATGAGACACATTGTAAGTAATATATTTAGCTTTGATTCACTTTGGCCAATTAGAAGTTATTTCTTTTGTGACTGAAAGTATTGACTTATTTGCATTTGTTCTAAGTATTTCTATTCATCAACACCATATGGAAAATGTGCCATTTTTTTCCATTTGAACCCCTAGCATATACTCCAGGGGTTTTCTTCTTTCTCAAGATTAAAAAAAATATATTCCACACTTTCAAGCAGATATATCTTGAATGATTTTGAGTACGAATACATTATTATAATCATTTGAAAATTTCTTTGTTGTATCATTTTAGGAGATCTCCATTCACATGTTTAACCATAATTACAATGAGGTATAACCAATGTGCTGTGTAACTGAAATGTAAACATTTCTGATCCTAGAAGACCTTCCACTTTTCATGTAGCCCTACAATCACATAGCTTTCTTTTTTTTTTGAATGGTATGTTTCTCAGCTCTGAATTATTATACTCAAGTATCAGAGGCACATAACATATAAAGAGAAAATCTTTATTTAGCTAGAAGTTCAAAATCATAAAACCTGCAATGGCTCAGTGGCACACAGTGGCTGAAGTGCATTAGGCACAAAACAGTCATATCAGGAACAGGAACAGACAGATACAGGATGGCAGGATCCTAAAATCCTTTTCTAGGGCTTGATTCCAAAGACTTAAGGACCTCCCACAGACCTCACCTCCTAAAGCTTCTACCACCTCCCAATAGTGCCACCCTGGGGACCAAGCCTTTTTCATAAAGGCCTTGGGAGGACATTCAACCTCTAAGCCATACAGATGACCAACTCAAACTATGACACAAATTAAATTCATTTCTAACTTTAAGATTATTTTTGATGTTGTCATTTCAGGCATGGATTCTCTAATACAATACACCTGTGATAACCTTTATCTGATGAGTGTGTCCTCAGTAAAAGAGTTTATTTTGTTCATGTCTGCTCACCCTTTGGGTTTGAGTTTCTCCTTTGCCCTAGTGAGAGTCCCTGTCCAGGAGCTCTTTTGTCAACATTAAAATGCCCCCTTAATTGATAGTTATTGATGTGGGGGGAAGAGGTGCAGGACTCTCTATAATGTTCTAATTTAACCACAGTTGGAGATCAGTGCTATGCTCCTGGTTCTTGGAGGTGCAGATTAAATGTCTGGATTAACTGAGGAAAGGATAGCTGGATGGTCTGTGCAGAATTTCAGAAATAACTGCTATTATCTTTCCTTATGTAGCAGCACCATAAAAACTTTCTCAGAATTCTATACAGTTTTCCCTGATAAAGGCTGATGGGGTTAATGGAGGTAATTTTTGCGATGGAATTTGAATCCTCCTATATGGCAGTCTCTGGAGGCATCATGTTCTTATTCTAAGTCATTCTTATCTTTAGTAATTAGTTACAATTTTTTGACCTTTGTCTTCTAACTGGAATATATGGTATAAGGCAGCATGTACTCCAGGTGAATAAGTGTGCATGTCTTCTTTTTCCCTGCAAGTGTATATTTTTCTCTAGATTTTCAGTTTTAATAGCTTGACTTTAACCTCGGTTTTCTGAAGGTTAAACAGCAACATAGTAATTAATTTGCAAATTTTCCATCTTTTCCCTTACTGTAAGCATAGGAACAACATTCTTTCCAAGTTTCTACATCTCTGAGATGAATTTTAGAGAGATATTATTAGGGTGTCTTCTTATGACTAAAAATTACTGTGCTGGTTTGTCCTGTACCATACACAAATTAATTCTGATACAATTTAGATATGAAGTATCCCAAAAGATTATGTGTGAGACAATGCAAGAATTTTCAGATGTGAAATGATTAGATTTGTAAGTTGATCATGAATTATTAATCCATTGATATGAATCAACTAGGTGGTATGAAGGCAGGTAGGGTGTGATAGGATGAAGTAGGTTGCTGAGGATGTGACTTTGGGGGTTTGTAACTTGTCACTGATGCTGGAGTTCCCTCTCTCTGGTTCCTGGTTTCCATGTTCTGAGCTGTTTTCTTCTGTCATGACTTTCATCCAAGATATTCTGCCTCACGCTGGGACAAAAGCTATGTAGTCAGCCAACATGGGACTGAAACCTCTGAAACCATGAGTCCCCACATAATGGGTTTTTTTTTTCTCCTTTAAGTTGTTCTTATCATATCTTTTAGTCACAGCAACACAAACCTGAGACATACTCCTAGCGATCTATTGTTTCTTCCTCCGAACTCCTGTTAGGTTGAGTTAATTTTATACCCATATAAATAATGAGTATATGCTAGGAAAAGTAAAAGCCTAGGCGTCATCTTGTATGAACCTCCTAGATAACTCCAGGTGCTTCTGTAAAGTTAATTCAGTATTTGTGGAGAGGGAGCCTGGTTTTCAAGGCTAGGCTCACCCACTTGGTCATATTGTCCTCTCTCTACATACTTGTCTACACACTTGTGGGCTGACCATGAACCTTGCAAAACTTCCAGGAATTATATTCTGAGCACAGCTGTCATTGTTTAAAAGATGACTTAATTGTAATTTTGTTGACCTTCAGTTTGAGAAGTATAATTAGCTTAAGGTCCAGCCACTTAATTTTCCCTTTTTCTTTATGTGCTCTGCAGTTACCCCCATGAGTTTATACTACTTGATTATCCTTATTAACCTGGTCATTTATATTTTCTTTCTCTGAACAAAGGACCAGGTGGGAAAACTGGGGAAATGAAAGGAAATTCGGTTCATGATAAATGCCTTACTTTTTTTCTAGGGGTCTGCATCAGACTAAACTTTTTAAATCACCATCTCCAAGACACACACACACACACACACACACACACACACACACACACACACTTTTCTCATTATAAGCTGACTTCTGTTTTCTTTTTTGAATCAGTTGTTGTAAGCTTCCTAGTTGAGTATGGGTGGATGATCAACTTCCAGGATGGTATGTCATCCTGTTTGAAAAAAAAAAAATGTTATATCTATTCTTACTAGTGGAAACCACTCATGCTTGAAATTCCTTTAGTCATTTTGAGTATTCTTGGGTAAACTCCCTTGCTTCTGAATCTCCACATTCAAACCAATATGGATTTAAAGCTATCTATATGAATTTTAAATTACATAAAGAACTCAGAATCAGAATCAATGAATGTAGAGGCTGTGAGTTAACCAGGAGTAGACACTGAAAGAACAGATAGAATTTGTGACAGGGCATGGACAGAGTTCAGACAGTTCAAATGACTGAGTGTGAGGTACATATACCATATTGAGACTTGTCATGTAGACTATTTCAATGCATGTTCCTAGAGATAGATTTTTTTTTCTTTCATCACTGCTTTTCAAAACCAGGGACAGATTCGTGTTGGTGTATTATGTTTTACATTTTTCATTCTGGTAATGTCAGGAGTATAATTTGGCTTATTTATCAGAGCCTATGAATATTATTTGCCATTTTAAATGGTAATAGTTTTGCCACTTGCCATAAGTGGTTATGGGAAAAAAATATGGATTTAGGTTTAAAGTGTGTTTTCTTATTATCCATGCTAAATAGTCTGCATATGCTTCATACATTTAGAAATTATGAATAACATTAAAGTTTTACACATTTTAGAAATGCTAGAAATAGAATGATATTTCTTTGGCTATTAAAATAAGCTTACAGTTTGAACAGTTTTCTGCCTAGACTATATGCTCCATGCCTGCCTGACATTATCACCATTCTTTCTCCTGTTGCTGGCAAACAGTGCACACAATGAATATGTGTGGAATACATGAAATGTTGGTGACAAGTTAAGCCTATTATCATCTCCATAGTTTATTTTCAGAAGTGTTTTCTCATACAGATCCACTTATTTTATTTCAAGTGATAGTGCTACTGTTTGTAAGCTAGCTTGGGCTTAACTGCTTGAAATTCTTTAAATATATTTCTTATTTACTTTTTTATTTTGTAAGATTACTATGTAGAATTATTAAAAAGAAACCAAACTTCTGCAAAATCATATGAAGTGAAGAGTGTAAAATATAAGATGATTAATTCAATTTTAGCATAATTATATACATGATACTGGAAGCTCTTATAGCAAAAATCTTTATTTATATTTTATGTATTTGTCAAAACATATTTTAAAACAATTTTTTTCTGTGGTGGAATTTGGAACTCCTGGCCCTCATGAAGTTCCAGATTTTAGATTTTATTCTAGTGTAATAAAGCAAAAGATAAGATAATCATGCTAATTATTGTATTCATTCAAATACTAAAGTATAATATTCATTTAATTAAAGGATATTTGATTAAAAGAGAGAAATCTTGATCTATTTTGAACAACTAAGTTTTTTTTTTTTAACTTACCTTCATGGAATTTGTTGGAAGGGATGCTTCATTTTAAAAGCAAGTAAAACAAGGCAAGTAAGAGAGAAGTTCAGCTGTGCTCTATTTAATTGCCACTATTTTTTTCTGGTTTCATGTAGCTTTGGCCTGTTAGGCAACTCTGAAGAAGTTGCTCCATTTGGGAAGAAGAAGAAAAAACTAGAACCTGAACAGTCCAGATTCTATAAATAATTTAGATTCATGTCCTTGTTAGTTACCTAAGAACTGATTTATTAAAAAAAATGATACTTTTAAAATGTTATGCTTAGGATATACTTTTATGTTACAATTTTTTGTTCTTTATCTTCTTGATATGGAAAGATTATTTATTTATGATACTTTACCAGCATTTTAGATATATTGAGTGATGCTTATAACATTATGCCAAGAGAGAAAAGTAAGCATCATTTACAGGTTTTATTTAAGAAAAATTTTTCAATTAAACTGCAGTATATTCAATGTGGAGAACATATTACTACTGTGCCTTTGGGAATAGTCCCCTTGAAAAAACTTTGATTGATAGGAAAATAATATAATAATAAGTTTAAATATAATAATATTTTAATATATACTAATTTTATATAATGAATATAATAATAATTTTAAATATAATCATCCCACTTAAAAAGTTGCATATTTTTCAAAAAGAAAAAATACACATCTAACACATTCTAGTGTTTCCTGAATTTTCCCTCCTCAGTAGAAGTTATAAACTAGCTGCTTTTAATAAAGGGTAGGTCTGAGGATAATTACTGGAGTTTTTTTTATAAGGAAATCATGCCTGGCACTTAAATCACAGTTACTGATTATATACTTATTTGTTGGACATAGAGCAAGTATGTTTTAAAGTTTCTACAGGTGAATCATGTACAACTGCCTTGGTCTCTCTAAAGTAGTTAAAAACATAAAAAGGAGACTATTCCCTTAATTCTTTTTTTTTAAATTATTTTTATGTGTATCCATTCTTCTATAGTTCTCTCTCCCTGACTGTTCCTGATAATGCAGAAGTGCCCCCAAGAAATTCTCACAATGATTTGAAAGACACAATATATCATTATTAAAACAGAACATATTTGGAGGCACCCAAGGTTTTCTTTAGGTTTGGTGATACAAAAAAAAAAGGAGAAAAAATGAGGTTATAGTAGTTACTAAGATATTCACAGAATACCACACTTTTGGGTTTTCCCAGAAATTTAGTTGTTTTACTCACTTAAGTATAATTAAATTTTCCTTAGCTCTTCAATGTTATCTCACCTTATATTCAAAAGTAGTTATGAAATAGTCTGTAGGTTTAAACAATGTGTCTCTCAACACTGCAGAAAAATTATGGAAGGAAGTATAATAATGCTTCAGAAGACTTGAGACTTTCTGTTTTCCTCTGAAAAATGCATGAAAAGGTAAAACCATTATAGCTTCAGGTTTATTTGTTATTTCTGCTTGGATCTCCCAGGCACACAATATATTTATATAGTCAAAATTGAATACATTATATTTAGTTCTGAACTGAGGTTCTCCACTCACAATAAATAACTTCATTGTCAAATCTACTTCCAAAGCTAATAACCTGAAAATCATCTGAGATTTCTCTTTTGCCCTTATTGACACTATTCAAACATTGAGTACTTACAATTTTATTTTCTGAGATAATCACAAACTCATCTGTAGTCATCTTCCTGTTAAAGCAATAACAGATCATCTCAGTACCACACTTAAATGCCTTAATGAATTTGCCTACACTTGCATAATTGTCTCTTAATTAATGTCTACTCTGTTCCCCCACCTATTGGATTTACACTACCCTAAGAATAATGTAACCTATAAGAATAAGCTCTGAAGATTTTCCTTTCTCTTCAGTCTTGTACCTTGTCTTCTTCAAAATACATATCCAGTGCTGATAAATTCTAAACTTCAGGTATGCTTATGTTTTTCAGCTTTTCATTGCTGCAACAAAACATCTGAGAAAATTAACTTTAAAGAGGAAATATTTATTTTGTCTCATAGTTTTAGAAGTTTCAATCCCTAGCCACTTGGCTTCATTTTTTTCTGTGGTGAGGCAGAATTCATGGCAGGAGAGTATGTTGGAGCAAAGATGCCCACCTTATGGTGGCCAGAAAGGAGGTAGGCCCCACAAAAAGCAGTTAGGCCCCAACTTGGCCCTATTTATAAAGTTTCTAACATCCAAGTAGCTTATTTAGCTGTAAATACATCAATGGGTTAATCCCTTGTTAAGATCAGAACCTCCTGACTCATTAATTTACTAAGAGTCTCATCTACGAGCCTTTGCTGCAAAGGGGACCAAATCTTCAACACAGAAGCCTTGGAAGGAACTTTTAGATACCACCCATAATATATTGAAGTATTTTTGTCTATCAAAGAGACATCCTATCTGTTGTTGATAAGTGTTTACACATTCTGTGCTTTGCCCCAAAGCAGCCGCTGACCATTCATTCCCCACTAATGTCATTCTCCATATTTGTCTTTGAGCAAACTTCATTTATCTTCCAGGTCTCTATTTTCAATAGTGTCTCTTCTAGAACACCTTTCTGGCCTTAAGAATGTGTTCTACTTAGGATATCCTTTCATCATATCTAGTATTTTCTCTATCACAATACTTGTAATACCTTAGCATGGTTAGTTATTTGAATTGTTGTTCTGTTTTCACCAAATCTATGAGAAAAGGACTATGTTTATGCTTTGGTCTGTCTGAATTTCAAAAATTTTAAAAAAATGTATTTGTACTAAATGAATATGCATATTAAAAACATGGAAAGAATACCAATAGTCACAAAACTTTATTAGTGGGTGTGCTATTTGAAAGATTCAAGTAATTATAGGGAAAATTTTTAAATGGAAAAATCCACATGATATAGCAATGAGGAAGACCATTTGTAAGCATTCAAAGATTAATGAGCTTGTTTGCAAAACAGAAAACAGATCATGCTAAAACTAGGAAAAAAAAATAATATATATATATATATATATATATATATATATATATATATATTTTTTTTTTTTTTTTTTTCCCTAAAATAGGAAATATAGAAAGCCCTCTGGTTGATACTTTTTATTTGATTTCGGGCACTATCATCTTTTTGATTGCCATAATTACATTTTTTTGAGACATAAGATTGTGGAACTCTATAAAGCATAGACCTGAAGAGGAAATTCCACAACATATAAATTGGCAGGAGCTAAAAAGCTTATGAAGGATATGCTTTTATAATTAATAAATCAATAGAGGAGTACAATATTACCATGTGTCTCTTTTATTAAGCTTAGGTTCTGATTTCAGAAACACAAAACTCTACTAGGACAAGCATCCTTACTTTCTTCTTGATTAGCGGGTTAATTGCTGAAGTTATGTTGGATGTCATTTTTTCTTAACAGAGTTCCACATGCCCTGTAATGGCTGGTAGATATTTATCCAAGATTGATGCAAGATTAGCGCTTCTGCTGAGAGCCATAGCCGAGTCAGAATGACGCATGGCATTTTTGCCAGAATGGAGTGGTTGAGAGGTGACACCAGGAAGCCATTGAGATGATAATGGTCATGTTAAGCTGTGTATTCAATTGCTTATTAGACCCCTGTTGTCCACCTCAGCCTGCTACTTTGGAGTTCTCTCAGGGATTCCTGGAGAGTTCCCATTGGTTGGGGAAGTGCGGGAGGAGGGATTTCCAGAGGAGGGATTTCCAGAGGAGGGATTTCTGGTTGGTGTGTGGTGTGTCCAGGTAGAAGGCCATGTGTGTGGCGTTCACGGGAGTGTGGAGAATAAAGGAGTTCCTGTTTTGAACCTACAAGGCTGTGTGGTGGCTCGGTTATTTTGTGCCCAGCCAGACTGCAGCACGCTTTCTTCTTACCCTTTGGAGCCTGTAGGTTTTTTGTTGTTGTTGTTGTTTTTTGTTTGTTTTTTTCCCTTTTGGTGCTTGGGACACTGTCTGCCTTTCGGTGGTGTTGCTTATTTACTGCTCAGGAATCCTATGAGATCTTCTTTGACCGCCTCCTCCCTAAACAACAAGGTCTTTTAATCCATAGAAACTTGCTTTAAACATTTTAAACACTAATTGCTATCCTATTTATTAATTTAAGTTATGCCTTCACAACTCTCAGATACGGTTTCATTATGATAGGAATCATATTTTTCCCCTTTTCATTCAATAGTACATTCTCAGAATTAATCTTATGTTTGAAACACAGTAGACATTTAATACATATTTATATGATAAACTTATAGTCAAGCAATTAATATACATAGAATTATTCTTGGAATATTCAACTTACATTGTTGTTATATTATTGAATCATGCTTCAAGAATATTCAACTTACATTATTGTTCTTTACATATTTTTTGACTGTTGATGTTTCTAAAGTTATATATTTTTATCATGAGTACAAATTTTTAACATTTTTAGCACAATAAACTTAGATTGGGTCTTGTATGCCATGTACTGTTCAAAGTGCACAAGACATGGCAATGTTTCTCTCTCACTGTAGTAATTTGTAATCGAGAAGTATCTTAAGATAGGCCATTATAGTAAATTCTGTATTTTATCTATAATTCATATTAGAAGAGCTTGTCTCTATAGATATTTCTGGAGAATATTGATAGAGCAGAAACCTAAAGATTTCCATGATGACAAGTGAATCAAATGTGAGTAACATATATTTACTATCTAATGAAGAGTTTTGAGTTATAAGATGTATGATATTGCAAAAGGAGTGGTTATTTGGACACCTTTTTAATTCTCTTTCAGTTTTTTTTTAATTAACTATGGTTATTTTCTTTAGACTTTAAAACCTAGTCAATTTTATTGGAATTAAAGCAATTATAAAATCCATTAGCCTTTATTTAACTCATATCACCACTGTGACAGTAACAAAATACTAATAAATTTTTTTGAACTACAATCAATCATTATGACTGACATAACACACTTAAATGGAGATTTTATATATATTGATGTTGTAGTATCTATGACAGTTACATTACCAATAGTAAAATATTACAACCCCCACTTAAATACGTTACTTCATTAATTTATTTACACTAACTATCTTGCTGAATGCAGTTAAAGGTAGTTTATACATGCAGCTTATAATGATAGAATAAGATGTTTTTCTTTCTGCAGGAAAAATATAAATATCTTGTGGTCATTTTTCAAAAACACATTAAAATGAACTCTAAATTATATGTCTATTCTAGTTGTTTAGTGTTGAATAATGAATCTTTTCAGAATTTACTGGCTTAGAATTTACTTTTTAAGGTCAGAACCTCCTGACTCAGCCTTTATAACCTCACAGTTTCTATAGGCCAGGAATCAAAGCATAGCATAGCTGGGTCCTCTGACTTTGGACCTTTTATAACATACAATTAAGAAAGCAGCCAATGCTGAAATTGTATAAGGAAGATTGGCTGGGACAGGATCAACTTCCAAACTCATGTACTGAGAGTTGGATTCATTTCTTTCAGGGATGTTGCCCAGTGGTCACTCTCAGATTCTTGGTAACTGAGCTATTCTGGCAGGGCAGTTCACATCATGGCAACATACTTCATCAATGAAATAAGAAAGGAAAGGCAGGGGGAGAGTACACCAGCCAAAGGTACACCAGAGTCTTTTGTAACATAATCTTGAAGGTGACATCTCAACATTCCTCTTGCATTCCATTTCCAAGAGGCAATGTACCGGAGCCATTCTGAGCACAAGTGGAGGATATTACACAAGAGTGTGAATATAAAGATATTAGGTATCATAACATCAATGAGAACACCCAGCATATGCTATGCTCATGTACCCTGTACCAAACTATCAAGAGTTTGCCTAGGTCGAAGTTCCGACTACTTATTTTCTTTGTAACCTTGGTAAGTTGTAAACATAATTGCCTCATTTAAAATAAAAATCACAAATCTAGTGTTAGTAGCTACCTATCTCATAGATATTATGAAAAAAAATCATAGTTTCTCAAATGTGGTACTATTGACATTTTTGATTAGGCAATTCTTTCTTACCAGAGTTGGTCTGTCCTATGTGCATTACCAAATGCTTAGCAGTATCCTTGGCCACAACCTATTCTATACCGGGAGCACAACTCCAAAAATAACATAATGAAGTATTTGTAGATATTGACAAAACTCTCCTTGAAGACAAAATTCCCTTTAGCTGAGAGCAACTCAATTACATCATTCATTGCATATGAAATGATGGTAATATTTTGTATAAAAGCAATGTAATTTTAGCTATATTTGTAATATCAGATATACCTTTTGTATTAGTTAGCTTTCCATCACTGTGATGAAAATACCTGACAAGAACAACTTAGGAGAGGAAAAGTTTACTATGGCACTTAGTTTCCGAGGTTTGGTTCATGGTGGACCTACTCCATAGCTCTAAACACACACGGGGTGAGGCAGAACATTGAGGCAAATGTGCATGGTGGAGTAGCATTTCCCATGGCTGCCAGGAAGCAAAAAGAAAGACAAAAAAGAGCTCCAGGTAAGGGCACCCTTCCAGGGCACATCCCCCAGTGACCCATCTTCTCCAGCCTTACCATACCTTCTTGTAGTTACCAGTCAGTACATTGAAACTCTAACTTGACATTTTTAAGTCATTAAATCAGGAAGAACTGATTATGTTACAACTCTCATCATGAATGTCGGGTTTTTAGCCCCCTGTTCCCTCTTGACCTGCGAGAGAGATTGGGGGAGCACGCTGGAAAGGTAAAGGTCGACTGGCTACCCTCACCCAGCCCTCCCTCGCAGGAGGACAATCAGATGCGCCAGGGAGAACAGTCAAAGCAGGATCTCATTTAATGAGAAAACACACACCGCTAATATAATGTACAGGAGCCAATCAGGGTAAAGGTCAGCAGGGTGGGGAGAATTTACATCTACACCCATCCTACAGGCAGTAATGGGAGAAAGGAGCTGTCCCTGAGGGCAGAAGGGTTCTGAGCCTATCCTAGAGGTGGTCGGATGCTTCATCACAACCATAGCAATGCCTTCTGGCTAATCGCTAGGTGCTCTCTTAGCCACATGTGGCCTCAGGACTGGGAAGCAGGTAGCAGCCAGCAAGTTAAGCTTCCTCTTTTCTGATGCTACATGCCGCACTTTACATCATACCCTACATTTGAATAATATTTAAACATAGTTTTTTTAAAAAAATAATTTATTCCGATTGACCACCAAATAGTTTGTTCTGTTTACAGGCTCTCAAAAGGCACCGAGGATGCCTGAGGTTAGGAAATTAAGTTCTACCTTAACATTTTAAGTCATAAAATGTGCATAGGGCTGAGGGAGAGAATAAGCGAAAAGTTCCAGAAAAATTAGTATAAGAAATTTCTTATTAGCTATCTTGAGGAAAGAGTGCTTGTTACAATTATAGATTTGCTTAAAAAGGTTTCAAAGAGAAATCTCACTTTAGAAGATATTTTAATAAGGCATGATTTTAAAGTTACTCAATTCAATCAAATGTCATAATGTTTGTGAAAGCTTTTCTTTTCAAAATTGGAATATATGCCTATATAAGAGTTTGTGATAATGCAAACAGTGAAAATGTCACAGCTAAAGCAGTTTTTACTGGTAAGTTATTGTGTAGGTGTCATAGAATGTTATAAGATTTACCAAATATGCATTGCTGCTGATATCTATAATAAAATTGGCTTTCTTATTGAAATAACCTAATTCTGAAGCCATGACACTTCTCTTGTTCTAAGTGAACAAAAGAAGAAAGAAAATGAACAATTGCTTTTGCTAGGTGTGGGTAATATCATTGCTAGAAAAGCATTATTAAGCTTCCCTATTTTATCATTTAAAGCCATTACCAGACTTGGCCATCTCTATTTAGACATGATAGGAACTTACAGGACATGGCAATTTTACTTTCTGTCTTACCCAACTCAGGCAAAATATTCTTTCGCTCTAGAGATTTTTTTTTTTTTTTACTGTTTCTCATATTTTCCTGATTTATTTTATTTTATTTTATTTCATTGTGATGGAAATGGAAGCAAGGGAGAAAGATTATGGATAATATTTTGTGCAGTCACACAAAAAGGTAACATCATTGGCCCAAGTGAGGCTTTGGCCCTGATGGAGCTCTTTCCCCACTTCAACTTCATCATTTAGAATGTCTCTAGTATCACTGGTGCTGCTGGCCAAAATCAATGCCCCTCCCAATTCTCCTGTTTCTGGTGTTTTTGAAACATTTTTTTTCTTAGCCCCCCTTTGTTAACGGATGTTCTTATTATGTCTTTTATTGTGTAAATTCTTGATTTTCTTTTTTTTTCCTAGAAAACTACTTGATGTCCTAGAACTTTTATTTTAAAGAAAAACTTACTCTGCAGCTAAAAATGTTATTTGTCTGTTCATGGACTTTCTTAATTAATTCCAAATTAAATTCAAAACTGATAGACCCAACCTTTCTTAAAATTGGGCATCTCGCCATAAAACCATGAAAAGATAATTTCGACTTTACTATAAATTACTGCAAATTCTGAACCTACTTGGAATGCCTGCCCGTGCCCTGAACTCACCCAGGTCCGGTTTTCCCTGACCAGATAACAACCCTTTCCTAAACCTTAGTGATGCCTCATAAATTCTGGCCTTCCCTGGCCGGACAATGACCCTCTCTGAGTCTCTAAGATCTCCATAAATTCTGATGCCAGGGCCAGCAAAAATGTAAACTTGTGTTATGCTCCTCAGAGTGTTGTTATCTGTAACCCCCCCTTTGTGTAACTTTTTGGGCTATAAAACTGGGCCACAAAGAAGCCTGGGGCTGTCTTGTTCCCGCCGTTTTGGGAGGGAAAGGCAGCCCGGCCGGTCGAAATAATAAGCTTGCTTTAATTTGATTTTAATTGGAGTCAGTGGTCTTTTCTTGCATCCTGGTCTAACAAACATGATGGTCAGTTCAATTGAGAGTACAGATTTCAGTAAGATATAATTCCTGTTCTAAAAAATGATGGAGGAAAAGATTGGTACACTATTGAACATTCTAAAAAAGGAGAATATACTTGTTTGTTTACTGCCAACAAGTAAAGATAAAATGACATACCAATAAACATCTGGTTGTAGGGATATAGAATGGAGAGACTTGACTGATATGGGCTGTGTATGATAGTGATTAAAGTAGAGATAAAGGAAATGCCATTTACATAAGAATTACAAACACAGATAAAGGTATTTTAGATATTAAGGGCACAGTAAATTGGAGGAATAGTAGTTATTATTAATGGGCATGTTGGAAAAACAGAGTCCTAGAATGTCCTAAGGAACCATGAAACTTGGTACAAAACTCAACAGACATTTATTAATGTTTCAGTAGTTTTAATTGCTGTAAATGTAATATTCAATCTTTTAAACATGTTTTGCAATCTCTCTCTCTTCTCTATATAAGATTCCTAGAACTGTAATAACAAAGTACCATGAACTCAGTGGCTTAGAATAAGATAAATCTATTCCCACCCAGTTCTGGAGGCTAGATGTGGATAAGGTCACACTCCTTCCGAAAGTTCTAAAATACACTCTGGCCTCTTGCCATCTTCTGGAGATTGTTAGTAACTCTTGGTGTTGCTTGGTTTGTGGCAGCATGATCTACTTTCTAGCTCTGTTTTTAAATTGCTTTCCCCCCTCTGTATCTTTCTGTCTCTTCTTCCGAATTTCTCTCTCTCTTCTTAATGCCATTAGTTATTCTATTTTGGGAACACCTTAATTCATTTTAACCTATTCCTACCTTGATTATATCAGCAAAGGTAGCATTGATAGGTATCTGGTGTTAGAATTTCAGTATATTCATTTTACCATAATTCAACCTACAACATTCTCCTTTAATGAATTTAAAAATAATATAATCTATTTGCACACACTTTATTAGTTTAGAAAATAGATAAAACGATAAAAAGACTGAATATAAGTACCTCACAAATATATTTAAATATATACATATATATAGAGAGAGTAATATATAAAATAAATATATATTATAATATGCTTGAGTATTACTAAATCAAAATAATATTATGAACTAGTTAAATGCTTGCACTTTCAGACAGAATTGTACATAACAACCAACAATATTTTAGTATTTATGAGCCAGTACCATAAACAACATTGCCATTAGTGGCTTGATTTCCATAGTGAATCACTTTGGATGATGTTTTGAACAAAATTAAACATAACCTTCTCCTAATCCACAGAATACATGGATTTTGAAATTTAATTTATTATAAAATATGCAAAAAGCATGTTGAGGTTTTTATAATAAAAGTTTGAATTTTATGCTCAAAAAATTACAAAACAAGTTTCTCTGTCATATGAATACATGTGGCACACAAGAAAGCCATATGAAATGCATAATATTTATTTGATGTATATGGTAGTGCCATGACTCTAAAACACCCAGGCTTCCAGTTTTTACCCCTTAAATGTCCAAAATGCCTCCACCTACTCATTTTGTAAAAACAGAAATATTCTCATCTTCCAGTTTAGAAAACACAGTTCAGGAGCAGTGCAAATTCCATGGAAACCTGGAGTCATAATTTTATATACATCTCTAATCAATAAGTGAGATCATATATTTGACCACTCTGATATGGCAAAACATAAGAACAACTGTTAAAAAAAATCAACAAATGCATGCCATATATACCAATAAGGTTTTTGTTTGTTTATTTAATAAATATTTACCGAGTTATGTGCTGAACTTAGATATGCTCTGGGGACAAAATGATGAACAAGAAAGAGAAAACTGTTTTCTTATGTTAATTATAAACCCATCATCAACCACACACACAGAGAACTGAAACTACAATCAAGAATACTGAGATATTAACTGTAGTTAGATGTCAGTTTCGATATTACAAATGCAATTGCTTCTTATTTATAATTTAATTGGTATTATGTATTATGATTAAAATAATAATAACGACATTTATTTTATACATGCTATGATAACTGACATATATATTACTCATTTGATCACCTGAATTGGATAATTTCTGTCTTCAAGTTACTATTGTTGAAATGACTGTGTGTGTGTGTGTGTGTGTGTGTGTAAAGTGGATTTCTGCTATCCTGGCAGGCATTTCAGGCAAAACTTTAGAATGATTGGAGCATATTTCAGTATATGCTATCCTGCAAGCACATTTCAGATCACAGCACATGGGCAGGCTATATGTAAACCCAACTGAGATCTCTGATTCTATTCTTAATCTCCTGTCCATCTTAACTTCATAAAAGGTTGAGGATTTATAGGAGTTTGGAACAGGTTGCATACGTAAAATCTCAGCACATGTGCTTGATGAATAATACAAGCTAGGGGAAGGCCTGGGTTTGGCCCTGCTGTTGTAGAACAGGTGGCACCATGCACATGGCAGATGCAGAGGAATCAAATCAATACTGTTTTTAAAGTAAGGACGGAGCTTCTGTGTGGTTAAGAATGGACATACGTTATAGAACAAAGCACCTCTAAAGTAAAAATGAGAAGGCCACTCTACAGTCAGTACATTCTTTCCTTCATTTATATTAAGGTTTTTGCAAATCCTGTATTCCCATGTGGAAAGTGAAGATATTTGCAATTTAGGATTCACTGAAGATATTTCCTACAGTGTTTCAGAAACTTATTACTTTAGAGCTTGAAAATACAGTAGTAGAAATTCATTTTTGAGAAAGTTGAATTCATTAATTCTTTCACTTATGTATGGTTTATTTTAGGGCCATAAAAGATCCTGACACAAATACAGACATATGTAATAAGAAGGACAGATTCAAATAAGAGTACATTACTTCTGTGTTTTTAAATTCAATGTGAGACATTTTTTTTTTCTCCTGTTTTTCAGTTTACTGTCTGATAGGGTTTTCCCCTGAGAAAAGTTCTATGAGGGAAAGAACAATAAATGCACAGACATACACTTTGTGTGTGTGTGTGTGTGTGTGTGTGTGTGTGTAGACACACAAGTAAATTTTCCTTTGACTTTTGATCCTCAGTGACAAGCAATATTTCAGATATTTGGTGATAAAAACATTGTCCATAGACTCTCTGATTTAAGGATAGCCATAGCTTGTTTAGAAAATGGTTTTGATTCTGTACTTTAAAGTAATTTGCCTGCAAAGCAAATGAGGCTAAACTCGTTACACAGAAAACTATTAATACATTTAAATAAAAACAAAAATTCAGCAAATTTTCAAATTATTCTAAACTACCATCAAATATTTAAATGACCTCTAAATGGCCTTAAAATGGTTTTTTTTTTTTATTAGCTCAGGGATCTGCTTAAACAAAATCATTTAAATTGGACATGGAAATGTTTTATCTGACAAAGAAAAAAATCTGCAAAGCAAACCACTCATGCTAACAAAGAGGTAATTAAGAACTATACTAATGTTAATGGATTTCTCTGAGTGATATGTGTAGAATACCAAGTGATGGGAGACTGCAGAATGGTGGGTATGCGTCTTCATTAGAATAAGATATATTCCATGCTTGTATGATTATGTCAAAATTGCTTCTGCTGTTATATAAAACTAAAAAGGACCAATTAAAAAATGAAGAAAAAGTTCATGCAAACTTGGAATTATTTTATTTCCATTATTTTCCATTCAGGCAAAATAAAGTTTTTGACCTAATATAGTTTAGGATACAGTTAGAGCTTTCATAAAATAAAACTCTGACAAACAACAAGGATCATGATCATTTAAGAAGAATCATAGATATTTTCAATATTCAAAAGATCTTGCTTAAGTATGAGGAAGATGATGATATGAATAAGGAATCCAATTAAAGACTATTTTGTGTGCATGGTAAATACCAGAATCCTATTTTCAGAGATATTCTTTTGGAATATTGACATGAATTGCACCATTGAAGTCAAAACCCAAGTGAAGAGAAACTCCAGAAATGAACTTCTTCCAAACAGTGTTGCTTTGGAGTTCAGAGATGAAAACTCTTTGTAGTCTTGTGTGAGAAATGAACAGAAAAACCCGAACTTAGAAGCCCAAGAAGAAAGATAGATTATATTTCTTTGTTTATTAGCGGCTATACCTATATTTGCAGTTTTTATCCCTTGTGGTATTTGGGGGCTTATTTAATTCCTGAGAACCAGGGTAATAAAACTGAAGACATCAGACTAGATCTACTCTAAGAGCTAGAATCTGGACATAGAAATCCACAGATACATGATTCCCCTTGACATTGATTCTGTATTATGTGTTATGTTACTGCTGCCCCAAAAGTTTATTAACCACATGAATACCTCAAATAGAATGTATATGTTATGAGAAAAGTGCCAGTGGAAAGGTCAGAAACAATGTAATTTATGTTACCAGTAATTTTCCTGACATGTGCCTTGGAAAAATGATAATTAATAAATTAATTAAGATGGAGTTGTACGTTATATTTTTTCTAAATAAGAAAATTAAAGAGTAACTTATCTGTAATTATTATCACAATATTCTACAACTTGTTTTTTTGGAGCTATTCAGTAAGAAAATACATTCAGCAGAATAGTTGACATTTTCATCTCAGTTTTCTGTATTTTAAAACATTCAAGATTTTTTTTTCCAATGGACTTTGATTTATACATATTTTGTATAAATTTAAATATAAAGAAACTCAAAACTAAGATCCTTATACTTTCAGAATCTGAAAAAAAATGCTATTGTTATTTTATTAAAATACAGATTTTATATTTTCCATAATACAATATTTAATTGGGATATTGGTTTAATTTAACCCTACCTCTATGGAACAGAAATTTTTATCATTATTACATGTTAAACATTCTTTAAATCTTTTAGTGTCTGAATTTTCACTGTCACCTATTAGTATAGATCACTCTTTTAGTTGTTTTCTTTATATTTAGATATTCTTAAAATATATATTCAGGGTCCTAATGTAAAACAAATCTATTTACATCACTCTACTACTAAAGCCCATCAATTCTTAGTTCCAAGGGTATTTGGGATCATTCTTGTAGAGATGAATTGTTGCTTATTTCTCTAGCCTCATCATACCTGCAATGTATATCTCTCCCTGATCTCTTAGTTCAGTCTACTTAGTGTTGGTATGCTAGTTCTTGTAAAGATGATTACATGCAGATGATTATGGACTGAGTTGGCTGCCTAATGTCTGTCCTACTTGCTTTAGAGGCCTGGGCCAAGTGTAACGTTTTCTGAGTAATAGAGGGAAATTAATCTTAGACCTGTAATATTCTTTACTTATTCTTTCTTTTCTTTAAGATTTTAACAGGGATCCTATTTCTTCAGAAATCTTCCCTGCATCCCTAAACAATTATGCATCTACCTGTAATACTTTCAAAGTATTCTGTAGTTTTTCTTCCTAGGTAATATTATAATTTAAAATATGCATTTATTTCTCTGAATATTCAGTATGATTGCATGTCCTGCTACAAAGTTCACAAAGGCAGGAGGGTGATGGTGAAAAAAAAATTCTTTTGGCCTCAGTATCCCTAGCAGAGTTCTTTTTAGCAGAAATGGGTGCTAAATAAAAACATGTTTTGTGAAAGGTGGATAGTTAGTATTCTTTTGTGTTAGTTTTTATTGCTTTATTTTGAACTTTTTTCTCCAGTTTCGACAATAGTAAGTTTTACTGACTATGTGTTTTAGTCAGCTTTTTACTGCTAAAGTGTCCAACCAGAAAAATTGTAGAGGAGGAAAAGTTTATTTGAGGGCTCACAGTTTCAGAAGTCTCAGTCCATAGACAGCTAGCTCTATTCCTTGGAGCTTGAGGTGAGGCAGAACAACATGGCAGAAGAGTATGGTGGAAAGAAGCGGCTCTATGATGATCAGGAAGGAGAGAGAGAGGGGTAGGTGGGGGAGAGAGAGATCTCCATTTGCCAGTTATGAATACATACACCAAAGCCATGCTCCCAATGCCTCCCCTCTTCCAGCCACACCCCACCTGTCTTTAGTTACCACTTAATTAATCCCATTAGGTGATTAATTCACTGATTGGGTTAAGGCTTTCATAGTCCATTCATATCTCCTCTAAACTTCTTGCTTTGTCTCACACATGAACATTTAGGGGGCTCCTCTCATCCAAACCATAACACTATGAAAGTCCACATTTTTTTCTATTGTTTCTGATTCATGAAATCTACAATTTGAGAAATATCACTGTAGAAAATCCATTTTGATATCACCAGGAAAAATGGAGAAAATTTGGGGTCTAATCAATTGAACTTTTAAGTCACAGTAGAAAATTTTAATAGCATTTCATTCCAGTAGCAAAATACTGATTGAGAAGATAACACATTTCTTAGTCAAAATTGTGATCTGATAGATCTTGTGAATCATGCAATGGTTTAGGGTATTTTTATTCTAAGGTCATGGACAAACTGATCCATGGTTATTCCTTTATTGTCATGGTGGTTGTGAATCAAAATGCATAAGTGAACACTGAAGCTTCAAATTGCTTGCATACTATTGGAAAATTGTAAAATTTCCAGCTTATGTATGCAAAATAAAGATTACCTCAGACTTCCAAGTTTAATTTATTAGCATTTTGCTAAAGATCAGCAAGCAAGATGAATAATGTCTCTTTCTAACAGATTAGTAAACAATATGTATTCCTTGGACAATGATAAGTATATCATTCCTGAGGCCACCTTCAAGGAGAATAGTGCAGTGAAACAAAGGAGTTATGTCTGGCAGTTAACAAATGAATAATTTATAGTGATTTGGGAATTTTAGTCACATAGAATTTTTTTAAAAGAGGAGTAACTCCTTTACATGTGCGTCTTGAGAAATAAGTTTTATAAAATCAGTTTTAATAATGTTCCTGCAGTAGTACAAATAGGATTTAACAACAGAAATGAATTAAAAATGTTCATCTATTATTAATACTGAATGTATAAACCGATTAAGAAGAGAGCAGAAATAGTTTAATAAGACAGTATCATATGGATATGGATGTGTCAATAACTCTCAAGTGATTGGTATATTCATCCATGCTTCATTAAAAATGCATGGATATTTAATTCCTTACAAACTCAAATAGGAACGGTACGCTCAGAAAAAAGAGGCAAGCCATTTAATAATAAGTTTTAGTTTATTCATTTTTAATATAATTTATCAGGGATACATTTGTATCAAAATGTTCATCACTGAAACTGAAAATTTGGCTTGGAATTTATTAAAGATTTATTGCTACTTCTCCTTAGAGGAATGTTTATATGAGATGCATTTTAAAATACTTAAGAGTAACAAAAAGCTAAAGCAGAGATAAGTCTCTGGAAGTGCTGTCATGAAAATAAAATCAATATTTTTGCACCAGAGTAGTTTTCATTTGGAAAGGATCACTGATTATATTTATCCAATTTTAAAGAATTTTAATCCTTAAAAAGTTGAATTAATTTCTAGTGATACTGAATTTTCATGAGTTTACATTTGACTATTTAGTTTGTTGGGAGGATGGAAATTCATGGATGTGTTCCTAGCAATCAAAATTAATATAGAATTTGGTATATAGAATAAAAACAGAAATAAGAATAAAATATGGAGAAAATATAAGTAAAATGACAAACACTTATAAATGGGTTAGACAGTAGGGGAACATTTTAATTTTTTTATACCTCCCACATACACTTCCATTTACACTCATGCACATATGCATATACATGGTTTTCCTGTTGTAACAGGCATCACAGATTTACCAAGTTTTCTTTCAGCTAAAACATAAGGTAATTTGGGCAAATTCTTATATAACATTACATGGAATATTGCACTTGTAATTTCAAATTATTCCATGGTATCTATGACCAAATGTTTATTTTTATATAACTTATGTTTATATCACTCTTAAGTTTGGATGCAGTTTATCCCTCAAGAGTTCACATGTTGGATTGGTGTTGCAGTCATGGAACATTTAGAAGGGGAGTCCAAAAGAGATGCAATTAGGGGTACTGGTGTCAGATAAGATTAAGGGAGCTCTTAAGGGATCTTTATCAATTCTTAAAAGAATGAGTTGTTACCAAGTGGCAGGGCTGACCCTTGATTCACTCTTTGGCCTCTTATATTATCATGTGATCTCTCTCTCTTACACATGTCCCCACCATGATGCCATCCACCATGTGTTGAGGCAGCCAAGGGGGCCCCCACCAGAGACTGAACACATGAGGCTACCTGATCATAGAATCCTGGCATCTAAACTATAAGATAGATAAGCTTCTATTCTTTATAAAGTACCCTGACTCAGATGTATTTTCAAAGCAATGAAAAGTGGATTCAAACAATTACTGTCCTTAAAATTACTGCATAATAATTAAATAATTTCTATCTTTGTAGGTCCATACAACATATTAAAAACTGCTAAACTGTTTTATTATTTGGAGACATTGTATAAATATCAAATTTTAATGAAGCAAATTTAAATCTTCAAATTTATTATTTCAAGTCAAAATAATAACACACCTTTAAAAATTAATTCACTCATTCAGTCCAGACTTTCTATTATTATTATTTTTTACATACCATTTTTTAAGTATTAGCCATAAAATAGTTAAGGACAAGCATGAGTCTTGCTCTGCCAGAGCATATATTATATGGAGAAAAAGTTATGAAACAAATAATCAAAATCAAAAAGTTAAATTTTGTTTGAAGAAAACATAAAATGACATCAGAAACTGAATTTAAATCACCAGATTCAGATTTGGATTCTTGGGACGTATGATTGAGAAATTTTTATGTCACAAGGAGAAATAAAGAGTTATCTGTAAAGACTCCATGAAGGGCACTGCTATTTGAGAAGCACTTTGCACATCCATCTCAGAGATGAGAACACCTTTTAATGGATTCAATCATCTGAAAATAAGCCAGAATGGCGGAAGTTACTGAATGAGGTAAAACTGATATAAGAAAGGAATACAAAGATTCTAGATCATGATGGAATCTGTAGATGAAATTTGGGAGCTAGGATTTCAAACTAAACTTATTAAGATCAGTGAAGAATTTTAAGAGGGAAAATGATTTGAATTTATTTTGATTTTGTGAGTAAAATTTACCTTTAAGAGAATGGAATAAGTGATGGTTATTTAATAAATGAGGAGACAATTAGGAGGCATTTGGTACAAGATGTAATTGTAGCTCAAATTAGAGAAATTTCAGTGGAAATGAAGTAAATTGAATGTATTTGAAATATATTTTAAGCTTAATTCAACATCACTTGGTAGTTAACACTGGCTGATGGAGAACGAACTAAAAGAGACTGCATTCTGTGATCTAGGAAAACTGTTTGGATGATGCCTACATTTATTTAGATTGAAAGCTTAAAGGAAGATAAAGTTCATGGAAATATCAATAATTGTATATGGCTTATTTTTTGTTTAATGCCTATTAAAATGTCTTTATGGAAAATATCTAGTACTGACTTAGAAGCAGGGAACTCAGAGGATAGGTTTAGACCCAAGATATATTAGACAGTGGTCACAGATATACAAATGAAATGGAAAGATGACATAACCTAGGAATGAGAAAGAGAAAGACAGACGACAGACAGACACACATACACACACACACACAAGAGAGAAACAAGGAGGAGAGAGTCTAAAGCAAGTATTAGTAAATTATAGTCTGTAAGCCAAATCTGGATTCTGCTTTTCTTTGTAAAATACAGTTTTATCAAAGCATAGTCATACTTATAAATTCATAAAGCTCTAAATACTATCTGGACCTTTGCAGATTAAATTTCCTCAGAACAAAACAAATATTTCAAAATTTTTCATACTGTATGATTGTTAGAGAGATAGTAGGTCAGGAGAGAGAAAGAGAAAGAAAGAGAGAAAGTAAAAGAGGGAGTCAAAAGGGGAGGGAGTGATGGGTGAGGAGAAGCAGGAAGAATGAAAGATAGATCCAGATGAAGGAGAGATTTTCATGAAAGAGGGATGATGAAATGCAATGAATTCTACTCAGAGATTGTAAAAGATATTATGGGCTGTTATAACAAATATGTCTTATATTGGACAGCTTAAACAAGAATTATGAATTTCTCATAGGTTTGCAAGTTGAGAAGCCCAAGTCAAAGTACCAACAGATCCTGGCATTGGTGAGGTTCTGCTTCTCAGTTGGCACATGTCTGTCTTACTGTTCTATGGTCACATGGCAGAGAACAAGCAGAGTGGAAACATGATGTCTGTGCATTTTCTTAAAAGGGCCCTAATCTCCTTTATAAGTGCTCCATCCTCATGTACTTATTATCTCCCAAAAGCCCCACTTCTAAATGTCATCATATTCAAGATTATATTTCAAAATATTAATTTTGAAGAAATCATTCATTGAATGCATAACAGAGATTAAGTAAGATGCAAATTCTAAACAGCCCAAATGTCAAGACAACACTGTATAAAAACAAAGGTAAAATATTGCTCACTCCTAAGAATTACATAACACTTAGAGAAAAATTTTAAAATGTATTTAAAAATTAAAGTAATACAAAAATAAGACAAATACTTCTATGTATTAAATATAGAAAAGTATCTCATCCTGTAATAATTCTGTATAAAGGGAAAAACCTTTGCAAATTTTAAACATACTGAAACAAGAAAAGCAACTCTCCTGGTATATTGCCACCTTAATTTACCACATTCCTCATGGGAAGAAAATTGTACTTGAGTAAATCTGCAGAAATAAAGATCTTTTTAAAAAGTAGAGAGACCATCCATTTTCCCTTAGGTTGTAGAAAGTGCAGGATTATATCTTTGTAACAATATATATAAATAATCACTGATTAAACCAAAATATCATAACTTTGAGAATTAGAAATCTGAGATCAAAATACAACTATTTTACCTAAAATCTAAGAAAAAGACACAAATTCAAGAAACTAGAAAAGGATGGGACATGATAATTGTCTTAACTCAGATGTAGGATGAGAAGATGAATCTTTGTGGTGTCTAAATAAATAAAATTAGCCAATAAAATAAATAAAATAACCAATAAAATAAATTAAATTAATTAAAATTAAAGAGCCACACAGAGTCAAATGGTCTATATTGTCAGTTTGAAATAGTAGAGGCTATTTTACTTTGGTCTTTATGATCTGACTACATAAAACAACTATCAGTCTATGATGAATTTTAGAATATACACAGAGAAAGGTAGGGAGGGATGTTAACATATTATAGAATCAAAGCCACAAACAGAACTGGACTCATAAACAACCTAGATATTGAGACTATCATACAGGAAAGTTAAAATAACTATGAAACACATATTAAAGTTTACAGAGGGAGAAGGAGGAGGAGAAGGAGAAGGGAAGGATAAAAGAGGAGCAGGAGAAGAAGGAGGAGGAAGAGGAAAACAAGAGGCATGCCAGGAAAAAGAACAAGATAATAGAATGAGGTAGGAGAAATATTTATAGAACTAGTAAACACATATCCATGCAAAAATAATAAAAGACATCGGACCACATTTCAAGAATCTCAGCAAAGAGCAAACAGAATGCTGTATAAAATAAAGAAACAACCAACACACATTATAGTCAAATAGTTGAAAAGTGAAGGTAAAGAGAGGACTATGAACATAGCCAGAGGAAAAAAAGACATAATATAAGTACGAAGAACAATGATGATAGAGTACATTTCTCATTAGAAACAAATTCATCTCATTTTTAAAGAAATTTTAGCTTCTTTAGAGAAAAGAGTCAACATAGAGTGTTATTTCAAAAGAAAACGTTCTGAAATTAAGACCAATAAAAGAAAAGAAAAAGAAAAATTTGACAGACTTCATTGGTAGTGGGCCTGTAAAACAATAAAGGAAATTTTTCAGTAAATAAGTTATGATACAAAGTCAAAACACTTCCACAAAGAAAATTGTAAAAATAAAACTGTAAAATGAAAAATGCATAAATAAGAGAAATTTTTTTTAGTAACGAAATTTACTACAACTTTTATGGAAAACAGAGCATGTTCCTAAAAAAAAACTAAAAAGAGAATTACCATATAATCTAACAATCCCACGGTGGATATGCATTCAAATGAAAGAAAATCAGAATGCTGAAGAGAGAGATACCAGCTCTCTTATGTTTATTGCAGCACTGTCCACAATATTCATGATAAAGAAGTAATCTGTGTTTACAATTTGAGAAGTATATTGAAAAATGTGGAATATATCTATTATATATTAATTATATATTTAATATAAATATAAATATAAACATGATGTAATTAAATATTTAGTCATAAAAGTAATACAACCATGTGTCTGGAGGGTACTGTGTTACATAAAATAATTCAGGCACAGAAAGACAAATGCCCCATGTTCACTCTCACAGGTGGAGCTCAAAAAATGATCTCATATAAAAAGAGGGGAATAAGGGTCAGAAATTGGGAAACATGAGGGGGAAGAAAAGGGTAGAGATAGGATGACTAATGGATACAGAGGTACAGTTGAATAGGAGAAACATTTTTAAATGTTCTATAGTACAGGAGAGTAAATAGGGTTGACAAAATTAATCATTTATTTTGAAATGGCTAATAGAGAAGATTGAAGGTCCCCAACATAAAAAATTAATATTTGAGGTAATGCATATGTCAATTAGTCTGATGTGATTACTATAATTTTATACAACTTCATCAACACAATTACTATATTGTAAATATTTTTTTAAAAAATTAAAAAAGATTTAAAATTTTAAAAAAATGTTTTAGAAGATAATTGTGTAAAACAAATATAGAAAAAGTATGCAGTATTTTTTATAATATAAATAAAATAACATATATAACAACCAAAGGATAAAGGAAATTACATCATTGTAAAGTTATTACATCATGTGTGAAATAATTAAATATTATATAAGGAAAGTTTGTGATCATCTTAAATGTAAATATTCATAGGGCAGAGTGGCACACTCCTGGAATTCCAGATGCTCTGGAGGGGGAGGTAGGGGTTAGCAAGTTGAAGGTCAGCCTCAGGAATTTATATGGGCCCCAAACAACAAGATATTAGGGATATCTTGTCTCTAAGCAAAATAAATAAATAAAATAAGAAGAGCTAGGGATGTGGCTCAGTGGCTCCCCATTACTAATAAATAAATAAACAAATAAACAAACAAATAAATAAAATGTAAACCATATAGCAACCACAAAAATATTAAAAGGAATCCCAATAATAAGGCAAAAATAAAGGTAAGGTGATGTGACATTTTAAAAATAAAATTGGATTGAAAATTTAAAAATAACCAGGGAAAGGAATGGGGGAAATAGGACAAACAGTTCAATATATATGAAATGAACAAGTTTCTGGTTCTTTGGAATGATCAAGAAATGGAAGTTTCTGTACTCAGACTGATTGGGGAAAATAGGTGCTGAGAGCCATAGCCAAGTAGGAATGACGCATGGCATTTTTAGTTGAAAGGTGACCCCAGCAAGCCATTGAGATGATAATGATTATGTTAAGATGCACATTCAATTGGAGATTAGACCCCTGCTGTCTGCCTAGGCCTGCTACTTTGGAGCTCTTGGGGACTCCAGGAGAGTTCCCATTGGTTGGGGAAGTGCCGTAGGAGGGGATTCTGAAGAGGAAGAGGGATTTCCTGTTGGTGTAGCGTGTCCCGGGAGGGGCCGCGTGGTGTGGTGTTCGGCATATTTCCCGGAGCGTGTGTGGCATTGGCAGGAGTTTCAGAAATAAAGTTTGTTCCTACTTGAGTGGCTCGTGATTTTGTGCCTAGCCAGACTGCGGCAAATAGGAGTAGACAAAATACTAATACAAAGAATGATGGAAGATTGATCACTATAAATCCGACAGATATATATATATATATATATATATATATATATATATATATATGCCTGATATTTAATATATATATATATATATATATATTAAAAACTTATGTCAAGCAGTTTGATATTACAGGAGATGAACTTATTTTTTGAGAAATTCATAACAAGTTCACTTAAAAAATAGATAACCTAAACATTCCTGATTCTGTAGGAAAAAAAATAATGTCACATAACATATTTCCAAATAAGGAATTTTTGCAAATAAATAAGGCTTTTTTTTTTTGGTAAATTCTATCAAACATTTCATCAAGAAGTAATACCTATTTTACAGAAATTCTGCTGCAAGTGTAATTTAATACAGAAACAGTATTTATGATAAACTTTTAAAGAGGTTTTGGGGTTGGACTAGTTTCTATGGAAAGGTGATTCAAAAGAAAGTCCTTAAACCAGTTGGGTATTATTAGGACAACTTGAAAACTTGACCAAAAATTTATGTTAGAAAGCAATCTTTGGACTGGGGATGTGGCTCAAGCGGTAGCACGCTCGCCTGGCATGTGTGTGGCCCCGGTTCGCCTGGCATGTGTGTGGCCCCGGTTCGATCCTCAGCACCACATACAATCAATGATATTGTGTCTGCTGAAAACTAAAAAATAAATATTAAAAAAATTCTCTCTCTCTCTCTCTCTCTCTCTCTCTCTCTCTCTCTCGAAAAAAAAAAAAAGAAAGCAATCTTCCATCTAGGAAATTATTAAATACCCTGAGTGTAAAAACTCAACTGCAGTTTATGTACTTTGAATTTTTATTTAAATAAATCCAAGCAATCTACCATCTTAAACATTAGTGTGTATGGTACAAGACATTAAATAATGTAAATATGTCTGAAAGGGTTGGTATGGAAAATGATGAGTGATTGAATAGAGTGAGGAAGTTAGATCTTATTCTGGGAAAATGAGAAATTAAATTTTAATATTTTGTTAGAAGCCACTTATAAAGATATCAAGTTAGATATATCTAGCAGAATAGCATTTAATGCAATTTGGTATTAATTCAGCTTCTAAGCATGTGATTGGCTGAGCATATTGATGTATTTATTTTTCTCAAAACAGTTTCTATGTTTAGGTTATCAAAATTTGTTTTAGGTAATAAATTCTGGTCTAAGAACATTCAGAATTTATTTTTTAGGTTGATTTTTGTACTTACATATATAGTAAAGCTTTATTCTCTACCTAAAACATTTTAGTGTATTTCTTTTACCCTAGATATCAGGTGTAATTCTTTTATCCTGAACTGGAATTGTTAAGATATGTTTCCGATTATACTCACTTCAGAAACATGCCATGTTGACTTCAACCTTTGAACTTGTACATAAGTTTTCTATTTTCACTGAATTAACATCCAGAACCAAGTCAACCTTACTTTAACTCATTTCTCAAGAATCAAGGTGAGCATTAGTTTTCTTAGAGATTTCTCTAAGACTGTATCAGTAGTCATTCTTACAGGTTCCTACACTAACACCAACTGACATTTACCAAAGTGTTTATCTATTACAATTGTTCCTTATATTTGTCTTTTTTTTTTTTTTGAGATAAAGGAAAAAGACATTTTATTGCTTTGCTAGCAAAGAAGAAACACAAGGGACCCTTATCCCAGAAGCTGTGATTCTGCCCATCAGCAGGAACACTTATATATGTTCTTTGTAAATAGGGAGTAAATTTCAGGAGTTTGGAGAATGTATTATTGTTGTCTCATTTCTCACCATAGTTAAATGACTGGTGCACAGAAGATGGCTGATAAATGCTCATCAAATTAATAAATGACTAATTTAATGAGATAATAATAATATGAGTGATGATATTATTAATGACAAAGAAAACATGTCAGGCTTTCTGTAGAATTCAGTGTAGTACTCATGAATATTTAAGTGCTTTTAATTATCTTTTAATGTTCAACAGTTTTGATTTATTCTTCTACTATCAGCAAAATTATTAAGATTCATAACTTGCAAAAATCTAAGCATCAAAAGTTAAGAATAAAAAAACAACTTTATACAGTTTAGCAGTCTATAAAAACACAAGTAAGCAAACATTGTAAATCACTAATAGAATGCACAAAGTTTCTCAGAATACAACATAAACATTCTGAAAAGTGCTGTAGATACAACTTGTAGCAAACCTTTCACAGAAAACTCTATTAATCTTAATTTTTACTGTTGCATTTATCAGAATTAACGCATGGAGGATTATATATGCAAGCTATTTATATGGTAATGAAATTGTGTAAAATCTGTGGTATGCACAAATCAAACATTTATATTTGTTTTCTTTCTTGCTATGCTTATTTTGCTGTATTTGTGATTTGTAATTTACTTTCATATGTCATATTTATGAATAGGAAATTGTAATCTATATAAGCTATATTCTCAGAAGATACTGTACTATAAAGACTTTGTCAGTCTTTTGTTGATGTATTTTCACATTCTCTAATATATTATAAATATATGCTCTAAATAATTGTATATATGGTTTCATTCTCAACCAAGTTTACGCCTGTAATTCTAAATGAACTAGAAATTTGGCCCAGACATGCCTCAGAAAATGTTCAATAAACTCAATCATTCTGTGAATTTTATATCTTATAAAATGATAGAATAGTATTTCCTTTTGAATTAGGGGAGCTCATCACAGAAAAATGGTTCTCAACTTTAAAAGAAGCATGTTTCTGCCAGCATTAACCCAGAGATTTGAAGATAATGAAAACATGGCTCAAATATAATTTTACTTTATCTGTATCTTAGAATTTCTAAATTGATCTCTATTCTGCCTTTGTCCTTTGACTTCTTGTAGGATTTCAATTCTTGCTTACCCTGAAGTACAACTCTCCCATGCATGTTCTCATGAAAATTCAATCTCAAAGGTATTGATTTATTTTTCTTCTTATTTTAAGATGAGTACTGCTTGCATTATCTACATACTTTTATACAAGATATTATTTTTCCACTCCTCTCTTTTCCCAACTTCTCAATAATTCTCAATATTTTTAAAGTGGCACTGTCTTAAGTTTGCATGTTTTATTTCTTTCTGAAGTATTGGTTGTTCAGGTAAGTCTTTAATATTTGTTAAGTCCCTAATCTTTTTTTTTAATAGTCTTTAGTTGTCAATGAAACTTTATCATACTTATTTATATGGGTGCTGAGAATTGAACCCAGTGCCTCACACTTGATAGGCAAGTGCACTACCATTGAGCCACAACCCCAGCCACAAGTCCCTAATCTTGTTTACTACTCCACATCTTTGTATTTTTTCACCTTTCTTATTCATTTAGTCTTAGACCTCAAAAGGCATTTTTAAATCCTCTCAAGATAACACATTAATTTATGCAATAAAAATCAGTGAGAATTCAGTCACCAAGCAATTCAGATTTACAGGTAGATTTTCAAACCCATTTAACTCATGTGCTTTTTTTGTAACATGAAGGCTATAGCTTTTACCAAATTAAATTATTTGAATTTTTATTGTACATATACACATATATCTAGAATATTAAAAGTGAGCAATGCTGCTTATTGCAAGATGCCACAAATATAATTTTCAGAGCATTCTTTTAGCTAGGATTTTAGTAAATTTTTAAAATAAAATAATATGAACTTTAGTATTCTGAACTTTCAATGAAATCTCTAGAAATTCTGAGACAGAAGGCATATTTGTAGAGATGTGAATGATGCTTTTAATTTTTTTATTATTTTGATGGTTCTTGAATCTATGTCATTTTAAATCAATTTAAGCTTGGTTACCTATATTTATTATCACAATTTCTTGAAAATTTGCAGTCTAAACGAGGTAGCAAATAATATGTAAATATGTACAAATATAGCAATAGTCGGTGACAGGAAACTCTTTTAACTCATGAATTTAGCTTAAGAGAAAATTTTTCAAATGCTAAGCTGTCACTAGTTTCAAAGACAAACTTTTTGCATCTTATTTTATATTTAATATTTTGCTTTTTATATTTTCTGTTCTTATTAAGGTACTTTTTTAGTTTATTGAAGTAATTCAAATACAGTTACTACAGAAATAATATTACAACATTTTGCTAAAACAGACATCCTCAGCATGAACCTTTCTCTGTATTTGATCTTGTTTCTGTCTACATATTCCAGAAAATGTGACTATATTGCCAAATAGTATGCTTGTAATATTATATCTAGCATTTTCCATTTAGGGCATCATTTATTGAATTCCAATCATGGAAAATGAGAAATCATCTCTTTTACTCACCCTAAACCTTCATTTCTCTATCACCATTTGAAACAAGTATCAATTTTTAAAATTACTGTTTAGTATTTTCATTATTATCACTGTTAAATGTTCTAGATAGCTAAATTGGTATAAATGTATTTCTGTTTCATTGTTTATAATACTGATTTTCACTTGAATTTGTTCACAAGTTTCTAATGATTCTTGGCCTTCTTTTGAGTCTGAATTACTTTAAAATCTCAAAATGTGTTATAGAAAAGGAAGGGGGAGGATAAATCAAATTATGTTATGTCCATGTAGAAATATGCCACAATAAAATCCATTATTCTGTATAATTTCTATTTGCACAAGTGAAATTTTAAAATAATAATAATAATAATAATAATAATAATAATAATCCCTCATAATGTGGTTCTGAGCTTGGCTTATTTCAGAAATCAATATCAGGGGGCTGGGGTGATGGCTCAGTGGCAGAGAGCTTGCCTAACGTGTGAGGCACTACATTTGATTCTCAGAACTGCATATAAATAAATAAAATAAAAGCCCATTGACAACTAAAAATATCTTTTAAAAAAATCAATACCAGGGTAAATGGTCAAGATCTGAACTGTTTGGTTTGAGGAGACTCCCAGTGAATCATAGGATGCTTTTAGCGGGTGATCACTTGATGCTTTTAGAGGGAGTTGGTCACATTACCTTTAAGTCTTCTTGATTTGTTTCAAGAAGATTCTTAGATATTAACACAGGAAGACTGATGGGAGGAGGAGAGAAATTAACTATATTCAACATTGTATATGGAAACTTTCCCTTAACCCCTTGGTTCTTGCTAAGAAGCTTGTTGCGTTTTCCTGAATTGTTCCTGGTATTTCCAGTTCAGATGTCTTATGCTCCCATTAACCCATCTCAGTGGTGAATATCTCTGTAGCAGGGGAGGAATCATCATACCCACCATTTGAACTAATAGAATCTGAGATTTAGCCAGTGCTTCCAGAGAACTTTCACTCAGTCCTTTTTTCATCTATATTCCACATTTAGGCCTTTAGAGGAATGGTACCTATATCTCCAAAGATGAATAATCTCAGTTTTCAGTTCTGTCCCCCTTTCCCCACCCTGGTTTTAAAAAGAAGCTTGATTTGGGGTTGTAGCTCAGTGGTAGGGCGCATGCCTAGGATGTATGAGGCATTGGGTTTAATTCTAAACACCACATATAAGTAAATAAAGGCCCATCAACAATTAATAAAACATTAAAAAAAAAGAAGCTTGATTTTAACTTTGCTCTCTTGAGTCAATCACAAAATATTTTTTTTCTTTTTGTCTTGTATAATCATTTAAATTTCTTGCTATCTTTCAACTTTATTTTCATCAGTTTAAATTTTTTACTATTTTTTAAAAAAATCTCTGAATGTCAACTTAGAAGTATAGTGGAAAGAATTTTTAAAACCTGCTATTTTAAACAGAAAATGCATACCATTTCTTATCAGTCTTAGAGTGAGATTCAACACCACACGTGCAGACTCACTCTCTCTCTCTCTCTCTCTCTCTCTCTCTCTCTCTCTCTCTATATATATATATATATATATATATATACACACATTATATATACACCCACACACACATATTTCTTACATATATAATATCTATCTCTAAATATATATCTGCTGTCTCTATCTATGTAGAGAACTATAAAATTGAAGAAAAAGAAATAAATAGTATTTTTATATTATTTTCTAGTGCCAGGAAATAATAATATAACCTGAATAACATTTTTTTTTATATTTCTACTTTTACATTTATTGTCAGACTTCACTTTCAGATTCAGGCAGTTTTGGCCCAGCAGAAACTATCCCGATGAGTATTTGTATTAGTTTCCCAGGGTTGCTGTAACAAATTATCCCAGTTGAGGTGGTTTTAGTAATAGCAATTTGGGCTGCCACAGTTCTGGAGGTTCAGATTCTGAAATCAAGGTGTCAGCAGGACCATGCTCTCTCTGAGTCTATGGAATGATTTTTTCTTTTTTTTTACCTCCTTTTTGCTGCTCATGGTTATCATCACTCTTGTGTGTTCCTTAATTAATAATAGCATATGGGACTATGCCTACCTTGTCACTTGCCTTCTTCATATTATATGACTCTGTCTTTGCATCCATGTGGCCTTTTTATGGCCAGTATTGGATGTCAGGTACACTTTAATACAGTATGACCTTATGTTAACCAAATACATCAATGAGGACCCTACTTACAAATGTTATCACACTCTGATTTTTAAGAGGACATAGATCTTGGGGAGACACAATTCAACCTAACACTCTAACCACTGCATTTTCTGTTTCTACTGAATCTTGAATTGAATATGTATGAAAATCTTCCTCCCAAGAGTTTCAATGCTACAGTAGGTGACTTTACTACTTGCTGTATTTCTTTAGGGATTTAGTCTGCCAGAATTAGATTAAATAGGAATTAATCACAAATACTATTTGGTCAATATTGAGTTACTCAGCATGGAAAACGATATATTTGTATGGTTTTGGTAGATTCCACTTATTTATCTTTTTTTCTATTTATTTTTATTTTTAAAAACATAGTTAAATGTATCTCAAAATCTAAAGTTTCCCTGATTTTTGGCAAAAGCAGAGGTAGACAGCAAAGTCACTTATATAGCTCACTAGATGATAAATATTTTCAACTTTAACATTTTTTTACCATTCTACCTTAGTTAAGTAGGAATTACTAAAAGCTTATTAAAGCGAACTAAAATAAAAATAGCACATTTATTTTTATTTTATTCAAGAAAATCACAAAGCCTAGCTTTTTGATACAGCATAATGATCTTAGCATATGTTCATCCCCAACATATGTATAATCACTGATTTTATATTGTGCCTTGTCTTTGAGAATGTTTGTCATTTTAAAAATACCAATAACTAAGGAATGTTAGTATGAACTGGAAAGTGTCATTTTACACATTAACCCATGGTTTTATTTGTAGCTTTGTGCATAGTTATTCATAAATATATCTTAAATAGCTATGATTGCTCTCTTTGTATTGGGGTTAAAGAGGCTTGAGGTGATTGCATGGATTTAAGAGGAGATATATTAAACAAACATGATGAAAATAAAAATACATAGTAGTAGAGGATATGAGTTTGTGATCCAAACTTATACAATTATGCATTATTTCTGAGATACAATACAGAGCCCTGAGAGTTTGGGACTTATTGTCATGATTGGAATGCATGGATAAGATTCAATAATTTATAATACCTTCTGTGGGCAAGGAGTCATTGAGGTAATTCATGACTGGACAACTGAGAGTTGAATAAAATGTCAAGTAGTATATATAACCCACCTGCTTTGTTCTTTTAAAATGAAGTAAAATATGTCATTTATTCCATCATATAATAATCAGTATATGTAGCAGAAAGGAGTGGAAGCTGATGAGAATGTATAGTCCTATATGGTAAGCTGGGTGTCATGGCATAGGCCTATAGTCCCAGAGAAATTGCATTGTCAAAGCCAGCCTCAGCAATTCAATGAGACCCTAACTCTAAAGAAAACACAAAATATGGCTGGGGATGTGGCTCAGTGGTTGAGTACACCTAAGTTCAAACCGCAGTAACAAAAAAAGAAAAATCCTATATGCTTTATATAACAATCATGTTTTGGCAACTGTTTTTATTTAATTTATTCTAATTTGTTACATATGACAATAGAAAGCATTACAATTAATATTACACACACACAGCACGAATTTTTATATCTCTGGTTGTCCACAAAGTAGAGTCACATCACTCATGTCTTCATGCATGAACTTAGAGTGATAATGTCCATCTCATTCCACCATATTTCCCACCCCTTCCCCGTACCTTCCCCTCCCTTACCTTTGCCCTATCTAGAGTTCATCTAATCCTCCCATGCTCCCTTACCCAATCCCATTATATATCAGCATCCTTATATTAGAGAAAACATTCAGCATTTGGTTTTTATAGATTGGCTTACTTCACTTAGCATTATATTCTCCAATTTTATTCATCTACCCACAAATGCCATGATTTTATTCTCTTTTAATGAGAATAAATATATAATACCTTCTATTATATTTATTCTCATTAAATATACACAATATTCAATTGTGTATATATAGCACACTATTTTTATCCATTCATCTACTGAAGGGCACCTAGGTTGGTTCCACAGTTTAGCTATTGTGAATTGTGCTGCTATAAACATCGATGTGTCTGTGTCCATGTGGTATGCTGTTTTTTAAGTCCTTTGGGTATAAACTGAAGAGTTGGATAGCTAGGTCAAAAGGTGGTTCCATTCCCAGTTTTCCAAGGAATCTTCATACTGCTTTCCATCTTGGCTGCAGTCCCATCAGCAATGTATGAGTGTGCCTTTTTCCCCACATCCTCAACAACCTTTTCAGTTGTTTGTATTTTTAATAGCTCCCATTCTGACTGGAGATGAAATCTTAGAGTAGTTGTGATTTACTTTTCTCTAATTGCTAGAGATGTTGAATATTTTTTCATATATTTGTTGATTGTATATCATCTCCTGAAAAGTGTCTGTCCACTTCCTTGCCCCATTTATGGATTGGGTTATTAGTTTTTTTTGGTGTTATGATTTTTGAGTTCTTTATATATCCTAGAGATAAGTTTGCTATGTGATGTGTGTGTGGTAAAAATGTTCTCCCCAAATGTAGGGTCTCTATTCACACCACTGATTGTTTCATTTGCTAAGAAGAAACTTTTTTGTTTGAATACATCTTATTTATTGGTTCTTGATTTTAATTCTTGCACTATAGGAGTCTTTTTAAAGGAAGTCAGGGCCTAATATGACATGATGGAGATCTGAGCCTATTTTTTTCTTCTATTTGACACAATTTCTCTGGTTTAAGTCCTAGGTCCTTGATCTACTTTGAGTTGAGTGCATGTGCATGGTGAGAGTTAGGGGTTTAATTTTACTTTGTTGGATATGGATTTCCAGTTTTCCCAGCACCAATTGTTGAAAAGGCTATCTTTTCTCCAATGTATATTTTTGGTGCCATTGTCTAATATAAGATAACTGTAATTATGTGGGTTTTTCTCTGTGTCCACTACTTTGTACCATTGGTCTACAAGTCTCTTTTTGGTGACTAATACCATGCTATTTTTGTTACTATTGCTCTGCAGTATATTTTAAGTTCTGGTATAGTGATACCACCTGCTTCACTATTCTTGCTGAGGATTGCTTTAGCTATTCTGCATCTTTTATTTTTCCAGATGAATTTCATGACTGCTTTTTCAATTTCTATGAGGAATGTCATTGGGATTTTGATTGGAATTACATTAAATCTGTATAGTGATTTTGGTGGTCATTTTGACAATATTAATTCTGCTTATCCAAGAACAAGGTAGATCTTTCCGTATTTTATGGTCTTCTTTTATTTCATTCTTTAGCATTCTGGTTCTGTTTGTTTTGTTGTAGAAGTCTTTCACCTCGTTTGTTGATTCCCAATTTTTTGTTTTTTTGAGACTATTGTAAATGGGGCAGTTTTTCTTGTTTCCCTTTCAGAGGATTTGTCACTTTGATTTATGGATGTTGATTTTGTATGCTGATAACTTTGCTGAAATCATTTACTAGTTCTAGAAGTTTTCTGGTGGACATTTTGGGTCTTTTAGGTATAGAATCATATCATTGGCACATAGTGCTAATTTGAGTTCTTCTTCTCCTATCTGTATCTCTTTTTTTGTGTGTTTCTAATAGCTCTGGCTAGTGTTTCAAGAACTTTGTTAAATAGAAGTGGTGAAAGAGTGCCTCCCTGTCTTGTTCCAGTTTTTAGAGGGAATCCTTTCAATTTTTCTCCATTTAGAATGATGTAGGCCTGGGGCTTAGCATAGATAGCTTCTACAATGTTCAGATACGTTCCCATTATCCTAGTTTTTCTAGTGTTTTGAACATGAAATGGTGCTGTATTTTGTCAAATGTATTTTCTGCACCTATTGAAATGATCATAGCGTTCTTATCTTTAAGTCTATTGATGTGATGAATTACATATATTGATTTCCATTGTGTAACCAATCTTGCATCCCTGGGATGAACTCCACTTGATCGTGGTGCACTGTCTTGTTGACATATTTTTGTATTTGATTTTCCAGAATTTTACTGAGAATTTTTACATCTATGTTCATTAGATATATTGGTCTGAAGTTTTCTTTCTTTGATGTGTCTTTGTCTGGTTTGGGAGTCAGGATTGATATTGGCCTCATATGAGCCTGAAAGTGCTGTCTCATTTTCTATTTCACGAAATAATTTGAAGAGAATTGGTATGACTTCTTCTTTAAAGGTCTTGTAGAACTGAGCTGTGTATTGATTATGTCCTGGGCTTTTCTTGGATGGTAGTTTTCCGATAGCGTCTTCTATTTCATTGTTTGAAATTGGTCTGTTTAAATTGTGTATATCATCCTGATTGAGTTTGAGCAAATCATATTACTAGAAATTTGCCAATGCCTTTGATATTTTCTATATTATTGGAGTATAAGTTTTCAAATTAATTTCTAAATATCTTCTGTATTTCTGTAATGTCTGTTGTGATATTTCCTTTTTCATCATGTATGTTTGTTATTTGAGTTTTCTATCCTCTTCATTAATATGGCTAAGGGTTTGTAAATTTTATTTATTTTTTCAAATAACCAACTTTTTGGTTTGTCAAGTCTTTCAATTATTTCTTTTGTTTCACTTTCATTGATTTCAACTCTGATTTTAATTATCTCATGCCTTCTGCTGCTTTTGATGTTGATTTGTTCTTGTTTTTCTATGGCTTTAAGATGTAATGTTTGGTCATTTATTTGTTGACTTCTTACTTCTTTTAAGAAATGAACTCCGTTCAATGAATTTTCCTATTAGTACTTCCTTCATAGTGTCCCAGAGATTTCAATACATTGGTAAGAAATTTTTAATCTCCTCTTTTATGTCTTTTACCACCATTGTTCATAGAGGGGCAAATTATTTAGTCTCCATGTGTTGAAGTAGCTTTTATTTTTATATTATTATTGATTTCTAATTTCATTCCATAATGATCTGATAGAATGCATTGTAGTATCTCTACTTTTTTTTGTATTTGCTAAGAATTGCCATGTGGCATAATATATGGTCTATTTTAGAGAAGTATATCTCTATAATTTCTTCTGCTGTGCTTGCCATGGATTCTTATAATGTAGTATCTTGATTTCTTTGGGGTATTTCTTCCCTTGACTTTTCATGTTCTTTGTGTATCTTCCCTTCTAGTACTGTGGATCCAAGGGATTACTGTTTTACCCTATAGGCTTATAGTGCCCCTGCAGTGTTCCAATACCTCTCCTTGAGGGGAAGTACAATGTTAACAGATCTGAAAACAAACAATATATAACCTTAAACCAAATAGTTGCTATTAAGACCTTTCAACTTAGTTACAATATAAAGAAATGAATTCAATTATTATCTACAATATAAACAGTAGATTTGCAAAATAATTTGCCTTTTCTGATGGTGGAAAAAGAGCCAGTTGTAAGGTGCAGAATGAAATGCTTAGGATGCAGGAGGTGAGGGTATATATTTATTATATCTTAGGAAGTGTGAAACAGGAATCTAAAAAAGAAGGTTAGTAACAGGAGTAGACAGAGGAAGTAATTTTTGGTAGACAAGTAAGTAGGAAGCCAGTAGAGTAAATAAAAAAAAATACATAAATATTAAAAAAAATAAAAATTGTAAAAATAATTAAAATGTTTTAAAAAATTGTACAACAAAACTGTAATACACTATTCAGACATCACAGTCCTCAGTATCCAAATTCATGTAAAGTACTTGGTCACAGATGTTGAAGATGTGGGGGTGGGAGAATAGAGAGGGTCAAGAGAAAAAAGAATCTCAAAGGAAGAAACAAGGATTGTTTTGGTTGGAGATTATTATTTTTCTTGCTTCCCTTCTCATCCAATAGGTGGAGTTGTCTGTTGTAAACTGGTATCTCTTCCCTCAAGATGGTGAAGATTACCAGGGTGGGAAGATTGGTTTGGGGTATAAGACAACTGAAAGTGGGGTATGGCACCTGACCATCCCCAATGGGAAACTGCACATCAAAGATCTCCTTTTGAGCCAGCTCATGTGATGTGGGTGCCTGATCTTACCTTCTTATCTTACCCGTAGACCTCATAGTTCCTGGTCTCTATGTTAGTCTCTAAAGTGTATCTCACTCACTCTCTCTGTTACTACTTCCTAATCAGGGACCTTTTTCTTGGGAGGTCTTGTGTGTTGCACTTTATGGGTCTGCACATCTTTTGTGGAGAACTATTGTATATAGGGCAGTCACTGTGTCAGGTTAGTAGCTGCCAGGGAGAGGGTTAGTTAGAAACTGTGGGTACCTGGCCAGGTGGTGTTTAAAACTGGAAATTGCCCCCACTAAAGATGGTGATGAAGGTGACCCAAGATGGAGGCGGCTACTTTCAGAGATGGAGTGTCAGTTTGGGTGGGAGTAGCCCGGTGATGGCATTGGGCAATGTGTTCAGAGATGAGCTATATGGTGTGCAGTGTTGTGGCTGTCAGTTGTCTTCAGAGCCTGTTTGATGTCCTTGTTAAACCACAACACAAAGAAAAGACCACCAATTCCAATCTTAAATCAAATAAAAGCAAGCTTGTAACTCTGACCATCAGGGATTGGCTCTCCCGATTGGTGGGTTAGAGGACAGTACCCAGCTCTCTAGGAGCATGGTTTTATAGCACAAAAAGTTGCAAAAGGGTCCTGTCTTGAGAATTTACAGATAACAGGATTTTGATAAACATAATACAAAGGCAGATAGTAGGTTAATGATCTAAATGGTTAAACATTTCAAGCTAGGGAATAAATTTAGATCCCAACATCAGAATTTATGAGGTGCTGCTAAGGCTTCAGAGACAATTGTTATATGGTCAGGGAAAACCAGAATTTATGAGGTGCCACTAAGTTTTCAGAGAGGGTTGTTATCTGGTCAGGGAAACCAGGCATGGGTGAGTTCAAGGCATGAACAGGCATTCCAAGCAAGCTTAGAAATCACAGTAATTTATAATAAAACAGAAATTAACTTTCATGGCTTTGTGACAAGATGTTCCCCAATCTTAATATGGAATTAGGCTGGCTTCATCAGTCCCCACGTGCAGGCAGGCTACCACAGAAGGGACTAAGGCAGTGGCTTTAGAGTCCCAAGATGGAGGCTACCAGGGAGCCCCATGTGGGTAGATAGGGGTCAACAAGGAAGTGACAGCCTCAGTTCCTGTGTGTGGGTAGTAGCTGGGTGTCCTGCATGGGAGCTGCATCTCATATTTCTGCATGGATGGGTGGCCCAGAGTTCTGCTAGGGTGTTGATGCTAGTGGTCCCTTCAGGCACCTGGAATTCCTAAGTGGATGAGTAGTTGGGGTCCTGCTGTGACACTGAAGCCTGAAGACCTGCACAGGCACTGATTCCTGGGAGGGAGCAGCTGTGTCTAGGGGGGTCCTCTATCTCTCACAGAGAAGCAGTATTCCCACACCTTGAGTCCCAGGTCACAGAGCAACACAGAATGCTGCCTTCCGCTGGCCTGCCATCTTGGATCCCTCATGCCTGGCAATTCTTAACAATGTAAAATAATATCACTGTCAAGTACTCAAGAGTTCAATCGAGGGTACAAAACAAACAACAAACAAACAAACAAACAAAAACAGAGATAAAGAAAAAAGAAAAAGAATATCTTATATGCTTTATATAACCATCATGTCCTGGCAATCTTTAACAATGTAAAATAAAAATATTCCCTTAGCCATACTCTACCCCTTTCACAATGCTTCTTTCCCTTGTGCTACTGATCAGAAGTGCTCCTAATGAAACATTTACTACTTTCAATCTTTCAGGGTCCCTATATTCTGAATGTTTCTTCAGAATGATTTTACAAGTGTTTTTTCTTTCTATTATTATTATTAGAAATAATATTTATAATAATATTTGTGGGGTATTGTGTGATAATTTGATATGTTTACAATATGTAATTATTAAATCAGTGTATGATGTACTTCTATCTCTTCATATATATCTTTTTCATGTGTTTGGAATTTTCATAATCCTTTATTTTCTAGTTTTAAAAATATATTATATATTGTTGAAACCAGTAGTAACCCTGCTATACATACAGAGAAGGAAAGAGTATGGAGGTAGTATATGGAGGATATGATGAAGTGGTTCAGTTAGTGAACATGAAATGAATGACAGTATAGTATTTTATATTTTACTGTCAAATCTGTATAGTTTTACTCTAATAAATTATAAAAATAATTTTAAAAAGTTTTAAAGAAATTTATTCAGGTCATGAGGTAAACTTGCAATAGAACCTAACACTGAAAACTGTTAATTCTTTCTTCGTTTTTATATGTATCAAGCATGTTGTGTTGTTTGACCAACAACCTAGTCTCCACCATGGCTCACTTTCAAATTCCTTCCTTCATTCTTTTTCTGTTATTTCACTCATTCCATTGCATAACATGTTCTAGGGAAAAATATTAAGTAAAATAGATACCATTCTGCTTCAAACCTTGTTTATAATCTAGAAACAATGTTTTACTTAGATTATAGCAATTATTACTTTGTCTTAATAGATACAAAAATTGGAAGTAGAGCCGGATGTAGTAACACACATCTGTAATTCCAATGGCTCTGGAGACTGATGCAGGAGAATTGTGTGTTTAAAGCCAGCAGCAACAACTTAGCAAGGCCCTAAACAACTCAGAAAGACCTTGTATCTAAATAAAATACAAAAAGGGCTGGGGATATGGCTCAGTGGGTAGCCCCTGGGTTCAATCCCTAGTATCAAATGAATAACTAAATAAATAAATAATTGTAATTAGAAAAACAATTCTGAGAAACATGTAATTGGTAGAAAACAAATTATTCTAAATATATGAACACATATGTAGAATTACAGTCATTTTATTGAGATATGGTTACTCAATCTTGTTATTATATTTTAAATGTATTTATGTAAATGCATTTTAATGATCTTATTTCTGAGATTAAAAAATGCAACCAATTAACAATCTATTGGATATAATGTGAAAATGTTGTACTACAAGTACATTTATAATGTTAAAATGCCAGTAACACTCAGTACTACTGATTCACGTCAATAATGAGACCTCAGAGGAACATAAAGTTACAGTAAAATGAATGTGAAAGGCAAGTTGAGGACAATGATTGCCTAATAAGCACTTTTCATTCGAAATCAAAATTCTCAGTTGACCAATGCCATGATTGATGAAGCAAAAATAAATTTTAAAAAGTGAATTGCTTTCTAAACTCTCCAAAATGTGCGTTTCCCAGGAATTTGCCTTTTTCTGGCATGCTTTTAACTGCATAAGAAAGGAGAAAAACTTAAGTTAATGTCTTAATATATTTATTGCATTTCTTCTTAAGTCATGGCCAAAATAATCTATTTCTAGAATTAAAAATGATTTTAGGAAACATGGCAAAGGTATTTGATTTGCTATCCATTAAATGCATGCATAGTGCAGAGGGGAATGAGGGGAGGGGAGTGGGTGTGAGTACCGGAAGGATGGTGGAATGAGATGGGTTTTTACTCTATACACACATATTATTACACTACCAGTGTGACTGTGTACCATGTAAGAAGCCAGAGTAAGAAGAAGTTTTGCTCCTTTTGTGTACATTTTGTCAAAATGCACTCTACTATCATGTATAACTAATTAGAACAAATTAAACAATAAAAAGCATGTGTATCAATATTGTTTAACATTATGTGATTATAATGAGATTAAAATACCTAATATTATAAATAATGATAAAAATGAAAACCAACATCAAAAAGGCCAATATTCCAAAATGGCAGAACTCAATTGTAAATAAATAACAACATTCACAAGTTGATAAGATAAATATATAACTTAAACTCTACATAATTTCAGACAGCAGAGACCAGAATATGATCAATTATAAAAATATTACAAGATGTGATCACTTGGATTATTTCTATTTTTTGAATTCCATTTGGTGTCTAAGGAAAAAGTTATTTTGTTTTATATTGTTTACAGATATACATGAATGTCACTTCAAGGTCCTTTGAAATACTGACTTAAGAAAATGCGTAGGCATATCTTTCTGATTGTTCCAATTTTTCATTAAATTGAAAATTGCATGTATACACTGTAATACTATTGTATTATTCTGCTTTGTTTCATTAACATATCATTTTAAAATCTCAATGACTAATTTCCAGACATTATTTATCAGTAATTGAATCATCTGTTAAACTTATTCCACATTTCTTTTTCTTCTGAGGGTGATGTTGAACACAGAGCCCTTATTTGGGACATGTTGCTCTTGGGTGCAGATAAGAAGAGCAAGTAGTGGCAAAAATAGGGGGTTTCATTTCTCAGCTCAGAACTGGCATATTGACACTTCTGCTCACATTTGTTCAAGGAAGTCACATGAATTTGACTGAATATGAGTTGTGAAAATGTACTTTGTGACAATGGGAAGCGAGGCTTGTTCCTCTACTACAGACATTATTGACAATAATAATCAATCAAAATATCTTTTTAATTCACCTTTCTCACTAGAATACAAGATTTTTAAAAAGAACTGGGAAGAACTTTTAGTCATCCTAATACTCCCCTTACCATGTTAATAATGATTTAAATAATTTCTTAAGTTAAATTGAAAGGGAAAATAATTGTGATTCAGAGAAAGTCCATCTCTGCTTAATTCTGCTATTGTGATTAGTCTTCCCACCAACTCTTGAATACTGAATGTAAAGAAAAAAAACAAGAGAAATAAAAAACAAAACAAAAACAAATAAACACCAAATCAATCTGATGCTCTGGGAAAAGTTGTTAATTTTTCTAGTGTATAAGCCTATATTTTCACAAGTCGAGGTTCAATAATGTTCTCTCCCTATGAGCGGAAAGATGAGAATTTGAAGAGCACATTTTCTAAAACCCCTGAAAACTGTTGCCTGAATCTTGAGGGACATTCCAAGACTGAAACTAAGACTTTGTTGTCCCACTTGGGAAAATACCTGTATTTGGGATTTATACTGAAAATACAAAAAACATTAAAATGTCATTAACTTCAAATAATCACACAATAGTAATACATTAAATCCAGTTATTATGACATTATAGAAGTATGTGTAGAATTCAAATATTTCAAGCTGTTTACAAAAACGAATGTAAAGCTGCTTGGTATTAGAGAACATGTTAACATAATTATATAAATTAAATCGCTTTTATCCACTTAGGCAAAATTCAGAACAAAATATATTTGGATCTATATTCACATTCTCATGAATTTCATGGCCAATTCAGTTTATTGAAAGCAAATGAATTTCAAATCAACTGTTTATACATGACTAAAAACTGAAATAGAAGAATGAAAATAAAGAGAAGTGTTCTAAACCTCAATTAGTGACATATTTTCTTACACTATTTTTTGTCACTGTTTTTTCCCCCTCTCTCTTTATAAATTGTCTTTTGACTGGCATTGCTTTGATATCCCAGACAAGGGCTGCCAAATTGGCCAAAGGCAAAGTGTTGATAACTGCCAACTGAGTTTTTAATGTTTTGTTTCATGTTAGCATTGTTGAAATCGCTAAATGAATTTCTAAGAAATCACATCACTGGGCTGCAGTTGTTTTGCCCTGCAAAACAATCTGCTTGAGCAAAGACCAGCCTGGAAAATTTTAAAAGTTAAACTAAAGGTAAATATGCTACTCTCATGCTTTAAGATTACATGCACAACCCCAAAATGAATTTTTAATTGCATGAAACCCATTCAACTTGAAAGGATTGTGTTTACTTTTCCCCTTCTTTCAGTATTTGAGTCTTTTTAAAAAAGTTTGAACCATGACTAAGAGAAAAAGAGATGCTCCAGCGAATGCCCAAGCTTTGTTAAAATTCGTATTGTGTATATGTAGAGAAGAGACAAAATCATAAAGAAACAGAAAAACGGACTGTTTCACTCACTAATCCCATCATAATTAAGCCATTAGGATTACCCCAAATTATAATTTAATACATAATATGAAATTTATTATTTATAACTGATATCAGGAACTAGCTAAAATATACTGACTCCATAAAGTATGCATATAACAACTTTTAAAATCAGTTGTTCATTCAAATCTTTTAAAAGTTCTATTAATCCTCCATGTTTGAAAGTGTGAATTTCCCTCTTATATCATTTAGCCACAGCCTGTATCATCTTCTGTAAAGTAGGTTTATTGGTAACATTTTCTCATTGCTTCCCATGTTTCAGAACCTCTTTATTTTTCCTCATTCCTGAACAATGTCTTTAAAGATATTAAACTTGGATCTTTTAGAGTTTTATTTATATTGTTCCAATGTCTTTGGCTTATGTGATTTCTATTTTAAAATCTTGTGTCATTTTGAACATTTTTCCCTTGCATGCATTGTTTTGTTTCAATGAGATACTGTAGCTGTTTTTAAATTATTTTCTTTATCTTTTGTGTTCAGCAGTTTCATTATGATTTATTTTGTCATGGTTTTCTTTTTTATTATCTCATTGGAGGTTCACTGAGTATTTTCTGTAAATCTTTAAATTTATATCTTATGTCAAAGGTAGGAATCATTTCCTCAAATATCTTTCCTCTCCATTTGAGAATCTATAGACACATATTAAACATTTGATTAGATATCAGAAGCTAAATTCCCTGAAGTTCTCCCTTAACATGTTTTCCTTTATAATTCCTTATATTCAAATCAGATAACTTATACTGATCAAGCTTCAATTTAATATTCCCTCTGTCATATTCATTTGGATTGTATTTTGAAGATTTTAAGTATATATGGTACCCAATTCATGATGACTCAAATTATGATTTTTTTAATTTTATAATGATGTGAAAGAAGCATGCAATCAGCAGAAGCCATACTTCAAATTTTGATCTTTTCCTAAGCAGGTGTTAATTGCAGGATATTAACTCAAGTTGCTGGCCATCGGTAATAAGCCCCAGATCCCAATCACCCATGCAGATACAAGGGTAAGCAACTATTTCTCCACAGTGTAATATGCTGCCAGCATTTTTTGCATACAAGTATTTAAAAAATTCAAGTTGTATTCAATCTAAGTAAAGACATAGATTCAATGTTTTGCATACAAGTATTTCAAAAATTCATGTTGTAGTCAATCTAAGTAAAGACTTAGATTTCAATGATTTTCCTACAACTGTAGGCTAATGTAAGAACTCTGATCTCATTTAAGGTAGACCAGGTCAAATTGTGATGACAACTAAATTAGGGTTATTAAATTATTTTTGATGCATAATGGTTCCACTTTAGATTTTGTAAGGGTGTAAACACATTTTAAGTCAAGAAGTTCATGTATTACATTAGGTGGACACCAGGCCTCCTTGATGGAATATTTGGGAGATTTTTTTAATTAAAATATACTAAACCTAGATATGTTTACACTCAAAAAAAGACAAGGAAAATAGGAAAGGCATGCAAAGTGTCAGCAGCAATTTTTCAAAGTGAAAACCTAATTGCAAACAGTTATAGGTGAAGATACATACCAATCAGGTAGGACAAATTAAAAAGCAATTACATGCTATAAGATTTTAAAAATTCAGACATAAATAATGTCAAATTATTGTAACTGTGTTCTGGTAATAGAATTATAAATTGATGCAAATAATCTTAAGTAAACTCTGGTAGGAATAAATAAAAATAAATCTTCATATTTTGTTAGCCAGCATTATACTTGTTAATATATTTCTTTGAGGAAAAAAAAAATCATATCAGTCTGTAAAATGTCTTGACTAAGAATGCTTTCCATCATTGATTGTTTTGCCAAGTAGATGGAAAGATTTTTTTTTTTGATGTCTAGCATAAAGAAATCAATAACTAGCATGTCATGGGTATTTACTATAAAATACTATGAATTATTTAGAAGTTATTAATGTCATGTAACATGACAGAGAGATTTTTAAAACATAACTTGGGAGCACAGTGAATAACAATTTAAGTAAAGATATTCATAAATATCTGGAGGTTACAGCTATCCCTGTTGGTGCCTCAACCACATGATCTCAGTATTCATATTTTTATGCATACTGATTGTGTATTACTGAAAGCACCTGAATTTCTGCCCAAGAATTATCTCTGGTTTTATAAGCATGTTTAGTTCATGTTCAGGGCAAGTCAGATGTGAAAGTAAGCTAAACCTCCAAACTAACAAGGAATAAAGATGGATGGTTATATATCATAGCTTCCTCATTCTTTGGGAAAGACATCACAGTCAATTATTTTTCAGGAAGGCTTGAGGGACATTACTTTCAATGATTGGACAAGAAATACAGTAATGAGGTGGGATCAGTAATGTTTTTGACAAACTCAGCTTTGAGTTTGCTCAGCAGGCTTGGTGGTAGAAAAGGGATGCTAATAGAATTTAACTATATGTAAATTGAGATAATAGGATTATGTGATAATATAGAATGTTAGTAATGACACTTAGTTGTTGGCAACAACTTGGATGTAATTACATTAATAAGCAACAAACTAGAAATAATAAGAACACTGATTAAAGGGGATCTGTGAATGTGGCTCATTGAACATGGCATTCCTAAAAGACACAGATGGGTAGGAGCCAATGAGAAGATTATGTTAGTTACATAGCCATAGAAATTCAAGAAGAGGTAATCAAAACGTCAAATGATTTGGGCTGGGGATGTGGCTCAAGGGGTTGTGTGCTGCCCGGGTTCGATCCTCAGCACCACATACCAACAAAGATGTTGTGTCCGCTGAGAACTAAAAAATAAATATTAAAAAAAATTCCCTCTCTCTCTCTCTCTCTCTCTCTCTCTCTCTCTCTCTGTCTCTCTCTCTCTCTCTCTCTCTCTCTCTCTCTCTCTCTCTCTCTCTCCTCTGTCACTCTCTCTTTAAAAAAAAATTTAAAAAAAAGTCAAATGATTTAATAGAGAATTCCAGTGTCTTCACCCAAATTAAAAATTTGAGCCAGATCTTTGATCCAGAAGTTCACTGATTGAATGACAGTTGTAAACTCTTGGAAGACTAGATATGGCATCTATCTGTATCCTTTAATAGAGGTCTTTAAGGTCATCTGTTTGATTAACTGCACACTGAAAAAAGGAGAAAAGGAAACACAAAGATAGTATGAAGAATGTTGGCTGAGGTGACATTTATTACAGTAAACTATATCCCAGTACTCAGTATAATAGTAAGAGCATAAGGAGGGAAATGACAAGTCCAGTCCTAGACCAGTTTCTTATATTAAGTTCCTGATACTGGTCTCAAACTTGTAATCTTCCTGCCTCAATCTCCCTAGAGACTTGTATTACTGGAATGCACTACCATGACCAGCAGTCAGTTACCTCTCTTAATGGGCCCAAGGATGGAGTATCCTTGGTCCACTGTGCTATTATCTTGGTATGTATGTATATGTAAAAGATGTGTGTATACACATATGTATATATATATATATATATATATATATATATATATATATATATATATATATATACACATGCATATGTGTGTGTGTATATTTATATATAAAATTTGAAAATTTTATACTTGTCCCTGATTGTATGGTAAGAGCCATTATGAAAGGAAAAGTAAGTGGAAATCTCTGGAGCTCTCAAGCACAACTCAGAAAGTAAATCAGAAATAATACCAGTCCTGGGTAAAATGGTAAAGAATGGTTGCTCTTTTAAATATTCATGATTACCATGGTGGTTGTTCCTATCACATCTCAATTTTTCACTATTTTAATTGTAAATATTAGCAGATATTAATTGTTTAAAATAAAGGGTTTTGTTGTGACATTTTCACACATGCAAATAATCTGATTTGATAATATCCATTTCTCTATTACCTTCTTAACTCTTTCCCCTTTCTCCCAGCTTTGTTCCCTTTCCTGATAGTCTCCTTTCCATTTTAATACTATCTCTTCTGCCTGTATTTCACACATGAAAGCAATCAGCTGATACTTGTCTTTCTGAGACCAGCTTATGTAACTTAACATAATGTTCTCCTGTTCCTCCCATTTTAATGTGAAAAACATGATGTTTTTAAGTTTGAATAATACTGTATTTTATGTATATGTATCACAATTTCTTTATTTATCCACTGATGGGCATGTAGGCTGAGTCTGTAACTTGGATATTGTGAACAGCGCTATGATAAAAATGGGGGTATGCAGACATCTCTGTAGTATGCTGACTTTGATTCATTCAGGTATTTACCCAAGAGTGAAATTCCTGAAACATATGGGAGTTCTCACTTTAGTATTTTGAGAAACCTGCATACTGTTTTCTACACTAGCTGTATTAATTTACATTCCCACCAAGAGTGTACAAGGGTTCCTCTTTCCCTGTATTCTTGCCAGCATCAAGTCACAATTTAATTGCAAAATTTAGATGGATCACTTTCATGACAACCACAGTCATAACTACTGCCATCTTTACTAATAAGACAACAATATATTGCCCATATAGTGGTCTGCACTAGGAGGGAAATATCAGAGAGCACTCCCTTCATATATGCAGGCAGTTATGTTAACTTTTGTAAGCATTCCCAGTATAATTCAGGGACACCTTAATTGTTTTAACTTCACTGTGTGAGTTGTGAAGTAATGTGTTCATTACATTTCCCCACAATATTCTAGATAGACAATTCAGGTCATCTGCGTAACAGACACCAAGATTAGATTGGATGAACACAATATTTATTGGGGCAAATACATAGGAAAAAGGGGAAACAAACATTGAAGTTATACAACTGTGGGAATGAAATGTCATCTGTGATGAAGATAGAAGGGAGGAGGGCTCGACAGACAACATCTCAAACTGCTGCACAATTCTTGGAAGTTTCTGATCATTACAAATGGAATGCTTTAAGCCAAAGTCTTATGACAGGATTTCCATATGTAGTATGTATGAGTCTGTTATGCTTAGTAATTGGTTGAGAATTGCCTGTGGGAAGTGTAGCCTCAACAAGAAATTATTAATGTATTCAGAGTGTAACAGCTCTGGTTGTCCATCCAATATTACTCTCTGGAGCAGAGTTAAATAGTACATGTTCTTATAATCACTATAATAATATGGACTAATGTACTCTGATTTTATATATGGTCAATTCTCTATCAGAACATACTACTTACTCTTCTGTTCCTGAAATTTATCTGAAATATGTTCCCAAAATCTGAAAAATTTTAGAACCACATTTCAACTTTACTTTCTCAGGGGATGAAGTGCTTTGGAAAGGGCATATGCACAGATATTGGCTTGCATTGGATGTGATTTTTATAAAAAGTTTATTATCTTGCATTTTATGTTTAAACGTTTTCCACATTACTTAAGACATAGAGCTATAATATCTACATTTGTAGCAGACTACCTATCTAAACTTCTTGAGATTATTGGATATCCAGCATCAACTTGCAAAATCCATGTATTCATTACTTCTAGCTCTGTGTTACTACTAGCAGCCATTTAAAGATTATTTGAAATGAAGTGTCATTGAACATAAAATTATATATAACACAAAATAAAAATAATAGTAGCTCTTATTGTTTATCTTGCTTATACAGTATTGATAATAGTAATTTGAAATTACAAGATAACCATAGTTTATATATTCTCAATAATAGATCACTTTTTTCTCACTTTTTATTTCTGATAACTCCAGGTTAACATGCAAGCACATATAAAATTAGTATTGCATTTTGAATTTATCATATATTATAGCACTTTTGTTTTTTGTATCTTCCCTGTTAAATCAGAATGTACCCATGAATAAAAAATATTTTATTCAATTTGTATCCCTATATCATCAAATTAAAAAGAATAGTCTGTTTACGGCAGACTAGAACAACTGTCATTGGAATCTATTCCATTCAAATTGCAATTCAATGTTTCAGAAAGCTTTACAAAACTTAATTTAATTTGATATTATAAATTAAATAGCAAGATGTCATTTGTGACTACATAGATGGGACTGGAGACACAAGTAAGCCAGGCACTGCAAGGTAAGTATCACATGATCTTACTACTCAAATATGGTATCTATAAATGTTGATATCATAGGAGTTGAGAATAGAATTGTAGGTCCAGTGGCTAGGGAGAGGAAAAGAGTGAAGAGGGAGGATGGGAAAGATTGATCAATGGCTATTAAATTATAGTTACATAGGAGTGAAAATGTCTGCTGTGCTATTGCACAATAATGTGAATATAGGCAGCAGTACTATAAAAAAAGCTAGAAGAAATAATTTTGAAAGTTTTTACATTTGAGTAGATTGTTATGTTTAGTCTGATTTAAATATTTTACGATGTTTACATGTATCCAAACTTCATATTGAACAGTAATATGTACAATGTTCTGTTTTCGTGTTTGTGCAAATGATTTCATTTTAAAAATTAAAACTTAAATTAAATATGCATCCTAAAATGTATTAAATTTTCCGTAAGATCACAAACAAGAATTTGCTTTTCTGAAAATTGTTCTTCAGAACAGTTGCAGGGAATTATGTAACAGCTATCTAACAGTAAGACAGAGACTTCTGGTGAGATAAAGAAAATTTTATATAGCAAATGTAAAAAATATTGTGTGTCTCAAGAGCATAAAGGTGGAGATGACTCCTTTGAAAACAAAAGCCAAAGAAATATTAAATTATGGGGAAGTTGTTTGAAAATAAATAAGGAGGAATTTCATTTTAATTAAAAATATGTGATTTTATGTTCAATATGATCAACACTAAATGTTTTGATGTCAGTTATAAATGACATTGTCATAAATAGACAATATGGAGACTTTAACATTCAGGATCATCATTTTCCTTTGCTTTTTGTCTCCAGTAATCTAAGCTTTTTGTTATTGTTGCTATTGGTTTTGGTTGTGATGACAGTATGAACTCAATGAACGTGCATATGCACACACCCACACACACATCTATACATCACAAACACATACATATGTGTATACAGTGTATACACACACACACACACTATCACACTGTATTAGGAAATGTATTTGTATATGAAACTAGTAGCAGAAGATTTTTGTATCCTGAAGGACACAATAGATGGTCTCTGAATGAAATATAAAGTCAAACTTCAGTCCTAAACTAATATCACTATTCTTTATATAGAAAACAAAGACAAGATTTTTTTCAAATAAAGTTACAGAAACCAAAATTTTATTGCACTAGTTCTGCCTTGTCTAGGCCTTACGGTTGATGTGAAGGAGTTAGCAGTAGGTGCAGGCAGTGGAGTGTATAAACCATGTGGAGATACAAAGGAAAGGTACGTGCAAAGGTATCTAAGCTATTTGTTCACTGTTGAAAATGAGCCATGAGACTAGAAAGTATAAGAAAAATCCTCAAAATATATAAATACTGAGAAAAATGTCAAATAAAATATCAAAGTGATAGCAACATAATTGGCCAAGTCAATTTATCCTTTGTGGATTTGCAATGTTGTAGTTTTAAAATGGAAAAGCATCATGAAATTTATATTTTTTTGATTTACAGCTACTTAAATATAATTCAAATCTATGACACTAACAATCACATAGGTTGGCTACAAAACAAGAATTTGCCCTTTAAAACTGTTAATGTTATAAAAAAATAAACATAGAAGAGGTAAAAAAAAATTGTCGCCAGAATAACCTGATCAATTTTTTTCTATATGCTTATGCTTCAGTTTCTCTTCTCTACTTCTCTTTCCAACAAACTGTAAGTTAAATATGCACAAAGGTCATCTAGACTCAGATCAGGGATTGTTTTGCTGGAATGAAAGAAGATATACATTGCACATGAAATTTATATTTTCCTTAGAATCCTGCATTTGATGGGATGGAAAGAAACACATGATTCGACTATATGTTAAGCAGAGACTGCCTCATATTTGCCTCAGCAACATTTACAAGCATGTCATCTCCTTCTTTTCAAGGATCCATAAAAAGCAACAACATCATTTAAGAATTTTATCTTTTCTTAGAGTAGGCTTTCTTCTCAGATTTCAGAACATCCCTTTGGAACACATAAAGAAAACAAATAACTCCGACTTTAAACCCACAAGCATTGTGTAGACTCAGTGCTATGCACATTGTGGCTATGTATTTGATCACATGTTCAAGTCAACTTTATATGAAGCTGTCTCCAAACAGAAATATTTATAGAGATGACGAAAGAGTATGATGCAGACACTTATTAAACTGTCAATTAACCAAAGCAAAGTATAGGTAACATACAATAAGATGAATGATGATACGGCTGAAAATAAATGCAGTGTGATGTTTTAGACATATAACTGTATAAATAAATATAAACTGTATAATGAATATACAATCCTCTAACACTTTTGTAATATGGTATTTTAAATTTAGATTCATTCTCAAATGAAAGCTTTAAAATATATGTCTGCCTTCTCATATTCCCATTAGTATTTACTTATTAAAGTTATCAATTCTATAGATTAAAAAGGCAAAATGAACAATAAAACTAAAATAATTTTATTGTGCTGTTGGTATATTTGGCATCTGTATTGAAAATTTTGTCATCATATTTTTCTTGTTATTATAGAATATTATATTTTCCAGTAGGAAATTCTCTTTATTCATATTAAAATCACATCTTTAACCTTTGGAGCTCTATTTTTTCCTTATAACCCCAGGATGGAGATGAGAACTTATGAAATTTTAGCTTATTAATATTATGTGAAAATTTAAAAAAACTGATTTTTTATTTGGTTATTCTTCTTCTAGTGTCTCATGAGATGAGAGTAACATCATAAAGACACATGATATAACACTGATACTAAATATGAACAATATCTGTGATACATTAGCACTACTTGTCTTTTATTGGTATCTTTTCCCTCCAATATATCACAGGTCCCAAACCCTCTGATTCCTTTTGCTCACTAATGGCACATTCACCTACAATTTTCAGACTTGACTTTAAATAACTTTAATTACTGCATTGGTAAGTTTAATGTTTTTTAATATATTTATTCTGATATACTCATTAAGTATCCTCCAATACATCCTTTTGGAATTACTTTCTTTTCTGGCCAAGCCCTTTTTCTTTTTCTTTTATTTTGGGAGAATGGGGGTACCAGGGATTGAATTCTGGAGCACTCAGCCACTGACTCACATCCCCAGCCTTATTTTGTATTTTATTTAGAGACAGCATCTCACTGAGTTGCTTAGCACCTGGCCAGTTCTGAGGCAGGCTTTGAATCTGTGATCCTCCTGCCTCAGCCTCCAGAACTGCTGGGATTATGGGCATGCACCACCACACCTGGCTAACCAAGCCGCTTTTCAAGGTAACTTTTCATGTTAATCTCCTTTTAACTAGTAATAGCAATTTAATTTTTAGCATATCAGATGACAATGTCAAAATAGAATACTTTCATTATTCAGCTAGAAACAATGCACAGTCAACTTCTGCAAATCAGCTCCCAACTCACTAATAAAACACTTTGCTCTCTTTTTTCCTTGTCAGTTGTCAGTGCTGGATAAAATTATTAAAACTGTATTTTAAAAATGGTCTGTGTAATTAATGAAATTAGTAGGATAAAGGCAGTTATGATTTTCTTTTAAATTCAAATAATAGGTAGAGTTCTCAAGACAAAGATAATCCTAGATTGTCTGAATTGTATTAATCTGTATTTGTATGTGCAAACCAATAAATATATGTATATATATGCATATATGTACATATATATTTATGATTTTGCTTGTCATATAAAATTATATAAATTCATTGTGTACAACATGCTGCCTCAAACATGTATACAATTGTGCAATAACTGAGTGAAGCCCACTAACATCTGCATGGGTTGAAATACTCACTATTCAGATACCAAAGTTTGAATCCTTCTGATTCATTTTTTCTATCTGTATTTAATTTAGGAAAACTATCTAAAGGACGTGGAGCTATGTTCTAGATAAAATATTTTTGAAAATTTCTAAGGCTATCTAAGGCCTTCCAGAACAATACAGATTAAGGGACACTATCATCCTCACAATGTTACCTTCTTCAATACTATAGTCAGCTATCTGATGATACATTCTGTTCATCCTGTTTATTATCTCATCATATCTGACATAGTATTTATCAGGTAAATATAGCTGTGGTCTTCAGAAAAATATTGGATGCATTGTTTATGACCTCATTTCATTTGTAAATACTGAAAAAATATTTTTATTAGGTAGTTGGAGTCATAAATTAAGATGAAGTATAAAATAGTGACTAGATATGAAAATAATTAAATTTTCATTTTTGTTTTGAATCCACTTATTACTTGGATGCTCTGTGATTACTAAATTCAGAGTCAGTAGTAAACAAGATAGTGGGAGATATGACCTGAGAAATCATGTATATGAGAATCACAACTCTCTGCATTGGCTCAAACTGAATAAACATGCATGTTCCAACAATGAAGGTATTTGTATTTCCTGTATTTTCTTTTTCTATTTAATTATTCCATTGATTTCTAATATATCTATGTCAACTTTGACTCTACTCCCAGATTCAGATCTGAAGACTGTTAAATAGGTACTCATTTAATAACTTTTGATATTTAGCCTTTCTAAATCTGTTCTACAATATTTACAGACTGATGTTCAGTTATCTTTAGTTCACTGCCACCTACTTAAATTTAGGGCATCAGAGGCCTCCTCATTCATTCCCATTAACTATAAATAAACTTGGTCATAAAGTTATTATTCTAAATGTGAAACAGTTTCTGTCCTATCTATATTAAAAAAAACTGCAGGATTTAAAAAAAAATGTTTTCCAACTTTCAGTGAGGTTCAATTAATATGACATGTAATTATATAGGAGAAAAAATATCTCTACACATTTCTCTCAAATTCTGTCTCTTTGCCTCTAACGCAGGGTTGAGTGAGAAATGTGGCCGTAAGCCAACCTGCCCTTCTTCCAAAATCAGCCACAATAGAATCTGCTGGATTGAAATAGAACATTTGGAGTTTAGTTTGGCACTCAGTACATTCAACTGGTACTATATTTGTGACATGATTCACTGGGCCAACTGCCCAGAGGAACTCTGTGTATGGCTTCCCAGTTTTGAAATATGGAAAAGAGTTCATGACCACCAAGCTTTGTAAACCCACATTTCTGAAAATTATATTTCTCTATTTAAAAAGGCTGTGAGATAGCCAGATGTGTGTATTGGGAAAAATCAACCATTTTGTGAAAAGGCTTTTGTGTACAATTTCTAAAAACTCATTGGTATCACTTGAATTGGTTACACATTGCTTTCTGGCAGATTAATTTATGTATTTCTGTAGTTGGCTAAAAATGATCAGCATTCAAATTCCATTCAAAGAGTCTACAAATATATCATCAGTGATATTGTGTTTTATTAAATATGCTGTTAGGAAAACTATGTGGTACTGTGGAAAGAATATGAACTTTGTGTCACTAAAGTCTGGTTAAGAATCCACATTCATTCACATAATTGCTGTGAAAGCATCAAAAAATCTATTAACTACATTTCACAAGATTTAGTTCTCAAACCACCTGAGAAATTGTCACATTGGGAGGTGGGAATGAATACTTGAGATAACCTGTATGAACGTGGACCACAGCCTCCCTATGAGGTAATGACTGCCATTTCCAGAAAGGACAGCTTTTGCTAAGTTTATTTAGACTTAGTTTTGAGTTAACTCCCAAACTAAAGTTCACCAAATTCAATATGGCATTTGTAATTTAAATAAAGTAGAGTAGGGGTCAAATAATTGTGGGTTGATTTGAGGTCTTGACATGGACATTAATGAATCATAATAATTATAATAATAATAACAACAATGACAACAATAATAATTTGCAAGAACTGTAACCAGTCTAAGCCTCATTTTCCTCAACAAAAGGTTTCTAATTGGAAAGCAGTTTGTTCTATACTTACCTCCAAGAAGGGTAGAAAGGATTATAACATGAATAAAATAGCAATTGAAAAACAATATGAAGATAACCTGTGAATTGTTAATTCTTTCCTATACTTATTGACCTAACTAATATTTTGGATGAGAATCAAATATCTCTTGATCAAATCATGATTGAGTCTGATCATTATGATTATTACATTAACTTTGTGTTTATTTATACAGTTAGAAATATTGCCATAAATTGTGCCACAAAAATCAGTACTCTTATAACTGTCACACATCAGAAAGAAATCTAGGAGAAACAGTGAAAGTTTTCTCTGAAAATAAATAAATGAACTATTAATAATGTTAATCATTAGAATTCACAAAGCATAACAGACTAATGGTTGGAATAACGGACTTCTTCTTTTACACTAAAAAGTATTTAGTCTTCATTTATTCAAATGTTCCTAATTAGGACAGCTCTGATTGAGTATTTTGACCCTTTGTACATCAGTTCTTTCCAAGGCAAATTTTTACTTGCTCTCTTTCTCATTAAGCTTCTGTTTGAAATTGATTCATATTCAGAACTGAAGGTGAAGAAACCTGGGCATTCATTTAGATGATTAATTAGAAAGAAAAAAAAATTATTCAGTCTGAAAAAAATGATACACAGCCCTATTAGCCACTCAACATTGGCCAAGAATGATATGTGATTCCCAGAAGTATGACTCTCTTTCCTGGGAACGATGGAATTGCTATTAGGATTAGACTTCTACCAACTGAGCTGATTTTACTGAACTGGCCAGCTATTCCAAATGTGCTCATGACATGCTTACAAATGCTCCCTTTATTTAAAGCATAAAATTTAAACTAACTTTGGAACTTATTAATTCACTTTCTTCAAATTTACCTTAACGGAAAAAAAACATTTTTTTAAAGCAGAGTACTAATATATAATATCACTGGCTCTTGCCAATATAACTTGCTCTTGCTTTAGATTGGGTATGATTTTTTTTCTGCCTTAAAGGTTAATAGGCTAGATTTTGGAAATATCTATTCTATATATACCCTTTGTGAGTTTGTTGTACTTATAGATTTTCCATCCATTATAATCACTGTGATAACTACAAGTAATTAAGAAGACTACCTTGCAGATCTTCCATTATCTTCAATAAATAATATACAGTTCTACTTTGTATTACACTGCTTTCTCAGACAATTATAGTTTACTAATAGGAAATTGAAATATATTTAATGAGTAATATAGACAGTTGATATTTTCATTAGGCTATTTATTTCCAGGTTTTTAAAATCAGGAAATATACTTCTGAAACAATTAGGAAAGCAAATATTTGTTCTAAAAAATAAAATAATAAGTTCTCACTGAATTATTTCAATAAGTGTTCTATAACTAAAAATGCAATCTGTTTCTATAATAGAAAGGTGAGACTGAAGCAAGTTTGTTTAACATCAAAAGCAGGAAAACTTGGAGCAGTTATATACGAAGGGTCTGATAACAAAAGAAATGAATGGCATTTGTTATTTATAAATATTATAAACTACTATAAATTATTTTTGATAACTGCATTTATCACTTTTTTCTCAGTTATTAATAAAGTAAAGAATAAAGTTATCCCCTCTCACCCATTACTTAACTGCTACCAACTGTAAGCAAATATTCAATAATATTTTTGTCACACAAAGACATATTGGCAGATGACACAGAATTCAAATACATTGTATTTTTGAAAAACAAAAACAAAAAAACCCTACTTGTAGCTTGGTGAGGTGGCATGCGTTTATAATCCCAGAGAATTGGTAGACTGAAGCAGAAGGATTAACAAGTTTGAGACCAGCCTATAATTTAGTGAGTTCCTGTCCAAAAAAAAAGAAATTTAAATGGGCTAAGGGTATAGGTCAGTGATAGAGAGGCTATGAATTCAATGCCAGTACCGGAAAAAAAAAGAAAAGAAAGAAAGAAAAAAGGAAATCCCTAGTTATGACACTTTAAAACTCTGAAAGCACCTTGTATAAAAGATTTGAGAATTTTGTCATAATATCCTAATGGTTGATATAGTTTATATTGTAATCTGATCATGTGAGAACATTCTTATTCACTAAAAACAAGACAGAACATCTTGTCCTGAAGGATCAGCTTCTGAGTTTCATAGATTCTTAAACATTATTCATTAAAGGTAAGAGTGCTTGAATGGTATTTTCCTCAAAGCACAAATCCCAAACACGATTGACATGAAACAAAATGTATACAATCTACTATGCCAATAGAAACCCCTGATGCAGCTGTCCCTCGGTATCCATGGGGGATGGCTCCCTGGATATCCACAGGAACTAAAATCCTCAGATGCTTACATCATTTACACAAAATGCCAAAGAATTTACATGTACAGAACTTAGAATCCTTAATACTATGTAGATTTTATGTGAATGTTATCATACTCCACTGATTAAGTAATAATGACAAGAAAAAAATACTCTGCATGATACATTTTTATTCTAAATATTTTTCATCCATGCATAATTGAATTCATTGATACTGAACCCTCAGATATAGGGGACTGGCTGTAATGGCCGGAAATAAATACAACTAAAATATTCTGGACTCAAGTCTTTCAGTCATAAATAAGCATATCTGTATAATATATACTTATATGTGTATAAAATAGTATATATTTTATATATATATAAATAAAATCAATTTTCTCATAAGATCTAATTTAGGACCTCTACAGTTTTTGTTACTCTTCTAATTTGTTGCATTGGTACAGATGCATCCAACTACCCTAATTTTAAATTACTCCAATGTCCTTTAATTCTTCTAAATTAAAAAATCAAAATAAAAGAATTTGTAATTAGTACTCATGTTAAACTTTTAAAATTACATTATACATAATATTTAATGGTTAGATTTGCTTAGTTTTGGACTGTATTAGGTTACCCCAATATGAATTATGTTGAGATTGGCTAATTGGTTAAAATGATGGCAGTTCAATTCTTGATTCATGCACTGATTTCCTTCTTCTTCCTTCAAAACGTATCTTAGCATTACATGAATACACATTTTCTGTCATCTTCCAGATAAATACCAATACTGATTTGAAGACTGGTATGGTTAATACCTAATGATCATATTAGGAGTCAAAATGAAGTGATTTTTTAAAATAGTCTTTAACAACTGAGATATTAGTTTTTAATTTCTTGAGTACTGTTTTTCCATAATGTGCAAAGGCTGTTCACTTACTAGGGTATACATTTCCCACTAGAAAGAAATGATAATGAACAGTTCTTTGATTTACTCCAAAATTAGCTAATAATCATGATACATTGAACATCTTTCTCCTACTTTCTGATTTGTGGTGGACAATTTAGGATGCTCTGAGATTATTTTGTTAACTTATTTATCCACCATGTCACTATTGTTATATGGGACTAAAATATGAATTAATTCTTTGACTGTTTTATGTTGACACCTAAAGTCTCTTCAATATCTGGAAATACTTTAGTTACAAACCTTACCATATCTGACATATATAATTATAGGAGGCACAATTTATCTGAAGTCACCATTTTGGGGGGTTCTTCTATAATATTCAATAATACTTTGTATTTTTTTCCAATTTTTAGGGGCTCAATTTCTGCATGTAAGTAAGTCTTACCCTAATCCTTATATTTTCTTCCACATTCCCACAACAAGGAAATGTCTATCCATCCACCACGAGCACAAAATGTTTTTTTCATGACTCAGGAATTTTCTAGGTAAAAACTGTTCATCAATAATTGTAGTCAATCATCTACAAAAAAACTTTAGTGTGATATTTTATGACAGCCTTATAAATTAAACCAATCTGTTTTACTATAATGCTTCCTCTAATTTATCTTTGGGGGATGTACTGGAAATTTACCTATTTAAATGAAACCAATATTTATCTACTGGTTTGAGAACTCAAGTGTCTTTGTATTTAATCAAGAAAATTTTTATAATCTAGCATAGTGCCCATGCTGATATAGTCTAATTTAGACAAACATGTTTTTGAAAAGGCCTTTTAACATAATTTCATCAAAAGTTTCTATTGACATTCTGATTTATCTCATTTCAATATTTTAAGGGTAATATTTCAGGTTGAGCACAAGATGGATAGAGTTGCTAACATATTTGGGTTTTTAGGGTTTCTACTATTCAATGACCATCAGAAGCCCCATGTCTCTTTCTGACTCCTCATCTCAATAGACAATAGGATTTTATTAGACCTCATGCACTTACATTTAGCAATTGGTAAAATTAATGTCAATTTCAGTTTAGTGGGTCTTTAGTTTGGCTAAGAAAAATCATCTAAATTTTTCTTTTCACTTTTTTGAAGATAAATTAAAGATAATTGACAAATCACACTATTACTATTGTCATTTCACAAATATTTAAACAAGGAAAACACCAATTGTTGATCACAGTGGGTGATAATAGACATTGACTATTTTCACCATTCAGAAATGTGACATAGACCTAGAATTCTGACCAATCCTATATAATGTTGTAATTAAAATAGCTTTTGTACAGCTGTGACAAAAATACCTGACAAGAACAACGTAGAGAAGGGAAAATGTATTTGGGGCTCATGGGATTCAGAGGTCTCAGTCTATAGATCACCGACTCCATGAGTTTGTGCCCAAGCTTAGGGAATAAACCATGGAAGAAGGACCCAACATAGAAAAACTGCCAGCTCATGGCAGGATCTGGAGGCAGAACATGAGGGATGGGACCACAGGGAAGAACAAACCTTCTAGATTAAGTGGCCAGTGACACACTCTCAAGCACATCCCACCATCCAGTCCCTCCAAACTGGGATGGACTGATTTGGTTATAGCTTTGACAATTCAATCATTTCATCTCTGAGCATTCCTCCATTAACGTAGGAGCTTTTGGGGGAGACCTCATATCCAAACCACAACATATTATAAACAAAGATATTTTATCACATGAACTTTTAAGATTACCTGATTTTTGCAATATAGCTTTATCACATCTTCCTATATTAATTGCTAACATTTGTTAAAGAATTGTGACTTTATAAAGGCCATTTGAAAAAGTCATATGACTTTTTGAATTTCTATGGAATTGTCAATATTTTCTCATATTTGTTGCAGATTTCAGTATTAGACTTGCTTTTATTATTGTGCATTACTGGTATCTCAGTTATGATGAAAGGAAGGCATTCCTTCATTTACCTTTAATTGTGTGAAACTATTGATAACTACCAAAGATCTCATTGATAGTGAATAACCAAGTAGAATCAGATAAGTTAGTAATAGAGAACATAAAATAATAGTATTACAGAGACAAGGATAAATAATATGGTAACATTTCAACTGTTTCAATTTCAAAGATAGTGCTAATATTGAAATGTGCTACAGATATGGAAAATATTGATATTTGAATTTTATACAAATCCAAACAGTCATGTAACTTTTTCAAATGAAAGAAAATAATTTCACATCCTAAATAAGTACTTAATTTTTTCTGTAGTCTTCTCATCTAACCAACCAAATTAGAGATACTTTCAAGAAAAGTTTTCAGATGTTTCAGGCACCATTTATTTGAAGCAACATTGGGTATTTCAAAACTAATATTCGCTTATGTAGTTTTTCAATTTAGGCACAAACCCAGATATTATAACACTAAGGTTTCCAGAGTATCTTTCATTTTAATATAACTATTTTTCTAATAAAATTATAACATAAGTAAATTTACTTGGGCAAAACTAAGTATATAAAGGCCTTTATTTATTATTAGAATAATAATAGTATTATATTTACTACTATATATACATATATATATGTATAGTAGTAAAGTGTTAAAGAAGAAAAACATTTTAATATACAGCTCAAAAAATAGTATGGAAATTTTGGAGGTAAAAATTTTTTAAAAAGTCAATAAATACACTCAATGTTGTTACCTATTTGATTCCAGTCATGTCCCATTAAATTAAAAAAAAAACTTTATATGCAAAGATAACATGGAGTGTCTCATAAAGCTCTTACCTGCTGTTTTCAAGAACATTTGAAATTGCTACAACTCAGTGATGAATATTTGCTTCACTAATGTCATATTTATGCCCTGAGGTCCTGCTTCTATTCCTCAGCACACACAGTAACATTTTGTGTTTCAGGGCTGAAACACAGTGAAACATTTAAAAAGACATTTTAAATGGTAATCAAACTTGACATGTGTAGTCCAGATAATGCACATGATTCAATTGAAGTAATTACAATATGAATAGCTAAGATCAAGGTCATACATGGCAGGTAATGACAGCATTGTCATAACTGCCAACAGCCTTACAATGACTGTAAGGCACTGGCAATAGTTAGGTATATCCCACTATTCAAAGCTGTGAATTGTGTCAAATATGATCCTAAGTGTCAATGAAATAATAAATTAGAAGCAATGAAGTAAATTTTTATATTCATATTCTAAGCAAAGATTTTGTAATGTTTACCTTTAATTTCTTAAATTTTTTTCTGTTAAAAGAAAATTAACTGATTAAAGTTAGGCTACATATACTGACTACTATCTTTTAGATACCTAGTAGTATGTTGATAGCATTCACAGTTCCAAATTGCATCAATAAAAGCCATATATACTTCCAAATCTAAAAGAACTCTAATAGAATGTATTTATTTATTTATTAATACAGCTAGGATTTTTGTGAATATTTTAGAGAAATCGTAACTCCATAAAAATGACTAAAGTCAATTTGAAGATATTATTGTTCATTACAAAAGTCTCAAAAGTGCATAGCTTTAAATGATAAAGAAAAATATTTCTCTATCTCACACATCTGTGTATAAGATGTTTTAATATAATTCTATTAAAACTTTGTGAACAATAAATTTCAGCCAAAGTAAAAACTTTAAGACTTAAGTGAGAGACTTACATTGAAATGAGACATTGAAGTAATTTCTATAAAAAATCAAGTAGTAAAAGGAAGAAAGCCACTGTCACATGGCAGCCTATAAAATGAAAACTAGCAATTGTTACAGAGGTTATAGTTATGTATATAAATAGCACAATTGTAAAGGTATTTAATGAGTAAAAAGATGGAATACAGGTTTCTGCCTTCTTTTTCTTCTTTTTAAAATTTATTTAATTTCATTAATTTTTCTACTGTCTTTTTAGATTCATTTTGACTTTTCATTCCTCTCCCATTCTTTCTTCCCTCCTTTCCTTCCTGGCCCATTATCAATGAGCATTCCCCAAAACAGTTTGGGGAATCCATATCTATCCCTGTACAAAACTTCCTATCTCTCACCCTATACAAAAATCAATCTGAAGTAGATCAAAGACCTATGAATTAGACCAGAAACTTTGAAAGTGCTAGAAGAAAATATAGAGTCAACACTCCAACATATTGGTAGAGGACCTGACTTCCATAATAAGAGTCCTAAAGCTCAAAAAATATAACTGAACTTCAATAAGTGGAGATCATTAGATAAAAAAACTTTTGGTTTAATTCCTAGGTCCTTGATCCATTTTGAGTTAAGTTTTGTGCATGATGAGAGATATGGGTTTAATTTCATTTTGTTGCATATGGATTTCCAGTTTCCCCAGCACCATTTGTTGAAAATGCTATCTTTTCTCCAGTGTATGTTTTTGGCACTTTTGTCTAATATAAGATAATTATAATTTTGTGGGTTAGTTTCTGTGTCCTCTATTTGGTACCATAGGTCAACCATTCTGTTTTGTTGCAAATAACATGATGTTTTTGTTATTATTGCTCTGTAGTATACTTTAAGGTCTGGTATAGTGATGCCACCTGCTTCTCTCTTCCTGCTTAGGATTGCTTTAGCTATTTTGGGTCTCATATTTTTCCAGATGTATTTCATGATTGCTTTTTCTATTTATATGAGGAATATCATTGGGATTTTGATTAGAATTGCATTAAATCTGTATAGTGCTTTTGGTAGTTTGGTCATTTTGATAATATTAATTCTGCCTATCCAAGAGCAAGGTAGATCTTTCCATCTTCTAAGGTCTTCTTTGATTTCTTTCTTTATGGTTCTGTAGTTTACATTGTATATATCTTTCATCTATTTCATTAAGTTGATTCCCAAGTATCTTTTTTTTGGAGGTTTTTGTGAATGGGGTAGTTTTCCTCATTTTCTTCTCAGAGGCTTTGTCATTGATATACAGAAATGTCTTTGATTTATGGGTTTTGATTTTACATCCTGGTACCTTGATGAATTCATTTACTAGTTCTAGAAGTTTTCTGGTGGAGTTTTTTGGGTCTTGTAGGTGTAGGATCATATCAGCAAATAGTGCTAATTTAAGTTCTTCTTTTCCTATACATATCTCTTAGATTTCTTTTGTCTGTCTAATTGCTCTGGCCAGTGTTTTAGAAACTATGTTGAATAGAAGTGGTGGAAGAGGGCATCCCTGTCTTGTTCTAAGGGGAATGCCTTCAATTTTTCCCCTTTAGAATGATGTTGGCCTGAGGCTTAGCATAGATAGCCTTTAGATGCTGAGATATGTTCCTGTTATCCCTAGATTTTCTAGTGTTTTGAATATAAAGGGGTGCTGTATTTTGTCAAATGCTTTTTCTGCATCTATTGGAATGATCATATGATTCTTATCTTTAGGTTTATTGATGTGATGAATTGCATTTATTGATTTTCATATGTAGAGCCAACTTTACATGCCTGGGCTGAATCCCACTTGATCATAATGCACAATCTTTTTGATATATTTTTGTATTCAACTTGCCAGAATTTTTGTTTTTAGAAAGAGAGAGAGATAGAAATAGAGAGAGAGAGAGAGAGAGAGAGAGAGAGAGAGAGAGAGAGAGAAAGAGAATTTTAATATTTATTTATTTTTTTAGCTTTCGGCAGACACATATCTTTATTTGTATGTGGTTGCTGAGGATACCCAGGCCTCACACATGCCAGGCGAGTGCGCTACCGCTTGAGCCACATCCCCAGCCCCAACTTGCCAGAATTTTATTGAGAATTTTTTGCATCAAACTTCATTATAGATATTGGTCTGAAGTTTTTCTTTCTTTGATTTGTCTTTGCATGGTTTTGGGATCAGGATGATATCTTAATCATGTGGGATTAGGCTCCAACTTCCTTAATAAGACTCCTATAGCACAAGAATTAAAATCAAGAATCAATAAATGGGATGGAGTCAAACTAAAAAGTTTCTTCTCAGCAAAAGAAACAATCTGTGAGGTGAAAAGAGAGCCTACATACTGGGAGCAAATCTTTACAGCTCCCAATTCAGATAGAGCACTAATCTCTAGGGTATATTAAGAACTCAAAAAGTTAAGCACCAAGAAAACAAATAACCCAATCAACAAATGGGCCAATGACCTGAACAGACACTTCTCAGAAGAAGATATACAATCAATCAACAAATGTATGAAAGAATGCTCATCATCTCTAGCAATCAGAGAAATGCAAATCAAGCTACTGTAAGATTTCATCTCACTCCACTCAGAATGGCAGCTATTATGAAGACAAACAATAAATGTTGGTGAGGATGTGGGGAAAAAGGTACAGTCATACACTGCTGGTGGGAATTCAAATTGGTGCAGCCTAGATGAAAGCAGTATGGAGATTCCTTGGAAATTTGGGAATAGAACCACCATTTGACTCAGCTATCCCTCTCCTTGGACTATATTTAAAGGACTTAAAACAGCATACTACAGGAACACAGCCACATCAATGTTTATAGCACCACAATTCACAATAGCTAAACTGTGGAGCCAAACTAGATGCCCTTCAGTGGATGAATTGATAAAAAAAAATGGCATATATACACAATGGAATTTTACTCAGCAATAAAAGAGAATAAAATCATGGCATTTGCAGGTGAATGGATGGCTTTGGAGAAGATAATGCTAAGTGAAGTTAGCCAATCCCCCCCAAAAAAATGCTGAATGTTTTCTCTGACATAAGGAGGCTGACTCATAGTGGAGTAGGGAGGGGGAACATGGAATGGGACAAATAAATGAATTCTAGACAGAGAAGAGGAGTGGGAGGGAAAAGGAGGAAGTATGGGTTTAGAAATGATGGTGGAATATGATGGTCATTATTATCCAAAGTACATGTATGAAGACACAAATTGATGTGAATATACTTTGTATACAACCAGAGATATGAAAAATTGTGCTCTATATATGTAATAAGAATTATAATGCATTCCACTATCATATATAAATTTAAAAAATATTTTACTAAAGAGATTACATTATTAGTCACAAGACAAGGCTTATTATGTTTACAAAGAATTCTAATATTCTAGTGAATTATTTAAATATGTTATTTGATTATAGTTTTCAATTGGAAGTCTACAAAATAAATAGTTATGCAAAAATTCCCAAACATTTGAAACTAACATACTTCTTCATTTCTAGTTACTTAACCTAAGGGAGATAAACATTTTTGCCCCAACAAATATTTTACACATGATTTGGTATCTTATTTATTTATAAAATTGGAAATAGTTCAATATTTATTGACATGTGAATAAATTAAGTATATATTACACAGTGGAATACTATGATGCAATAAAAGTAATAAAATACAGACATGTGAAAAATGTGCTTTTATCAAAAAAAATATTAAGAATGAAAAATGACAAAAATATGTACAACCTATATGATTTCACTCATGAAATTCTATATTAATGAAAGTGTATATACAGTGAAATTAAGTAGATCAGTCATTTTTTGGACTAATTATGGGGAGTGGACAAAAGAAGAAATGATAGATTAAAAAGAATATAAAGAAATTTGTAGAATGCATATGTTATTTGCCATTCTTATTATAATCAAAACTCATGGTTAATACACAAATGATGAAACATATCATATCATAGATTTACATTATGTATCTTAAATTTGGCAGTGAAGGAATAAAATTTGAGAAGAAAGACTTAATTTTAATATGTGGTTTATTTGGGTATATTGCATTTTATTCTCAGTTTTAAAAAATTTGACTAAAATATGCAGTTATTCTCTCTTTGTAATATGCTAGCATAATAGTGATATCTACTTAACATAGGTCACAGAGTATCTGACAAGTAAAATAAATAACAAAAAAGCATTTGTGGCAGATTAACATTTATGTTAACAGCTATGTGAAATTTTAGCATGTTTGCTTAGCTTTTAATTCTTTATTCAAGCATATTTGCATAACATTTACTTAAAAACAACTTAAACATGAAACTGCTTGTTAACCATTGTGGTTAAGTAGTCACCTGTATAATTTAGCTTTATTATTCTGAAACTATTGCATAAGTTTGCCTAGTTGTATGAAATGTCAGTTTAAATGCAGTTACACAATTGTTAATGAATTCCTGCAATCTGCATATCACTAATACATCTATGAAGTTTTCTTTATTTTTTCATGGTGGGTTTTTAAGGTGTGGGGAAATTTTCAGTTTACCATAAACTGAAACCTATTACAGACTGCCCTACTCAGACAGCCCTACTTAAATTGCTCACTTGTAAAAGAACATTCTTCTTATAATGAATATTATGAATATGATTCCCCTACATGATTTATATCTGCATTTTTGCCTACAGAAAGCAATTTGGTAGTTTTATCTTCAGTTGTTAAGGACTAATGACTTATAGCCCAATAGCAGGACATATCCAAATGAGTGAAAATGAATATTCTTATGAATAACAATTCAGGAATCCATGTGAAATTCTTTTCCCTTTTAAAAGGTCACTAAACTTCAGAACAACATTAATAAGATATTAGATTTGCAATTAGAGATACTATCACTTTTCCACACATCAGGGATATGTATGAACAGGCATAAGCACTCACACATTGATTGTTTTTCAATAAAAAGTTATTTCCCATTGGATTGTGTCAGAAGAACTAGATACATATGTGTATAAATATATGTTCATGTGCACATGTATATACATATATAATAGTAATACATTTGCATATATATATACATATATAATTCATGCATACATATATACACACATACTTACATAAATATAAAATACTGAATTTGTTTTACTTAAACTTGGAAATACATTACCCTGAGTCTGTTTATTAGAAAAAAAATCCTGCCAATTATTATTAATAGTGGTCTAATTATATGTAACATGCAAGTTTTTGAGATACATTTCAATGAGCAATGCTTTCACCTAACTTGTAAATTAACAAGAATTAAAGAGAAAAAAGAAAATTATGTGGAATTGTGGTTACATCCCTTAATAATTAAAAAGTGTTGCCTTTTAGGGGAAAAATTCAGAAAACTAAAGAAATTTAACAATAAGGTTTTCAAGTAATTTTTAAATATGTTTTCCTAATGCATCATTATTATACATAATAGTGAGATTAATTGTGACATATTAACACATGCTTATAATAATTTGATCAATTTCTTTCTCCAGTTTCTGCACTTTCCTTTCATTCCTTGCTCACCCATCCCCTTCTTCTACTCCATTAGTTTCCCTTCTATTTTTTAATCAGAACATTATAATTATACATAAAGTGGTTGTAACTGTTGATTTGAATTGTCAACTTCATTGGATTAAGAGACACGGCTGATTAAAAAGGCATATGGGTGTGCCAATGGGGGTGTATCTAGGAATGCTTGACATGTGTTATAGCCAACTGAAATGCAGACCCTCCCTAATTGTGGATAGCACCATCCAATTGGATATGGCTTGGATGAAATAAAAATTGGAATAACAAGGAAGCTGCAGCAGATCCAAGCTTGATTATTCTTGACAGAGCTCTTGATTGCTGCTGTGATCTTCTGAGGAGGATATCTGACTCTAGGACTATCGCTTCCTTTCTCTTCCAAAGTAGACATTGCCAGTGAGTCTCCAGAAGCCTTCCTTCTTGGACTGGGATAGCATGGTTGGTTGATCCTTCTTGTTCTGGTGCTTCAGCCTCTTGGACTGTGCAGCTACTGATTCTTCCAACTCTCTGGTCTGCAGATGGGTATTAAGAACTATCAGCCTTCTAGTCTCATAAGCCAACCTAATAAATTCTCTTTTTATAATTATACTTCCTGTTGATTCTTTTCCTCTAGACAACCGAAACACAGTGGGATTCAGTGTAATATATTTGTACATGCATGTAGTACTATTTGGTCTAGTTTATTAACTAGTACTTTTCATTTTCCTCAGATCTGTCCTCTCCCTTGACACTTTTCCTCTTCTCTATTGGTCTCTCTTCTTTTTTCCTGAGATTCCCCTTTTTTCTAACTTTCAAATATGAAGGAATATATTTGACTCTTGACTTTCTAAGTCTAACTAATTTCACTTAACATGAAGTAAGTTTTTAGGATTCTTTAATTATTTGAAAATTAATTAAATTGTGCAAGTGCCTCTGAAATGTTAATTTAAAATAAGACACTTTGTTGCTGTTGAATTCTCTTTTCCTTTGCTTGTCTAAGAATATTGTTTGTACTTTTCCATATACATATATGACTATCTAATTGTTTAATAATTCAGCACATGCTTTATAGAGAGTATTTATTTTGTAATGGTGTACCAGAATAACCAAGAGTAGGTAATTTTTAAAGAATATAAATTATTTCTCATAGTTCTAGAGGCTTAGAAGTAATTATTCAAGCTGCTGGTATCTAATGAGGGTCTTCTTCCTTTGTTCTTACATGACTGAAAATTGGGAAAGGAAAATCCACTCTTACAAACCCTTTTAATAGCTGCAGTAATCAACTCATGAGGGTTTGGCCCTTATGACCAAATTGTCTCCCTTTAGTTCTACCTTGAAGCACAACTGAAGTGGAAATTAAGTTTCCACAAATAAATGTTGAGAAATATACACAATCCATATAAGTTAATAAAATATCAGAATGTTTTTCACTAAATATATTCAATAATTTAATTTTGCCAAAATTTGATATTCCACCTGACTTCATGAACTCACTTATCAAGTTTAAATGCTGCAAAAAATCAGATTTAAACAAACATGCTTATCTGAAAATACATGCATATGAGCTAAAAAAAATCCTGATAATATAGTGTAGCATGTGGGTGGAGTACAGAAAGGATACTTTCACATTATCACTGTCAGCTCTTCCCCAGTTAGCACAGTGCAACAGAGAGGGATACTTTCTGCATAGGAGAAGAACAGTGACTGAGAACCTGTGTTTCCATGAACTCAAGATCCAAATCTCCACAGTGAACACAGACTCAAGGTCTGCCCCAGTGGATCATTTTGACCTCCATGACCCAGGGCTACATGTCAATTTTAATAGACTCAGTCCCCAGGTTAATGCCGATGCCTGGCTAGCAAATGTATATTTAGATTCTATTTTGCCCCTTTGGATCCAGGCTCAGCTCTACCACCACAGACCCAGACCTCAGCCTGCCTTAATAAATCCATACATCAGGTTGCCAGACCCAGAAACCTACTGACCCAGGCAATAGCCTAGTCTGCCAGAGGCTTCCTTTAGCAAATCTATCCATGAACGTTGTGAGACACCCTGCCCACAATCTCTGAGTTGACATGTGAAAGAGTTTCTCTGGGATTCCACTTTGGTAAAGACTGTAGGAGGTACATAATATTTTAAATATGCAGCCACCAATGAAAGGCCATAAGGATCATAAATAATCAGGGAAACTGAAATAATAAATGAAAAAAGTACCAGCGATCATCTCCTAATAAAATAGAGATTTATGACCTATCCTACAAACTATTCAAAACAATTATTTTACAGAAAATCAGTGAGCTGCAACAAACATACATAGAAAACTAAATGAAAAGAGGAAAGCAAATTCAAAAAAACAAATCAAATATAAAAATCATAAAATGAAACAAAAGTTTTGGTGATAGTGAAAAAAATTACTGAACTGAATATCCCATTATATGATTTTCTTCAATGATTCTGTATAAATAAATTTCCTCAGAGACACATTTTGATGCTGAATTCTGTAATTTCATAAATTCATTTGTCTATATTTTAATGCTTAGGATTTTTGTACTGTGGTAACAGAAAATTTGTGTACAAATTTTTACAGATTGCAAATGAATATTAAGGGACAAAACAAAGTCATTGATTTTTTCCATTTTTAGATGTAATATTGTAGGCAGAATGCATGAAAAATAAATGATAAGCTGGACAATACTAAAATTAAAAATCTTTGTCATATAAAAACATAGTTAAGAGGCTGAGAAGACAAGATACAGCCTGGGAGAAAATATTTGTAAAAGCACATTTGATAAATGATTGTTAATACTTGAAAGACATCACATCAAAGACTATTTTCAGAGGCAAATACACAAATCTAAAGGTTCTCAACAATAGAAGCCCATATGGAAATATAAATTAAAACAATAAAATATCTCTACAAATATTAGAACATCTAAATTCCCAGACACCAGCAATACCAAATACTGGTTAAATGTGGACCAGTAGTAATTCTCATTCACTGTTAGTGGAAATGAAAAGTCAAAAACAACTTGGGGTTACAGCTTGGAAGTTTTTAAAAAACTAGCCTATAATTCACCAATGATCCAGCAACTAAGCTTCTTGGTATTTACCCATATAAATTTAAAATGTATGTGAATAGAAAAATTGGTATATAAATATTTATAACCATTTTACTCAAAATTTACCAAAACTTGGAAGCAGTCATGATGTACTTCAACAGGTGAATAGATAAATAATCCTACAGAACTCCCAGATAATGGAATATTTTCAGTGCTGAGAAAAAAGAATGAACTCTCAAGTCATGAAAATACATGTCAATATAACTGCAATTTAACATTTTGGTGTGGAATTTTGATAGAGAGGTGAGGTTGTACACCTTTGGGAGCAGAAAGAATGCAGAAAATTTTTGTATCTTTCACTCAATTTTTCTCTGAAGCTAAAAGTTCTGCAGAAAGTAATAGTGAAAGAACAATAATTTGAAAAAGATGAATATTAAGCTGCATACATACACAATGCAACCTGCTGGTATTCTTCCATGATCAAAAATAAATAAGAAAAAGTGAACAGAACAATAATAATGTCTTAAAAACATACCAAATAGAAAAGGATAGCATTTAAAATAGTCTACAAATGAGAAATCAAAAAAAAAAATGTGAAATCAAAGTAAGATTACTTTTCAGTACAGCCAAGGATTAAGAAAAAGAAAAACTCTCATAGGATATTGGCAGAAGTATAAATTGGAACTACATTTTTGGAATATATTGTGAAAATATGTATCAAAATTTATTTGAGCCAATAGCTCCTCTAATTAAATTAAATCCAAGAACATAATGAGACTAGTATGTTAAGATGTTAGAAAAATGTTTAATATAGGGTTTCCCTTATTGGGCAAATGTGGAAATTACAGTTTGGGTTTGATTAAATTAAATAAATTAATAAAGAAACCTAAAATAAAATTTTATAAAACTATTTATAAGGAGTCAATTACATCAATATGAAAATATAACATTGGAACCATGTCATAGCTATGGTATACCAGCCAATCTAATAACATTAAAAATAAACCCATGGCTCTTATGCATTCTAGCTGATTTTCAGAACTCTCTTTATCTTATGATAAAATAGCATATCAGTATATTGAGGGAGATATGTTGTTAAATGAAAAGATACAGTGCAAGGAAAGCTTTTATATCTATTTCTATTTGAGTATATATTAACACACACTTGTGTTCATTTATGCAGATTTGGGAGGGGAGATGAGAATGAATTATGGTTTAGATCTTAAATATTCTCCAAGGCCATATGTTTGAAGGCTTGTGGTGTTATTGGAAGATGTTGGAACATGGAGGAATGGGGCCTAATGGAAGGAGGTTAAGTCATTGAAGTCATTGGTGGCATTTCCTTCAGGGGATATTGGTATTCCAGATTTTTCTTTCTCTTTCTCTTGCTCCCCAGCCACCAATAGGAGAACAGACCTCATTTTCCCAGAACATCCACCTTGATGTCAGGAGTTTCCACAGGCCCAAAAGCAATGGGGCCAATTGACATGAAACTTTGAGATGACACAGGTCTTTTCTACTTTAAAGTTAATTACCTGAAGTGTTCGTTACACCAAAGGGAAGCTAATATATAGATACACAGTGGAAAGATATCTAATAATAGATAATATCTATTAATAATTCTTACCTTGGTGCAGTGGCACATGCCTGTAATCCCAGCAGCTCCAGAGGCTGAGACAGGAGGATCAGGAGTTCAAAGCCGGTCTCAGTAATGGAAAGGTGCTAAATAAAACATAAAATAGGTCTGGGGATGTGCCTCAGTGGTTGAGTGCCCCGGAGTTCGATTCCTGGTAAACACACACAAAAACAATGAATAATGATTCTTAAAATGTTTTATTATTTTCAATATTTTTCAGAAATACAGTTAGGTTAAAAGCAGTGGTGGATGAGGTGGGAGATGACATACACCTTTAATCCCAGTGACTTAAGCAGCTGAGGCAGGGGAATTGCAAATTTGATGTCAGCCTTGGTCACTTAGTGAGACCCAGTCTGAAAACAACAACAACAAAAGTAAGTGTATAAAAATGTCTTTAATTATTTCAAAATAACTATATACCATCCATTTATAGTCAGGAAAGTTTTATTTGATAAAAATTAAATATGAGTAACTAGTTTAGATTTGTAAGATGCATTTAAAACAACTTGTATTAATTGTTGTCCTAGAAAAAGAACTCTTAAATTAATTCAAATTGACTTATAATAATCAGATATTTACTGCTTGATAGATATGAGAAAAAATTAGAAAGTAATCATCATAGTTTTCATTAATTTCTGATGGGCTCCAGGACATAACATTCTGATTATTTGGGCATTTTAGACCTTTAGTATCTTTTATCCTCTATGCTAATTTTTATAAAACATGATACTACTCAAAATTCCAGAAGCCTTGAGTCAAAGCAGTCCAAACAGAGAAAATTATTGTTATGTTTCCCAAGTCCCAATACAATCTCATCCTCTCTTCTGCATTACTTTTTCTTTTCTTTCACAGTTTCTCCTGTTCTTTTGCAACAAGGTGCAAGATATTGAACAAATTGTCATATTGTTGGCTCCCCAAACATTTACATTTTAAAATAAATCAAAACCTGAAAGACATAAAATAAAATATAAAAACGAAGAATTATTTTACCTTGATAGTTAGCATCATTCTGGGTATATAGTCAAAGGTACCATAAACTTTATTATCTACCATTTGTGTGCAAGGAAAAAGTACATCAATAATTTATTATCTAAAAATTTTGAACACATATTTTGAGTTAAAATTAACTTACAAATTTCAAACAAAAAGCTTTAGTCTTGGCTTTTAAGTATCATGTAATTTAGCAAAAACAAAATTAGACAGGAGGAAAATTGAAGAAAATAATATGGGTATTCTCATGATAATGTAGATTGAATAATTTTCAGGAAAAAATGTTTGTATATATATTAAAATGTATAGTTTAACGTAGTCATATGTACTTCTATGTAGTAAAACATTCAAATAAATATGATTAGCCTAATAAATTGTAGCAATCATTAACTTCTGCCCTCCCAAGGGAATAATAAGAAAGTAAGAAATAAATCAACCAACTGGTTTCTTCCCCTCTTTGATTTTAGGCCATCAGCCCCTCCTTTAACCTGTATCCTTCCTGTTATTTGAGTAATACCAACGAGTCTGTGGAATACAATGCCTTATAGTCCTTATCAAGAACTCTATATGATTTCAACAATAGTCGGGTCAGAAGGCACAAACTGCAGTGGTTTCAACATACTCTTCAAATAGAAATGAAGAAATCTGTTACACAATTTTCCCTGAAGGATCCACATTAATCTGTGCATCTGTAGAACCCAGGAGGTCTATAGAGATTCAATGAGAGAACAGATTTGGTGGCTATATATCACTGAGTTGAGAGTCTACTAATTAAATCTCCCATAAAAGAACAACTATTAGGCTTTTGTAGAGTGCTATCATTTATAAGAAGTTACCATTTGTGTGCAATAAAAAAGTACAACAATAATTTATTATATTCAAATTTTGGGCACATATATTTTGAGTTAAAATTAACTTACAAATTTCAAACAAAAGCATTTGAGTGCATTTGAAATGTCATTTAAAAATCATATTTTTTTCTAAAAAGGATAAATATGAAAAATTGTGCTCTATATGTGTTATATGAATTGTAATGCATTCTGCTGACATATATAACAAATTAGAATAAAAAATAAGAAAGAATAAATTGAAGGTTGACAGCTAATAATTTATATATATACACCAAGATTTTAAAATTTTATGTATCAAGGAAAATATGTAAAATATTTAAGGAAATAAATCTGAAGAAAATGAGACATTTTCAGATATTGCTATGAAAATATTGGACTATGCATATCTATTTAAATTGAGTTATGCCAATTAGTTATATATAGTAAGTGTGTAATTGATATATGAGTCCACCTCCTTTGTTCTAAACATGATATCACACTCAAATATTGACAGTACATATGAAGCTATGAACAAAGTTATAAAACTCTGTAAGACCTATTTCAGTTTTCTTGGGATTTTAATCCTACTTGTAATAAGATTCAGGAAATGTGATCAACTAAAAATCAGACATATCTAATTTCATTTTGAGAGTTTTTAGTGTTTTACCACAATGTCATTTGAAGGACTTTTGTATACTTTCCTCTCCCTTCCTAGCTAAGGAGGCTGGTAGCTTGAAGGAGATAAGCCTTCCAAAGTAAACTTGTTTACTTGCTTTGATTCCATGGTATTTTTTGCTGCTTCTGAGAGAAAAATGCTGTCTCTGTGTGGAGCGTATGGAGCAGAGTGTAGCACAGCAGCAGTCTTTCCTAACTTTGATAACATTCTGTATCCAATGCAGAGAATTATGATTTTCTGTGTCATTTTTCAGAATTGTTACGGTCTCTCTGTATATTGAGTACATACACATGAAATGTATGACAGAATACTGCCTTTTATGGAGAATAAAAGCAAACAAGATTTGTTGAATGGAATGCATTATATTTTAAATTGAAACTTTATCTTTCTTATCAATGCTATAAACTAGTGCAAACATGAGGGTGTTTTATCATTACCTCACTAAAGAAAATGAACAGAAATTCTATGTATTTCTCTCACTTCTAGTAGAAATGAAGTAACAGCCATAGTTAAAGGTTATGTAAAGTATACATTCAGAGTGAACTTCACAAACTTTGAGAGATGATTGGCTTCATAGTTTTATATTTCATATCCTGTACATGAAATAAACAAGGAAATAAAGGTCAATTCAAAGATTTCCTGTTAATTTTTATTGCATTTTTGGATACTGAGCATCTAAACTGTCTCAGTAGAAACAAGTTCCATCCGCCTTTAATGTTGTAAACTTTCTTTTCTTTCATACACAAACATTATTGTGGTCATATATTACTTTTCTTTCATACACAAAAAATATTGTGGACATATATTACTTTGTAAAGCCCACATTTTTACAATGTATACATTCCATTAAATAATATTCAAAACTTATTCCATATGGTAGAAATATTAAACTATTTTAATAAATAGTATCTAATTTTTATTTTTTATTTTTTAATATTTATTTTTTTAGTTGCAGTTGGACACAATTCTTTTATTCATTTTTTTATGTGATGCTGAGGATCGAACCCAGGGCTTCACACGTGTCAGGTGAGTAGTCTTGAGCCACAACCCCAGCCCTATAATTTTTATTTTTAAAAAGTGAAGAACAAAGATAATATTATAACAGGTTGTGTAGGTTCTTCTAAGCAATCAGGATCAAGGAACTTTTCTTTCTTATTCTTTATACATTCATACATTCCAGAGCACTTCTTGAATACAATCTGAAAACTTTTTATGCTTAGAGAAAAAGGAATGTATAGAGTATAGGACATAATTCCCAGCATGAGGAGGTATATTTCTTTTCATACTTGAATCTATGAGTTGCATACCCAGGCATTCAAACATTAGGAAAACAATTATGTCTGTAAAGAACATGTACAGACATTTAATTTCATTCTCCAAACAATACAGTAACAACTATTTGCAAATAATTTACATTGTTTTAGGTATTATAAGTAATTTAGGAACAATTCAAAGTATATAGGAGGATGCATGTTTGTATACTATGTCATTTCCTATAAAAGACTTGAGCATCTACAGATTTTGCTATCCCCAGGGGTTTTGTAATCAGTCTCCTATGGAAATGTTTATGCTGTAAAATTACCCTTTCTTCATTTCCTTTGAATGTGAATATCTTACAGCTTTGGAACAGATACATCATCAACTTAATGCTACTCATTTTATTATTGGAAATATTCTGACACATTCATGAAGCTAATGTTTTAAATATTATAACCAATAGCATTCTTTTTAAATTTACATACAATTATTTAGCAATTTTAAATCTCTGCTTTTCATATTTGAACTTAATTGACATAGAACTAAATGAGCATCAAAGGATGGAGTCCTGCTAAAAAATATCTTAATTTTCATTGGAAAAATTTATTTTAAAAAAACCTTAACATTATTTCTTTTTGTCCTGTCAACATTTTCTATTTGAAGAAAATAAATCTGTGCTGCCTTTTCCTATAACATTCAGCATGTTATAAATCGAAGTTGTATCATTTCCAGAAGAAGAGATAATAATCCAGAAGTCAGGGTAATACAAAGTGAGGGGAGCACAATCTAGTGGATTATTATGCTCACAGGGAACGAGTGGATTGTTGATTACCTGACCTGCCAACTCTGGAAAATAGTGATCTATTATGAATTTGATCAATTCTTGATGCCTCTCAGTCTTTTTTTCCATACCTTTTTATTGATACATTATAGTTGTACATAATGGTGGAATTTGTCATTACATATTTAGAAATGCAGGCAAAATAACAATATAATTTGACTAATATTACTCCCAGGCACTTCCCCTCCCTCCATCCTTCTACCCCTGACCCCTTCTCTCTATTCTAGTGATCTCCTGTAGATTTTCATGGCCCTTCTTATCAATTTTAAATGCTGAAGTAGAGATCCTTAGAGTCGGAGTTTGTATTAGTCAGATTTTTTCGCTGCTGTGACTAGAAGTCTCACCCAGAACAACTGTAGAGGAGGAACAGTTTATTTGGGGGCTCATGGTTTCACTGATCTCCATCCTAGACAGCCAGCTTCATTTCTCAGGGACTCAAGTGAGGCAGGAACAACATGGCAGAAGAGTGTGGCAGAGGCAAGCAGCTCACATGACGATCAGAAGGCAGAGAGGGAGAGAGAGATCTCCACTTGCCAGATGTAAATATATTCCCCAAGCCATGCCCTCAATGCCCCACCTGCCTTCAGTTATCACTCAATTAATCACATCAGGTGATTAATTCCCCCAATCATTTCTTCTTTGAACCTATTCTTATATTGTCTCACACGTGAGCTTTCGGAGACATCTCATATCCAAATCATAACAGAGTTTACTCAGAAAACAATGTCTGAACTTTAGAACTTGCATTACTACAACCATCACTAATTGTTTCACTGAAGATTGGTGTCCTTAGCAGTATCATTGTTTTAAAGAAGCTGCTGATTAGAGAAACTGTCCTCTGTCCCTTCCCCAAGTAATTTTATTTGTGCCATTGAACCTATATTTGAAGTCAAACCATCTAAATTGTATTCCCTATTGTTTTCGTATGACTTGACAAGTAATAATAATAGTTTTGTGTATAAAACAGGAAATATAAAGCAAAGAAACAATGAAGTATATTCTCATGGTAGATGAAATATTTGTATACAGCACTTGTACTGGCCAGAAAAAAATTTGTTGATCATGAATATTGTAACTAATATTTTGGATCCTTTTTATCTCTGCTTTTGATATTATAGTGTGATAAATTTATTGAGAAACATTATTTATGATCACCTCATTTCCACTTATCTTTTCTCCCCAATGATGGGTACTGCTGAAATATTTTGGTTATTGTATGAGGACTCAAATAAATTGAAAATATTAAAATAAATAACACTTGTTTTAATTTTTTCTAACTCAAATTCTCACTCATGAGAATATTAAGTACAGACCATACATCCATAAATGCATGCTTTTTATAATATAATATACTTATATACATACACATCCTTATGCACACATACATAGAGAAAGAGAGTGTTATTTGCTTGAAGAAATGTGTGTTTATATATCTTCTATACTTTAAGTCCTCTGAGAAAATTTCAAAATTTAGTTTTTGCTTTATTCATTCTATTTTAGGTGTATTAGCTTTTTTTTTTTTTCATTTTAGTATCAATGCAAAATTTCAGACAGCAATTTGTTTGCTCCTCCCTCCCTCTCTCTCTCTGATACTCAGCTAAATATAGTTTACTTGGCTATTGTTTAAAAGTGGAGCAGAAAATACAGTAGGGAATACATGAATTTATGAGTCATGACAGTTGTGACATAAATAATTTGTTACATTTTGTGAGATCTAACCATTTCCTGAGAGACTCTCCCAAGGCTTTCACTATCACACATGGCACTTTTGAAAAAAAAAAAAAAAAAGTTCTGTATAAAAGAAGTTACATTCCACTTATTTAAATAACATTGGTAATAAGCTGAATTAAGATGTTTTTAAATTTTTTTTTTTACTCATAATACATTCTATTATGTTTTGAATCTTAAAATTTCCTAAAGCCCTTGTTTGAAGCTTCATCTCAAACTCTTATGCTAAATGGTGGTGATGGAACCTCTAGAAGGTGAGGCCCTAGTGAAGGGAAGTTAGGTCATCGGAGGTATGTCCTTGAAAGGAATATCTGGAACCTTGGCCCCTTCTCTCTGCTCCTGGCCACATTGAGGTAAATAGTCCTCTTCATCATATATCCTGCCATCTGTACTGTGCTATGATGAGCACACCCAAGTGAAATGGAAGTCCAAAAATGCTTTTCTTCCTTATAAGCTGATTTTCTCAAGTATTATGTCACAATAATAGAAATGTACTGACACTAACACTTTTTTTCATGGTATCTGTTACTGCCTTTATTTTCATATTTTACTTTATAAAATTGCATAATTTTAGATGTTCAACTGTTATTTGCCCAATGAATCTGTACCATTCTCTTTGTACATAATCATATATTACATTGTGTTTCTCCATAATTTTAAAAATGTTTTATATTCTTTGCATTGCTATAATTTTTTTTAGGTAACAATACACAAACTGCTACCAATTAAAAATATGTGTGTGTGTGTTGAAATATATATATATTTCAACTGATTCCTGGCAAAACTATGAAACACATTGCAAATAATTTTTTTTATTAAACATATTTTTGAAAAAAATTGCATTCATGGGCTGGGAATATGGCTCAGGCGTTAGCGCGCTCGTCTGGCATGCGTGCGGCCCGGGTTCGATCCTCAGCACCACATACAAACAAAGATATTGTGTCCTCCGAGAACTAAAAAATAAAAATTAAAAATTCTCTCTCTCTCTCTCTCCTCTCTCACTCTCTCTTTTTAAAAAAAAGAAAAGAAAAAAATTGCATTCATAATGGGAAAGTTGAATTTATATTATCATTAAAATATTCCACATATATACACTTTAAAAGCAACAAAGAAGCCCTTTTTTAAAATGCAACTGTTCCAAATTCTGTTTTATTTGCTATTATAAACAATTATATCATACAATTACTTAGAACATTCTTTTAGTATTGTTCATAATATTTTAAATAAAAAATTTCAATAATATGAATTGTTCCAAAGGAATAAACTTTTAAAATTACATTGACATGTGAATAATTATATTGGTGTTACACTAATGAATTAATATATAAAAAATTACTATTTGATATAATATTATTCTCATAATATTATAGTATAAATAAAAAACACATTTATCTAAATATTTACAGGATTTCAGAACATATTTCAACTGGATAGTGTTGTCAAATATGGAAAATATTAGAATTAATTATTAAAATTATAAAAATTATCAAAAATTTATGAAGTGTTATTGTTACAAAAATGTTTCCAAAATCTAATGGCAGTTTCTATAGAAAGTAAAATTGACTCAGAAGCAAATACTTTTCCATCGTAATTTTTTTTTGCCAAAACTGAAAGATATATAATTATTTAATCAAAAACACCTCTCCAAATGGCTTTGAACTTCTAATAAATTTGTTTAAATTTTATTATCCTGTATGTTCCATTTTATTTTTGTAATTTATATGCCATTAATTTATGTTTCCTATGTATTTTATTTATTTATTTATTTGTTTGTTTGAGAGAGAGAGAGAGAGAGAGAGAGAGAGAGAGAGAGAGAGAGAATTTTTTTATATTTATTTTTCAGTTTTCGGTGGACACAACATCTTTATTTTAATTTTATGTGGTACTGAGGATCGAACCCAGAGCCCCCTGTGCATGCCAGGCAAGTGCATTACCGCTTGAGCCACATCCCCAGCCCTCCTATGTATTTTATACAGCGATAAAATTCCACTCACAATCACATTAATGAAAAAGGTGATGCTTTGTAATTCTAATTTGCATAGAACATCTGTATGTGCCTTAGAAAACCTTGGCTTCGAATATCATCTTTGTTAACTGACTGAGGCTGGATATGTGAATGTCTTTGTGCTTACCAGGCTTCCAGGTAACATGATGACAATAAGGGAAATTCTCTCAAAGGAGTGTTGTGAGATCAAGTTCATTAGTACATGAAAAGCACCTAAAATAATTCCTGACAAATGGTTCACCACAAACGTCAGTAATGCTTTGCTATATTTATCTTTTCAATAAAATAGTGTGAAAATAACACTTAGAATTATCTTAGAATGATCACATTCTAAAAACTTCTCATGTTCATTAGGATAGCTCAAATAATTTCCAGTGTGTTGTAAAAGAGCTCCCATCCTTTTAGATGTGCCCTAACTTATTAACAGATACTTGTTAATATAGAAATTAATGTCACCCGTTTTTCAACCGGTGGTTTTTCTCCATGTAATACTTCTAAAAATTCTTAAGTTCCATAGTTTTTCTATAAGGAAAACTGTGCTGTGGATTAAGCATTTTAAATATTTTTCTTCTTAATAATTTATGTTATGCACTTTGTGTTTTATATTTGTGGTACTATTTATAGAAGTAAACAAATGATGACAAAAACTGTGAAGATAACACTATATACACATATCTATTTAGGAACAGTGAATATTTAAATCATCTTATTTAGAATAAATTTATAGTACAAATAACATAATCTGTTCCTGACACAAACTAAATTTTACTAAAAATATTTATTTGTATCCCAGTATTGTGGTTTCTATTTCTATTTTGGGAATTGTCTTTATCATAATAATATATTAAGATTTTGCAAAAATATTTTCAAGGGTGTCTGAAAATACATGACTAAAGAGTGCAATGTAGAAACATAGCTTGAATGGAGACTATATTCTACAATGAATAATTCAGAAAATATGTAAATTTCCATCACAGGCATAAATAAAGATATTTTATTCTGTCAGGTTTTATACACAACTAGTTTTAAAGCAACATGTATTAAATTTAAATTGTGAAAATATTCAGACTATTTATCATCTGATAGTTAAATCAATCAATTTGTATGTGTCAAGTTCCTTCTATTTGTAATAGCATGGAAAAGAATGTAGAGGGTACCATCACATTCTGTACCATCACATAATCTAAAAGTACACTGGCAAACCTAATGTGAGTAAATGTCAAGATTATCTATTTTATTCCAACTTTTTTTTTTTCTGCGACATATGAAGATATAGGGAGGAAATTTGTTCTAATTTATTCGGGACAATAATTTGATGACATATTGTAGCATGAAGACAACTTGAAAGAAGAATGTCACAATCTTAAAAGAAATAAATCAGCCAGCAGTTTGGTGGGACTGGAAAAGTTATGAACTTAGGTTACTTCAAATGAAATTGATATATTAGATATGAAATGCATTGATCACTGCTTTGATTTGCTGTACCTGGTAGGAGGCAGTGTCTTTCAGTGGAGGCAGGGTCCCTGGAAAAGTTTCAAGAGCTCAGCCTTTTAAAAGGTTAAGTTGCTCTAAGTTGGTCATGCTAAGTCCCAGTTCCCATCAAATGATTGTTTCAGGCAGGGCATAGGTTACAATTTTGTCATAGAGACATAAAAATTTGCTGGATACATTCTTTTAGCTTGATCTTATTAGTAAAGGAACACATAAAACTATGATTTTTTTTTTTTTTTTAAAATTTCCCACTCTGCCACCCTGTGAAGAAGGCGGCCTGGAAATAGCATAAACATCTGGAACTAGAATTTTGCCAGCAGCTAAGTATAAACCAATTTCTTAATTGTCTGACCTTTGGGTTTATTAAATAATACATCTCTTCATTATTTATATAACTTGCATTATCTTAATACAAGACCAATACAATAACAATGTTTAATAATGTCTATGATGATCCTAAGTGAGCACTTAAAAAAATAATTGTACTTGATTAAAGAAAACACAAAAATTAAGAGAATCTTGACTCTTTCTAGAAAGAACAGCTTAGTAGCCTATTGGCTAATTCCTACAGACCTTCCACCAATATATGCATAGGAAATTTCACATAAAAATCGGTATTATCTATCTTACAAATTGAGATTTGGATTCATTATGTAACTTCCTGCTTAGGGGAGAGAAAAGTAAACATAATGTCTGTAACTTACTTTCTCCTCCCACAGAGACACAGCTTTACAATCTTCTCTGTACCAAGTTTTCATCTAATTTGATTACTCCCTGTAAACAACACTGGAATATGTGGATTTATGGGTTGCAAGTGGATGAATAATGAAAGTGATCAAACCACTGGTTCAGGCAGGTCAAACAAGTCCTCTAGTGTGTTGTAAGACACATGGAGACATGACAATCAAGGTATCAGAACTGAAAGGAACACAGACCTAAGTCCCTTCCTCCTGTTAACTTGTTTTGCTTACAACTGGCATTTGTCAATTTGAAATGTGTCTACATCTTAGAGTGACAAGAGACTTGGAAATCTAGAACTCAAGAAACTGATGAGAAGCTGAGGCTATTTCTCGCTTGTTTGTACTTTTCGTTAATAATTAGTAAATGCTAGTGATGGGAAAACCTGTGACTCATGTGGGTTTGTTTTAACAATTTAGTCACTTCTGATGTTGTAGCAATAATTGGTTGGAAATGATAACAAGCCAAAAGGATCTTTTTTTGTGCATTGAAACTCAAGTGCTTGGCACTGGTACACTTTATTCTAAACAGAAGCCTTATTTTTGACTATTCATAATAATACTGTAAACTTACAGGATAATTGTGTATTAAAATGTCATAATTCACTAAATTTGTGAAATTTTGAGGTGAATCAAAAAATTTTGGAAGTATCATCATGATGATATCAAATTATTAATATCATAAATGGAAAATATCTGTTTTATCTGAGCAATAAAGATTGAATTAAGGACCTTTCCTTTGGATTTATCTTATAACTCACATAAAGTCTTCTAATATTTCTCTGCAATACTATAAATACATAAACAAAATGTAATTTATGATTCCAGGATAAATACCACAAAATTAGTATTTACTATTTGGAGGAAGGTATAAATAGTGAAATTTATTGAAATTGATGAGCAATAGAAACAAAAGCATGTACTTTCATATGTTATTTGTAATCCAGAAAAATTAAAAAGGATTACACAACTTCTTAATAATTAGTAGAAAACTTGATATTTCTATCAAAAGTACACACAAATGAAATCCATGAGTATTGTGTGCATGCATGCTTGTATAAATATGAATGTAAGAGTTGGTGCATATTACACAGCAGTTGATCATTCAACCAATAAATGCAAAAATAATCATTAGTGAATGGTAAATTAGCACTAAATTACTGATTTGTAAATATTTATTCATTTATAATTTATTTAAACATTTTTAAATGAAGTATTTTATTCAGGAAGCAGCTAAAATTATGCAAGAAGAAATTTGTATTTTAAAGGTATTTATCAGAAATCTGCAATTTTCTCATAATTGGAACTGAGCAAAACAGTATACTTCGATGAAAACGTGGCAACAAAGCAAACCATTTTAATAAAATGGGCAGAAATCATAAAATAAATGAAAAACATCAAATTTAAAAATCCGTGAACATAAATTTTTGAACCTTTATAAAATCTAATAACAGATGAATTTGTGACAAGTCTAATCAGGAATAAATGAGACAAGGAATAAATTATTGCTTTCATTAAAAAATGAAAAAGGAAATACAATATTTAACTCAAATCCATAGTGATTTCTATAAAATTAGGTATAAAAGGGTAAGATAGTGAAATTTTTGAGAGATTACAAGTTATATGGAGGGCATGGGAGACATAATGCAATAAATACTGAGATATGTATCTCAGTGAAGAATTACAATTGACAAGATGATAATTTCCTTATCTGAATAAAACTTAGAATGCATTTAAACTTTAAATGTCACCTCAGAAATTGTATTCCGAGAACTTAATCACAATCACTTGCAAAATTTAAGTAAATTGTTGTTCATCATGGCAATATCATTATTATCATTGTATTAGTCTGCTAATTCTGTCACAACAGAATAATACAGAGTGGGTGGGGTGAATTAGATGACAGAAACATTTTTTCACTGTTCTGGGAACTGAAAGTTCAAGATCAAATTGCTGGCTTTGTGGGTTTCTTGTAAGAATTCTATTGATAGATTGCAGGGGAAAAAATGTTTTTATCTGTGTCCTTACATGGCCTTTGGATTACAAATTCTAATAAATTTTCAGATCACATTGGATTTAAAAAATCTATATATTGTCTAGAGTCAAAGTTACAAACAGATTGAAATTAAATGATTTAAAAATACAGACTAAACAGCAACAACCATGAAGAACTAAAATGCTAAAGTGATATCAGACAATAGAGACTGTAAAAATATTTTAATGGCTATATATAATAGCGCTTTATAATAATTAGAGTGTCAATCTGTTAAGAAGACATAGCCATTTAAAATATATATATCGCTTACAACATAGACTCGAGATCAAAAAAGAAAAGTTGTATTAGAAAAAAATAGACAATTAAAAATAATAATTGCATAATTTCAGATACTGTCTTCAGTTATAAATGATAAAAACACTCAACAAAAGATGAACCAGGAACTAATAGACATAAATAACACCCAAAAGCAAACTAGACCTAACAGACATCTACAGACTGTTTCATCGAGTATCAGAAGACATTATTTTTAAGTGCACATAAACCTTTGAGAAACACTGTTTGGTAAGCCAAAAACCAAGGCTCAATATATTTAAAAGTATTAAACCATAAAGTCTATTTTCTTAAGGTTTTTTTGTTTGGTTTGGTTTGGTTTTGTACCAGGGATTGAATCCAGGGACTCTTAACCACTGAGCAACATCCCAAAACATTTTTATTTTTACTTTTTATTTTGAGAATGGGTCTTGCTAAATTACTTAGGGCCCCCAAGTTTGCTGAAACTGGCTGTGAATTTGCAATCCTCCTGTCTCAGTCTCCTAAACCACTGGTATTACAGGCGTGCACCATTGCACCTGATAAGACAATTAATTTATTGGAAAATCAAAAATGATTTTATCAGAAATTCAATAATACATAAATATTAAGTATAGCACATAAGTAATGGGGCAGAGAAGATGAATAGATTATAATTGAAAATGCTGAAATAAATAAAATCCAACATTTTTAGCTACTTGGTTTTTAGCAAAGGTTTTAATAAATAAAATGAGGAAAGAGTTTTTTTTTTTTTTCAGCTAATGAAATGACCAGTTATCTGCATAGAAGAAATAAAGGTGGTTTCCTTACCTTATATCAAATATAAAAAGGAGCTAAAACTGGATGATAGATCTAACCTTAAGTAATAAAGTTTGAATCTCTTAGAAGAAAACATTGCAGTAAACCTTTGTGATGCAATGGCTTCTTATATAAGACAATAAAGGGAAATAAAAAAAAGATAAAACATAAATTGGACTACATCAAATTAAATAGACTACTTTTTCAAAAGATACCATCATCAATATGAAATATAATTTACATAATTAGAGAAAATATATGGAAATTATCTGTCTGGTAAAGGGAACTGTATCTAGAATATATAAAAACATATTTCAACTCAAAAAATAAGGGAAAAATAACCCACTTCAAAACAGATATTGGAATTGACTAGACAATTCTATAAAGAATGAATGGTCAAGAAGCTTAAGCAAATATGTTCAATATCATTAATAAACAGAAAATTCAAGTCAAGATATATCACTTCATATCAATTTGCATAGCTTAAATAAAGAAAGGTATATTAGAATAAGTGTTTACAAGAATGCAGATAAATTATAACACACATTTTGCAGGTAGAATTTTAAAATGGTACAGTGTTTTGGAAACAGTTTGTCGTTTCTTGAGTTTAAAGCAAAGGCCTATCATATGTCTACTTTTAGATAAGCATTCAAGAACCATGAAAATATGTCTATGCAAAAGCCTGTATCATCATTATATCCATTATTATTCATAGTGGTAAAGAAATAACAACAACCCAAATCATTCATCATTGATCATTAAAAATATTTAAACTTCAAAGTAATAATGACTGATAACTTCACAAAATTTGTGACTGAAATGAAACCACAAATGAATTTGTTAATGAATGTGGTATATCCACAGTGTAGAATATTATTTAGCAATGAAAAGAATGAAATGTTCATAAATTATTGTAGCATGCAGGATAAATTTGGAAAAAAACTGCACTAAGTGAAATAAACCAGTCTTAAAAGATACCATATTTCACAATTTTATTTACATACAATGTCCAGAATAAAGAAACCTATAGTTACAACAAACAGATCAATGGTTGTCAGAACCTAATAAAGAAGAAAAATGTGGAATGCATGTTATTGAGTGTATAATCTCAGCCTGGGATGATGAAAATAGTCTAAAAATAATTCATCATGATGGTTGTACAAACATGAATAAAGCAAGAAATAGAAATAATTTACATTTTAAAAGGGGAAAATTTATGTTAAACAAATTTGATCTCAATATATTTATCATATAAATGACATTACATGGGGTTGTAGCTCTCACATGTAAAGCAATTGAAAGTCATTACTTAAATTATACAGATGTCAAAATTATCAATAAAATTAATACCCATATGATTACTAAATTAAGGACTAACATTTGAAATGCAAAGCATCCAAGAAGAGACAGTAGGATAAACAAAGGGGTGCAAACTCTAAGAAAGAAATAAAAAGAAATGCCTAAAATTTAAAAAATAAATAAATAAATAAAAGTTGATATAAATAAAAAAAAATTAATGTGCTTAGAATTACACTGGGCATAGACAAGGAAAAATTCTGTGAGTTTTAGATTATGGCAATAAAAACTTCCCAAAATGAAATGCAAAGAAAGAAGTATAAAAACAAGGAAGAACATCTGAGACAATTTTAAAATGTGTAAAATAAAGAGACCCAGAATACCAAAATGAGAGGCAGGAATAGATGATGAGAAACATTTGAAGTAATTTGAAGTAATAATGACTGAGAATTTTACAAAATTGCTGACTGACATTAAACCACAAATTAAGAAATTCAAAAGAAATCAAGTAAAAAAAAAATACCAAATAAATTACTTCAACAAACTATGTAGAATAAAATATTTAAATTTTCAAAGAATAATTAAACAAAACTACTCCAAAATCCTATATATTGTGTCTTCCTTCAAAAATTGAGACAAAGGCTTCCAAACAAACATGGAATTCACTGCTACAAATGGACCCTACAAGAAAGGTAAAAAAAGGATGGGAAGAAATGAGGGAAAGGGGAAGTACTAGGAATTGAAATCGATCAAATGATATTACATGCACATATTAATATATTACATGAATCCATTATTATATATGGTTCCAATATACTAATAAAGACATTATAAAGAAATAAATGCTCACATAGATTTTTTAATAAAAGCTAAAAATTATTCAAAAAGAAAAAACGATTCAGGTTAGAAATTAGAATCAACATAACAACAGAGGCAGTAAAGGAGGGGAAAACACGTATTTTCTTCTTAATATTAATTTCATTAAAAGAGAACTGTTTACAGAAATAGTGACCATACTATATTTGGTATAAAATGTTATCATCTCCCATAAATATATATGCAAAACCCCAAATACAGATTAACATACTGTTTTCAACTTTGTATAAGATAATGTTATGCCATGTCTCCTGGAATTTATTCCAGGTTTGTATAGCTGGCTCATAATTAGAAATTAAATTAGAGTAATTTTTCTAATAAATGAAATTAAATAAAACTCATGTAAGTTGATGCATACATTGTTGACAAAAATAAAACTAATTAGTTGAGATAACAAATATCTTTCTGAAAATGAGAAATGGAAGCGAATATCTGCAAATTGGTAAAGGGCATCTACCCACACAAAGCTTACAGCAATCATAGTTACAATGAGAAATGAGAAATTTTAATCCTATGATATGGAACAAGAATATGATGCCCTTTCAATTATTTTTAACATTGTACTGAAAAATCTAGCCAGAGCTATAAGACAAGAAAAGAAAATAAAATATAAGCTAATTTGAAAATAAACTATGAAATTAGCTTTATCTGTAGAAGGCATGATTATCTACATATAAAATCACAATGACTTAGTCAAAAACAAAAACAAAACTTCTGAAATTGAAAAGTATTTATGTAAACCAGGAGATGAGTCTTTATCACATCATAAATCTGCTTATGCCTTAATCTTGGACATTCCACCAGAATTGGGAAAAATAAATGTTTGTGCTTTATAAGATATCCATCTAAGACAGTTTTTTTAATAGCAGCCCAAATGGATTAAGATATTGGCATAAATGTAAAATACAAAAACTAAACACTAGAAGAAAAATAATAAAAAACTGGACATGATTTTGATGGTGAGTGTTTAAATATATAATACAAAGGAATGAATGAAAGATAGAAAAGTTTAAATTAAAAATGTGTCCTCTCTGAAAGACAATGTTAAGAGGGTAAAATTCAAGTCATGCTGGGAAACATATTGGCAATTTTTATGTCTAGTGGGTTTTGTATCCAAAATGTAAAGAACCCTCATTCATTGCTTGAGATAATATAAAATGATAACAACCATTTTGGAATACAATTTGACAGTTTCTTACACAGGTATTCATACTCTTACCATACAATTAAGAAATCATATTAGTGCCTGTTATGGATTCGATATTAAGTGTCTCCCAAAAGCTCAGTGTAAAACAATGCAAGAAAGTTTACAGGTGAAAATGATTGGGTTATGACAGCTTTAACCTAATCAGGGCACTAATCCCCTGATAGAAATTAACTTGGTGATAATTATAGGCTGATAAATTGTGGCTGGAGGAGGTGGTTCATTTGGGGACATGTCTGGATTTATATTTTACCTGAGGTGAGGGAGGTGATTCTCTCTGCTTCTTAGTACCATGTTCCCAGATGCCTTCCTCCACCACACTCTCCCCTTCTGCATGGAACAATGGAGTCTGCTATAGACTGAGACCTCTAAAATAGTGAGGCTCCAGATAAACTTTTTCTCCTCTAATTTTTCTTGTCAGGTTTTTTGGTCACAGCAGAAAAAAAAAAAAAAAAGCTGACAAAAACAATATTCAAAATATTTACATATTTACGTAAGCGATTTTAAAATAAATGTCTATACAAACACTGGCATATAATGCTTACAGAAACGTCATTCATGATCACAAAAAATAGCAACAATGATTTTCTTTAATAATTGATACACACAAAGGGAGATACATCCTTATAATGGATTATTACTCAGTGATTCGTACATACTATCAAACAATGAAGAGGATGGATGAGTCCTAAATTCATACTTATTTTAAAAAGTTACTTTAAAAGGATTCATATTATATGATTCTAGTTAAAAAACAATCTGAAAAAATTACAGAGAAGCTACAATATAAATAGTTGCCAAGTGTCAGGGAAAGACTTAGTACAGGATTGTATAGGCAAAGTAGAAGATTTTGTTTTTAACCTTTGATGCTAAGACAGAATGTCAAATGTTAACAAATATTGATGAGAATGTAAAATAAATAAATAAATAAATAAATAAAGGTAGGGATGTGGCTAAGTTGTAGAGTACCCCTGACTTCAATCCCTGGTTTTGCCCCCCCAAAAAATGGGACTGGGAATATAGCTCAACTGCTAGAGTGCTTGCCTTGTAAGCATGAGACCCTGGGATTTATCCCTAGTACCACAAAAAAACAAAAAACAAAAAACAACAAAAAAAAAAAAAAGGGAAAGAAAGAGAGAGAGATTGATCTTTCATGTAGTTTAAATTCAATGTAGTCACACTTTTATTTTCCTGCCACACTGAAGAAGGGTGTTTACTTAAATATTTGGAATGTTTGAATGGGTCAGGGTCATTTTAATACAATGGTTTCACATATTAAAAAAATGAATTGAGGACCCATTGAAGCCAGATTTAAAGATAGGTAGTTAGTGTAGTTAGGTAAATCCGGTCTAATATCCAGTAAAATTGAAAATGAAGGCCAAGTTGAGAATGGAGGCAGAGCAGCACTTGGGAAATTAAAATGTTAATATTCCCAAGGCCCAGAGCCCATCCCAAAGAAATGTTAATGAAAGAGCTCTTGGCAAACAGGAAGATGCTAATCAAAAGCAGCCCCAGGCCCTTCCTGACCTGATTACTCCTCAGGCCCATCTGCCCCTCACCTTTTGGGCCTGACAACCTACATTCTATCACTGCAAGATAACAGAACAAAGGACAGGAATCCTGTGGGAAAGCTGAAAGAAGACCTTAGCTATAAATGAGGGAAGACCTCCCTGCTTCCACAGACTCCACCTCTTGGGTCCCCTTCTTCCTCCTGTAGAAGTCCTTTCTGCTGTCCTTAATAAAGCTTCTACTCTCCACTCTAAAAAAAAAAAAAAAAAAAAAAAAAAAGACAGAATGTCAAATGTTAACAAATATTGATGAGAATGTAATATGAGTGTGTATATATATATATATATATATATATATATATATATAAATATATATATATGGATTTTATTTATACATATACATTTAAACATTTATTTAAAATTAAAATTAATGAAGACATGAAAAACAGTATGGAGGTTTCTAAAACAATTAAAAATAGAAATACTCTATGGTCTAGGAATCCACTTCTATGTATATATCTGAAAAAATTAAAATCAGTATATCAATGAGATATCTGAAAAAATCATTTTCATTGTAGCATTGTTCATAATATACATACAGATAAGTAATTAACACTAAGTATGCATTCGTGTATGAATAAACAAAAATAAAAATATATATGCACATACAGATACACACACTTTCAGACTATCTAACTTTGTAAAGAAAAAAATATTGTCATTCATATCATAGGTGAGTCTGAAAATATATGCTAATTGTAATAAAACAGCCACAGTGATTAAACTCAAATATCTGTAGAAAAAGTTAAAAGTTTAATCAATAGTGATTAAACTCAAATATCTGTAGAAAAAGTTACTCTCAGAGAAGCAGTCAGTAGTTGGATGAGGTTGAGAGAAGATAAGTGTTTACACAAACACTGGCATATAGATGCTTATAGAAAAGGACACACAATTGCAGTTAGAATTAATATGTTTTGGAGGTCTATAATATAGCATGCCAACCATAATTGATAATAATATATTATGTACTTTAAAACTACTAGGAGAGTATTCTAAAATATTCTCACTAAACCAAACAAATCTCAAGTATATGAGATGATGTACATTATTAATAGATTGATTTAATCAGTACAAAATATGTATGTACTTATCACATTGTACACCGTATCTATGCAATCTGTGTCATTAATACTCTAACAAACCAGAAGAAGAAGATCAGTAGCCATCAAAGTTTCAGGAGAGAGGTCAGATGAAGAGGTGAAGAACAGGATTTTATTTTTTTTTTAATGCTGGTGAAGCTATTGTGTAGGATTCTGTAAAGTCTGATGGCTGAGACTATGTAATTGTTAATCCCCAAATAATTGTATGTAACAAAGAGTGAAGCTTAAGTGTGAACATTTAAAAAAAAAACATTTTGTAAGTTGATGGATCACAGGTGGGTATTCTAAATGATTAAACAATCTAATGTAATTACAAATATACAAAATTACCTCAATAATTTGGGATTTGTAAATTGTACTAAACTAAGTTAGTTGACTGGTTCATCAGAAAGAATTCAGAAGAAGCTGAAAATATGCATTGCTTTCAGGTTGATAAAGTTCTATATACTGTACTCTGATAAAGTAGATACAGGTGTATGGAGCTGGGATAACAATTCTTATACTGCTATATATGTGTGTGTACCAGAATTTAATAATTGATTAAATGGGTATCAAATGGTAGGTCCCAAGTTTCTCACTGTCCCGTTTGACATGTATACATGATCAAGAGGATTAGTTTAAAATGATTCCTGTAGTAATGGATTGGAGAGGAGACCTCAGTATTAATTCATGGTCAGCTTAATACAGATTAAGTATTTTATTTTAGATATTAGGAGTCAACAAAAAGCTCATGTGTGAGACAATGCAAGAAAGTTTAGAACTGAAATGATTGGGTTATGAGACCCTTAACCTAATCAGTGTGTTAATTCCCTGATAGGAATTAACTGGGTGGTAACTGTAGACAGAGAGTGGTTGTAGGAGGTGAGTCATTGGGGTCATTGGGGGGCATGGCTTTGAGGTATATAATTTGTTCTTGGTGAATGAAGTGCTCCCCCCCACCACCACCCCTCTGCTTCCTAGTGGTCATGACCTTAGTTGCTTTCCTCCACTGCAGTTTTTCATTATGATATTCTGCTTCCTTTAAGGCCCAGAGCAATGGAGATCTGTCAATGGACTCAGACTCCTGAAACCATGAGTTTCCAAATAAACTTTTCCTCCTTGAATAGTTCTTGTCAGGTGTCGAGACCCCTTGCCCGCAAGGAAGACGAAACTCGGGAATCTTCTCTCAGCAGTTTATTCAGGTCCTTGATACTTTTTCTTCTCTACCCTGGATGCCCCTCCCAGCCTTAATAAAGCACCTCAAGCCCCAATGCGAAGCTGCCACGTGGACTTTTCTCACAGGGTGCCAAGTCACAGCATGCCAACTCATTCTGATAAGGAGTTGTTTGTCACAGACTACAGGGGAAACCAGCGCCATCTTGTAATGGCGACCACAGCTCACAGAAACGGCTCACCACAGTTCCCCCTTTTTTGTTTTTGTATGACAATACAGGCGAGAGTAGAGGTCCTATCCCACTGTGCAGAAGTGGCTGCATAGTATGGCTCAGCCCCAAGGAGGCGCCTTCCCCAGATCCGAGGCCATATCAGCCGACGCCTTTTTTCGTGGGGCGGGGCGTGGATAAGGTGGGGTAAGGAAGGACGTCAAACCCGCATGCAATAGGACATGCTCTCCTTGAGGTCCACTCCAAGGATCACTCAAGTGCAGTGCCTTGCCTCGCATCCTGTACCGTGACGATGGTGGACGGAGGGGGACAGCTGAGGCTGAACTGTGGCTGTGTACAATGACAAACAAGTTGACAGCACCCTGAAAGAAAGGCACGGACTTTAAAGCGATAGAGAAGCACTAGTGTGGAAACCCATCTGCGTGCAATGGCAGCAAGACCGGCAGAGTGCAAGGGCTTTCCAACACTAAGAGAACAGCGAGGAAAGACATGTCGATCCCAGTGTAATGTTATAATAACTTGGGGTGCAACGACCATGTCAAAAATTTACTGTTTAAGATGCGCAAGCCAGACTTGAGGTGAATTGCCATTTTCTAAAGCTGCAAGAGCTTGTATGATCATAGCCTTATCATGAGCACTGCGGGCCTTGAGGCGACAGAGAAACCACAAACAGAGGAACATACCGAAGCAACACATTGCACCAAAAATGCCTATTCCCACCCACTCCTTAAAAAAGGGAAAAGCAGAAGAAATCCAACGGGTGAATTGTCCCAAAGTCACTGGTACAACAAGGGTGTTGTTCAAAACAGCTATCTGAGTTAGTTGAGACTGGATCAAGTTTTCTGCTTCCATGGACCAGGTTCCGGATAGATACTCTCCGATGATGCATGAGGCATTTCTGGAATCATAAAATCTGACAGAGGTTATACATAAATGTGCTCGTTGATCAATACAACCCAAATGTACTAGGTCAGACAATTCCTCAACTTGAGCTTGAAGCAGATCTATCCTTTGATTAGCAGCCAAAATCCCAGATAAAATGTGTTGATTAATTTTGCTTTGAGATTTAGAAATTACTTGATTGTATTTTTACTTAAAAGCAAATTTATAGTAAACACATTTATCTCAAATATCTGTAACTGAAAAGGCAGAGTATCTGATAAATGTAAATATAAAACATAAATTATAGGTTTTCTGTTGAAGAAAAACAATTAGGCAAATATATATTAACTAATTAATTAGGCATGTGCTAATTAATTTATAGATTAACAAATATAGGTTATCTAAATATCTAAAATATATATATAAAGAATAAGAACATAACTTATAATTGTATTAACTTTATGTAACCACGTGGTCTTAAAATATTTGGATCCATTTAAATTTATTTTTAACTAGGAGTGCACTCTTCTATGTGACGTCACTTGATGTAACTGAAATAAGATCCTTGAGTACACATTTTTATTTTTATAGTTAGCAATGAAAATAAGGATTTTTTGGTCATCACAGGAACTTTGCCGGCTTGTTCCTGTGGCAAGCAAATGCATCCTCATAACCTTCAAAATTAAAAGTAAAATATAAAGAAGCATATTTGATATCTCTCATCAATAGAACATTATTCAGTAACACAACTATAGAGAAAAAGTCAGGTTATTTAACTTAGAATTAGCTTAAATTTAGGACTGTAACATAGAAACCTGTGGAATTAAGTTTTGTCTGAAAAAGATATTTTTCATTAGCATTTACAGGTAGGCATTTTTTTTTTTTTTGTAAAAAAAAATACAGGCTCTGAGCAGCTCCAGTAGAAACCTGAAACACAGCAGTACAGGTTAGTGGCTGGAAAGCGGGACTAGAAGTCCTGTCTGAGTGACTGTGGAAGAACCAATCAGAAGCCCGAAAAGGTGTGGGAGGTGGGACCAGGAAGCTACTTTTTCGGCCAGGCACCCCATGGTTACCATGGTGATGCAAACAACATGGAGTCAGCTGCCCATTTTTGGGGCAAAAGTTCCCCAAGTTTTTCTAGCCGATTGCATTTTGTTTGAGTTTGTCTGCATTTTCCCCCACCTGGCCAAGATCTTACTGGGGTAGCAGCTTGTTCTGTCTCTGCGACCTGCGGTTGCAGTTGTACATCCTGTACTTCCTGGCATTCCCCTAGGGAGTGACAAAGTCGTGGGAGGTGACAAAGTCGCCCACTCCCCGGGGTACCATTCCGTCCCTGGATTGCCTCATACACCTAGGCTTCCGGGGCCCGGGCTGGGCCCCTGTTTCCGTTTTGAGGGCAGCAGCCAGAACCTGTCCTGTAATATGAGCTCCATCAATATCCTTACAAGCTCGAATCATGTCATCAACACTCTTTGCTCTGGTAGATTTAATGGCATTTTGGCAATAGGAATTTGCATATTTAAGAGCCAATTGCTTAATGACCGGCATGGCTTGTTCCAAGTTAGGGAATATTTTTTCTGCTACCTGTATCAATCAGGCAAGGAAGTCAGAATAAGGCTCAGAGGGTCCTTGAGCAATTTTTGAAATTTTTGTTTTAGCATTTGAAATAGGTAGAGCCTTCCGAGCCTGAATGGCTGCTGTAGCTATCTGAGCATAGACCCCAGGATTATAATTAATTTGTTGATTTATGATAGCATATAATCCCAAGCCTGTTAACATTTCAAGGTTACGCCGTGGGAAGCCGGCGTCCTGATTGACTCGGGCTAGCTCGCGACACCTCTCTTGATTTTCACTTTTCCACAACAAAAAATCCCCTCCGGACAACACAGCCATGCAAAGCTGTTGCCAGTCACTAGGTGTCGGCTGATTGGCAGGGGTCTGTAATTAGTAACTGCCTCCTTTAGTTGTTTAATATCCTTAAAGGCTAAAGGAACATGTATTCTGGCCGGCTGTCCATCGGCATCCAAGTTTTCAATTACTGGGAAGTTTGGGCCGTCTTAGGCTGCCACTGAACACCCCCCAGCCTTCTGGGGTTGTCCTTGTCCCAATCGGGGTTACAAGGAGGGAGCATGACTGCATCGGGGCCGTAGGTGCTTTAAATCTTGACTTTTTCAATCGACCCTCCAGTTCCTCTATCTCCCTTTCCAATTCTTCCTCCTGCCAGCTGTTACCATGGAGCCCAGTTAGTAACTCCCTTATCTTAGAAATGTAGTCAGCACTGTGAAGCCCAGCTCAAGGCCAGAGGCCTTGTTACATATTTTTGTGAAAAACTAGTAAGGGAGTGTCCAGTGCCTGGAATGCTGATTTTTTCAGACAGTAGCCAAATAAAACAGGGCAACATGAAAATAGGAAGTTTATCTACATTAAACCTTTTTGTAGAGATTCTTTTGCTGAAAGTCCTAAAATAAGCCATGGTGAATATTCTGGAGAAGGTCAAATAAGACTTTTCTGTGGGCCTGATAGGGAGGGGGAAGATGAGAAGGCGGGGTTGAGAGCGGCTAGGGTGGATCTAATTCCTCAGAACTCTCCGAGCTACTTGTGTCCTTGGGAGTTTTTAACTCAGTCAAGTCCGGATAGAGCCTTCTCCTCTGTTTAACTTCAGACTCCCTTATCTGTTTACCACTCTTACTCCTAAGACTTTCTGTTACCTCGCTATGTGACCCCTCTGATTTTTCTTCATGCAATTGCTCAAGAACAGCCTGGCCCTCGCTCATAGCTTTCTGGCATTTACCATCCATTATACACCCCCTCACTAATTTCCAAAGCGGAATGGTACTGCCCCTTAAAGTTCCTTGTTTGTAAGCGAAATCCAGATCTTTCCCTAATTTGTCCCAACTAGGTATAGTAAGGCTGCCCGAAAATGCAAACCACGGTGCAGCAATATCTGTCTTCTGTAACAATCTCTCTAAAGTACTACGTTTCACTTCCAGGCCCTTGGAACATAACAGGTCATCTAGGGCCAGGAGGAGCGGACTTGAAGATGCGACACCCATGACACAACAACAAAAGACGCACAAAAAACAACAAGAGATACCACAAAAAACAAAAACGAGATGACACAACAAAAGAAACACAGAAAACAAAAGTGAAAGTACACAGTGCAGCTGCAATAAATATGAGGCTCTCTCTTTCTTTGTAGAGGAGCTGACCCCGCTTTGGACGCGGATCCCACTTACTGGGACTATCCCTGCTTTCATCGCAGATTCCACTTACCTGGGACTAACCGGTGCACCACCCCTGACTGACTGAAAGTTCTGGTTCCCGGGTCTCGGCACCACTTGTCGCGACCCCTTGCCCGCAAGGAAGACGCAACTCGGGAATCTTCTCTCAGCAGTTTATTCAGGTCCTTGATACTTTTTCTTCTCTACCCTGGATGCCCCTCCCAGCCTTAATAAAGCACCTCAAGCCCCAATGCGAAGCTGCCACGTGGACTTTTCTCACAGGGTGCCAAGTCACAGCATGCCAACTCATTCTGATAAGGAGTTGTTTGTCACAGACTACAGGGGAAACCAGCGCCATCTTGTAATGGCGACCACAGCTCACAGAAACGGCTCACCACAGTCAGGTCCTTTGGTCACAGTAGAAAAGTTGGTTAAAACAGATGGATACATACAGAAATGTTCATAGACACATGTATAAAGGTGGATTAGTATACTGACATATATCTTCTTTCTCTATCAGCCGACAGGGACTAGACACAATAGCATTCTGTTGGTAAAAACATGTCTAGCAAGGACCCTATTAATTTATTTCTAATATCATACTTTGATAAAAAGAATTCCTTGGGAAATGACTTATTCTAGGACCAGGGAAGAATATATGTGATATTATACTGTAGAATATTTAGTACTAGAAACAGGAAGAGCTCAAAACACACTCAATATATTTAGCACACTGCATGCCACACATGAACATGCACACAACTGTGGGGGAATTTCAAATGGAATTCAAAAGCCAGATGAACTAGCCCATTAAAGATGAATTTAGAATAAATTAAGCAGCAATATTTTGGTTGGATTATAACTCAATGTATAAAGATTCATGAGTCTACATTGATATAAAAAGTGGATTCATGCCTAAATAAATAGGAGATGATAGACAAATTTCTCATTCAGAAGAATTCCAAATAATGTGTCACTAATCCTCAAGGAAGGATTAAATTCTCACTGCATAATTGTGGGATGCACATAGTGACTTCATTTCAAAGAATACTATATTCAAAGGGGGGAAAGGAGTAACTTTACTTTGAAGAAAACTTGCCAACACTACCTCAGTTAGATCATCTAGAAACACAACAATAGTGAAGAGTCATGTCAGTGATATACCCCTAGATGGGATACAATGAAAATATAACTCACTGTGGTCTGACTGGTCTGACTTGCCGAACCACATAGCCTTTTCATGATAAAGTATCAGAAAAATACCAACTGAGAGGCACTCTTAAAAAGCCATGGCCAGCACTCCCCCAAACAAATTAATTCACCCAAAATAAGAAAAGAATGAGAAATCACCCCAGCTAAAGAAAACTAAGGAGACCTATTGACTAAATATGGTGTGATATCTTGAATGGAACAGAAAAAAATATTGGGTAAAAACTAAAGAAATCTGATGTGTAAGGACTTAAAGGATGATAATGACGACTTAGTCCTGGTTTCTTAATTGTAACATACTGATATAAGACACTCAAAAAAAAAAAAAATGGAAACTAGGTGTGAGGGACACAGGGACACTTTACTACTCCTGAATATTTTTTGTAATCCTAGTGTTTTTCTAAACAATGTTCACTAAAATTAGCTATATTTTAAAACCATCAAACTCAACTTTTTTAGGATATGTGGTATGGCAAGTTGAGATGTAAGGATTTCAAAATCTTGGAGAGCATGACAAACTGATTCAGTGAAATATCTTGGTTTTTGAACTTTGCAACTCTTACTTGTAAATGGTCTTTTTTTTTTTCTCTCCATTTGAGCTACTTAACATAATAATACGTAACTATTTTAATTTAAAAAATTCTTAGGCAGTCACATAAAAATGAATAGTGCAGTCTTATAAGCAAGTCCAAACCTGCTAGTACTTGCCTTTTTATTTTTTATAAATTGGGAATTGAGCCCAAGGTAGTTTAATCACTGAGCTACATCCCAGCCTTTACTATTAATTATTTATTATTATTATTATTATTATTATTATTATTATTAATTTTGAGACAGGATCTCACCAAGTTGATTAGTCCTCACTAAATTGCTAAGGTTGGCTTTGAACTTAAATCCTCCTGCCTCAGTCTGCCCAGCAGCTGGGTTTATAAGCATGCACCACTGTGCTCAGCCAATACTTCACTTTTGGTGTTAGGCAATCAATTAATTTCTTTGTATATATTATCTTTTTCAATGGAGTTTTTACATTATTTGTTTATTTATATGTGGTGCTAAGGATTGAACCCAGGGCCCCACACATATCAGGCAAGTGCTCTACCACTAAGCCACAACCCCAATCCTGTATATGCTATATTTTTAATGATTTAAGGAAATAGGCTAATGATCTTGTGCCTTAGCATTTCAGTGTATGCTTTACTAAGATATAAATTTCTTTTTTATTTAAATATCCACTGAAAATATAAAAATATATGTCAATAAATTGACATTAGAAGAGGCAATTAGACATATGTTGTGTCAGGTCATGCAGGTCACTTTCAGTTTTGATATATTTATTCCATCTAAATATGAGTTAGTCATCTATCCTCTGTGCAACCATAGCACTTTAAGCAGAAGCCTATCATAACATTTGGTTTGGCATATTATAATTGTTCTTTCCGTAACTCATACTAACTCCAATATAGTATATACTAAGTTCAAGATTGTTAACAGAACGTGAAAGTATATTTTAAAGGTATGTTCCATATCAGAGGAAAAGAAATAACTAATCAGTTTCTCTGTCTGTTAAACATCATGATTTTACTAGCATGTCCATGGTAAATTTAGCCAATATGTTTTGCCCACTTATTGATTTGAGTTATTTGTTTTGTTTTGTTTGTGTTAAGTTTTTTGAGTTCTTTATATATTCTGGATATTAATCACCTATTGATGGAGTAACTGGCAACATTTTCTCCCACTCTGTAGGTTCTCTTTTCATGGTCTTAATTGTTCCTTTGCTGTGTGGAAGTTTCTTAATTTGATGCTGTCTCACTTATTGATTCTTGTTTTTATTTATTGATTTTTTAGGTGTCTTGTTAAGGATGTCAGTACCTCATGTGGGAAAAAAGGTACACTCATATGTTGTTGGTAGGACTACAAATTAGCACAATCAATTTGGAAGGCAGTGTGGAGATTCCCCAAAATACTAGTAATGGAACTATCACATGAAGTGATTCCACACTTCGTATTTATCCAAAAGAACTAAAAAAACCAGCATAATAGAGTAATACATGCATGCCAATGTTAATAGCAGTGCAATTCATAATAGCTAAGTTGTGGAGCCCTCCAAGGTGCCCCATCAACAGATGAACAGATAAAGTAAATATAAATATATCACACACTCACACACAAATGCTATTCTACTCTGCCTTAAAGAATAAAAGTATGGCTAGAAAATATCATGTTAAGTGAAATAAGCCAGACTCAAGAAGTCAAGTGTCAAATGTTTTCTGTCATATGTGGAAGCTAGACCAAAATAAGGAATTCTGGTGAGATCTTTTGAAAATAGAAGATCAGTGGAGTAGAGAAAGGAAATTTAGCAAGGGGGAGGAAGACAGGAAACGAGAGGAACTATGAAATAAAATTGATCAAATTATCCATATATCAATGTACCAATGTGAATTCCACCTTTATGTATATCTATAAAGCACAAATTAAATATGGTAAATAAATAAAAGGCCACTAGAATAAAGAAAAGAGGATGGGAGTGGTGGGAAAGGGGGCATATAGAAAGTATTGAGGACTAATTTGGAGCAAATTATATTCCATACAGTTATGAATATGTTAAAATAGACCCCTCTGTTACATATAACCATAATGCAATGATAAAAACATTAAAAAAGAATATATGTGATTGATTAGAATATAGCATAAAGGTACAATAAATTTTTAAAAAAGAAAGAATAAAAGAATAAGAAAGGAAAAGAAAGATTAATTAATATGATTTAATTGAATGGGAAAAGAACAAGAATAAGCCAAATCTGTCAAAATCGTGTATATACATATTTTTTTAAGAAAATGAGACCACTGCCTAGCAGACAATATGTGGTCACTGATACCTTAAGCAGTTAGACTGGAATGAGTGAAACTTGGTGAATTTCTCCTGATTTTTAGGATGTCTTTATTTCTGAAGGAAAGTGCCAGGGGAAACCATAAACAGATAAAACCTGGGAATAAACATAGAATCCTATTAGATAAAACAATTCAAACACAGAACTCTGAGTTCCAACACCCAATGGAAAAAGATAGAGAAAATACCTCAGAGAATAAGAAGCAAAGAAGGGGAGTTCAGATTCTTTGTGTGAACTGAGTATAAACTACATGAAGCAAGATATCTTCCAGAAACCTAAACCTGCATGTAAGATAGATTCCAAGGAGCCCAGCTGAGGATAGAAATCACCCAAGGTTTCAGCTGCTGGCAATGATTTTTGAACTCTGAGTAACTCTGAATCCACACCGCCATCTCATTTCTCATTCTTATTTTTCCCATATATCTAATTTATTTTAATTGCACAACAATAATTCCTCAAAATAGTTTACACATATATTTGTACTTGTATGTTTCTCTATATTTCTGACCTTATTTGGGAAAAGCCATTAAATAATATACAATTTTTCATGTCTTCATCCTGAGAATCTTTTTTTTTTTTTTTTTTTTGTAGTACTGGGGATTGAACCTAGGGCCTTGTGAATGTGAGGCAAGCATTCTACCAACTCAGCTGTATCCTCAGCTTTATCAAAAGAATCTTAATAAAAACAATATGTTAATGAGTTAATGTGTCAGGTGCTGGAGTGTGAAAAATATAGTTTCAAATATTTTTGTCCAGTAACGCAATGCAACCTACTGTTAAACTTTCATTTTATAGTTGCCTAAATTCTAAATATTTTATTAACAAAAATATGTTGCTCTAATTTGGATCCATAAAGTTCCCTGTAGACAATATGCTGCAGGCTTGTTCATAAACCTGTAGAGTTACTGAGAGGTGGTAGAACCTTTAAGAAGTGTGGTCTTGTGGAAGGAGGTTTGGTCATTGGGTGCACGTTTTTGAATGGGATATTGGAACTCTGATGCCTCTTCTTTCCATTACCGTGAAGTGAGCAGCTTTGTGGTACCATGTTCTTCCAACCATATTGTTCTTCCTTGGCACAGGCCGAAAGTGACAGAGTTAAGAGACAATGGATTGACATCCCTGAAGCCATGAGCCAAAATAAACCTTTCCTCCTTATTTCAGGATTTTTTTTCAGTATTATTATTTAGTAGACAACAAATAAACTGTACATGAAAAATTACAAGATTGCACAAAGTTCAAATACCTTTTCTAAGCTCCACATAATTATTATTTTTGATTTCCAGATATGTATTTACATAGGATATTAGAAAAAGCAAAAGATATTCTGTCACTGATGATCTGATATCTTAACACACAGAGTTAACCATGCAAAATAAAAAGATGTCTAAAAGTTTGTTCCTTATGAGCACAGTGTACAATCATAGAAGAAGAAATAAAGAGATAAATTATTGTATATATTTTGAATATGAACCATGGTTTCTTTATATTTCTTCTTAAATGTATACATGTTATTTTAAATATGCAAAAATGGATATAAATGTATACTTTTGTTACTTTATTAAATGTTTAAATATGAACCATGGTTTCTTGATCTAAATTTCACTAGTTTCACTTTTTTCCTCTTTAAAATGAGATGCTAGATCAGAATCTATATCATAATTTGAGGTAAGGACCTTTTATCTTAAATGGGTTGTAAGTATTGATTGTCAGGAAACTGGCAAGACTCTAGAATTTGTATTTATCTGCAAATCTATATGGACATCCCATGGGTCTGAGTGTTTACAAAAAGCTCTTAACTGTCTGCAACATATTTATTTTAATAAATCTTTCTTGCCCTGTTTTAATTGAATTTTCTTCAATTTCCTAGCCATTTAAAATATGCAATCATTACAGTTTCAGTTTTCTATACATGGTTATAGAACTCAGTTACCTACAGGAATATGGTAGCTGTGCAAAAATAGAATGAACATTTGCCTCAGGGTAGAAATGCCAGGCTATGGTGGTTTTCAATCAACATCTTGCATGTAGCTCTGAGTACTGTCTCTTTAATATGATGGTCTTCTTATGAAACAGCAACGAAACAGAAGTAGGAGATCTAAATGAGAGAACTGACAATGACATGTCAAGAATATTTGGCCTTAAAAAAGAAAGACACAAGTATTTTGGGCAACTCTGGAAGCAGTGAGATGGGCAAAAGTCACAATGGGACCCATTATGTCAAAAAAAAAAAAAAATCACAAGGGAAAGTAGTTTCAGTAATCAATCTGTGAGTAAGTTTGTCTACAAGGAATAGACTGAAAATAAAATCATCAGCACAAATTGTAAAACAGATGCAATTAACTATTCAAACAGACTTCAATTTATCTACTTCTCATATGTACTTTTACAATGGAATTTCCAAGAGACAAGCAAAATATGAGATGGTAAATATTGTTCTCCTAATATATGCCTATTATTTTTCACATTTTTTGACATTTTACTTGGCATTATATGTGAATCAAAATTAATATGAAGTTTTCAAAATTGTAATTTATAATAATTAACAGATGTCATAGCATTACTGATTTGGAAACAAAATATTATTATATTTAAATTTGATCAGTAAGAGTTTTTTTTAACTCTTTTTAAGATTCAGTCATTTCCTATATGTGCGGTGCACTGGTTCCTTTATTCACGCTATTTTTAAAGCTGTAGTAGAGTCGTTTGGTCAGGTTTTTTTAATATAGGTTCTTCCATTTTCTTGACCTGAGACATAGAAGTCATTGTAAGTCACTTTGAGTAAGTTAGAGATTTCATTGTCTTATATCCAATAAAGGGAAAACCTTATCTGTATTTTAACTCAGATGATGCTAAGTATTAAATTATTTGAAAGAACTTTTGAATATAAAATGCTTGACTATTAGGCAGTCATAAAACTGTTGTATATGATATTGCTATTATCTTCACAACAACTACTAAAAGTGAATTCTGAATTTTGAATAGCACCATATTTAGTGCCTCATAAATGATAATCGTAACAAGTTCTTATAGAAAAAAAAGCAACTAATGTGCTTATTTTTTCTTCTCTTTAAAGAAAAAATAATTAAATTTATAGAGTTCAAGTACATTTTCTATAGCCCCACAATTAATGTGACAGATTTAGGACTCAAAACACAATTTGGCTGTCTCCATAATCCATGATGTTTAGTTCCATGATATAACTCTGAATTGAATAATATATGAATAAATATCCTTATTGAATATTTAATTAAATATCAACCGATTAAATAAATCAGCATTTTCCAACTTCCAGCTACAATATTCAGATAAAATTCGAGGATGGTCTTTACTGCTATTTGCCAAATACTAATTTTTCTACTTTTGGCCTATAAAAAAATGTGCTCCATGGCAATTTTCTAGAGGTTGTATGATGTCAGGGGGTTTAATCCAAGTAGTTAAAACATAATTGAATTATGTTTCTGAGTATGGAACCTAATCCCCATTTCAAGACCCAAATGACTTTCTTTTTCTTGCAGATTGGAAGTATTCAAAATAGCAGTTTCCTTATTATTCTGTATTTCCATGTCTACAACTTTGCAAAACTCCTATTAATGCTTATGTACAAATTAGGAAAACGCCTTTTTATTTAAGTAATTAATATTTTTGTCTTACTGATTTGTGATAGCCTCTCTTGATTACAAATACATTCTATGTACATACTCAACATCATCAACACTAAAAAATATTAACTATTATTTATTCAATTCCTCTCCTGTGCAAAAAACAAAGAAAAAGCAAAACTGGATCAATATGAGGAAAACACAAACAATAATGTAGGAAAAAAACTAAAATCTAATCTAATTTAAAATTATGTCATTCAACATTATTTCTCTTGAATAATATTAACTCTGACCAATTTCAAAACTAAGTAAAACAAACCAATATAGTGCAGCTGGGGATATACTTCTAGTGATAATTGGTATTTTTGCTGCTTTTCAGCAGCTTTTGTATAGAAGTAACTCATAAATATACTGGGATTATAAAAGAATCAAGCAATAAATTATAACTCAAAGCAACAATACAGTTCCTTCTTCAGTCCCTTTGTACCAATCCACGTCCTTCAAGACCCTTCTGGAAGATATATTTAGATCTCCATAATCCCTTTTCATTATACAATTCTAAATGAGGGTTGTTTTTGGACTTTCTTTTCTTAAAATTATGCCTGAGAATTGTTTAAATAATAATTGTTTTATTATTTAAAATTTTCTGTCATTCTGTTAAATCTCATGGTTTTTCCATCATTCAATGTACTATATTTTATTTACCTATTGTCACATTGGTGATATTTAAGATGTATTTATAACTAACAATATAAACAAAACAACATAGAATTGTGCACTGATTAAATATATCTTTGGTCTATTTCATTCTGAACATAAATTTTCAGGTGATTGGTTTTTATTAATCCTCTGAGACTTTTAATATTATAGGTTTGTATCTTAGTTGCTTAGTGATTTATCATATTCCCTTATACTTTCTGGGCCTTTTGACAATTTTAAAAGAATTATAATGATAATTTTTGATATATTTGAGATTATAATGATATTTTTTGATATATTTTGAGATTATTGGATTACTCATTTTTTCCATTTGAGGTAAACTTGGTAAAAAAAATAGTTTTTGAGGGGTCAGGAGGGTACTGGGGCTTGAACTCAGGGTACTAGGCTGCTGAGCCACATCTCCAGCCCATTTTTGTGTTTTATTTAGAGATAGGACCTCACTAAGTTGCTTAGTGCCTTGTTTTTGCTGAGGCTGGCTTTGAACTCCCAACCCTCCTGCTTTTGTGATTACAAGCGTGCACCACAGCACCTGTTAATAATTTTTTTTAGCTAAGTTGTAATTTTGTCTACATTCTTTAAATTATTATAATAAGGTTGTTCATACTATTTTATTTAGTTTTTTGTTCTTTATACTCATAAACATTTTTTATAATTCTTATTTTTCATGTTCTTTCTTATCTTTTCATTTTTGTTAGCAGTTTAATATTTTTGTGCACACTATGCTGTGTGTTTATTGAAAAACTAACCAATTTTGTTTGAGTTTTTTAATTCAATGTTGATCTATAAATTGAATCTGGATGCATCTAACTCAGTGTTAAAATATCTAGGCTATTATAAACATTCATATGATTAAAACTTGATTTTCAGTGTCAAAATGTTGCAAACATTTCCACTTTGTCTGAAGAAAAAAATCCTAACTTTTATAATTCTGTTTGCTATATAAAATATTTAATTATATCCCATAGCATTGAGCTCATATGTTAAAATAATTGAAAGATACTAAATAAATAATACAATATTAAATCTCAAGACCATAGAAAACAGAACAAAACAACCAAATCAGAAGACAGAAAATAATTGAAATCAGAACTGAAATCAAATAAATTGGTTAAAAAACAGTTCAAAAGAACAAGAAAACAAAAAAAATTTGAAATAATAAACAATATTGATAAACCCTTACAAGTTAACAAAAGAGGGAGAAAACTCAATTTATTAAAATCCATTAAGAAAAAGGAATTATCACCACAGATACTCCTGAAATACAGAAGATCACCAGAAACTATTTTGAAAATTTATAACCAATAAGCTAGAAATTCCTGAAGACACTGAAAATTTTCTAGAGACATATGACCTACTCAAATTGAATCAGGAGAACACAGAAAATTTAAACAGATCTATTTCAAATAACGAAAATTAAGAAGACATCAAAAGCCTTCCAACAAAGAAAAGCCCAGTACCAAATCGATTCTCAGCTGAGGCTGACCAGACCTTTAAAGAAGAACTAATACCAATACCCTTCAAATTATTCCAAGAAATAGAATAGAAGGAACACTTCCAAACTCATTCTATGAAGCCAGTATCACCCTGATTCCAAAACCACACCATGACACATCAAGGAAAGAAAACTTCAGAGCAATATTCTGATGAAAATAGATACAAAATTTTCTTTTTTTAAAAAATTTAATATTTATTTTTTAGTTTTAGGAGGACACAATATATTTATTTTGATGTGGTGCTAAGGATCAAACCCAGTGCCTCACGGGTTCGAGGCAAGCACTCTACCACTTGAGCCACAATGCCATCCCATTAAAAAAAAATCTTAATATAATACTGGCAAATAACATGCAAAAACACATTAATAATATAGTGCACCATGGTCAAGTGAGGTTCATCCCAGGGATACAAGTTTGATTCAACATACAGAAATCAACATATGTAATTCACCAAATTGACTTAAAGAATTGCATGATTATCTCAATAGATGCAGAAAAAACATTTGACAAAATATAGCATTCATTCGTGTTTAAAGCACTAGAACAACTAGAGATATAAGGAATATATCTCATCTTTGTAAAAGTTATATATAACAAACCCAAGGTCAGCATTATTCTGAATGGGGAAAAACTGAAAGCATTTCTTCTAAAAACAGGAACAAGACAGACATGCCCACTTTCAACACTTCTAGTAAACACAGTCCTTGAAACTATAATCAGAGAAACTAGAAAAGAGAAGGAAATTTATAGTATATAAATACAAAAAAGGCTCAAATCATTTTTGTCAAGGGCATAATACCATATTTAGAAGGACCCTAAACTCTACCAGAAAACTTCTCAAATTCATAAAATAATTCAGCAAAGTACCAGGATACAAAATCAACAAACCTAAGTCAATTACACTCTTATATTCCAGTGATGAATCAGCTGAAAGAGAAATTAGAAAAAATATTCCATTAACAAAAGCTTCAAAAAACTTCTTTTGAGTAAGAAAAGAAGAAAAAGAAAAGAAGTAAAACTTCTTTTAAGTAAGTGGAGGACTTATGCAGTGAAACCTACAAGACTAAAGAATTGAAGAACATATTAGAAGATGGAAAGACAGGCAGAACCAATATTGTCAAAATGGCCATGCTACTAAGAGTGCTAGACAGATTCAATGCATTTCCCATCAAACCAACAATGATGTTCTTCACCGAGTGAGAAAAATCAGTTCTAAATTCATTTGGAAAAATGAGAGGCTCAGAAAAGCTAAAACAATCCTCAGTGAGAAAAGAGAAGCAGGAGGTATCACAATAGCAGACCTTAAATTAAACTACAAAGTTTTAGTAATAGAAAGAGAATGATATTGGCACTAAAACAAGCATGAAAATCAATGGAACTGAAGACACAGAGACTAAATTTTCCTATATGGAAGTATTTTGATTTTTATCACTTCATTTAAAGAGTGAAATGCCCTAAAGAGCCAATTGTTCTTATTTTCTAATGTGTGTGTGTGTGTGTGTGTGTGTGTGTGTGTGTGTGTGTGTTTTCAACCGTATTATAATAAGTTTAGTTCTGGATTGATTCTCTTCAGTGTTTATTTATTTATTTATTTATTTTAATTTCAAATGTGAAAAGATCTTGTTGTTCTGGTTTTATAATACTTAATAAACAATTTCAATCACTTTTTTCTTCTATTTTTCTTTCTGGGAGGACAACTATATCTGACTCATCATGATTATTATTTGATTTTTCTCTTTCACTGATATGTGTTTTACTAGCAAAAATGCCAATTTTCTTTTTATTATTTAAGTTTTCTTTTAGTTTGTAATTTTCTAATTGAATTTTTAATTTCATTTCTGATTTTTCTTTCTTGGAACTCAGCTTAATTTTTTCCAATGGAGAATATGAAGTATTTTTCTAAACTTGTCCTCATTTTGATAGTAAATTAATTCCGAAGATATACTCCTTTGTAACTTTAGTAGAATGTAAATTTTGTACAAAAATGTGCATTTTTCTAACATTTAGGTAAGCATTATAACCCATGATAATTATTATGACATTTTTTAATTAAAGCTAAATGACTTTAAAGGTCATTATACTACCCATGTTTTTACCTAGCAAATATTTGTGTGTAACACCTTTAGTTTACCAAAACTAATAAGAATAATTTGTTTATAATTAAATCTCAATAAATACAAATATGTTTGTGGGTACAAATAAAAAGTTGATTCATAAAACATCTTCAAACTCAAAGTTTATATATTTTTATATTTCATAAAGCTATTCAGAGAAAGTGACCTTATAAATTATTTAACTAAAAATGACTAGAGACACATTTCCAAATTTCTCCCTTATTTCAAGATAACACTGTTAGAATTTGTATAGCTTTTTTTAAAAAATATTTTTTAGTCGTACATGTTTGTTTTTATGTGGTGCTGAGGATCAAACCCAGTGCCTCACACGGCAGCAAGAGCTCTGCCACTGAGCTACAACCCCAGCCAAGTGTTTGTACTGCTTCTAAAATTATAATTTCATGTCATAGCTTACAATGTTAGTGATTATTTTGCTATTATTATTTTAGCATAACATGTTTATTTAACTTTGACTATATTATAATAAATAATTCCCTGGGTCTGGATTTGTTGAATTGAAAGGAGATATTGTCAAGTTATAGAACTTTGATATTTTATAAACAGCTTTAATTTTAATGGTGAATTTAATTTTTTACACAAATTCTAATGAAATAAAAAGGTACTAATAAGGTCTATTTTAAAAAGCCAATCTTGGGCTGGGGATGTGGCTCAAGTGGTAGCACGCTCGCCTAGAATGCGTGAGGCCCAGTTCAATCCTCAGCACCACATACAAACAAAGATGTTGTATCCGCCGAGAACTGAAAAATAAATATTAAAATTCTCTCTCTATCTCTCTCTCTCTCTTTTAAAAAAAATAAAAATAAAAAGCCAATCTTTTTATTGGTGCATTATGATTATACATAATATTGTTATTCTTTATGTCATATTTCTTTATACTCATAATTTGATCAAATTCTTCAGTACCTCCGCTTTCCCTCTTTTTCTCCCTGTTTCTTCTTTATGGCTGGAAATATACATATATATGTGTAGGTGTATATGTGTGTGTGTGTGTGTGTGTGTGTGTATGTGTGTGTACTCGCATGCGAGCACATGCATGCTTGTTTTTGTGTAATATTTTATTTATCCATTCATTTTATGGCATCTAGGAACAGTTAATCTGTGTGAAGAAAATTTTGTTTTGGCTTCATTTTGCCATTTGCTTTATTTTGTACCATTTGCTTTATTTTGAGAATGTTTGCAAGGTAAATTCTTGAAATGATAGAATACAATCTCTAAATACAGGTAAACTATAGTAGGAAATCAAATTGTCTTCAAAACCTTTAAGACTAAATAGCATTTACATATTTTGTATGTTGTCTCTCTAGTTGTCATTTTATCATCTCCAGAATGTAAATCATAAAAATAACGCCAATACCGATTTCAGAATAACTTGTGAGAATTAAATAAATGCTCAATATATGTATAATATAAATTTCAGCAGGTTTGCTAAAATAAATTTTTAAAAAGTTTTAAACTTATTTAAGAGACTGTAGTTTCTAAAACTTGTTGAATGTATTTGAGCACATGGTATGCCAAAATGCCAGTAAGGTGAAGCATGATAATGTGCTTATTTTCATGTTTTTACTCAAAAGTAAATCATATCATGAATAAGAATGAACTATTAATTTTTATATATTGGATTGATAGATGGTTTTTATTTGTCCTTGAATGGAGTACAGAGAGGAGAAAATTTTATTTTAAAAATATTATATAGTAAAATATTCTTATTTTACATTAAAATGTATATTTTAATGTAAGAAAATAGTCAAAGCCATTTATTACATCATAGTTACTTGGCTGACATATTAATAAAACTCATCTGAAAGTCACAACCAGTACCAAAACATATTTATGAAATTTACAATTTATTATTAATATATATATTAATGAGATATGTTGGTAATGTGTTATACTATGGAATTATCTGGAGAGAAGAGAAAAAATGCTCATAATAACTTCTTCCTTGAATGACATCTGCCACTTTTAGGTACGAAAGGTAAAATCTACTGCCAGAACCAACGGAGAAATCATTTTGCCTTTAGTATAGAATTTATAGCTGGCCAAGGTTAGATTTGAAAGTCAATTCTCCAAAGAGCTAAACTTAGGTCGATCTAATTTTTTATGTATAAAGTTGAATGAGAAAATTATATCGTATCTTGAAATGACTTTAAGCCATTACAAAATCAAAACAGTCCTCCACCCTCCCTGAGTAGAGCATGCCCTGGAGATATACTGCAAAGGTATTGCTTGAAGTTGGCATCTTGGAATGCCAAATGTAATTCTCAGAATGATTTCTATCTGGAAGAATTCTAAATGAGATTTTAATAGGCCAGGAAGGAATTCAAATCCATCAGTGTTCATAGATGCTGTTCTATCACATTTTTCTTGCCAGGAACAGTTAGTAAATTGCAAACTCTTTGAATTTGAGTTACCATTTGACCACCACTCTTTGATATAGTTTGCTTGTTATTAAGTTACAACCCTGTCAAGTCAATGTTTCTCAGTTCAGGAAGCTTATTTCTCATTTGAAATTAGAATACTACCTTTTATTCAAGACCAAACAAAAATCTATCTCATTTTATAAAGTTCAGGCATTATTATTATTATTATTATTATTATTATTATTATTTTCAGTGGAATATTTTGGACACAGTAAACAATTTAGTGAGCATATCACTTTTTTATGACTTTATGATAAATCATATACAAACTTAACAACAATTATTTTTCATTATCCTGGGGACAGATTGTATTTAGCTTGACTGTTTAACTCCACATTATGTAAGGTGATGTTGTTAATGCAATTGAAACACATGGAGTCAAATCTGAGCCTGGGATGACCACCTCTCCATCTATTCCCCAGCAATTCAGTCCTCTGGCATGGACCTCCTTAATGCATGATAAGTAGGCACCACGATGGAGAGGCATAAACTTCCAGTTTCCTTATGTCCTGCACTCAAATATTCCAAAATATCACATTTGTTTTATTTTGTTAACATAAGGCTAACCCAGAATGATGTGAATGATGGCATATATTTAGAGATTGAAAGAATTTTTGGTTATCATCTTAGGAGACTATCTTCTAGAGCTAACAGTGGCAAATGGGGAGAAGTTATTTTATACTTAGTTATTTTGTTCTATATTCAAGTTATTATTTTTTGGAGGACTCTTATTAAACATGAAGAAAAGAAAGTATAACTAGAGGGATTATTTTTAAAAATAAATTTGCTAATATTTATGGATTACAAAATAATATGGTCTAATGGAAATTTTTAATTTATAAAAGAACATTTATAAAGAGTATTTTATCTTTGATTTTCTCATCTAATTGTAACCACTCTTAATTGACACTTTGAGTATCACTTTAAAAATGAGATAATACTCTTTTCAATAATAGATTTATAATATAATTAAAAATATAATGTGCAGTATGACTACATATTTCATATTTTGCTGCTTTTTAAATGTAGTTATATTTACGAATTTCATTGTGTTAGTTTTGCCACTTGAGAAAATCTATAAAATTCCATTATTCACCAGGTATGGTGGCACAAGCCTGTAATCCCAGCAACTCACCAAACAGAGGCAGGAAGAAATTTCAAAGCTAGCTTCAACAAAAGAAAGGTACTCAGCAACTCAGTGAGATTCTGTCTCTAAATAAAATACAACACATCACTGAGGATGTGGCTCAGTAGGCAAGTTCCCCTGAGTTCAATTCCTGGTACCCGCCCAACCAAGAAAAAAAAAAGAATCCCATTATTTATCCTTTATATATGAGTGGAAATGAACAACTTTATAATAGTAACATTGATGCTTTTGTTTCTTAAGTACTTCTTAATGGAAATCTCTCAGCTGTATTATTATTTTAATAATTTTTGTAAGTATAATTTTTATTATTTTATATATGAATATTCAAATTTTTGAAATTATGAATTATAATTTCAGTTATTTAAATGTGTCTATGGATTAATTCTATAAATCAAAAATTAATAGTAGAGGTTTTGCAAAAAACATGACTACACAAATTAAAAGTATACTCAATTGTGGACACATCTTTCATTTAGATTGCAAGAAGATAATCCAAGTCATAGTTTGAATAAATTTTCATTTTCACTCACCCAAAACTTTATCACATTTTAGTTTGTTTTATTACCTGACAATTTTTATGTATTTCTACTTTTTTATATATTATAACATTTTTTCTTTTGTAGATTGAAAAAATGCTATTATTATACCTTTATTACCTTCCAGTTTGATAGATTTAGCATGTTTGAAATTAAATACATTTTCCTCTTACAAAAATTTTCACAGAATTCACTTTTCCAATTTGAACCTTCTGCTTTTATTTTTTGGGGTCGTGTCTAATTTTTAGCATTCATCCTGGAATTCCTATTTATTTTAAACGGAAGTTATGAAATTTGTTTAACTGCACATTGTACTCTGTTTTGTAAGCTTATTTTTCACGTTGTCAAATTATATCCTAGGACATTTCTGTTCTTACACCAGAGAGGATTCATATGAAGTCAATGTTTATATTTCTTTCTGTTGATAAATGTCTTTATTTTAGTGTAACACTTTTTTGTTTGATTGTCTGGGCAAAGAGATAAATGTTCAAAATCATTTTCTCGAAACTGAAAATTTTACATCACCATTATGAATAAAAATTAACACCTATGGTAAGTGAAGTATTCACTATTGTGTATAACCAGAGATATAAAACATCGTGCTCTGTATATGTAAAATGAATTATAATGCATTATGCTGACATATATAATAAATTAAAATTTTTAAAAATATTTATTTTGCTTACTGAATTTCTGATTTCAATTCTTCTGTGTAGGCTCTGTGTAAATCTTGTACCTCCTTTATATGTAGACTTTTCTTTTCATATGCATAAAGCAAGTAACTAACCTCCAGTCATCTACTGTCTTAAGGATAACTGACTTTTACTGGGTTGTGTTTCTGATCTATTTTGAAGGTAGATCTAGTAGCACGTGTTGATAATTTTGATATAGAGTTCAAGAGAAAACAACATTGATGAATTATGTTTCTTTTTTCTTTTGATCTTCGAGAGGAAAATAATTTCTCTTTATTATGCAAACAAACATAACCATCTCCCCAAAACAACACTTTGAATATATCATAAGGAGTCATCCATTAAACATAATATATTTGCTAATTACTTGCTGTGGACTAGTGTTTCTCCCTGCCTAGGTTCAACTTAGTAATTGTTGACTTACCTCTTAGACATTCAAGTAGATGGGGGTAAAAGATCATAACTGAAAATAAATATGTGAAAATTATCATCATTATGAGATAATAAGATCTATAGTTGAAAGCAATCAACAAAAGACTCCATATATCTACAAAGAAGAGGCCCAAAGGTAGAACATTGAGTCATTTCAATGATCACTGGACAGAGTCTGAGGTAGGTCAAACAGGAGATATTGTAAAATAGTTGCCTGAGTGGTGAATGAAATATCAGTCATGTTTGTGTTTCTAAAATCCAAATAATAAAGGTGATCAATTATAACAAATATTATTGACAGGTCAAGAAATATTAACATTAAGAATTGGACCATTCAATTTAGCAACATGGAGATAGTATGTAGATAAAAGCTATTTTGATATAATTAGGGGTAAAGGGAATTATTTAGAGAGAATCTGAAAATGGGTAAATTGGAGGTAGTATATACAGATAACTATGTCAATGCAATTTTTCAGTAAACAAGGTAATATTGGGCATATACTTCAAGTAAAAAATTTGGTCCAATAATTTTCTTAAAATTGTGAGTGTGTGTGTGTTTAAGAGAAAACTTTCAGTGAATATGCTTATAGGATCTAAGGATAAAAATGTTAAAAATATTTAAAGTCCTGTGAAGCTGAATGTCATCCTTAAAAGGGATCTGAAAATAAATAGTGATGCAAAGTGATTTCCATCTGTTCAAGAATGTATCTTCCTACTTAATCAAGCAGGGTTTGATCATAAACCAATGACATAGTAGTAATGTGAACTCATTTCTTCACAGTAAAGGTAAAGAATCAATTCAAATAAAAACTGTCAAATTATTTTGCAACATACAACAAACTGTATTTTTGAAATGAATCATATTTTTTTCATCTATTTTACAACCTTGTCAAAACTTACATTTCTCAAAAGTAAGTATCTTTGGGGGATATTTTAAAGTTAGTACCTAATAAAAAAGACACTGGCAGCAGATTGAGAATGAAAGCTACTTGGGTTGAAGTAAACAGATAAAATGGTCTAATTTGAATTAAAAATTAATTAAGACATCACTGACATTTTATTTATGATTTTGAAAACATAACAAGTACAGAAACAACAAATTAAAAAAATAAAGAAGTGAATATATCATAAATATTGAGAAAATTATAAAACAATGCAAATACTATGGGACCATGTTAGTGGTTATTCAATTCCCCTTTTGGATCACCTAAGAGAATATGGAATAAGGCAGTAACTGAAGAGATGTGATCTTGAAAATGGCCCCTAATGTTATGGCAGTTTGTTAGATTTCCCCTTAAATTATGGCTGAAAAAAATACTTACAGGACCAAATTTAGTATAAAAATCATAGATTTGAAGCAAAGATGAAAAAAAAATGTGTGTTCAATTTGCACTACACAGAATCACTCAACTTAGGCTTAGAAGATGAGGAGGTAATATTTAGTGCAAGGACACTATGATTGGAACAAACTTTCCTGTTCCAAGAACAGAAGGCTTGTATGTCTGTAGCATAGTGAACATGGGGTTGAGCATTTGGGGATGAAGTCTATTGTGCAGATTAGAGCCAGATGATGAAAACACTGTTGGCCCTGTCTTTGCCTGTGGTAATTCCAGGCTGTTCTCCACACATAGGGGCCATTAAACATAGGGAAAGGCAGATTGTCCGTCCAACCACTATATCAAGTACAGGTGCTAGACACAAGCAAGCAGAGAGGCCAGTTAGGAGACTATTCTTTCTCTCATGGCTTTGTTGGCAATTGAATAAATACATAGGTTTTCTAAATATTTAGGTTTTCTTTTTCTAGTGTAGAGTGTGGACACCTTAGGGAAAATCATGCCCAGGAATCATAAGGGAAGAATTTTCAGGAGCAAGAGGGAATCAAAGCCTGGCTGTGTACAGTAGATTTGTGAAGTATAAGAGATACAGACATAAAATAGATAAAGCAAACACAACACACATATTATTTTCCCCATAAATTCCCAAGGAGGAATCTGGGTAGAATATTCAATTAGACATGATTAGTGTCAGCATGCACTCTGAGCACAAGGGTGGGATGATTCTTCACTGACAAGTCTCCCCAGGAGAAACTGCAGAGGTTCTACAGGTCATGGGCAAAGTTTTTTTCATGCTGAATATGATGACCTATTGGTTTGTCATGATTAACTTTACAAAATTTTTTTAAATGTAAAGGAAAACTCAACAAAAAAGCCTGCAAAAGTGAGGCTTCATTATGTTTCAAATATACGAGGGTATGAGTCATAAACACCTATCCAGTAATATTTACCTACATGGAAAAGATTATGTTCCTTTTCCTGTGTCAAATTCAGCAATATTTTCCCCATCTATCTTTAACATTTGCCCTGGACACAAATAAAAACTCTTTAATAAATGATACCTGGAAGCAATGAGGCAACAGTGGACCACA